>NC_064538.1:13262434-14557434 GCF_023856365.1 Brienomyrus brachyistius | reverse complement strand
AAGAAAAGACAAAAAGTGGCGTGTGAAGCAAGAACCACTGGCACAATTTGGGGCCAGTTTCCAGGATGGATGCAATGACTTCTGAGAGACAGCACATCTACTGAAGGACAACAGGCGTCCGTTTTGAGTCTGGTTTGGGGCAGCTGTCTCTGTCTGAGTCTGACTGTTGACATTCAGTGAGAAAGCAGCAAGGCCTGCCAACGCCTGCCTGTCAATCCTGTGGCAATGGGTTGTCATTAAAGGCTGAAATGAATATACATTCTTTGAGCTTTTAAGGTTTTACTATTTTCTCATAGAAATTCTGTTGCAACAACCCAGGAGTACAGGTTCCTCACCCCCAAACGCCAGGAGTTCGTTTCACCCCCATCATTTTCCCATCATTCCCAAACATGACCCCCCCTTCCCCAACTTGCCTGCATTTCCAAGGACTAACCTAAACATTTTTATAACCCTTTGGGCAATTGTATGATCATGACCACCATTTATAAAATTATTAATAATATTAGCAATAATAATTAGAATCAAAACAATCAGATCACTGATATTTTTTTTTCCGTCCCAACAGGTGCACTACTTCCTAGACCTATCAAACTAGCAAATAAACTAGTCTAATCACCTGTTTTGATAAAGAAAACATTTCAAGACAACAACTACACTGACCTGCCAGACACTTCTGAACAGACAGCACCCCCAGGAGGTACGTGGGAGTCACTGCAGGTTAGAGCCCAGTGCCCAGTGCGCAACAGCAGCCGGCGACCCCTCATCCTCTCCCGATTCTCTCATGCTCAGCTTCTTCTCATTTACCTTTAACGTTCAGTAATTTCAGCATAAGGATTTGTTTTATTGTCCAGTTTCTATATCAGGTCCCCATCTTCTCTCTCTCTCGTGAGAAGAGTGTGGGGCAGGGGAGAGGGCATGGGTGTGTTTAGAGGAATCTTTAAGCCTCCTGCTCCTCCTCCTCCTACCTCTACCCAAGCGCCCAATACCCCAGCCCAGAAAGCTGAGAGGAGCTCACTGTTCCATCACCTCGATCACGTCATCGTCAGAGCTGCTGCCTCCATTTTCTGAGACCGTGTGCACGTCCGGCTGCCTTAGTGCTGCTCCCAGGAGGCTAGGGGTAGGAAAATGTGAGAGGAAGCTGGACCCTGTAGTACCTGAGGAGGCAGAGAGTCCCCCGCCTGGGAGCAACGGGTTCGCATACATTCTGGCCTCAGGCATCAGTGACTGGCCATAAGCCAGGGGGAATCCGGGCGGGAGTATTCCGGCCATACTGGGGTTGAGCATAAAGTGGGGCAGGGAGGCCGACGTGGACCCAGCAGCAGTGGAGGACGCCATGGAGGTGGTGGACGCCGGGGATGCCGCCGAGGAGGAGCTGGGCAGGCTGCTGCTGCCCACGCTGAAAGGGTCAGAGGTCATGGGAAACATAAGGCGTGGGTCACCCAACTGGCCATGTGACTGGAAGTATGGTGGGTTGGCTCCCATGAACATGGTGTGGCCCATAGAGCCCAGCAATGCTGGATTGAGACCCAGGGACGGAAGGCCATAGTTGCCAGCGAGCGGGAAGCCCTGTAGCGCCAGGGACCCGGAGGTCCGTTTGCCGGAGGCCTGTTTGCCGTGGGTGTGCTCGTCAGAGGGGGGTGTGAGGGCCTTGCGCTTGGTGCCCCGCAGGTCCAGCGCCGTGGTAGCGTTTGCGCCTGGCTGTGAGCCCGTCACATCGGCCTGGGCCTGCGCACTGCCTGTCTCGCCGGTCCTCTCCGGCATCGCCATCATCACCGACCCTGTCGGCTTACTGCTGCCACAGTCTTCAGCGGTGTATCTCTGCAGCTCACTGAGGATCTCGGGGCTGTTGGGGGACACAGGCCGCGCCAAGCTGCCCGGGCTCAAGTGCTTATGGTCGAGGGAGACGCAGCCATTACTGCCGTTGCTGGGTGGCTCCTCGGATGACCTCTGAGCATCTGCGTGGAAGCAGGATAAGCAGGAAATAAGACAAACCCAGGCAGAGGTGCTTCCTAAACGGCAAGAGGAAAGGGCAGCAAGTCTAAAGGGGTCTGAACAGGCCCATCGCACCTCGCTGTGTGGCTGCGCTCTCATCTCCTGATCTCGCCTTCCCCGCTGCACGAATGGCAAAGATCCTCCCATCGCCTGTTCGGATGTAGGTCCCTAAGGGGGTCGGGTTGAGGATGACAACAAATAATATTCTTTCAGCCAAACTCGCTCACCAATCTCCTGGTATGCCAGAAATAGAGACCAATTAATCACAAGGATGACAACGGCGACTGGGGTCACGCGAGTGTCGCAGACTGTATTTAGGGGCTGGATTAGTGGATGTGGGTTAGATGTTACCTTTGGTGCCTCTGATCACGTGAATGCTCTCTCCGGCACTGATGCGTGCCTGGACATCCGAGCTGCTGTTGCTTCCTGGAATCACAATATCTGAGGAGCAAAACAAAACAGGCCCCAGCTGACAAGCCGAAACACGCCCTCTCTACGTGTCATGCTATAGCCAGGTGGCGAAGCCATACCTGTGGTGGTGACGATCTTCTGTACAAAAACACCAGCCTTCTGGAGGTAGTTGACAGGAAAGTGGACACCTGAACTCGGGCCAGCCAATGAGGAGCCCGAGCTCAGGGACACCTGCCGAGGCATCATGGGAATGGGAGTGGACTGGACTGGGCGGACACTAGCTACTGGCTTCTCGTCCGACCGCGGTGGAGGCCGCCTTTGTAAGAAAAGGACAAAATGATGGCATAATGAAAATCTGTCAGGGTTAAAAAGAGAAAAAAACACAGACTATTTACATCTAAGTCTACAGCTGAAAAAAGTCAGTATCAGACTGCTGTAAGTGTGTCTGAGAGGAGCAGTGAGAATCACAGACTGCCGTGAGCATGTCTGAGAGGAGCAGTGCGTATAAGAGTGTGTGTGTCAGAGGAAAGTGAGCAGGGCACAGGAAGGCCTTTTGGCATCCTACCAGTTGCGTTGACTGAAGGCGGGGATGTTGGTGAGGCTCTGGTCGCTGGCTGGGTAGTAGTGTGCGTACGAGGGCCTTGTGTAGGGCACGGAGGCACGCTTCTCGTCCTCATAGCCCTTCTTAGCGGCCTTCTTCTCTGCTTTGGTGAGCTTCATTTCCTTGCGGTCCATCAGGAGCGAATCGTGGTGGAAGGGTTGCTGATGGGAGACAAAAGAGTGAGACTGCGTGCTGCCCATGTGCTGATGCATGTTTGTTTGCACCCTCTGTGCAGGGAAACTCGGGAATGACTCGTCAGTGGGAGTGTGTACCTTGGTGATAAGATGGGGATAGAGGAAGCAGGCCTGCTGGATGACTGTCTCCAGGTCGTCTGTGGTATCCAGGTGAACCCGGTGAGGATCAGGCTCTTCCTCCACAAAGTGCAGCAGAGACTCCACCTCCCGGCGAGTGAAATTCAGCACCGGGTTCAGATCATCCACCACTCGGTCTGGGACAACAGGGAGCAGAGGGGCATGACGTCACTACAGGCACATGGGCACAACAGCTAACAAAACTACTTTACATTAGGTGCATGGCAGTGGGCTTGTTGATATCGAAGACACCTTTATAGCTTGCGCATCTCAAACATAAACACAAGCATTTCAGGTTAAATATATCGCTGGTAAATGCAAATTTCAACGTCTAGGCCTGGACACCATCCATCCATCTTCTGAAACCGCTTGTCCTACTCAGGGTCACATGGGGTCTGGAGCCTGTCCTGGAGGCTATAAATGCAAGGCAGGGAGCAGCCTAGGCCGGGCTGCAAACTCGTCACAGAGCAGTCACACACCATTCACTCACACAAGCACATAGATTTGCAATTTGGGAACTTCAATTAACCTCAGCATGTTTTTGCAGGGTATATACAGAATTCCAACTTCTCAGTACACACCGGGTTCCCAACTATATAGAAAAAGTGACGATGTCCTGGCCCAGACTGATTTACTGCTTTAAAAATCAAACGGAAACAAGGCATGTCATAGTCTAGTGCAGATAGGTCTCCCCGTCACACCTGTGCAGCCACACCTCTTACCGGACATGCCCTGCTTGGAAATCTGCCGATCATAGATTTTCTTCTCCAAGGTGTAGTCGCACACCAGGCGGTAAATGTGACAGGGCTTCCTCTGGCCATATCGGTACACCCTGCAGACGGCCTGCGCGTCGTGGCACGGGTTCCACGATGCATCGAACACCACCACACGGCTGGCCCCGATCAGGTTCACGCCAAGGCAGCCCGCCCTGCAGGCCACACAGCACACTGGCTTAAGTATAATGCAGTTCATTCATTCATTTCATACACTTATAATTTCTCAGTATATTTGCCAAACTGTCCACTAATTATTTCTTAGAAGGAATTCACAAAGGAGTATCAGAGGGACACGGACAACCTGGCAGATTCGGGGGGCTCTGCACTTTATAGGGCCCCCCAACATGTAGCATCAGGGGGCCTGGTAAAATCTACCAAGGAAGACCCCCCCATTAGTCATTAAAATATACTCAACATCACCCCGAAAGATGACCCAGGGGGTTCAAAATTTCTATCTATACCCCTGAATTAAGCATCAAGCACATTTCTCATGGGTATTGAACCTGCTACCTTCTGGCCACAAATGACATTCCTGGTGTTGTCAGAGTCACACACACACACACACACACACACACACACACACTTCTGAATCACACTGCATGAGTACCTGTCAAAACAGTAGCTATGCAGCCATGCCCGATGGTTTTGGGGAGGGGTGGGGGCCATACTGACCTGGTGGAGAGTAGGAACAGCCACGCTGCCTCGTTCGTGGGGTCGTTGAACTGATTAATGAGACGCTCCCTCTCGGATGCCGACGTGCTCCCATCCAGCCCTGCAGGGAGCAACCACGCAGCGCGAGCTCAACTGAACGCACCTACATCACTCGAGGCGCAGTCTGAATAATATTCCACTGCAGCCCTCCAAAGCCTCACATTATCCATGACGTTACCCACTCGTCCAGCAGACACCCTTGCTGTGATTAACACCTCGCCCTATTACACAGATAGGCAATTACCATATAATTTCTGGTCAAGAACTTGGAAGCCCTGAATTACTAACAACAGGTACTCTAGCGTGCGCGCACACACACACACACACACACACACACACAGATATATATACAGCTGGCAGCTTTAAGACTGCCATCCAACAAATAAAATGAGAATGCATGAAGGATAGCTATAACGGAATGAAGAAAATGAAGTGGAAAATGTACAGCAGGTGGCAGTATAGGGTTAGGGATGGCTCTTTATAGCCATGCAAGGAAGAGAGTCAGAATGGAGGAGTGCTGCTGGCGAACGGCGGACGGGAATAGAGGAACAGCTTATTCGAAATAGTCAATAGGGAAGGAGTGACACTCACTATAGTAGCTGACGTTGCGAACCCAGTTCTGGCTCTGGCCCTCTGCATTAGCTTTGCCTAGCGGCATCGGCCTTTTGACCAGGAACTCCTCGATTACGGACAGCGTAGACAAGCTCTGACTGATGATGCCAGAGGCGTGCAAGTTCAGTGAGCGTCCGAGGTTGAAATGGCACATCCACATACACGAGATAAGGGACAACAATGAGAGAACGCTAACATTCAAAAGGGCTCTAACAAATACCCGGACAGCTGGAAGAGGTGAGACATAATCTGCAGTCAACAGGAAGCCTATGAGAGCTGCTGGCTGTCACTGGCATTTACAGTGAAGAGTGACATCACTTCTGGGGCATGGCGCTTTATTTTAATCCAGGTGGCGGGTAGCGAGCTATTTAAATGTATTTGGGCTTGTATTTGAAGCATTTCACAAGACCACATCTTCTGAGTCAGAAGTCCCACAAATTCACATTCTGGTTTCCCACCTGAAGACCAGAACTTTGTCCCTCTGGCTGACGCTCTTGTCGATCAGGTGAAATAGCAGCACCATCTTTGCAGAGTTCTCCAGAACCCCGGTTTGGTAGTTGGCCATGATATTCTTTGCCTGACAAAGAGTACAACAGGAGTAACGGAATAACCCCGCACACCTTCTGCCCTTGGTGTGAAGTAGCAGACAGAGGGGCGAGCGTCATACCCATTCGTACGTGATGACTTGGTTGGCCTTCTCTTGCAGGATGCCGAGCCCAGGCATGCCAAACCTGCTGTTAGCCGAGTCCGCCGGCTTCCCTTTCAGGCCGGGCGCAGGGCACCGGTTACTATTCAGGTCATCCAGGTCGAGGTCCTGCTCACTGGCCAGGTTCTCCTTCTGCAGGGCTTCATACAGAACATCTGGGTGGTTCCAGATCTGTAAATACAGTGAGGGAATACTCACTCATTTACAGTGTTGGGGAAGTTATTCACAAAAGTAATCCATTACAGACAGAGGTGGAAAGTTCAGGTCCAGAAAGTAAAAATTAAGATGAAGGTCTTGATTCAACCAACTAGTTGAGTATAAAGAGTGACAGTCAGACTCATCTGCTTGGTTGAAAAAATGTCTGTAATGGATTACTTTTGCGTGTACTGGCTTACTTTTGTGGGTAACTTCCCCAACACTGCTCATAAATGCGCACAGAAAAATGGAGAGCGAATTCTGCAGAACCTTAAGCAGGGCCCCCCAGTCTCCTCAGCCTCTTTTTGTCAATCATATCATCCGCCAAGCGCTTCCAAACTGAAAAGGCCAAGCGGCCCTCCTGGCAGTCTCACCTTGCAGCAGACACAGAAAGCCTTGAGCGGGTTGAGGCTGAGCCAACCGCTGTTCCCGGCCTCCCGGAAGCGGTTCATGAACTCGGTGTACAGAGCCCGCTGGATGGGCGACAGGCGCACCAGAATCACATGCTCTTGCTTGGAGGGGAGCTGGCACCTCAGCACATCGTGCCCTCGCCTGGGACAAGTACAGACAGGTAAATGACCATGGCCCCGTTTCCATGGCAATAGGGCACATGACCAGGCAAGACCCCTGCACACACCAAATCAGGGCCAAAATTACCAATAACAGCCAAATATCTGAACCAAATCATAACAATGGCATGAAGCGAAAATAAATCAAATTCCGAAATCTTTTACTGAAACAAACTGCAAAGTATGGCTTAAAAGGTTCATTGCACAACTTGCAAAATATGTCTGCAGTCGGCAGGATGCTCGTCTTCTGTGTTGAACAAGGATGCACTGTGCCCCCGCCCCCCCTCCCCGCTTACCGCTGCACGAAGCCCTCCAGCAGGCTGTGCAGCACGTGACTGCGGTAACGCATGAGGCGCACGTCCTGTGGCGTGCTGTCCATGCACTGCCCGTTGAGGATGGGTCGCTCGAACATGTTGCTGAACTCCTGCCGCGTGCCCAGAAAGTCAGGCCGCACAAAGTCCACCATGCACCAGTACTCGATGAGGTTGTTCTGCAGCGGGTAGCCGGTCAGCACCACACGCCGCCGCGACCGGATGCTCTTCAGCGCCTGAGACGTGCTGGCGTGGCAGTTCTTGATCCGGTGGCCCTCGTCGCATATCACCACGTCCGGGCCCGGTCGCGACAGGGCTTTCTCCACGCCTGAAAGACCCCAAGAAAGGGGGTGGGAAACGCTAGGGAAAAAAGGTCCCCTCCTTTGAGACCGCGCCTTGAACATTCCCCTGGACGACGCAGGGGGCTCAGGCTACACGCCATATAATCTATCCAGTAGTAATGTACCAAGCCCCACCAGGTACTGATTTGATGTTGTGAATTAACTCCCAGAGGGACCCATTTCACTTCGGGGCTGAAGTACGTAGGACCTGTATTAGCTGGGACACTCTTTAGCCCCCCCCATGACCCAGTATTGGATACATGGCTGGAAGACGGATGGAGCCTTTAAACATACAGCAGCCTGCCATAAACATTATTTCATGAAGAACATGGACTCACAATTCATGAGCAGCCTATCTCACATGGCAGACAGAGTGGCGGAGTGCCCGTCAAGGGGGGTTTTCCAATACCAAGAATGTAAAGATCAAACAAGATTGGTCAAGCTAACTTGCCTCCCAAGAACAATCCTGGGGGCCAATGAATCATGGGATTGGTCTCGTTCGGTGGGGATGCAACCACTTTATCCTTGATATTTAGGACAAGAACAACTTTCTGGGATTGTTACCATCCTCCATCCGAGTACTGCTCTTGAGTACTGGAACTACACATAATGAGAAACACCCAAGGGCCCAGAGTGTCGCTCGGACCTTTCAGTAGTTCCTGCTGTCGGTCTTCTTCGTCCAGATCAATGATGACCGGTGCCGCCGGCTTCTTGGACTTCTTCTTACGTCCGGTGGCGAAGCTCTTCTTCAGTGACAGCAGGCGGTACATCTCGTACCCCATGAGAAGCACACCACCCTCCACTGACCAATCGCCTATCACCTTGGCACGAGCGGTCATGGTCCTGGGGCGAAAGCAGACCACATGGAAGTCAACACCGTAGAGCTGGGCCTATACGTACGGCACCCCAAACCTCGATCCCCTATGCCTGAATCATTGCTACTTATCTGCTGCATTACTTTTATAAGACTGCAGTAAAATAATACCAGAGATGGAAAGTTCAGGTCCATGAAGTACAAATCTAGACCAAGATTTTGTTTCAACCAACCAGATACCTACTTTGTGACTGTGATTCTTGATAAATCAACTGGTTGGTTGAAATAAAACTTTGGTCTGGATTTGTACTTTATGGATCTGAACTTTCCACCTCTGAATGATACTACATCAATTGGCAGACAAAACCAAATTCAATGAAATGCCCTGCTGAAAACAGCATAGGCCAGCATGGCTGGTTACCAGCATGACCAGAATAATGCACGTTGGTTATACCAGCATTTTTTGCATTTTACTGCCGGTGGAGCAGCGTCATTAAGAAATATTTCTGGTGGACCAGCTTCATGTGCAGGTAGACCAGCATAGCTATGCTGCTCCACCAGCACCAAACCATGCTGGCCTACACGGTTTTTTCCTCAGAATCTGTTATTTTGGGTTGCATACGACGAAAATATCATCAAAATGGACAGCAGTTCCCTGGGTTGAATACGACAAAAACATCATCAAAACGGACAGCAGTTCCAATGCTACTGCTATAATTAAATTATTAGCAGAAGCTGAGGCTGAAGAGTGGCAGCATTCTGAGATGTGGGGCACCTACTTATGTTCATCGTTAAGGATGTGCACTCTGAAGGTCCGAGGCAGCACGTCGGCGGGGCTGCTCTCTGGGAGCAGGGCTTCAGGGGCCGGCAGCCACATGTTGAATTCTGCGAGCCAGTTCTGTAGCGTGTTCACCTGGGATGCCAGAAGGGAGGCTCAGCGGAGGGGGCGATGTGCACGAGGATGGGCTACTGGGCCGCACAGCGGCACGAAGGGACAACTCACGGGGACAATAGCCAGCACCGTGTGAGCTCCAGTGTGGCGGAGCAGGATGTCGACGAAGGAGATGACCTGCAGGGTTTTGCCCAGACCCATGCTGTGGGCCAGGATGCAGCCAAAGCCACTGCTGGTCCTATACCTCTCCAGCGATTCCACCAGGTTATCGTAGAGGAAGCGGATCCCGCCGATCTAGGAGGGGAGGAAATAGGAACAGCCTCCTCAGTGTTGGATCTTTGTGCGCCACTATACGTTCTGTGTCCATTTCCAGAAGGTTAACAGTTTGAACGTCATAGCTGGCAGAGAAAAGAAAGTTTACGTACCACGCACATTAAGGTCATGCAAAGTGCTTTACATATGAAGTTAGGTAAAAGAATGCCAAACAAGTTAATAAAACAAGAGAATAAACATATAAAAAGTAAACTGTGTCACCATTGTGCCTTGTTATTGCCTGTATTTGTGCGTCTGTATGTTTGAGAGGGAGTGAGATGGCAAGTGCAAAAAAATCAAAGTATCTTAGATGGTAACCGTTACCGTCTTATAAACAAAGCTGTAACAACCTTTCTGGAGCCCCAGCTTAAGCGACACAAAAGAAAATGCGTAACCAAAATGAATGCCTTTGAAAAGAATCTGAAACAGAGGTATGCAGTTATGATAAACCAGAGAAGGTCTTTGAACCTGGTGGGGCTTGACCACCCTGGTGATCTGTGGAACCAGGTAGAGGTCCCTCTCGTTGGAGGGATGGTTGATGTTGACCAGGACTCGGCCCTCGGCGTCGGGCTGGTTGAGCGCGTCGTTGACATGGGCCCCACTGCTCTCCTCAGTGCCCGGTGTCCCCGCCCTATCTTCCTCGCCGTTGGTACCATCACTGAACTGCGGGGTGTCATCCTCTCCGGAGCTCAGCTCGATCACATCTGATATTCAGATATTCACAATCTGGTCGGTGCCACCAGAAATGGACAAACAGCCATACAGGAACACCCCACATACAGACCCAGCTCAAGTAATGAAACCAGGTCAAATCAAATTTAATCTTCACACATACAATAGCCCTTAAATGAGTGTTTAGCAGTTCTGCAGCAGTACTCGTTTTAGCAACCAGTGTGTATATTAGCAGGCTCTCAGTCTTGGCGGGCGCGTGTGTAAGTGTCAGCTACCTGACAGTCACATAACAAGACACGCCAACATTTAATGATCAACCACAAAAGAGAACACTTATGCAACTCATTTGAATGGCTAGTTACACAAGCAGGGATTACGGTCTTACATAACCCAGGAGAAAAATGCCTGCAGGTCAAAACTTGTTGGTAATCAGGATTAAATGACACTTGTTCTAAGGGCCCGATTTTAATGCTTCCGTTTCTACACCCAGTTATTCCCATCTCTTATGAAGGACTTTTCTGAGGGAGAAACTGGTGGGATTCATTTGGTACTTTTTTGCAGATTGTGATTTGATTTGGCCAACAGGAAATGCACTGGAGCTCAGTGTAGTTCAGTGAGACAGGGAAAATCCTGAGCTTGGATGTTAAGATCAGTAGAGTAAACATTAGGGATCTCTTAAGCTCAACTGTCGCATGCTGGTTGACCCCGAGGTTCCTATACATACATGCATACAAAAAGTCTACGGAGAACAAAGTCCTAGATACTTGTGCTAGGGGTGTAAAGATACACTTTAACACAATGTGAAAATGCACCGTATAAATAAAGTTGAACATAATGTTATGTACAGTATTGTATTACAGCGTATTTGAATTACACATTTCACAGTTCAGTAATTTAATTTAGTTGAGAAGCGTTCGAAACAGCTGTACTGTATTTTGAAATCGATAAAATTAAGTTAATAGCAACGCTGTCCGTTGTATTATCTTATATTCATATAATAAAAAATATAAATATATATACACACATACACACACACAAATGTCAATTAGATAGTAATCTGCTTGAGACAAAGAAAAAAATAAAAAAATCTGTTATAATGATCATCTGCTTAAATTCTACCCAGACAGACATGATCACTATAAGCGGTTATCACTGTAGTCCTGGTTGTGCACTCTTGCATTTGAATAGATGCACGAAGTAGCTGAACTGGCATGTGAATTTCCAAAATGTTGAATGGTGGATGAAGGTTTATTAATATTCATAAAGGAAGCACTACCTCATGGATCCTTGCACTATAAGGCTTTTGGGAAACTTGCCCGTTTCGTACAGCAGAACAGTCTCTCTAAAGATCAACATAATCTTTGGACCATGTTGCTTTTGGTAAAGGTCTTTGTTTTATTGCACAAAAAAATTGCGTTGGTCAAGACCCTGAGGTAGGTAGCTAGCTAGCTAAGTAAAAAGTAATGATATCTTTAAAGATGCACAACAAATTGATTAAACTTTATTAATATTGAAATTTATCAGCATCAGAGCTAAACACAACTACTGAAATAATAGAGATGATTGCTTTGGATGATCAGCCATTTACTGAAGTGGTGGATGAGGAATTTCGTCATGTCAAGCATAAACATCACAAAGAATATTTTCTGTTCAGAAAGATCCCATAATACACCAAACGCAAGTAAGTATGCCCCGCAGACAGAAAGCCACGCCCCACAGACAGAACGCCACGCCCCACAGACAGAACGCCACGCCCCACAGACAGAACGCCACGCCCCACAGACAGAACGCCACGCCCCACAGACAGAAAGCACTCACCATCCTTGGTGTCCTTGATCACTGGACCCCCAGTATCATCCTCACTGGCGCTGGCACTGCTGTCTAGGCAGATGACCTCCTGCTTAGTGACTGGGGTTGATGATATGCTCTGGGGTACATCTGCCAGCCTCAGAACACCATCCCCTTGAGGAAGAAGCAGGAAGAGATACAGACCAGTGGGTAGCACATAAGGAGGAAGGAGCACAGACTGACTAATTTCTTATACAAGAAAAAACAGAAATCTGCTTAGAGCTATCCACTGATTTGCATTCATGCTTTTTCAACGTAGACATATTTTGGTTTCTCAGTGGACTTTAGCACCAGCACCAAACCCTCCTGAAGGAAACTGCCATGCTAAGCACAAGCTTTCCGTGCTCCATCCTTAGCTCTTGGGGGCCTCATGCTCCTGGCACCTTGTGCAAGCTCTGGGAGAGGTACTGGGAAGTCCTTCCTTTGCTGCTCTAGCCTCTTCCGCCTCTCCAACTCCTCGTGCTGGGCAGCTTTGGTTACTGCTTCTAACTGTTGCTCTCGCAAGATCTTGCTGAACAATGGAAAGCAGGGGGGTGGGGGTCAAAAAAACACAAGTCAAGAGCAAGGCAAATTTTTTACCGGTGTGTACAATAAATAAAAGTAACAAACTGGCTATTATTTACAATCAAATAAGGTGGTCGCAAAGACATACATGAAGCATGATCAAAGAGATTACCGAATGTTCCTTCTCATATGGGCAGGCTTAGAGATCCTCTTCTTGGTGCTGCCAAGGGAGACCGAGCTGTGGCTGTCTGGCTGGGAGGAGGGCCGCGACGAGGGCCGTGACGAGGGCCGTGACGAGGCCTCTCCTGATGGTGAGGTAGATGGTGGGGTGCCCTGCCACCCCAAGGGGTCCCCTCCCTGGGCATCATTCTCTGTGCTGAAAGAGGTCCGCTGAGGATGCTCTGCATGGGACAAGGGGACAGGGAGAAAATGCAGGAATGGCAAGACGCACAATTAAACAGCCATGGAATCATAGACATGGGTCAAGATTAACCAGCTCTTCACATGTACATCATACAGCAGGGATTACTTACCAGGACGACATCCAATCCAAAAAAGGGAGGGACCACGAAGTGAAATGAATAAACACTAAATTAATAACCTAAAATAAACAAAAACAAACCCCCTGTATATAAAGAAGCTTAGAGAAGGTACCAAACTGGTATCTAACGATTGAAATGACTGACAGCAGGGTTATATGCCTTAAGAGGAAGAGTTCTCTCCCTACAGGTGCTCAGGACCAGTTAGGGGGGGTCCAATAGGGACTTCACTCTTCATAGGGCTGAGATCACCAGGCACCCTCTTTACTCTGCAGAACACTTATATAACTCAACTGAAAAGGAACGATACCTACATATGTCAGCTAAGGCAGGCAAAACTGTGTCCTGCTTACGGCGAGAGGTTTGGCTGACTGGCGCTAATTGGGACTGGGACAGCTCTTGCTCTTCTCTTTGTTCCGGAAATAGCTCTCGCCATCAGCGGAACATCAAGACCTCACATAAGCAGACCTACAATCATATTAACAGCACATGCAGGCTACTCCTTTGATTTGGACAACAGGAAAAAAAAAAAAAAAGTGACCCAAGTTAATGGACTTTCATAAATGCCCGTCTGCTGCAACACTGAAACATTACAAAAAAGTGAGAAGCTAAATCCAGCACCTTTCTACTTAGTTTCTTGAATCATCAAAGATCACCAACATAGTTTGTTTAAAAGCTGGATAAAAAAGATAATTACTATAGTTCTATAACAAAATATAAATACAAAACTATAGCACAAACTAGAGAAAAAAAGAAAAAAAACTGCATTCAAATAAGATGGATATTTTATTTATGCAACATTTCCAAAAGTGATCAAAATTAGGACTATGTATTTAAGATCTGCAGAATGACAGGCACAGATTTAAGTGTCAGATTTGTTACCTTTGTTAATTTATAAGGGCTCCATAATAATCGGCAATTAGTAAAAACAGGAAAATAAATCACTGGTCCAATTATGGTGAAAGCGATGGAATGACACCAATGTTCAAAATTAACAAAAAAAGTGGGTGTTTTTTTCCCAATCAAGCAATAACTTTTCTTCAAAGAAGAAAATTATTTGGAGTGAAGAAAAACTACAGTAAAATTCATTTAAGAGGAATAAGATCAATATTCCGCAATGTCTCCCTAAAAAAGGGGGACTGTCCCCATGACTGGACAGATGCATAACCTCAAGCACGGCAACAGGTCAGCAGCCAAACTTAAAACTGCAAAGTATTTACAAAGTTTGGAGGCTAATAGACATTTAAGTGTTTCATTTGAATGCGGCCAAAACAAATACCTGAAGAGGGGCCCAAGATCCCAGGGTTTTTTTGTAACTTACAGTTCAAGCTGAACATTAAAGTTTTCTTTATATATACATACAGCCAGGAATGATATGTAAAAGATTTATGGCGTCGAGCACTTTAAGGAAACACTTTCTGTGCATTTTTTCATTACCAAGATAATGTCTGATAATATCATCCTACAGTGTCATACTTGTTAACTATGAAATCTTATCACCATTAACTGACCTAAAACACAGAACATGATGTCACACCAATCCTGTCTGTTTAATGCTTATATATTTTGCTATGAAGGTGAGTATAAACAGAAAGCTCACCATATTATTAAAAAAGACAGAGGGACTCATATAAATGCATGAAAATAGGAATGTGAAGTAAAGAAAAGCGCCATCGTGATTCCGGGCCATTTCAAGGACAGTTGGGGCACTTTAAGGGAAATATTAAGTTGGAAGGTGACCCTAAGCGTTCCACTGGCCTCCATGTGCCGGTGAGCAGGCAATGGCTGTATTACATAACACGTCGTTACATAATCACAGGTTCCATTTCACTTCTTTCTCAGACTCAGGAAACTAAACACCCTAGGAACCTTGGGGGGGGGGGGGGGGGGGGGGGGGGGATGCAGGAGAGATGAATATCCGTTTTCTTGCCTGCTTCCGGGCCGTCTGGCACCGATCCTTGAAAACGACGACGGCATGTGTCCAGTAATGAGAGAAAGCCTGAGAGCGAAGGTAGCGACCACGTGGAGTTGCGCTGGTAACCACGGGCGTTACATAACACAGGGATGCATGCATCACAGCGAACACGTAAAAAACGAAGAGGCTGAAACTCCTACTCATCAGCAACTGAAAGTACTCCCCCCCCCCCCCAAGGGGGGTTTTTCAATAAAGCAGAAGAGGACAAGAGAATGAAAAGCATTCTCAGAAACAGGCACATCAAAAGAAAGCATGCAGTCCCTAAAAGCAGAATACAGTGAGTGTGCAGCATTGAAGAAATTGCAACGATCATGCCAAAGATGATGCTAGACCAACTGGCAAGTTTCAGTCGCTAACCAGTTAGTATTTATATAAAATGGCCCTTTCTTAATTGAAAAGTGCTTCCAGCTACTTTTTATAACCTCGAAAATGTGCCGTTAGAGCAGAGACAAATACTAGCAGCTTTATTTACAAGAAACCTACAGTCCCTCAGACCTCTGAAAAGCATAAACATGAACGGAGAGCCGATCACAGTTTTATTAGAAAGAGACAAATACTCCACATTCCGCCTTCGAGGAACATAAGTTTTACGTAAACTGTGAGCAGCCCCCTTTCCCTAACCTTCTCCTTGGGGGAGCAGTTTTCCAGAAGCCACAGGTTACATAACCTGGGCACGCTCATTTATATAACAGCACTTCAGAGCTTCAGCGTCATCCCCCAGCTGTGACTGAGTCGCTGTGCTTTCCGTTTGCGTAAGAGCTAAGACTATGGAACCTTGTTGGGTATACGGGCCGTTCAGGGGACCTCAGAGGGCTCCTGTGACGGGTTTGATCACTGCAGCACACAGCTGAAAAGACGCAGCTTTCATGCTGACTCGGTCACTGTAGTGTGATAATACTGTGGTTAACACAGAATTGGTACCAGACCCGGAACACAGTGCTCCCTGGGCCAGACCTATATACTGTTGCTGTCAGAGTGCTTGTGATGATGGACCTACAAGGGCTGCAGACAGGAGCGATTTATATACGGTACTGGGCTCTGCTCAGAAGACAGATCTCAAGAATGATACAACATGACAGCGAATGACTGGACAACAAGAGGAAGAGAAGCAGAGCTGAAACAGGTAGGACTTGCTAAAAGCATTAACAATTGAATTGTATCTAACAGAAGGTGTGGGGGGGGGGGCAGCCCCCACCAAAACAAAGTAATCAGATTACACTCGATCAAGTAGAGAAGTTGGTGTTGGACGCCAACTAGCTATGGCTGCTCCCCCCCCCCGATGACTCATCGCCCCCGAACCGATGTTCCGACAGCTGCTGCACACCGAGCCGACAAAGCAGCGATGACACTGAGCCATGACCAACTTCCAGGTGTCGCCTGGGGGGCCCAGCAGACCACAGACGCAAGAAGAAAGGGCTCTGACAACTGACAGATTCGTTTCCAATCCCGAGGGGGGCATCCTGCCATGTTAACACTGAGGCAGTGTTAAACCGGTTCACACCCATAATCACTCTAAGGTGCTCATCGCTCTGCATGTAATATGTCTCCTCACATGTCCAGATAACATTGTCACTAGTCTGTCACAGTACTGGCCCAACAACAACCAAAACATGCATGCTCAAGCAGACACACACTTTGGAGAGCTTCCGGTCTCATCATTCCATTTATACATAAAATATGAGGAAAAATTATCACCAGACCAGCTGATGCAATCCCTAGATATCTACAATGATATTGCATTAAACCCATATAGGGCAGGAATGATAGACAAGACTATGAAATCACCCATCATTAAGTGTTTAAGAAGTCCTTCAAGGCACCCCCCCCCCACCTCAGAGAGACGCGTTCTAAATGTTCAAGCCATGTCCTAATTTCTGGCAGAGTAGGCTGAAGAAAGGTACAAGATGTCCTGCTTAAACTGGCTCGCCTATCATTAACGCCCGTGACACTGGAACAGAACCTCATAAGACACACCTAATCCATGCTAAGGGGAGGGGATCTTTCATTTTCACATTCTACTCAATTATTACTCTTCCTTTTGGCATCAGATTTGTAGTCTGACATTTTTTTTTAAAGCTTTGTCAGCCAAACAAAAACACTCAGCCATACTCTGCAAAAATCAGCTAATGCCTGTACAACAGTTTAAACACTGTTTATGACTCCAGTGGCATGAGAAAGTATATGCACCTTCAGATTCAAGACTTTGTCATATGTACCATAAACAGTCAGTTACGTTACACAATCACCCTTTATATTCTCCCAGCCATGAGTAAAGACAAACCAATCACAAATACAAATTAAGGAACTTCACCTTCACCCCCTATTCCACTAGATGTTTAATGGAACTTGCTATATTTATTTTTACTTGGCTAGCAGTCCAAAAGGACAGATGCATGACAACAAAAACAAAATGCTGAGGCATGAACCGGCACACTGCTGCCTGGTGACTAGTGGGCACATGGTCAGGGTTAGGTGGGTTCACAGGGGTAAGGGGTGTGCCTTCAGTTTGTCACCCCAAGCTCACTAATAATAAATTCCAAAATAAGGTGGATGCAGCAGTGAAAAGCAACAAATGCATGAAATCAAGAAGTGGAATCCTGATATACATGTACGCATAAACAAAGCTAGCAATAAACTGTACAGACTGACACACACACACACAGTCATTGGACAAAGCCATACAAAAAGTGAGTTTCAAATGCAGCTAAAATGTAAACTCAAAAGAACCACCCTTAAAATCATTGTTGGCAGGTACTGAAAGACCCTGGCAACCACATTGTCAAACAGATCGGCGCCCCTGTCCCTCTCCACTTCCCAGCTTTGACCCAAAGCCTTCATTACAGTGCTGACAATTGGCCTCAAGTAGAGGTAACCTCGCACCCAGCACCCCACCTCCAAGTTCTCCCAATTTTCTGCTGTTCACCCCAAGTGACGACACAAAGCCCAGCCTGCACAATGGATCCAATGCACCCAAAGGGCCGTTTACATAAGAGCAGGCGTGGAGTTACGCAACGCTAACTCGAAACGTACGGCGCGGTTAGCGAGCACGCTAGCCCATGTGCTCATGCAGACAGCGTTTACATTCAAAGACGACCAACCATTTCTGGTGCCCACACCAGGTCGGCCCTTCTGTGGGGCTCGTGGTAAAAAAGCTTCCTAAAGTAACCAACACTTGACGCTAAAACCATCACAAGAGGATCATTACACACGGTGACAAAAAAAAAAAAAACCCAAAGCACATCTCAAAAGAAGTTTCAAGATTCAGTGTCAATTTGTAAAAATACTTGACCGTCCGTTAATATGCTTTAAAGCACCATTGAGAGGAAAGCGGTCCACAGAGGGCTTCCGCTGGTGGGGGGGGGGGGGGGGGTAAATTCAGTAGGCCAGTGTGTCACCCAGAGATAAGTGGCGCGCTGGGTAAGGGGCACTGCAGGACAAGTCTCGCCGACTCCCAAGGAAACGCCGGCGAGACGACTGAACCTCATGTGAGGTCAAGTCATTAACGGGGTCACCGGCAGCCGTGCAGATACCAAAATACCCCTCCCAGCTCAACTTCACACGCTGCCATGGTAACTATCTGTCAGGAGGAGCATGATACCCAGAAGTGAGGTCACGCAAAAGGCGCGCGGCTCAGACAGCACCCGGTAAAACTTTTGACATCTCAATGCTGCAGAAAACTCCAACACAAATTTCGGATAGACACACAGACTTACAAAAGCCTGAACGACGCTGACCTCAAGCAAAGGCAGACCACCATGGTCTCACCATGTCCATGCCAACTTTACTACTATTACCCAAAACTATACAGAATTGCAATTAAGGATTAAAATAAATTTAACTGCAAATTACGTTGGAGAGAAGCAGCAGCAGTCCTCACAAAGTAACCACTCCCAGTAAACACACTGATTGTTGCCACCGTGTGAGTGTGCCTTCCACCGGGCCCCCCCGCCCATTCACATGACCCCTACCTGCGAAGGACTCGGAGTCATCCAGGAGCAACATGGCTCACATTAGCAGGAAGTACTCCCCAGGGCCACAGCCTGTCCCCCGTCAGCTAGGGGCAGACACCCAAGCACCCGAGTCACCTGGGTGCGTGTCGGGCTGTGTGCGTGAAAGACTCCTCCGCGCTGTATCCCGGCTCCGCTCGCTGGCTGCCTCGCTCGCTGGCTAACAGGGTGAGCGTGTCGCTTGTTGTGCAGGCTTCTCACTGCATTCCCATTCACTGAATCCCTTCCAAGTGCTGATTAAATCAAGCTAGTGGGCAGCACCCAGGAACTAGGCAAAAACTCCTTGCATAACCAGCCACGCTCAGATGGGGCCCTACTGGGGGGGGTTTCCGGAGGCTGTAACTTTGTGCCATGTCCCTTTTACACAACTCTTATGGGGCACCAAAGAATAAAACACTGCATTTCAAAAAAGATGGGTGGGAGGGGTTTAATCACCACCATGAAATTTCATCTGCCGTTTCACTGAAGTTACACTGATTACAGTCACCTGACATGTAGATTAGAAGTACTTTTGCTATAATATTCACCATTAATATTCTCTTATTGTTATATTAGTCATCTTTGCAAATTCACATACAGTAGGTGGACACTAACCATTCCTTAAATAACGACTTTTTGAATTAAACTGCTAAGCACACTCCCACATGCCTGCTGTTACAGCAGCCTGCCCCCAAGCTACAGCCTATTCTATAACCTCTCAGAAGCCGTCATGTAAGCAAAAAGGTTCAGCTAAGCCAGCTCCCCAGGACTGCAGTTCGACACCCCTGACCTAGGAGATATAAGCACTATAAATCTTGGTCAGCATGTTTTTGCCCCCCCCCCAATCCATCACCTTAATGCCTGAAGCAGTTCCCTTACGGCTTGGGGGACAATTATACAAGAAAAACAACAACAACAAAAAATCCCTGAAAAGCCGCTGGCCAGGACAGCCGCCCGTCGCAGCTCCCCTGCCGCACCCTGTTTCACCAAAGCTCCCCCCATCGGGTCCAGCATCACACACAGTGCCCCCTCCCCCCACCATGAGTGCCGTCAGCCAGGCCACTCCCCTTTCAGCAGGGCTTCCTTAGGCAACAGGGGTAAAGGAGTTCATGGACTGACTGAACTGGGCAGTATCGGTGTGGGGAGCCTCCAGTGAAAACAGGAATCACAGAGATGGAGTACCATCCCAAAGCGCACGGCATAGGCAGGGGAAAACCAGCAGGGAAGGACAGCTTCTATATCACAGAGCCACCCTGGAAGGAAGCCCGGGGGGAGGGGCATGCCCCCCCCCACCCACCCACCCAGGCCAGAGCGGCCCGCCTCTGTGACGATGATTAATGACTATGCTGGCTGCTGTTCAAATCAAAGTCCAGTTCCAATTACAAGGAGCTGATAATTAAAACGAGGCTTTCATCGGTTATCCTCAAAATACCAAACAAAAAAAAAAAAACTATGCTTTAATAATAATAAATAAATAAATAATAATAATAATAATAATAATAATAATAATAATAAATGACACTTTGAGCCCCCTGGGGAAATTTTCTTTTCCGCCTACCCCATCTTGCTCTCTGTGGCTGTTCTGCCAAGGCTGGGCTTGAACCAGTGACCTTCCGATCACAGGCTAAGAAACTTAACCCAGAGAGCCACACGCTGCCTTAATTAAAAGACTGCAGGGCCTCTGCGTCTCCTACAGGGACGACAACAGAGACGGTGACAGAGACGAGGATCAGCTGGCAGAGGGAGGAGGTGGGGTGGGGAAGGTACTAACAGCACTCCTCCTCTGCTCGGGGGAGTGGGAGGCACGCTGACTGATAAGGTCATCTGCCAGGAGGTGTTAAAGCACTGCAAAAGACACGTCACATCCGCTAAAAACTCGAGGAAACCCGAGTTGGATGCGTTCCATTTGCCACAGAAGTAGCAATACCATGAACCCATATCAGAAAGCAAGAATTTTTCGCTTAGTCGGACAACGTGTCGGATTTAAGGTACCTCAGTTTAAATGGTCTTTATCTTCATTCACTTATAATTAGCTCGATCTACCTTCTGACAAATAATGCAACCAATCAAGAAATCCGGTTCTAACCCGGATAATTATTAGCGATATCAGTTGATAACACATTACGCACAGTGCTTCATGTATAAAATGTAGCAACACGCACACAGATAAGTTGGACGGTTTGGTGTGTGCGACCGATTTAATGAGCCACAAATGAGAAGTAGTGCTTAAACAGTATAAAACTACAACTTTCCCATCTGTTGATAAAGGGCGCAGCCATCTTGGATTCTGAACTCGGGGAGTCATTCTCTGCGGTTTGGCCATTGTGCAGATATCAGACTGTGGCGTTCAGTTCATCTCTCATGGCATCTTTCACACAGGGCACCTGTCAGCGACTGCATACAATCTGCATCAGTACTCCACATATGCCAGACAAAGCTGTACTGTTATTAGTATCAATGGCTTTGATTTTATATCACAAAATATCTAGTGGGCAATTTAGTGCAAACTTTAAGGCAAGAAAAATCACTGAACTACCACAGTGCAACTTGTATGGTTAATACGGTCATGCAAATTACATTAAACCACAAAATTGCCATAATATTCTTCCATAATTTAAACTGGAGCAATGACCATTTTGAAACTTGCATTAAGATACACATTATGCATTATGTTAATGTGCTTCCTTCTGAACATGCATCCCTTGCATAATGGACACATTATGCATCCCTTGCATAATGGACAAGTTATGCACACAGACAGAGAACACCAGCTTCATCTATTCATAGCTATGAAGGAATAGGACCTGTTGCCAAAACTTAAGAAGTATTCAATTTCTAATCAAAGATGCAATAAGTAAACTCCAGGCTACCAAGTACGAACAGCCGTAACTGCTTGCAGAGTAAATAGCAGCCAAACTTACTTCTATTTTTAGATCTTCTTAAAACCAAATGATTAACATTTCAAAAACAATTATGTTTCAAAAACTACACAAGTGTGAATAATGAATGTTAATACCGCGTGTGTCTGAGACGGATACTGACATCAAAGGGTAACCGGCTCGCAGCGGCTCCTGATTGTCTCTGTGCTGTACAGCACCTCATGTAAACAAGACAAGCTCTGCCCAATTTCCGCTGATTCCTGATAAAGGGAGCAGCCTTTCAGGTTTGTTCGGGGAACCTGAACCTTTGCACATCCCCATAGAAATTCAGCTTCGGCCACACAATTAACATTTCGTCCCCTCATCCAGCGGGGCAAGCCTGCCACCTCTGCTGTGTGGTGGGAAGGTACAGCAAGGCAGACATCTGCCGTGCCCATGCCTTTTCCATGCCATACAGGACACGTTGCCACCGCCGACCACGCTAATGCACAGTCATTGCTGACAGATTGAGCAGACGGTCCAGCAGCGTAAACACGCTGCACTAAGGAGCAAAAACAAGGCAAGAGTTTGACTCCATTCTAATCTGATGACTGATTCATCACGGATATTCTGAGGGGCTCACAAGGTAAAGCCCACCTGCCTGCCTGCCTGTCTGTCTGCCTCTCTTCCTGTTCCACAAGTAGACACAGAAACATAGCTTAAGACAAGACATCACTTGATGTCCGTATTTTGTTACAAGTTAACTGGTTACCTGGGTATGAGGATAGAAAAACAACTGTGCAGGTAAGAGCAAACAACCACAGCGGCCCAATTTACACTATGCCAGAAGAGACGCAGGGGCACTCACTTCGCATCTAGGGATGGCAAGATTCAGCCAGATTTTTTTGTGTTTTTATTTTGGCATTTTTAATGTCATGATTTGGAAGGTGACAGCACATTGAGCTTGTAAGGGAACAAAGCAAATCAGTATTGCAGTACTGACTGCCAGGAGGAGATAAATATTTTCTAGATCTAAAAAAAATAATCCATTCTAGTGTTGGCAATATAGAGTATTTTTAACTTAGAGGAATTGGACTACTTGGAATGTATTCCATGAAGTAACTGCTACACAGTTCAAATCATCGGGCGGAATGGGTTAAGAAAATCACCAGGCCCCAGAAACGCCAACACCAGCTGTTATGGTGACAGACTGACAAAAAGAGACAGTGGACAAAGCAGGTGGCACAGTGCCATGCATCGGGCCCCTTGCACAAGATCAAGATCCATGGGCACCCCACCAAGAAGCACCAAGAGGAACAAGGACCTCAGGCCAGAGGACATCACCAGCCCATCTTAATTCATTCATAAAAAGACTCACTTGATTTCTGTGGACTTACAATCAGGCCAGAGGGCTATAAATGAAGGCATGAAGTTAGGGAATCAGGAGCCTGTGTAACTTTCTCCGTGGTACCGGGTCACGAATCACATGCCAAAACACTAACACAATGTAATGGAGGTTGGGACAGGACAGTGGCTGAGGTTGGTGAAAGCGAAGTTGAAATTCTGTCTCCTTCAGGATTAGATGAACATGCAAACATGCACACAAACACAAATGAACAAGCAAATGTACAAAAAATGACAAGGAGAACCACAACTGGGCAAGAAAATATCACTGAGGGCAACAAAAACCACCCAGCTATCAGGGATACATCAATGCCATTGTTTCAGTATGAAAACCTAAGGCTGGGGGATAAAACTATGCCGATAATTATCACGATATAATTTCCCTCGGTATCAATATGCTGCACGCTCAATATGATTTCCATATGATTTAACACCAAACTTGTCGCTTGCAATACACTTTGCATCAGAAAATGAGGTTCCTTTCTCTGTGACTACTCAGGACTGGCAGTGGAGCACAAGCGCAAACACAGCTGTGAAAACAGGGGATTATTGAAGATATAAGAGGATGCAATTGGGTAGGCAGGCAGATAACAGAGAAAACCGTCAAAACAGGGCAACTCACCGGGAGAGCATGCAAGTCCAAAGCATCCTGTTAAAGAAGGGTAAATCCAGCTAAATCCAAAAGGAAAATCCACAGGAAAATTCAGTCCATGAGAAATCCGGCAGTAATAATCCACAAAGAATTAAGGAAACATGCCAGCAGCAGCATTTTTTCAACAATGACTAAAATAGAATATTTTTCGCAATATTTTTTGAGCCCACATGGAACTTTTGGGCATATTTGAGCCCTTTTTGAACAGAGAGCTCCATTTAGTGATGTCAGAAAATTGTTCTTCCTTTTGGCCATCACTACTGTTTGGCAAGTGTTTGTCATGTTGTGAGGATAAAGAATACCTTATAACTACGATTAACCATCTGATTTCTTCAATTTTAATGCAGGAGTAAAAAATCAACCATTAAAATTGGAAGAAAAAATGATGATTAAACTTATCCTGATAATTATTGATACTGATAAACATGACAATTTTTTGCATAATAAGATTTTTGGTCACACTGGCCAGCTCTACGAGTACCAATGCTCACTTTCTGCTACTCACTAATACCGATGCCAACAGGGTGGGCAAAAACCAATATGCGATGTTTTGAAACAATATTGAAGAGTAATATTGAAATTACCCTCCACACAAACACAAGCACACACAGCACCAAGTGTTAAACAGCCTGTGTTAAAATATTGGGATGGGGTGCTGATAATTTTTTATTATCGATGGATTGGCAGGCCAATGGATTGGCAGGCCGGATTCACTTATGACTTCATGTCAAGTGTCTAAACCCGTCTAAAACAGTGGTTCACAAACTTTTCATGCTGCATACTGCCTCAAAGTATTCTCTGTGTGACAACATGCTTCATCACCAAGAACAATATACTAATATTTTCACTATGTTAGGTTTATTAATAGACATTTTCCCTCTGTGCTACTGTTTGCTGCATGAGCTGCAAAGAGCTGTTGGGGGCAGTTTCGACATACGTTTTCTTATGTTTAATTCCTACACGTTTAATTAAATGACCCGTGTTGCATGAGCTCGATGGCTTGCAGTCTGCTCTGCTTTGGTTATTGTTGTTAATTTTGAAGTATTTCCACACCGCAGACATTTTGTGCCATTTATTTTGCGCGTCGGACCCGATGCTGATACCGGTATCCATACTGATGCCTCCCTAACAGCTTTGGTTTAAATTCATAAATATGAAAAGACAGAATTACTCACACAGGAAAGCCAGGGAGTCTCTCGGCGTTCTCAGACACCCCAATTACACTCTTGGACTTTTCTCTCAAAGCGAAGGAGAAACCTCACAGTGTTCCTCACAGCTCTCACACTGATACACCTGAATGCTGCATCTCTATCTCAGCACCTGTGCCAAATCTCTGCTGGGGAGAGCTGGTCAGGGGCCAAACCTGCAGGCCAGCACCAGGGTGGGTCCAGTCTGACCTTCTATATTTAGATTAGGGTGGATAAATAAGAGAGGACAGCCTCCAAAACCCAGGACCTACAGTCCTTTGTAAAGCAAGGAGTATGAAAAACTGAAGTGCCTTGCAGTCAGGTTAACAGGCCATAAGCATGACTGTACACATACACATGATGCAATGGATTGAAAATAATCACATTAATCTGTAGCATCATGCTGTAACATCCAATAAAATGTCAGGAACACCTTCCACCCAGGTGTAACTGAACTACGCAAATGTTGTGATGGCACAAGCCAGGAGCATGGGAGGACATGATAGGACAATGGAGGACAAGGGAGGAGTCTGGTGCGTAGACGAAGGTCCATGCGAGCAGCCTGCCACCTGGCGGAGCCAACCTCACACACGCTGACCTAAATTCGGGCCAGTTTCTGGATCACGCAGGAGAGCCGGGAAGCCGGATGGAGCAGGATGCTGGAGGGAGACCAGGCTACGTGATGGACGGACCACTGGGATTTTATGAAGCGAGGACTGCAGACCACAGATAGTGGGAGCGAGCAGGTTTGTGAAACTGACACGCCCACACGGCCTGTAATAACAGACTCCCCACTGATGAGCCTCAGCATGGCCTCACAGCTCCAAGGAGCTCCTGAACATCACACCTGCTGAGTTTCCCAAGCCAGCACGACGGACCAGCGCCTTTGGGGCGGTACCATTAAGAGCAATACTTAAATGAATATGCATTTCGCTGCTTCAGATATTTAAGACGTGCATTACAAAGAGAGAATTGCGACTAGGCACCGGAGAATATCTGCACGTCATCCAGCAGCTAACACAGCCCAAAACAAAGGGTGATAACAGTATTACCAATTAGACAAAGGATGGCCAAGATAGTGTACAAGTACAGTGAAGAAGCTAGCCTGGGAGGGGGCAGGCAGGCAGGCGGGGGGAGGAGGCTCCAAGATGTGTGGGGCCTGGCCTCCCAGGCACTATCGGAGCTGCAGCAAAACAGCTGGGAGCTATTCAAGCAGATTGGCGGGGTGGGGGGTGCAGCGGAGCCTTTCATAACCGTGTTAGGTAATGCGTGTCACGGCGACACCCGCGCAATGCTGGCGTAAATGTCAGCACAGCCTGGAAAGACTGCGGCTTCGTGACCCGCTCTGAGCGAGAAGCGGCAGGCCGAACACCCCCCCCCCCCCACTCCACCCCCCTGCATTTAGCTCAACAAATTACAGAGGAAGATTAATTATAGCTCCTGGAAGTGCCGGGACATGGATGCGCTCCGAAAAGGCCGTCACGAAAGCAGAGGAGATGGGAGGGGCTGGGCGGGGGGACGGACTGTTCAGGAGCCGTGGGGGCCTCTCGGGGGGCGGGGGGAGCTCTCCTCCACACCTCACATGCCGTCTACAAGAGGAAACCCAACAGCCTTAATACCCCACCAGCCTGAACTGTCCGGCTGAGCTAGAACCATGTATCTCTGCCAGCCATGCTACCCTTCCGTACCCCTTTTACTGGTAATGGACAGAACAAAAAAAATAAACTTACAGATTATGCCTTTGCAAAGCCAGGCCTCCTTAATCACGATACTTACTCCACCACAGTGTGCAGGAAGCGAGCCACAGCGCGCAGCCCTGCCAACGGGGTTCATAACGTAACCAGCTGCTCACCAGCAGCACGGTCTGGCACGCCGAGAACGAACAAGCGGGCTGATCAGCTTATCACACACAGCGCTTTCGCCTTCGGTGCGATTTTACAGTCAGCAGCCGTCTGCGGCACCAGATTTGGAGCTGGGTGTCTTTGAAGCAGGTAGACCGACGCCGCGTGCTTCACCAGGCGATGCTCGCTTCTCTCAGCGCTTCCTGCCTGGAAGGAAGTGCTCCTTCCCGTCCTCCGGGACGGCTCCCGCTCTCCATCATTAACCTCTTAATGGGCTCGGTTGGGGCCGGAACAGATGCTGGGGATTCAGAGCATCGAGGCCCTTAAGGCAGAGCAACCCACTACACCTGGGAGAATTCGCCAAGCCACCCCCGCTCCCTCCGCCCCCCGCACCCACAGCGACCCATGGGCTGGAAGAGCTTCAAAACAAGGTACTCCCAGACAAGGCAGCGTGCCAGGGGCCCCGGGCCTTTCCTTTGTGAGGAGAGCCTTGGCCTCCTCGAAGGTTTACGGCGCTCGCCGCAGTTGGTAGGAATGCAAGGCGGGAGATTCCCAACAGAACAGTGTGAAAGGCTGCATTACGAGGCTGAACCGCCAAGGCGGCATGTTTCCATCACCCAGAACAGCAAACTGATGTGCTTTGTTTGAGGAGCAGATGGAAGAAGAGATCCATGTTACAACACACACAATACTCAGGTGGACGGCATGAAACAACAGCGCAAACCCAAAACAACCCGAAAGGATGCACGCTCAATTCGTTAGCCATAAGCCGGCTTCACTTTCACTGGGTAGGACATGAAATAAAACAGCGTATAGCTGAAGACCTTCCCCCTAAAACAGATGCACAGCTAAATTAGTGCCAACTGCATCAATATGGCAGATCTCTCTGCGAACCGTCTGTCTGCCTGCTTTCTGTTATTTGAACGGGAAACCTGAAAAATGCCAAAGGGTTCAGGGGCTGATGGCATGGGGCCAACGCTGGTGCCGCCCCCCTCCCCCCTCCAAGGCCTCCCATGTGTGATTGGTCCTCGGTGTCGCTGGTCCCTCACACGCACGAGGCATCAGCGCACTGACAGCACTAACACGCTGCTCTCATGCCCCCACCAGCATCATTAGGCCCTAGTTAGCGTGCATGCTGATTAGCTTGTGAATCCTAAACACACAGCTTACAAAACTGAGCTTCGACCAGCTTACCTATTACTAACTACATCTAATACTACTACTAAGTTGGGTCACTGTGACAAACTTTCAAGGCGCACCCCATAGCACCCCATGTTTCTCAACCCTGTCCTTGAAGACCTACAGACGGTCGACATTTTTGCTTCCTCCCAGCTCCCGGTAACTGTATGTCCGTCCCTGAGGACCAGATTGGGACACGCTGCACATAGTGAAATAGGTCCCAAACAATAAGCGGTACACTCACCAACGCCGTCCTCTTCGTCATCCCCATCGTTTTCATCATCCTCCTCCTCCATCTCCTCCTCTTCCAGATCCTCCTCCTCGCTGTTGAGGTCGGGCTCCAGATCGCTCCCTGAGATCGCCTCTTCAGACATGGTGCCCCAAAGCTCTCTGTGAGCATTACCTACACATCCTCTCGGCTCCCGGTCCCCTGCATGCACAGGACAGGGACACTCACAGTCCATCCTTCGGGGGGTGTCGAGCTCATCAGTCACGCATCACTCTGCTGCACACATACAGGCTCCAAGACCTTTCTGTCATTGTCAACATTTAAAAGCTGTACATGGTTTTAGGGGTGAATATAAAACATTTACAATAGTTGGGCTGGGGGACAGGGACAGAGTACTATGTGCTGTGTCCTGTCATGACTGGCACCCAGAGTACCCCCCAGCCCCCCATGACCCCTACGAATGTATTTTCTCACCAACTGGATAACATTTGGGGATACAAAAGTATGATGTGTATCAATGTACTCCTTAAAACCAGTGTAACTGAATATGGTTCCGGTGTCTTACAATAACCCTAGTTAGAAGGATCATAAATTGTAATTTCTTCTCAATTTCTAGCATATCGCTATGAATGCACTGTGTTTAATGAAGAAGTTACACTTCATTAAACACTGTGCATTCATAGCGATAAAATAATACATACAATGATTATAACACTCTATAACTGGTAAGCATTCGGCATTTGTATTTTCAAACGAATAAAACACAAGCACAGCAACGCACACACCATTATAGCACATGCACTCTCAGTTCTCCAATTTCCTGCTCTTCCTCAGATTCCCTTCATGAAATTACACGGCAAAGCAGTGTAGCACTTGCTGCCCGGTGATTTCCTGGGGGCTCAATCCAGGGGGCCAGCCTGGCTGTACCTGGCGAGCTCAGACAAGCAGGCAGCCTGAATCGGGCACTGTAAGAGAGAGGACGCCTTCATCCTCCCACCACGCTGCGGAAACAATCGCACCTTTTTAACTAGTCTGATGGCCTCATTTACATATGCAGTTATAAGATGCTTGCTTTAGTGGGGCCGTGCACCTGGTCTGTTAACCATGCGGAAACATGAGAAAACAAATACGGGAGTTCATAGCGCGGTTTTCGCTGAACTGGCTCTGCAGACATGCCCTGGGCAGAAAGGAGGGTGCTGGGACAGCGGTTCTTCACTCTCTCACTTACATAACCCAGCAGCACCGGCAGACAAGCGCAACCATTTCAACCGAGCCACCTGCCGCTCTCAGCATTTTTCACCTTTCACCCCCTGCCCTGCCCAAGACAGCACCCAGTCCCATACGCGGGACACTTACATAAACACCAGGAGTCGCAGAGAACGCCCCCCGTCCCCTCCACACCGCCCACAGCCCATCACGGCATTCCAAGCCCACACACAGGCATGACTGGCAACCTGCAGCATGGCCACTGTGCACAGGCACAGGCACAGGCACAGGCACAGGCACAGGCCGCACCACACGCGCAGATTGACGGTGCAGCTGTAAGCAATGGGGAGCTTATATAACGCCAGCCATTTCCATACATGCGCCGCCTTTCCCTGAAACCGCGAAACATGAACACACCATATGCAGGCTTCGCTTTATACTGCCCTAATTTTCGGCTGCCAGGAAATTGTCCCACCATTGCCCACCCTGCCCCCTTTGGCTTCATGCGCACCAACCTTAGCCCACCACCCACACACACGCACACACACTTCTCCTCCAGGCCGAGTCACCAGAAAGCTGTGCCTTGTTTTGCTATCAAACATCACGGTTGGTTTTTTTCCTTCTGCTTTAATGTCAGTGACGTGACCGGCATTGAGAAGTTGCACATCCTGGGTGGCTATTTGAGTCCAGCGTCTGACGATGGCGTCATCGCCAGGGAGTCGGCAGAAACAGACACGGTGGGTGCTGATGTCCGTGCTGGGGGACACGTGGGGGGACTCAGAGGGGCACAGACATTATCCAGCCTGCTGAGGGTGCACGAAGTGTGTCATTTATATTCTCCGTTCCGAAAACACGTCGGTGCTGTGAGTCTGACACAGCTCATTAACGACGCAAACGAAATCTTCAGCATCTATTAAAACAGACCCTCCAGACAGTACAGTTACATTTCTGTTCCTGTGCTCATCTGTTACGGATTAAAGCTTTCAATACATACAGCACCCAACGTTAGACTCAGACACTTTTCATTACAACTTATACAGACTCTATCATCCGGTAAACAATGAATGTCTGAGACTTATGACGTGGCTCGATGTCCGAGCCACAAGGCAACAAAAAGTGAGCCGTAGGTGGGCCAAACAAGCGATGACCTAGAGCTGGGCGGTATGACCAAAAACGTACATTAATGTATTTTTCAAAGTTACATCGGTTTCACTGAATTTTATTTTTTTTTTAAGGTATGACTGGCCGTTTACCACATTTTGCAGGGCACATTTTTGTTTTACGTTTCTTCATTGTTCCCACATTAACTATATTATTTTATTATTAGTCATTGCGCCTATCCGCTACCTTAATGATACCATACGGCTAACGTGTTTGTTGGCTAACAGCTTATAGATAAACGGCTAATGTTAAGGTGTGTGCCGGCCAAGTTAACATTTTTGATAAGTGTTTAATAGTTCAGTGTTGCTAGAATTTGAGCTTTACTGACCTCACGAAATGTCTCATGAAGACCTTTGTCCTTTTCATTAGATGTGTTGTGACTGAATAATAAAACTGTGAGCAACAAATTCATCTGCGATTAACAAAAAGCCACTTATCCTCTAATTCAAGCAGTCAGATACTGTCCAGATTAAATATTTAAAGCATACACATTATTAAGGGTCCAAAGCACGTAGTGCTATGGAACCTTATTGTTTTTTGATTTATTTTTCTTGTGGTTCTATTGAGGAAGGTCAACACACCAGCATAACAATTCTGATCCCAGAATGAGTTTCTACTCACACTCAAATATGAAAATGAAATTCTTGGATACAATTTTGTACTCTTGTAGCCCAGATTCATTTCAAAATGGGAGTTAAATGATTCTTGGTCACATGCTAAGAGGTACAACCCACTGTAAATGTCTTTGGACCCACTTGGTACAAATCTTGTACTAAATGAAAGGCCTTAATAATTAAAAAAAATATATCCTAAAGTCATAAGAACATAAATTTAAAAACGAGAGGAGGCCATTCGGCCCATCAAGCTCATTTGGGGAGAACTTGACTAACAGCTCAGAGTTGTTAAAATCTTATCTAGCTCTGATTTAAAGGAACCCAGGGTTTTAGCTCGCGCTACACTAGCAGGAAGACTATTCCATACTCCAACTACACACTGCGTAAAGAAGTGCTTCCTCAGATTCATTTTAAAATGTTCTCCTGCTAATTTCCACCTATGGCCACAAGTTCTATTATTTAAATTAATATTGAAGTAGCCATTTGGCTGAACAGCATCCAGACCTATTAGAATATTATATACCTGGATCATGTCCCCCTTAGTTTCCTATGCTCGAGGCTAAACAGAATGAGCTCAGCTAACCTCTCCTCATAAGACATTCCTATTAGACCAGGAATCATTCTCGTAGCCCCACGTCCCTGCAGCTTTGAGCTTAAGCAAGAGCCGTTTGTGGGGGACATCAATGGCCTTCTGAAAATCTAAGCAGATCACATTGTAGGCCTTGTGATCAGTTTCTCTTGTAACTTCCTCAATGAACTCATGTAAATTTGTTAAACAGAATCTACCTCTCCTAAATTCATGTTGGCTATCCCTCAGAATTTTAAGTCCAGGTAATCTACCATTTTCACTTGGATTATAGCTTCCATTACCTTCCCAGTTATGCAAGTTAAAATGATTGGCCTATAGTTTGCATGACTATTACAATCCCCTTTTTTGAATATGGGTGTTATATTACAAGGCTGAGATCATTTTCTCATCAAAAGGCATTTTATGTTTTTTTTACTAAACATTAAAAAAAAAAAAAGATTTATCCATCTTCCAACTGCTTCTGCAGCACTGGGTCATGAAGGGAACGTGAAGTCCATTCCAAGTAACAAAGGACATAGACAGGGATACACTGTGGACAGGTTACCAAGCCGTGACAGGGCCTAGACACAATCATATACTATACATAGTTTTACAAACAGCAATCAACATAATTGCATGTCTTTGAGCTGTACAAAAAATGTGATTCAAATGCCCAAACCTGCAGATGTCATGCTACAGTGCTACCCACTGAGGCACCCTGCCATCCACTGAGAGAAAATGAATAAATGAACCTTGTTTTAATCCTGTGGAGTTAAAACAGCCAGGGATGATTTCCTACCAATCAGATCAAATGCAGAGCCTGCTGATCCCACGACGGCCTGTAGGAGGTCACTGCGATGAGCAATGTGCTGAGAAGAGCAACCTACTGAATAGGACGACCTGAAAGACCTCTAGATTACATTACAGCAAACAACGGACTAATACAACTTAAAAAACTGCTTATGATTTAAAATATTGATTGATATTAACAGACAGCAGAATAGCAAGTAATACTCAGAGGCAAAGTTGCACAGCTTTCGGATGGGATAGACCACCTCTCGCAACAACAGTACCTGACAGCATCAGGCCCCAGGACAGAGAACAAAACACTTAATCAGTTGCTTATATTACTTGTTGGTTTCATTTTGTTCAATAAAACTTTTAGTAAAAAAAATGGCTCTAGGAGTACCTGAACATTTTAATCTTTTCGTAGAAAATGCTTCAATACTAAGCACATATTATATTTAGATTTCATGTTTAACAAATGAGTCTGTGCTAAATATGCACCCAATTTAAACACTTCAATAACTCGGCTATAAGGGTCACAACAATACATTTAAATTTAGAAACAAGTACTTTCCATTTACGCAGCAGATTTTTGGGGTTTGCACAAGCCAACGTATTTACCCATCAAGAAGTAGAATCTACAAAAATTTCTTAACATTTTAACATTAAGAAGTTTATAAGTTTACACAAAAGACAAAATCCACTATGAACACCCAGAGGGTGAGCGCAGCACTGCTGCGGGGAAAGACCTACAGCTCTGAAGGCCTGCAGGTCACTCAGCTTTTCATGGGGGCTCACTAGTATAACATGCTGTAAACAGCAGTGCTGTGCTAATTACACAAGCTGCTGTATTTCTGGATTTCACTAAGAGTTCCCACTTCAATACAGTGAAATAAATCCTGTTCTGAATGGCAGACAAAGGCCTCAGACTGAACAGTTTGACTTGGATGCCGGCCTGCCTTCAGCCTGTGCTCCGCTAACGGGCGCCGCGCTGCCCGGGAATGTGACACATCCCACGGTGACAGCCGGAATGCTCGCCCTGGCTCTCCGGCTCCTTGTGCCTTCAATCCGAGAGTGCAGAGTGCCGATGGCGCCGGTCCATCTTGGGGGGGGACTCCCCTCCTGTTCATTCTCAATATACCACTCTCATTCTCACCTCCTTGACTCTAGCTATATCTATCAGGGGGAGGGGGGGGGGTCCACTGGGGAACTCCAAGCAGGCTTTTAGTCTCCAAGTAGAGAAAATAAACTGGGGGGAGGGGAAGAATAATAATCATACAATAAGGCCACAGATTTCTGAAGCCGCTTGCATAAGCTGTGTTACATAAGATCTGGTTAATACAGCCATTACAAGTTATACAAGATATATGGTAAAACACAGATGTACACATCAACACACAGGCGCAGGCGCACACAGTCTGTGCTGCACACTGCGTTCCTGCAGATCATTACACAACACTGCAGGAAATCCATGCCATTAAAAAGTCATTGTAAATAACTCCCCACTCCCCAAACTATTAGAAGAGGATGGTGCAAAAAATGTATTGCGAGATGCAGCTGATGCGTGTCAGATGCTTTTGCCGACCCCCTGTGAAGCACCAGGCGTGATGGGGGTGTAGGTGGGGGGGTGTAGGTGGAGTCCTGTACCACCCCCACCACACCCCCTGAGTTTCTCACTAGCCAACAGACTGGCACCTCACATTCATAATTCACCACGAGTGGAGCGAACAGAGAAGCAGGGAAAATGCTATTTTTTAGCAGGGGTTCAAAACATAGCATGAAAGTAGCTACCGCAGCGCTATATATATATATATATATATATATATATATATATGAAAAGTCCATTAACTGTCATGTAGCACTGGAAGTAATATTAATCCTCATTTAAATAACCCCTTAGAGGTATTTTTGTGTAAACAGTTTTAATTCATTTTAACAAAGGTCAGTGACTTGGTGTCTATAAAAATATTCACCCCTTTTGGACTTTCTCACATTTTATTATGCTACATGGAAACAAAACAAAATTCAGGGAATTCTTCTGTTGGATCACCAACTGTTTTGTAATAAGTAGGCTTCGTGATTTGCTCTGCTACAAAATATCCATAGGAGCTTTGCACATTTGTACGCTGGAACTGTCACACGGCCGCTCGGACTTTCACGCTCGAAGGGGACAGTCGGTGAACAGCAGTGTTCCATTCATGCCACAGATTCTCAGTTGGATTCAACCAGGCCTTATTTTAAGCCTGACCAAAGCGCGGCATGTTTCAGATGAACCACCCTGGAGTTCCTGCAGACAGCGGCAGGTTTTTCCCCCCCAATTTCTCTGAACCGTCAATCGCATCATTTCTCCATTTATTTTCACACCCTGAAGCAGAAGAGCATCTCTGTATTTTACTGCTACCACTATGCCGCTTAGGATAGATGCCCAATAACAGCTTTACATTAAGCTTGGAGACCAAACAGCCCAGGCTATTGTCCCTTGAGTGGTGACCCCCAAATTTAAAGCCCCGACTGGGCATTTCATGGCCCCCCATCTCTCACTGATACTCTGTTCTCAGGACAGCTTGTTCCTTCTTCATGTCTTCATGCTGAATTTGACTGCTCTTCAGGGCACATTTATCTTGGTGTCTGTAGCCTGACAGGTTTTTTTGCAAGGTTCTTTTCTATATATTTAATGATTTAAACATCTGATGGGTTGTAAATATATCTATTCACAAAGAAAGCCAGATAATTCCAAACTTTTTCCTCACAACCGTAAATTTCACCTTGCATAAAATAGTACGTTACACAGCTGTACAAAGTTAAAACAAGAGGTACATTGAGATTATTATGTCTCAGTAAAAGTTTTGCTCTGTTGGTAGTATTGTGAAGGTTTGTATGTATGTAAGGTGATCCAACATTTCACAGAAATTCATAATAGGTAGCATTTTCATACCATCGAATACAGCAATATACTGACAACTAGAGACGGACTAACTGCAGCTTTTTTGGCCGATCCCTATTTCCGATTTTTTGCAAGTGTGACCGGCTGATACCGATTTTCTTTCTAAGAACTATAATCGACTGCATACACAAACAAAAATCTGCTTTTCTTCAACGCAAAATTTTATTTTCACAATAAAAGAAATTGTTAAACTTCAGTTTCCCTCAAACTGCACTGTTATAGGATTTTCTCTCACTTAAAAAAGCCTCAAAATAAAGTGCTGAGTGACTGGACAGAGGTGCAGATACCAAATAACTGAAGATGAGCTGCTACCCAACTTTATCTGACATTTTACTTTTCCAAACAAGAGCATGTGCAGCAGATTTAAATTAAAAAAAAAATGTCATTTTCCAGTATGTTTAAATTCAGCAGATAACACAACACTGAAATTTCTCTTCTTGTTTTTTAACTTGTCTTAAAATGAAAAAAGTCCGTAAGTTACAAGCCTCCAAAAAAACTGAAGTGTACTATACTCTTCCAGACAATAACAGGTGCAGTGTAATATTACTAACAACAACATAGCATGTTATGCACATACGGTCCTTACATCGCTAGTGAGCTAGATTCAGATCAGGCTTTTCCTTACCTTCATTATAGCACCGGGGGTGAAAGCGTCGCTAAAACATTTTTTCTCTATGATAGGAAAAAACCTTAGCTAGCTTTGCAATTTTAATGATTACTCCTTTTCAATATTATGTAATATATGTTTAATAATCAGTTTAAAGTTTACCTCCGATGTTTCACCATGTTTTCATGGTGGTTCCCCCACTGTTTACTTATATTACAAATTGAAAGCTTTGTGTCATCTTCGCTCACAGTGAAGCACTTCCATGCTAACATGTTAGCATGCGGATATGAGTGCGCATGCAGCTGTAAGGCTATTGCCTGCGCTGCTTTGCATATGACACATGGCACATACGTAAAACACAGCAGTTCGGTATAGGAAATACATGAGCCTGATCGGCCGGTCTCCGATCCAGGCCGAGCACGCTGAAAATTGGCCGATTCCAGTCCCAGGCCGATCAATCGGCGCATCTCTACTGACAATCCTGCTGAAGCAGTTGGAAGAGAAGGTTGGTTGGTTCAACGGATGGATGGGGGGATGTGTTGAAGGCACTGTTAATAAAATCATTGTATAAATGTCATTTAAACTCCTGATGTCACTGACTGCAATTATAACTGATTTCTCAGCTCCTCTGGCTGAGACCGGAAAACTGCTGGCAATATCCCCCATTTGTTTACAGATACCCTCCAGTGCAAGTGTAAAAAAAACTAAAGAAACTATAAATAGACCTAAGACCAGCTTAAAAGGAAATAAAAATCACAGTGTCTGACTGGACTAACATTTTCCTGCTTTTCTTAAACAGCATAAGGGAAAATCTGTCAACAATAAACAACAAACTGAACCATAACCCAGTCAATTAATCTAGGTTTATTCACAATTTACTACTCTTTCCCCATATATAAGAAAACCTGATTCCTTTATCCTTAACAAAAGTGTGTGCCTCTGGTGCTGTACTGCACGGCAAATTGGAGATGGAAATCTGAGGAAGAAATGTCAGTTGCATGACACATCCCAGCCACATCAAGCCTGCCTCTGGGGTGCCTTGGCTCCCGACGACCCCCCCCGAGTCGAAGCCCCTCTGAAGGCAGGCAGCTCCGGATGTCAGGCAGCGCACCCTGCTGCAGTTGCCGTCTGTTAATTGCCTTTATGAATATTTCATGGGATTAAGCGTTCTGACGTCACCATTATGGGCAGACAGGCCGCGAGCCACTCTCACACCATGCCGAACAAGCACACTTGAAGTCTCATGAGGAAAAGACCAACAGCTGCAGGCACCGCTCTGGTTTAGGGAAACCAAATACGAAATGATACCTTCCAGAAATGCACCCCTGACATATTAGTCTTGCATCGTTCTGGAAAAGGACTCATTCCTAGACAGACTTCACCAAAATCCACTGGATTGTGTATTCTGATAGTGTCAGTATCTCAATGGCGCGAGACACAATCCTCAACCAGACCCAAACAACTACGTGCAATATACTCAGTCTGGGGCAAAAAAAGCCTTTACCAGATTTATCCGTGCTCGGCCCTGGCCTGTTTATTTGATCCCTCTTCATACAACACTGAGCCCCAAAAAGAACCACATGAGTATTTTTAGAGATAAACCCTGGTAAACCCATGTAGTTGTTGAATATTCTCTCTCCGCAGGCTCATCCTTTCCCATCTCACAGACATGTCACCCAAGCCCACGCCCTCTTCCATACGGCACAGAGGAAGAACACCAGTTTCTCCTCTATTTACCCTAAACCAGGCCCTTCATATTTAGCCGCTGAATGAACACTAATTCCAAAACCGCAGATGCTTTTTGGGTTGCGACCACATGCAAAGCTGAAAGAGAATGACAAGTAGAGCTATTCTCTGGAATTCTACTTTGACTCCTCATATGAATCTCAGTGACTCATCAGCACAACTACACTCAAACGCTTTCCCGACAGTGTGCATCAGCACTACTTGAAATTTCACAGTGATGGGGAGTGTTACTCAGCTGAAAGGTCTCGCCAGAGCCCCCGTCCCCAAACATGTGCGCCAGCAGCTCATTTAGCAAGCTGCTTCAGAAATGTCTGTCCGCTGTGCTATAAAGACTTACCGAAAGTTCGCACAGAGGCTGTGCTGCCAGTCACTTTGGGAACTACTGCAGTGACCCCCTGTACTGTGAAACTACACCACAAAACAACAGAAAGTAAAAATATATATATATATTAAATCAAGAAAGCCTAACTGCAGTGGGACAATCCACTAAGTATCAATGAATGACAATCCTTAAAGCTACAACTCAAGATTCTAGAAGGATACATAAATACAGCTCACTGCCAGTAGAAGAAGCAGCAGAGTTGTTTTTATAGCCATTACTGTGTACCACTTCATATCTGCTTCTTTCTGATGTGTCCTGGATGTTTTTGATGCATCTATGATCGTTCAAGTTCCAGACTCCACAGACAAATGAGGTAAACTGTGCACTTCTTTGGTGCATTATGCTGCTAAATAGTACAGATGCACTGCTTTCAGATGCCAGCAAGCACTCTTTACGGTTTACCTGACCATCTCTGCTTGGCCCCCTGTAACCAGACGCCTTCTGCTGCAGGGGCACCGTGACCTTTTACATGGTCGTGCTCATTCATCTCGAGACAGATGTGCTCAAGCCACTGTGGCACCAAGCAGCAACATTACCTTGTTCAGTTCACTTTTTTGAACAAAATCATTTTTCCCCCACAGCTGAATTAATCATTTTGGTATTTTGAGCTCAGAACATTTTATCCGGCCAGAGATCCAAATATGTATTTTGTAGTTTTAGATGTGACTCCATTATTACTCTATTTCTTTGTTTTCAAGTTGGCTTGTTGTGCAATAAACAATTCCAAACTGAACCTTTGTGAAAGGAGTACCAAGTCAATTTTCTGATAAGAATTGAAAAAAAATTGTATTTTTTTTTCCCTGAAACTGTTAGAAATTGCATTATGAGATACAGGATTCCTGTCACACATCTATCATGTAAAAAAAAATAATAATAATAAAAAAAAAAAAAAAAAAAAAATATCAGCAAAGTTGTTTTGAAAAACACCCCACACATAGACACACAGCACAAGCTTAAATAACAGACAAATTCTTATTTTCTGCTCTGTCAGTTTTGAAATCAAATGACCAGAGGGGGAGGAAATAACATTATTCTACCTTACTCGGAAACTCACAGGCTGTTTTCTACCTTTTCATCCTTTCACATCCCACTCACATTCACATCTCCGCCGTTACACCTCCTCACTCCCTGCATGCACATCTGTACACAGGAGGCACATTTACTGGCTGCCACCAGGCTTTCAAATCCCCTCCCTGCTGCCCACATCACCCATGTGACTCCAGACCCTCCACTACGCAGTGTCTACCTCACCTTCACTCACCATTCACGCTATTATTCCAAAAGGACCATCTCCCAACACCACTCCCTAGTCACCATCCAGGCCATAAGCTCTTCGTCTCGGGGTTCCAAAGACTTTTTTGAGTGCAAACTGTTGTTAATCATGAGGCTGGGAAACACCTGCCACCAGAACCCACCTCCGTATGGGGAAAAAAAAAATCCAGCATCTCAATCTGTGACAAAAATCACGTAGCGTCATAGGTGAACCGAAAACCAAACCACCTTCGATGCAGCCTGATTACACTGGGAATATGCTTGCGTGTGTGGTCTATTAGATACAGCTTAGCCTTCTTCGATTGGTCTCAACATACATACTGGAGAAGAACCTCCATGGCTGGCAATATACTGAGAGTTTGATTTTGGACACGGCCATCACCCCAGAATACCTCACTAATGTCCACAGTCTATTTTAAGAAATGCTGACATGACAAAGAAAAATTTGATCTCAACTCTCATGCAAATTGTTACTTAGCAACAACTCTAAAACAGGCTGGAGAACTGGGCCTGTCAGAAACCAGAATTATACACTTTAACAGCTAGTTATTGTTTCCTTGAACTCATCTGATTGTGATTTTTTTTTTTGTTGTTAAGGGAAATACCTGAGGAAATGGCATGCTGTAAAACCATTATAATGAATAACTCCTACTCTTAAGAAGAAGACTGAAAAAGAAGCCATGTTTATTTTAAAAATTCTTATCAGTCACTGTCATTTTGCAGATTTTACACATTCCATTAAGATACTCCTGAATACTATTAGGTTGCTTTGGGAATGTAGGCCTATTCACCATAATCTACTCTGTATCGTTGAAGTGTACTTGCACCTACACCTTTACATATATTTCAACTAGTGCATCCCAGTGCACATGTATGCTCACAGCAAATTATATGTGGAAACAATTCTCCCACCAATAAACTGTTACTAGTAATGTGTTTTTTTAGAAAGCAATGGTCAAATTATCTAAGAATTCCAAGAATAATAATCTGTGTTAACTTGGCAGTAGCATATTTAGTGAAAATGATCCATCATACATGTGAAATGACTCCGAATGACCAAATAAATTGCTCCGAGCCTCATCCCGGAAGCACAGCATCCCTTGCTTCACGCAGTAACAGGAACAGACTGCGCCGAGCTTACGCTGTGCATCAGCCCCAGGATGTCCCTGTCAACTAATGCTTTTCTGCCGCACTCCTGACAGATTATGACACACAGTGCATTAATCCAACCAGTTTCTTCACGTTACTTAGTCACACAGCACTTTTATCTGGAGATCTGGAACCCACTAGCCCACGGGCACCTGACATGTCCCCAGGCAACGCAGAAGTAGCGGCACAGCAGCAAGGTCTCCTGGTGTAATGACGCCAATTACGTTTCAGGATGAATTAAGTCTTAGTCACAGTTGGTTGACGAAAGAACCCAGCATCGAACCACGATCTAGAGTACAGAACCCAGTCAGTGCTTGGAATGAGTGAGCAGTGGAATTTCATCTCAAACACACAAATCCTAGAACGATGCCATCAAAAAGGTAGGCGGATCACTTGAATGCAAAGCTGCACTGGAAAGCATGGGGATTCCACATGGAGGAATGGGCTTGGCGGCAGTCTGGGCCGTCATGACCGCTTTGATTATGTAACAAACTGGCAAAGACACAAGCTGCTGCGACTGCACGAAAGAGCCGGCATCAGAGTCACAGCCAGTTTGTTTATCTTTCCATTATCAAGATGGTCTGCTAGTCAGTGACAATCGGGAGAAACCCCTGCAGCAATATGGACCCGTGGTGGTCGGTCTAGTTACCGAAAACTGAAATGGTAGTTTTTTAAAAATATGTCTCACTGTTCAAACTCACAGTGGCTTATGCATTTTATACACCACTGTGTCTTTTATGTCAGTTTGCCATCAAAAATGGAGAAAGTAACAGAAAGCTGGTTTGCAAGTGGTGCCTGATTATTTGCATTACATTACACTGCGAAAATAGAAAATGTATGAGCTAATATCTTCACAGGAGTCACACGGGTTTGAGGCAGATCGTTTCGAGCGGCACTTTCAGGACTGAAACAATGCGAGTTTGCTCGGTGAACTTGGAAAACTTCTAGTGGAAAAGTAGTGGGACACAGTGGCCCTAAGCAAATTCCTTAAAATCACCGTAAATCTTCATTTGTTTTTGTTGTATCGGGCATCTCAGTCATGCACAGTAATTAAAATATCCTGCAGCTCCATAGCATGTAACCAACACCGGCACAGTCGACTGGATCGCCCATCTTTCGCGCTTCACGGAGCACCCAGACGAACCTTCGTCTTACAAACGAATACATTTTCCAGAAAAGCCCCGGCCAGCATTTTTGCACGGACAATTTCGGCCTTTGTGTTTTTTTAAGACAGTTGAGGGTAACTAGCTAGTTGCCTTTAACTAGCACCGTAAAACACACCAACGAAGATTTTTAGCTAGCTGAATTCTCCACATCGACAAACGATAGTTTCCAGCAAGATATACATTCAGAGACGTACGGAAATACGACCCGTTCCTTAAGCTCGTTAGCATGCTTGCACATATCAAATTTAGCATCTACCGTGCATTATTATATATTCACTCCAAGTCCTGCTATACAACCTCAAGTCCCAGTCTCAGTAGCCATCATGCTAATACAGTCCTGTCGGCTACTCCCCACAGTTCCTAACAGCTCTGCTTATAGTCTTCCATTAAACTGCGCGTTTCGAGGGATAAGTGTTTCATAACCTGTCATGGGCACCGTACAAAGCCACGGTAATGCAGATACCGTGCAGCACCCAGGCTGCCGTGCACCGCTGCTAGCGAAGCTAACGTTAGCATCTATTGTCCAGAGTTGACACAGTGCTAGCTGGAGCAGAAAAAATATCTCATCACTGCCGGCGCCGCGCTCGCTTTAAAATACCACAAGCAAAAAAGTGAACCGCCTCTTACCTCTTATATTCGCGGTGTAAATGCCCTTTCCTAACGTAGATATTTTAACGAAGTCTTAATTACAAGCAAGCTCTTTTATTTCTTTCATCAGTTTTCGAGCAGAGCAACAGCGAGAATGGGTCCCTCCAGGAATAGAAAGCGAGCAGCTCGACAGTTCCGCTAAATCGGCGAAGTGCTTGAAATCGCCGGCGCGGGGAATAGTTACAGTGGGACACATGAATGAAAAGTTGGGCTCCTCTGAACCTGCGCGTACACTCGTCTTGTTTTGCAGCCCGGTTATACCTAGCAATATTGACAACGTGTCATTGTTTTATAAAGATTATACTTTTTTTATTAATTATAATTTATTATATGAAACAGCAGTTTAGGAAAAAATACAGATAATTGAATTTATCATACATTTCGCTAATGATCTGATTGTTCGGTTCTTTCGGTTGAAGTAGGAGATCATTTTCGTGAGCTACTTCTCGTTATTCTTAAAGGGAGTTTCATCTTTCCATGATACGTTTTTATATTAGATTCAGATAGTTTCGTTGGTTTAAAGGTATGCAATAGAATTGGTTCTAACAGATCATTTCATTTTTTGGAGTATTGACTGAATTCTGACATATTTATGAATTTTATTTAATTTTCCAGTTCACCATTAACAGGATTATTAATTTGCGAGTTTAAGTTGTTTCTTAAAGGGGTTTGTGAGCATGAATAATACAGCCATCCAAATGACTTGCCCAGCTTAGGGTAGGCTAATTGTGAGAGTAATATTCATTAATACATATAAAACTTTATTAAATAATAATTGGAGTTTTTCTTAAACACATTTTAAATTTTTGAATTAAACATAAAGAGCTGAATCCAGAAAATAAGTTGTTTTGTCAGTTTTTCAACGAACTCTTAGAAAAAATAAATAAATAGCACAGGCAAAGATCCACGGGACTAGCGCTGGGAACAGTTTTTTAAAGTTGTTAAACCATCATCTTTGCGGGCACACTCTTTTTTAGCGAGTCAGGTATTGTGCTGTTCAGTCAGGTTAGAAACCATCCTGACAGTATTATATAAAAAAAAAACATTGTGAATGTTCTTCTATGTTTTACAAGAATCATACATCTGTAACATTAAATATTACCGCTCATTTGCAGTTTTTAAAATTCAGCGGTATTATTCTGCCTTTGAATTGTCAATCGTGCTCTAATATCAAGCCTTTCTCTAATGATTGATATTGAAGCTCAGTAGTTCTTTACACCCAAATACAGCAAAATATTAAAAATAATAGCCAATAAACTTTGGCTTCCTACCAAGGTCCCAGCTAGCATTGGTTCGTTAGGCCGACGTCGGCTGTTGGTCGTTATGTCGATGGTCAAAAGCGGACGTCGACACAACGTCTGGCCAACATAATGGTCTACATAATGAAAATAAGATTTTTGGATATTATTGTTTGTTAGATACACTAACTGCCTTTTAATAGGCTAATTTCCTTTCTTTCTGAATCGATGAAATACACTTGATGTCGTCCAAATTTTTCGTCGGCGTAACGTCTGGCAGACGTCTCATAGACCTTTACTCTATGTCCAAGATCGAATTTATACATATTTCTTTTCAGATCAAGATGAACTGTACAACCTATACCTCCACAGAAAAAGTTTAAAGGATTCCATAACAATCCCTTTTCTTCGTTGGCTTCATGTCCTGACAACGTCGGGTATTGACTAACTCATGGTCAGTCACGGACGTTGATCAGACGTGCAGCCAACGTCCAGAATGTACAGTATACCACAACCATGACAGCTTGACCCAGCTAACATTTAACGTTGGCCCAACGTTGGTAGAACGTCGGACATAACGTCGGCTCAACGTCATTAGCAGACGTTGGCCGGACGTGCATCTGCACATCGGGTTTACGTCAACTCAACGTCTGCAGCGAATGTCAAATGCACGTTGTCCCAACGTGCAGTAAACCAAGTAGTGATAAGCAAATGTGTGCAATTGCCTGTGGCCATCGTAAAACCAACGTCCCACGGACATTATGGGGACCATGTGCCAACCTACTTTCAATGTCTGGGTTACGTCAACTCAACGTCTGCAGCCAACGTAAAATGCACGTTGTGCCAACTCTCAATTGCCAATTAAAGAGTTCATCATAGGTCAACATGCAAACTCTCAAAGGATTATTTAGACACTTAATTATATTGCTATTATCAAGGCGCAGGGGCGCTGTAAAGGGGGGGTAAACGATGACGATTCTCGGGGCCCATGACTGAGAGGGGGCCCAGAGAAGCCCCCAATAAATGTGTTGGGGGCCCTGTCAAGATTCTTTTCATGGGGCCCAAAATCCTTAGCAGCGCCCCTGTAAAGGCGTGTCCAATAAATGAACTTGATCCTGTTGAAAGTTTTCGTCAGCTTACTGACAGACGTTATCCTAAACCTATCCTATTTGTCTTGAGTGACAAAAGTGATGATGAGATGTAAAGAGCACATTTATGGGTACTTCCATTAACCAATATTTTACACAATGATTTAGTTTTGTACATAAACAATTTTTCTGCCAAATGAAGTTCTATAAATTTTAAAGTTGATGAGAGTCAGGATGGGTCACATTTATAACTAAAAAAGGCGTTGATACATTATTTGGTCCTGTTGGCATCCACTATTCTAACTAGTCTTAAATGTTCCAATATTTGTTTAAATATCTGCTTCTGTCAAGTAGTTTATAATGGCTTTCATTTTGAAGTGTTCCTGAATATTAGGTTAAAATCGTTTGAATCAATGCCTAACAAGTAACTGATTAAAATAGGTATTTTATAAATGGGCTGTGTGTTAGGTTGGAGTACAGATACTTGTTTAACACATTCCACAGTTGTGACAGGGACCAAAAAACTGATATATAACTGCATATCTTTTAAATCATTTTCTGCATAAACATGTATTGTGTAAGTAGGGTAATGTCATATTAATATTTCTTTATTAAACTGTAGCGTTCACAATGGACCATGTGTTATGTACAAGTATTACCTGTAGTGAAAGAACAAGAAAATTAACATAATTGGGTACAAATGTTTTAAAATTCATAGTGATTTTATTATTTGTGATGCAATTTAATGATGTTCATTTTTCATTGTTACTGCTGAGTTGAATTATTTATCAATGTCCTGTTAACATAGCTGTTATCATAACAACTGGAATGTTAAGGGTTACCTGAAATAAATTATAGGCAACAAGTTGTGACCTCAAACATTCTATATTACATGTATTTGGGTTGTTGATGTCATCCTGGGTAATGCCTGATGTTCAAGATGCTGTGTATTTCTTGATGTCAGTTTTACTTGGTGCCTCGGAACTTTGTACATGTAAAAAGTTAGATTTTATGGGGATTTTAATATTTCATATCCCTTGTAAAATTTATTTTAAGACAATATAATAAATTTAATTTGGAAAATTTGAGTGTGTGTGTCTTTTTGTTCCCTTTTTAGAGGATTTTGATCATTTTCTTCTTCATTATATTTAGTTTACTGATAGTTGGCACAACGTGCATTTTACGTTAGCTGCAGACGTTGAGTTGACGTAACCCAGACATTGAAAGTAGGCTGGCACATGGTCCCCATAATGTCCGTGGGACGTTGGTTTTACGTTGACCACAGGGAATTGCACACATTTGCTTATTACTACTTGGTTTACTGCACATTGGGACAACGTGCATTTGACGTTCGCTGCAGACGTTGAGTTGACGTAAACCCGATGTGCAGATGCATGTCCGGCCAACGTCTGTTAATGACGTTGGGCCGACGTTATGTCTGACGTTCTACCAACATTGGGCCAACGTTAAATGTTAGCTTAGGTATAGGTAATGATAGATATTCAATGACATGTCTTTGGAGCAGTTGTGAAAGACACCAAGCTCTCATCTCAGGTGGCATTGCAAGGAAGTAACAACTCCCCATATAGTGTTAGAAAGATTATTTGTATTTTTCAAAAAACATAAATGCTGTTTCAGCCCCTAATGTTTACAATGCTTTAGTTGCTTTTGCTGTTCTGGAATAAAGCTTATAGAGAGGTCATTTGAGAAATAACATGCAGAAATCCTGATGCTTCCAGCTAGTTCAGTGAAGCTGATATAGCATTACTGAGAAACTCTGCGAACAAGCTGAGATTACCGCCTTGTAATATGGTTTTAGTTCTTAAATAACACAGTTGAGTTTTGTGAGGGGGGTGTACGATTGACATGACAAACAACTTGCTGTCAGTGTTACACCATGGTGGCAATGAGGATTGGTAGGTGGTCTGTTATGGAACAGATAGAACATTAGGGTGCATGCAGAATGGGGCAATCAAATGCACGGGGTGCAACTGAATAGCCATTGTAGTGATTTCAGCAGAGTCTATGGCTGTGCTTATCTCTATACATCCATCCATCCATTTTCCAAACCGCTTATCCTACTGGGTCACAGGGGGTCCTATCCTGGAAGCAATGGGCATGAGGCAGGGAACAACCCAGGATGGGGGGCCAGCCCATCGCAGGGCACACTCACACACCATTCCCATGGGCAATTTAGCAAGTCCAATTAGCCTCAGCATGTTTTTGGACTGTGGGGGGAAACCGGAGTACCCGGAGGAAACCCCACGACGACATGGAGAGAACATGCAAACTCCACACACATGTAACCCAGGTGGAGACCTGAACCCGGGTCCCAGAGGTGTGAGACGACAGTGCTAACCACTGTACCCCCATGCCGCCATGGTGCAGTGGCTTCATGTCTTGTTTGTCCTTTGTGCAGTTGCTGTTCCCCGTGTGCCACTGATGTTCTCGCTTTTGTTTTCCCAGGTGCTGTCCTGTTGTGTCCTGTGTCCCTTGTGCTGCCCCTTCGCTCCCCTTTGGGGGAGAGTGGTTGCCAGATGGATGGCTCACAATTAAAGAGGTTTAATAATACAGAAAAGATGCAATTTTTTCAGAGAAATTGTAATCAAAGGAATATCTGGCAAGCAAGTCTGCAGTTCAGGTCATTTCTATCCCAGGCTGGTCAAAGGTGTTAAACTTGACCACTAGCACAGCTCGATTGGCTAATCAATGCCTTGTTAAATTATTTAACTGATTAATTATGTGAGCTGATGGTGAAATTTAACAAAGACTTAAGGTATAGGTAACTTTTTGGAAAACAGAAGAAATTGTTGTCGGTATTTAATTGCATAAATTGTGCTTTTTTTCTGAGCAAATATACACTTAATTCCCAGACAAGTAGTTTTAAATGTAATTATTTTTGTTGACCTAAAACCTTTGCAGTACTGTACGTATCACAGGTATACTGAGAAATGCCTGAAGCATAAGCTAGTGATATGCAATACACAATACGTTTCTGTGCCTATCAAGGGTGTTTTGTAACAATATTTAACAAATAAATATGTAATTTAAATTATTATTTAAAATATGTTAAAGTGCTATTCAAATGATTATTTAAATTAAAATTAAAGTTCCATTTAAATATCGGTAAATATGTCATTTAAATGATTGGGTAAATATTTATTATTTAAATAGCAATCATTAAAATTGCAATTTACATGATTGTTTAAAAGACAATTTAAAAGATACCAGCAAACATTAAAATTATCTGTCAATGTTACCCGTCACACTCCGTACGCGGGCTCTAAACAAAACAACATCTGACTGGTTACATTGCAAACCAAGTCACAACAGATCGATCTCATCCAGTCGATTGAATTCTCATTTATAACCGCGTTTCACCTGTTTTGCTCTCTTCCTGTATACATTCTAACTTCCCGAAATGTTTATTGTGTTTTGTTAAATATAAAATTGCTCCTACTCAGGCAAGTAGAAAGGTATTTATTTCAGAAATCCTTATCTCCTGGTATCATGCCTTGCTCGTCTGCTCCTTCCCTGTGCCACGCCCCCTCATCTACCTCGTGTGGAATCCCTGTGTTTAACCAGCTGTTTCTTGTTGCTGTCATTAGTCCAATGTATTAAAGTCTGCGCTAGGTATGTTTTCCCCAGTCTGGTCATTTAAGTCTAACATCTGTTTGATGTTCTTGTTTTGTCTCCCATTTAATAAATCTTTGTTTACCCGATTCCTCGACTCTGGCTGCTGCTTCCTCACTCTGTGCTTGAGCGCAGTGTGGTCAACTGGTGTGGTACCTTCTGATTGGAAGCATGCTAATATAACGCCCATATTAAAGGGGATAGAAGTAATCTAGCAAACTATAGGCCAATCAGTTAAACTTGCATAAGTGGAAAAGTAATGGAAGCTGTAATCCAAGTGAAAATGATAGATTACCTGGATTTAAATAACATTCTTAGGGATAGCCAACATGGATTTATGAGAGGTAGATCCCATTTAACTAATCTAATTGAGTACTTTGAGGAAGCTACAAGAGAAATTGATCAACAAAAGGCCTAAGATGTGATCTATTTAGACATTTGATGTTGCCCCTCACAAATGGTTCCTGCTAAAGCTCAAAGCTGCAGGGATTTTAGGAACTGCAGCAGATTGGATCGAAAACTGGTTAACAGACAGGAAGCAGCGGTTGGTTATTAGAGACACAATGTTACAGTGCGCCTCTGTTAAATTTGCAGACAACACCAAGGTGGGTGGTGTAGCTGATACTGAACTAGCAGCACAGAGGCTACAATGGAATCTTGATTTAATTAGCCACCTGGCAGATGGAATTTAACATAGATAAATGTAAAGTAATCCATGCAGGGAGCAGAAATATAAAGTACAGATATTTTATGGGTTCCACTGAAATAAAGGTAGCTGATTATGAGAAAGACCTCAGTGTGTATGTTGATGCTTCCATGTCCCACTCTCCCCAGTGTGGGGAAGCAATTAAAAAGGACAGTAGGATGTTGGGTTACATCTCTAGGTGTGTGGAGTTTAAGTCAAGGGAGGTGATGCTATGATTATGCAATTCCTTGGTAAGACCCCACGTAGAATATTGTGTGCAGGTTTGGTCACCATACCATTTGGACCACCACACCATACCATTTGGACATTGCTGCCTTGGAAAAGGTGCAACGAACGTAGGGCTACGAGAATGATTCCTGGTCTTAGAGGAATGTCTTATGAGGAGAGGTTAGCTCTACTGAATCTGTTTAGCCTCGAGCAAAGGAGACTAAGGGGGGGTATGATCCAGGTATATAAGATTCTAACAGGTCTGGATGCTGTTCAGCCAAATATAACTCCTGTCCATAAGTGGAAATTAGCAGTTATTCTGCTCTGTAGAATGGGATGGGGATGAGTATAAAACATACATTTTGATATTATTTTATTAACTTTTTTCCACATTTAATTCCAAATTCCAAGCAAAAATATAGTCATTAATTTGCAGAAAATAACAACTGGTCAAAATACCAAAAGAATACAGTGTGGTTTTATGTAGAATTGTCTTCACAGAGGCAAATCTAACTGATTCTAGTCTTGCTGAAACACCCCCAGATCATCAGTGATCCTCCACCAAAATTTCACAGTAAGTGCAAGTGCAAGATACTGGAGCTTGTAGGCCTCCAGGTCTCAGTCTAACCATCAAACAGTCTGGTGTTCTGCAGAGCTGAAAATTGCACTCATCAGATAACATGGTTTTCTACAAACTCCATCCTGGCTCTTCTCTGCTTCTCATTAATGAAGGTTCCTGCCTTGCTTTGTGGGACATCAGTCTTGCTCCTGTTTTGAATGTCCTAGGTGCGTGCTTCACGACGCTTAAAGTTTCCTCTTTGTTTCAAAGGTTACTTGATGTCATCTTTCAATTTGCTCTCAGATGAGTTGGAGGTCATCCCTGCCATTAGAAAGTTGTTTCTGTCCTCTGTTTTCTTGTCAGTTATTAGTATGCATCAATATGACTGGCGCAAACAACACGTCAAGTATAACTTTACAGCATAATTGCACTTGATTGAATTAAGTATTTTCAAAAGCGGCACCCCCTATTAAAATCGCCTATGAACACGCCGCTTAAGGCAGCCGTTTTCTCCTTACTCAAAACTTTATAAATGTTTGCCTTGGCTGTAATATAAACCGTTTTGATTTAAATTATTTGAAATATGTGTGCGTGTGTATTGAGTGATCTTTTATTTTTTTCCCCAGAAGATCAAAGTATTTATGAATTAAATACAGTTGTCTCTTTGAATTCTCTTGTTCCTCCAACTCCGACTTGAAGCGTGACAAAACATGACCACCAGAGGGAGCCAGATTCCTGACTAAAGATACCTGCTTTGCCTCCTTCGAGAGGCTTAATGAAGCTGACCAGAGATGTCCTGTAACTGGCAGGGAAATACTGTTATGGACATTAGATTGATCCTTATGGAGAATCATTTTGTTTCTCCTACAGCAACCAGAGGTTTTCTTCTTAACTTAACGTCAATCATGATAATACAATGCCAGTGCATTATAATACTCTTCTAACTCTAAAACAAAATATTGTATTATCCATAGATACCATGATAGATGAGAAAAAATATTTTGTTTAGAATTACTCTTACAAAATGCAAGATCGAGACTCCCACTGTTCCTTTAGTCTTGTAAGTGCAGCACAAATAGGATCTAAAATAAAGTCAATGATTTATACATTATCTTCTTTTTTGCCATTGAAATATATAGAATGTCTCATTTTTGAAAAAGTAAACGCTCATGGGCGAAAAGTTTTTTTTCTCACAAAGATATTTTTTCCACAAATTATGGTCATTTTGTAAAAGAAACTGGGGAAGCCTTTGCCAAATTGTTTTTTTTTTTTTGTTACTCTGAGATGGGTAATTTTCTAAATAACTGCATTCTGTCTTTGCCAGCCATTTTCTGTGGTGCATGTGTGGAGGCTAGGAAGAGCTGTCTATAATGTCTGTCTGAGGTACAGAAAATGAACAAAAGGTTACTGCCCTCCTCCTAAAACAAACATTTTTCCAGAACAGTAAAAGGCACAAGCTGTCCAACAACCATCTTACCGCGGTAAATTCTTTCTCTCAGCACAACTATTCTATTAAGTTGTGACCAAGCACTTTGCTGTCCAAGTATTTCTTGGCTCTGTTTTGTCCTACTAATGTAGATGAAAATGAACTGAAGTCCATTTCTGTAATTTAACCGAGTCCTATTTGGCAATTTTCCATTTGAATCATTGTGATGAAAAGTTACAATTTGTCTTCCAGCTAATATTTCAATGTTGTTTTCAGTGACCTGCCTTGTGATGAAATCTTTGGGAATCATTAGACCAAATAATCCACAGATGGATTAAAATGAGATTAATCTAAAATGCATTGCACCTGGTTTAAATATGAACTATCTTTTTCCTTCTCATTCTCTCTCAGTAAGTCTAAAATTGACCCACAGCAGTGAATAGCTTTACATTATGGGCTATTAGGTCTTGCCTGTAAGTGGATTTTAATTCTTTTAATTCTGTCTGTTTAGTTTCCTTTTTGTTATGACCCCTCTTCTGTATGATGTTCATCACTGTCTCCCCAGTTACCTTCATCTTCACGCCCTCTTACAGAGTCTCGTTGCTTTGTTGCAGAATGTTGCCTTGCACTCGACTGGCCATATACATTTCCTTAGATTTCCTTCTGTGTGTTGGCCAGGCTGGCTGAGGAGAATGCACAGGTTTCAGTTATGCGGGTGTGAGGAGGATTATGGGATATTTGAAAATGTCAAGTCAGCTTGAAAATGTCACTTGGCAAATTTCCAACTGCTGAGAGCTGAGAGAACATTGCCTAATATTCTTCATATACTATACTATTAATATACTATCAAATTCTGAAATGCATAAAATCTACTGAGCAGTAAGTACCCGAAGGACATATTTCATCATAATTGTGATCCATCCATTTGCCATCCTTGCCAGTTCTGTGCAATATGCACATTTTAAAGACAAGGAAACATTAAAAACAAACAACACAAATACTTAAGATGAACACATTGGTAGAAGAACACTATCCTCATATAAATGACTGTCATATAAACTTATCTTTTGATTCTATTGAGTCCTGTATTGAATGTAACTATAGGGTTGTAAGGCAGAAAGTAATAACAATAATGTGCACTTTATCCTTAGAATGATAAAATTACACTGACAGAAGTGAAAACCAATTGTCCAATATAACTGTTTATAATACACATTAAGGTTGAGACTAGTCTCTGATACACAAAGAGTTTATTTAAAAATGGAAACATTTAACTTCCAGAATGAATATTGTAATTATGTGCTTGTTTATTATACGCCTATTAATAAGACATAAACAAAGCAGCAATTTGCATATATTTTCTTTTGCTCTTTTAATACAAATCGGCAGTGTATGATTAGCACTGTGCCACTAGATGGCGGAATTCACTGTAAATATGTGACGTCTGATAGCCTCTGATACTGAGCTTTGATTAATGAGTGTGAGCAGTAAATCTATAACCTGCATTTTTGCAGAAATATTTCACTTTTCTCCATGTTTCCTGGAAATTATTCTATTTCTCAATGTACTGTGTATTCATGAACGATTCTCCCATCTGCATATAGGAATTAATGGTCAATAGGATGTGATGAAGTGAAACATAAGGAAATTGTATTGATTGTTTTTGACATTGCATTTAATTACTATGCTCACATAATTATTTATTAAGGCCTGGTGTGTAGTGAGTAAAAAGGGAAACATAAAGTAAGAAACAATTTATGGTTGTTCATGCCTTCAGAATGCATTGTCCCAAAACTTTGCCTGTGGACCTCTCCAAATTTAAACAAAAACAAAATAAAATAAAATCAAATGAAGAACAAAAAGATGCAAATGACAATTAAAGTACCTGGGAAGTAAAGTATTTGTTTTACAGCATGACACCATTCTGAAACTCAGACCTAGCTACTACAAAATACTCCTGAAATGTCACCAGGGCTTCAAGTGACCAGGCAGGGCAGGAATTCCAGAAAGTTCATGGTCAGAATGTCATGTGGTTTGTGGGAAGCTTTAATAGTGTAGATGTCTGCCTTTACTTAATTCAGTCACAAATCCAGACACAACTTCTGGTAAAATGCATTCATTTCAAGACCTGCCAGCAATAATTCAAAATGGCAGCTGCTTTTTGGTTCAGAATCTTTTCTTCCCTGTTCTTCTTCATGAATACCAACTGCTTTTTCTTTTCTGCATTACCATTTTTAGTGTACAGCATTCCTTTCCGCTGGCCTTTCATATACATCTGTGAAACCAAGAATTGCTACCACTTTATAATAAGGCTCCCTTTTTGCAACTTATAAATCATAATAACTCATTAATTTTAAAAAAATACAGATTATTAGAAAGCAAAGTTCAGCAGAATACTTGCATTTTCAGTATTCAATAACTATGCAAGAAAGCTACTGGTAATTGATTTGACAAAAAAGCATCATGTTTGATGTAAAATACACACATTTTTTTGATGATCTGATAACATCACAACATTAGCTGATTTTAAATCAACTGACATCCCATCCAGGGTGTCTCCCCATGCCCTACTGTATGTTTCCTGTATAAGCATTAAGCAGATCAGATTGGTGATGTTAAATAATTGCGCCCGTAGCTTCTGGGATAGGCTGTGAACCTCCCATGACCCTCAATAGGACAAGTGGTTACAGAAAATGGATGAATGAATGGATGGATGGATGGATGGATGGATGGATGGATTTTAAAACATGTACTGCACAGGCTACAGAGCAATAAAATATGTATGTTAGAAATAAAGGTCTCCAGGCTTCAGAAGCTTTACTTCAATTATATTTCATTATTAGTGATCTTTTTAGCTTGCAAGCACAGGAAATGTCATTGATACCTTTATAGCTTGTTGTTCAAACAACAACAGTTTGCTGTTTACCTATAGTCTGTCTGAGTGGTCTAGCTGATGTTAAACAGTTACTTTATGTTATTGCTGTATGCTTACATTGCCAGTTAATATTAACAGATTTTAGCTGAAATGTATACATTACAGTCTGCAAGATGGCTAACCTTTCTGAAGCTCCCTGTGATTCTGCCCTGGTACAGTTATCTGAGAATGGTTGTGGTAGTATAGCTGAAGTAACAGAGCCAAGTTCATGTGCTTACCACAATTACTCACATGCACAATTTCTCAAATACAGCAATGTTGAGATTTCTTTCTTGCCCCCTCTTAAAAAACAATTAAGTTGTATATCTGAAAAAGAGTATTTTTAGAAAGTATCAATAATCAATACTATATACATTATATATGTGGAATAACATAACTAGGAGTGAATGATGATGGGCTGGTAGTTCAGCTGCTGGTCATGGTGGCCTGAGAGTGGGCCAATACAGTCAACCAGTAACCAAGATAGTGCCAATGTATATATTGGATATGACTGATTTTATTATATTTAAAATCTAATTTTAACAACTAGCCTCTTGTTTTTTCTATTTATCATTTTAATCAATTTACGCTGTATTTCCCTAAGGTCAGCCAGTGCAGGTTAATGTACACTGCAACCTGCCCGGCGATGTTCAGTTCTGTCAGGCGTGACCCTTGGTTTTAAGGCACGTGCGAAATATGTGAGATCAGCTGCACGCACGTACTCCGGCGTCAGTGCGCGTGCTCTTTCAGCTTTCTGCCGATATGTGCGCGTGCTCCATTCAGGTTCTAGGATGATGCTAGTGATGATGGCGGAAGAGGAACAGCCTTGAGTTCCCTCTCAGTTTTTAAATTTAATATAATAAACTGACAGAAAAACATTCCCCTCCACCGTCTCCTTACCCGAGACAATGGGGAACGAAGCCAGCCTCGAGGGAGGAGAACAACCTGGGGAACCAGGCTCCGCTGTCCCTATGGCGGGAGGTCCGGGTACCATTTCAGCACCATCGGGCACTGGACAGCACATCAAGCCCAGCAATGGTGCTGCAGCTGGGGGTGGAGTGGCGGCCGGACCTGGAGCAGGCATAACCAGGTACAACGGTGGACGTTGCCTCTCGCCGCCTTATATGCATTTATTCCTGAATCTAACGGTCTAATGGATTTCATTTCGATGATTTGTTTCTCATGATTCTATATGTGAGTGCGTTGTTGCAAAAAATATAATTTATTTATTATGACACATTTGTTGTTTAATAGCTCAATTGTAGATGAATTGCTATAGAAATTTTCTTCCGTGAAAATATTGGGTAGCTTGAGGATTCCTCAATGAATGACTTACACTTGCGTTTTGTCATTCATCTTCGCGTTTTATTCTATGTCATTGAAAAAATTGACAGCTGAACATGAAAAATAGAAGATACCGTTCAGTTTTGGAATCAGATTTTTGTTTCGGACATGGGATCTTACGTTTATCTATACAAAATATCCACTGTGAAAGATATATGTTAGAAAGACAATCGCCGTGTGTAGTAGTATAGTAAATCATACGATTCTGCATTGCTCTACTCTATTCCTGTAATAATTCATGTTGTCCACTAGTTCATCTGTAGTTTCTTGTATTGAGAAAATAACATCGTATGCCAGATGGAAGAGTAAAACACGCGTTTTTGGTGCTATACTATGCAAAGTGCTTCTGCTAATATCGGTATTTTAAATTTAGTTGATGCATATAGGGAAATAACACGTCTTAAACAATTACATCAGTTGCATGAAATCTACATCTGTTCGTTCATGATTTAGATCATATTATTGCCCTTAATCAAGAAATGTAATGAAAGAGATTGTGAAGATGCACATTACAGCAAAAATCGTTTCGAGGCGAAAATACTGCTTCAACTGCAGTAACAAAACGCAATATTTAATGATTGCAGTGCGAATACGATGCAACAGAATCGCTTATATATATATAATTTATATATATATATAATCTGTTTGTATTTTACGATAAACGTGGAACGTGGATAAGGGTGTGTTTGCATTAAGTATTAATAACCGTGTTGTAATAGAAGTCCATGTGAAGAGATTATATCACGTGCAGCTACAGTGGCATATGTGCTCCTCCTCGTCTCTCTTTCCGTTTGATAACACTGGGCGTGTGTCTCCAAAGGAATACCGTGCTGTCGATCGTACTCTGAAACGCTGGATGGTACATCGTATTTAATCGTTATTTTTTAGCAGGATATCTACATGCTATTGCGACACGAATGATTTATGAACAGAAAAATACATATCGTAGGAACGAATCTGTCGTGCACGTTTTACAATTTCAAGCTGAAGTCCACAATAAATGTTATTTTAGCGACAATGAATTCCTGCCTGAAATTTTTGTTTCATTTAATCATACTCTCACAAGGTGTTTAATGAGATCTTTGGGAGGAAATGCAGTGCTCCTCTGTTCAGACTGCTCTTTGTTGCTTAAGGTGGCGTATGATGTAAAACGTAATAATGATTTACTACTGCCCTTGGTAATCAGCTGCTGATTGTCCACGGTTTTCGAGTGCAACGGAGCACTGATTGGGCTCAGGAGCATGATACCCGCTGACAGAAACAGCCACTGAGGGAAAGCCGCCATGGTAACCTGCTGTGTCTTCATGAACCTCTATGTTCCCGCATAGCAGAGCATCGCATTGCCAGTGCCAACCCATTTGTAGCACAGTAGAATTTAAAGAAACAGCAACCTAAAAGATATGAACCGTTTCTCGCCTTGTTTGTTTGCTTTTAAGAATTGTCACGTCATTTTATCATCAAGCAATTGAAATGCTAGAATAATTCCTCGGGGAGGATTCACATTATTTAGTACACAGACCTGAATGTCATGTTACTTTACTTAAATATAATTTAAGTATAATAATACAATATACAAAAGGGATTTGAACACTGATGTGTTTGACATTTTAGCGTGAATATGTATATATTGGATAAAAAAGACTGCTGTAGAAATGCTGTGTATTACTACCGTCAATATACAATTAGGAGGTCCAGAGGACCATGGGTACAGACGCTATGTGTCTGTGGTGGGTGTGGCTCCAGTATAGAGCCAATCAGTCCTTTCCTCGGGCACCATGTGACTTCACAGGCCACGATCTTCATGTATGCGATAGCAGTGTGTTTCCTGCTTGTAAATTATGCAGTTGAGAGAGGAGTGTCCTTGGTCAGTTTTTTTAGATGAATGAATTTTTATTATCGTTTTTAAACTGCTTGGAAGTCTTTATTCTTGACTGACACATCAATGGTTTGCTTGCAGTTGTGGCATTTATTCTGGTTGTTTGCTATGCCTATGTATACAATATATATTCTTTTACTCAATATAACACAATTGATGCATTTATACGTATAGTGAAATTGAGGTGTAATTAAAGTCACAACGTTTGGAATTGATCAGAGAAATTATTCATTTGAATCTTTTTCTATAAAGTCAGCTTAGTACCTCCTATGTTTTCATATTTTGCATGTGTTTGAGGAGGCAAAATACTCACAAAATTTTAATTTGTACGATGAATGAATAATGGTCATTGTTGAGCTGTTGAATATGTAATGTGGTGATATGTAGCATTTCATAAAATTCAGCATTCATAAAATTCTAAAATAACAACGATACTAGTAATTTAAATTAACAATTTCATAAATTATTTTCAAAACATTTCACTGCTCACTGTGAGTAATTTATTTGTGGTCATTAAAAGATATGCATGAAAGAGTGAAACCCGTACAGGTGAAACTGTGGATCCTCTTACTTGAACCCCCAGGACAGTGCTGTCCAAGATCTTTGCTATCTGAAAAGCACTGCATGGCTCTCTGAGTCGGGCCTGTTCCTCTTCTGACTCTGAAATTCTCACTCACACTTACTCATGGCACAAAGTCCCAGTGTCTCGCAGACTAGAGCGAAGTTTGAAAAGAAACTGTTATGTATGAGCCATGCTGTTATGTCTCGGCTGTTTATGTATAATTAGGAGAGCAGTTATGTCAAACTGTACTTGCACATAAGAATTTGCTTTGTTCCTGTGAAACATTATTTCTTTGATAATTTGTGTATTAATCCCATATCACATTTTTTGCCACTCGCACACACAATAATGCACATCAATAATTAATAATTAGGAGGGCATACATACTTATAAAATATTAATTAAGAATGTTAAATTAATGAAGTTTATGTGTTCTGTATTTGCATTTTTATAATATTACTATATTTTATTATATGTGCAATTATTTGCTCTTTTCAGTTAATCAGTCAATGAATTTATTCTTGATGGAGAACCAAGAGAAAAAAAAGTGGTATTCACACAATATTTTGTTAACACTGCTAATGTGCTACTGCTAAGCAGCATTATTGCAGGTATTACAATATCCACATTGTTCTTATTAGTTCAGCCAATATTTAGTACTTAGGTTGTTCTCTACAAAGGTACTGAGCTAGTGGTTTTGGTTTCAATACTCATTAGTAATTAAGGAGCAGTAGAACGTGAAAAGTAAGTACATTTCTCATTCTCTGCGAGACCTGCGCTGGTTCTATCTTACCACTAATTCTTCTCAGGGAGTTGAGAAAATGCTGTCATGTTTGTATGGGGTTGTAAGAAGGCTTGGCTGGAGTAGGGCTCATCACCAAGATGTTTGTAACTTAGGTAAATCAGCGTTACGTCAGCTAAATGTATCAACATCTGACACCTAGCTGGACCAGTGTTTTGTTACCTGACCACTGCATCAGTTTGTCTCACAGGTGTACAAACAATGTTGTACTGCCACTTATTAATGAAGCTTCAAGAGTGGCACTTAACCCTGTTGTAATAGTACTCAGGCCCTGATGAAAACACCCGCTTGCCTTTTAAAATAGGATCACTCTTTAATTAAGTCTCCAATAAATTATCCCACAGCAGCCATGGAATAACGGACAGTGTTGGCAAGGTTTTGTTTGCTGTTGCCGTTAAACAAAAAAGTTCAAATCAAATTGAAATAACAGATCTGGAGGTAAAGCTATTTATAATTACTGGCCTGTTTAGTCTGCTCACTTCCATCATCTCATTTACAGATTTTTCCATTTCTAATTAATCCTTTTATTAAACATTGCTTGAAATAACTGGCTCTGTTAAGCTAATTTAAGCAGAAATTCAAATTTTATCCCTATGCATGAAAAAGCAAACATGGAAATAAATTCTGTTGAGTATGTGGGATAATGAGTGGGAGAATCATAGATTGGGAACAGCTGGATGTCAAGAGGCAGTGAGGTGTTGGTCACGTGAATTTTTGTTGTCCAAAATATCTGATAAATATCAAAATATCAGATAGGACGGGCACCTAGCTGTATTATATTGCTACTTCAATGTCAGCTCATGGCACATTCAAAAGGGCTTTCTGAGTAATGATCAGAAGATGGACTCTCAACATACACAGTGACCACACAAAAGCCATTGGGCCATGTTGTGTACCTTGGTGTACTGTGTGGTGGTCGGAGCTCGGGGGTCCTTCGGCGTCCGTCTGGCCAGGTGCCTGTGCAGAAACAGTGGCCACCCGAGGCGTGGGGTGTTTTGTCCCAACATAGCTGCTGCATGGATGATCTGACAGACGGAGGACAAGTATACAGTCCCTCATATTCCCACTGGTCGGAGATTGCAGTGATGTGTTTGTATCTGTGCATGTCTGTTTGTGTGTGTGTACGTAAGGCTAAGTCACACAGAAGCTACCATCTTGTCTTGTTTCTCCAGAAAGTTCCCCGTTCTCTCTTTGTCAGGAACATGGGCCATACCACGTAGACCTAGGAGGAGACTTTTCGTTTTAGCTGTGATTGATGAGGCCAATATTCGTTTATCATTCATTTTGTATATTCAGCAGTTCACTCCACACACACCTGACGTCCTTACTGTGATTTTTGCCCTACTGTACCATTTAAAACAATGCACAGTGCAATTCTGTTTAAACTGTAAATATCCATATCAATTAAGACGCGTCAAAAACAGGATGACAGCCTCCTAAGAGAATTGGAATGAACGGATTCCATTATGAAAATTGGTGTAAATACCTTTGTCAGTTGGTCCTTGGGACCACATTTCCAGCTAACATAGGTTTGCGTGGCCTGAAGCTATGCAAAAATCTGTTTGACATAAAAAGCTCTTCTCATTTTCTAGCACTGTCTGGGATTGCCAGAGTTGGACAAAGGAACAAAATGCTTCAGGGTGTCTTGCTTTTCATTACAGGCAGGCTAGTACTCTGAATGCTTGAAGTTGCTGCCCATAATTGACCCATAACCATCTGGCAAATACCAGCTGGAATTTCACTAGTCCTGGTGATCGTGTCCTTGTTTTCAATGCATATTTCTAATTAAGAGAGTATCATAAGTTTGAATCTTTTCATGAGACATGATCGCATCCCCAAGAAATGTATGAGTATATTGGTATACAACTTTATTTGTTTTATTCTGGCACAGTTTTGTTTTATGTAGGAAAGTAGAATACAATAAACTAAAGTTGGGATTATAGGCAAAAAATGTAAACAATCCATCATTTTACAGAATATGAAAGTAATGATTACAGTGGATGGAGTTAATGCTAAAATAACATGAAAATACATCAACTGCAGTTGATTCAGAAATATTCCATATTAAACTGGTCCCAGGACGGTTAATGTTTTAAATAACTCTGAGAGTGAAAATAAAAACTATAATATAAAAATAGTTTTATCGAAGAGCTTTAGGTGGAAAGATTTATGCTTTAGATTAGCTGACCTGCGTAATAAGAAATATGAGGAGGCGTGGAATGCCTGGAGTCTGATAGGATCAGCTTCAAGATATTTCTGCACCACTGACTTGTGTGTCTTGTACCAATGGCTTTTGTGTAAATGTGTGTTTATTGGATTATTGGCCTCTATATGGCTTTATAACATTCTGTAATATTGTTTCCTATAAGAATGCAATTGGATAAGCATGAATATAAAGAAAAGAAGGTTAAAAAATGAGGCAAGAATTATCATTCTACTCCATTATAGACACATATATTGTATGCTTAGTCTTTGTTATTTAATAAAACTGAATAATGACGTGTGCTCATGTCGTATTGGGTAACATCTTAGGAATATCCTCATAAGCTTGTTTGCCTCATATTCAACCAGCAGTGATGACATCAAGCAGCATTTTTGTACCAGTAACTTAATAATTGAAGCAAAGAGGACTAGGCTTAAGCGGTTTGACATTATTACGGTATACCCTGGTATTTAGAAATCCAGAAGGTATTATTTTTAATTTCGTAAAAAAATATGGACGCTTCTCTTCTCTTTTTATGATACTGATACAGAGGTACTGTATTGAGGCGATGTATTGTAATGCACAGTGTTAGCGGTGATCGGACAAGTAGCACACATACGTAGGTTAATGCCGCAAAAGCAAAACTGCGCCATGAATGCGCTGAATGCGCTGGAGCATGCTTGGCATATGTGAAACATACAGTAGTGCGCAAGTAGCTGCAGATCGGGCAGCGACAGTGGTGTCAATAATGGCAAAGGGTGATCTTCTTAACGCTTCAGCCAGGAGCGATGTCCTTGTTTCCCCGCACTCACTTTCCACACTGATGTGTCTATTTAGGCTGTCTCTGATTCCGGAGTTTACAGTAGCCTATTCATCACGTTTATATATATATATATATATAATATAGTAATATAGTATATTATAGTATAGTAATAATAATATATCATACTTTTCACCCTGGTATACAGTGTGTGTGTGTGTGTGTGTGTGTGTGTGTGTATGTGTATATATATATATATATATATATATATATGAAAAGTATGAAAAACTGGTATGAAAAAATAGATAATAGATACCACCCAATCCTAAAGGGAACATTGTATTGAACGGGAAATTCGACGTCGATAATGCTAAAATTACCGTAATATATTTGTGGTATCTCTATAAGACAAGTAAAGTGCACATAGATTCACATCAGAATATCCACCCAGCCATTTTTCCATGTTTACATGAAGAAGGGTCTTTGAAGGCTGGGCTTGATTCCAGGAAGCAGGAGGCACGGTAAACCCTGGATGGGGGGCTGGTCCTTCACATGGCAGAGACCACCAGGGCAATTTATAGACACCAAGCCCAAACTGCAGGCCTTTGGAAGGAGAGCAGTGTTCCTGGAGGAGAGCCATGCTGACGCGAGGAGAACATGCGAGCTACGCAGACGCAGCCAGCGATACAATCATATCCATGACGCAGGAGTCGTGAGGCCACTCGGCGCGCACATACCCCGTGCATTTAAATGTGTATTACAGATATAATGTTTGTGTTTTTTGCCAGTAATCTTTCTGTTCTGCAGAAGTTTGTCTGTGAATTGCAAAAATCCATATGCTTAACTCAACCTAATGCAAAAGCTGTGGGCCCAGTTTATTCGGCTCTGTCTTTGATTTTGGCTCAAATCCTGCCACTATCAACCGAGCACAAATGCGATTTCGAAGAGCCAGAACAATCCCAAGCTAAGCAGGGGAAAACAGAAAGGGACTGAACCGTTTTCAAAAAATAATTACCACCGCCTTTATTTATTTCATTCCCTCTTCATCTGTATGTGTTTATTCCTTCAGGCTGATAACTAATAAAAAAAGAAATGATGAATTTCTGTTGCCGGTTTAATTTCCCTTCCCTTGTTGTCCCTGGGCAAAAATAAATTCTGGCAGTTACTGTGGGAAGTGCCCACTATGCATTGACTGGTGCGCCATCCCCAGAAATGGGCAACCAAAATTGATTAAAAAACTGTTAAATGTTGTATTTGCCAGAGTGAATAATACATTTGTTTTTATTTATTTATATCAATTTACGTATTGCAGACATTACAGATTTCCATACATGCCAACCTATGAATTTGAGATGGTGTGAAACTCGCACAGTCCCAGCCCGTAATGCCCTGTAAGCTGACCCCTTGGTCAATCAGCATGCTGCTATTTGCCTGCCCACATCCTACTTGCCTGTCACAATTGCCAAACCCATGTGGGATTTGAACTCGTTTTTCAGCAAGGACAGATTCCAAGGTTTGAATACGTACATATGTTTCCAGATATTGCACTTTGGCAGTATTCACTTCAGTTTCACTCCCCGGAAATGAGCAGCGCAGATGAAAGGGTTACCTTTTTTGATTTAATGTTTTGACAGCTCCAGTATATCAGATTTAGCAGCTGGCCAGCTCACCCAAGCCCTGGGGAGCAGATGGTGGCCGGTAGGCAGACAGCTGGGCACCTTTGAGTGGAGGCCGAGAGCCGGTCCAAAACTGACGCGTGAGAATCTTCCTGAGGCAGACTGTGCCCACAGAATGTAAACCGATGGCCTGACTAATTGTGTTTGTTATCATCATCTTCAATGATCTTTTTTTTATTGGTATTTTGTACCATCCAGAATTTGTCCTCATGATATGTTTCATGGGGGTGGCACGGTGGTACAGTGGTTCATACTGCTGCCTCCCCCATCTGAGTCCTGGGCTCAAGTCTCTGCCAGGGTTCCATGTGTGGAGTTTGCACGTTCTACCTGTGTTGTCAGGGGGTTTCCTTCCAGTTTCCCCCAACGGTCCAAAAACATGCTGAGGTTAACTAGAGTTGCCAAATTGCCCACAGGGCCTGAGAATGACCCTAACTTTCCACCCTTTACAGTGCTCCTGGGCTTGGCAGGGCACTGACTGTTGGTCCTAGAGAATGCAGAAAGTGTGTCTGACATGCTTCTAGTGCTGAAGGAGATGACAGCTTATGAGTTTTGCATGTATGGGACAGAATGTAAAACAGCCTTTTTGTATGTCATCCATTTAATGCTGGACAGCTCCTGTTGTTATTTTTTACCAACTGCACACATCCTATTTCATCTTAAAAATGCTTCAGCGTAAGTAGAAGTTAAACTTAAAAGCTAAACCGAAACAGAGACTAACCAGATGCTGATGGACAGTAGTACAAGTAGTAAATGTGCTCATCCTGAGAGAAAATTAGCTGTACAGTTTGCAAACACAGGGGTGACAGGTGTTATGTTCACTCTTCTCCATTTGCATAAGCCTATAAAATTCCAGACCAAGATTTGGTTTCAACCAACCCGTTGAGTTCTCCACGACCGTGACTCTTTATGCTCAACTGGTTGATTGAAACAAAATCTTGGTCTGGAATTTTACTTTCTGAACCTGAACTATCCATCTCTGTACTTGTGCCATTAGCAAACTACACCTTACCTTTTCAGAACTGTGTTGAGCAGTGTTGTCACAACGCTTTATGTAATAATGCCGCATTAAATAATAACTTGACGAAGTGTCAAAGAAGACATCCATCTTGTTTGTTAACTGCATAATGCACTGTATTACATGTTAAACATTAAAAAGTGCAACTCCTGCATTTTGTAATAACCACCACAATATGTAATAATTTCTAACAAAATGTAGGGAAAAGTATTACATATTGCATTTGTGTTGTCTATTACAAAATGTGGCAGATTATTGCAAAATGCTGGTGCTATTATATAATGAAATGGAAATTTGTTACATTTTGCCGAGTTATTACATAATGTGGCATTATTACATAATTCATTGTAACAACCCTGCTCAGATATGCTGGTGGCTCAATGCAGTTTTAAAAAGATATGGTATAGTTTGTTAACGGCAGAGTGTGTTTGGCTCTTTGCTGTATCCATTACATGTGAATGTGATGGCAAATGTGTTCAGAAGGATATTTCATCTGGAGGCCTGTACTTTTGGCACTTCCGCTGACGGCCTGAGATTAATAAACTTCAGAGCCGGGTGCTGTCCAAAAATGCACTCAGATCCTGATGGGATAAAGGGGCTGAAAGTCTGCCCGCTAATGCAAAGTGCCAATGTTATTATGTGGCTTCTCTGCACCTTACAGCTGTATACATCTTCATAAACAAAGCAAAGGGAACAGATGGGTGGACCTTGATTACAGACAAAGCAAACCAAAGGCAGGTGCTTACAAACCTTTCCGATGAGGCACCAGCAAAGAACATGTAGGCTGCACACATTTAATTATTCCAATGTTCTTAGTAGTTTTTAACTTGAGAATAATTTTGGATATTAAAAACATATTTCATGACGTAAAAGATATATCACGATTTTCACGCTCCAGTAAAAAAACTCTAGTTTTTATGGAAGTTCTACATAGGTATGTGTTTTATGCCAGTATAATCGTCAGATTTTCTGGAACGCAGATACAGTAATCTAGTTTAAAATTGGATGATATACTGCATGCTTTTTTTTTTCTTGTGTAGCGTCTTTGATAAAGCGTGGTTCAGAAGAGCCTCTCGCTTTCAGTGCTTTGCAATCTGATGCGAAATCCAACAAGCAACCACACCAGGAACCACAGGAAGCTAAACATACTTTTTGAAGTCTCAGACTAAGATGGGGACTGTGTCCAAAAACTGAACCTGAATCCGTTTACAGTAAATGCTAACATGCTATCATGCCTGTGTATGTAACTCAGCAGTGACTGCAGCCAATATGGGGAGCAGACACATTTGCCTGGGAACAAAACTGAGAAAAATGGATGTTTAAAAATGTGCTGTGTGTGATGTGTGTGTAGTGGTGAAGAAGAACCAGGAGGCACGGCTGGGAACTGGATAAGGTGCTTTGAAGTTTAAAAGCTCAGTCTTGATTTTACCCTGTAAAGCAAAACCAAATGGCAGCAGCCCCGTGACAAGAGGCTCCTATTGTCATGACAGCCCAAATGTGTGAAAATTTTAAGAACCTGCTGCAATCTTGGCAATTAAAAAATACATTTTATTAAAAACATTTCCATACACTAAAATGCTAGCTGGTCTTCCTCCCTTACACAACAAATAAAATACCTCTGATTTTTCATGCAGTCTCTCTGGTAAAGACACTGTTCTGACCTTTGTACGCTGATGTAGGGAGTTTACACGACAGTGGACGAACATCAGTACGGTGGTACTCCATTTCCCCTTATGTTGGCAATTATTATCAGAATCACAGTGACATGGATAGATGGATGTATGGGTGTTAGGGTTCAAGAAGTTGGCTTATTTTGTATGGCTAGTCTTTGCTATTTTAATTACTTAATTGTGTTAAAATGTTATACATTCAGCATTTTTTCGGAGTAACCTGGATCCTGATTCTTATCTTTCCCTGGTGAAAAGCTCAGGTAGAATTACAGCACCCCTGTGGGAGTGCGCACATAACTGGCCACCTAGTGAATAATAAGGGCCCAACACACCTTGCTCGTAACATACAGCCAGGTAGTAAAATTACAGGTTTGAACCCCCCGCCCGCCCCAAGTTTATTTGCTCCTGACTAGACCCATAGCCAGTAAAATAGTAAAATAACAGGTTTGAACCCTCCTCGTCTCCCCCGATATTCATTTTTAGCTTCAGGCATGAAGTAGTGGTATTAATTTAATAGAGTGTTTTGTCCATCCATTGTTATGATGATGATGATGATAATAATAATAATAATAATGATAATAATAAGGGGAAGGCCTTCTTTACCATCCCATCCAGGGAATGTCACAGCCTTGTGTTCCAGGCCCCCCTTCTTATAGCTTCAAAAAATTCTTTCATTCAAATATCTCTCTTGGATTGTCCCACTATAATATCCCTTCAAAATATGCAGTTTTAAATAATTTACTTAATTTGTTTTGCAAAAGAGAGAATCCTGTATTTGTCCTTTGTACAAGCATGCGGACATTGGAATGCCTGTCTTTGCCTACCCCATTTTGCTCTCCGTGCTTGGGGGTCACAGCGGAGGGTCAGCCAGCATGTGGCGCCCCCAGAGCTGGGGGGATTAGGGACTTGCTCAGGGGTACACAGACATGCGACTATTCGGCTCAGGCCTAGGCTCAAACCATCTCCCAATCACTGGCATAGAGACTTATTCTGCTGAGCCGCTCACCGCCCCAAGAGGTTTATTGTAGAGGAGAGGGCTACAATTTCTGTGTGTTCGAACCCAGGTGCTGTATTAGCATAGAGCATCGGTTGAGTTACAGGAACACTTTTTTTCATAAGAAGTATCGTAATGTTGTAATCCTGGGACTGACTCGTCACGCACACACAAATATAAGTAATATCTAATTCACGTGTGTAGAGTGCACTTGCTTGGTGGGATTACTGTGGCTCACTCTCGCCTATGAGCAGAGAGTGAGTGTGACAATGATGAGGCAGGCATACCAGAATTCCCCAGACTGCTGTTAAATGACCCTTGGAAGCACCCCGGCCATCACTCAAGAGCTTTCTAAAAGTACACCTACCCCCACGTGACAGTTATGAAACGTCGGGGCAGCGTGAACGCCGGCCTCCTTTTTTTCGTAGCACTGGTGGAGTTCTGCTTTCGACACCTAACAATAACCAGCACTACCCACAGTGCTCTCCTGCAGCAGCAGGATTAATGCACATTTGGACGGTTGGCCACACTCCGGAGGTCGGATGCACTTTTGCTGGCTGAGCTGAACATTCTTTTCCCCATTCTGCCATCCAAATTGCATCGACCAGATTGGAATTGAGCAAACTGACTGCGGCAGGGAGCACGTGTGCCTGGCAGTTCCTAAGCATTCGAAAATCATGCTTTCTTATAGGATCTTATGTGTCTTATGGAAGCTGTGATAATACACCCACTGGGTAGTAAAAGGAAAAAACAGGGCTTTGATAAGCTCTCTGCTCCTCGCTGTGCAGAGGTGTCCCACTTTTTAAAGGTCCCTGGCATAGCCTAGCGATACATCAAAGAGGCTTGTTAAATCCTGCTTACTTAACACATTGAGGTTTTTTCTGGTGCGGCGGGGGAGTCAAACCTGTGCACAAAAAAGCAAGCAGTCGATTTTTTTTTTTAACCTAGATAAGTATAAACGTAAATAATAATAATTTCTGCTGTAACTCCTGCTGTAAATGTGTGTGTCTGTACTAGATGTACAAAACTGTAAGCGCTGCCCCCCATTCTCTTCCGCCAGTCGTCTACAAAAACTGTAGAAGAAGGTTAATTTTATTTTCCGAAGGAGAAAATAATGTTGGATGCCAGCCTTGCCCTTTGGTGCACTGGTGATTCACGTTTCATGGTAGACTAGCCCAAACACCAGACTTTGTTTATCGTCAGGTCGTTCCTGCGTTCGTTCCTGTTGTGTTTGGTTCTTGCGTTCCGCTCAGGGGAGTGCTCAGTGTCAGAGAGAGCTTTGCACCCACTGTGTGTTTCACCTGCCTGCTCATAACACTGCTTGTGGTCTCGCCACAATTTAACTCATTAACTCCTGTCAGCATGAGCACCTGAAATTATTCCATGATGATGGACGAATCTGGAGGCCGATTGTATCCGGAAGGCAGCTCTGACATTGGACCAGAAGCCTGCTGCCCCTGCCTTTTAAAAGCTTATTAATTCCTGCCATGTTTTTTCTAGATAAAGGTATAAATGGGTTTCTGTACAGGGCTTTTATTTCAATAGGTGTCCGAAGAGAATGTGTTACGTTTGACTATGATATGGAACACCTGGCAAAATAATGTTTTTTGCCGCCCAGAATAATGTCACGTGGTTTTTATTCTACCCCGGAATATCAGTTTTGGGATATAACGGTAACGTATTGGTGGTTCGCCCTTATATTTTCATTAGCAAGTTAAAAAAAACCTTTATCAACGGCAGGTTACTATGTGGTCCCTACTTTTCCCCGTTCACAGTTTACTATACGTTACAGTCATAGCAACGATGTTTGCATTGGACCCTTTAGCATGAAGCACACAGAGCCGGGCAGATTTATTTTCAGAAGCATGTTCTGGCTTGTTCATTGGAGCTGTTCCCAGAGATAAGCTTGTACAGCAAAGACTTTCACGGACTGAGCTCGTTGCGAATGCAAATTCGCTCTCGTTCGCGACTATTTTAGACTCGGCGAGTGTAGTTAAGTAGCTGCCGGTTCTCCATTACCGGCTATTTGTATCCGCGGCACTAATTAGCAATGTGGCCGCATCACCTGAGAAACACAGAACTATGGCAGTGATAACGAGCAGCTTAGGGATGTAAGTGCACCCCGAGGACCATAAACCTCCCCGGCTAAAAATATGGTTTTACTCCACGATATTAACGCACTGTACAATATGCAAAATGCGAAGGTGTACAGCAAAACAGAAGTGCTGACGACTGGTATGAAGAACAAACAAATCTGCTGAACGCTGAACTGAATGCTAAAAATGTATTAGTCATTAGATGATAACAACATATTTTAATAAATATTGACAAAGCGATAAAGCATCAGTTCTGGTGATTTGGACCGAAATCTCATGGTTAAGACTGATTCTGCATATGTCTGTTTGCTACCTGTCATTTATGTCTGCTGTGTGCTTTCCATCATACAAAAACAAACATGTTAATAAAACACTGAACACAAAGATCTACCGCTATATATGGACTATGTTTTGAAATATTATGTCTGTGGCAAAATAATAATAATAATAATAATGGCAGACATAGTGTTTGTCAGCTGATGCAAGACATGCAGGCAGAACCAAGATGAAATCATTAAGTGTGGATATTGTTATGATAACTAGACCATCAAAACTTAATGCATGATTCTCATCCATTACTCTGAAAGGACTGATGGGTGGCTTACATTGTGGACATCCATTATTGCGGGAAACGTGGGCTGTTTCCTGTTCGCCCGTCCTGCAGACACAGAGTGCTGGCTCTCCGTAGGGACGTGCTGTAGCTGCAGGGAGGCTTTTCCCTGTTTGCATTGGCGGACTCTTCCAGGAGGGTGGTGCTGAGCTGTTTGTTGAGTCTGTGGACCTTGCAGTGATAGTGGCCCAGAGCACGCGTGAGTAATAAATAGGACCTGGCCTTCGGTTAATGTCTGTCCACTGAAATACTTCACTAAATAAAACTACATTTACAGTTTCCCAAAAACATGCATTAAATGGTCAATATTTTCCCTTCTCCCTGTTAATTTTACATGCCTGTTATGAATGTGTTCTGCTGTCTGCTGATGAATTGCTAATTCTGTGATGTGTGTAGACTATTTCACACTGCTTGATAATAATACTGGCTGAAAAAACACGAAAAGGCCCATCTTGATGGATGCAACTTCCTATATGCCTTAAAAATAAAAATATTTGTAGTTTTTAAAATGTTAACCTGTCACGTCCCTTCGTCCGGCCCTCTCGTGTGCCACGCCCACCTCGTTTCCCTCGTGTGAAGTCCCAACGTACCAGCTGTCCTGCTTGCATTCTGATGTCATGTCCTGTATATAAGTCAACGTTCAGTCTGTCTAGTTAGATCTGTCATTAACGCTGTAGAGTCCTGATGTGAGCTCTGCTGCCCGTATTTGTTGTTTTCCTCCTTAATAAACCCCGTCTTTCCCGAATTATGGACCCACGTACCTCCCTGCCTGCTATGCCTGCACCCGAAACATGACAACCACAGTAAATTTAAATTTCATTTAAATTTTTTTAAAAAGCTTATCAGAATTGCTACCATATTTAGAAATGCACTAGTGCGTGATAGTCTGATTTAGGATGACTTAAAATAGCTAATTTTGATAAATGCATGGGAATGTCTGCAGAACCCCGGAATGTACAGGAATCCCAGCCAGACTTATACATTCCACCATTAATGCTTAGCCATTCCCAGTGTCTTCGGTCACACATTCTGTCAGCAGCACACAGCACAGTGTGTCTCAGGCAACGCCCAACTGCTCTCTTAGCTGCATCAAATTCTCAGTGCGCCATCGCCCACTGGTGCTATGTCCCACTTGCAGCTTTCAGTGGGTGTGGGATGGACTGCTCCGTTTATTCACGATGGCCGTGAGCCTGGCCTGCCAATTGCATGACTGCTGCAGGGATGAGAGGCGGCTAGCCTTGGGTCTGTGCAGGGTGGAAAATGAAGTGCTAGGTTAAGCAAAATGGTAGCCCCATGCAGGTTATTCTACATGTAGCTAACTGGAACCTCATTGTGAGATTATAGGCTGACATTTATGGGACATGTTATTTATGTTAGAAATAGTGAACTCAGCCACTGATCATAGCTTTTGGTGCAAAATATCACGATGTTACCTTGTGTATGCTAACTTAGTCCTGCTATAATTTGCTATTGCTGTCTGGGACATGGTGCAGGGTCCTTTACTAGGTCACTCTGAACATTGTTTCTTAAGGACGGTAACTACAAACATCAATCAGTGTGCTACAAAACAATGTTCAGCTTTTTCTATAATTCTTTGCTCACTCTTTAACATGAAAAATGACTCACTGCAGTGAAATATTTAATTACATTAACCTCCATGAGATGATTGAGCTTGTGTGTGTGTGTGTGTGTGTGTGTGAGAGAGTGCTAGAAGGGTAATTTATTATGTAGAGACCCTACCTGGATGTGAACCGTTTTATTTTAGAAAATAATATTTTTGATGCCACACAATTAATCAAGGTAACATTAAAAACAGTAAAAATGATGTTTGCAATTATTTGTGTTTAAATGTACTTTGTTTTGAGGTATTTAAGAATCAAAGCCACATTTGTTTGCTGCATTAATCTTTTCCATACTCCAGTGCTCCCATATTCTAATTAATTTCATTGTAATGTATTATGAAATGAGTGACTAATGTTTAACTGAATAAACACAGAAAATGATGACTGCCGGATTTCGCTATGTTTGGCAAGCATTCTAAAGTGCTACCTTCATAATTTTATTTAAAAATTGAATGAATAAAATTTTATTTTAAAGTACACAATCTTGCTATATCCTGCTTAGTGGTCGCATTGGTTCTTGTACATCAGTAGAGACTGACTGCAAGGTAGCGTTACTGATGTTGTTGAGTCAAGCTGGGCAGGGCCAAGTAACAGATTCTTTTCTTTTTGTGTTTTGAAGGCCGGGTGGGAGACAAAACCAGACTGACCAGTTGCCTGGATCAAGGCTGGGGACCCAACCTGGCTATGGTGACAGCAGAGCAGGGGGTGGAGCTCGGGCGGAGCCCTACCGCTTGGCCACCCACGAGAGTCCCCGGCAGCAGACCCCAGCACAGGGCCAGGCCCAAGGGCCAGGCCAGAAAGCAGGTGCCGGCACGCATGCCTCCAGGCGCAGCCTCCAGGTGGATGTCAGTGGTGCCGGTCGCTCCGGCCGCTCTCCATCTGTGTCTCCAGACCGGGGCAGCGCCCCCTCCTCTCCATACTCCGTGCCACAGATTGCGCCGATGCCCAGCAGCAAGCTGTGCCCCGTGTGTAATACCACGGACCTCACAGCATCCACTGACCCACCTAACTGCAACAACTGCACACAGTGCCGGGCCCTAGTGTGCAACCAGTGTGGATTCAACCCCAACCCGCACCTCACTGAGGTACCATAACCGCTTCCTGTTTTCCTTAACCAACCCACACCTCACAGAGGTACCATATTCACTTCCTGTTTTCCTCATCCAACCCACACCTCACAGAGGTACCATATTCACTTCCTGTTTTCCTCATCCAACCAGCACCTCACAGAGGTACCATATTCACTTCCTGTTTTCCTCATCCAACCAGCACCTCACTGAGGTACCAGAGTCACTTCCTGTTTTCCTCATCCAACCAGCACCTCACTGAGTTACCACAGTCACTTCCTGTTTTCCTCATCCAACCAGCACCTCTCAGAGGAACCATAGTCACTTCCTGTTTTCCTCATCCACCCCATACCTCAGATAAGCCTGCATATGCCTCTTAGGAATTTTCAAAATTCATTTATCAGTCCTAAAAAAATTCTGGACCCCCTCCCTCACATACCACCCTGGTACATAGCCTAACTGAAAATTAGTTTGCTTTGGATCACGCGCGTTAGTAAAACCTTGAAATTTGCTGGTGGAATAATCTCAAGCCAGTCAGGGTTTGAGATCTGTTAAGCTGTCCGCTGCCATCCATCAGCTTGAACTGAAAGACCTGGCTCTATTGCGTTCACAGCATAGAGCAGTAGAGGCTTTACTTAGCCACACCCAAGTAGTAGACAGTGCAGAGGAGTCACGTCTGTGGAAGAAGGCTGTGCATTGACGAGCGGCTGATTGTGAGGCGACTTGCTGTTCTATACGCCTACTATGAGACCTCAGTTATGGCTTCTGTAATCATTCATTCTTTGCTGGCCATCTATAACATTGACTAAACAGTATTTGGAGGACGTGTCTAATAAAGCATAGCTCAGCCATGTTGTCTCACTGGGCTTTGTGAGTCAAGTTGTAGGTTTGTGCAAGAAATAGTTGCAGAACCAGACAAATAGTTATCAAAAGCGTCACAGCTGCCCCCAGTAAGTCATAACTGACAGTTATAATTGACCTATTAAAGCACAGCAGGAAGCTTCAAAGCTATACAACAGTTCACGAGAGCTGGCAATACACAATTCGATAAGCCTTTTAACCTTTCCGTCCCTTAGGGGAGACTAATAATCTGTTTACATGTATTTCAGTCTTGCTTGCGCACAGACAGTGTGAATAATAATTTGCTCCAGGTGGGAAGCCAGCATGTCTCTCTCTGACATGAAGGAGTGCGATGGAGGTTCTAAGGAAAAAATAACTCTGGCAACAGCAAACCCTGCAAAAAAACTGACTTCCTTTTGCCATGGTGCAGCTTCCGCATTGATCCGATCTGCACCGTGTAGCAAAACTAAGCCAACAGAATGTGCTTTTATAATACTGCACCCACAAATAAAGTGAGCGGATACTGTTTCTGAGCTCTTGCAGTCACTTTTTGCACTGCGTGGCACTAAAGGGCGCTGTGCTGCTATTGTAACCTGGACAGCGTGAAAGGAATCAAATGGTATTATTTTAGGAGACAAGAAAAATCTGTGCCACACTGATGCAGTGATGACAAGAGGCAGATTCACTAACGGCTTATCCAGCAAATATTTGAGCAGTCAGTAACTGGAAACCTGACACTTGTCTCTGCAAGGCAGAGGTGCAGTTCTAACAGGAGCTGGCCACTGCATTAAAATTAAGGCTGTGACCAGTTTCACAGCGCCGATGGGCAGATGAAAGTTTCAGGTGCTTGTGGCAGGGGCAGCGACATTAGCGGGCGTTACCGTCCACCTAGCTCTTACGCTCTCTTCCTTATCGGGAAATGCTGTGACATGAGCAATTAGGAGCAACATGCGACCCCCCCACTCTTCTCACAGATGCTGCTGCTTTGCGATGCTGGTGTTCCGGCTTATTTTCAGCCCATTCTCAATCGCAAACGGAATGAGATTCCTCCCTGGAGACAAACTCAGAATATGTCCTCGTCATCTATGTGCCCCAGGAAAAAGAGAGATAATTTTGTCACTGCGGTGTAACCTTTTAAGATGCATTTCAGAAAAACACGTGCGTTCCCACTTCTGTGAGTATTTCCCGATCAGGTCACCCGAACATGCACAAATGCACACCCATGCACACACACGGCCAGAGGAGAACAGACGCAGTCTCACACCATCACATACATATAAATAGGCACACACAGTACACTCAGGAAGCAGAAACTGAGGCATATTTCTCCTTCAATGACTGCACCACCACTATGACAAGCTCTAGCTATTTTCCACTTGCCTGCTTTTATGAGGTAGTCATGTGGCTTCTTAATTCTCTCCGCATCCCCATGCGGGGTGTGGGGGGGGCTGGCAGATGGGATAGTGCAGAAAAAAGGCTGGAAGATGCTGAAGCATAAGCAAGACTGGTCACCAGATTACCGTAAAGCTTGGATGTGAGGAGACACCACTCCCGCTCGAGCTTTTATAAGGATTCAGCAGTGACGAATCCCTTCATATGCACTGTGGTGTCTTACCAGTCCAGGTCCTAACAATGGACCACTGCAGGATCAAATATATATGGTGCATTTACTGGAGCAGTGCAGTGTATGGGCCTCCTCTGTTAACATTTGTTAGTAAACCCTTTCTCAGGATACTGAGATCGCTGAAGGTTTTACTCATGCCGGGGATGAAGGATGAGTCAATTATGCATAGCACCTATACAATTACATCTTTCAAGTGTTTTGCTTTGTAGGTAAACACTTCAGACAAATTAATGCTCACACGTCTGTTGTTCATCATTATAAATAACCTTCTCACTGTGAAAACAGGAACGAAGTCTTCTTGATATCACTTATTTGTAATTAGCAGCTGATTCGGATGTATGATATTTGGATTTTTGCTATTTTTATATAATGTGCATAGTGAATTATGCTTAAAAACCTTGCTACAGTACAGAAGAGCAGATCCAGAGATTTGAACAAACATGTATAAAAAGGACTGCTGTCTTTCACTTTCTATATCTATATCTAAATCTATATCTTAATATCTATATCTTATGTATGTGTGTATACATATATATCCAAGGGTGAATGAATTACAATACTTGATTGAAAAAAGAACCTGTAAAGAGCTGGACATTGTTTTATTGTCACCAATGTCAACTATATTCAATGCATCTATAACATGATACGCAACCATCGAGCAAATGATATAAGGTAATATCTCAGGTATCCTCAAGACTTTCCTGAATGCTCATCTGAACTGCAGAACCCGACTGAGACGATCCATTCACTATTTCAGAGTGTTTGAGCGTGGAATTTTGTGAAGACCCAACTGCCGACCCCTTCAAATCAAATGACCCTGAAGGTGCTTAAAAGGGAAGGTGAAGACAGACAGGCTGAAAGCAGGGAGCTTGTGCATTTCTGCATTGTCAAAAAGGGCCCATTTTAAAGCCATTCTGTAAGAGTAGCACCAGGCATAGATTTAGAATGCAAGCAGATCTCACAGTACCACCTCAAAACAGGTGTTTGCTTTAATGGAGATGAAATCATCACGGAGGTGAAAAAAGGCTTGCGATGTTTTCATGTGTCTCCTGTCATTCGCAGCACTTTATCTGGTAACATGAACAACCTTGCCTAATATGTGCTGAGTTAAGCACTTCTGAGTATGCATCTTTTAAAATGCATATTATTTGTTGTATTCCGACTCCATGTTTAAAATTACGTCACGATAAGACGAGTCAATTTTCCCATCGTTTAAAAAGTGATTATTTCTCCACATTTCTGAATATGTATGCCTGTATGAGGCAGGATGTGTCCCAGTGCACATTGAGGAATGTGCATTCGATACATTTTCCTTGATTCAGTCTGCGCATTAGTTCCTGCTGGCTGAAGTCAAGACTCGGATGCACTCATGTGATGTGAGGATGCAAGTAGGATGAAAGGGGACTGTGCAGACATATTTATCTGAGAACACTAAGGCTGTGCAGTCGGTTGAAGGAGGTTGTGATGTGGAGGAAGGTGTCAATCTCTCTAGCTTCAGCCATCCTTAGATAAAGGTCATGTATCAAACTGATTGTTGTAAAACACGAGTACAAAATCCTTTCTCCTGACATTCTCTCTCCATGAAGATCATTTTACTAAGGAAATAAGAGATTAGGAATCACTGGACAAAATCCTTTTCATTCCTAGTGTTTTTTGCTATATTCATTGTTATTGCGAAAGACTGAATTAAAAAGGGTTGAAGGCTTAATATTGCCAGTCATATTAAAACAAACTCAAGACAGGTAATGTACTTGAGTAGTCGAACCCCTGATTGTAAATAATGATTGCATTAGAATGTCAGTTTCATTAATTTGTCCAGGCCCTTTGGATATAATTTTAAATACTTAAAAACAATGGGACATCATGGTTATATATATGATTCAGGAAGTTCTTGGTTACAGTTTTCTAAGTAGCTGATTCTGAAATTGGCAACTAACAGTGTTTTGTAGGGGGTGGTATGGAGGTGCAGTGGTCTGCATTGTTGCCTCATGCCACTTGAGCCAGGGTTTGAGTTTCCACCATGGCTTTATGTGTGTGGAGTTTGCATCCTCTCCCTGTGTCATCATGGGGTTTCCTGCAAGTACTCTGGATTCCCCTTACAATCTAAAAACATACTGTGGTTATTTGGAGTTACCACATAGCCCCTAGGTGTGAATGGTATGTTAGTGTGCCTTGTGATGGGTTGGCACCCTATCCTGGGCTGTTTCCTGCCTTGCACCAATGGGTTCTAGACCCCCCATGACTCTGAATAGGACAATTAGTTTCAGGGAATGGATTGATGGACACAACTCTCTATCAAATTATTTGAAACTAACCCCCACACAGTCTCATGAGATAACTTTCCACACCCCTGTTTGTGGGCTTTTTGGGGAGCTTTTGTAACATGTTGAAGAATTTACGTAGAATCTGTACAGCTTCTTAAAGAGAGAGACAGTAGAGATGGGTCTGGGTATAGGTAATTTCAGGAGACAGGTCCCTCTACGCAGCTGCATCTTGTCGTACTGAGAGTTTAATGAAAGTTTGTTGTGTGTGTTAGAAAAGAGTGAGATTAGGGGCAACAACTTCAGATTTTCTCCTCAAATTTGGAGAGTAAAACTACAGTGCTCAGTTAGCCTGCTCTAAATATTCTTAGGGTATTAATAAAATCGCCCCATTCTGTCCACCAGTCCCCATGTCCTGAGGATCTAAGAACTAGGTTCTTACAGAGTATTATCTAGGATGCTTGTCTCAAGGCCTGTTCACGAGGCCTGATTATTGTAAGAAAAGACATTTACAGCAGTTAACCAATATATATGTATATAAAAAATATATGTTTGCACAATTTAAAAAAATGGTGAAAATAAGGATTGTGCATTATGTTTGTTTCCAAGCTATGAGTACTTAGAGCTGTCTGTGCTGCAGCTACCTCTGTGGGCTGAAATGAAAACAGGTTGGTGTTTGTAGTTACTCTATAAGGTACACAGACCAGGCAAGACGGAGACAGAAGTCTTGCATCTGGGAGGTGCTGACAATCCTCTAGGCTGCTAGACCTTGTTCTCAAGGTTTCTTGGTCGTTTTTAGATTTGTATTTATTTAGAGAACACTTTTGTCCAAAGCTACATGCAAGTGGTGAAACCTTAGGGTTGAAGAGCAGAGTGAGCCAGCATCCGGCTGAGGTTAAGTACCCTGCTCCGGGCCCAGCAGTCATGTGATTACTCTGCTGGCCATGGGATTTGAACCCACAGCGTTTGAGACACTGGCGCACTGCCAGATCTGCTTGACATGCTTCTTATATATCAGTTCCCTTTTTTAATGGTGGGACTGTCATAAGGCCGTTCACATCATCAGTGTGAGCAATTAGACATAAGCGCACTGCAATTTGGCTTATTTACTGAACTGAAATATCCGTGATCGCACTCAGACATTGTCCGTAGATAGGAAGGTGTACTGGGACGAGTCCTGTGGTCTTTCTTACAGTTTGATAGCAAGAGGAGTTTATTTCACAGCGACAGCTGGATATAGGTGTGTGGGTGGTCCAGGTATACTTCACCCCAGAATGTGATAAAAACCCGTTATTTTGACATTGTGGGGACCATTTTTCAGTCCCCACAAGGGGAAATTCTATTTTATAGAAATCACTGCAATGCAAAAAACTAAAAATGTCAAAAGTCCTGTGTTTTATTTGCCTACTTACAGTACTACTGTATGATTGTTAGGGCTGGGTAGGGGTTAAGGGTGTCATTGTTTGGATTGGGGTTATGGCCATGGAAATGAATGGAGAGTCCCAACAAAGATATTGATATTGGCCCGTGTGTGTGTGTGTGTGTGTGTGTGTGGGCTGTCTTTTTGGATAGCAGGACCACTCCAAGAGATCTGTTGAGCCATTAGAAGTTCAAAGGGGATAATGTCGCTGGAGGTCACATGCCCCCAGAGCATTAACATCCCCAGACTGTGGACTACAATCAGGGTCAGGGCAGAGGGTGCCCAAGTCTCTGGCCCACACCCCTCTTGCAGTGGAATGCATGAAGATACGTGGTTAGCACACTGTGATTTACACTGGATTACAACAGGGGAACTTCCTTGTGCAAAAGCATTGCGTTATTGGTGAATCATTGCTTATACTCATTAGCACTGACTATTGAAGGTCACTGCTAAAGTAAACATAAATGTATAGAGTTTAAAGAAGATTACATTATCAGCAGTGATTTATAACTGATTGTGACTCTTTGTCTTTCGTGTTGCATTAATAGTTTTCTTCTGAAGCATTGTGAAGTTGTTCAACAGTTCTTTCAGTCTGGCAGTTTATTTTAGGGCACACTATGGGATAATTAGAGTAATCTCTTCTGCTATGTGACCTTGTCATGTGTTTTGATTGGGGCATTAAAAACAGCACCGATGTGACTCAGGTATTTGTGCTTTAAAAAGCACCGTACAACTGATCGCCACTCATGTTTTTATGTGCAGCCTTATTTGTTAGCTTCGTCTGTCTCTCAACTGCCAGTTTTAGTGTTGGATGTTCCTCAGAACATGTCTGGATTTCCCATTTGTTGTCCCAGTTGCATTGGTACTTGAACATCTCGACCAAGGTAAACTGGGGGATTTGTTTTTGCTTTGGTCAGATTGTTAACTTGCTTGAATATGCCTTACATGATTTTATAAACAGCATTTGTATCATTAAATGTGATCTGTAAAGATGCCATGGAAAGCTTTTTGAAAATTCTGCTTTTACCTTGTGTGACTCTATTATTGGGTATTTGTGAAGTCTTGCAGTTAAACCAGTTGAAATTCTGCTTTTACTTGGTCTGACTGTATTATTGTGAATTTGTGAAGTCTTGCACTTGCTTATTCAATAAGTCTTTAGATTACTGTCATAAACTCTCACCGTCACAGAGAAGGCTTCAGATTCAGATTTGGATTCTCCTAGAGAACTAAAAATACTGCTGGATAATTCACGCATTCATCCATTTTTCATAGCCTCATAGTTAGTACTGGGTCACGGTCTGCCTGGAGTCTATCTACTGTATGCTATTGTTTATTATAGTGACAAGTCAGACCAATCACAGTCCAGTCAAGCAGATTTGAAATTAAAAACCAAAAATGTTAACGGTTGCAACTTAGCTCCAAATTTAACTAGAGTTGTGGTGAAGGGTCACTTGGCTGACAGGTAGAACATTCTCATCCTTTGGCATCCTACCATTCCCTTTATTTAGGTTAACCGCGAAGCAGTCCTCGTCTGCAGTGATGATGGAAGGCTCTTTTTTTAAAAGCTGTTTCACAGAAGCAGCTGGACAGCTTGAGAAAGGCGAATATACTCTAATGCTCCTATGCTGCTAGAGAATTACATGTGCATGCCTTCTTTTTGCAACTTCTGCAATCTACAGTATATAAGAAATTACGTACAACCAATGTCCCTTATAAACTGTACCAGAATCTCCAAAATGAAATGACACAGCACTTGAAATTGTGTCCATAATTACGCTGGAACAGCTAACCTTGTGCACTGTTTTGATGAATAAAGATTATTCATTTTGTTGCTTGGCATAACAGGGCCAATGTACTGCAGCTGCAATGTAAAGTTTCTCCCTGAGATTGGATCTGGTGTAGCACAACCTCCTAAGCCTTGTGCTGAATTTGGCTTATTGTACATCATACCTATTCTATTTACAGGTGACCCACTAATAAGAAAGCTCGACTCTCCTTGGAAAATAGAGCCTTATTTAAATGGTGTAATTGTTGTTATTTAAAGAGTCACATTCCACCCTGTATATATATATATATGCCATTAATAATTCCAAGTTTACACATGTACATTTCCAGGCACCAGATGAGAGCACAGCTCTTCTCTTTTTGTATTGACTGCTACCAAAAGAACCTTTTCATGAAACAAACTGGGACCGGTGAACCAAGACCTATTCAGGCCTGCATATTTAGGAGTTCAAGAGGGCTGTAAGATGGTGGTGGTGCGTGAAGGTAGCGGAAACGGTGAAGTGTGAGGCTGAATGAAGCTTAATACCATGAAGCTTTCTTTTGTTCAGGCGCGGATCTGGGTGACCGACTGGATGTTTGATATCCTATTGGTCGATTTTTTATTTATAGATTAATGATTTGTCTTTTCCCCTGCATCAATTTCCTGGTCCCCGGAAATAAAGCACAGCTAGCCTGTAGTGGCAGTATTGATCTTGAGTGAGCTTGGGCCTCTCTTTGGTATAATAAGGCAGCAAGTCCTCAATGTAAGTGGAGACGGACCTGCACCTTAAATTATCCTCTGCCATTGCTCGCCGATGTCTGCTTTTTCATTTACTGTTATTGAAATTAAATTATCTGATGGAAACCTGGTTCTATAAATTAAGATTTTTTTTGTATTTCGAATGTACAGTTTTTCAGTTTTTTGCTCTCAGTTTTTAAGCTTTGTTATACAAATGAATATAGCTAATATTAGCAAATATTTATTATACTAGGTACAGGTCGTCGTCAATTTACGACCTATGCAACTTATGACTGATCACCTTTACAACCGTTCCGAGATGATAAAATATGTGACTGCAACTGCACTGCATCTGACAATGCGAGTGGTGCCCAGCAGGAGTGTATGACAGTTTCTGCCCCAACTGCCGGCAGCAATGAACTAAGAAAATGGCGATAAAAAGGTTAAAAAACACCAAACAATATAACATGAAGATGGAATAATTTTATTATACAGTGTGATATACTGTACATATCATAACACTGGTATACAGTGATTTTGGTGCCAACGATGCCTGAACGGTTTTATATTAAGTTTTTGGTACTGATTAAGAATATGACTTCAGTTTTGTTAGATTGGCTCTAGTTTGTGAGATATTTAGTAGTTAATTAATTAATTAAGGCAGCATGTTTGAAAAGCATTCAGAATTGCAAGAATATTTTTATTTTTGTTACAACTAGTAAGCAAACAGTCTAACATCATAAAAAAAGATGTCCCCTCTGCCTTGATATCTCTCCTCCATCACCTTCATATCCTGGACCATCAAAGATTCCAGCTTTAAGTTTTTCCATGCTCAGTGCACGGAATGATCCACAAATGTACTTGAAGCAATTACCCGTTTTGTCCAAAGTTCTAACAAATTGTTTCAGCAGTCCTAGCTTAATATTAAGCGGTGGGAGAATGATTTTGTTCTTGTCCACCATCGGCTTGTTGTTGATATTCGCAGCGGCAACAATCATTTCTTCCCTTGTAGGCCTTGACACTTTTGCCCAATGATCTTGCTTTGCCTTGTTATCCCAGAGGCACATGAAGCATGGATATTTTGTGTATCTAGATTGCTGTACAAGCAAGAACTTCACCATCTTCAGATCAACACAAATCGACCACTGATGTTCATGATAACGGATTCTTCTTTAAGTTTTGTTGAGTGAGCAATGGGAAGAGATGCATAACGGTTACCATTGTGTAAGACAACACATTTCAAGCTGCAAACTGAAATACAAAATCATTATATGGGATATTTCATTACCAAAGGCACTATTAAAGAGTCAAAAGACAGACCAAAAGCTATCGCATTTGTTATCACACACAAGTCGCATTGGGGGAATTCATTATTCTCTTGGAAGTCCATTATTTCAAAAACTAGAACCAATTCAGCCAAAGTAATAGGATTTTTGAATTCGGCACCCTTAAAATACCCTAAATCCATTTAAAAAACCTTGCCACCTGAAAAAAAAAAATGTAGACCTGTGTAATTTTTGCATATAAAATAAAGGACCAACTTACGACCAAATTGAATATGATGGGTCAGTCGGAACCGATTGTGGTTGAAATGTTCTTTGAATCCCTGTTTTCAATAAGTGTTTTTTTTTTATTTCAGTCAAATTTTTCTTTTTAATTGCTAGATCCCATTGCTAAACCTGCTTTACCGCCGGCTTCGCTAGTGTATTTGCCAAAGGCAGCTGTACAAATTGTGCAGTATATTTGTCATTTTTGTTTGTTTTGTTTGGTTTCAGTAAATTGTGCTGCCACTCAGTCTTTATAAGGTGATCCAAGCCCCGGACTCTCAGGGAATTATCAAACTGGTCCATTCCTGAAATTTTTTGATTGACAGCTATGGGAGGGCAGAACACAGGGTGACTATAGGGCACTCTGTAAATTGAAGTTCTCCATGGTGACGAATCACCAGCTCCTAGACATCTACCTACAGGTCATGGATGCAAAACAGCTGAGCCTGATTGGACTGATAACTTATAATAGTCAAAACAGGGTTAGTGAATCTGAGAACGTGGCGGGATTTCAGGTGTCCTTTATGGCAGTGTTTTTTAACTCGGTCCTCGGGGAGGCCCAGCCAGTTCACGCTTTTGCACCCTCCCTGCTCCTAAAACAAAGATGTGGATTGGGTGGGAGCAAACATGAGGACTGACCGGGGGGAATAACACTGATCTATGGGAAGAAAACAATGCTGCAGTATTATGCTGGGCTGGATTCAGGTCCGGGCAAGCTAGGCTAGGTTTGGCAAGATGAGTGTAGTTGCCTTTCATAGTTCATAGTTTTACCTGTGATCTGTTTGTTTTTTTTACAGGGACCTCACCCCTATTTTGTGTTCACATCCTCCTGAATAATAAATATGTGTGCCACCTATAAATGTTCATAAGCTCCTGTTCAATGTAATTTCTATTGTTATTATATTTCTTCTAACAGTTAGATCAATTCCCTAATATTTTTTTTTGACGTTCATCCATTGCCCACATTTTGACTTAATTTCACTAAGCATGTATGGAACTGCATACATAATTAGTTGAAATATTAATTCTGACATAAGCACAGTGGATTCTGCTTATAGTGATCACATCTGTTTGGGTGAAACTGATCGCTATAAGCACATGATCATCATAACAGATTTTTTTCTTCTTCTTTATGTCTCAGGCAGATTACCATCTAACTGACATTTTTATATTTATTCCATGAATATAAGGTAACAAAAATGGACAGCTATTTAATGAATTTTATTGACTCTAAAATACAGTACAGCTGTGTGAAACACTTTTCATATTACAGTACTGTACAAATTATATTACTGAACTGTGTATAATTCATATACACTATAATACAATACAGTATTGTACATAAAATATAGCTTACTATAGTTTCGCTGCTGCATCTTGTTGGCTTGTTTTTGGCAGTTTATCATAAGCTTCAATGAATCTATATTTGTGATTGAGAGAAAATGATTTTCTTTTTCCTGTTATGTTTTCTTAGTTTGCAGTATTAGCCTTAGGTAGCTAGCAGAAGCAGAGGGGTTATTGCAAGGCAAAGTCAGCTGCACGTGCTGTAGGAAGATATGGGAACCTTAATGGTGAACTTTGAATTTAAGAAAAACAGACAGCATCAGCCACGGTGAAAGGTAGTGCAGTGTAGAGAGTCCTTATATTTAGTCTCCCTTGGACTGCTTGTGAGAGCAGCACACTTGCCAGGTAACAGATGACACTGTGTGTGCGCCCATGTGATCCGTGTCCCTGATGGTCTGGCCTCCCTTCACGCCCATGAGTAATTTGGCGCTGAGTCAGTAAGCTAAATGTCGATCGAAGGAGCAACACAGCCTCTGCTGCCTGCAACCCGCAACTAGCAGGTGTGTGACAGGTCAACGAAGCTACCATACACAGACAAGCGAAATCCTCGGCGAATTAGCCTCTGATGCCAGGTTTTTTCCTGCTGCTCGTGGCCCCCGGTCACAGTTGGTGGATGAGAATGCTCAGAGTGAGATCAGAGGTCTCGTGTTCTTTGGATCACATCCTTTGGCTTCGGAATTAGCTAGCTAATTCCCTATATTCAGCAGTGAAATACAGCCTGGTTTTCTACTGTGATGCATGATTTGTTATATTTTGTCATCATATGACTTCAAGATTTATGTTGTACAAATATTGAAGGAATATGGGACCTATCTTTGCTTTTCCTTTTTAATTCTTTTTTTTTTTTAAATGAACATCCATTTAGCTGCTAAATCTATTAAACCCTTTTAAGAATTCCTTAATCCTCTTAGGGAAACTCAAATGTATTCTTTGCTATTTAAAATTTGGAAGCCATTTTGTGCGTTTAACCAAATATTTCCAAGGAGCACGCAACTGCTATTGTGCTTTCCGAATCCCACCTTGCTGTGCAATTTATACAGAAGTACTGTATTTTTGCATTTTTGTATACGGGAAGTGTCGCAGATCTCCCTGCAGCAGCTATCACGTTTCATTGGTGGAACCATGGCTTTGATTGTATCGAAACATTTGATCTCAACTAACGGAGTTGCTGTCAGTGAGCTCAGTGGTTTGAGAGACAGCAGATCTGTGGCTTGTGGTCGAATGGCAGTGGGACGTACCAAAGTCATCTAACACAGTTTCAGGCACCAGCACTGGCTGGGTGTTCGTCAGCACCCATGTAGCTAATTTCCTAAACAGAAAGTGAATTATTGATATGCTATTGTGGTTTTGGTGTGAAGGTAATTAAGTTTTCGGAAATAATGTTCCTTAGTTTTTGTTATGCTTTTGCAAAGTGCAGATTGTGAACAGTCTTTGATAGCCAGAAATTTATTTATTTTTATAGCCATACAATTAATTTTAATTCAAAAAGAAGATTTATGGTATGAAGGCAGTTGCTAGACTGCAGTGGTACTCAATCAGGGGCGCCTTTCCCATTTGTTATGAACGGAACCACTATGGAGTGTGAAATACAATTCACATCTTAATTAGACCTCAAACCTCTTCATGGCTTCTGGCCACGTTTTAGCAGCAAGCAACCAGCACAGTGACATCAAAGAAAATGACATGCTGCTGGGTTGCATCATTAGCATTTGTGAAAATGTGTGTTTTTATATGCACGTGCCAATGTGGGTAGGTGGCACTGGGGTGAAGTCCAGAGTTTTGGGCATCCCTAAGGATAGTAACATGACTAAGGTCCTGACATGTTAATGAGGTTTCAAAAATTCTACAGCAGCATTTATGCACAAACTACAGTTCATTGCTACTTGCTTACAGTTTAGCTGTTATATACTTATGTAACTTTAATTATGTAATTTTGGCAAGTCTTGCTGAAGAATAATTCACAGGTGCCCCTCAGGGATGTAAGATATATGGATTGCAGTAGGAATATAAGGTAAGATCATCCCGTTATATAAAGAAAAGCTATACTTATAAATTATTTTCTAAATATGCACGGAAGAGAGGTAGATTTGATTTTTTGATTTGCTGCCCGTGAAAGATTTAAAGTCTGATTTCTCATTCAGCTGTTTTTCTAGCGGTAGAGTGATTCCTCAGGCTCCGTCCCTGAACTACGATTTGTGATAAAAATATCCTCAGCGTGCATGTTGTTTGGCTCCATTTAAGCTCATTGAAGGAAATTCTTTTGATGTTTGCTGGCCCAGATTTGGAGTTGATAGGAATCTACAGTACAAATCCTTCCTGTCATGAATTGCCATGTTCAACAGCAAATTTCCTGGCTTGGGCATGGGGTAGGTGGGGCGTCATGTGCTTGTGTGGCATGGCGCATGTATTTTGGGAGTAAATGTGTGTTGGTCATGCAGAATGAGAGAGAAATGGCTGACAGTAAATTGCAGCCCATCCATCTTCCAGCCGCTTAGCCAGTACGTGGCTGCGGGGGAATTCAAATTCCAGTGGAACCTACTTTCTTGGTTTTGTAACAGAAGATTTTTTTCCTGTTCTGTACTGATTATATCATGTTTATTTTTCTTCTGCAGTCTCTTTTAATTATGCAACTAATGTCTCCTTACTTTCTGGTCTATTATCTGTTTATCTCTCCCTATGCTCCCCTATCCCTGTGGTGTCGTCTCTCCTCCGCACTCTTTCTCTCTCTCTCTCTCTCTCTCTCTCTCTCTCTCTCCCCCCTACATTCTCTCTCTCACTTTCTTTCTCTCTCCCTCCTCTCCATTCTCTCTCTCCCTCTCTCCTCTGTTCTCTCTATCTCCCTTTCCTCCATCTTTCCCACCCTATCTCCCTCCCTCTCTTTCTCCTCAATTCTCTTCCTCTCTCTCATCCCCTCTCTCCCCCCCCCTGCTGTCCTCTCTCCATGGTCTCTTTATAGTTTTTTTCCCTCTGGCCTTTTTTTCTTAAGCTTCCATTTGTGTCTTCTTTCACTTTCCCCCCTAACATTTCATCCCCTTGGTTCCACTCAGCATGGGATACCCTTCTCTCTGGTCTTCCCCTTCTGAGGTGGCTATCTTCTGCTCTGCTTTCTCTGTTCTCCCCCTGTCCTTCTTCCTCAGGCTTCCCTCTCCTCTGACCATCTGTTTTTATTCTAATTCAGATCTGCTTCATAAGCATGAAAGTGGTATTTTTGTGGCTAAAGCAATTAACACACTATATACAATCAATCAAACTCAAATAGCATGCTGGTGTCTCTCTGTTGCTCTGCTTGTCTCTGCCATTTGTTATATCTCACTTCAGCATCTCACTTTAATATGAGAGCTGGCTTGTTAATACAAAAGGCTACCTGGCTTTCCAGCAGGCATTATTGTGGATGGTTTTAATCTTTGTGATGTAGTGGAACATAATGGAATGGCAGTGGTTTATTTGGATTACAGCTTCGAAAACTGAATGAAACTAGAATTCAGTGTTGTATGTCACTACCTAGATTCCTGTCTTTTACTTTTACCTTTTCCTCTGTGGACGTTGTCGTGTTTCTTGTCAAGTGAGAATTCTTACAAAATTCTACATTTGTGCGAAACATCTAAAGGATATGGCAACAGAGGGAGTGACACACCAGGGTGAGGAATGTGCCGTCTGATGAAATTTAAGGTCAGGGATGTAGCGGCATGCACATAAGGTAAGAACTCTCCCTAGGGAAGGTGTCGTGAGGCTCTCACCTCACATTTGGCTGTTTTCCTAAGTGAACTTGCCAGAGGCTCCACTCTGTAGTGTCTCCTCAATATGTGAGGACTGACAGAGATCTGTCCTCCATTTATCATTAGCATCCGCTCATCCATTTACAGTCTCAGTGATCTGGGATGCAGGAAGCTCAGGATGAAAGGTGTGCGCACACACACTAGAGGCAATTAGCAGAGTCTCCAGTTCAGTTAAGCAGCATGTCTTTGAACCACGGCAGGAAATCTAGAGAAAACCCAAATAAATGCGACAGGAACATGAAATAACTCAAAGACTGCAGCAGGCTTTGCATCCAAAACCCAGGCGTTAGAAGGTAATGGCCCTGTCTCTGAGCCACAATGGCATCTCCCTCAGGGTTCATAAAGACAATATTTACTTAAAAGTCACATAATAGAGGTACTTTGGCTCCCGAACCCCCTTAATTGCCTTTGAATGTTTCTTTCTTTTGCACTTGACTACAGCTGCTGCAATGAAAGGAAGAGCAGGCAGCATTTTGTGTTTCTGTTTGTTCCGCTTTGGAGTTTAAGACCCACATTTCCCTCCCAAGTTTGATCAAGTTGAGTCCAGACTGTTACCATGGAGAAATGTCAGCAGAGCATAAGACCAGCCGTCACTGTGCCACCCTGACTGCCGATATGTCAAGCCCCATGGGGCTCATGAAGAGGACCAGAAAGAGGGCTTTTATTGCAGAGGGTTACTTAGAAAGAAGACAGTCTGCACCTGCAGGCTACGGTCACTGGGGGAGCTATGTGGAACAGGGTGGACGAGCAGTTGAATTTAAACAGGCCTTTGGAAAATGCACTGAAGAGTCTGAGCCTTGCAGTGCTAGAATGGCTCTTTGGTTTGTGAGGCCGCTGAGAGCTTGCTACTGTACTGCATATGTAACTCACCCACTCTCCCTGTCTTGAGTCAAGTTTTATTCACCAAGCTTATAAGACATTAATGCACAAGGAGTTTTTCCTGGTGGTGATGTTGCTTGTTTACACACATACATACTGGTGCATATAAATACGACAATTAGGGATATATTACGGTATGCAAATAAGTAAACAAATAGAATATGAGCTTCAGAGACAATGTTGACTTACTGTGCATAGAATTTACGAGTACTGTATATGTGGTGGTGTGTGTCACTGTGGGGTAGGATTTTGTACCCGTAATCAGATGGTGGCTGGTTCCAATCTCATGGCACATAGATCCCTTGAGTAAGGCCATAAACCCTAATGGTGCTTTTCCACTGCCACCAGGAACCAAGCCATACCCGAGTACTGTGAACTGATGGTTTTCCATAGCAAAGTATGAGAATCGTACCCGAGCCGTACCCGACCTGTACTGTGAACTGATGGTTTTGCATTGCAAAGTATGAGAGCTGTACCCGTGCTGGACCTGTACTGTACCCAAGCCAATCCTGAGCTGTACCTGAGTCATATCCGAGCCCTACCCATGCTGTACCCGAGCCATACTCAAGCCGTACCCATGCTTATATGGGGCTGCCTGCTAGCAGGGCTGAAGCGTGACCAAACCCAGCTGGTTAGTCACCACCATCTGATTGCTGGAAAGCTTGGAGATACCACTGATCTGCTTCCATAAGCATGGATTATGTGAAGGAAAAACAGCATATACTATATATTCCTAATTATTATTAGTTTTGCACAGTGATGTATTAATGCCTTCCTGTTAAATTCAGAACTTGAAAAGTTCCAACGTCCTACTTAAATAAGCACTATAGAACAGCTGAATGGATTGGATTCGTAATGCAAATTTGCACAAGCAAATGCTAATTCCGCTAACGTTCAATGCTAATGTAAGAGCAATTGTCACTGATGCGCTAGTGGAACTTAGCACACAGTAAAAAAACAACAAATTTGCACATAGTAAATCATGACATACACCATGTGGACAGAATCTTTGGTTTTGCATCACAGTTACTCTCCGAACCCAGCAACGCCTTTACCGAGCAGATCTTCTGCAGTGAGAAACCGAAGCAAGCTGGAACTGCACTGTAACTAGTCTGTCTTCGTGGTACAGCTCTGGTACAGGTCAGTTACTGTATGCCAGTGGGAAAGTGCCATAATTGCTCCTAAGATGCTGGCTGACCTTGCTCTCTGATCCTTACCTGTATAATGTATACGTGCTAAGTTAATTTCAATACAAATACACATTGGTGCAGGCATGGAGTTACATGAGGTTTGGAAATATAAAGAGAATGGCATGAAGCCAAGGCAGGTCTGCTTGGCGCTGCCAACTCGCTTGCCGGGTACTGTAATGAATACCATTTTAATCCTGGTACCAGGCTGCCAATATTTGTGTCAGTGGTGTTTTGAGAGAGAAGTGTCCTGTCACCAGCAGGCAGAGAGCTTATTCTGTCCCCCCAATGCCAGATTCTCTTGCATCAAATCTCCTCATGAGCTGAATTTGAAGTTTTGTTTTTTCATCCTTACTTACCTATGCAGACTAGTAATAGTCATAATTAAATAAGCAATGATGCTCAGCCAGGCCAGGGAAATATGGCAAAATATTTTATCACGATATTTTTTTTCATATCAGTTAATCTTGCTAATTATCACAATATAATTCATGTCAGTATTTTTTTACTTCAGTTGTCCGTAAGATGGCCCATGAACAGATGTGGCCAGGCAAGATTAAGTGTTCTTGTAAAAGATAATGACAAGTTGCCAGTCTCTACAAGGGGCTGGTAGGGCTTGACTGTTAGCTCCATAGCTGCTAGTGGTTTCAATCCAAATCCATTCTGGTGGACTGTGTGCATGTTTTTTCCCCCAGATATAGGGGATGCTGGTCGACCCAGTTACTTTAAGGGCTTGGTGTGTCTCTCAGATTTTTTTGTGCCTGCTTTTTGTAGGAAAACCAGGGAAAACGAGCAAATCCCCCTCACTTTTATTGAGGGTGTGGAGTTTCCCGTGCACCATGACACAGGAGAGAAAGACGTATAAAGTGTTAGATTCCAGCTTGTGGTGGGCTGTGCTGCAGCATCCGCCTGCTCTGCACACTGGCACTGCAGACCGTCTTCCACAGACCTTGGGAAGCGTGGAGCACTCAGATAGAGTCCCCCGAGATCCCTGCAGGCTATTTTGAGGACCGGCCCTATGAATTATGCATGCAGCCAGAGTCCATCACCATGCTTTGCTGATGCCAGAGGTAGACCTCATGTGACACCTTGCAGCTGCTGGAGCAACCTGGATATAAACGTTCTGCGAAGATCACCTCCCTGCTTGGCTCAGAGACAGACCAAGCCTATTCATTACATTAAGGAAGACATTTTGAAAAAGTAAGGAGGAAAATGCACTTATAAGATGCATTTTTTTAGCAGATGCTTTTCGTAATAAATTAATTTTCGTAGTAAATAAAGCAGGGTCATCCTGTCCCTGGAGCAATGGGCCTTAAGGGCCTCGCTCAAGGGGCCAATGGTGACATCACTCTGCTGACCACAGGATTTGAGCCAGTGCCCATCCAGTCATGCGTGAAGAGTCCAAACCTACAGAGCCAGACACCAACCTCATTTTGCATGAGGAGTCCCCTGCCTTCGTTCACCACGAAGCGGAACTAGATAAGTGACATAGAAGACGGAAGGAATTATGGGTACCACAAAAATATTGTTGGATTTACACGTTACCTGATCTGCTATACAGTATATACAGCATAAAAGTATTAAAATAATGCATATTAAACAAACACTTACTGCAAAGCCCATGCATAAATATAACTCATATCGATGTAGACTTACATAATGGATATAAGAAATTCATATCTATGCACGTTAATATAATGCAGTTCCTGCGTACGGTATAACATGGCTTACCCATGTGAGATAGACGGCCATTACAAAACACGTAAGCCCCAGTTAGGTTCTTTGAAAAGCCCTCTATACATTTGCCCGTTGAATGGGAATCGGAAGCTGTTTCAGCTGCCATCGTCATGGATACGCCTGATCTCAGGCTGCTGGATCTGCTCACCGCTGCCCCCTTTGGCAGTATCTGCTTCCCTGCATTGACACACGGGTGGTTGTTGCAGATCCTCCCAGAGGCCATGAATAGTGGCCCTGAAAAGATATAGTGTGCGGTTTTCCTTTAATGAAATGCCAATGATTTTCATGCCGCAAATGATGTCAAGTGTGTTTTATTGTTTTCGTCTATCCATGCATCTATATTCCAACTCCTAATCTGGTGTGCAGCTAGCTCTGCGATTTTATTGTTTTAGCATCCATGTAAATTGTACGGTTATCATGAGCTATAAATAGTTCTGCGGCTTTATAGCACATAGTTGCCAGCGGTGAGTTATAAATGTGACTTGCTAGTTGGCCTCACTGTTCCTTGCTGCCGTATAATATATGGAATGGCTAACAACCACTGGCCCCGAATGCTGTAGCACATCCTCTACTAAATGCTCTTTGCCCACCCTGGCTATCAGCTTTTACTGTTGATGTGGGTTCTTTGTAGTATTTGTAACATAATCCCGTGAAATTTCCACTTACTGGAGTTCAGAGAACAGTTTTGGACTGTACAGATACTTGGATATAGGACAAAATGCCTTTTTGAAGAACGACACAGGCCTTCAAAATTCACCGCAAATGCAGCCAGATGCACCAAGGCAGAGATGTGAGAGCTGATGGAGTTCCTCTTCAGATCCGTTTTTAACACAAAGGAGAAGGATGCGGGGAGGTTGAGAGAGGCTTGCACTGCCTTGCGCGGCTTTGAAAGACTCCATCGAGAGAGCTGTCTTTCCTGTACGAACGGAGTCCAGAAAGAGCAACGGCTTGTATCATTTTAAACAGCCTCCATGCTTTACCTGAAAGTGTAAAAAATATGACAGCTGGCCTTTAATTCAGCTGCATTGTGAAAGACATTATTATAAGAGGGGTTGTTTTTTGTAGGTGTTAACTGGAGATGGATTTTCAATGTACACCGACAGTTCAAAATTTAATTGAGATGATGTAATCTTTTGTTATCAGCCTATTAGGTATTTGGGTACATTTATGATTATATTAGATATCTTTAAAACGTATATTCTGCTTTGCTTAATTTTTGTCAGCAGTTTAATGTTGTCAGTAAGATTCACTGAACACTTATGTATTAAGATTCCATCTCATTTTTACCAGAAATATTTTCAGTAAAATTCTGCATGTATATAAATGTGTTGCTATTAAAATCTGGATTCTGCATTTTTATAGCTTAAGCCAAAGCTGTTTCTTTGTGATAACTTGCAAACATTTTGGCCTTAGTACGTCATGATCTGTAGCATTCAGGAACTCTGCTCTGTCCTCAAATGTCAGGTCATAAGCCTTCCTTTCCCATTCAGTTCTACGTTTTAATTTACATTCCTCATCTGTTCATTGGTCGCTGGCATTCTCCGATTGCACCTTTGCCATCGTACTTGGATGTCACACAGATGTCACATATATTTTTTAATGTCCTATTGATTGTGAGTGCCTGGTTTTAAGTGTCATATTATGGCAGCCTGGGTGGTAATTAAGTTACACGTCAGTAACACAGATCAGTAGTTGGTGGATGGATGGGGTGGCAGGGGGCAGTATGTTTGCCAACATGCTTCGCTACTGATTGGTCATGAGCTCCTGCCATGTTGAATTATATTTTAATCTGTGCAGGATAAGTGCTGCTGCATTTACACAGTGCTGTGTCTTTAGCAGATGACATCCTGTTTCCAAACTGGGAGACACCGGATTTTCCACATTGCCAGGAATGTTCCATGAATTCATAATGAATGCATTATAATGGTGCCTTTAATGTAAAGTGTTACCAATTCTTCTTTTAATTTTGGTGCAAGCGGAAGGCATTATAGGTTAATAGGTAGCCATGCAGATGCGCACGTCACCTGTCTGCAATTATGTGTGGAGTTTGCATGTTCTTCCTTGGCTTGTATGGATTTCGTATCACAATCCAAACTTATATAGTTGGATAAAATGGAATCTCTACATTGCTCAACGTGTGTATCTGTGTGTTCTTCTATGGCCTGGCATCCTGTCCAGGGTGTTACCCAGCACCATGCTTACTGAGATAGACTCACTGTGACTCGCCCAATGGAGGGATGAATTGTTGCCTGTACAGGTCTAAATATATGTATAAAGAAAGTATTTTGGGTGACATAAGATTCCAGTCCGCATGTCATAGTGCAGAGATACAGGGATAGAATACTGCTGGAGAATTGTGATTCTCATTATATCTGAAATTAACACTGTGCATGCAGCCAATTATAGATCATGGTGTTAAATGGACAAAAGAAAATTTTGGGTGGGGGGGGGAGGGAAACATTTCATTATCACCCGCTAAGAAAGCACAGTGGAATCATTTATCTGCTTACGCAGTTGCCTCGTTTGCTCAGGATCGGCTTTTGTTTCACATCGAGTCGTCGTTTTATACACAGTTGCTTTAAAGGAGGCCAGAGGTGCACTGCGGTTCTGCTCCTCTTAGCTGGAGTCGGGCACCGGGAATCTCTTCAGATTTACCTCCCTTTGTCAGTGGCTTCTCCGTTTGTAGCTCGCCTGAAGACTGCAGGGCTAAATGTGTTTGCGAATTGATTTAATACCGATGTGCTGCAGAAACGAGCCATGTTCCGTTATTATTCTTCGCTTTATTTGGAGAAAGATTTTATCTCTCAACGCCGTGGCAGTATTACATGTCAGAGGAATGGTGATACTGCATAGTTAGGTATCTTTGACGTGACTGATTCGGCTTTGAACAAATTAATTTTAACTATGTACACTTCGAGGCCACTTTATTAAGTACACTGGCTGTCAGTTACGTCCCACAGCTATCACCAGAATTGCTTTTAGGACAGATATATTGTATGCTCAGAGAAGCCTTTCTACTCACCACAGTTGAGTTATTATTGCATTTGTGGCCTTCCTGGTACCTTTAATGACTCTGGCCAATCTGTTCTTCATTAACAAGGTATTTTGACCACCAAGTCAAAGCAAGTTTACGTTGCTGATTACAACTGTAAATGCTGCAGTGTGTAAAAATCTCCAGAAGGCAGCAGCTTCTGAGCAGTGTTGGGCTATAATGCGTTACTGAGCAATATGTTACTGTAATATTATTACTTTCCCCAGTGACGAGTATTGTAAGGGATTAAAATTTCCAAAGCAGTAATAATATTACAGTTACTAATCCGTTACCAGAACACAATTTTTTTTCTTGTACTTGGGCTTTTTCATTGTGACGTGCACGTGTAGCTGATCAAGTCAGTGCTACATAAAGGCTTGATAATAATGGAGGACGAGGGAGAGAGGAATAGTTTCAAAAAGTATAAGTATTGTCATTTTTTTACGTACGTGTCACTCAAGGATGCAAAGAGCATAGCAGCTCATTGTATACTTTGTCCCGGCAGCGAAATGGTTTCAGTCGCAAATTTGTGGAGAAAAACGCCGGTATTCTGACCAGGGACCAAGTTTAATGTGAGACAGAGGTAACAAAACAGGAGGTTGGAAATGATATCAGCCTAAACGTGAAGCAACATTTAATGTTTCGTAAATGTTTTTTAAAACCGATAAATTAATTTCTACTGTGAGAATTCTTCAATTAAAAAGTCCGGAGAGACTAGTACTTTAATGTATATATTTATGTTTTTTCTTATTGGCTCCAGTGTTTGTGGTTATGCAGTTTGACTCCTTCTGTACAACATTAATTGTTCCAGTAATTGTCCCCTGTTATGCTGGGTTGGATATTGAAAGTATAACAGCAATATAATGAGTAATGTTACTAATTACTTTTGATACTAAGTAATAAGTAAAGTACTATTACACTCAGTGACAAAAAAAGTTAAGCACCCAGACAGAGTGGTGGAAATGAAATGAATCTACATGTGAAAGGTCTTGTGACTGTATTGCAATGATTATAATCAAATGGACAACAGAGTTGGCAGTATGTGCACACTGCTGCTCCCATGTCAGTAGGGCGTGGCACCCCTCAGCACCTGCATACATGCCTGCAGGATGACATGGAGTGTTGGTGAATCCAATACCTGTGTCTGTATGGCAGGTGCAGATGTCATGGGGTTCTGTAATGCTTGGCGCACAATATGACGATCCTCTCTTAGTGTGGTTTATCTTGGGTGACCTCACATGCCCATTGGTTCCAACATCAGGCGACTGTGACATCTGCATGCCCTACATGCCAGGCAACTGCACGATACGATCACCCAGCCTCAAGCAAACGCACAATGTGACTCCTATCAAACTCCGTCAAGTGCTGGTAATGCTGTCTAATGTGCCTACTAATGTGTTACTTTAAAAATTGTGTTTATAGAAAATGTTTCTTGTACTCAAGGCAATGAGATTACTCTAAATTAAAGCCACAACTCTTTAATAAATGAATGCAATAAGAATGATTAATTAAATGAATGCATGCATGCATGCCTCCATCCATCCATGTGTAACCCACAGAAATGTCAACATGCATGCACACCCCATGCATCCCTTAGATTAGCAGAGGGACTTTGATGGGCAGGTCTATTATAGACCTGTGACATTTCCCCCATATTGAGGGGATTTTCACAAGGTTGGTAATGAGGTTTTCTTGGCTACTGTGTTGCTGTGCTTAAGAAATCCAGTACAAAGCAGATCACTTTCTTCTGCACTGGCAGCAATTCTCTACTTCAGACTAGCTGGTGATGTTATGAAGTGCTAATTTTTACAAATATTTACCAGCGTTGTCTGTAAATCGCCGCCCTGTGAAAGTTATGAGCTCCTCATTGCTTTTCATTCAGTTACAGACTCGGCTTGCTCTCCAGCACACATTTTAGGACAGAAACAGTAGCCACAGGCCAGCAGTGACGGCTCAGCAGGGTGCACTGCAGCCTCACACATCCAGACTTGTCACTTTGCTTCCGGCTTCTGACTCTGTGGGTGTCACATGCGAAGGTTTCTTCTTGGTGCCCCAGTTTCCTCCTGCAGTATGAAAGGTGAATTGGTGCCTCTAAGTTTCCCTTAGTATGTGTGAGCGGGTGCCCTGTGATGGACCAGCACCCTCTCAGGCTTATTCATTGCCCTGGGCTTCTACGATTAGCTGCGGGAAAATGTATGAAACACAGGACACATGTTCAGTACATTCTTATGTACAACGAGTCATCCTTAGGCAAGTTGTCTCCTGTTTATGCTACTAACACTGTAAACTCTTTCACTCTTCTTACTATTTCATCAATGTAGTCAGCAAAAGGAATAAAAGATTAGCATAACTGCTAAACAATCAACTGAAGTCACAAAGTGGAGTTGGATATACTGTATAAAATTGAACTAAGGGAATCAAATTTTTAACATTAAAACGTTTTGCCAACACATTTGCACACTTCGCACTTAAAAAAGTTTATGTTGTTTTACAGGGAAGAAGACATTGGTCAGCTTAATAACCTTAAGAAATGTTGATTTTATTCAGTTTTAAAATATGAAAATGGATTAGAGGCCTACAGATATATTTTCTCCTCCAGTCCTGGATGCTGATCCCTCCTGTACTGCGCAGAGCTGGAATAAGGCACACATGTGATACTGTTCATATATTGTACCTTATTATGGTAATACCACACACTTCTTATATCAGACTCATCTGGTAATGTGTATATGTTATACCATACAAATGTACTAAAATATACATGTAAAAACATAAACCTAAAATATGGCACCTATCCATTTCTTTGCTGAACTGGAAAGTGCTCTAATATTAAAAAATGATGACCAGAACAATATTAATCCCAGGAAATGTAACGTTTTTGAGATAAGCATTAAACATAATGCATTCCAAGTGTTGTTTAGATATACTTCAATCTTTAATGGTCCTTGCACAGATTTTTCAAGTGGCACAAGCCAACCCCCCCCCCCCCCACCACCCCCCTCCCAGCCACCCCTAGACCTGAGCATGTGCTTTCACTGGGGTCACCACTGGGCACGGCCTACAGGACACCCGTAATGGGATACCTTCAGACGGTCTGATCCTCCCTGTCCCACACTATCAAGCTCCACATGTGGGCAGGGTCTGACCATCTGGCATACTGGGCATTTTCCTGGAGAGCCATTGGATATCTGGGTGGGCAGAATTCATGGTGGCGGACCCCAAAGTCCAGGCCCGAATTTTACTGCCAGTCCATCCCGGGTACAGATGTATTTATAACAGCCTAAAACTTTGGCCCAGCGGGGAAAGTGTCAGTCTCATTGACAGGGGACCCCGCGCCGCTGTGTGCCACAGTGTTGCCGTTTAGCCGACCCCCCCCAGTCCTCAAATGCCACACAGCGTCCTTTATTTTCAGCCCACTCTATAAATATTTCACGGCTGGCATCTGGTGTCCCCATGTTGCTGCTGGAGACCACGTTTGTCCGCATGTCACCTTCGCTTGTGCCGCGGCGCGTAAATCGCACAGGCTGCCACCATGAAGCACACGTCACACTGTATTCTCCCAGAGCTGATGGCATCCTGCACCTGGAATGGGCCCCGGCTGTTGCAGCGCCCCCTCATGGCTGCGAGTGCATCTGTAACACCTGGGAGCCTCTAGTGGCCAGTCACAGTATCTTCCAGTTTTTAATTAGAGGGGGGTTAAATTAAATTGAACATGACTAAGCACAGATGATGCCTGTTAATGAGCCGTGCAGGTTTGGGCTCCACCTTTAGCCAAAAAATATTAGCAAATATAATAGCAAAGGAAAGAGTAAAGTGTTGTGAGCTTTATGACGTCACATTGTTTCTCCTGCATACAGCAAGATGCTTTGGCCAAGTGGAGTTAATTATGATGAACACTTTTAGGATGCTGAACAGAAATAACCATCCATCCATCCATCCATCCATCTATCCATCCATCCATTATCTATGCACTCATCCAGTTCAGAGTGACACCAAGAAATAACATTTGACAGCTAATAAAAAAGTTCTACTTAATACATAAACATAAATGAAGACAAACCTTTTGTTAGAGATTAATTATATTTTAAATAACTAAATTTATGACTAAGTCATCCAGTAAAGGCTGAGTCAGGTCTGTGGAGAGAATTTCTTTTGCTTTGGTGCCAGGAGATGAACCTCCTCCTTATCGATTGGTTTGCAGTTCCAGTTTGACTCTGAGAGTCATGCAGTCCGCAGTTGGCAGTTGACTGACATGTAAATCCTCAGCATGATTAAAGCTGCTCAGTGGACAATGTTAAGGAGCCTGAGCCCCTTGGCTATAGACAGGTCTGATCTGGGCACCTGATCTCTGCCATGGCTGCAGCGTGCATTCTGGTGGACAGACAGGCTGATCTGGGCACCTGATCTCTGTCATGGCTGCGGCGTGCATTTTGGTGGACAGACAGGCTGATCTCAGTATTGGGAGGACCAATTGTCAAATGAGGATTCTGCTTATAAATGCTATTAAGCTCATTTTACTCATCACCCAACTCTGTATCCACCCCAGGTTGGGGTGTACTTCGAGAAAGTACCGAAAGTGTGGTTCTTCAAGGTGTTTGTTTTCTACTGTTGTAATACCTGGTACCGGCGCTGAATGACATCACAGCACGAGGTGGGATATTTTGTACTGAATTTGAAAAATGGCCGTAGTAGGACTGGGCAATGTGCAATATTAATACAACATTGCATGTTATGCACACCCAATTCTTACATCGCTAGTCAGCTCTACTAAAATAAGGCTTTTTCTTATTTTCATATCTGCATGGACATTAGAGCGCGGGGCTTAAGGTGCCCTTAGCGTATGCTATGGTAGACTGCAGGAAGACACAACCCAGCCTGGTCCTTGGGCACCTGCAGCCAGTCCACATTTTTCCTTCCTCCCAGTTCCCTGCCAGACAGTCTTACCAGACTTACCAGGTCCCAAAGGACCAGATTGGGATACACTGTATTAGAGAATGTGTGTCGGTTGGCTGCTAAAACTGCGGTAGAGTGAATGGTGCGACAGGTCAGGGCTCAGCTTTGTTTGTGTCCGTTAGGGCATTGCAGATCTACTGCGGGGCTGGAGAGGGTAGCCAGACACTTGCCAAGGTGCCCCTGAGGGAGCCTTTCCAAACGTGAGCCAGCTGGAGCCACCTGTCTCTTTGCCTGAGCGACGGATGTTTCCAGCTACTGGTGGTGGTGTCGTGACAATATATAAATGTATACGTACTCATGTGGGGGCTGGCTCCTGGGGGAATGCAGTGTGACTTCACTTCACTTTTTGAATGCAGTAACAACTGGGGAACGTTTCTACCTTCAGTGCCACGCTGTACTTTGACAGTGTTGTTTAAAACATAAACTGGAGCATTAAGATAACCTTAAGACAACTTCTCTTTCTACAAATAGGTGATGCATGTTACAGGCATACAATGATGCCTAAAACTGGAATAAGGGAGACGATGAAAAACAAAGGAAATATTTGAATAACAGAAAGGAACTGAGGAGATGAGGAAATATAACTCTGAAGTCAGTTGATCTCTTCACACACAAAGCTTAAGTGTATGTTTGCATCTTGTATAAAATGATCTTTGTGGCAGTAACCCTGTTCATTTTTGGTTTATCTTTAGGTCCAAGAATGGCTCTGCTTGAACTGCCAGATGCAGCGAGCTTTGGGGATGGACATGACTACTCCACGCTCCAAGAGCCAGCAGCAGATCCACTCTCCTTCTCACCAAACCAAACCAGACCCTATGCCTCAAGCCCAGCCCAAACCCCAAACCCAGGCTTCTCCAGCCTTGCCAAAGCAACCAGGCCAGACTCCCGTCCCTCAGCCTGGACCTCAAGGGGGGCCGGGTCCCCATAGCATGAGATCTGACCCGTATTCTCCACGTGGGCCAGCCACTCAGACTCTAGCCCAGGCCAGGCATGACCCCGCGAGCCGTGGCCCACAGTCTGGGACAGGTTCAATGCCAGGAATGGCTAAAGCACCTTCACAACCTGATCTGTCTCGCTCCTCCCCCATGCACCAACCGCAGACGTCTCGACCGAGCCAGATCCGCAGTGCAGGGAGCTCCCCAGCCCGGCAGCCGGGGTCATCCCAGGAGTCCCAGCAAGATGGTCTGACTGGCAAGCTCTTTGGCTTTGGAGCATCCCTTCTGAACCAGGCCAGCACCCTAATGTCTGTGGACCCCACCCAAACGGTCCCGTCCCAGAAGTCTCCCGTCAGGGCACCTCATAAGGTTGTCTTCAGTGACGCCAGCAAGACCCAAGACCCTGCAGCCATGGCTGGGGCCGCTTCTGGCAAGATCCCTCAGTTACAACCAGTCAGCCAGCACCCGAGCCCCCAAAAGCTCCTGCAACAGCAGACCCCACAGAAACTGCCCCAGCAACCATTGCCCCAGCACTCGAGCCCCCAGAAACTGCCCCAGCAGCCATTGCCTCAGCAGCAGACCCCACAGAAACTGCCCCAGCAGCCATTGTCTCAGCAGCAGACCCCACAGAAACTGCCCCAGCAGCCATTGTCTCAGCAGCAGACCCCACAGAAACTGCCCCACCAGCCATTGCCCCAGCAACAGACTCCACAGAAACTGCCCCAGCAGCAGACCCCACAGAAACTGCCCCAGCAGCAGACCCCACAGAAACTGCCCCACCAGCCATTGCCCCCTCAGCCAAGCCCCCAGAAACTGCCCCAGCAGCAGACTCTACAGAAAGTACCTCATCAGCAGAGCCCGCAGAAACTGCCCCAGCAGGCGATACACCAGCAGAGTCCTCAGAAGCAGCAGCAGCAGAAAGCTCATCAGGAGATGCCACCCAAGGCCAAGGAGCCAGAGAAGCCCAAAGTCAACTGCCCATTGTGTAAGACCGAGCTGAACATCGGCAGTGGACTCCCTCCCAACTATAATTCCTGCACACAGTGCCACACACAGGTCTGCAACTTGTGTGGTTTCAACCCTACGCCGGACCTGGTAGAGGTAAGGCAGGCTTGTGACTATGTCTGTGACACTTTAGACCAGAATCCAACACAGGTTTTCTCAAACTATTTGCACTTTAATTAATTAATTACCAAGAAACCTGCAATCTGTGTTGGATTCTGGCCATCCAGGACTGAAACTGAGGAACCGAACTTTAGGGCGAGGAAAGGAGGCATCCGTAATGTTGCTGGTGCCCAAGAGCCAACAAGTGGCTCTGGAGAGTATGTGGTCTCTGATATATTTCTCTTTCCTCTTTTCATCCTTTTTTACCTTGATCCATCACCAACAGCATGAGTTCTGCTCTCGTTATGCATAGATTTTGTTGTGCGCTCCCTTACTCTCAGCAATTGAACTCAATAGGGTTTTGTGCTGCGGTTTGGATTGGAATAAATTGCAGCGTACGATTAATTATTTTTTCAATTGTTTAAATCTATTTCCGTTCTGCAAAGGGATGTTCAAGGACCCTTGGTCAAAAGGCAGAACCATTACAGCTGTGAATCATGTGGGCTGAATCTATTTTGTGTTCAGAAGCGTCCCTCCACAAACTGTGTCGTTTTCAAAACAAAGGTGTTGAAATATAGTGCATGGCAGAAATAAATTGTGGCTGGAATTGCTTGATGCCAATCTCAAGGTAATAAATCGAAGGCCCTAAGGACGTGATGATGACTGAAATAGAAGGAACTGAGATGAGAGTGCTTAGCGGCTGACAAGATGTCCACTGTGCATTTTCATGTTTTATGCTTTTTATAGCATGCATGTTTACTCTGTTTGCTGCTGTTTGTGTGTAATATACTGAGCAGTCGGCTGGGAGAATCAGAGAGAGATACACTTCAGACAAATAGACATCTTCCCTTAAAATAAGCACTCTGGATAGCCTCTTACAGTATATCTTGATCTGAATAGTGGGTTTCTGAAGGGGTGGATATCAAGTAAGAATACACAGAACATATACGTGAATTAATTATTATCAGCACTGTTTTTTGATTTCCATGACACTTGGCATGACTTTCTGACTTATGCATCAGTGGTAGCAATGACCCTCAGGATCAGGGTAGTTTCACAGTGCCTAGATCTCTGAGGAACTTTACAGCTGAGTATAGAGTTACCACAGGAACAGAGTGGCACCACCAAAACACCCTCATAATTGTTTTCCTCCTCTTCTGCAGTAAGCATATTTTCTCTCACTACCGAAATTTATATGCCCTTTTACTGCATGGTGTATAGCTGGGTGTGAATCTGAAGTAAAATGTTGAAACTTTGGAGTTTGAAATAGGTAACTCTTTGCCCATCACATACAGACGGGAAAATTATGGCATTTGAAATAGTCTGTAATTAAGATTTTTACACTCAAACTTTTGTAAAGTGGTACAATTATCCAAATCAAGTCAAATTGAATGCTGACAGTAATAGCAGCCTTTCATGAACCCAGTGAGTTGTGCAAGGAGCTGTTAGTCATACCACAAAGCCAGCCAATCAATTGATGATGCATTTCCAGTGAGATTATGGTAATGTGTGTGTACATATCTGCATAAAATAGCTATGATATATATATGTATGTTTGTCTGTGTGTATATCATAGCTATTCAGCTACACGTAGACAGGTGTACAGTGTACAGTGACAGTGGGAGGGGGGAGACGGCATTTCACATTAGAGGAGTGAAAAACTGGCTTAGAATTTGGATGCTGTTTAAAAATGAACATTAACATTAGTACTTTTCCCTGTATGCTTGACGTTTTATATTCTCCACTGATTTTCTGCCTCACTTGGATGCCTGTTTTCTGATGGTTCTTTTCAGCCTCCCAGTTCTATCTCATTAAGGATTTAATAGGCTGTAATGTCTCTTCACGATGGTTTCAGAGACCTCGGTGTAGCCCATACATTTTCTGTGGGCAAAACTGCGCTCCCCTTTTCATACACTGTGCTCTGGGTCAGTATTTGATTTTAAAGGCCCTGTTTCTTCCAATACAAACTCTTTCGACATGCACCTGAGTCATTCATGTTTTATGCTTTGCTTTTACCAGTTATTATAGAAACCATGCTGTACTGGAAATGATACCAGAATACCAATGCCCTATATTGATGTCTCTCACACCTGTATGAACGGTGTAATGGGCTGCATATAACCAGCTACAGAGGGATCCAGCTTATCCTTCAGACTTTTCCTGCAAAAGTATTAACAAGTACAGTCAGCTTAATTTTGTGTACGACGTTTAAAACAAGTGAACTAGTCACGATGCTGTAGGTATTGCCTATGGGGCAACATACATTGAGCTTCTCCAATATGGGGCAGGTGAAAAGCTTATCTGTAACAGGTGAGTCTGGAAAGGTCTCATCTTCTTTCTTTTCCTGCTGTGGTAGCTAAATAATATTATTTCCATCACCATATTCCACCATAGTCTTACATTTACTGAATATGCTTATTTAAATTTCTTAACATCCAATAACAAATAAAATGTCTCATTTGAAAATTGTAAAACCCTTATAAAATGCAATTGGTATGTAATAGCACTTGAATGTATATTTACAATGGTGTATATAGACTCTTTGGAGACTTTATGCAAGCTTGTTTCAGTCCAGAGCTTAAAAGGGGTCTTTCAAAAGCCCAGCCATTAAGGGTCAGGTTCTCTCCTGGCCTCCAAAATGGCTTTGGGAGGACAGCTTCTACACTCAAGAAGAAGCTCATCTCATACGGCGAGACCGAGATGAGCAGGGCGCTGGGATTCGTGCCTCCGTTTCCTGCCCGTTAGTAGAGTATGCTGATCACAGACCCCAGCCTCATGATCTGAATCGGAGATCAATAGGAGCTGCACATTGTGTAATACTTCATTTACTGCTGTGCGCTGCACTTTGTCAAAATGTACATCGGAGCTGAGCATTTTCTGCAGTTGTTTCCAGTCAAACTAAGAAAATACAAAAATGCAAATGCAGTTCTAAAAAGTCCAGCAAAGCGGTGGTTTGACATTGTGGAAGAAGTTTTTCAGTTAACGTTAATATGTGCTGAAGCACAACATTTCGTTTAATACATAAACAAGGCTAAAACAATTGTCAAATTAACATTTTGTACGCAGCGGCAATAATATGAGACTGCAAAGTAGTTTCAGGTGGCCTGAAGCTTGTGAATATCACTGTGTTAATCTTATTTTAATTGAACAATCACATTATATTCTGCAGTGCAGAAAAATGAGAAAATAGAAAAAACATTCTTCCTTGAATCAGTAATCCAATGCTAATAAAACCCAGCTCTCTGTAGATAATTTTCATGTACTAAATTGCCAGTTTATATATTGAATATCTGAGAGTCTTGGATGGTTAAGTAACGATCAATCAGACATTATGTGTTCAATCGGTATCTGATGACTGATGGTGTTATCTGCTGTCCCAGTCTTGGATCCAACTGGATGGCAAACAGAGAAGTACATGGGCTATACTGGCATAAACCATCGAGACACGAACACCCGAGAGGTCATCATTTTACCTAATTACTTGTTAACTACACAGCAGATTATGAATCAGTGCAGTGTTGCTGGTTCGTGCAGTGACTTGCAGTGGGTCCATATACTGGTTCCTCACCTTTCCTTTACATCTGTGATGGTACAGAGACTACTCTGTTTAGTAGAAACATTTATTTTCATATGCATCTATCTATGTACAACAATGTACATACAAATGAACAACATTAGATTAATAAAACGTTGATAAATTTGTCAGAAAAAGAAACAAGGGATGGGAAGGGGAAACACATTCCTGGCTGTATACTTTAATAAGTGTTCAGAAGATGCAAAATATGATGGACGTGTATCTACATGACACCCGTGGGCATGAAGAGATAAATATAAAGCTGTTTGCAGATTCCCCACACACAAGACAGAAGGATGTGAGAAGTGGGTGAGAGAGTGCGAGGGAGTGTGAGACCAAGGAAGCTGTGGTGAGAACCTGGCTTAGCTTTGGGGGAAATCAGCCTGCCTCTTCAGTCAGGACTTCACTGTGCCACTATCAGCTGCCACACCATTCATTATGCTCTGGTCATTACTCTCACCTGACAGTGAAGTGCTCCTTCACTGGCAGCACGTCATGCTGGTTAAGGATCAAGGCTTTTACATTTGCTAGTACAAATCTTGAGGAGGAAATGATCAAGGTACTTAAATTGCATTACTCCAGTAATACATCCAGTACTGTAATTAGGAAAAATTGTAAGTTGATTTGAGTGAAAGTTAATTGTGAAAGTGTACCTTGTTCCTTCAATTTTCTTTCAGTACTTCTGTCGTAGACTTTTGTATCCATATGTCCCTTTTTGCGTTGTCAGGTGTTCCTTTTTTTATTAAAATTCTTGAGTTGACACGATAGAGAAGATTTCTTGCTAAGTGCTTGCCCTGTAACAGGTGCCATGTAACTCTGCCCTTACCATGCCATAAATTAAACAGCCACAAAGTGCTGTCTGGCTTTAAACTGTAAAAGGCAGACACCCTCCATCACACGCACCACAAGCGCAGATGCTCCAACATCACTTTTTTTTCTCACTTTTCATGCTGTATATCTTATGCATGAAGCTTTATATAAAATCACATGCATATGATGCGACAAAAATCCGTGGGAGATGCACAGCTCACTAGCTGGTGATAGTTGCATGCGTGAGACGTCTGCTTCAGCCTCGCTTGTTCACTGTGGCCATGCTCCACAGTGAAGATGCCATCAGTGACTGTAAACACTGAACATCCCAGCTATTTGACCTTTATCCTTCTTCAAGTGGCTTTGACTTTCCTCTGCCACTTCATCCCAACAGGGAACTCCCTCCTTTCCTGTAATTAATTGCATTAACCTTTCAGCTGCTGAGGTAATTCACTGCTGCCGATTCTCAGTAGGGTTCCCGTTAGCCGGGTGGCTGCTCAGTCTCCCTTCCATTATCCTGATAAGCCATGTTCAAGGGGCAGCAATGGCCAGTCAAACCAGGGAAAATCCCGACAATTGTAATTAATACAGAGGGGCGAATGGGACAGTGCTGTGAGAGTCCTGCTTGTGAGCAAGACCCCTGGGAAGACCCTTCTCCCTGTCTTCTACTTTTTTGGGGGAATAACTGCACAGAGAGGACCTTGGTTTATTTTTTATTTTTGGAGGTCCAGTGATGAGACATTTTAAAAAGATTAAGTTCTGAGAACTTAATACACAAGGAGAATACGCATCTTCTTAAGTTATATAATAGAAATAACGCTTTTTTTTACTTTGCAGACATTTATTTAAAAAATTATTAAGGTATTTATTATTATTTCTTTTAAAATTTGAACACTGTAAAAAGCAGTGAATGTAGTAGATTGACAGTGTCCACAGGGAAAGTTATTCTTGAAATAGTCCTTTCCATGATAAACATCCAACAAAAACTAGCAAAGAAACTGTAAACTGACAATTCGTGGTAGGATTAATTATTTAGTAAGAAAGCCAAAGAACTCATTGTTCTGCAACGCAAAGTTTAACAAATATCTGTCCAAACAGGCAAGCAGCCATCTCAGTTCGTATCTGCAGTGAAGAGACATTAGTTCTTATCTTAACGGCAACTGAGCGATGGGGACTTGGCTATTCTGGAACAGACAAACTTCTGAAAACACGGCAGAGACTGAAAAAGAGTTATCAGTAATTCACTGTTATAACATGTTATAAATAGTCTGGGCTAAAATATGTAAAGCAAAGACCAGAGAGTTGCTGCAGTGACAGCTGAGTTCTCTATATCCTCTGCAGAAGGGAGCCTTGCATTAACCTCTGTCAGCGTTTTTCTCTCTGAGGGGCGGGTTGGCATAGGGTCTTCCTTAGGTGGCATCTCATCTCTGCTCATCTCCATTCTATCTTGAAACTTGTGCCCGCTATCTGACTTTACCAAACGAAGTACAGTGTAGGATTGTTAAGCAAAGCACATGTAATGTTTGGCTTTGGGTGGGATGGCAATGAGAGTCACATTACACAGCCAAAATGTTCTTTTAAGGAAGCATAGTAAGTTCTGCAGGCACTCCCACAAAGCGGTTGTCTCTTCACCTTGACGTTTAATTTCCTTAAAGAAAAAAAAAATCCCTTAGGCTTCCTTAGTGTTGATTTTTTTCTGCTATCTATTCAAAATACCTGCAGCGTTGACTCGTGTCGTTTAACACCGGGATGCAGGGATGACAAAGCAGGTGACCTGTACATTATTCGAGCATTAAATATTCAATTCACATGCACAGACCCTAACAGAACCCCTGTGTTCTGTGACCAAGATGGTGTCACTCCTTCTAATGGGACTGGCGGGCTTTGGCACAGAAGTAATGAAATGACCTTTTAATGCATAGTATTGTCTGCCTGTCAAGGTCAGCAGTGCAAATGCTAAACCGGTTCAGCAAATTCTTTACCTGTGAATGGGAGACGTGATGAAAAGTCTCATAATTTGCTACATCCATTACCTTACAATACTGCTACCCTGCTTGCAGAAAAATTGTAGAGTAATTTCTCCATTTCTAGATTTAATATGACAGGAAAGACCAATGGAGAGAAGGAGAATGACAGGGTAGAGACAATAGTAATAGTTTGTATAACAAAGGGGAGCTTTCTTGAGTAATGGCTGGATTGGTGCAGCGGATGGTAATGTTTGTCTGTCAAGAATTTCTCATTGAATGACTGCCTATTTAAACAAGAGACAAGACTGAAACCAGATATTAACATTACAATTCTTTCTATACTTCTGGTACAATACTGCTTTGAATATTGAATTCCACTCTACCATAAGAAGAGGTCCAATTTTGGATTGGCCGTAGAGATAGAATCTCAAAGTCAAGGTGAACTTTATTGTCATCTTTCCATATACAAGTACAGTCAAACCTCGGATTGCGAGTAACTTGATTTGCGAGTGTTTTGTAAGATGAGCGAAATTTTAAAATAAATTTTAACTTGATAAACGAGCAAGGTCTTGCAATTCGAGTATTATGTATACGCTTTGTCTGCCGAGCGTCACGTAATCACAACTGAGCCGATGGTTCTTCTCTCTCTCTCGCTGCAGGATTGTGGGTAATCGTTTTCCATGATCGGTCTCAATCGGTGTGCCTCACTCGTATAATTTTGTAGAAAAGCACCACCCGAACAAGGGTGTAGCAGTGCAAACGATGAATCTGTTTAATGACAATACAATGTTCACATTTCCGTGAAATCAAAAAGGTGGCATAAGCAGCTGTCAATGGATAGGTTCCTTGTTAAAATCGCGCAAAAAGAAAAAGATTCCAAAGAGCCAACAGATAGCAGTGATTCCGTTAGTTATAGTGAAAGTCGTCCTACAAAATAACCCTCCTCTTTTCCTTGCTCTCGTCTCCCTCACACCATCCACGATTCTTTTCAAAGGTAAAGTGCAGGTTATTTTTTTATGTATTTTTACTTAATATTTTGTATTAATAATTTTTATATGAATATTTTTGGGTTGTGGAATGAATTATCTGAGTTTCCATTATTTCTAATGGGAAAGTTTGCTTTGATATACGAGTAAAGATCTGTGAATGCAGTCAAAAAAGTAAAAATGCCAAAAGTCTTGTCTTTTGTTTGGTTACTTATGGTTAAGGTTAGGGCTGGGTAGGGGTTAACATTTAAATTGTGACACCATGCTAGCAGAGACTGACACTTGGCTTTTCTGATGTCTGCTTCAGAGGAACAAAACCGAACGAGTTGCGAAAAAAACAAATATACATTTTTCACAAGATGAGTTCAGCACAGTGAAGCATTTTGTTTGGTGTATTTTTTATTACTTCTGCCAGGGAGTAGGCAGGTTAATGGATGCAGTGCGGTGAGGTCTTTGATACTGAAAACTCAAGGTGAGACATTCAGTGTTTTTCACATCTATCTGCCACCCTTCTCACCGTTTCTCTTGGGCAGGGTCGCAGAAATGATTGCACCGTAACCTATCTGTGTCGATTGTTATTTTACTGTAAGTCCAAGAACATCTTGGTTGCAATTAAGGTTGTAAAAAAATGCTTTTTGCTAAACGACATCCATTGCTTTTTGCACTCTTAATAATGCACTCTAATTCCATTATCCAGACTGACATTAGAGAACTGTGAGTGTTCATGCAATATTGCTTTTTTTTTGGGTTCATTGCTATAATAACCATATCCTGGAATTGGTGTTGTGTAACTCCTTTGATTGAAGGACCTACAGTACAAGTATAAATGTAGGACTGGGTGATATTTTGAGTTTTTAAGCTATATCAATATATTTTCATACAAGATATAGGATGAGTTAATATTGTTTATATCTATATAGTTTATGTTGCTTTAAAATTAAACTTGTAAGGTCCCTGTTCTGTGAATTTGTCCTACCGTAGCACATTTCAACAGACATATCTATTAAACGGTGTTACCCTACCGATTAATGCTACCATAATTTTTATGGACTGAAACTGAAAGCGGGTGGTGGTCCAAAAAGAACTAATAAAAAAAAAAATCAAGAAATCAGAGCTTTATCAGAGCATCTTGCCTTTATAAAATACTTGGGTAGCCAATTTCGGCAGACTAAAATACTTTATAAGGATGCGCTGTCATAAATATGTGAGCGATACATTATATAGCCTACGGAACTCAGGTCAGGTAATTTGACATATGTCTGACGGCGAAGTGTGATAAATGTAGTTAATAAAATTTTAAAAATGTATGAACGTTGAAAAATGCACAAATAAGATTACACAAAACTCAGCGGTAATTACAGCCGAAGGTAGAATAGATTGATGGGGGGTTTTTCAGGCACGAGAAAAGGGGTGTTGCATGCTTGCACAGTACCCAAAGGTGGGATTTGTCCATAGGTATGAAATGTCAGAACACTGCCAATTCGCCTATTTCTCCTCTCCGTCTGTCTCTTGCACAACTGCACCCTGCCCCTCTCCCTCTCCAAACATAATCCATCCCTCTCCTTCACACACAAGTCCGAGAAGGGTCAGATTGCACTAATGCCTTCTTATGGACTGCAATTCAACTCTGTTGGACCTGCAGGCAGGAACAACACAGAGACAGAGACAGAGACAGACAGGGAGAAAGCTAGCAAAGAAGAGCTGGTTGGTGAAATAATATATGCCAGTAGTTTATTTTTGAGCCATTTTTTCATGCACTTGTTAATAATAGTCTGTTAATAAAAGTGTCTGTGTGACACTTGGCTCTGACTTGGAACTGTCTATTTGTTATTACGTTATGGGAAAAATATCGAGATATATATCGTATATCGCTGTTCAGCTAAAAATATTGAGATATGATTTTTGGTCCATATCGCCCAGCCCTACGTAAACGTGCTGTGTCACTTGCTTGGGCCAGATTGACTCGTATACCAAAACATTGAAGTGAATCAGGAATTCTTTTTATTTTAATGTTCCTAGTGTTAGTGTTCCTAGTAAAAGAAGTGGTCTGGTTTTACTAATTCATCCCACAAATAGTCAACAGTAGTCATATGAAGAATTCAGCTTATCCTGCACAATTTCCTATCTGATGGGTGTCTAATTTTTCCATTGCTTTCGCTCACTGTTTCTTGTGTCTGCTTGCAGATTGAGCAGCTCAGTATCTTATGTTCTGCAGTGGCAGTGTCCTGCCTCATGGTTCCCCTGTGGCTGTGTGTGTATCACCAGTAGAGATTAAATGGTATGAAAATTTTATATTACAATTATAGTGACCAAAAGGATCATGGTTATCAGGATTATCGTGGTATTGTTAAAATGTGTTGAAAATACTGAAAAAGTACTGATACACGAACTAAAATCATTTCACCAAGTTTTATATTGATAACCAAAAGAATAATTAGCAGCACTATGTGCTCTTTGATCGAATGAACATAAAAATAATAAATGTTATTAATTATTATGTAAACTGTGAAAACAATATGAAATGCGCCAGAGCGCTGCCACTGCCTTCACTGCCTTCACTGCCATGTTTTCATTGGCACATAAAATCCATATTGCATGCTGCATCCCTGCACTTGCATCTGGGAGACTGTAGCTCGCATGGTTGATGCTGGATAGTATTTAGCATGAGTTTTTCAAAGCGTGGTAGCGGTTGCCATGGTTTTAATGATAATTAGGGTTTGAATCGGTAATACTAACCGTCTAGATTTTTTACCGTGGTTTAAATTTCATCCCTAATCATCAGAGTGCTCCATTTGCATCTCTAAACCAATGTCCTATCTATTCTGTTTACATTAAATTTAAAGTCTTTTACTCAGTACAGAACAGATGTCTGGCACAAGATTTCCACATTTGGTGGGTTTGTGCTGTTAGGACCATCACTACAGCACTGCCCCAGTTCTGATAGCTCCCACATTGTCTGACTTGTGCTGGTTTAGCCGTGGACATAGAAGTCCACAGTCATGGTAAGCTGGCGGCAAGCCAAGCCAGTCCAGCTCGAGTGAATACTGTAGGATGTTCGGTGCTGGCAGGATCAAGAGCATCATGCCCACAGGGGAGTGCCGTTGCGGGGGGGGTTGGAGTAGTACAACTTCAGAGACAGGTGGCAGTTTATACTTTATACCATGTATGAGGCTCTCCCTGCCATTTTCATTCAGATGTTCCCCCTGCTCCAAACTCCAGTAGAGTCTGCTCATCGTTTTCACTCTGATTAGGCTTATCTGACCATGCCCAGATGTTTGGTGCGAGACACCAAAACAGCTGTATTTAAGCCGAGGTGCCCCTAACCTCATCGCCTGTCTTCGCTGGTGTGTTGATCCAGAGTGCTCAGGCCCGATTACTGCTGAACGGAGGCTGTCTTTCCACGCCTGAGTGCATCAGCTTCTAAGGGAACCAAGCTGTCAGAAGTGGCCACTAGCCTGATGAAATGTCTGGATTCTGACCAGCTCCTCCACAGGAGGCCCAGGCTCAGTCATAAATGGGCCACCGAGGACCCCAAGCAGCTAGTTCCACAGCTCAACTCCAGGGCTGCAAACACCACTGACAAAATGGCTGGTTAATCACGCTGACACGCAGCCCCAGGGATAGCGATGAGAAATTAAGCACTTTCCAGATCTTATTTTCGCCGTTAAACAGATGAATCTGTACAGTACTGATGTTTTTTTGGAACACATTCCTTTTTCTCCAGAGAATCCTGGCGAAAAGTATAGATTTCGAAAACCAAAGACGTATCATGACTTTGCATTCATAATTGGGTAGTGAAACAAAAACTGAAATTTTGAAAATCTGAATGTGAATACCCTATCTTCATTCTTGCAAGACTTACTAAAAGACATTAAAATTCAACATTGTTTAACTGAAACAGTGCCAATACAATTTACAGGTCATTTTTAAAGGAGATCCTCATTACTTGTGACACCAAAAGAAAACTGTATTACTGATGTATGAATGCATGAAATGAATGATAAGAATCCCAATTCCACAAATCCATCCATCCATCCATTTTCCAAACCGCTTATCCTTCTGGGTCGCGGGGGGTCCGGAGCCTATCCCTGTCCACAAATCCTGCCTTTTTAAATATTTAGCAATATTTAGAAGGTTTTTAGATTTCTGCTGCAGTAATTAGTATTGTGCTGAAAAATGCACTTCCATTTCCTCCAGTTGACAGCTGTTTGGTTGCGATTTGTGGTTATTTGCTGGCTTTAAGTGAAGTACTCACCAGAGATAATATTATCACAATGTTCCATCTCGGTGATGAGATTGTTTAGCTTTATAAGAGACAGATTGGCCTTAGCTGACAAAGGCATTGCTCCCTGCTGTGTCAGATAATAGCTTGGCTTGCTAATCCACACCAGTTGCCCCTCTCTTTCCATAAAATGTGTTTCTGATGGGATCCGAGTGGTTACACATTTAAACATCGTCCTGATGGAAGCACTGGATCCTGACAGCAGTGACCACTTGCAGGGGTTTGACTGTTTTCTGTTGTTTGCATCATGTCAGACACCACAGGGAAAAATACACAAAACAGAAATTTAGCGTTAGTGAGGAAGCAGCCTCTGGCTATACGGCCACGTAGAAATGCTAAGTGACCGTGTGAGAAGAGCAGTGTCAACCACATAAATGGAAAAGCTCCATTATTCTAGAGTGCTGCGGATTTCCTTAGCCTGTCCAAGCGGCACTGATGCTTCATCCAAGGTCTTCAGATCTGCTCCCTGGTTAGTAAAGTACTGCTTGGGCCCCTCTTCTTTCAGTTGTAATAAATAGCTTTTCATGCTCGAGAACTTGGACAGTGCAATGGTAGCATCTGTTTGTCAATGATGGGCATTTTGTGATTGGACTAATTATTTCATGTAAGTATGCGTTACCAAGGTTAGTATGTCTTGCATAATTTAAATACGTACCCTAAGTTTGTTTGCTTATCTGTTTGTTTATTTATTTATTTTGCACTTGGCAGACATTCCCTTAGTGTAATAACAAGAGATACTCTTTCAAGCTGATTTCAGTTTTTGTTCAGTTTTTGTTGCAAAATTTAAAAATAAATTTTAACTTGATAAACGAGCAAGGTCTTGCAATACGAGCATTACGTATACGCTTTGTCTGCCGAGCATCACGTGATCACAACTGAGCCGATGGTTCTTCTCTCTCTCTCTCGCTGCTGGATAGTGGATAATTGTTTCCGAAACATGGTCTCAGTCGGCGTACTTCGCTCGTATAGTCAAAATTTAGTAGAAAAGCACCACCCGAATAAGGGTGTAGCAGTGCGAACGATGAATCTGTTTAAGGACAATGCGATGTCCACATTTCCACGAAATCAAAAAGGAGGCAAAAGCAGGATAGGTTCCTTGTTACAGTGACACAAAAAAAGATTCCAGTGAGCCGACAGATAGCAGTGATTCTGTTAGTTATAGTGAAAGTCATCCTATAAAATAACTCTCCTCTTCTCCTCTCTCTCGTCTCCCTCACACCATTTACAATTCTTTTCAAAGGTAAAGTGCAGGTTAATTTGTTTTTATGTATTTTTACTTTATATTTTGTATTAATCACTTTTATATGAATATTTTTGGGTTGTGGAACGAATCATCTGAGTTTCCATTATTTTTAATGGGAAAATTCATTTCGATATACAAATGCTTTGGATTACGAGCATGTTTCCTTAACGAATTATGCTCGCAATCCGAGGTTTTACTGCATGCACATGTTTCACATCCTGAGTAGGATGAATATGGATAGTCAAATAGACAGTAAACGGTGGGGACAACATTATTCAAATATACTGAACTTACCATCAGGATATTCTATTTATGTCACATGGCGGGAAGTCAGAAGGACTTTCCAATGTCATTGAAAAAGTCAGATTTGGCAGCATTTTGAAACAGAAAGCAACAGCATTGTTGTGTGCAAGAACTTCCCTTCCACAGTACAACCAGTACCGTGTTCAGTCATATGAGTCAAAAATATTTGGCAAAAATGCTCAGATCACCTGATCACTGCAAGCCACTGGCTATAACTGCATTTACAAGTGCACCTTGAAAGTATAATATGGTCAGAGCAGAAAAAATATCAAAACTGATTGCAAAGGGTTACTCTTCGTAAAGGATAACCGAATAGTGTGCAGATTACTTTTTTCTGTTATTATACCACCAATAGTAAATAGAATGAACACATTTTGTTTATTTAATAGATTTGTTTTATAATTCATTGAGGCACGTGGTCTTTCTTTTGTATGAGGGTTGTCTTAATCCATATTGACATTAAGCACTTTTAAAATGTACTTTGGTTAAATACGTTTATGTTCGGGTGGATTAGGGCTGTAACAGTACACATATGTGACATGTACTGCTCCGTAAGGGTTGGCTCTTTTTTGGGGCACAGTTCACTTCCAAATTGTTCAGCAACTCGTTCAGAGGTACCTCCCCTTTGCATAAAATATATCTGGTAAGGCTGTGCGAAATGCCTCTTTTTTAGGGAAACAATTCATTTTATTCGGTTCACCTAAAACATTCTTTCTGATTCATTCACCTACTCTTGCAGTGTCACTTTCTGTTTGCATAAAATAGGTTTAGTTATTCAGGTTTGTTAATAACACAAACCTAACAGCTCATCACATGGTCAACTAAAGAGTCCAAGCACTAACAAGCCTTGGTAATTCATTTTAAATTGTGAAAATGTTGCATAGCTAAAATCCAGTTGCAGCATATGGAAATTGCTGCACATGTAAGCTATATATGTACTACACCAGTACATCATGTATTTTTATCATGACTGAGGTACAAGTCTCTCGTTCACTCACTCATTCACCAACTCATTTATTTTGTACATATTTTTACAGTGTGCACATGAGCATCTCTTAGATTCTGTTATGCAGGCACATTACCTTTTGTTTGGTTTACAAGTGTTCTTAATTGTGTTTGCAGTTTTAATAATAAGTGATTTAAAAATGAATTCTGTTTTCCCTGCTGTACCAAAGTTGCATTAAATCAGTTGCACCAAACCAAGGTTTGTACCAAACCGTGGATGTATATTTGTTTAAAATATTAAATAAATACATTTTGTTAACATCATGTTAACCTCTCTATGTGCCAGATAACATGTGCGCAGACTAATTTTGAAACACTTTTATTAACATTTTTTTTTTGCACTTTAGCGGTTAATTGAATATGTGCATGTTTACTTTTATGAATATTTGAATATAAAAATACAACATAATACTGATCCCTAATCCTGAATGCCCATTTTTAATCCTGACGATCGTGCAAATTTTGATGAGAGGAGCTAATTTTGGTGAGTGATCACTCATGATCATGCAAAATTAACTGAGGCAAAGTTAACTGGCGGGGAACACCCGCCCCCCTGCCATCATTATCAGGATTCTGCCTTTGGTCTGCGTCAAAGCTGAGCCGTAGGGAAGTGGGAGGAGAAAGTCTTACCATTTTATTGGGTCCAATAAACTGAGTTAACCAGTTAAACAGTTGAAAACTGTACTCGTTCTTGCTGTTTTACTTAATTAATAGAAAGTTAATTTTTCTTTTGGAAATCAATCATTTGGTGCACTATTGTGTGTGTGTGGTTGTGTGTGGGGGGGTGTTCTTTTTAGAGACTATTATAGCTGCTGTCCTTTATTGAACCTGGGAAGACTGGATCCCATCAAAGGTAAGGCTACATATGCATATTTAAGTGAAACATTTTTTCAAGATGCCTTATTTATTATTATAATAATAAATAATATATAGTATAATAGTATAATAATAGAAACAGGGAGTGTTGTGAACTGGAACAAGGGCATGGGCATTCTGGGATGGGGCGAAGGCAGGTGACAAACGCCTTTCATGACATCCATGTTTCACACCACTTGTACTTACTCTCTCTTGGTGCCTAAGCGCATATGCAGAACATGTGCTGTCAGCCCTGATGCTCTAATAGCCCAGCATCAGCTCTGTTTCCCCTTTCACTTTTACTCAGAGGTGGATAGTTCAGGTCCAGAAAGTACAAATCCAGACCAAGATTTTGTTTCAACCAAGCAGTTGAGTATAAAGAGTCACAGCCACAGAGTACGCATCTGGTTGGTTGGAACAAAATCTTGGTCTGGATGTTTGCTCTCCGTACCCAAATTACATACCTCAGCTTTTACTCCTCCTTATGGTGTGTTCCTGCCGTGTCACGTGGGTCTCACATGCTCTCGTGCAGCTATGTGCGATGTGTGGGGTTTCCGCATCCAGATCGCATGACTGCCAGTGAGACCAGTTCTAACAGATAGCCATCAATGTCAGTGCTCTCAGTAAAAAGCCTGTCACTGCTGTCAAAAGCATAAGCCACATACCCCCGTGCCCAGCCTGCAACTTGCTGCCTGCTGTTACAGCATTTCAGTTCTGCACTGTAGGTGCACTGAGAAGCCTGGTTTGATCCATCTGCTTGTAATTCACAGCATTGCAAATTGACCTGAATGCAGCTGAATGCAGCTGCCTGCCCTGAACTCATAAATATTGAGCCCTCTGTTCTGAACTTTCAGTTTATAAACCGTTAATACAATTGGTGACCTAGATTTTAGGTTACTTTGCTTTTCAAAAAGAAAGCCATATACAGTGGCCTGCAGCTCTCTGAAGCAAATGTCATCCTTTAATGTGAATAAGCTACAATGCTAACTTTTGCAAGAACTATTGCAAGAACTATGAAACAGCTACACACGAAACAAAAAAATTGGTAACACTTAAAGCTGTCATCTGTAATGCACTATAAATACCTCTATAATGCATTATAATGGTCAGTATAATTAGAATTAATAAAGCATTACAGCATCTTCTATTGACAGTCATAAGGCATCATAGTGTTGATTATAATACTTCATAAGCTCTCAATGAAGCTCTCATCTATAATGCACTATAGATACCTTCATAATGCATTATATTGGCCAGTATAAAAATTAAGGGTAACCCTTAATTAAGGCCATGTTTTTAGTAATTTATAAACTCAGACATAAATAATAATGCATTCATAAAGCATTATAAACATGGCTATAAATATTTTTAAAAAGGTATAACACATTACAGCCATGTTTATTATGCATTATGACTGCTTTATGAAGCTCTGATCTATAATGCATTATAGATACCTTTATAATGCAGTCCAATGCATCCATAATGCTTATACCGACTATTATAATGCATCATGAAGGTATCTTTAGAGCATTATAGGTGAGAGCTCCATAAAGCATTCAGAACTGTTAATTATGCTATGAATGTGTTCATAGATTTTTATAGACATGACATATCATATAAAGTTTTACCAAACATTTCTTTTGTCAAACTTATGTAATTATGGTGATTAAATACAAATTAAATGCTTTGGTTCATCTAAATGTAAAATTAAAAGATTTTAACATAAATACTGAAAAGGAGGCATAAACATCTATAGATAATGAATAACTAAGTGCTAATAATGCATGTGGTTGAATAATAAACTGAAATATTATTTACAGCTAAAATGAGTCTGCCTTGCTGGCCATGAAAACATCCTAGAGCGGATGAGAGACCTGATCTTGACCTTAATCAGCTGGTTTGCTTCCTGTGGCTTTTCTCGTTTGTCTATAATCTTACCACATGATTACCCCAGACTACCCTAACCCTCCAGTGCACCAGATATGTCCAAGACCCACAAACACAAAAAAAACTAATTATTATAATAAAGACACAGACACACACACACACGTCTCCCCAAAGCAGATCACAATGGTGCTCATGTGAGAACACATCTGCGCACACTCAGCGTCAGATAGTACCACAGAGGAACAGCGGGGAATTCGGGACTCCTCGGGCAAGTACACGCAGCAAGTCTTGGCAAAATTAATTAAACCCCCTGTGGCACCCCCTGATCAGCAACTAATTGTGAAATACATTGCAAGCAGAGTAAAAATAAACCCTGACTGATGTAGCCTGCGTGGAGTAGAGTAATCTTCATTAAGAATTCACTTCTCGAATTCTTAGAGTTTTTAGTAACGACTGAGCGGAATGTTTGATTATTTCCCAAAAAAACAGGGTGATAATTTAAAGGAACTGTTAATCTGCCAGTCAGAGGGCTGTATCGCTATAAAGTCAGTATTGGTTTTTCAATTATATATTGGTTTGATTTGTTAAATTTCTGTTACATTTTGTAAGCTATTTACGGAAGCTACCGGATTTACTGCACATGCTCACTGAATCATGTGTGCCATTTCTATCCATTCTGCTGTGTGATGTCTTTTTATAGTGCTCGTTCACAGCTTGGCAGTACCTCTGATATAAAACCTCTTTGTGAACAGAGAGCTGATCGAGTCGTGGAGGTGGTTAAGCAGGTAGGCGTACCAAGACATCGAGATAAACATCAACTCTCCAATAATATAAATGCAGTCTGTGTGCTTGTGTAGGCTTGTGTGGCATTTTTTGTTTACCCATATTAGCCGTGTATTTTGTTCTGGGGGAGGATGTCTGTGCCTTTTTGTACTTAAGAAGGTTCACACATACATAGAGCAAAGACAGCACAGTCAACACTGCTGATAACAAAAGTGCTCCTATTTATAAATGTTTCCAGGGGCTGAAAATAGCCCCGAATGTTAGCATTGACTGGCTGTAATAGCCTCCATCCTGACACTGCCTACACACGTCAGGATGCTGGTCTGTTTTTAACGACATTTTTCCTGAGAATACTTTTTTCACTTTATATTTTGCTGTATTTAGATGTTTGCACTAAATATATAGCATTAAAACTCCCCATGTGCATGATGGAAGGTGGAAAGTAATTTGAAAGTAATATTTAGCTGTCTGTAGCACAAGGCCTCTCCAAGTCCATCAAACTCCTGTGACTCTCTGACTGCCAATAGTCACTTTACTCCTATTCTTAGTGCTTAATCCTCCTCTACATTACCATGTATATGGTATATGTGTGTATATGTGTTCATCCCTCCATCCATTCACCTTCCCATGGCCCAGTACAGGGTCACTGCCATCCACAAAAGACTTATGTTTGAATCAGTGGAAATTTTGTCTGTTTCTAAGATGTAACTTCTGTATTTAAGTGTAATGTTCATGTGGAAAATGGACAGAAGTCTCTTTACGCTTCCCACACCCATACATCTAATCTGTGTGGGACCTGCCCCCTCGCCCCCTTCCTGAATCTGCAGCTGTGTGTCTGCAAAACAAACGGACTTCATACCTTTAAAGCAATAGTAAACCCCTACTCCATCAAACTGGCCACGGTGACCTTGTCCTCATTCTGTGTTTTAGCGAACACTAAGATGCTAAGCACAGGCATTTGGTAAAGATATTCTTTATTAGACATTTTCACATATTGTAAAGGATATTGACTGTTACAGTACATGTTGGGCCTGTTGACAGACAGAGCAGATGCTGGACTGGACAGAACAGCCTAATTGCTGAGGACATTACAGTGATAGTTATAGTATAGGACAAGGAGCATAGTGTGGAGGGTTAGGGAACCGAATGATGGACGCTAGTCAGGCATTTTTCAGCCATGACCCTGTTTTTGCTATAAATTTGTTTTTATCATTTATTTATCTCAGCATCTGACTGGCAAAGATCCCACGCTGCACTGCCATGTTGATGCATTATTCCGTAACACCATTAGGATGTGCAAAAACTCTAATGACAGAACAAAAGGAACAGAGGCTTGCATGGAGACACCAATAGCGAACCTTAAGAAACATTTCTTTGAAATAAAAACGATAGCTCTTCATGCTACTTCCTTCGTTCTTTTCAGCCTCTATCAATGCAAGTTATAATTTTGCATTAAAAATGCTGGTGGTGAGTTTCATTTTGGTACAGTAGTGTGCATTTCTGGACCCAGAAATCCCTACATTATTAGAAAAACAAAAATGGTTACTAGGTAATGATTCTTTCTTTGAAATGTGAAATGACTTACGGCTCACAGAAATAGAGTTCCTTCTTAATGGACGATGTAATTATGCACTCTACGGTCCCCTAAAACATCAATAACAGAAAATGTGAAATCCTTTTCCCTTTTTCAAGTCTAAGCCCAAAATCAAGTTGGCTGATCTAATCTGTTTGGTTGTTTAAAGTCTGAAATCTTCAACATCATCTTTAGAAATGTAAAATACTCATTAGAGGAAATGTATGGATATTCTTATGTATTCATTACTTAAACATTAATCTTATTTAATTTTCTGGCCAACCATGTTAGCATTTAGAGAACAATGTTCTCCATATAAAATATATAATATAAAGCTATTTAAATAATTGAAGTTTAATTTACGAATGCTTTTCTAGGTTATTTTCTACATAGACAAACCATGCATATATATTTAAATACAGTATTATTAATTCCTTAATCTATTTTCCTATCAGATTTCAATTGATTTAGTGAATATGTCAGAATGTGATATAGAATTTGATATAATTTTTTTTCGTAGAAGGGTTAAAATGTAAATTTTGAAAGGACAACATGCAGTCTTTTGCGGAAAAAAAAATCACAATTAGAGAGTTGGAGGTAGGGCAAGATCATGCTCATTTTTTTCATATCAGTCTACAATAAATCCCCCGTGTGTGTTTTTACCAGCCTGCACTTGTGCTCCACTGCTGGTCCTGACAAGCAGCCAAAGAGGGACAGACATCATTTCATTGTGATTGGAAATGTGTCCCCGGAGACATGTTGGGTCTCAAATCATATCGAACATTCACCACGCATTTGTCACATTGATACAGAGGAAAGTTATATCGCAATAATTATTGTTATAATTTTATTGCCCAGCCCTAGTCAGAGGATACTTTTACATAGGTAGTGATCTGTACATACCTATATACATACCGATATATTATTATGCTTTGGGTTAGGTATCACCAAAAGGGGCTAAAATGTCCCATTAATGGTCAATAACAAAAAATAGCAACATGAACTATAATTACACACACACACACACACACACACACACACACACACAATCAGCTGCTTTTCTAAGTACCTGCTTGCAATTATGTGAAATAAAATATCAGGTCATCAAGTTTTTCATGGTTTTATCAATAGATTGGGCACAATTTAACAACTGGAGTCAGAAAGAAAAATATTTTTTCTTTGATATGCAAATTTATAATGCTCCAGAAAACTTGGGTGTATAAGCAGGTAATTATAGTAAGTTGAATGTGTCTTTAATGTTCCTCATGTTGATGCATTTTTTCTTCGTACAGTCATTGTATTGGAAAAATGTAAAATCCATGTCCTTTTTTGGTACAATTTTATGTTAGTTCATTCCTGGTTTGGGTGGAGAATAAGGAAAGAGAGGAAAAGAAAGTTAATGTTTCTTTAGCACTCGTTAGGGGAGTGACCATTAATGCTGTGAACTTTTCTTCTATCATTTCTCTGCAGCTCTGAGACATATTTCCAGGATAAGCAGCTCTGCCAGGCTTAAAAGCAGGGAGACAGGAACAGTACGATTAAAATTGGTTCAACAACTTTGTAAATAAACATTTAATTTAAGTTTTTATTTTTGCACTAAACATATTAAAACTGCAGTAATAATAACTGTGTATTATTCAGGAAGGTAGATAAAATGTAAACAGCACAATGACACTTGAAAGCACAGATCTCAATTAATCACTTCTTGTGACTCGAGACTATCGTTTGAGCCAAAACTCCTGTCATTTGCCATGTTGACCCCTACTAGATATGCGGCCACACCTGTCACCAATCCACATTAAAATAATGAAGTATGGATTTCCTAAGTGGAACCATGGAACAGTGCAGATGACCTGATAGACACCCGAATCAGAATTTTCCAAAGGCTCCACTGGACTCAGGCTGCAAATAATTGGAATGTGTGATATACAGAAATAATTACTAAATTACAGTGAAAATCTGAGGCAATTTAAGTAACTAAGTATAAACATTTTCATCTTCTGTATATTTAATCAAATGACGTATAGTAGATTTTTGTTTTCTAGCTTAATTTTAATCTCACTCATATTACATCTTACTCTTCCTAAAATAAACATTCCTAAAAATGTTTTTTGTAAGTCTACATAATCTTATTTCTTAATGGCATAATAATATTATCACATACTTTAAATGTTTTATGTACTTCATGTACTCATGTTCAATATACTTCATCTAATATTGGCCATAAAGCCATAAGCATGCATGGCGAAAATGTATAAGACATGGTTATAGGCAGTTTGAAGTTCTAAGGTGGGCTAAAAATTCACTAAACTGGACTCTGATTGCGTAAAAGTTGAATGCTAATGTGTTACATAATGAAAGGATTCCTCTGTTGCCTCCCAGCAATTCTCTTGCATTATGGGACTCTCAAGCCAGACTTGGCGTTGGGCAAAATCGAGTTTCAGGTGTCCCATTTAAGTTTTGATCATGGAAGAAAAAGAGAGCTTGGCTGAATTCCACACTGCCTTCAGAAGTTTTCTTCACAAAACTGAGCGGTTTGTGCACGTAGCCAGTTCAACAAAGCCCCGGACGATCTTCCTGTCCAGTGGCCCTGGCACTGCATTATTCCGTTAGCCAGTGTCATGGAGAAGGACTTCAGTAGTGGCTACTTCAGGAAAAATGTCACGTTGCTAAGAGCTTATGGGTGTGCAAATACATTTTGAACACAGCTGGCTTCATGGGTTACAGAAACCGCCGGTGTGTTAGTTATCCATTCTCCACAAAAGCACTTAGGGGAAGAATACAGAAGCGGAATGGGAGGTGCCGCTGGGGCCAAGAAAGCGATCAGCTGCTTTATAATGCGTCCAGAACCGTGAGATTTCCAAGAGCAGTTAGTAGAGCTGTTTCGAGTTGTTGTACTTGAGTACAAAAGGTGTCTGTAGGAGAAAAATCAGTGGGGAAGCTGCTGTTGTGTCCTTCCTAGATCTGTAAAAATGTTTCAGTGTATAAAATGTAAAACTGTAGCATCTGCATAGCAGCAAAAATACATGATGCCAGAGATAGATCAGCAGATCGATACAGAGGATCTCGGAGAGAATGAAGGGGTAGAAGAGTGACATCATGCAGCACTCCATCTAAGCTAAGACGGCCGGAATGTTCCAATTTGTTTAGTGCCCATATCTGGATTCTTGCAAGCCCATTTTTAACAATGCATAATTTAGAGGAGAAATCTAATGTCAGGCACACATGGCAAAGGCTGCATTGCTCAGATTGTGCTCCTCACCAGAAAGTAATTAATTGATAGCTACCACTACGTGTTCACTAACATGCACACACTCACATAAAATTTAATTTTAGCTGCTCATACAGTACTACTGTTCATCCAGACCCTAAGAGATTTGTGCCATGTAAATGTGGCCTTTGTAAGATGAATTATATTCCTAAAATAGCTTTTGTGTTGAAAGATTTTCTTTCTGGGGTGGAAGATTGCGGTGTGTTGGTAGCTTCCATTCTGAAGTGAGATGGGGGGGCATTCTGAAGGAGGGGAGTCCACTGGTGCTACAAGGATTAGTAGACAGCGGGGGCTCGTTTGCTCACATACTGCATACATTCAAGTCACATTCTTGAAATACAGAAAATATTGTAAAGACATCTCTTTACATTTTGGAAATTATAATGTTTAAACTAAAAAAATTTGGGGCACATTCCAAATCCATTTCTTTAACACGAGGTTCTCTTTAATCCAGCATATTTTTCACAATATGTTCACTTTGATTCACTAATTGTTGTGTGTACTGTAAGCACTGAAATGAAACATTGGCTTTTATTATTTATCTTTTGCATTGTTCAGTCAGAAGACATTCTGCTTTATTCAGTCTGAATATTACCTGCATTTCATGTTACTTGTAGCTGTCGGTTAGATCTGGTTATTTCCAGTTTGTTATTGGGACTGATGCACTAATTGCCCTCTGCTTCTTTAGCATGCTAAACTAATGTATATGATTTATTACTTACCTAACACATGGCTGCAGCTACTGATGTGGGCTGTCCGTAGTGAGAATAAATTTTTATGAAAATAATGCTGAATTAATGAGCAAAAATGGTACTTAGTGTGAGCAAGTGGCAGGGGATTGAATACTAAGCCTGGCCCTGATTTTCTGGATGATGCCTTGCTGGGTTTACACCCTTTTTCCAGTATTGGTGCAGGCACTGGTTGTGCAGCCTGGAGGGGTGTAGTGGGGGCATCTGGGGATGCACTGGAAATCTGGTCTGCTTCAGAAGATAAATAGTGGTACAGCCTGATAGACACTCTGTCTGTGGCCCACATCTCTGGGAACTTGGCAGTTTTTTTTAGACATTCTCAAGGTGTATTCAGGCAAATTTAACTGCAGAAGAAATTTATATTGTCCATGTCTGCTGTTCTGATGTACATTTGCAAGAAGTTCAGAACCTATTTCAGACTTTGAGATAATAGTACATTCATTGTGTGAAGAAGAAGCTGAAATTCATGTCAACAACGTTGATTGATGGTGTGGAGTTTTCCAGACCAGATGTTTGCTTGTTTGCTGAATGTAAATTTAAAATATCTTTTTTAGGTCTTGAGAAATTTTCTGATGATAAAGTTGTATGTTCAATGGCCATTGTTTTGGTTAGTTATTGATTGGATCAGTACAGTATCTGTAAAGGAAGCAGTTAAAGGAAGCCTGTATGGCTTGGAGCTTATTTACTGAATTATTATTATTAGATAATTAGCTATTATTCCACATTAACAAAATGACCTGATTGCTGAACTGACAAGAAATAATAAATTATCCTGATCATAACTCACATCTGAAAAATCAAAACATATTTATGTGAATTTTATTAAAAGAGAAAAATTGTAAATATATCTGTATAGAGACCTGTTTCATTGCCAAACTAGTGAATACACTGGGGAAAAGGACACTTCTATAAACACTCTCCCGTAAATATCACCACAGTGACATCAGATATCCAGCAATAATCAGTCCCATCATTTTGTTTGTCACTGTTTACCCTGTGCCCACCAGGATACATTTGCTGTTGTTTTGGAACATGTATGGAGAATACTGAGTACAGTATGTACAAATAACGTTATGGATAGTTTTTATTATTCACTCTTTAATAGAAATTCTGAATTTGCCGCTTATTCTCTTGCTAAATGTGTTACACTTTCTCAAACGTTTGTAGACAGTTTTGGATGTTACCTAGCACACTGAAGTACCTGTTTCTGTTTTATATTTCAAATATCTTTCTATTTTATATTTCTATTTTAAATATCCCATGAATCCTTAATACTATGAATATATAAAGGACTTGGGATAGAGCAAAGCCTGCCAGGGAAGATAAGATAAGATGAGATAAAATTACATGTCATTACACTTGACACAGGTTCAAGTACAACGAAATGCAGATTTGCGTCTAACCAGAAGTGCAAATAGTGGTATAAAGTGCTTATGAGGTGATATTTATCAGATGGGATATCAATAGGTTATATGAATAACCTATTGATAGCAAGGTTATATGAACGTAAAATACATAGAGTCTGGAAGAAAATGGCTGATGATGATGGCCAAGAGATGAGAAACGCAAAAAGTACCATTAGGTGGAATTCCTGCTGCAACAGGATGAGCTTATACTTGGGAGGATGTAGCTCCAAAGAACGAAGTCCTCTGCTGGCACTTAAGTCTTTGTGGTTTTCTGTTGGGATCCCAGTTCGCAGCCGAATCTCTGCCTACTGTCCTCTTTGCCTGAAGAAGAGAAAGCTCATCCAGCGTGAAGTTTATGACCCCGTTTTTGCCAGCCCATAAGGAACATCAGAACCACATCTCTTTTTCCGTCATGTCATTGCTGATTTGCATGCCTCTTTCATTCACTACAGTACGTGCAAAATCAATGTCCGCTCCCGGACAAGCATTACAGATTAATATGTCTCCTCGTTGACTCACCCTGGGACAAAACCTTTAATTAAACTTTTGCCTGGAAAACAAAGTATCCTCTTATAAAAGTTCTTCGATCAGCTTAACGTAAATAAGTGTTACTTTAAACAGCTGTGGAAATTGAGAAAGTTTCCGCTGTATTTAGTTTCAGGGAGTTCTAGTAAGGTAGGGTAGCGTTCGGTTTTGATATTTGATTGCGATATATTTTTATGACTCAGGCAGAGGATGTGTATCTCCAGGCGAGCCCAGCTCTCTGGGAACGGAGAAGTGCTGCTCCCAGTCCCTTTAGCGCCCCTACATTTGTTTACGCAGGTACTCTCTCCTTTCCACTAGCATTCAAAGCCAGAGACCAGCAGGTCTACCTAGCAGTGCGGAGTAACTCCAGTGCTGTAACTTCCACGCACCTGGAAAGAAAATGTCAGCATTCTCCAGTTTATTTTGAAAAGGATTTAAAATTCCCTTGTATGATTTTACCGCACCGTCAGGGGCAGCTTCAGTATCACAGTGCACAGTCAGTATCCTCACTGTTCTTTGAATATGCCTTGTCCACTTAGACCTTATCTACCTGACCTGGTTGACTGTGTGCTGCAGGCATAACATGGGTGACGGGGCACAGCTGCAGGGGAAATATTTGAGACGCTGTCCTCCAGCACGGTAACAATTCTCAAGTTTCTCCACTAGATGTCAGCAATGAGAACGGCTGCAGATGAAAGCTGTTTGAAGAACAGATGGCCACCCTGTCCAACACCCCTCCCACCATACACACAAAACTTAAACTCTTCTAAAACTGCAACATGGGAAGAAAGACTCCAGATGGAACATTGAGTGAAATGTCGCCATGATTCTCTCCCTCTTGCAAGAACTGCATCCAGCGTAATTGCTCAGGTAACGTGCATCAGTCACATTTTTCCTCCTGCTGCTGACAGGAGGAGAAGCACAGAAGGCCATAACTACCTATGAGTGCACGTATTTCACGACAACTTGCCGATTCTGACCACTGCTCAGTTATCTGATTGGCTTTTCACTTACTCTTAGATCTGCAGAGCTTGGCCAGTGAAGCATTTGTGGTATGTCCAGGCCTGCCTGAGACAATTCTAGCAAATGTGTCTCGAGAGGTGGTCCTATTCTTGGGGGAGGCTGAACCAGCTGCCCTAGTTTATCTCGCATACTGGTCTTTCAGTAGCTCATTTTGCATATGCGAGGCAGTGTGAGGTTTCGCTGACACGAGGGTCCCACACTTTGTTTCATCATGGCGTCCCTTAAGATTTTCCTGCCGCTTCTTTATAGTTCTCCTTCATTCTTTCTCCACTTTTGCTGGATGACTGTTTGCAGTACAAAGGAACAAACTGGAAGGAACCGATGCACCACACTTTCACTGGTGGACAGAATTTTCTTCACTGGCTCTTACAGTTGCAGTACCACTGATGCGTTGCGCTTTGCATTAAAAAAATTTCCCCATAAAACACTGATTCTAAGATAATTCTCAGACATTTCATCCAGGAAAACTATATTTATAAATGACATCAAAAACATCTGAAGCAGGATTTTGTCAGTCCTGACAAAATATACAACTTGTCAATCAAAAAATCCCACAAATTATCTTATACTTTAATGAAGTATTCTGATCATCTTAATACATTTATTACCCAGGGCTCAGACTGAATTTATTATTTTGGAAAAAGAGGCACCCACATAAAACAGAAGCGTATTTCTCTGCTGAAGGACTTTGTGCTTCTGGAGCAGAAATACCGCTTTGTTCTGATTCTTCTCCGTGCAAATTGAGGGAGAAAATTGGGGAGAGAGTGATAGAGGAGAAAGGACTGCATGATGGACGGGGAAGGAGAAGGGAACTGTGTGGAAAGAGGAAGCAGTGAGGACATGACGGGCATGTGCATTGCATAATGTGTGTGTGCGTGTGTATTGGGGGGGGGGGGGGGGGAGAGCAGGAGAGGCTGCTTTGTGGTATTGCCTGCTGAAAACTAGATAAATCCGGCCTCAGCCAGTTCAGTAATGTGAGCGCCTGCAATTGTGTAACATTACGCAGGAGCTGTAGTCAGCTAGCCAGAGCGCTATGAGGCGATCTGTCCGCCTGCTTGTCTGTCTGGCCGGTTCATATATGATACGGTGTGTCTCTATGCTGCAAGTGTGTGTGTGTGTGTGTGTGTGTGTGGGGGGGGGGATATGTTGAAGTGGACAACTGGGAGCACCATATGCACCTAGGGACGCTGATGTCATAAACGGAAGGTCGCGTAAGCAACAGCAGAGGGAACTAAAAACAGCTTCATTCTCAAGGTGTGGTGACAAAGGTGTGCAGCACCATTTCATTTCAACAGCTTTTCTCTATGGAAGAATCAATGTTCTGAGGTGGGGACGGAACAAAAAAATCTCTTATTTGCGTTTGATAAGGGTGGCTAAAGAAAGGCTGTGATGGATGACGGTTGATTTTAACCACCTACAACTCTACAACTTTAACCATCCATTTAATTTTCAGTTCCATTGTTTGATCTGGGAATCAGGCATGTTGAAAAGGTACAATTGTTTTATTCCAGTGGTGAAACAAAAGTTGCACATACATACAGGTATCCATTGACTTATGTCCCAGAGGATGTAAGTCAAAGTATCTTGATCATTATATAGGAGAGGTCAAAAATATTGTATCACATAAGGTACAATATCACGCACATTTAACCAAACCTCTACAGTGACAGCGCAGTCGGTTTGTTATGGCTCTTACCGCCTCCCCCACATGAGGTTAAACATGTCCGCTAACGTTCACTCCATCTGCTTCGGACGTCTCTCAATAAATTTTATTAAGGTTCTTATGGGATGTACGTATATGACTGGACGTTACTCAATGGGACATTAGTTGACGGATGACTGTGTTGTACTGTCTTATTCACCTACTTATTTATTTATTGTTATATTCATCCACCTATTTATTACCATCTCTGTATGTTACACTATTTTATTTTTATATTCAAATTGATGTATGTCGTACTGTGTACTGTGTTGTCTGTTTTTTGTCGTTATGTGGTTGCATACTGGGACGTCTGTAATCGCTAACAAATTTCTGCAGTAAGTTTTGTGATTCTGATTCTGAAAGCTGGACATATGCTGCAATATGTTTGTAAATACAATTTTGATTAGTTTCAAATTGTGTATGAAATATGGCCATGTGCAGCTGCCCTCTTGCCTGCGCTGTGGGCTTTCCTGGTGCAGTCTTGGCCACGCGGGTGGGTTTCTTTGTAGCGTGCAGGTGAACTCGTGAAGGCTGACGTTAAAGTATAGAGCTTGCAGATGACAGCCAGCAACCGGCAGGTAAAACTGCAGGTGCATCAGGTTCCAGTGTAGAATCCAAACAAGTCATCCTGTAGCAGAGGACTGTCAGAAGTCGGTTGCCAAAGCTACGAATGTTCAATGGGATGACAGTCAAACCGCCTGGACACCGGGAGGCTGGTAGGTATAGGGAAAAAGGAGATGTGGACTGCACTGGGGCCTGTATATCGACCTGGACATGTTTTACAACTGATGCTAGTGTTTTCGCAGCATGAGACCAAAACAAGAGTGAAAGTTGTCAGGTAGGGGTACATCTCTCAGAGAAATGAACTTCCCATAGGGCAGATGTAGAAATTCTGCAAAATAGGAAGGAGAGAGTGCAATCTGAGAAGATGGCAGCCAGATTAAATGTGAAGAAGCACTGTTCGGTGCAGACTGAGGGGCGGCGGTCTGCTTCAGAATAATATCAGGTTTGGCCTTGTCATGCAATAAACAAAGGAGCCTCTGAGGGTTTATCGAGAGGAAAAGGAATAAATAAAGTGTGGAGACCAAATCAGCTGGGTCTGCGAGTCAAAGCGCGTTCAGAGGAAGCATACTGTGCTACCTGACAAGGACCTAATCACACCATGGAAATGTGCTAATGTATGTTTGTTGGTAGTTATATATAAAAACTCCAGAGGTAGATAGTTCAGGTCCAGAAAGTAAAAATCCAGACCAAAATTTTGTTTCAACCAACCAGTTGAGTATAAAGAGTCACACTCACAGAGTAACTCAACTGGTTGGTTGAAACAAAATTTGGGATTTTCACTTTCTGGACCTGAACCATCCACCTCTGAAGAGCTCCCAACTGAATGTAGTGCATCAGCAACAATTATGTTTTTCATAGATTCATGAGAATTCAAATAAATAATGAACATTAACATCCACATTTCAAGCTGGTGTTTCTTAAGAAATTAATAGACTGACCCAGCCAGGGCCCATTTTTGTTTGATTCTTCGTATGTGGACTGACTGGAAGAACTTGAGGACCGTGGATATAATGACAGTCACATGACACGTGATTTGTATGGACTGCTGTACCGTGCCATTCAGACATAGTCCCAGTGAGTTAGGAAATTCCCCCCTGCAGAAGCCTCAGCCCTTCATGCACAGATACTTCTGTAGTGCTCATTAAGAAGTTTTCGTTTTTGAGGCCTTGGATGTTTGCTTGTAATAACAGTGACTTGCCAGAGATGAATAATGGATCAAACGCAGCCAGACAAAAGGCGCGTCTGTCTGATTTTAAGACACAACCTTACTGTGTCTTTACCTTGTAAAACATCATAAAATCAAGTGGGGTGTGGAATACAGCTGACTGCCTCAATGCGGTGTCATCCCACAATGGGAGAGTAAACAGTGTGAATGCTGCTGGGGCGACAAGCATCAGGCAAATAACCTAATGGCCACTCAGGAGGCCGAGGGTCAGTTGAGAACCTGCTCTTGGCACTGGAGTATCTCCCAATGCTGTCTTAGTGCCCTGCGTTGTCAGCTGGTGAAGGCTGGTAGTCAATACACAGATTTCTGATTAAAATGATGATTTAAAAAACCACAGGCAAGCAAAATTAACGTGCAGTACTGTACATAATCGACTAGAAATGTCTTTTTAGTCGTGCTTGACAAAGTGACGCTTCATGAACCATTTGCTCTATTTTTTGGCTCCATTAGGTGGCGCACAAAGCATGTCCAAAATCAAACCAAGAGCACCATCTCGTGGGGTCAAAAAAATACGTCAAGTGGTTCATGAGGTGTCGTTTTGTCCATCATTACTTTTTAGGTACTGTGATGAAAATCCTCTACTAAGTGTTATGACTTAGCATGACACTAAGGCATTGCATTTCCTCAAAGGTGAGTCAAAGTCAGAGGTGGATAGTTCGGGTCCAGAAAGTAAAATCCAGACTTAGATTTTGTTTCATCCAGCTGAGGTGAGTACTCAGTGACTGTGACTCATTATGTTCAAGTGGTTGAAACAAAACCTTGGTTTGTATTTTTACCTTCTCAATCTAAACTCTCCACTGCTGGTCAAAGTGGACCCTGTAACTTTTTATTTTCCATTAAAGTTGCATGTTTAAAGATGGTTGTGGTCATATACAGTATGATGCCCAATGGCGATGGAGGGTATGTAAGGGTGTAGCATATGACCTAGTTGGATGGAAAAGACACATGGCTAAAGTACTGTATTGTTTTGGTGTTTCAAACAGTCCTGCTTATTTATATTAACAGTTATTCAGTGTCATTGTAATCAAAATACAAATCAAAAGAAATGTTTGAATGTGCTTCAGAGTCACAAATGAAAAGGAATTCGTCATCTTCAGGGTTTTGCTGATATCAACAGAGCACATGATGACACGGAGCTGCATTTCACAAAAAGCTTCACGGATTTACTTTCTTTCATACTTACTATCCTCCCTTACTTGCCTTGTTATAACATTACAATTCTTAGCTTTCCCCCAGTTGTTCATTTTGAAAGTGAGCGGTGCTGCATAGTTCTTTCTTATTGAATGTGAAATATTTTTGTTACCCTAGGATTAAATGGCAAGTCAGTTTGGTTCAATTTATTTTTACCAGTATAATACATTTTTACAACATTACATTGTCTTTAAGCACTTTACATTATCCCATTCCAAAGCCCCCAGTGAGCAAGCCAGAGGTGACAGTGGAAAGGAACAACTCCCTAGTAGGAAGATACCTTGGGAGGAACCAGACTCAAAGGGGGAGCCCATCCTTCAGAGGTCAGCAGAGGAAGCCCTAACCCTCACCAGACCTAAAGGGGAAGCCCATCCTCCAGGGGCCGGCAGACGAAGTCAGATGTACAAGATGGCAAAGTCCTAATTTACACTGTCAAGCAAGTCTTGACTTCCAGACCTTGAGTCTCATTAATTAGCATCTTAATGCATTTCATGTTTTTGCCAACCATGCCAATAATAACAATCAAATTCTTCATACCTCCGCAGCATCAACTGAGAACTGGCAATACCAGGCCACCATAAAATGGGCTATAAAAGCATGCCAGCTGAGTGAGGCACCTCACTGCTCCACGCCTTTGACTGGGGGGTGTGGACATGTGCTGCAGTATATTCAGCTAATCAGCTTCTTGTCAGCTCGTGTTCCTGTCACTTTACGTTTGCTGCTACATGCTGGATTTATTCCATGGTAAAGAAATCTATTTCAGGTTCTTTGTACTAGTTACTGTGGGCTGGTGGGACTCGGTGGGACTCTGAGAAATGGTGTGGTCTGTTTGGGTAGCTGTTTATGAGTGAATAAATATGGCTGTCACTCGCAATCTGTCCTTTAGCGTGTCACAGAGGTTTAAGCGGGATAATAAGCAGAGAATAGAATAGTATGCATTTATTTGTCATTGTAAACAACAGGGTAAGCAAAATGCAGTGTACATTTCCTTGAGTGATATTTACAAATACAAAGACGGATATATCTAAAATATGAATATACAGAAATATGAAGTGATAAATGCAGCATTAAGTATGATGCTACAGTATATAAATGGTATAATGTTGGGTTTAAAATATGAATATGAAATATGTAAGGGTTAATGCTCGATAAGACTGCAGAGGCAAAGAAATACCTGATGCGCAGTGGGATGTATTTAAAAACGTATAACGCTCAGCTTCGGCTTACATGTTTGTACCTCAGGACATTATGTTCATGTTTATGACCCAAAAGCACATTTATTAGAACTTTTTTCTTATGCCAATCATTAAACATTTTGCTTAGGTCCTGTTAATTTTAAATTGTGTTCTACGTAGAGATTATAATCACACAATGATTGCTGGTGTGATTTGCCTGTCTGGCATTCGTGCAGTTATAGAAAATTAATGAACAGCCTTCTGACCAATCAGGTTGAAGAATTCAACAGCGCTGTGATAAACATATATAATATGCATTACAAAAAAAGATTAGGTATTGTTTTGCTTGCAGAGTAAAAGTGTTAAATATAGAGTTGCTCTGTTTACAATTGGAACTGAAGATCCTCTAAATGTCATCTGTCTTGGCACCCTTTCATACATTGGTGGGGTGATGTAGGACCCCGTACATCGGAGAGAAGGCTGCATTTACAAATCGAAGTTTTATCACTGCATTAAAGTGGAGGTATTGGAACATCTCAGTCAGTGAATCAACACTTCCAGGGTGTAAGATAAATACCACAACCCAGTCAACAGTATCAGCTCCAGCTATGCCGCTCATTGCGCAGAATCCCTCAAGTAACCTTAGCAGCCTGGTTTTCAGCAGACTGCCATAGCCCAGTGTGGTGCTGGGTGCTGTGCCTGCAGTGAGAATGCAGTGTGGTGAGCACCTGCAGCCAACTTGACGCCATGACCTGCCGTTCTCAAAGCAGGGACAAGGATAGTCAGTGCATGGAGCTCAATTTAATGAGGAGCAGTCAAGAGGAACATCAAATATACACACACAATGTGCCTAGTAGATACTTTTATCCAACGTAAAAACACTAGAATTTACATTTTGTACAATCTCTGGACTATGGTTTAGTCTGTTGTGTTAATAGTTAAAGTTATAAAAAGTATTTGGATACTCCTTGTTCATATATGACTGACAATCTTGAGAAGCAGAACATCACTGGGTGTGAATATTATTTTTTCTTCGGTAAAATACCGCATTAAGTTATACAATATTAAATCAACAGCTCTATGTTTTTCTGCCATTTCTGATGTGCATTTGACCTTGAACAGGAAAGGTGGTTATAAGGAGATATAAAATATTCCTGCTGAAGTTTCTGTGATGTATTTCATATCCTTATAGTTATCATCATATATGATTTAAACTTTATGAGCATTTACATTCGGTTTTTGGAGCGCTGCCGCTTTTCGAAGAGTGAAATTGTGAAATTCAGACACAGCTAGGGATTTGCTCTGAGGACCCTGCAGTGTGCTTTTATGAATCAGAAGTGATTTGCATATCTGCCACGCAGCCTATTTTTTCCTCCTTCGTCTTAGCAGGGCTGATGACTGCCCTATTTACTATGTGCACTTCGCCTTTTGGGAATATTTTCACAGGAGTTTGCACTTCAAAGACGCCACCCTTCTCTCCCGGGTGGAAATCTTCACTCTGAAACTGATGATCATCTGCTGTGTTGGGGTTAAGCGAGCTAAGTGTTTGGCTTATTTGAATTCTTTCCTTTGTGTTCTTTTCCACCTCTGCTTCACAAGACACGCTGTCAGGAAAGCTTACAGTAATTCCACATCTCTCATAAGGGAACACCTTCATGAAAACAAATGTTACGTAAGATAAAAAAAAGTCTTGCATTTAGAGATAAGGTGAGAAAGTGAAAGAGGGAGGGAAGCAGATAGAGAGAGGGAGAGGTGAAAGATTAGTGAGGGGATAGAGGAAGCTGAAAAGGAAGAGCATCACATGACTGTAGTGTGTGGGGTAGGTGGTGAGGCAGGGGCTGGGGGGGATAAGCTCCATGTTTTTATCCTCTGAACTGGTTGGTTCTCTCTTTATACAGTCAAAAGAAAACTTGATACATAATGCAATATTGAAGGCTGCTGATGCTGACCCGCCAGTCTTGCCTGTGCACATTTCAGTCGACGTGTGCAAAAAACACGATATTCAACCATATTATAATTCTTTTCTGCTTAGCACGTGATAAAATGAGCAAACGCTGCATTCCCTTCCTCCATTGTTAGTTTACTATTAATTGCCACTCAGCAGTGGAACAACATCTTATTAATTCAAGCGGTATGACCGGTCTCCATGGTGACTACCAGTCATTAATGGCCTCTGTGCTACTGTGGAGTCGTTTGCTTACCTCATGCTAGGGAGACCTTACTGAGAACCATAATTTGGCTGCCCCTTTTTGAATGTAAATTGGGGCTATGTTGCTCAGGGCCAACGGAAAGAGTGAGCAGTAGGAAAACATAGACTGTGATGGCAGGAAGTACCTCCATTCAGAGAAGCAACAGCAGAGCGCTGTGGGTGTAAATTGCTTTTACAGTATATCCATCGGACCCCACAGCAGAGGTGGTGAGTTCAGGTTCAGAAGGTACAAAACAAGGTTTTGTTTCAGCCAATGGGTTGAGTATAACGAGTCACAGGAGTACTCAGTTGGATGGTCGAAATAAAATCTTGGTCTGGATTTGGTCTCAGCTTTCCACCTCTGCTCCACAGTAGGTGAAGTAGATGAAGTAGGTGGATAATAACCCTATACCTGTTGCTCCTCTGGACCATATGGGAAAATCAAGCCTTCCAGGCTCTGTTACTAGTTCAGTTGAATAATTAACACACATATGAAATGCAAAACACACAAAATCCGTATAGGAATTGCCATGCACTGTTACAGTATTTCTGGTCTTTCTGCCTGTGAAGTAGCTCTGCACGCTGGACTTGGCATCCAACTGATCCACTTTGACCCACTTTCTATGCCTCCTTGAGTTCTTTAAGCACTAAGCCATAATTAGGGATACAGACAGGATACAATTATAAAGCAACGGCGAAGAAAGAAATCCTTTCAAATAAGCTATTGTCACTATTTTGTACCAGTAGTGTTACCGTCTCTGTCTTTCTGTGACCAAAAAGGACAGAAGATGTGTCTGTGCAGGCTTGTGAAACTGGGCCAAAGGTCTGCACCAACTAGTGCTATAAAAATATGCACATTTTAGGCATGTTTATTAGGCATTATGAATGTTCTATGCAACTGTCATCTATAATGCACTATAGATACCTTCATAATGCATTATAATGGTGAGTATAAGCCATTATAATGCGCTATGAAGGTATTTATAGTGCATTATAGATAACGTAGTTCAAGTGGGAACGCAGACATGTGGAGTTCCTGAACATCAGCATTCCAACTCCACCAGGGAGTGTGAAGCTAGAGTGACAGCAATGACACTTCAGTTCATCTAAAGCCAATGGCACCGATCCCCACCCAGCTCTACACCTCACACGGAAGGCCTAACTGGGAGTGAGCGGTTAGTTAGAGCTACAACTTGACATAGAGTCTGTATAAGCTAGACTGAACAAGTGTGTTTTTAGTCAAGACCTGAATATGGAGAGTGAGCCTGGATCTTGCACATCCGATGGAAGACCATAGGTCTCCTGGAGCTGCTTGGACCCCTAATAATTATGGAGTGAGTACTATGGAAAAATTCCATAGTTGTGTGAAATGCACTTGCGTACTAATAATTTAGTTTTGGACGCCCGTGCTGAGATTTGCACAATTGTATTTTAGTTTTGTACACTGGTGCAGCAAAATTTGTTTACAAAATAGTTTTCCAAAGTCACAGATTTGCAGCTTGACATATGTACATATTTTCAAAAGCTCCTAAGGCATGATGGTAATTTATAACTACAAATCGGCATTACAAGCGTGCAAATTTAATATGCATGCGCTCGGGATGCTGGCATTTCTGCCGGCTTTAGTACAGTATGCACCCGAAGTTTTGTAAACCTGTAACTGCCAGATTCTGAGCAGCAAGTGGGCAGGATCTGTGCGCCTTAAACCTGGATTCGGCAGACTATCAGAACTGTGCTACATTCACATGCCTTCAGGTCAGGACAAAATCTAAATACAGGTTTTCCTTCCCTGTTTATGCACTTATAATGCTGATTCGTAATTGTAACGTGGCTTCTGAAAATATGTGCAAATGTGAAGTTGCAAATCTGTGATTTTGAAAACATGAGTGTGCAAAACTTTTTTGTGAACATTAGCTTTGCTGCATGGATGTACAAAACTGAAATACAAAGTGCTGAAGGTTTAGCGTTCATTTTGGAGGTTAGAAAGATTGGTGTTCTGGTGGTAGTGATGGTGAAAACCACCAATCAGTGTCCCACTCTAGGGAATTTGTTTATTTCCTTTTCAATATCTAAATAATTGTAATAAGCCATATAAGCTACATGAGCTGTATGCATTTTTTTCTGTTTGACACATACCGTTACATTCACAGTAAATTCTCCCATATATGTATTGTGTAGGGGTGACATAATGGCACAGCATTTGCCTAATACCTCTTGGTCTGGGGTTCGAGTCTCTACCCTAGCTCTATATGTGTGGAGTTGGCATGTTGTCCCTGTGACTTTTGTCAGTTTTGTGCATGCGATGCTGCTTCACATGTGTTTCTTGTCCATCAGCTATTAAATACCCGATAAGGCCCTGGGTGCAGATTATTATGTTCTGCACTAAAATCATATGCTCTCTAGTTCTGTTACTTACTATTGATCATTGCTTTTGGAATGACCGACATTAAGTTCCGTTTAATTTGAAAGAAAATCTTAATTTATAATTCAAGCCAAGCAGCAAAGTGTCTCCTGCCATCCTGTGTCCTGCAGAGGCACCTTGAAACATTGCAGGCTTCAAACAAACACTGCATTCAGAGACCATAGTGGCTCCCTCGTTTGATCACCACAGGGATTAAAATATATACCTTTAGTCTTGACCACAGCCATTCCTGCGCAGTCACCTTCCATGTGAGTGGTGTCTAAACTATTTTACACTGCAAATTACTTTTATTGGGGGGGGGGGGGGTTACCAAATCATGGGGTGGGGTCCATTATCTGTAATCTATCTGGTTACATTATATATAGGAAGAGACTAGTGGTTCAAAGACTCAAAGCATTACTCATCCTCTTGCAGGTCTGACACATTTCCATCCACTCTCATTTTTTTACATAACTTCAGTCAGTGTTAGAAGGTTGCCTTTTCACGGTGTTATCTTGCGTATGCATAAGCACAGTGCATTCATTAGAGGAGGAGGTAAAGTAAAACAATTACCATCATGCCTCAGGAGCTGAAAGACATATCATGCTGTTCCAAACCAAAATGGGAAGACAGTGAAGCAGGTTGTTCCAGGGCTCTCCGTGTGAGCTGCCCACACAGAGCATGTCCAAATCATAAGCATTTCAGGGACTCTGTGTGATCTTACTCCTTCCAGAGCCAGAGAGGTAAGGAAAAGTGCTGATATATTTTCCCAGGGGCTTAATTTCCTGGATGATGTTTTTGAGCTAAAACTTCGCAGGACAGGGGAGGACGCTTTCGTCTTACAGGAGGCTTCGACTCTCATTTTTTCCAGCAGTCATTATAGTCGCTTAGCGCTCACTTATTTCCAACACGCCTTACAGCAGATGTCCGTTTTCAAGGCTTTACGTTTACTTATTTAGTGTCAAAGCCCAGCACTTGAACAAACAACACAGAGTTAGATGTTCACTCCCTTCACCCAGCATTTCCGGTTGCACTCTACCTCATTCGCAGGTGTCACATATTGCCTTTCTTTCTTACTTCTAAAGGATATTAACAACATTTAGATATTAACCACTAACTAACAAGTGCTATTGTCTTGCTGACTTCTCTGCTGCATTGTGTTTTGTTTTTTTCTATATCATAATACTAGGACCCTTGTTGCCAAGAGTGTAGGTTTGGTTTCAGTATTGGTAGGGACCAAATCAGCCTCGAAGCCCCCCCCTCCCCGCAAATACACACAATATTCCCACAATAGTAGTAGGGACATGTCCCTACCCTCCATACCCCTTGCCTATTGTCATTCTAACTGCTCCTGTAGTTAATCTACTTCTCTTGTCATCCATGCTCTGGCAAAGCACTGTGTGTCACTTTCAGTCAGTCTTCCTTGCCATAATGAAGGACTGAGTAATAATAATAATAATTGCTGCATTCTGCGGTGCCATTCGATGTGTCTATTTAAAGTGCTGTCATTAGCTTTCATGCTTCTGCGGCCCATTTTTAGACAGAAAACTAAATAAGGATGATGCTGCACAGGCTAAATTTAAAACTAATGATGTCAAAGGTATCTCTCTGCTTTCAGACAGATTTATTCCTTTCAGCTCTCACTACGACTACAGGAAGGTCAGTGTCCAAGACTTTTATCAGATGAATGCAGATGGGCTAAAGCACCTTCGCTTTACAGCACATGTCAAGCTCTGATAGCACAGAAACACCCAGAAGATCCCATTTTAAAGGTGGCCATTGTTCCCCAGTGCACTTTTCCAAAGGACTTCATTAATCTTTCATGCAAGATCGCTTACAGGGAACAAGCATAACGAAAGCGGCTGCATGTTAATTCACTTAAAGTGTGAAATAAATAAGTCATAAAACAACAAAAGACCAACTAGATGTCCAGCACTTTCTCTTTAGTTAATTTCATGGTAGATCTAACCTCTATTTATTGCTGTCGTGTGACTTTTCTTATGCGACTGCTATGAGTTCACGTTAAAAGCATCTTGCATCATAAATGGAGACCTTTATTTGGTTTCGTTTTCATTTTTCAGTATTTAAATAGCCCGAATGTCAGATTTCTAGGTTTCCACTTGTTGGGGATCTTATGTAATGGTTGGGAGGGACAAAAACATCAAAAGAGTTGCATTAAATGTCCCTTTTCAAACCCATAACCATTTTCTTGTTCTCACTCCATCTTTAATTAGCAGCATAATGAGTTTTGGTACATGTTCCAGTGAACTGAGGCCATATTATCAAAGGACCATTACCTTCAAAGATTGCCTGTGGGGGCAGAGCAGTACTTTGCAGAAAGCAGCGGGGTAAAGAAACATGTCTTATGTCTCCATATAACTGAAAAAGTAGCATTTTTTCAGGAGCCATACATAACATGTCCATTTAAAGTACATAGGACACATACAAAGGTTACATCAAAAATTGCATTGGATAAGCTGGTTCCTGTTTCCCACCTCACCGCTCCAGCACTATAAAAGAAGCCCCACAACCCCATTCTGATAGCTTTTGCTCGTGCTTGATATCTTTGCTTCGCTTCTGATTAATGTATTTTGACATCCTGTTACGATCTGTTTTGGCTCTTGATTCGATTTGGTTTTGGTTATTTGGCTTTTGTATTCGTTTACCCGTGTTTTGACCTACTGTTTGCCTAACAACTATTCTCTTTGGATTACGGTTTGGATTCAGTTGCCTACTGTTCTTCTCTGTAAATAGCTTGGTATATAAAAATATGTGTAAGGGTTGTAGGGAGTGCGCGCAATTTGTTTGTCTCTGTTTTGTGAATAGTAACAGTAGGTTAGCGATTGTCTTTGGTTTCCACTTTCTTCTATGTCAGGGGAGTTTTCGTTCATACGCGATTTGGTTAGTTCACTGGTCATGTTCAATGTTTTGCCTTTTGTCACTGCTGAAGTTCACTCTGCTGTTTCACATCCCCTACCCCCCATATTTTTGAAATATATCCTTTCTTGATTGTAGCCATTTGTTTTTCCTCTATACCCTTATCCTCCCATTCCCCTTTACCCCATTCCCTGTTCTCATGCTCCTTACATCCCAATCCTAGACTGGGACGAAACAGTAACACACACTGTAATGCTGATATGCTCACCTCAGCATACAGTATTAGATACACAAGCACAACAATACTGTCATCGAAGTTACTTTGTCAGAGTGTCCAGACTTACATTTTATACAATGTAACTGCATTTTAAGCTTAAGACATTGCATGGCTATTGTGCTATCCAGTGATATAATGTTTTTCTGTAAGGTCAATGACCTGAGTAAATTATTATTTAGCATTGCTTTTATATTTCTTATGTGAATTATGCATAAATTTAGTTGATGGAAATTATTGAAACTGTGTAGTAGCCATTGAATGGCCAAAACAGCTATATTACTTGTTGTAGGATGCAGTATTACTTTACAATTATGTACCGTATGGTTGTAGTACATTTTGTTATATTTTACCTTAAATTTACCTTTACCTGTAAATTAATACACAGATATAAATTAAATAATGTATTTTTGAAAATAATAGTAGGCTTCCCAGAATAATGAAACTATGACTCTATGACAGCATCACAGACTCTGGATTTATACGAGGCAGACAAACCCCTCCCCCCTGCAGTGAGTGTCCGATTCTGACTTGCTGTACCAGTTATTATAGGAGGCTATACGGATATTCTAGAGAATTGGCAGCATCGCAACATGTACAAGTGACATGACCGCTGTGCCTTGATCAAAAAGTCACACTCCTGGAAATGGTTTAGAAGCCAGTGTTATTCCTGCTCCCCATACCTGACATCTGTATCTCCATCTCTTTAGAATGACATTTTCTCTTGTTCCTTGGCTATGAGTACATTAAAATATAACCCTTGTAAGAAAGTACCAACTTTCTGCTAGCAACTTTAGGAGTAAGTGGTACATAAATTATTGTTGGCGACTGATTATGTGTGAAAGCGGCATTTTAGTATCCCTTGGGACTGATATAATACTTTCGAAGTTGCATGATATCACATTGTCTCGCTGCCCTTCATCATGTTGTTGCTTAGCAGGTGCATTCATCCAAAACAATGCTAATGGTTTTAGCCATTTTACCCAGTTTTAAACATCAGAATATTCAATGAAGTGGTTTAAACATCCTGCTTGAAGTTACAATATGACATTTGCATTTATTTGTTAGACACTTTTGTTCACAACGATGATTAAGGGACTTGAAATTCTCTGTGTCATGTTTACTTCGACATTAGGGATTACAAACTATTTGCAGTTTGAAAAGGTAGCGTATGATTCCAAAGCATGCTGCTTAATTTTGGTTAATTTAACAATATCATAATTGTGCTCATGTTCTTAGTTCAAAACATCCTGCTGATTTACAATGACCAAATGATCATTGAAATATCTGTAGATGAGATCACATTACATTACATTATGTTGTGTTACAGTACATTAATCTAGAGAAGAATTGTGATACAGGTCCTTGTCTTCCTAGCAACCGAAGGCTCAGAACTTGACTATGCACAGGACATCATCAATCCTTACACAGCTGCCCGAACTCTATTATTAGCAATAGCAGGACATTTAATAGCTGATATCGCGTACATGCACCCCTCCATATCTCACACATTCTGTAGCATTGCCCCCCACTGGTGAAGTCAGCTTCCAACATCCATCAGAACTGCTGAATCACTTCCCTTATTTTAATTCTAACCAAAGACTCAGAAGACCTCTGTTTAGTCCACTAAATGTAGACACTGTTTTTTAGTCCAGTGGTAGTTTAAATTACAATGACCTATTAAAATACTGCAGTCGGCATGTTGTCAGTATACTATGTCTTTGTCAGTTTGTGTGTCACTCAACGGGTTTATTTTTCTGCTGGTATGCTCAGGGGAAAAGGTTTGGATATTATTCAGTGACCTTGTTCTCATGTGGTCAAGATGTTATTATGAAACCTGATAAACCAATGGTGAGGCTGGTACAGTGGTGAAATATGCTCTGTAACCCGATTGGTTGGCTACGAAGTTGATAAGGAGCTGCTCTGCAACCACTGCAGTACACTGCAGTATGTACAGTATGTCACTGTAACACCCAGTACAGTGCAAAACATTTGAGAAAGCACTATTTACGTTTGCACCTCCACAGTCTTCCACGATGCTCTGACGTTCCACTCTCCATCCGTGAAACTATAGAAGGTCTCTACATCTTTTTATCCAGTGTTTGTGTTGCTATGTGAAGAACCTGTAGCATGGTAGTAAGGGAAAAAAAATGTCACAGAGCAGTTTCAGGTATGATAAAAAATAGCCCTCTAATGGTGTTGCGGGGTAAATATTGGCTGGCAGAACAAGTGTGTAATACACAATTTGATTTACTTTGAGAGGCTATTCTTAAGGTCTGAAAGGCATTGCTCTGCTTGTGAAGGCCACAAATACACTTTTATTGTGATGGCTTTTGTTCTTCAAACAAGCAGCAAGACAACACTCTCTGAAGCAGGGTAATTTTACCATTTTAAACATCTTACGTTGTCACGGTATGGGGTTGGGGCACTGTAGAAATTCAGCAGGGTGTAAATTGAATATGTAGTGAATAATCCACACAAAATACAAACACACACACACACACACACACACACAGACATACTATATACATACATATATATTTTTACCCTTTCCACACTGTTACAAGTCAATGATCGGCAGCTTTAGATTGGCAGCAGATTTGAAACATTTTAATTATACTTTTGGATGTCCATTGTAAAACATTAGTTGGTATTATTGAATCTTAAGATAAGTCTAAAATCTGATGTGACTTTGTATTGTGTTTCCGTGACTGCTGAATGTCTACTCCAGTTAGATAGGAGGTCTTGAGACTTTCATCACATAGTGATGAGTAAAGAATTTTTATTGTTAAACCCAAAAGAGAAATGTTCCTTGATCAATGTTGCTTTATTTTTCATTAGTCTGACATAACCATGATAACATAACTCATCATTGGAAGCTTGGGGAAGTTTTGATTGTTATCAGAAGGAAAAGTTGTTGAGTCATGAAAATGCTTTTATCTTCCCATTAAGAGTCAGGTTTTCTTTCCCAAAAATGTGCATTTTCTCTTTCCCTTAATTATTGAATGTTATGGCATCCTTCTTGTCTTCATTTAACAGGATATTCTTCACAGAGTCAGGGTGTATTCCTGTCTGGAACACAGTGTAGCCTGGGACTGGCTTCTGGTCTCTCCCCAACCCTACTCAGAATATCTAAATGAAACGTGGATAGGTGGAAACAGGGATTAATATATTTATCTAACATTTAAAATTCAAAACAACTTTTTGGTTTAACTCACGAGCAGCCAAAATGGATTCATTTATAATCGAAATAGTTCACAATAGTTCCATCTCATCATCTCCTGTCCAGAATCCTATTGACCATGTGTGATACCATCAGTGATCTGTAACAGAACTGTCCAATGAATGCATCACTGTTTTCCATATTATATTTGGTTGTATTTCTGGTATTTGTTGAAGATGACTGAGGAATGCACTGATAATTTCGGATTATACCTTGCAACTCTGAGGGAACCCTGTTCTTGAAAGTTAATGGATTTGCGAATGTATGACTTTCTGTATTTCATGAAATTGCCACAGACCTTAAATAAGTGTTTTATCATAAATGTCACATTGACAGGCCAGATGCTTCTTTATGTTTTTTGACTTAATGACTGTTACAGTGATGTAACCATTGACCTGCTGGGGCTACATAGAAGGCGCAGTGGGCGGCACTGTAGCACCTCCAGATCTGGGGTTTGACTCCTGCCCCTGGTGGCCCCGGTGGCCCCGGTGGCCCTGATGCCTCTTGTGGTCCTGGTGGCCCAGGTGGCCCTGGTGCGCCTGGTGGCCCTGGCTCTGTGTGCCTGGAATTTCCATTTCCTCATCAGTGTCTGTGCAGATTTTCTCCTACAGTCAAACAACATGAGATTCGGTGGACTGGTGTCTTTGCATTGCCTTAGTGTGTGATTGTCTGGCCCTGTGATGGACTGGCATCCCATCTAGAGTGTCCCCTGCCTTGTGTCCTGCCTTTACTGGTTGTAGGCTCCAGGTTTACCAGTATAATTAGGCGTTAACATGTTGTTTAAAAATATTACTTTTTCTTTTTTAATTTTCTGAAACCAAAAAGGAGAGTGATGTGTTTATAGTGACTTAAAAAAAATTTGATTACACTTTGCATTAACTGCACCTTTATAATGCATTTATAATCCATAGAACATTCATAAGCAGCATGTACGTATACCTTGCCCTGAATGTCCTATGATTGCATTTTAAAGGCAGCTTATGTGTAGTGTTAAGATAATTGTGCATTCAAGGACGTATCAATCCGTCCATCCATCCATCCATTTTCCAAACCGTTTATCCTACTGGGTCGCGGGGGGTCCGGAGCCTATCCCGGAAGCAATAGACATGAGGCAGGGAACAACCCAGGATGGGGGGCCAGCCCATCGCAGGGCACACACCATTCACTAACACATGCACTTCTATGGGAAATTTAGCAACATGCACATGCAAACTCCGCACACATGTAACCCAGGCAGAGACTGGAACCCGGGTCCCAGAGGTGTGAGGCAACAGTGCTACCCACTGTACCACCATGCCGCCCTTGTGTCAAGTTCCTTGGCTTTTAATTAATTTGGATGAAATGAACTGTAGAAATCCCACAGTGGTTATAAAATTAATTTCTTGCTTTTCATTGTTTTGCTGCTTTTTTACAGAAGGAAGAATGGCTCTGCTTGAATTGTCAAATGCAGAGATTAATGTCTGGTGGTCTGGGAGATATGCCACCTCCTGTTTCTCAGCTGCCGCCAAAGCAGCCGCCTGCAGGATCACCTCGGCATCAGCAGCAGATGCAGCAGCCGTCACAGCAGAAACCCCCAACCCAGCAGCAGAAGCTTCCAGCTGCCTCAGGAAGTAGCCCCCTCCCCTCAGCCGTGAAGCAGTCTGCAGAGGCACGACATGACACCACATCCCACCATGCCACACCTGCAGTCAATGGAGAGGCTCAGAAACAGCCTAAGATCACAGAGAAGGACAAGGCTCTGCCAAAACAAGACAAAGACACTGCTGCTGTGACACCTTCCAAAGACATCAAATTGGCACCAAAGAAGGGGACAACAGAACAAATCATAACAGCACCTGTGGTCAAAGACATGAAAAAAACAGAGTCTCAGAAGTCTAGGCATCATGATGTAAGTAGTTTTGTATCAGCCTGTACAGCCTAAGTGCAAAAGAAGGATGATACATAGTATATGCTCTTTGTTTTTTGGTTTGTTGCTCGGATGCTAAATGCAATGCAGCACAGCATACAAATAATGACCAAAAGCTAAACAATGTAACAATTGGTAAAAGTTATTTCTCTTCCATTTCTCTCTTGTGGATTTGTTTTCAAAAATGTAAAATAAAGCTGATGAAGTAGATGGCAACTAAACAGACTAAAAGGATGAAGCAATATTGGTTGGTTTGTATATTAACCTTCATTAAAAATAAACTCCAAACATCAAATTATCACATTCAAATTAGTTCAAATAAAATGTACATTCAAATAAAATGTACAGAAATAATGTGTGGAAACGGAAATCAACATATTTTTATTGTGAATTTAAGTCTGTATTCTACATTTCTGTTTTTAAGGAAACCACTAAGTCCAGCACCCCGGATCTTTCACGGAGTCCTCAGAGTCAGAGTGATACAGGTTATTCCTCTGATGGAATCTCCAGCTCTCATAGTGAAATCACAGGACTGATCCAAGAAGAGGAGATGAAGCTGAGTGAGAGGGGTATTGGTGAGCAAAGCCCCCCGAGCCCATCTGAGATAACAAAGCTTGAGAGTTCTATGCGACCTCTGCTGGAATCAAAGTCCATCTCTGATCAGGAGCAGAAGAAGGAGCGGGGGAAACACCAACGTGACTCCAGGGAGGTTGATGATAAGAAGCAGCGTCCTCGATCTCTGTCCATCACCCCAGAGGCATATGACTCAGATGAGGAGCTGGAAGACATCCTTGAGGAGGATGAGGACCCAATTGACTGGGAGGACCAACATGACCTCAGTGAATGTCCAGGAGAGTCCTCAGATGATTTTAGCAGTAAACTGCGCCATGACTATGTAGAAGATAGTAGTGAAAGTGGTTTCTCTCCTATACCTGGCAGATCAAGAAAATCAGAGAAAGAAATGACAGATGAAGAGTTCATGAGGCGGCAGATCTTGGAAATGAGTGCTGATGAGGACATTAATGATGAAGATGATGAAGAATATAGTTACCAAAAACCAAAAAAGATGCATAAGCACAGTAGCGATTCTGGGAGAGAGAAACGCAGACTCACACATCACTCAAGCAGCTATGAAGAAGACAGTAAAGGAGGTGATGATGGCTACCAGGGCGCTGGTGAAGATGGAGAAGAAGATATCATGTCTTCACAAGGAGGGTTACGCCGTTTCAAAACCATTGAGTTGAACAACACAAGCAGCTACAGCCGTGATATGGAGCTTAGCAACGAGAATGACCTTAGCTTAGACCGAGAACCAGAACTGGAAATGGAGAGTCTGACTGGCTCTCCTGAGGAACGATCAAGAGGGGAATATTCTTCAACTCTCCCAGCAACTACACCAAGTTATACATCTGGTACGTCTCCAACATCTGTGTCTTCCATGGAGGAAGATAGTGACAGCAGTCCCAGTCGTAGACAAAGGCTTGAGGAAGCCAAACAGCAGAGGAAAGCCCGGCATCGGTCTCATGGCCCACTTCTTCCAACCATTGAAGATTCATCTGAGGAAGATGAGCTGAGGGAAGAAGAGGAACTGTTACGAGAACAGGAAAAGATGAGAGAAGTAGAGCAGCAGAGGATTCGGAGCACTGCTCGAAAAACTAAAAGGGACAAGGAGGAGTTGAGGGCACAAAGACGCAGGGAACGATCCAAGACTCCTCCAAGTAACCTTTCCCCAATTGAAGATGCATCTCCTACAGAAGAACTGAGACAGGCAGCTGAAATGGAGGAACTTCACAGATCTTCCTGCTCAGAATACTCACCATCTATTGATTCTGAGGCAGAAGGTTTTGAAATGATAGCTTCCAAACTGTACAAGTCTGGGAGTGAGTATAATCTACCAACATTTATGTCACTCTACTCCCCAACTGAAAAACCCACTACTACCACCTCTTCTTCATCCAGCAAGCCACTGAAAAGTGCTGAAGAGGTCTATGAGGAAATGATGAGAAAGGCAGAGATGCTGCAAAAACAGCAGAAGCAGCAAACACAAGTGAGACAAGGACAGCAATATGACAGTTCACATCAGCAGGAGGAATTAAGACATGAGCAGGATCAGTATAAGGATGAATATGATTACAACAATCTTGATCAAAGTGGCTATGACAACAATGTGTCTCAGACTGGTGACATCTATGAGGAGATTCGTCAAACATCTCAAAACATCACAAAAATGCACCAGTCTTCCACCCATGAGCTAAAACAGCAGAAAGTAGATCAAATGGAAATAGACGACTCTTACCCAGACAAGCAGCTTTTAGATACTGGTTCAGCTTTTGCTAAATTACTTGAACAAAATAATGCCCTTCTAACTCCAGGGACCAGTCCAACTCAGCTTTCAGCACCCGTCTCATTTGTCTCCACGGGTACAGAGACCAGTACAACTGTAGTAAGAGGGATTCCTGATGTTCGAGTAACACAGCATTTTTCAAAAGAAGGGCAGAGAGAAAAAATAAGGAGTCAAACTAAAAGCAGCGGTGTACCTGCTGTTGCAACCACTATTGCTGCATACGGAAGCTATATTAGAGATACAGCAACTGTTTCCCAAACTGCAGTTAGTCAAACTGCAACCACAACACAATATAGTCGCCAGACAGTTACTCCCTCAAATGTTTCCAGCAAAATAGCAGAGATAACTCAGGCCTACAGTCAGAGAGAAGGTGCTGGGAAAAGGGTTGCAGAAAGCAGAGGTATTCCAGCAACATCCTCAGATCGAGAAAACGAATCGTTAACATCTAAAGTTTATTCCTATTTTAAAGGATCAAGCCCTCCTCTTTCTCCATCTGGCTCTCCTACACAGAGCCCTAAACGCTCTCCATCCAGAACAGCAACAGCTGAGTTCTCTACACAAACATTCATTACTGCTATGTCAGTGGCTCCTACTAGTCCTAGTGCCACATCTCCTGTTACGGCACAAGGAACCCAGACACCACACAGAGTTTCACCACGCCTTTCTAGACAACAGTCCTCCCAAGAGTCTCCGTTTATAGTAATAACATTAGGCTCAGAGCCAACCAGCCCTAGTAAGCCTGTAACTGTTAATTCCTCAACTTCTCCCATTTCGTCACCAACAAAGAGTCATCAGCTAACATTTCATGCTTATGCTGAAACAAGTCCTCCAACATCGCCACCTTACCATTCTCCACAACACACCATTTATAAGACAAAGATGGTGGAAAAAGTAAATGCTGGCACAAGCATGGTAACTACAGCAAGCACTTACAGTCGAGGATCATTGTCTATGGAAAATATCTCCTTGTGTAGAATTTCTACAGTTCCTGGCACTTCCAGAGTGGAACAAGGCCAAATGTTACCTAGTAGCAGTTTAGTTGACTTGAGAACCATAGCAAAACCAACTCCAGTAATCATGACAGATCAGGGGATGGATTTAACATCTTTGGCAACAGAAACACGCAAGTACTCCATGGGTGTTGATGGAAGTCCTAATCAAAATTGCACAGCTGTTCAACCACTTATAATGAACTTAAATAACCAGGAACATCCACATGTTGGGGTATCGACAGCTACAACAGTGAGTATCACAGTCGCAGCCTCCATGTTCATATCACAGCCAAAGCAACCTGTCATTTATGGAGATCCTCTTCAGAATCGAGTAGACCTTGGCCAAGGAATGGGTCCGGCAGTGTGTCTGGCTCAGAACAAGCCACCGGTAACTGATCCTTCCATCCCGAAGATAGATGCTAAGTTAGAAGACTTGAGCATTCAGCAGCAACAACTACTGAAGCAGCAGCAGAAATTGCAGCAGCAGCAGCAGCAACTAGAACAACAGCTACAGCAGCATCATCAACAGCAGCTGCAGCAGCAGGCAGCATCCTTTTCAAGATTTAACCTTGCTAATCAAGTCCAGCCAATGATTAAGAAAGATTTGCTAGTGAGTCAGACTAGCACTACTAAAGCTGTGGTAAGTGCAATTCCCAGGGCGTCCCCTCTTTCCGATCAAGCTGCAGCTGGCCTTTCTCAAGATATCTATGGTGCTGGAACCTTGGACCTTAAGACTAAACACAATGTCATGAATTTGTCTACGGTTAAACCTCAAGTTATGATGGTGCAATTGGATAACACTTCACGAGTGCCAATGAGCCAAGTGGTTAAATCAGAAGAAACTGCAGATGCGATCGATTTAACTGGTCAGATCAAAGCAGACAATCAGATGGCTTGCTGTGATGTTGTGTATAGACTACCCTTTGGTGGAAGTTGTACTGGAGGCCCCTTTACTCAGAAGCCAAAAGCAGCAGAGAAAACTCAGACAGCAGAAGCTGTACAGGGTACCCATCCTTCTACAGAGTCATATGGGAAAAGAATGCAAGAATCTGGACCAGAAAACCTTCAATATGATCAACTACCATTGAATGAAACGTTGCCACCATCCATTTCAGACACTAATCTTTCAGAAACTGAAATCCATTACTGCCAGACAAAGAATGATTCTAATTTGCAAGGTTCTGGAGAATTTGCTATGGATTTAAGCACCATGAAACAAACTTATGAAGGGGGTTACCTTGGCATGGGTACGCAGTATGGATCCTACACAGATCTTCGTCATCAGGGAGATGTCACAGGTCAATCCTTACCTATACGGCGCTATGGCTCCATGTCAAACATTAACACTGACTCCAGCTATTCTACACGGGAAATTTGTGGTACCCAGGAAGCTAATTTAGCCCAGTATAGTGCTACTACTGCCAGAGAAATCAGTCGAATGTGTGCAGCTCTGAATTCAATGGACCAGTTTGGTGGGAGATATAGCAGTAATCCAGAACTTTTGCAATATGGCTCTCCAAGGGGAGTTGGTCCTGAAGGTGCACTCAACTTGCAAGGCATAGCATCAATAAGAGCCAGTTTGATGTACGGTACTGACGGGAGGAAAACTAATCAACCTTATGTTAATCTAGCAGGCATAAGGCAAGCAGGCCTGAGAGCACTGCACCCATCTTCAATCAGGGCTGCTGATGGCATGATATACTCTACAATTAACACCCCTATTGCTTCTACCTTGCCAATCACAACCCAGCCTGCATCTGTACTCCGACCAATGCTTAGAGGAGTTTACAGACCTTATCCTGCAACTACTATGACAGCTGTACCTTTGGCTAGTTTGACCAGAATGCCTGTTGTAACTCCAAGAATGCCCCTGTCCTCACAAAGGCCTTACCGATATCCTCCTCCGAACCGTTTCCCAATTGCCACTGGACCTGTAACTGTACCAGCTACAAATATAGTTCAGGACACTCCTGTGTATCTAGGAAAGCCATCAGTGACCACTTCAGCAACTGCTACAATGGGAACTGCTGCTCCTCTTCAGGTTACTCAAACTGCGAGCCACTTAAGTGGACTTGCACCAAGTGTACCTGCTATGTTAGTGCCATCTGTGATTCCATCCATTGTACCTACAAACCAACAACAACATCACACAATGCAACTTTCACAGTCACAAATGCCAACTCAAATGCTAGTACAGCAACAGACTCAACCTCAGGTTCAGCCACAAATACCACCCCAGATGCAACAACAAATTAAATTGCCAACTCAATCTCCAGCTCATCATCAAATGCCAATACATCCTCAAATGCAAAGCCCAGCTCACTCTCAAATGCTAACCCAAGCACACATACAACATCAAGCTCCACTCCCACATCAAAGTCCACATCCTCGAATCCAACCTCAAACACAGTCTCAACTTCCTACAGCTCTAACACAGCCCCAGACACAACCACAAACACAACCCCAAACCCAGTCTATTACTCAAGTTGCAACAGCCCCTGGAACCACTGTTGCTATCAGCAGCAGTAACCTCGAGAAAGAGAAGGAGGAGGAAAGGCTGCGTCGACAACAGGAGCAATTGCTGAATATAGAACGAGAGCGTGTGGAACTGGAAAAACTTCGACAAATACGTTTGCAGGATGAGCTTGAAAGGGAGCGTTTGGAGCTACAGCGTCATAGGGAGAAAGAACAAATGTTAGTGCAGCGTGAAATCCAAGAGCTGCAGACTATCAAGCAGCAGGTCCTTCAGCAGCAACAAGCTGAGAGGGAGAACCAGTTAGTTATGCAAAGGGAACAGTTAGCACAGCAAAAGCAACAACTAGACCAGATCCAGTCACTACAGCAACAGCTTCAGCAACAGCTTGAGGAACAGAAAAGGCAGAAAACGGCCGCTGTCGCTGCAGCAGCTGCTGCTGCAGCTGCAACGACGGCCACAACTGTTCAAGGTGGAATACAGGTGGTACCAATAGCTGGGGAGGGGGCCCCTCAGGGATTCACTATTGACCAAACTGGCAGGATATTACAGCAAGACATGCAGCCTGAGCTACAAAGGACCCAGAATGGACAATACTGGCAACCTTGTGGAGATGGTCCAGTTGTTCAAGGATTGATGCCTCCAAGGCCGTTGCCAAGTTCTGCTTCTGAAATGTCACTGAGGAATAATGAAGAACTTCTTGAGACAAGAGCTATGAAGAAAAGAAATTCAATGCCTCGCCTGAGGGATGGGCTGGAAGGAGAATCAAACCAGTCTGCTGTGAAAAGGATTGTTGACAGCTGTGTTCAGACCGATGATGAGGATGGAGAAGAGAAATTCTTAATATCACGACGGAGAAGGACCAGGAGAAGTGTGGACTGTAGTGTTCAAACTGATGATGAAGACAAAGCAGAGTGGGAACAGCCAGTCAGGCGCAGACGTTCTCGATTTTCAAAGCACTCTGAGTCTACAGCCGACAGCAAGGCTGAAACCTCCAAAGTTGCATCGTCAAGCATCGCCATCCAGACGATTCGTGACTGTTCATCTCAGACTGAATCAGAGCAGCTGGGAAGAGCTTCACCTGCAATCCATATTACTACACCTGACCCAAAAGTTGAAATTGTGCATTATATTTCTGCACCAGAAAGGACTCAGAAGGGGGAGAGTCTTGCTTGCCAGACTGAAACCGATGCTCAAGCTCAAATACTGATCACACCTCAACTCACTGTACCCACCACCATCAGCCCGTACTCCAGCAGTATCCAAATCATTGGTTCCGGCACAGCAGACCCCCTTTCACCACGACATCAAGGACTTACTAAGTTTGAGAGAAGGAAGCCTGATCCACTGGAAATAAGTTACCAGTCCCATCATCTGCACAATGAGTCTCTCTCTGGCCTTGTACGTCAGACCCCCAAGTCACCCCAGGTTCTGTACTCACCCGTCTCTCCACTTTCCCCTCATCGACTGCTGGAAACTTCTCTGTCATCAAGTGAGAGGCTCAACAAAGCCCATGTCACACCTCAGAAGCACTTCATTTCTGAGTGTCCCCAACGTCACCAAACATTGCCGAGGCCAATAAAGACCGTACAGCGATCACTGTCAGACCCCAAACCACTCAGCCCCACTTCAGAGGACACTGCTCGTGCCAGACTCACCCTGTACCACCAACAAGCTCTGCAGAGCCAGGTAGGTTGGATCAGACACGTTTTACATACTGAATGCAATCAGAAAATCAGTAGAGATACCCGAGAAAAACATGAATAACAATTATATAAACTAATGGAAGCAGTATTTCATCTTGCAAGTTTATCAGATACTCAATTGCAACCTTTTTTTTTTTTTAGAAAGAAATTTTGTCAATGCAGTAAGAGAACATCAGAGCCTTCAAAAGTTTGGCAAACAAATTCCGAAACATTCAAAAGAATGCAGTTCCTATCAGCGAGTGTACAGCAAGTGCCTTTCAATTAATACAGAAACGCCAAACATTGTAAATTACAACCCAACACTACCAACATCTTTGTCGGTTATTTTTGTGACTAATTTCTTCCGATTTGGTAAATTGCCTATCAGTTTTCTTTTCAAAGGTATTCAAATGATTTATGTTTAATTGTATTTTTGACAAATTAAAATAACGTTTCTTCTGTTGGAATATATTTATTTTAGTATTAGCATTTATATGAATGTTTTTATGTTGGAAAAATTAGATGTAGGTAAGTGGCCCTTCACCTTTGTCGTGATAAATAGTCCTAAAGAACTTAGTTGCTTTTAGTGGGTATTTAGCAATTTCATTGATGACATATACACTTTACATTCCAAAAATATCCTGAAGCAATATATCCATCCATCCATCCATTTTCCAAACCGCTTATCCTATAGGGGATACTCGGGCCTATCTTGGAAGCAATGGGCACGAGGCAGGGAACAACCCAGGATGGGGGGCCAGCCCATCGCAGGGCACACTCACACACCATTCACTCACACATGCACACCTACGGTCAATTTAGTAACTCCAATTAGCCTCAGCATGTTTTTGGACTGTGGGGGGAAACCGGAGTACCCGGAGAAAACCCCACGATGACATGGGGAGAACATGCAGACTCCGCACACATGTGACCCAGGCGGAGACTCGAACCCGGGTCCCAGAGGTGTGAGGCAACAGTGCTAACCACGGCACCACCATGCCGCCCCGAAGCAATGTATATTTCTAGATATATAAGAACTGTATAATTTCAGAAAGTCAAAAGTGCAAACACAATTAAAGTACAGATGACAGCTATATAATACATATGACAAAAACAGTTATAAAATAAATACATACTGTATGTCAAGAAGGGTTATAAGAGGAATAGAAATAATTTTAAAAGCAAATTGAGCTGTAGCGTGTACGGATTACTATGCGGAGCCAACTGATAACATGTACCACTGCCTTTCAGCTTGCTGCCCTACAGCAGAGCTCACTGATGCGGAAAGTGAAGAGAACACTGCCCAGCCCTCCGCCCGAGGAAAGCAACCTCCCCATTGTTACCCATGCCCTGCCTCAGATGTATATGCCAACTCTGACTCAGAAATTTGGGCCCAGACCAATGATGGCCACCAAGCCAAGCCTCCTGAAGGACCTCACACATGAGCTGAAGGTGGTGGAACAGGAGTCCACTAAGCTGCGCAAGCAACAAGCAGAGCTGGAGGAGGAGGAGAAGGAGATTGATGCCAAGCTGCGGTACCTAGAGCTTGGCATCACACAGCGCAAGGAGACACTTGTGAAAGAAAGAGAGAGGAGAGAGCTGGCCTATATCCGCTGCATGGGTGATACCCGGGATTACATGTCAGACAGTGAGCTCAACAATATTCGTATTATGGCTAGCACCTATGAAGGCAATGGGCTTCTTTCAAGACCGAGTACTGCCCCACTCAGTCAGTTCACTCCCGATCTGAACACAGTACAGTATCCCCCTACCTCATCTTTCCTTACCTACCAATACCCACAAAGTCAGTCAGCTCCACAGATAACCCCAACCTATCAGCAAACAGGATTCCAGCCTCCACAATACCCAACAGTTACACAAGCTCTTCCTCTTCCTCAGTCAAGTACCTTGCAGGCCCACCAACCTCCCCCAAATTATCAGGGCACATTTCCACCTCCCAGCTTCCCCCAGAGTCAACCTAACTATCAAACAGATCTGGGTATGCAACCACCCCACCTGGGATTCCAGCCTCCTCCAGGCCCACCCCCATACCCAACACAGACCCTGCCATACCCCACCCAAACAGGCTTCCAGACTGGCCAGTCTTTCCAACCACAAGCTGAAATCCTTACCGTTCACCAGCGACCACGGCAGACCTCCTTAGCTGACTTAGAGCAGAAAATTCCAACAAATTATGAGGTGATCAGCAATCCCACTGTAGTTGTCACCAACCTAACTCAAGATCCTACCTACACCTCCACAACTGTGACTAACACTTATGGACAATATACCACTACTTTAACTAACACGTATGGGCAATATTCCACAACTATGTCTAATAACTATGGACAGTACACTACAACCTTAGCAAATACTTATGGACAGTATAATACAACTATGTCCAACACTTATGGACCATACAAACCTCCAGAGACAACCTTGTCTGACCGGATCCACTCAGTTGACAGTCCATCATCTGCCTATACTTCAGAGGGTGTCTACTCTAACCTTGAGCAAAATGTACCTCGAAATTATGTCATGATAGATGACATTAATGAGCTGACGAAAGAGAGCATGGCCCCATCCTCAGATATGCACAAGACCGACACACTGCAATCCCATGGACACCCTACAAGTGCACGGTATGGAAGTGAGAGCATCTCCACAAGAACAAGCGCCTACGGCAGGACTGAGGAGGAATCTGAGGAAGACCTGTATGACCACCACAGCAGGGGTAAGAGCACCAGCAGCTACCACCAACGAGGTTCAGACAGTCATGGCCGAATGGGCAGCAGCATGGGTGGGGGAAGCTCATATTACTATGATGACTACAAGCACTCTACACGTAGCAGCTCTGGCATGGGAGTGCAGAAGCATTCCTCTAAAAGTCTGGCTCCAGCTGTCATGTCCTCCAAGCGAAGCAAACACAGAAAACAAGGCATGGAGCAGAAGATCTCTAAATTCTCTCCTATCGAAGAGGCAAAAGATGTTGAATCTGATCTGGCCTCATATACTATAACTACTTCTACTGGTGGTAGCTGCACTGTTGTATCTAGGGCTAAGAAGCTTCAGGACGAGATCACTTATGGGTTGAAGAAGAATGTCTATGATCAACAAAAGTATTATGGCATGTCCAGTCGTGAGGCGCTTGAGGAAGATGACCGCATGTACAGCTCCGGACGGTCAAGATCGACAGGCTACGGAATGGACAAGATTTCTTCGAGAGATTCGGGCAACCATAGGAGCAAGTCCTACGAGAGGGACACCGTGGATCGCTCACACAGGGGTAGTCACAGCCGTGGCAGGCCCTCTATGCGCTCCCAAACCTCAGAGGAGGAAAGCCCGCTCAGCCCTGTGGGGAAGCTCATGGGCGTTGGACGAGGCTCAGTAGGGCCAGAGCCAGCTGACGCTCGGAATCAGTACGGCTCTAGCCACTCCTTGCCTGATGTGCAGGACCACATGAAGGACCTGCCGAGGAGCCATGTCTACAAACCAGATGATTCTTACATTATAGATGATATGCATTGTGCTGTGTCTGACAGCGAAGGTAATTGGAGCTGAATGCAAAACCATGCCTACCTTAACGTCCCCCACCCAAAAGAAAAATTTGCATGTCAGTGTTGCGTCTTCAAGCAACTAGCTGCTCTTGTCTGAACTGGATGTCAGTGTGAATGCCGTGCCCAGTACTGACACTGCATGTTCCTATAAGTCCGTTTCGCTTGTCTTCTAGCATGTTTCATGCAGCATTGTGTTTTCAAACTGTCTAGTAAGTGGGTTTGATGACCTTATGTAGCTTTCTCATCGTTTGCTGTCTTTTGTTGTAGTTCTTTCTTGTCTTTCTTAAATTTGTGGATTCATAGGATTTGTTCCCTGCATGCTATTCATTGTAGGCAATTTAATTTTTCCTGCATGGCATGAGTTTCGGTGCTCCTATCAGTAGATATAGCAACTGACTGTTTTTTTTTTTTGCCTCCAAAGCCTATCATTTGGGACAGGAAGAAACAGACTGGTTTGAGAAGCCGCGGGATGCTCGCTCTGACAGGTCCAGACACTACAGCAGTGGCCACTCATCCTCACAACGGAGAAACCATGTCAAGCACACGTATCACGACTATGATGAACCTCCTGATGAGGATCTCTGGCCACAAGACGACTACGGTCACCCACGTCACTCATCTCGGGACCACAGGCATCATAGTGGCACCTCTGGCAGACATTCCTCTTCTTCACGCCACTCCGAAGAACCCAGATCCTCTAGGTCTTCTAAAGGACACATGAAGGACCCCTCAGTGCGCCATGATACCCGGCAGGTGTCATCCTCTTCTGGAAAAAGGGGTGGGTCTGACTCACGCGCTTCACAGGGCTACCACTCTTCAGATTACCGTGATGCATCGAGCCACCACCACTCCAGTCAGAGGTCCCAGAAGCAGCCATCGTCCTCGTCCCCCCATCAACAGACGTCCAGGAAACAGCAGGATCTACAATCCCACCCATCCTCATCAAGGCAGCAGGCATCCAGCCAGCAGCAGCGGTCATCTGGTGGGCCTCCATCTAGCCGGCAGCCTGCCTCGCAGCAGCAGGATGGTCTACAGCCCCAGGGGCAGCAGCCACGCACCCAGCAGCAGCAACAGCAGCAGCAGCAGCAGCAGCAGCAGCAGCAACAACAGCAACAGCAGCAGCAGCAGCAGCAACCGCCACAGCCACAGACTTCGACAGCACGACAGCAACAGCCACCTGGGCCAGCACAGCAGCAAACAACACAGGCTGCACAGATGCAGGCAAAGCCTGGACAGGCTCAGGCTCGGCAGCCACAAACCGGGCCTCAGGCTGCCACTGCGGTGAGTGCAGAAAGCGTTTTCCCCTCTTGATGTATATACTGTATAGACTACATTTACTGTATTTCTTTACAGTGGGACCTCTGCACCTGCAGCTTCAGTAACCGTGGTTTCAGTTATCCACGGTTTACTGCAGTGCGAAAAAAATGGAAAATTCCAGAAATAAATGGTTCACAAGTTTCAAACCTTGCACCAAGCGAATACAACCTTCACCATGGTGAAATCTGCCAACTTAGCCTTGCCTAGAACACTTTGTCCCCACAGCCGTGCTTCTCAGTAGAACTCTCATTCAGTCTGCCTTTAGAGTTCATTTTTTCTGCACAAAATAAAGTGAAAAATCTACATGATAAAATGAAAATACAATCTCCACTTTGCCACTGAGTTTTCGGTCTATGCTGAAAAATCCCGCCGAAATAAAAATGTAATTAAATTAATGAAATAGCACCATTTGCATGTTTTCCATTCATGTATGAGTCAGATGAGAAAATTTTCAAAATTTAACTTTTTTGTGTTTTCATTTTCCAATTTGACTTTTTATTTCTCTTTACATAAGAAGAACATCTTATGACAGGAGAGGAGGCCATTCGGCCCATCAAGCTTGTTTGGGGAGAATTTAACTAACAGCTCAGAGATCATATCTAGCTCTGATTTAAAGGAACCCAGGGTTTTAGTTTGCGCTACACTAGCAGGAAGACTATTCCATACTCTAACTACACACTGTGCAAAGAAGTGCTTCCTCAGATTCATTTTAAAATGTTCTCCCGCTAATTTCCATATATGGCAACAAGTTGTAGTACTTAAACTACAACTGAAGTAGCTATTTCGCTGAACAGCATCCAGACCTGTTAGAATCTTATATACCTGGATCATGTGTCCCTTAGTCTCCTTTGCTCGAAGCTAAACAGATTGAGCTCAGCTAACCTCTCCTCATAAGACATTCCTCTAAGACTAGGAATCATTCTCGTATCCCTATTTTGCACCCTTTCCAAGGCAGCAATGTCCTTCTTAAGGCATGATGAGCAAACCTGCACACAATATTCTAAGTGAGGTCTTACCATGCTAATCATAGCATCACCTCCCTTGACTTAAACTCCACACACCTAGAGATGTAACCCAACATCCTATTGGCCTTTTTATTGCTTCCCCACACTGGCAAGAGTGGGACATGGAAACATCAGCATACACACCGAGGTCTTTGTTAATTGGAGCAGGGACAGTGGGCGGAGCTATGGATCACTGTTGCGCTTTCTCAGTGCAGTTGCTAATTCCGTTGTCCTTGTGTTCCTTGGGCATGGTCACCCGTGTCGCCCAAACTAATGGCAGAGTCACACGTGGCCTTTCATTGTTAAATCCTTCCATCTACTTAACCAAAGCAAATCATGATAAACCATATTCTATAAGATGGGGAGTTCCTTAGATGGAACACAGGAGCAAAATATTATGCAGATATATGATTTACTGCCCGTTTGCATTGAAACACTTCTTGGTATTTTAAGAACTTTGTTTAGTATTTGAACATGACTCTGAACAAACTTGATCTTTTTTCAAGAAATACACAACTGTGTTTCCAAAATGTTTTGTCCCTTTGAGTTTTAAACGTGTCTAGACATGTTGTAAATCATGTTGAAATATCACTGAGATTGATGTAATGGAAATTTAAACAGGATGAATTCTGAATTTTGAACAAAGTACGTATGAAGAGGTGGATGGATGGATGGATGGATAGGGAATAATACCTAAAGAAAAATTACATTCGCACACATTCCCATAACTGACTTCTCATCAAAGCAATGTTAAAAGAACTACATTATACTAAAGCTTCGGCTTCTCTTCAGATAGTGATTTTATTTTTTGAGTTTATGTGAATGTCATCTGTTTGAATCATTACTTTTCTTTTTCTTTTGCAATCAACTTGTTTCATTCACCATTTGGATCCTTTATGCAGCTGAATGATCCAGTGTAAAGATGCTCTGAGCAGTTAATTGCATCACTTTATGCAAAATCACCATTTCATTTGAAACAGGGCCTCTATTAAGTGACATTTGAAGTACTTTTTAATTTGTGGATTTCTTGTGATGTTTCAAATATTAAATATCAGTTAAACATATTTATAGTATGTTGTATTTTCCAATATTTTTTACTCCGTAGAACAGCAGATAGCACCTGTTGATTTTTAGATTTCCCTGAGCTGGTTACATGCTGAACTGAAAGCCAGTGTGACCTCATCTTTATCTTTCCAGGCTAAGACAGACGCTGCGCCCGTGTCTGGTATAGGATCGAAGCCGATGTCTGCACAACCTGCAAAACCACCTCAGCAACCACTGACTGGAATAGGTGAGAACAGGAGAGCTGTGAAGGAGCACACATTCATTGTGGTACATCGTCATAACAGGGGCGCAGTCACAGGACAGGCAAGGCAGACGATGGCCTGGTGCCCCGAGCTGGGATGGGGCCCCTGAGGGCAGTTCAGTACATAATACAATGCAAAGACAAATCTGCTTTATTTCTGCATTCTGGTTTTGACAAAAATGAAAATTAAAGACTTCTGTTTATTAAATTATCTTTATGGATATTATTAATTTAGCCTTCACACTAAAATAACACAGTAAAAATCCAGTTATAGTACAGTAAAATCCAGTCATAATGGACCTCATGGGACCTGGCAAAACAGTCTGTTATAACCAGAGTTGCTGTGTGCCCAGAACACAACTACAGGAGACCATTTACTCATGCCACACCCCAGCAGACACACTTGGGGTAGAGATTATTATACTGTACATGTAGTAATCCAACTGTACCTGACCAGATGAGTGACTATTAATAATCCCGATTCCGTATCTGCGCTGGATATCACCTGCACGCCGCGCGCCTTGTGGGCGGAGCCTGCATGTCCGTTATAGCGAACAAAACTACAGCTAAAAGCGGTTCTGCGGACCAAATTGTTTGTCCGTTATAATCGAAATTCCAATATATGCCAGTTCGCTATATCCGATGCTTTTTCTGCATGTTCTTAAAGGAGCACGGCCGGGACCAGCGGACCTTGCCCATTATAGACGATATTCTGTTATAAGCGAGTCCATTATAATGGGATATTACTGTAATTAATTTTCCTGTGCCAGGGAATGGTGAGTTGGGGGGGCCCATGGAGTTTTTGTGTCTAGGGCCCGCCGAGTCCTGAGAATTGCCTCTGAGTCGTTACCAGTAATGTTACCACTATTCATCTAATGCACCGAAAAAGTCACATCTGTGAGAAAGTTTACAGAGGAAACGAGAGGGTGAAATACGAGTTGCCCCATTTGAAATTCAAACCATGTTACATCTCTGCACAGGTTCTAAAGCTGCCCCTAGGACTGGAGGAATAGGAAGTGCTGCAGCGGGGCAGGCGACCACTGACGGAGAGAGTGTCCTGTCAAAAATCCTGCCGGGAGGAGCTGCCGAACAAGCGGGCAAACTGGGAGAAGGTAGACGGCCTCCTGCAGCTTAAGCCATTATGGATCGTAACACTTATTAGTCATCGCTTTGTATGATAACTGCTATTTTAAAGAGAAAATGCAGTCAGCTTTTCATGAACGAATGTGGATTTTTTGAGTTAAAAACAAACACAGAAATACGTCGCATGATTTTCATTAGAAAAAACCACAAGAGACCTGACAGACAATGTCTACTGAGGCCGCACTCAATGCCGCACTCACTCTTCCTTTCCCCTTCCTTTCCATCAGCTGTGTCTGCTTTTGGAAAGAAGTTCACATCCTTCTTCTGAGCTGCTGAGCGAACCGTAAGTTAAATAAATGGGAATGGATCCAGAAGCATGACTTTTAACTGTACCATAACACAATAGACAAAAGGGCTTCTACCTTTGTTTAGTAGTAACTGTGCAGTCATTGTATTCATTTCTTTCAATATGTTGCTACTAAATGTTTTATCATATAGCTTCTATTTAAAATAATATTAAAGACGGGCCAATACTACATTACTATGCTCAGTAAAGTAAAAATTATGACATCAGACATTACACCACCAGAGCTGGTGGTCTGAATGTCACCTCTGCTCTTTATCATGTGGTTTTCACCCTGCAGTCCAAAGGCATGCTGTTCGGTTAATTGGCCAACCTCTAAATTGCCCAAATCCTACCTGAGATATGCCTGAGGCATAGACTCCCAAAATAAGAAATGTGATGATGATAGATGGATAGATGTAGTACATTTACATGTAGAAAATACATAGAAAAAGAGCATAGAAATTAATACAAAACATTTTAATAATATATAAGAAGCCAAATGGTCATACATGGGGGGCTAAGTCTAACTTTGTTCCCATGTCTGCAGGGTTGTGGGTTTAAATCCCTTAGCTGACAGATTAATTATGTCACTGTTAGGCCCTTGAGCCAGGCCCTTAACCCCAAGTCCTCCAGGGGCACAGAATATTCCTTCACTCCCAGCATTTCTCACTCATACTGTATGTCACTTTGAGTCAAAGCATCAGCTAAATAAATGTAAATGCCCTTTTAAAGTTTACTATGTCATTTCAGGATTTCTGGAGTGGTCGTGGAGAACAGATCAAATTTTTGTACTGGAAAAACCCATGATGCCTCTGCAATGTATATTTCATTTAAAAGAAAATGGCAGAGTTCTGAGTACAAGAGTGAGTATAGCGTGTACCTGTTTCCTTTCCTTCCTGTAAAAACAATTTTCTTACACAATACAGATGCTCCTCTACTAACAAACTTTGAACTTACAAAATTTCAGACATACGAACAAAGATGACTATAAGTCCAAATTGTGCTCCTCGGGCTCCTGTTTCCTGTCCACAACATCAATTTTGTTTTTCTGCAAGTCAGTTCCGCCTAGTACGACTTCTGGCCGCTACTCCCGCCGCGCAGCAGCCTAGCGTGCGTACTCCCAGCATCCTAGTTCTTTGTACTTGCATATACCCTTAAAATGATGTTGAATAATGACTTACGAAGATATCAAGTTACGAATGGCCATTCGGAACGTATCTCATTCGTAAGTAGAGGAGCGTCTGTACATTAATGCATAAGAAGTAACAACATAATTAGTATAATATATGAGTATACTAATTAACCGTATCAATTAAACACTCAGCATAGTATGCTGAGGGTAATAATATGTATATACAAGCGCAGATTCCTATTGTATTACCTATTATACCTATATATAAAAAGAGATGTTTGTAACCACTGAGCATTAGAGCATGTTTGATAGGAGCTTCAGTAATGAAGGTGTTTTAGTGTGATGAAATTTTACAAGGAACAGTTGCTAAGGCACTATGGAAGCCTTGAGGGAAGGACAGTATCAACTAGGGACGACTGTAAAGCCCAGTTTATACTTTACTTTTCCACATGCACTTACGGGCTGGGATCAGTTGTCCGTGCGGCAGTTTGTGTTCATACTACATTTGGCTGCAGATTCGGATGGTCGCCATCGGTGCTGCATACAGCAGTGATACTCCCCCAGACCAGCAGAGGGCAGATGTACTGCAACAAACACAAATACAAGCAGTGTAGTGAAATGGGTAAACTTTTACAGAACTTATAAACAACTTTATATAACTTTTATAGAAAAAACTATTTCTAAAACTTTTAACAGTTTTAAAGTTACCACTCAAGGCTTGGGCCATAATCTCTAATTATGATAAAAAGGCATAGCACGACAAAATCCTTACGGCAGAATTAGCCGGGGCCCAAGCCCCCCTCACCAGTCAGCGAATTTTATGGTCGACCGGCCATATGGCCAAGATTTGAACTGTGGTATAGATTATTATATTGTACATATAGTAATTCAACTCTGTATAATACCTGGACAGTATGAAAAATTCCATATGCGAGCACCTCTAACAATCTTCACGCAGCTATAAAATGTCCTGCTTCAAAGTTCAAATGCAACCAATAACGTGTGTCTTATTGTATTTAAAAAAATGTTGCATTTTTACAAAAGCATTTATATTGATATTTTAAATAGCATTTTAAGTTTAAATTATTCTGTGACACAAATTTCAGGCCATGTGCCTAGCCCTAAGATGGTGTCCATGCTCCACATTATATAGTATGTTGTGTATTATGTCCAAACATTAGTCTGTTTATGATCTTGACTTGGTCTAGCTCTGCCTTTGTCTTGGTCTTGTCTCGGTCTCTCCCTGCCTTGGTCCTAGTCTCAATCTCAATACACTCAGGTCTTGGTAATGACTTAGTCTCAGTTTAGGTGGTCTTGTCTACATCACTAGTTCAGTTATGCAAGTTTTAAAAGTCAATCTCTCTCTCTCTGGGATAATTTAGATCAGGGAAACATGGGAAAAATACAAATAATGCCTTGAACTTAAGAATTACAAGCTCAGAATGCATAAAAAACAATATCATCCTGTGCGCCTCTGCTAAATGGAGCTGCACTCCATTCACTGCATCTTAGCAGAGTCAACATGATGAATGTTTACTATTTATTCCTCTGTTCGATTGTGTGGTTTCCTCCTCTAATCTAGCTAACCAGGTTTGGAATCAATAGAATCCTCATTTGTGATGATCCAGGCATCAACACACAACAGAAGAGACAATCATCAACTCCCAGAGGTATTCTAACTCATGAAAGAGGGAAATAAGGAGAAATCAAGCATGGCTAGCCGTGGGTGAGTAATCTAGCATTTTTATAATTATTGACTCCTAATGTGTTTGTTTCTTTGCACCTGCATCTCTAATTCGGTCATATTTAATATAGCTACACCATAAAATGGACATAATCTCTGATATATAATATAATAATAAAAATACTTACACATAGATAAATTGTATCAAAACAGATATTCACAGTATCAGTCAATGAAAAGTTTTTGAGTTTGTGTATATCATAAAGGATAAAAAAAAAACCATTAGAGAAGGCCAAACACCCTTGAGACCAAATGCATGTAAGGTCTGCTTGTTCTGGCTGCTAACATTCACCTTCGAATGAGTATCCGTGAATGTTTTGGTTATATATGGCTGGTGTTGCCCATATCTGCCCTCAGTGCCAGAATACAGGCACTGAACTAATCTATAATGCATGGGGAAAAGTCATGTTCAGAATCAACAGATTCATATTAAGAGGTTTCTTCGGATGGTGAGAGGTGGAATAGTCAGCCTCTCCTATACTCATTAGCTCTCCTTCAGTCAAGTGGCAGAAACTAAATGGAAGAAAATGTAATAAAAGCCATTCTGCATTTGTTTTTAACATCGGCTCATTATATTGTTGACATGGCAGCGTTCTCATATTGAAATAAACTGGTGGAAATGTTCAGCATTTGCACTGGCAGCTTTTACCCAATTAGAATTACTCCCCCACTGTACACATGCATATTTCTTCATTATGAACGTACCATGAGGTACTAGCAGTACGAAAGTGGTATTTGTGCAGGTTATATTCACAGCACTAGCCTTTGAATTTGCAACATTCGTTTGCCCTCAGATTCACTAAGCAGGACAAATTAGCATAAGGGTGCAATGAAAATGCACCCAATGGGAGTGGCCAGATCTGTGGGTGATCTAATAATAAAAATGCGCAAATTTAAAACACAGACGCTGTCTGTTAATTTAAATAATGACCAACCCAATCTACCGATTGTAGTATAAAATAAGACATGTTTTGGGGCTTGAATAATGGTGCAATTTGCAGTAAATTGCCTACTGCAAACCATAGTAAATCACATTGTGTGATTCTTTTAAATATTCTCCTCCCCTAAGTTTTGCATTTTGAATGGGAACTCCTACCAATGCATATGCAATATGGCCAATTGCAAAATTAACTGTGTCAACACCTTTCTGCCACTAACTTTTCACTGTACATCTTTAGTAAATCCCAACATTAGTATTATAAGGGTTTACTCTAGGGCAGAGCGTTAGTAAATCTGGTCCTTTGTCTTTCAATTTTGCTTCCTTTGTTAGCTGAGCAGGGATCCGTGTATAGTGGGGGTTGGATTGTAAAGCACATGATTGGCCGTTAAAGGAGGTGACCAACACCCAGTACTTTGTGCTCTGAATCACAATGCAGTGTGTGCATTCAGTGCTCTGAGTTGTGCCTTGGTAAGATTGCATCAAGAGGGCAGTGTGCAAACCCAGATAAAGGCTATATGTTTGTACAGATCCCCATAATACGGTACTGCAACTACTCCTGCAAAGTGTCCTTCTTAAGATAATAACAGCAGACAAACAGAAAGTAAAAGGTTCTGGGTATAGCTCTTACAAACCAGTAAGGTCCCTTGCTGAGGGATCAGTCCACTGGTTTGCAGGAAAAGAACAGAATACCGTGCCGACATTTGTTTTTTAGCTGATGGATTATTTCATAAAAGCGATAGAGAGAGACTAGAGTCAGAAGCCTAGTTTAAATTAAGAATAATGTATATAAATCAGAGATGTTGCAGAGGTACGAGGGGTGACCCTGTTGAAAAAGTAAGTAGTTGAATGCAGCAGTAGGGATGCTTGCACAATGTGCCTGAAAGATTACGTGTGGCCATACCAAACTCCATTCTTAGACAGATATGCAACCTTCCAGTTTCTCTCCGAAATGGGCTAGGAAGACACGCTGCTCTGTTAACTTGTGGCATAGTGGTTAAGGACGTCGGTGCAAAGCCTCAAGACTGGTGGTTCAAGTCTCCAGAGGGCACCTGTAGTTGTATGTCACCTGAATTGCTTCAGTCATTTCTGGGTGAAGGTCCTGTCGGGCACATTCAGCTTCATGAGCACCTTCCTGTCATGATACTCATTATTACTATCTAAAGTGTGCAGTTTTCAGGGCAATGGTTGGAATTAAGCCACTCCTGCTTTGTTAAAACAGACCATTAGCTCTGGGTATAAAACCTTTAAACCCTGCAGAATAGGATGGTAAAAAAAATCTAGATTTGATACTGTGTATATCAAAGGGAAAAATGCAACAAGGCCTACATGCACATTGGATTTTTTTCAGTCTAGTTTTTGGGTGTTAAAACATGAAAGCGCTGCAATTCTCGTATAGACTGTTAAGTGCTGAAACTGTAGATGGTTAGATGGCCCTGAGTCAAAGCCTCCCACTCTTCCTCAGCAGGCTTCATCTGAGCCAAACTCCTACCATACCTACTGCTGCGCTGCTAGGATGGATTTCTGCGTATTATCAAGCTACTTATGTTATATGCTGTGTTTCATAGGCTGTGGACATAGGCTGTGGACATAGGCTGTGGACATGGGCTGTGGACATAGGCTGTGGACATAGGCTAACATAGGTGTCAGTTATACATGTCTTGTAACTGGTACAGTATTTTGCATAGCACACAATTTGCACAGCAGATGTCTTTATGGTTTTGTAAAAGCTCATGCATTGAATTGACTGTGCTGGAGTATTTTTTGCTCTTTACATGTGTGTCTGCTATATACAAATGGGACGAAAACATGATTCGATCCACATCCTGCTGTTTTCAGATCCTGGCCCAGGAGGCCACTGTCACTGGTGTTTTATAACAAGCATACCCCGTATTTAATTAACTCCTATCGGGATTCCCTTTAAAAAAAAAAAAAAAAAACGTTTCAATCAAGTAATGTGAAGAAAAGTGGAATTCTGCTCTTTGGGCACTCTGTGAATTACAAGATCACTGAAGAGGCCGACCTTATTGACATAAAGGAGAAAAGGGAACTGGTCTGGAAGACCGTGTGATAATGCAAACAGACATTTATTATTATTATCATTATTATTATTATTCTTCAGTAATACTTTACATTAACTGCACCTTCCTAATGCATTTATTATGCATTCATAGACCATTTAGTGCACCTTCATATTGCATTTACAATGCATTCATAAGCAGCGTGTACGTATACCATAACATCCTAATAGAAGGAACAGCTTTAATACACTTTAATAACAAGCATTATATGATTATAACAGGCATTATAATTGTATAATCTTGTAATGTTTTTTATTAAAGTGTATTAAAGCTCTTGTGATATGGTAGGATGTTACGGTATACTTACATGCTGCTTATGAATGTTCTATATATGCATTATGAATGCAGTAAAGCTGCCATCCATCGTCTAGCCCTTGTCTTGGTCCAGGCTGCCCTGGACTCAGGCAGCACAGGGCACAAGGCTGGGGTGTATGGGGAGAACATGCAAACTCCACACACACAGATTGTAGGCAAGATTCAACCCTTGGCAACCATACTCCTCTCTGAGTAACCTTGTCGATAAAACTTCCATCCATCCATCCATTTTCTGAAACTGCTTGTCCTATTCAGGGTCAGAGGGGCCTAACCAGGAGACTACCAGCACAAGGCAGGGTACAACCCAGGATGGGGTGCCAACCTGTCACAGGGCAGACTCACACACCATTCAAACCTACGGGCAATTTTGTAACTGCACATAGCCTCAGTAGCCAGAGGAAACCCCCCAACAACATGGGGAGAACATGCAAACTCCATACACACACACAGCCATGGCAGAGACTCACCCTCTGGTGCCAGAGGTATGAGGCAGCCGTGTTAACCACTGCAGCGCCATGCCGCCCCTCAATAAAACTTATGGATTCCAAACAGAAAGACAAAAACCCTTGGGGTAATTCTCTGCAAAATTAAAAACAGAATAAATCTTTTCAAATGTGAACCCTGAAAAGAAGTTATAATTATGTAGAAAATTCTGAATAGAATATTTTTCTATGCAAAACTCATTAATTGTTCTTACAGTTCCAAAATAAAGCTGTACACCAACACAGTCCATTATATGATATTATCCATCCATTCTATAACCCTCTACACAGTTAAGGGTCACAGTCAGCCTGGAGTTTGTGCCAAAGAATTCAGGGGACTCAACAGCGAACACCTTGTGCTAGATGCAAGTGCGGCATAGAGCTCACACTCCCTCACACACCCACATGCTATGGTTCATTTATAAACACTATTTCATATCAAATGCATATTTTCAGACTGTAGGAGGACGCACCCAGGGAATACCCACATAACCATGGGGGTCATGTGATCTCACACACAAATGTGATCTCAAATGCAGGCCTATTTTGTGTTTTGCCAATTAATGAACATAAATGAAACGGTAAGAAAAGGAATAATTGTGAACTTACCATAGTAGCATCCTGTTGTTTAACACACTGTTTCCCAATCCAGTCCTCAGGGACCCACAAATGGTCCATGTTTTTGCTCCCTCCCAGCTCCCTGCCAAACAGTTTGCATTTTTGCTCCCCGTAGACTGTCTGGGGGTCCCTATTGAGAATCAATGGTTTAACAGATAATGTGAAAGTTATTTCTGCTTGCCCTTTGCTTTTCTGCCATCTAGTGCCCGAAACAATCCCTACTTCCCATTCGTGCTGCAGTCCCCCTACAATTTTTATTTTATACACATCGTCAATTCTTTCAAATGGAATTCCTCAATCACAGAAACTCACGAAAGACGTTCCTTTTCAGTTTCATATACATGCTGTACATGATCATACAAGTATGTTAAGTCTTACATTTTGACCAGTTTTCAGTGAATGCTTACTAAACTGTGTGCTAGACACATGTTTTACAGCACATTAATTTCAGGTAGTTTCCATGCATTGTGCCTGGAGGTTCAGATCACCTCATGATCCTCTGGTTCACAATGTGATTGTGTAAGTTTATGAGCTCCACTCAGATGGTCACCAGCTGTTCCACCTCAGATTGTGCTGAAGCCAGTCCAGCTCCCACACTGTCTGCTGCTCCAATCTTAGTACTGGCTGTAATTTGTTTCTTCTGTCAAGGGGCAGACATTAAAATACAAGGTATGCCAGTACAGCCCTGAGTCAGTGGAGCTCCTCTGCAGTTTGCCATTAGCAGGTAGATATCTAAAGAGAGAAGGTTGCTGGTATTTGCAGGCTTCCCATTAAGGGTGGGGGGATGTAGTCAGGCAGCTTGGAAAGACACCACAACCTCTGTCGCGGTCTGAAATGCATAATTGTTTCCAGTTACCGTTAAAATTACATGCACGCTAACATGACGGTAAATAACAGCTTGAAATCATACTTCTATGCTATATCATCCATCCATCCATTTTCCAAACCACTTATCCTACTGGGTCGCGGGGATTCCGGAGCCTATCCCGGAATCAATGGGCACGAGGCAGGGAACAACCCAGGATGAGGGGCCAGCCCATCGCAGGGCACACTCACACACCAGTCACTCACGCATGCACACCTACGGGCAATTTAGTAACTCCAATTAGCCTCAGCATGTTTTTGGACTGTGGGGGGAAACCGGAGTAGAACTCGAACCCGGGTCCCAGAGGTGTGAGGCAACAGTGCTAACCACTGCACCTCCATGCCGCCCTATACTATATCACTCATTTTAAAATGAATATAATTTTTTATTGAGATAAATGTAATTAAACTTTTCATATTTTCAAGGGCATCCCCTTAATTTCTAAATGCTGCACAGATGAATGTTTGCATATATGCGAGGAATAAGACACTGGAGGACGATAGCAGTGAGCAAATAAAATGACAAAATAGGTGTTCAAGATTCAGCTCAATGAAGGTGAGGTGTCAATGACAAGATGGTGTGGATAACAGTTTTGCATTAATGCAGAATACAGGGTATTAAAATGTTTTGTCTATTTTTTTCCACAGGTAATTCTGAGGATCCCGTCTTTACCCAATATTTTTGAGAAGGTTTCTGGATGAGCTACGGGTTAAAGAAAACTGTTCTAGGAAAGAGATGTATTTTGACCAGAGCTTTGTATATAAACCTTGGATGACCAAGGCCAGCAACCTCAAGGTTTGGAAAGGAATGTCGGCTATAGCACTTCTTCAAAAGCACAGTTGGAAAAGTCTGGGTTCGGATGATGAAAATATATAAATGTTTCACTTTCTCGATGTGTGAGATGCCACCTCAGAGGGATTACATCACATCTTGGGGATCCTTAATTCCAAACACTTGTGCTCAGAAAACAAGCCACAATATCCACTTGTTCTCTAAATGCTTCATGGGTTTTTCCTGTACTAAAGGAACTTTTTCTTCACATAATAATATTTGGCAGGTATTGTGAGGAAATTATTACGATGACAACAAAATATCCCTGTTGTCCTCTTTGGTTTTGATATCTTTACATTCCAGTATGGAAACATCGTTTTTGAATGCAGACTTTTTCCTTGGAATGTGTCCAGAAGAGGATTTATGATTAGAATGCATGTGAATTTCTATCCAAGACCTACCACTGTTCATCATTAAAATTAAGGAGGCCATATGACATTTTAAAAAAAGAGAAGACATATAATATTTAAAAGAAAGATGAGAAGCAAGACCAATCAAGCCACATCACTGAACACTTCTCTGAGGTTAGGGAAGCCCTCAGAAGTCAATGTGGTCAAGGCTGTTTGAGCAATTGCAAAGCCATTGTGAAATCACCAGAAATTGCTGGGTTTTCGATGTTTTATATTATTTATTTTTATTATTTATATTTAATTTTTACATGTATTTTCTTGATTTTGCATCATGACAGCCTTAATAGTATTTTGTTTTGCTTATATACCTCACATTTTTTATCCGTATAGCCTTTTTTAATTTCTTCACACACTGTATGCTATATATGTATGTAATTTTTCCAGCTCGAGTACAGTTTTAAATATGAATTAATACTTTTAGTGTTTGTTTTACACTTTTGTATTGCTTTTCATTTGTTCTTCTTATCATAATTGCCATAATTATTATAATACAATTTTTGTTTTCCAAAAAAAGCAATAGCATGCAGAAGACAGTATGTTAAAAGCACAATCTTGTGTTGTTTCAGAACATGGGGTCAGGAATGTGTTGCCTCTGTTATTATCCCTGTAATGGACTAATACATCGCAAAAAGACTGTCAGTCTTCACTGCAACAAAACAGGGAGGAGTAACTACAGCTGGACCATATTCATGATGCAGGGAGTCTATGCTAATCGCTCTTTTGAAAATAAGTTATAAGCATGCAAGAATAATGGGAAAAGGGGGAAAAGTAAGACTGATATGGGGGGAAAAACCTTTCTGCATGAGGCAATGAAAGCAAAAGACTAGAAAATGAGACGCTATAGGCATATTTTACATATATAGTGTGCCTTCATGTCTTGAGTTACATAGATAAACATAGATGCATACAAGCCATTTACATGTAGAGTACCATGTGGGAGGCTGTAACGAATACTACCAAATAAGTAAACGAAGACCATGGCCATTCTGTTAATTACAAAGGGGCCCTCACACTGTGCTATGCATATGAGATAATCATAAATTACATCTGTGTCATTGGCCATTCCACAGACGATGCAGATAGGCTGTGTAGTTTCAACACTGGCAAATGTTAGAAGAGCACTAAAAAAAACTCAAGGAATGAATAGCGACAGGTAATTTTCACTGCATGAGATCCAACTCAGCATCGCGTCATTTAAATTCCTTGAGGAAGGAAATTTCACAAAGAGCATAGCACAAGTGCAGTATGAGAAAGGAGCTTTAGTCAATGAAACTCTGGGATAGCAGAAGCTCTACTGGAGCCAGTCATGATTTTGACAGTCGTCAGAAAAACCTCTCAGGTCAGTTTGCCCCCTGCTGTTTTGTTGCAGTGTTACAGACACCCTGGCCCAGCCTGACCCCCACCCCAGCCCTAAATTTGATATATATTGTCTTTCTGTAGTTGCTGAACGTTAAGCATGCTCTGGTGAAACGTCATATCCCACGTGTTTATCTGTTTCCTGTATGTCAGCTTCCAACCATCCAAGATCAGAACAAGCAGACAAACAAGTAAAAATGGTGGTCAAAAGTAATCTTTTCATTTAAAATGTTCTATGCAATGATTCATATTAAAAGATATAAAGACAAAAAAATCTATACCACTATCATCGTTATGTCTGAAAATACAGCAGCATTGCGTTGCTGAGGAATAAAAATGGGTAGAGTTGTTTGTATTTAGCTGTTTGTATGTAATTTAATAATTGGATTAAGTATTTTATTTTAGTGGCATGTTTGACCCCCCATTCCTTGATGTGGGAAAACTTTGGCAAAGGGTTAACTATGTAGAATCATGTTTGTCCTTCATCTCGTGGCTTAAAGCATGGGTTGTTAGGCACAGTAAAACGTTTTGCACGCCCTTCTTCATTTCAGTGTTTGCAGGGTGTTCTGTTCTCTGTAGCACTCGGCTGCCAGTTTATGCACTTGTTATTCGCAAAAAATATGTAACAATAATACAGGACAGCTATTTAAGGCATCATTAAGGAACAAACAGAAGCCACTGTAAGTGTGCTAAACAGTTGTTCGGGCATTTTCTGATTGAAAAAAAATGAAGTTGATGAGACTCATACAGAAGCTAATGTAGTCGATAAACATTTCTGTATTAGCTGGGGAGTGATATAAGTGTTTGTATGAAATATTTATTTGTGTACCAGCAGTAACAGGATTTTTGTGAAACATACAGTACCTTCAAAATAAATGTACTCTACAAGTGAATTTTGCGAAACTGTAACTATATAAGCCTGTTTTACGTTTGATTGGGAAATTCAAATGATAACCTTCCTGACGATGTAGTTAGTTATTAAGGGCATATTTGCTGAGCTGTGGAGTTTGAATTTCATTCTGGTTACATAAGTTAGCTGTTGTGTTACATAAGTTAATAGTAAAGACAGTTTATCCAATATGCCATATAATTTTTTATGCTCTCCATTTTTTCTCTGTATCCATGTTTTTTCATACAATACTTTTAGCATCCTGGTTTTCATACACCACCATTTTAAATTTAAATAATTCTAAATGTATCCAGAAATGTAGTTCATTTGTAATAATCTAGTCAAAAATACACTCCGCCTAAAATTAGATAATTTCGACCTGATTTAAAAAGAGAGAACTGTCCATGGTCGAAGTTATTTGTATTCCTTTCTATTAACATAACCTAGATTCTTAGATTGTTTTCATTCAGTTTAGTCACAGAAAAATATAAAACATATAACAGCTGCATTTATAAATTGTGACAGATCTGCAGTCAGACGGTTTGTAAGACCAGGGGCAAACATAGATAATACGGTATGTAGCTAATTTGACCTGTTGGAGAGAAGATCAGTTCCACACCAGAATTTTCATCAATTACTGATGACTAAGTTTTCCTAAGGACAAAAAAAATGTTTCCAACCACTTTGGTCACAACCATCGGCCCTTTAGTGACTACAGAGGATGCCATGAGAATTACGCTGTATTACCTGCAGTTTTCAATGTATTTATTTGCAGTGAATAACAGCTAAAACAGGATACTCCTCAATGTTTTGACTAATGTGGCAGTTATAGCAAATGTGACTATGCAATCATAAACTGGGATAAAGAGCAGTTGTTCATGTATGCCTTAGGAATGAAATGGTTAATTAGTTTGACAAAGAAGGATTCACATTTGCATATCATGAAATGGCTTATGATGTAATGGAGATAATCAATACAATTTCCCAGAAATTACTCTATTACATGCACAAAATTACACTGATACCTTCACCTCATGTGTGAAGTTGGGGGAAACATATGTGTGCAAATATGTATAAATGTCTGTGTGTTTGTATATAATTTATATATTTAGGAGGTTCTAAAAAGTAATATATGAGTATATAATTTAAAAGTAAATTTTAATGAAATATATATATATATATATATGGTATAGTACTATTGTTATGGAATATATAAACAGAAATTACATCTATATTTTGTTCACTGGTGGCACATTTTCCCTCTGAGTGTCTGAAACTTCACTTGATTAATATATTATGAGAGGTTTCCAACACCTTTAGTCAATGTGCAGCAGACTGAGAAACTTACTAATATCTGCCGTTGATATAATTTCAGCTGACTCACTAGATACATCATAATAATTCTTTATTCAGATGGTATGTGACAGTTAGAAAAGGTTATATGATCTTAATTATCAGTCAAAGAAGTCAATATTTTGTCTGCAGAAGTTTATAATCTTATTGCTATTTTGTCTCAGGAAAGCACATTCGAGGGGATTTTATGCATAAAAGTAAGGGCTTATTAAAAACCAGTCATTCAAGAAAGCCATCTAGATAGATTACCTTACAGTCCTACTATGGATTGTATGGATTTCTGATGACAGTGTTTGCCAAAACAGGCAATGTGTCTTTTATGCCAACCAAAAATGTGCATTTAATTAGCATACTAACTGTTAGAACTGTGATGACTTCATTTGCTGGTGTATATGTGGGGTCTTTGTGTATATGGAGACAGAGAGCGAAAGGCCACATAATTAGGAAAGGGGGTCCCAGTGCTTCAGATCGCTATAAATACCGCCACCTATAAAGGCAACAGCCAGGGAACCATAATTTATCTACGTAATAACAAGTGCATGACCAGAAGCAGCCGCCAGCTCTTTAGCCCTTTATGGAGAATGACAAGCAACCATCTTCACTGTAAATATCAAATACTATGAACTATAAAGAATTCTGTACAGTGTGTAAATCTCATGAGTAAAATGACCGCTGGCATGGGGTGTCTCATGTCCCACACTGGCCAACCTGCCAGCTTGTGCTTTGTGTACAAAAGAAACATACAATTCAAAAAGCATCGTGAATGTGGCTGGCTCGTATGGACTGTTGATAACAAGTTGTAACCAGAAACATATTGATCTCTGTAGAGTTTCTATACATGTTGTGTTTGTAATATGAGAACCTTCAAAACGTTACCTTGGCTTCCATGTAATTTCTGAAATGGGTGGAGGTGGATGTGGATATGTAAAAATAAATTATAATAATTGAAAAACAAGATGAAAAAATAATTTTGTTTTAAAAAGTTACATTCACTGTTGTAAGTGCAATGAGCTAAACTCCATGTATCCATTGTGAAACCTCGTGTATGTGTCAGTGTATTCCTGTAAACAGTTGTAGTAAACTTGGTGCATCATGTCATGTAATGTGATAACTGAAAAAAAGACCTGATGAGTCATTTCCATCCAGGAAAAAAATAAAGAAAAATATGTTGATGATGTGCTCACAGAATTTTTTTGTGAAACAGCTCGACCAAACGTTAGACTGTCTTGTCCAGTTGTTGATTTCAGTGTTGCAGTGACATCACTACACAGACACAGATGACTTGAAATGAAAGTGACAAGTTAGCTTGCTTGACATTCACAACTTGTCCCTGAAGAGAATCGTTACAATGAACACTTGGAGATCTCCTAATTCTAATGCATGTTTACTTTAACTAAACTTTATTCTATACTACACAGAACTTTATCTATAGAACATGAATAAGTTATTTATGAATTGTGGTGTACAAAAACAAAGTTGGTGTACAATACAGTGAAATATCTACACTTCTGGAAATGAGGAATGTCAGAACTCCAGAGTCCATATAGAAAGCATTCCTAATTTAGATTAAACTTGCATTTTTTCATTTTGAAATAAAGACAGATCCATAGCTGATATTTCTTTTCATACAGGTAGAAAGACAACCTGCAGACTTTAACACTGAGCTGTAGTTGTACGTACAGACAACGCATATTACCCAAACAGAGAACGCATTTTACCCACGACAGTCACGCGCAAACGACCTGGGATGTACCATTAGATCCAAAATAAAAACTGTTATGTTTTTTTTTTTACCAAAAAGTCTTACACAGGGAGTAATATTATTCATGAAAATTGTATAGTGTGTATTTATACATGATATTTCACTGAACTAAATGTGAACTAGATTTCATAAATGTAAATATAAATCCCCTTTATTTACGAAGGTGGTACGACTCATTCTCGCGCTGCGTCTGACGGCAGTATGGAGTCTCAGGTTTGGAGATATTTTAATGTATTTTATAGTTTCTTTAGAACCGTCTTCATAAATTTATACGTAAATGCTGGAATTGTAGGCGTTTATTGGAAAAGGAATATTATATTTAGTGTCGTTGAGGCAGTCTGTAAAAATGTATAGTTTATCGTTGTCGTTGTGAGAGAATCAGGGCGCTAGCCCGAAGCCTTTCTTTACTTGTGTGTTTCGTATTCGTACGAATGGGACCAGAGGACACATCTCGATGCTTTTATTCCATCTTTTACATTTTTTTGTGACTTCCGACGGCTATGCTGCTGATAATGTATTCCAGTCAATTATGCATTAACACACATCCTAGTTACTAAGTAATTGGGTTTTTTTTCCTATTTAGTTAGCAAATCTCCGCATGCAACTTTAGATAAGTGGCTGTTAAATCATTTAGAAATTACCTAAATTGGAATGAAGGTGGAAGTAACGAAAATAATTTTGGAACGAATTCTTCAACACTGTGCTGAAGACACTGCAGACAAGCAGTACTGTAAAGGGACTTTGAAATGTGTCCATGTTAACTACTGGCAATACTGCTAGTTAGTGTTCCTTAATATATAGGAAATAACTACATTTAATATTAAATGGCTTCTCTGAACTTACTAAATACAATAGTAAGGTGTATTTTAATCACTCGGTCAGAACAGGTTTGTGACAAAACCCGACGCTGCCGGTCTAGCTGGTTAATTCTTCCGGGTGGCTGTCTGTGGACTGTAGGCACGGCATTCAGGTAGTTTTCCAGCTCTGATCTTAAGATCTTAAGAACTTCTTAGTCTCCATCCTTAAGCCCACAGCATCACCCTTCTTATTGGAAATCCCTGTGTCCGGGTCATAACCCAGCTTAATGAATACTGTTATGGGGTTATATTAACTCTCGTGCATCGCAAAACGCGTCTGTTAAATAAGTAAAGTTAAAGTTGTAGCGGCGCTGCTTGCCTCTCATGCATTCATTGCCGAGGGTTTTGTCTGTAACCCAAGATTCAAGTTTGTCTCGCCTGTGTCACAAGGTCGTTACCAGTCCAGACGAGATCGCCAAGCTCTACCGAGAGCATAGTCTATTTCCCTCGTTGGCCACAGCTGAAATCGGGCCAGTGATCACATCGCAGTACGGAGGAAAATACTGCAATATCTATACAGGTAACGTAATAATAATGGACATTTCAGCATCTGTCTGAATGGTGTGCTTTCAGTGTTTTTTTTTTTTGATAATCTTTATTATTTTACTTATAGATTTAAGGTCGAGGCCAAACGGTGGCACAGTGGTTATCACTGCATCACACCTCTGAGACAAGGGTTTGTGTCTGTGAGGGCTCTATGTGTGTGTGGAGTTGAAATGTTGTTCTGGGATTGTCTTGGTACTTCCATTTCCCCCAGGTCCAAAGACATGCTGAGCCTAATTGGAGTTCTCCAGTTGTTTGTAGGTGGGAGTGTGCCCTGTGATGGGTTGGTGCTGCATTCTGGGTTGTTCCCTGCCTTGCTCCCACATATAGCCTCTGGGATAGGTTCCAGACTCCCAATGATCTTGAATAGGACAAGTGGGTACAGAAGATGAATGAACTTAAAATGTGTTTTTTCATTCCCCCTTTTTAACAGTTCTATATTTTTCATGAGAACAATCTTGCGTATGATTTCCATAAATGCATGTATCATGCATTTAGATGTCTATTAAATGCTACATGTACATTGAACATAACTAATAATGAAATATAAATTGACTGCACTCAACATTTTTTCTATGCAGAATGGAGTCAGCCTGATTTTGAAAGGAATGAAAAAGTCAAGTTCTGCCGACAATACATCGTCTTCCATGATGACAAATCCATTGTGTATTCAGGTCCATCAGGAAACTGCACAGAGATAAAGGGAGTGTATGTAGGGGGAAATTGTCTGGTCTAAATCTAATCCTTGTTCTTAAAAGGAATGATTTCTATTAACACTTACAACCATTCCACTTTTTCATAAACACCCAAAAAACCAAACACAAAATGTGCACCTTATTGCTTTATTGGATAATTTGGTAAATCACAGTTGTACTGTCTGACTAGGCTCTTGAGCAAAGACTCACCTTCTGGTGACATGAAAGCAGTGGTCCGGGAGTGCATCATCAAAGGAGAAGAGAAACAGTTTCTGGAGGTAAGTTATCACTGCTCTTTAATTTAATGTTAGTTTGAAGAATATTAGCAGAGGTGGAAAGTTCAGGTCTGGAAAGTTTAAGCCCAGTCCAAGATTTTGTATCTACCAACCAGTTGAGTACTCTGTAAATGTGGCTCAACACAATCTTGCTTTTGGATTTGTACTTTCTGAACTTGAACTTTGTGCCTCTTAATATTAGGTTTTCTCGCTAAAAATGATTTCCTGCGGTTTTTTTTTCTTTTCATTTTCAGGTGTGGACCAAGAATAGCAAAGTGAAGAGCATTAACCTGACAGCTCTGAAGAAACACGGCAAAGTCTATGAGGATGGTACGGCTAACTCTGTCTTACGCGGGAGGCCTACGTTAAATCTCAAAGCTGTCTGTGTTCATTTTGGGTCTTAAACTTTTGTACAGATCAGTTTGGAAGCTTGGTCTGGTCCCACTCTGAAACACACCTTCTGTATGTGGCTGAAAAGAAGAGACCAAAGACGGAGTCATTTTTTCAGGTTTTTAAAGTTTCCTCAGTGCTCTTAGTGATTAATCATAATTGTTTGATTGTGGTTGATTTTGTTTCTTGTCTGGTTGTTTGTGATACGTGCAGTTATTGTGACATGCCTGAAAGGTTTGGAACAAAAGACTTGAACTTAGTGTAGACACAGTCAATTTCTTTCTTTAAAACGTCGGTCTGAAAGATGTCGTAAAGAAACGTCCTCCCCGTCACTGGCTCTCCTACAGACTGAATCACCTGAATCATGTTCCCTGGGAGATGAAGAAGACAGTCTGAAAGTGGGAAAGAAAGAGTCTATAAAGGTAGTGAGACATTTTTACTCTTAGTTTGTGTTGATGATTATATTTATTATGTTGATGCCTGTTATTGTTTGTTTTTCCTGCACTGAGTCATATCTAAGATTGCACTTACGACGTAGTTAAAACATTGTTTTTTTGTGGATAAATTAATTAAATGTAACAGTGCTTCTTATAGAATGAAATATGTTTGTCTTCTCTTCCTGTGTACTTAAAGCAAGACCAGTTTGTTTATTACGAGGATTGGGGAGAATCTCTGGTGAATAAGAGTGTGCCGGTGCTGTGCATTTTGGACATTGAGGGAAACAATGTCTCTGTCCTGGAGGGAATCCCTGAACACATCTCTCCTGGCCAGGTCTGGCTTCCTGTTTGTCCTCTTTCCCAGCACACTTTGCTTCCACTCCATGTGTCGGTTTGAGATAATTGTCAGTGTATTTTATGTAGGCTTAGTGGATTTTTTTTTGTAAAATACCGCCCCTCAATCAACTTGCATGTTAAGCTGCATTTTTTTTTCATGCTGCTTCTAGCACACAGTAACCTGTTTCCACTGATATTCCAGCTTGATTATTTTGTCTCTGCCCATTATAAATAATGTCACCCACCCACCCATCCACTGTTTTAGAGACACTTAAATATTGTGGCATCAGAGTGAGCATAGAGCCTGTGTCAGGCAGCAAGGCAGGGTACGCCCGGTGACAGAGTTGGATATGTCACTACCCTAGTTACTTTCTCATTTGGTTAATTCTCTCCATTTTGACCATGTCATTCATGTTACTCATGATTGCAGATATATCAGCTCTCCTCCTGGGCTTTTGCCATTCTGTGTGGGTATACCCCTAGGGCAGCTTGGCATCTAACCTGCTATGAAGAACAACTAAATACCCTGGCTTTGTCTGTTTGCCTGCAGGCATTTTGGGCACCTAACGACACGGGTGTAGTCTTTGTGGGCTGGTTGCACGAACCTTTCCGCCTGGGCCTAAAATTCTGCCCTAACAGAAGGTATGACCACAGTGTGCTGCTCCCCTTATAGTAACATGTTCCTCTGACTGTCGCCATGACAGTAATCCCAGTGTGTGTGCACTTTCTCTCAAGGTCTTCCTTGTTTTATGTGGATCTTACCAGTGGCGAATGCGGTAAGTTCAATTTCCCCCACATTGATTTTTAGGCTTATTTGCCTTCTATCCACATTTTTCTCACCTGTCTCTTCATTTTTGGTTTCCTCACCTCTACATCACAGCGGTAGTGCTAAACATCGTGTCTCAGTTATTTATCATCAGCTAAATCTGTTTTAAACCCATTAATTGAATGATCTGAATTATAGGATAGTGTTTCGGGTTGTGCTTTCCTTGTGGGATACCTAAGGGTCTTATATTTTAGTTAATGAATATAAGAATATTTAAATTAATATCTGTATTGGTGATAACATTTTTATATCAGTCAGGTGCAATTTGGGACTGCTCATGTCACAGTGAATAAAGATGACAGAATAATAATAAGTGAATAAATGAATATATGATGCTTTACTTGCCATTTGCGCAATTACAGGAATATTGGAATGCTTTTTGTACATATCCTATTTTTACCTCCTTTGAGACACAGACAAATGGGTCAGAACAAAGCTTGAGCTCCAAGTGCAGGGGATTAAGGGCCTTTCTTAAGGGCCCAACACATATGTGACTATTAAGTCAAAGATGGGATTCACACCAGCAATCTTCCATTCATAGGCCCAGAGGCCTAACCCACACATTGCCCCCTCTAATGACGTGTCCCACAGTTGCCTGATTCTCAGCCTCTATAAGTGTGACCAGCTTTGTCCTAAAGGATATCTTGTTTGAGCCTACAGAGCAGCTCTCCTCCGATTCCAGTGCCGTCTGCTCCCCCCGTCTGAGCCCAGACCTCTGCCGCATTGTCTACCTGGAATGTGGGGTGTATGGTCCTCACCAGCAGTGCAGCCGTCTCTGCATGGTCAGTGTGCGGCAGGACACTCTGTCAATTTAAGCAGTGCGTGGTCGTGCATAGATAGAGAAGTTGGATGGTGACCATGAGGCGAGTGTGAAACCGAGAGACTGGTGTAATATGGTGTGAGAAAACGGCTCTGAACAGAGCCGACAGGAACAGCAGTGAACAGACATTCAGTACCAAACTTGGTCTTTTTAAACTTTTTAAGGCAATCAAACAGAGATGCTGTAAAATTTATTGAAACCACAGTCAGTAATACTTTTATTTGGCACCAGTGTAAAATTATCTAATTATTATCTCCTGTAGTATGACTGGTACACGAAGAAGACATCAGTCATCGTGGATGTAGTCAACAGGCCCAGAGAAGGTATGGTACTCCCATTAAATGCTTATCTATGAACGGTTCATTGGCTCATGTTCCGCCTTGATGAGGTGTCATCTCTGCATGCCATCCTCCCTGCTATTTCCAGTATATGTTTTCACAGTCGGAGTTACATCTTCAATAAGGAAATAGTGAGGTTTTGATGCAGCTTGCACAAGTGGTTTCAGTCCTCTGCTGATTTTTAAGGATATCTTGTCCAGTAAACACTGGTTTCGTAGACATGGTCGATGCCCTCAGCTTGTAATCGTGACAGATAGTGCGTGGGTTTCTGTGTGTACACACTGTGTGAAGGTCATGCATTTGTGCCATAGATGGGTTCACTGGGATCTACAGCTCCATGCTGTCTTCCTTCTGCTGGTCAGCGGACAGCCAGAAAGTTCTGCTCTCCTGTGCTCAGAGGAGCCGGAAGGTAAACCAGCTCTTACAAGATAGGCACCAAGGTTGTCTGAGACGCTGTTTACTAAAAAAAAATGTCATGGGGGAATGTAGTGATGAGTTAGACATTTTAATAATGCCATCTCTCACCCTTTCACATAACTAAGGCCTTTTTTCTAAAAAATAAAGGAAACCTAACTTGTCAAAAACATCTGTTAATCTAGTGTACTTTACACACTCGCACACAATTATTATTTTTTTAGTTTTGAATTTTCTTTCTGCAGTGGCCTTCTGGCATATCTCCTGCTTGCCTGTGATAGTCTCCAGAATACTGTAATCCTCAGTGACTAACCAGTTTGTGAAAATGTATTGGGAGAATTTGCTTTTCTTTGTGGTCTTTCTATACCATCTATCTCTGTTTGTGTAACTAACCTTTTTCATGTTTTTCTATAAGGATATACTTCAGGTTGACATAACAACTGGAAATGTCACCTCACTGACTTCAAGTAAGTTAAATGCAATTTAATTCTTCCCACTGCATCATGGCAACTAGACTGTTTGATTGAGATCTGAAGGGAACGTTAAATCTGGTTTGCAAATCACTTTTTAACAGTGAATGTACTGTTAAACCAGTTACACCAGTTACATCCTGTAGGGTTCAAATAAATGGAATTGTACTCCATTCAGTGAGGAAGTAATTAAGTAAAAAGCCTACAGTTTGCAGCCATTTTTTTCATGCTGCTCTGTGGGTGAGTCACATTGTGTTCCTTGCCTCACCAGAATCAGACATTGGCAGCTGGACCCTGCTGACCATCATACGGGACCTCATGGTGGTCAGCTGTTCCTCCCCCAACTGCCCGGTCAGCCTGGTAAGATCATAATGTCCCACATGATCCCAGACGAGCTGTTATCTGGAAATAAATAATGAATATCTCAGGAAATACTTTTCATTAAATGAAAACATTTAAATTAAATTAAATTAAATTAAATTAAATTGATAACTTTTATGTTAGTAAAAAGGTCATTCTTTTTTAATTCAACAAATGGCTTTTGCATCACCCTTTTTGATTAAATTTGATAGGTGAATTACATTCTTTTATTTAACAAACAAAATCTTTTTAAAATATGGTACCTTTTCTACACCCTTTAAAGGGCTTAGATATCATACCACAAAGATTTGGCATTAGTTACCAGCATAGACCTGGTAAATTTTGATGTGTGGCATTTGTTCTGAAGAGGGTAGGGTTTCTGCCTGAGTCAGGAGGCCAGGAGTCAGTGTCGTGGGTGACGCTAGAAGAGGCTCTGCCCCACCCTGACATCGACTGGAAAGTGCTGAACTTCACACCGCCCCCTGAGCAAGAAAACGGCAAATACCGTGAGCATGGCCTTGCCATTCTTAATAGGTGTCTGCTGAACACGAGGCTTCTTAAATTGTCGTAATCTTTAAAACAAATCCTTAATTTTTTTAATGCAAATGTTTGTGTTATGCATATCTTCGGTTACTACTGATGGACCCTTGATGAATGCTGTGCCCAAATGGGTTGTGGCATTATGCAAGTACACTGCACCCTAGTAGGAAGTGCAGCAAAGTAATTCAAACTCTGTGGCAGCTGGCCTGGACTTTGAAGCGATCCTGTTGAAACCAAAGAACAGAAAAGAAGGCACTGCACTGCCACTGATTGTGGTCCCACATGGTATGTGGTAACCGAGTATTCAGCTTACTAATGTTTGCAGTACTTGGTGTATTAGGTCCTGTGAGTGCTGAGGTGCTATACTCTGTTTGCAGGGGGACCCCACTCTGTCTTTGTTGCTGAATGGTTCCTGTCTTGTGCAGTCCTATGCAAAATGGGCTTTGCCATGCTGCTGGGTGAGTAGGTGCTGTCACGTCTCAGTAGCTACATTGTAGCTACATATCAATTTTATAAATTTTTTATCGTTTATAATTAATCTGTTTACTGTATATATTGGTTATAATTGGTTTATGTAGAATGAATGTGTTTTTATAGAGCTAATTTGTTTTGGCCTATCTGCTTTGCACTGTAAGAAATTTAGATCTATATTTTTATGTGCCTCTGTATTTTGTAGTGAACTATCGAGGGTCTCTTGGATATGGCCAAGATAGCATCCTTTCCCTGCCTGGAAATGTTGGCGATCAGGATGTGAGAGATGTTCAGGTAGAACTGGCTCATAATCTGTCTAAAAACGAAGAATAATCATTCGCTGGGTCTTAAACTGTTAAATGAGTGTCAAGGGGTTAGATGTTGGTATGGCTGTGCATTTGCATTTTTCACACTTCTAGTTTATCATCTATAGATGGCACCATAATCATCATTAACTTTCAGGTAGTTCTACAAGCCCGTAAGGACATAAGCTATGCTGATGTAGCATAGCGATGGAGAGAGCGGGGTTGTGAGTGATTCACTTCTGTTTTCTTTAGAATGCAGTGGAGAGCCTGATAAAACTTGGTGAGATCGATGAGCAGAAGGTGGCTGTTTCTGGGGGCTCCCACGGCGGCTTCCTGGCGTGTCACCTGATTGGCCAGTATCCGGACTTTTACAAGGCCTGCGTATCTCGGAATCCGGTCATCAACCTGGCCTCCATGATTAGCAGCACTGAAATTCCAGACTGGTAATGAGGGGTCATGGGGGTGATTTTTACTGTGAAGCCTTATTAATGTGTTCTCACATGTTGATGCTACTGTTATCTGAAAAGGTTAAAAAATGTGTTTATGACTTCCCTAGTAATTGTGATAAACTATTAAATAAGGATAAATTGTGGACTGTGCCCAATCATAACTAGTTTTACAGTGCTGAATTTCAGTACATTAAATGGCATCCAGTGAGACCTGAAATCTGCTGGAGAATGACCTCAAGGTGCATGCTGCAGGTGCATGGTGGAGGCTGGACTTCAGTACAGCACTGACACCCTGCCTGATCCCAGAGCCTATGAGCAGCTGCTAAGCAAGTCTCCCATCTGCCATGTTAAAAAGGTGACCTCCCATCACTGACATCAAAGTCCCTTTGGTTAGCGGTGTGAACCTCACATATAACCATGTTACTGACAAACCTATGGTGAAATACTGCTTAAAAAGGCTAAGCATTCTGAATAACCTCATGGTTATTGCAGCAGGGGAAAAAGGTAGTAGTGCTGCATGCTTAGCTAGTTTGCCTTAATATCACATTAGCATTTTGGGGCTATTTAATAGCTTTAGGCAATACTAGAGACATGGGTGTAATTTCTCCCTTATGATACATTCTTTTTTTGTTTTGTGTCTTGTAGTGATTTTTGGAAGCACAGCAGTGTTTTCAAATTCATTATATCTAGACCATCAGTGGGGATGCCTCCATTCTTTGTTTATATTCCCCAGGTGAAAACGCCAGTGTTACTCACTCTGGGAGAGAAAGACAGACGTGTCCCCTGTAAGCAGGGCCTCGAGTATTACAAGGCACTGAAAGCTCTGCAGGTGCCTGTTCGGTAAGCAGGGCGTATGGGGTGAGCCGTTTGGTGATCTTAATGTGAAAGCCACATGGAAATCACGAGTTACAGCTATAATTCATCAGAGAAATTCCCTTTTGTATACCAAATGAGTGTATACAGTCGAACCTCGTTACTACGTACAAGACGGGATATCAAAAACATGTACGTTATAAGCATAGAACGTTGTAACCACTTGGTGCAAGATGGATGAAAGAACTATCCATGTAAATGATAAAACTTTAATTGAACAGACCCTTAAATTGACTACAAAATAAACGAACACATTATTACTTGTTAAATAATTCGACAAAGCTCATTTGGATCCTTGAAATTTTCCTGAAATTACTCACGATTACTTAGTGCCAGCCGGCGATAAACGGCAACAAAAATACACAACGGCTGGTCAAAATGGATTTTAAAAATAAACATTCGCATCCAAATTGGCATTTGGCCTGAAAATATTAATGAAATATTGGTCAAATTAAATCATAAAATCCTTTAGTTCCACTATTATTCTGAATTCACAATTACCGGCATGACCGGTAATAGTGAGATTTAATAAAGGTTTAATAAATAAAAGGTTATATAAAAATAAAAATAAAGGTTTAATAAACAAAGAATACGCACATAACACTTAAGCCATTACTACGCAGTCCAGTAACGATCGGTCAAGGCAACTCATTTAACGCGGGAAGTTACAACGCAATAGACAAATGTGCATTGTCGGGTGAAGATCAGGTCGATACAGGTAGATGTAGCGTGGTCGGTGGGGAGAGCGCTGTACGTTGTAACGATGGTTAGTTTTCGTATTTTTGGGGAGCAGCGTGTGGCTCTGTGGGCTAAGCCTGTGTGTCTGTAATCAGAAGGTCGCAGGTTCAAACCCAGCCTCCCTGGGCGCCGCTATGGGTGGCAGCCCTTCGCAGACAACTTCCTCTATGAAAAAGAAGAAGTTATGGGAGGCGTAAAGACAATTTCCCTAGGGGGATCAATAAAGTATCGATTATTATTATTATTTTCTCTAGAAATTTGGATGTTGTATCGAAGTTTACGCTGTAAGGGTGTACGCTGTAAACAATGGCTGCTATTGGAATAATACATAGGCTAAAAACGGGAATTAGAAACCTGTACGTTGAAAAGGTGAAAACGTTGTATCCGGGGTACGTAGTAACGAGGTTCGACTGTATTAGGGTTCTGCTGTTACCATTTTAATACTGTATTACCTGGGTGACCCACCGACTGTACGTTGACCATGTACTGCATTGATCTGCCATCTTTTTGATTTGTTCTATAAGCATAAGCGTTCCAGCATATGAATAATGCCAGTTTTATGAAACAGATGGAAATTAGACACAAAGTAATCAGAAATATTTTTATGCTGTTAACTTTTTTTTTTGTTTTGAACTGGTAAGCAGTGAAACCATGTTTTAAATGCATACTCTGACTTTGTTTTTTTGTTTTAGGTTGTTAATGTATCCTGGAAATAATCACTCCCTCTCCAAAGTGGATGCTGAGTCAGATGGCTTCATGAATATTGCTCTTTGGATAATCCAGCACTTGTCCCTATCTGTACACTAACTTTCATGATAGCTCTCTTTTCCTTTATCTGAATAATTAATGTTACTGACAAGACCATTTAATCCCAAAGACCCTTTCTGAACTTCTTGAGTTCTAAGTCCGCTCAAGATAATAATGAATAATAATTTTAATAATTCGCATTATATGTAAGTAAGGTGTGCAAGATTGCTTTGGGAACTTGAGTACCTGATGCCATTTGAATTAATAAATCAGAGAATTTTTTAAAATGTTATTTTAATAAGTATAATTTACACATAGGTTTGTTTCTGTCAGCTGTTGTGATGATTTAATTGTGTTGAATAGGAACAACAGTATTGTAGTATATACAAACTCTGTTCATTCATTACTCCCCACATGCATAAAACATGCAAACAACACACACAAGAGACAGCATAGCGAAGGTAACAGTTTGATACTGACAAATAATATCTTCAAGCAATTAAGCAGTTATATACATTACAATAATATATTACGTTCCTTGGTACTTTGGAGGGGCGGCATGGTGGTGCAGTGGTTAGCACTGATGCCTCACAGCTCTGGGACCTGGTTTCAAGTCTCCGCCTGGGTCACATGTGTGCAGAGTTTGCATGTTCTCCCCATGTCGTCGTGGGGTTTCCGCCAGGTACTCCGGTTTCCCCCCACAGTCCAAAAACATGCTGAGGCTAATTGGAATTACTAAATTTCTCATAGGTGTGTGAGTGTGCAGGATATTTGCATAACCAGTTAACACCGAACATGTTTGCAAGTCACCCAAAAGTACTAAAAAAGTAACCCAGCTGCTTTGGTACCCTGGGTACAGGTACTCGACTAGAAATCAATGGAAAAGTACAGTACCAAAAGTTCTTTAGATGGTGCAATGGAAAAATGCTCATAATTAACTGAAATTGATTTCGGAATGAAAACCTACCACAGACAAGTTCTTTTATAAGCATTCAATGCTGGTATATTTCCTGTTATCTGTTTTTATGACTTTTTTCCGTCCTTTTTTCTATTTCAGTACAGGGGTTTAGATACAGCATGGCTCCCTCCAGACCTGTCACTTAGGAGGACCAGGGCCAAGGCAAAGCCACCTTATTTGGGGCCCCATAGTTGGTGTGGCTGCACAGGATGCACTAGCCTTGGCTGTGATCACATGTCTAAGATAGGGTTTGGATTAAGTCTATCCAGTCTGTATTTAGGCAAAATGACATATTTATTTCAAATGTGGCTGCGTACAATCGATGAAAAAAAAGTTAGGGTAAAACTTTACTGAAAGCTCTCATCTATAATGCACTACAGATACCTTCATATGTAATTATGATGGATGATGTAACAATTTAAGGATGTTTTGTTCTGCATTATGAATGTATCTATAGTGCATTTTAGCCAAGTGTTATGCTCATTATGCATTCATAATACATAATAAAGATGACTATATAAAAAGCTTTTCTGTAAATATTTACAGCCATGTTTATGGTGCTTTATGAATTTTATATATATATTGTGTGTGTGTGTGTGCGTGTGTGTGTTCATTGAGTCTTATAGACATGGGATCATAGAAAGTGTTACCAAAGTGATTTACAGTATTATTTAGCTTATTATCTTGACAATTTTCCCTTTTGGATGGGGCCCATAGAAGGTGGGGGCAGTGCAGCAGCAATAGTTGCACCCTGCTAAAAATGGCTCTGTCTTCATCCATCATGGATGGAGATATGTATTGGGGTCTGGCCAGGTGCAGCACGAGACAAAGTGGTCACCTTTCCACTCAGTGCCATCCTTACCCATAGGAAGTTGGACAGTTACCAAACACACCTGCATCACACCTATCCCGCGTATCTTCTGTGTCTGTCATCTTCAGAGAACACGTTCACTTAGTGAAATATTCATGTGGTACAGGCCTCTCTGATTGGCCAATTATTTTCTCTAGCCAAAGTTTTCACATTAAGTTTGTCCACGTTTCTATTCCTAAATCTTGAGCATAAAAATGACTGACTTTCTTTGCTGGTTTTTCTATCCAGTCTTATTAAAAGGAGCAGCACAAATCCATTGGCAGTTTAACACATTTGTAATGCAGTAACCCTAAGTAGCAGTTCTAGCGGTAAAGTGGCTGCCAGTGTGATCAGACCATTTCTTTTAACAGAAATGAGAAAAGATCATGTCCTAATATTGCACAGTGGCTGCTAAAAGCATCATGTACTGGTTGGATGTAATGCTCAAGAACTTAAGGCTGCACAGAGCTATGCAGCTGTAGAGTATACACATAATACTTGGCTATTAATAGGTAACTAGTTCAATAAAAAATGAATTTCACATACTAGCTTTTGTTGTTTGCATTCCTTTGAAATGTGAAGTGGCATTCGATACCCATGTGGTGTCCTAGATGAGCGTCACCTCTGGTGCATGGCTGCAGTGAAAACAGTGAGATGGATTGGAGGGGGGGAACAGAGTAAAAGATGTGAACTGGGTTGGTGCCGGTTTGCTAAATCGGTACCCCGTCTGAAGAAGCCACCCCAGGCTATGTGAATGTCGGATATGTGAATTAATTCAAATGCATGAGCAGAATTTATACGTTTACTGCATATGCTCATCGGGTAATTAGAATATGGCTGTTACTTGACTAGGCTTGACTCCCATCATATAGGAAAGGGTGTGATGAACTCGATCTTCACTTCCTGTTACTGTCAGGTTTTACTTCCTCCAAATATCATGTTTCACTTCTTTTATTTAGATCAGTTTCACATAGTTTTCCACCTGCAAGGTTCATTGTTTTATGTGTTTTGTGCTTATTTTGATAAGTCACTGCATAAACATCCACTGTAAATACAACTTTGTTGTGACATCATCTTGAACATTGAAAATGGTAAGTGTGTTTTTGTTATGATAGTAGATGGAATGTTTCTTAAATATACTGCATGATGTATTATTACCTTATTTCCTCCAAACTAAGTCTAAAAAATATTGCAGCTTATTGAAGTGTATACAATACATTAGATATATCATGTTATATCTTACCAATTCTGGTACTTAGAAATGGTTCTATACGGCACTTTTAGGGGTTCTATAACTTGCTTCATATATGTAACTCAAGGTGGTTCCAAATAGAACCTTTTTTGTGAGGCACCTTTAAAGAACCATATCGGTTCTTCTGGTACTGTACTTTCAATTTCATAAATGGTCTGTAATAGCAAGAAGCTTATTTTTGAAAAGTGAGATTACATTGTAGTATACTGTAGTATAATTTTTATATATTACAAGAAATTACAAACTATGGTCTTATAAAATAACAGGTAACGATTTACATTAACTGCACCTCCATAATGCATTCATTATACGTGTATACAAAGAACATTCAATGCACTTTCATAATGCATTCATAGAACATTCATAAGCAGCATGGAAGTAACATCCTAACATTAGCAGCTTTGATACAATTACAATGTTTGTTATTAATATATATGTTTGTTATTAATGTATATTAAGGCTGCAATGGTATATTAGGTTATGATATACTTCTGTGCTGCTTATGAATGTTCTATGAATGCATTATGAAGGAATTATGAAAGTACAGTAAATGTAAAGCGTTAACCGTATTGAAATTACAACACATCATAAATCCAGAATGTGTGGAATGCCATGTGAAGACAAAGCTGTATAAAAGCTGTTTAATAGCTTTCAAGGTCAGTGTGCATTCAACCTGAAAAAGTAACGCTGTATAAATTGCAGTGTGTGTGGCTGCTTTGGAGGATCAGACACCAAAAATAAAGTAAATGGCAAACAATACAGGGGTTAACACTGAATTTTGGTATCGTTTGCCTCCACTATGGTTTCTCCGTCTATCTGTATTGTGATTTTTGAAAAATGGAAGTGTTGAAGTAGGATTAATCAGCAAATGTAGGCCTAATCATTTTCCTGGCATCATCTCACACTCACATCTCTAACTGTCCGCAAATGTAATGTGGCGAGTGGTCAAGTGCTAACCAACCCCCCCGCCTTACATTACGTCAGGATATTGTCCACAGTGGGTGGGATCACTGCTCCAGAAATGTCGTACAGTATGGCTGAATTGACATCGATACGTCGGATGGTTTGATAATACTGTATACCGAGTGCCATAACAACCCTAATGTATACAAAATCTGTGCATGTTGCATTACTGTATGATTCATCTCTAAACTTATATTCTTTACAGGTCTCCTTGTGGAAGAATCTTTTTCTGCTCTACCTTTGCAGCCGGCTTACAGCAGTCAGGAGTAGAAATCCCGTTTTTTTTCCTTGTGAAAATGATACCCTTGCAACAACCCTTGATTGTGAAAAGAGAGGCCTAACTAATGTTCCCTGGATTAACTCTGTCTCTGTGCTCTCCATAAACCTGGATGGAAATAAAATCCAGTCAGTGAAGAGCAATGCACTAGCTGGAGTTCCTAATCTTCAGAATTTTAGCATCATGTGGAATTGCCCTCCAGGTAAGCTGAGGAACCCAGGAACTCCTTCCTGCAAACTGACTATTGCACCTGATGCCTTTGTTCATTTGAAGAACCTGAGTCATCTTTTTCTGGGTGGAAACAGTTTGTTATCCGTCCCACGTCTACCTGGTGGTCTGAAAGTCCTCGGTCTTGAATCAAGTAATATATATAGAATTAACACACCCTTGGGAACCCCGCAACTCAAGAAGCTGCTCTTGTTCGACAACTGTTACTATCGTAACCCCTGCAACCAGACATTCTATATTAATGAATCTGTATTGCAAGAACTGCGGGAGCTCATAAATCTCACTCTGGGATTTAACAATATCACCACTGTTCCCAAGGGCCTTCCTCAGAACTTGACCAGCCTAGATCTAAGAGAAAACAAGATCAGTCATATTGATGAGATTGCATTTGCCAATCTGACAAAACTCACCTACTTGAATCTGGAATGGAATTGCCAGCGGTGTGATCATGCAGCACAACCATGCTTTCCCTGCGCAAACAACTCTGCCATAAATATACATCCCAAGGCATTCCGAACCCTGAGCAATATTACCTACTTGATCCTTAGGGGAAATTCACTAAGGGCCTTGCCTGAAGGGCTGTTCCAAGGACTACAAAGACTTACCTATCTGGACCTCTCTGACAATCTGTTGGCCAACAGCATCAGAAATGACTCTTTCTTCAGAGACCTGAAAAACGTCAAGACACTTAACTTGATTTACAACTATGAACCTCTGAAAACTTTCAATGACCTGAAATTGTCACCGTATTTCAGTGAAATGACGTCCCTGGAAGAATTACTCATCAGTGGGTATTTTTTCCATAAGTTGACTGAACGGAGTTTGAGTCCTTTAAGGAACCTCTCAAAACTTCATTATTTGGATTTACGTATGAACTTTATAAGTGAGTGCCAGCTTAGTATATTCAGTAACATAACCTCTTTGAAAAAAGTTGTTCTCTCACAGAACCTACTGGAATTTCCATATTGTTCACCTAACACCAATCGATTTACTTTCCAAAACCAAAATCAATTAACTGGCAAAGTAATCATGACTCCAGAGGCATTAAACTCTGAAGGCCAATATCTGGAATCAAATGAAAAGTATTATCAAAGCATGCTGGATTTTCAGAAACGGTACTGCCGTGGAAAACTGTTTTTTGACTTGTCACAAAACAATATTTTGACTCTGCGGGAAAACATTTTTCAAGGAATGGACACAGTAGTATGTTTAGATTTGTCACTTAATTATTTGAGCCAGTCACTGAATGGGAAGCAGTTTAAACACCTGGGCAGCTTAGAATACCTTAATATGGCTCACAATAGGATTGATATGTATTACGATGGTGCTTTTCAAGAACTAAGAAAAACACTTAAAGTGCTTGACCTGTCTAGTAATGAATTTCACTTTCGCATGAAGGGCATGGGGCATCGCTTTGAATTTATTGAAAACCTGACGTCACTGGAGGTTCTGAGCCTGTCACAGAACAGCATTGGAATTCGCATTTCTGCGACACTCCAGAGCTCCTCCCTCAGGTATCTTTTCTTTTCGGGCAATCGTTTGGATATAATGTGGGACATGGCGGGTGACCAGTATCTTTGTTTCTTTCAGAACCTTACAAATCTTGCATACTTAGACATTTCCAGAAATCACCTGAAATCTTTTAAACCAGAAGCCTTTTGTAACCTTCCAAAAACACTGGAAGTTCTAAAGGTTAACAGTAACCAACTAATATACTTTCCTTGGCACAATCTTACAGTTTTAAACCAACTTTGTTGCCTAAACCTCAGTGGCAACTTCCTAAGCGAGTTACCTAATCAACCCATTAAATTTGGGCACAATTTAACCGTTTTAGACCTAAGCTACAACCAGATTCGATGGCTCCCAGAAAGTTTTTTTCATGAGGCAGGCTCTCTTATGTACCTTCTGTTGAATCATAATAAGCTTAAATTTCTTAATGTCCAGTGCTTCCCGTCCCAGTTTACTGTATCTCTTCATAAACTGACCCTCCATGGCAATCCATTTATGTGCAGCTGTGATACTTCATGGTTGATGGATTTCTTACTAAGCAGCACCATTCAAATACCTTACCTGACCACTGGCATTAGGTGTGGTTTTCCAGAGTCTCAGAATGAAAAGCTTGTGCTGTCAATGGACTCCCGCTCATGTCAGGAGATCTATGGAAGTATAGGATTTATTGTTACGTCCTTCTTGACCATTATTTTTACTTTGGTTCCTCTGCTCAAGAAGCTTTATGGCTGGGACCTTTGGTATGGTACACAGATAGTTTGGGCTCAACATAAAGGGTACTCTCAGTTACTGGGAAAACAAGGCCAGCATGACGCTTTTATCATTTTTGATACTCTTAATGCTGCTGTTAGAGACTGGGTCTACAATGAGTTAATAGTTAATCTGGAGAACCAAGGAAGGCAGAGATTTAGTCTCTGTCTGGAGGAAAGAGACTGGGTCCCAGGAATTTCCTGTATAGAAAACCTCCATAATGCTGTTTATAGCAGTAAAAAGACCGTGTTTGTGCTGACTAGTACAGGCTCAGTCAGTGGCATAGCAAGGCAAGCCTTCATTATGGTCCAGCAACGTCTTCTGGATGAAAAGATTGATACAATTGTACTGGTTCTTCTGGATGAGGTCTTTCCGAAGTCAAAATATCTTCAAATGAGAAAAATGCTATGCAGAAAGTCAGTCCTCTCTTGGCCAAGAAACCCCCGTGCTCATCAGCATTTCTGGAACAATATGAAAGCAACATTAGCTTCTGACAACTGCCGTTCCTACAATTGTCATATAAGTGAAAGTCTGTTGTCCAATGGTTTGATATAGTAGTCATATGTGAATTTTTTTTCACATTCATGATCGTCAAAGTGTTCAAATAACACATTTATGTGGATTTTTTTTGTAAAAAAATGCTATTGGATGGTGATTCAGTGGGCAGCACTTTTCTTTCCAGGGTTGTGTATTTGTGTCCCTCTTCTGTATTTTTGGAATTTGCAGGTCGTCCTTGTGTGTTTTTCCTCCCAAAAGCAATTGACAGATGCAACTGAATGTTTCGGTGTCTCTGTGTTTTTAATACTGGCATTCTGTGTGCCCTGTCATGGATAAAAAGTTGAAGGAACAAGTGGAAAAAAATGTATTGTAATGCTCGGAATGTTACATCTGTGTTTATGTTGCTGGAAGTTTTACTGGCCTCACTGAATGTCTTTATATTGTGGGAGGGAGCCGGAGTACCCAGAAGTAACACCCACATAAAGCCAGGAGAACCAACTGCACCCACGTAAAATAAAATTCAAACAAAGGTTTGTGGCAGCTCTGCCACCCACTCAGAAATCGTACCACTAAAGTGTTTCAACTTCATTAATTTTATATTATTTGTAATCATAACTAATGTGATCATAATGTGTAAGACATACAATTATATTTTAAGCTGGCATGGATTGTGGAATTATGACTGATAAAAAATGATTACGCCTCCTTAGTTGTGGAGCAATTGTTTTCTCTCTCTGTACATCCCACCAAAGGGGTTCAGTGTTCTGCTTAGAAAACTGGACATTTGCAGGCATTGACTTATAGAAAACGGGAACTAAAAATGTGAATTTTGCATTCATTTTTGTATGCTTTATCTAATCTTGTGCTAATTATTGCACTTGCAAATGAACGAAAAATATACATTCACCCGTATAGATCAGCGAATTTGACATTCGAGGTTTCGGTTATTTGGGAATTATTTATTAAAATTTATTTAAATGGGAATATTTTGAAGCTTGCTGAATAATCACAAAGACACGGATATGAGCCGTCAGCGAAAAACACTCCTGAAAATGATTCGAGTTACATAAAATTATAGAATATATAAATATTAGTGAGACATAACATGTATATATTATATCTTTAATATTAAAAGTCTTGTTTTATGATGCCTCTGTCACTCCCCTGCACTCTGTCTCTCGCACAAACACATCCTAACTTTCCCGAAAGGAACACAACACACATAAAATAGCGACTAGATCTTCTTCTAGAGACCCATAGATGTAAATATTGTAGCACTGGTGGGGCACATGTCCCAGCATGCCCCGCGTGCATTTGTAAATAGCCATTGTTGTGTTGTTAATGGTTGCATTTCTTTATTGTGGTGCGTGTGTCCGTCTGTATCTGGTGTTTACCTGGTCCGATGCTCGCGTGTATTTAGCTTGTGAAAATCTCCCACCATGTGTGCATCTTGCAGTTCGACATCTGGCAACCTTTTGTGTTCGTCCCTGTGTATTTGATATGGTGTATGTAATAGTCTTCTTAAGGATTGCAAATAAAGAGGAAGTTTTCGCCGGCAAGCAAGTCTTCTTGTCTGTCCTTGGTCTCGCGATTCCTCGGTCCACCCGTCCACCACAATATTAGAGATTTAATTAATCTCTTCTTGGTAATTGTTGGAGTTAGACTCCACCGAGTTCGTTGAGGAGGACAGTATCTCATCCTCCCTGATACCAGGGAGGTCCGTCTCTCTTTATTTGTTGTAGAGATCCTGTACCCTCTGTCAATCCCGGTCGAGCCCCCAAATTGTTGGAGTTAGACTCCACCGAGTCCGTTGATGAGGAAAAGATGCATTCGTGAGGCAAAGGATGGTTGTAAGTCCGCTCTCTTTATGTGTTGTAGAGATCGATCCGGGAGCCACGCTCAGATGCACAAACAGTACATACCCAAGGAAGCTCAGCTCTCTGTTGTCTGTGTTTGGCTTTTATACCCCGTTTAGGGCATCTACAATTCTTGTTGGTATCTTTCCACTCTCGTGACATACAACTATTGTTTTGACAGTGCTATGCGTTAGTACCCACCCCCTGCGTCAGCGACCCCCACCCTTGTTAGGCCCAGCAGGTCAAGCATAAGCATAATGTCACCATGCCCTGATAATGCACCTTCTGCTTTTCTAATTTTACTTACATTATGAGAAGGGGCGAAGCCCCCCTTTTCTTCCTGCCTGTGTGCCAGTTTGTTCCCATTTCTTAGTGTGACAAAGTTTAGCACAAAGCCTGGCCCCCCTTCATAATAAATGGGACTTTCTGCCAGCACTATTCAACTAAGTGATGATAAAGTTTCTGGTAATTGAGTAGTTTGCTTTATGGTGTTTCCCAAATCAGTGCCAGATCTGGCTGCGTTTTTTTGACAGGCTTCTTGCTCATTATTGTGCCCTAACAGCAAACAAGGTAAGATCAGAGTAGTGTACAGTATAGACGCTCCACTACTTACGAACGTTCAACTTACAAACTTTCAGGCATCCGAACGAAGAGGACTGTGTGTCCAAATTGTGTTCATTGGGCTCCCGTTTCCTGTCCGGAACATCAATTTTTTTTTTCTGCGCGACAATTCCACCTAGTATGACTTCTGGCCGCTACTCCCGCCGCGCAGCAGCGTAGCGTGCGTACTCCCAGCATCCTAGTTCTTAGTACTTGCATATACTTGTAAATGATGTTGCATAATGACTTACGAACATTTCAAGTGGTAGATGTAGCTGGGGAGAGAGAGGTCTGGGTATCTCTCCTGAAGCTGCGACCCCCGCGACCCGAACCCTGGACAAGCGGGGGCTAATGGATGGATGGATGGAACATTTCAAGTTACAAATGGCCGTTTGGAACGTATCTCATTCATAAGTGGAGGAGCGTCTGTACTGTTTGAAACAGCTGTACTGTATTTTGAAAGAGTCAATAAAATTCCGTGAATAGTGACGCTGTCCGTTTTATAGTCATTTAATAAATATACAGATGTGAATTACATGGTAATCTGCCTGAAACATAAAGAAAAAGATAGAAACTGGTTAATTATAAAAATCATCCGCTTATAGTGATTAACTTTACCCAGACATGATAACTGTAAGCGGTCTCCACTGTAATATATTAAAACATATATTTGACATATATGTCTGTAATATGTGTCACATACAATTAAATATTAAAAATATATTTTAGTGCATGTGTGAGTGAAGTCTCTGTAGGTCATTTTGTGTTTTACTCAGCCATCAGAATTCAAAATTACCCGCACAAATGGACTGCCTCAAATGTGTACATCACACTTGTGCATAAGACGTATGATAGATACATGCCAAAAGTAAAGCCAACATCATGCAGCATCGCCAAGTCAAGTGTTTTCACATTCTTGGGAATCTTCTGCCCTTTGCAATCGCAAATGTGGTTACTGTATTAAGTATTTAGATCAAAGTAATTAGGTTATTTGATACAAGAAAAGCAATAAACATAAGCAGAACCCTAAGAAAAGTATAGCTTATTACATGCCTATAGTAGTAATTAGTGGATTAAGGGTTTGGGCTTTAAACCAAAAACCTGTAGTTTCCAATGCCTCTATATACAACCTGATTTCAACTGTACTGGTGAGTTTGACAAACGATTTAAGGTAATAAATATTACTTTGAATCTCCCAATGAAGTCCTTAATAGTTTTACTATTCTCTCTCTGAATTTAAATGACTATGAATAGTGAAATTTGTTTCTATTAAGCTAATATTTTCTAAATAATGAAACAACAGGATTCTGATGCTACTGTAAGTACCTCAGCATTTATAAAAGTCACCCTTCATATCCTTGCTCATGACTTGATGTCTGTTTGTATTAGCTGTGAGAATAATGGGATTACGTCATACATTTTATCGCATGAGAGTCACCATATAATCTCTGTTCTGAAAAAGCTCTCACTGAAAAAGAGGGACATCGCTAGTCTCAGTAAGATTACAGATTCTTAATATGATGCATATGGACACAAAGTCACATATCAAATGCTCTGCCACTGGAAAAGACAGATTACTGGTGAAAAATTAGTCCTTGACAAAAATCAGACTTTGTGCCTATATTTTCAAAGGTGTTACAATTCAGTAGGAGAATGTAAGCACCAATAGAGGGCAGCAAAATGACTGACTCATGAACATAGAGTGCATAGCGAGTCTGTACTGTCTATAAAATAAAGATCAAGCCATTGTTAACGTTTGTTCACCTAAAACGTAAATATGGAGATTCACAAGCTAAAAACATAAATTTACATATATGAATAATTATGTGTTAAATGATTGTTACTAAAGCAATTAAATTAATTTTCAAAGGACTGACAGATACACAACTTTAGGAGTTAGTTGTCCAAGCATAAAAATATTAGAATACACACCCAGACCCCCCCCCCCCCCCCCCACACACACACACACACAAACACAGTCCACATATTCATATCTTCATAGACACTCTCCATTCATTTCTATCTGGTCCCCACAATGTAATAATTACAAACAAAACACACACACAGTTATCTTCTGGGTTATGAATTTCAGTAGATGTTCTTTATTAGTGGCTTGACTTCTGTTTCCACTTAAATCTATTACATTGACTATCAGGCAAGATGCAGTTGCACATTATTAAAACTAATCAAACATGATTTAAACTCAGATGATCAAAATTGTTTCGAGAGATAAGTTTAATTTGATTTGTATGTTAAATTAACATATAAAAAAGCGAAGTGTGCTTATGTGTGCTGATCAGTCAAACCAACATCCCATAATAAATGTAAATGTTTGGCATTGTATCATTTCCAGAAAAAATTTTATATGAAAAACAAGCGTATTCTGCTATATACTTGCACTTTGCACAAAAGTGGCTCTTGTTAGCCACTCAAACTGAATCAGAAGGTTATTGTAAATTCAGGATGTAAGATATTAATTCCTCTTCAAGGATAAATTAATGAAACCCTTGATGTAACCAAGCAGATAAGCGTACAGGGTACCCTCTGAAGAGGGTGTCTGACCCAAATGCTGATGTTTCCAGATCACTTCTGGTGATGAGGGTTCATTCAGCATGCTCTGTTCCTCCGCTCACACCATACCTGTACCCCCCTGCTAAGCCTGCCTTCTCTGGAAAGGAGGTAAAAATATTGGCAAAGGTGGGTAATTTGCGACGTCTCCGGCTTGGAAGTGGATCCTGCAGTGAGATGGGTCTGAGGGGGCTGGTTTGGTTATAACCCCTCTCTGAAGGAGATGCTGTACAGTGTATCCCTGCAAGTAATTCTCCGTTCTAATGGCCCCCCCGCAGGCAATATCCAAAAAAAAAACTGGAAGGATAAGATCTCCAGAAGTTCAAAAAAAAATTAAGAATACTGTGTTCTCTAGATATGAAGAACTGGGTACTGAATTGCGTGTGTCTGCATATGTAGCTCCTGTTAGCATGGAGATGCTGATGCAGTGGAGCCCGGTGTCCTGTTACCGATTGCAGGCTTTCCCAAGGCCTTGACTGTTCCACCTCTGAGCCATGCCATGGTCTCCTGGTTACACAGCCTGAGGTTCAGATCCCAGCAAAGGGCCTCCAGTCCTATTGGATGTCTACAGAATCCAGCCCTGGACATGGTCATAAGATTGCCTGCTGTTGGCTTGTTCACATCATCACCTTTACCTTCTGGTGTTCCTTAGAGTGCAGGCAAGTTATACAAACAAAGGCAACACAATATATCTTACAATGATCTTCACAGGGGGAACCAGGTATCATGAATGTTGGTATGACGGTAACTTTTGTTTCCATAAGTGTTTGTCTGTTTTCCTACAGTCTAGGTGCACGTGGTTTTCTGAAGTCACTAATCTACTATAATAATCTTAACCTTTATTGGGCTCAGTGCATACACAGCTTACCTCTATGCCCCTGTTGGTTTCATCACATTTTTCAGCAAGCACTTATCCACTAATAACTGTGAGAGACTGAGTGGCATGATTTTAGCAAAAAAAAAATGTGACAAGAACTGTGCTCATTGTAAGCAACTTTTCACTCTTCTGATTGACTCGGGTCTCCTTTGACTTCACGCTTGTTGGGTGTAAAAATGGATTATCCACAATCATCAATTAGTTCTGTCACACATCAAAGAGGATGTCTTTTCTTCTGCAGTACGCGTGATTTCTTATTGCTGCCGCTGCTGAATTTCTGTAGCAGAAATGTTCAATGCATCATATTACTAAGCCAAAGATGAGGTAGGTAGTTATCTTCGCTAACTGAATTGCATTACTGTTATGGACAATACTTTCAACTACAGATTCTTCTGTTCTGTCTTCACTTACTGTATACAGCTCACAATAGAATAAGATTAAGAAAGTGAATATAAATATAATGGCTTGGAGAGAAAAGTGAACACCTTTAAATCAGTTGAGTTTGTTACATGTATATTTCTGCAAAAGGTCTATAAAAGGGATAAGGATGTGCTGCAAGTGATGGAGCTGTAGGTGTTGTGAAACACACAATTAAAGAAGATGAGGGGGTGGGAGAGACAACAAGAGGGGAACGTACAATCAAAAGGAGCGACACAGGGATGTGTCTCTGTGGGTTTAGGGAGGTGGGCGGTTTCGCTCTGTCAGGCCAGTGCCTCCACACCTCTCCTTCATCTCCAGCCCTCAAATCACTCAGCTGATTTATGGGACACTGTTATCTGTGGTGACTTCGTGGTAATGCTGGGGATGTGGTGGGTGGGTCCCTGTGGGGAAAGCTACACGAGAATTAGCAATGGCGTTAGGGTGCAGAGGTCATTCTTGGGGGATGGGGACTTTCACCTATCGCAGTTGCTGTGGTTTTCAGTCTGAAAGATGCTGGTGGTGGGGGTCTTCCACAGGGAGGAATGTGATATAATTGTGACGTTATTTACGCCACACCACCCCCAAATGTTTTCTTGTCACCTGTTTTTTTTAACGTGTTGTTTCCAGATTCAGCAGCTGTGATCTTTCCAGAAAAGTACCTGTTCCAAAGGATAGAAAGTAAAGTAAAAGTATCTGTTCTGCTTCTCTAAAGGGGAAAAGGCTGATTTATGTTATTAATGCAGTGCTGTCGCCCAATCAGCACAGTCACAGACTACAGGGAATTAAGATTCAGACAGCTGGTAAAAATGTTCAGTTTGCATTTTCTCCTTCTCTAACCCATTACAGACTTTCTATTTCAGGCTGCTGGGGCCAGAGCTCTATTGCCTCGGACAGTCTAACTGATCCTTGTTGCTCATCTGCTCCCCCCATCTCTGTGCTCTTAACAACAAGATCAGACACAATGCAGAGAAGTGCTCTCCACATAGAGAGGTGCTGTCCTGGGAAATCTTTAATGCCTTTCGTACTGACCATACGGGCACAATTGAGTCTTCCTTCATGCACAGTATTTGTCGTATAGTTTCTGTATTATTCCATTGGTTTCCCTCCCCCAAAAGCATTGGGGGGAGGGGCAGATGACCATGACCCCCACTTATTCCCAGTGTTGCTAGATATTTAAATTAAGCAAATGAAATTGTGGTACATGATCAATTTCTTCCATACATAATGATTTAGGGGAACCCCCATGACATTCTTTCTGCATGACATCAGCAGGAACTCAGACACATTTTACCCATCGTGTGTAATAAGCAGCCTGCTTACAGCTTTAAGATGTACTTCTTCATGCACCCCCTGGTATTTTTGCCATGGCGTGCAGGTGCAAGATTTTAGGCCCCATGAAAGCATATCATATTGGTTCCTCCAGTCTAGACCAATCCAATTTTTTAGGGCTCCAAGATCACAATACAAGGAGTGTTTTACAGTATAGTCAGGATATAAAATTAATTTTGTACTATCGTGTTCTTCTCATAAGGCCAGTACTTCGGAAATGCTGTCTATCCTGGACAATGTCATAGAGCACATTCGTATATCTTGTTCTTCCTCCGCAAACAAGTCTCCATTTTGCATATTTATAAACATAGGAAAAACGAGTGTTCTATTTTTTGCGGTCACGTATTATATTAATTCTGACCCGTTGTAGGAGCAATAGGAAGACGGACAGCGAGAGGCAGGATTCGCTGATACTCAGCATTACTCTCCTGCAGCTTTCCTACTTGGATTATCAAGGTACCTTGTATCATTTTCACTGCATGCAATATTAACGATGAACACGTGGCCTTATTATTCAATTAACCTCACCGGAAAGGTTTTGCAATCTCAGAACACTAAGTAGTTAAATTTGCATCAAAATGATATGTTATCGGTGACAGAAAAGTACAAAACAGTAGAAGTGAACTATAAATATTTAACTAAAAATGTCACTCGGTTAAGACTGGGCTATTAAGTGCGAGAGTATGGATAGTGACACCATCATGTTTTGTAAATTAACTTTGTTGTACATTTGATCAGCAGCCTAGTTTTGAAAGAAATATAGTTACGCCAAAGTGATATAAAGATAGACAGCACACAAAAATGTTGCTATCTGAACAATCGTGAAGCTTTTGGCCCCCAGTCCTTTTCTTGTCAACACATACACACTTGACAACTGTAAAGTTTATCGACATGATAATACTGGTGTTGCTGCCACCCTATATGCGTCGCAAACCGGGCCACATAATAAATTAATAATTAGGAAATAAAAATATGCCTGCTAGTTGTGGATGGAGAAATAGAGAAAGGAAAAAATAGGAGGAGGACCTTGAATACGACATTGATGATCGTTACTTAACGGACCAGTCTTGGTCCATTTAAAGTGCCGCTTATACCTTTATGTCAACTTGCCCTTTAATTGTCTTACTGCCGCGTCCCAGCGAGTAGGAGAGAGTGAGTCTGCGGCCCGATGGAAGGACAGGTCGGGAATGCAGGGAATGTGTAGTGAAACCTGGAGGCTGTGATGAGGGAAGGATCGCCGCTGCAAACGGTAGGAAATTACGCCTTACAGTGATTTATTTAATCACGACAAAACGGGCGACTGCAATATAATTGCGTTTGCTTTTAAGGGATTAATGTGTGTGCAATTAAATTGACAAGTAAATAGAACAACGCGAGGAATACATTCTCAGTAGTCCCTGAGTGGCATAGCAAACGAATGGCCAAAATTAAAGCATATAAATAGTAACGTGATAGTACGCTATTATTTTTTTGCTTATATATGTATTTTTCCGTCTTGGAAGAATCATGGGTGTGGAGGATGTAGACAAGCTGCATTTTCTACTCTCGAAATTTTCTGTATAGTAAATCTTATGAACGCCAGTAGTATTTATATCGACTTTAGCACGGTGAAATAAATATTTTTGCTGTTGACAGTGAACGGTGTAGCTGTTTTGTGCCTTTGCCCGTTTAATTTAAAGGGCCGTTGCCATAGCCTATCAGATGTGACAGCATGCTGTACGGTGCGCCTCCTTTCCTAGCAAACCGGTGGAAGTTGAATGCTTGTGAATGGAGAGCTGGGTACCGGGATGTTACTGCCTGGGTAACACGTAAATGTGTATATATGTACAGCAAGAAATCTCGTCACGATTCCTAAAACTATTCAGGGTATATGTATTTCAAACATTGTTTTATTCACTTAAGCGTTCGCCTAGTTATTCTTCCATTTCCAGGTTTGGATAATATTTGGACAAGATAAATTCAGAAGACATTCAACAGCGTTTTGTTTTATGCTCTGTATTCCTCAGTTGATGACTTTATCTGATATTGTCAGCTTTAAAATGTTCTTGTTGAACCCAATTCTACTTATTGCGGTATAGATTTCAGTAATTTGACAGTAGTATCGTAAGGGAAAATCTTTCGCTCATACTAACTCGATTCCTATTGCAATGACAGTCGTTGTGATTGACATCAGATTAGACCACTAAGCGTACAGAATCGAGACGCAAAATACGTGAGTAACCAATCATTTTGGCCAATAGGCGGGACTTTAGGCACAGCCGTTTCATACACTCCATGCTGCTAGTCTCTTCAAATCAGTGCCGGATGCATTTAACCCTTTAATGTAAGCTGCGAAGTAGTAAATTTGTTACTCAACGTACGGAAATGGTGACTTTTATTAATTTAGGGTGTCAAATCTGTGGTTGAACGTAAATATTAAAACTAAATATATAAATGAACATGGAAAAAATCACTCTTTGGTTTGTACCAGTGATTAGCTACTTACCATAGACAGTATGTTTTACGAAAACCCCGATGATTAAAGTTGGCAATTATTTCCACTTACGTTTTTCGGTCATTTTTAAATCCGAAAGGTATTTGGAGGTTTTTTTCTCTAAATATACCCAGAAAAGCCATAAAGACATTGAGTAGAGTATGAAGGATGCTGATGGGTACAGCTAGCTTTTTACGTAGTTGATGTTCTACGCTGATCGTGTGATTTCTAAACCTTCTTTAGTAAATTTTATTTGACAGCACTGTTTCGGTAAACGAAAACTGTTACGCCACTCATGTTTCCAGTATATCGGGGATTGTATCACGGTTGTAATATTTGTATTTGATGTCACTTTAACAAATCTTCGATTGCGTATAAACTAAACTTTTATCTCACCTTTGTAGTAAACATTTCATTTTTGCGTTATGCGTTTTGTCTATAACTTTGAGGTTTTTAGAACATGGTAGAACACATATTTTGGGGTATGGGAAAGAATATAACAGTGTAACTGGGATGCATACTTTCTGGATTTTGTTTGTACAGGTTTCCAGTCTATTTCAGAATATTAAGCTGCATCACAGGTCTTGCGTAGGAATATGGATCAGTTTTATAATGTTGTCACGCTACCATTTCCCACACCAGATTCAGTCTCGTGTGCTCGTTGATCAAATTGCCTACATGCTAACTGTCCAGTCTACTTTAGCTCCAGGCAGGACATGTATGTTTCAAAATAACACTCTAATAATATTAAGGCACCAAGTTTGGCAGTTTAAAGACAAGTCACGGACACTTTCCCAAGAAATAAATTCGCTAAATTTGGAGGGCACTTTCTCCAGGGTTCTCTCTGCTGCTGGTATGTGTGTGGTCACCATTTCTATGCCGCCCATCTGCATTTTTGTATTGCAGTCATACTTGTGTAATTCGGAGGTGCCGGTCCTTTAGTTATTTCTATACATTCCACTGGCCATAAGAATTATGAAAATATGTGTCACGTATGATGCAAAGGGTTTTTTTTTTTTTTTTGCCATATATGCATGTTATTAAATGGCCAGTGATGAATGGCCTAGTTTCATGTCGTTCAGTTCGCTGTATGTAGTCGACAGTCGACTTTGCTGTTGTCGATTCTGTTCTCGGCATTCCTTTCTGTCCTTTTCTAACTTTGCCACACTGGCTTTTTAGCAACAATGCCTTTTGTTGGGCAGATAAATGTACAGGCAGTCTTTTGGCAACTTCACAGTTCTGCCATTTAATTAGTTCAGTTCAGTTGTTATTTTCTGGATCGTCAAACGCGCTGAGATTAGTGAACTAGGTATATATTAGGTATATGTATTTTTCTTTAATCAAGAAAATGGTTTGCATAAAATAGTGACATCCAATTAAATTTCGGATAGTGAAGTGTTAATTCCAAAAACTGAATTTCTTAGTGGCCATACTTTTTCTTTATCTTTTTTTGTTAACATTTCTAAGAAAAATTAATAGATTTCCATAAGATAGATTTCCTCAAAGGCTGACATCTGCATATCACACTTAATGTATAATAGGTTAAACTCTAATGTTGTATACATCAGTGCATTAACACAGAATAATGACACTTGATTTCCCTCTGGGGGCGGCATGGTGGTGCAGTGGTTAGCACTGTCGCCTCACACCTCTGGGACCCGGGTTCGAGTCTCCGCCTGGGTCACATGTGTGCGGAGTTTGCATGTTCTCCCCGTGTCGTCGTGGGGTTTCCTCCGGGTACTCCGGTTTCCCCCCACAGTCCAAAAACATGCTGAGGCTAATTGGAGTTGCTAAATTGCCCGTAGGTGTGCATGTGGACCCCCCGCGACCCAATAGGATAAGCGGTTTGGAAAATGGATGGATGGATGGATGGATTTCCCTCTGATTGGTAGCTCCCAGGATTGACTCCAGACCTCTATAACCCTGCATAGGACAAGCAGATATAGAAAATGAATGGATAGATTTTCCTTCTGAAAGTTACCGTCTATTAGCTTTTCTCAAGCATATAACACTTTAAAATTACATGGGGTCAGGGGTGTGAGGGAGTTTAACTTGGCCACCATAGCCCAGTGCAAAAGAGTCACCTGCAGACACATAGAGTTCTTGCAGCCCACATTTGATGGATTAACGTGAGATAAAGAAGACTGTCAACCTCAAAACGCCGTGGTTCTGTGGCACCCATATTGCGGTGGGAGCTTGCAGATGATTTAGACTTGATTTAAAGAATTACTACTTTGGATGCACATTGCAGGTCAAGATTATTTACAAACTGACCATGTAAATGTAGGTGACCACTTCAATGCGACTGTAGGGACATATATTTAAAAAACATTTTATTCTTCAATTTTCAGTTTCTCTAGATGATTTCAATCACTGTGGCACCCCGACCCCATCAGGTAATCCTCCAAATCTGGGTGTGTCCTCCTTCTGATTCGCTGCCCTTCCCCATACTGGCCTTACGTAGGTCTTGAGCTCATCTCCCTGTGGTGGAGTGACGTCAGCTATGTGTCAGTATCAATTATCTACGCATGGTTTGTGCATGAAGAGATAGATAATGGAAGCCTTGCGCTTACATCAGACTTTACTCCTGTAATATTTCATTGTGCTGGACAAGCTGAAGCACAGTTGTAAGCACAGAAGGACGTGGAAGTGCAGTGCGCCAGCACAACTTTGGCAGAAATGCCTCAGTGGATCAGCATTTTGGACGCATATGATCATTTTCATGGCTGTTACTCATTACGCCCCGCCATGCGGGTATAGCATAAAAATGCTCCACTCAAATCAGTATGACGTTTCAAACAATATCATTACGCAAATGCAGAATGTTAACTGTTTCATAAATTAAAAATAAGGCAATATTATTTTTTAATTTTTCGCTGTAAATTTTTGAGAATTCAGAAATCGGAAGAAAATGCCGTGAGAAGATGCTACAGTATTGACATTGGCAGACGATGTCGTCCTTGTAACTGAACTTTCTGCCTCGGCTTCGTTATTTGAATTTTACAACAGTTTCGTTATTTATTTTCTGTTGTATTTTCAAGTCCAAGGCTGGAATTTGTAGCGCGCAAAGGTTTAAGTGGACACTGATTCAAACCCAGCACGGCCATCGCTGGTTACATTTGCAAAAGAGGATACAATTAATTAAAGCAGTATTAAAATGTGCCACATTCAGTGTTCAGTCTGTGGTCTCCTGTTGACCTTCATTTATGCTGCAATCCCAGCTGTAAAACCGGACAAAGCTTGTTAATGTACCCCCACATAGCTAACATTATGTGGTAGCTTTGACACTGAATATTTCAGATTTGTTATGTTTATCTGTTATGTGGTAACAACTGAGAAAACGTTTGCATTAAATAAATTCACTTGTGTAATGACTGAATTCTCTGTTTTCTCAGCTTTCCAGGGGCCATTGAGCACTTTACCACAGTAACTCAACAGCCTGCTTCGAATACAGGAGGACAAGACTCACAACAGCATACTTCTGTTTCTTTTTTCTCCTTCTACAACACAAGACCAGTTTTTCTGAGACTCTGAGAGGAGATAGGCCCTTCAAAACATCAATCATGTACGGTAGTGCCAGAACAGTTGGGACTATGGAAGAAAGTCCATCCCGGTCCCCTCGCCTACCAAGATCCCCTAGACTGGGGCACAGGAGGACCCCAGGCAGAGGAGGAGGAACCGGCAAGACGTTGTCCATGGAGAACATTCAGTCTCTGAATGCGGCCTATGCCACGTCCGGGCCGATGTACCTAAGTGACCATGAAGGGGTGGGGTCTACCACCTACCCAAAAGGCACCATGACCCTAGGGCGGGCCACTAGCCGCGCCACCTATGGGGGCCGAGTCACAGCCATGGGCAGCAGCCCCAACATCGCGTCCGCCGGCCTACCGCATGGCGACATGCTCTCCTACGGCGATCATGGTGGCATGCCCCCACACTCCCACCAGGTGCCCTCTGGCCTGCGGCAGCTCCGCGATAATGCCATGCTGGACATGCAGTCCCAAATGAAGGACCTGCAGAGGGAAAACGACTTGCTGCGCAGGGAGCTGGACGTCAAGGACAGCAAGTTGGGCTCCTCCATGAACAGCATCAAGACCTTCTGGAGCCCGGAGCTGAAGAAGGAGAGGGTGATGCGGAAGGAGGAGGTTGCCCGTACGTCTGTCCTGAAGGAGCAGATGAGAGTGACCCATGAGGAAAACCAGGTAACGCTGCATGACGCCAACCCTGTCATCTCTTTTGACCCAACTCACTGTCCTCACTTTTCTAGTTTTGTTGCAGCTGGCTTCTCTGTTGTCACTCTTCTGTCGAATATCAGTCAATTGCCTTGAAGGGACATTCATTTATTTATCTTAAGTTCTGGAAAGCCCTTATTTGGACACAGCATGCATTCACCAGAATGCTTGCAAGTGTTCTGCCCCTTACTGGAAAAATCACATTTGGTCTCGCATTGAGAAAACAAAGTGAACGTGGACAGACTGGAAGGCTGCCAGTAATGGCTTCCTTTTGAGGCACGCAGTATAGAGTTCACGTTTTAAGGTTCACTCCCTGAACGTGGTCCTGTTTCATTCGTATGCCAGTTTCGCTTGCAGAAGGAGAAACGAAATGGTGGCCAGTGCCGTGGCAGATACAAAGGCTCACTGTCTTTCGCCTTGCAGTGGCGTCACAGTGAACGGCTGCGTATTTAAAAAGAATCTCCATGAGGATTTTGCTAAGTTTTAGTGCTTTATAAAAAGCTGTATTTCAAATTACATAAAAACTGTATTTCAGTGGCATGCACACGCTTCTTTGGGGAAAGCAATTTCAAATGTCATATAATTTAGTGGCTACCTCACCCCTGTTCTGTGTGTGGAGTGTGCATGTTCTCTCCGTGATGTGTGCCTCTCCTCTGGGAACTCCATTGTCCCCCTTACCGTTACACTATCTAATGTGTCACAGTAGTCTGTAATGTGAGTGCTTTCTGTGATTACTTGGCATCTTGGTCATAGTGTAGCCCTGACTTGTGCCCTTTGCCGACTGGGGTAGGTTCTAAGCCCTTCCGTTATCCTGACCAGGATACGTAGATAGGAGATGGATGGGTTTAGTGCTTCACGGGAAACATTTTTCATAATTTTTCACCATAAAAATGAACCTCAGTTATGAGAATTCAACTTTCAAAGCCTTGAATGGCACGCTTAGTTGCTTAGTTACCTACTTTTATTGCGACTGCTGTAGCAATGAAATACACAAAACACAACCTAATCCGCTACGACTTTATGTAAAAGCTGTAAATACGAAATGATGAACGGTGATGAATGTGAGGCGCGCAGTGTGAAATGGTGTTGTGGCAGTAGTCTGGATTCTGGAATCCAGTCCTGTGTCACAGTGGTAGTAGGAATTGAGTATTACAATAAGCTGCATTATGTGATTTTGTTTCTGAAATTTGGTAAACTGGAGCTGCATATTAATCTTTTAATCATAGTCAAATTTTTGCCAGGCAGCATGTTATAAAACGATCATTTATGATTAGATAGCAGAAGTAAGTATTTAACCCTTTCTGTTTATTTAATGAATGAGAGAACCCTGGATACGTATTTTTATTAATTTGAAAGAAATTATTTGTGATGGCCTTGATAAGAATGATTAGAGCAACTGGACTGAATAAAAGCTGGAAATAAGAATTTCTCACAGTATTGACAGCAGAGAGCAGGAGATGATAAATGCCCAGGAAAAGATGAATGTATTTCCAGGCTTGTAGGAAAAGAATTGATCTTGAGATGTAAGAGTGCTCTTGTTAATATCTCACAGGCAGCCATCTGGGCGTCACAAGGGAGGATTTTTTGTATTAGCATTATTGATAGGAGGTAATAAATCAGTATGGGACATGTTATAGTAAAATATGCTACTGAAGAGGCACAGTGGCATTTAAGCCTCAGTATTCAGAACATATTAAAATAAGACGAAATGGACCTTTGAATGTTCAAGAAATCCATGCATGGGCTTTGCTTTAATACCAAATGTTGTATGACATGAAACGATCTATGAATTTGTTAAGAAAAAGTGGGGAGAAGCATGAAACCTTATATTACATCCAAATGTTTCAATTCACACTGGGGCTTTGGCATTGCAGGTAATAGTGTGGCTGTTTCCTGCTTTTGTTTTGTAATACAGTATATCGGTTTGGACAGGTAGACTAACCCTGTATGACCCTGTAAATAGTACTGTCATAAAAATGCTTTAGATCTAGGTCCCTGGGCTTGAAAATTCCAAATCTTTGTAAAGATATTTCCAGCAAATTATTTCTAATTTTGGCTCAACACACATTTAACTTTGTTTTTACTGGACAAGCTGGAATGATAAGGTTAATCTTTTTGATTCTGGAGCTGAGCACCACCTATTGCCAGAGGTATCGTAATATGGCTCAGAGAACAGTGTCAGACAAAGTCGCCTCCTAGGCATGTACTCTGTTGTCATGGGAACACATTGGATGAATCTGAGCCGTTTTTGACACTCAGGTGGAAGTGGAAAAGTCTAGAAGAATTAACACCATGTAGACACACACTGTCCGCATGTGACAAATGTCTTTAACGAAACCAAAGGCGTTAACAACCCTAAGAACAATATTCATTTTAGGTTGAAATCAGGATATTTTGTAATAAGGATGATGTATATTAAGTAAAAAAAATATATATACCGTAAGTGTAGTTCAACACAATTGAATGATTACAGGAACAGTAGATTCTGATGGAAGTTGATATTTCATATTATTGCACAGTAGTTAAAATGCACGCTGTTCCTTTAGTGCACCTAAGCATTTCAGTGTTTTGAACAAGATATTACCCTGCAGTATTTAGACCCATGTCTGGTATATTTTGACAACCCAAAACCCAGGTCCCTGCACTGTGTGTGCATGGCAATTTTTTATTTAATCTGGATCTTTATATGGTAACTTTCAATTCTGTAAAGTACAAATAGATTTCACAGGCTTTGATCAGTGGATTCAGGTTTTATTGAACTCCCAGCTGACAAACGGTCACGCATGTGGTTCATAAAATTGGTACATGTGGCAGTTTTCTTTCACATGAATGTCCTGTGCTCTGCTCTTTCTCCATCTTCCTCATATACACTGTTCAGACATCTTTATTATGTTATTGGCTGTAGAAATGCATGAACATATCACTGAATCTGGTGGGTATATTCTGACTACAAGAAATCTTTTAAACTGTAGTGCTTTTTTCCGATCAAATTTGCTTAAAAATCATAAACATCAAGAGGCTAAACCATAGAATCCCCAGGGCAGTGTCTCTTAATCCTGATCCTGGCAATCCATAGTATGTGCTTGTCTGGTCAAGCCCTTAATTAATTAACCTTGTCTGAACTGTCAATTAAAAGGTTACCAGGATTTTAATTGTGTTAAACTGAGAATCTGTATACTTTTTCTGCTGTGTTTAGGCTTCGAGCCATCAGGTAAGGGCTCGATTAATTTAAATGAATTTGTTAAACGCTAATGACTGCTTGAAGGTTAGTTAAATTTTTTTCTCTTAAGGAATTCAAGTTTGATTTGGTTTAACATCATTTCCGTCGTTCCTTTCATACAGTACAGCTGAAACTTATTAAAATGTATTGAGAATGATCATGAAGAAAAAAAACATTTATCAGTGAGAGGAAGTATCAGGATTTTTAAACGTTGCATTAAAGTATAACAATGACGTTACCTGATGTTGAAAATAGCTGTCATTATGAAAGTCTTCTATGGGGAGTGTTAGTGTTTCGTGTCAGTCAGACGGCTTGTTGCAGAAACTGGCAGGAGGCCCCACTTCTGCTGCTAAATATTTCTGAAGGACCAGCTAATCTTCGCTGGCTGGCTGATGGACAGCTCCTAGATGTATTAATGAATATTGATCAAAAGGATGTATAAAGTAAACACTGAACAGAAACCATATTCTGTACTGTATATTAGAATAACTGTTTTGGTAGATGCCATTGATTATCACTGAGGAGAAAGGATGAACCAGCACATAGAGCAGTATAATCAATCACGTGCTTTTCCTGGAGGGAGCTGCTGTTTGCAATACGGGGTGAATCTGCAACTTTATTTCTGTGCATGTTTCCATTGAAAAAGTGCTAATATAGGATATTTTGATTGACAAAAGATTCTTGGAGAGAATGTAGATGGAAATATAATTAAACATATAATAAAACATTATGAGTACGTTAAGACAGATACTACAATGAATCCAGAAATGTTATGGAGAAGACCTTAAATAAAATAAGAAACAAATAATTGTAGAAAATCTTGGATGGGATGCTGGTCCGTTGGAGGGCACATACATACAAACATACATACATACATACATGCATACATACAAACATACATACATACATACATGCATACATACAAACATACATACAAACATACATACATACATACATACATACATACAAACATACATGCATACATACATACAAACATACATACACTATGGCCAATTTCAAGATGCCCGCCAAATTGCATGTTTTCGGACTGCAGGAAGAAACCCGTATGACACTGGTAGAACATGTAAGCTTCACACTCACGGAGCGGTGGTGCGAATCGAGACTCCAACCAAACGCCAACCCCGAAGGTGTGAGGCCACAGGACTACACACTGAGCACACCCCTCATAAAGACGCAGACATCGTTACACGCTTTACGTGTGTTGTGAACGCGGCGCCGATTCCCAGATATCGCTCGTCCTCCTGTGTGCAGTGTTCTTGTTGCCAGTTTTAAAAATGGAAAGCAGGCATCTAAAGATTAGGCAGCACTGAGATGCTCTCATTTGCCTGTCTGTGTCTCTGGCAGGCTCCCTCACAGCCAGAGCCTGTACCTTTCTGTCCACAGCATGATCAGGCTGCATCCCTGTAGCATAAGAGGGCCACTCCTATGCTTACAGTATGTACCCTGTAAGTGATGAGTCACCTTTGGACTGCAAGTCGCAGCAGTGACAACTTCTGTAGCCCCCCCCCCCCCGCCCCCACCTAATTTTTAACTCCCATCATCTGGTCATGCGGAAGAGTCACACCTGCTTTTTAAATTGCATTTTGGCCATTTAAGATACAGCATTCTAACACAAATTTGTGGGAAAGTTAAATCTGTTGGTGCCCCTAATGCTTGGATTCCTTTTGAATTTTCTCCATCTTGGGGCGAACAGTCAGACGGCTGTGCAGAGTCCTCCCTAGGAATGAAGCATTTTAGCTGTATGGCTAATAGTGGATGGACTGAACATGAATAAATGAATGACACCATGTTACTCAGGAGAATCCGCACTCTCACAGCGTTTTTTTTTTGTTACATTCAAATGCTGCTCAGTCTTAAGAGTAGTAGCCTGTATTTGGAGACACACATGCATAGGCATGAGTTTCTTTAAATAGAAGTAGGGAGCAAGGCTGATGAGCAGTAACTGAGAAGAACAGAGAGTGATGCAGCACGACTCTCGGCGCGTCTGCAGATATTTCTCAGGGGTTGCATCTTCTCGGAGCCCCCTGTTCTCATACTCGGAATCGGCCATTTCGTTTCAGCTCATCCAATATTGGGAGCGATGTGTGTTCGGAATTCACTTTCCAGATGACCTCTTAAATTAAGTCTGTTTTCTTTAGTGCAAACATGTAGCCAGGTAGTAAAATTATGTTTTTTAACTTTTAACCCCATCAAAATCTCATTCAACTCCCCCCCCCCCACCGGTCAGCAAAATCTACAAATGGGCGATTTACTGGCAGGGACCCATCCGTGGAACCCTCCAACGAAATTTATTTCTGCCTACGGGCCTCATTTGATGCTAAGCAGCATCTACGATAAGAAAGTATGGAATTTACATGGGAATATTTCTTTATTATCGAAATGCCATATGCCAGGGTATTTCAGCCTGGGGGGGCTTTCCCTCCCCACTCAGTTCTTTGGTACTTCAATGATTGCACACTATTGGTAGGGGTGCTCACTCCGTTCTGTTTCCATTTGTGCCTCCCTGGTGTAAATTGGTTCCCTGGTTGAAATGTCAAACACTGTCACAGCTGCAATTGAACAGAACATTGCTGAAAAAAACAATGTAGACAACAGCTATGATTCATGTATAATCGGAGCAAAATAGTGGGCGAATTTACACATTTCTCCTACATCAGTAACAGCAAAAGTACAACTGGCACCAACAATAATGGTCGACTTTGAAAAACGTGCATTTTTACATCAGTAATATTCCTGTGCTATAAAGAAAGCACTTTGAGGTGGTGTTAACACGTTAAAAATATAAGGAGATTGCACTTTTTAAAGTCTTCAGAGATAGACGTGCTGATGTATCAGTATCTGCTTACAGACCACCAATCCTTCCATAAGGGTAATTTACGCATATGATAAACATAGTCATTTTTGTTTATGAAATATTTATGTAATAAAAAGGCTCTCAGATGGAATTCCACATGCCTGTTCAAACATTTATGGGCTACTGAGCAGTATTAGTAATGAATATTAGCGGTTTGAAGGTATTTAAAAGATTATTTAAAATATTTAAATGAAAGGTATCACCGTGGTTAAGTAGCCTCACACCTCTGGGACTGAGGGTTCAAATCCTGTCCCTGGCTCTCTGTGTAGAGCCTCTTCACAGACTCCAGTTTCCCCACACAGAGCAGGTGTCTGTAAACTGCCCATTGTCCTAGTCGGTTGCCCTGTACGTTGCGTTTTACGCCAGGTGTCCCACGCCATCTGCGTTGTGCTTCTCGTGCAAGACACCACGCTCACCACAACAAAAGACGAATGGATAAATATGTACATTATCAAAAGAATGTTAATATGACTGAAGGATTTAACATTCTAATGCTTAATCTAAAAAGCTGCAAGGGTGGGCAGCAAATTTCTCTTTAATGTAAGATTTCTTATATTCGTACTTGTTTATCTGCTGTCATTCTATGGTGAAAAATACTGTTAAAAGGCATTTTCAATAGAAATTTTTTATCTATTTAAAAAATTTAAATTGCTGTTGTAAGAACGTTTTGCTTCATTATTTTGTGTTATGTTTGATATGGCTTTATTTTCTCAGAAGACACAAAACGACTATTATGAGTCGATACTCTTTCTTAAAGACTGTGGACTCAGCGGGGCCTCTTCAGGGAACCTCCTTAATCTCCTTAATCAAACCACTTGTTAGTTTAAACACCTTGTTTCTTGTCAGTCTTTTAATTTCTCATGTGTTTGCAAGGGAGGTTTTTAGAAGAAAATCCTCTTGAAATGAACGTGTCAGTCCCTGGGCATGTACTTCCTACATCCCAGGTGCTTGTGAACTCTCGCGCCGTCTCAACATGTTAACCCAGGCCTGGTGTAGCAATGTTCTCAGTATCCAGGTCTAGAATATTGGATGTAAGTTAAATGAATAACTCTATAATAATTACTAAATAATTTAAAAATCTGTTTAGTAGAACATGATTCTCCTGCTTAAGCAAATGATTAAAATGCCAACAAAACTCCCTTGAATAGACCACATGCAGTTAAATACGATCAGATGCCAAGCTTTTGTCTCCAGCACCTAGTCTTCGGAAATTTCCATCCACTTTCCAAACCGCTTATCCTACTGGGTCGCGGGGGGTCCGGAGCCTATCCCGGAAGCAATGGGCACGAGGCAGGGAACAACCCAGGATGGGGGGCCAGCCCATCGCAGGGCACACTCACACACCATTCACTTACACATGCACACCTACGGGCAATTTAGCAACTCCAATTAGCCTCAGCACGTTTTTGGACTGTGGGGGGAAACCGGAGTACCCGGAGGAAACCCCACGACGACATGGGGAGAACATGCAAACTCCACACACATGTAACTCAGGTGGAGACTCAAACCCGGGTCCCAGAGGTGTGAAGCAACAGTGCTAACCACTGCACCACCATGCCGCCCCCGTTTTTGGAAATTTATATATAAATAACCTTATTCATATATATTGATCAGGCCTTATTGTTTTATTATGCCAAACCAGTAGTAAGTAATTGTGCTGCCTGACTGGGCGGCTTGTATTTCTGAATTGGGGGTGTACTGAGTGAGTGTCAGGAGCCAAGCCTGAGTGACATCTGTATGCCTTACCCAGTCAAAGCTCCTCTTGATTCCCGCATTGTCAATCAGCATGCTTTCCAGTGAGCAGCTGCTGTCTTTGAGAGCCATTTTCTCAGTGTCCTCTTTGGCAGGGAAGCTGTCGGCAGCAGCCATGTTGGAATGTGTTTTCTTTGGTGATTACACCTCAATCCTTTGAGTCGGCCTGTCAAACACATGCAACCTGTCACTCTCAGCATGGAAGGCAGCACTTCGAGGGGGCAGTTCTTGCATACCACTGATTTTTTAATGTTTTTCATACTTTTAAGAAGAGTATGGAGCTACACCTTAAAAATACCTCTTTAGGTGCAGTGTCGAATTGATTTACACTGACTTTTAATATTGTAAAAAAGCTAAATTTTATGTCACAGTATCTGCCAAATACAATTCAGAATATTTAATGTTACAAAAGTATTTAACAAGCTGCAGATAAACATAAAAGAAGTGTAGACATGCAGTATCATTTAGAAAAATTAAGCCATGGATATGTATCCCAGACCTGCTACTAGTCTTTTACCCAGTAGTTTACATGGTGGCCCATGCTTCAGTAATGTAGTGCAGTGTTTCCCAGCCTAGGCCTTGGGGATCCCCAGTCAGTGCAGATTTTTATTCACCCATCCTGGTATACAGCTGGGAGGGAACATAAATGTGGACTGTCTGGGAATCCCCCAAAACTGTATTGGGAAATACTGATCTAGTACTTCTCTTCTGTCATTAAAACAAGGGGGGCCGGCTAAGAACTTGATTCTGTGATGGATTTTGAATGACCATCATGGACTTGAATGAGTTTTGCCGGACATTCCCATGTCATCTTGAGTGAATGACCGATCTTGCTTGTCTCAAGAGATCTAAAGCACAGCTGCTCACTTCCCACGTAACACTTATGGTCTGAGGTGTACCTGGTGTCCACCACCTTGTTTCTGCCATCTGGCTGAGGCCTGCAATGCAGTGCAGCTGAACTCTGAGCGATAATAAATCCTAGACTTTAGTCAGTAGGTGAATATTAATGTAATCAAATCTGTCTTTTCGTGAAAAACACATACACACACACACACACACACACGCACACACACACAAACGCATATTTCCGTCCATCTCCTAACTGCTCATCCTGTTCAGGCTTGCGGGGGAGGGGCCTGGAGCATATCCCAGACAGTACAGGGCACAAGACTGTAGTACACCCTGGTTGGGATGCCAATGCATTGGCACCATGCCACCTTCTATATATTGTAGCTAGGTGTGTCTATTAATGTATGCAGCAAATGGTAGTTTCACTAGATACATAAGGGAAGCAGAGAGGAAGAAGAGAAAGAGAGATGAAAAATGAACCATTTCATCCAGAAAAAAATGGTTGGTGAGTCATGGAGTACAACCCCCCCCCCCCCCCCCACCCCCCACCCCGATTCAGACCATTCCTGATTGCAGCTGCCTTAATCGATCATCAGCAGCCTTTTGCATTGGGGGCAGAGTGGCATGGCCATGTGTTTATTTGCTGTCCAATACTTGGGCATTGAGGTTTTGGTGGGTGGTTGCTGTCTGTTGTCGATCGGTCAGGGCGACAGGCTACGGATCTTAACGGCCCTGTCATAACAATCCCCACCCCCAAGAGCTGCTCTTGACTGCTAGTAGGGATCACACCACACACAAGGCATGCAGATGCGAGAGGCTATTGGCGCTTGCATGACCCATGCCTGGTTGGTGCTATAGTCACAAAGGGAGTGGAACCAGCAGATCATCTGCATGTTTGTGTCCTTCAGTAAGCAGTAACCAGCCAGAAATGAAAAAGAAGAAATGAACTACTGATAGTTTCCTATTAATGTCAGAAAGGAGGAAATCTGGGATCCTTTCAGCATCCTTGATGCCAGTCATTTTCTTCTCCTGCAGTTTCAGTAGCATGTTTCTGATTTCATACCCCAGGTAGTGCATCTGCTTTAGTTCCAGATGGTACTATTTAGGGTTGGCAGTGAGCCCCGCAGCCCACAGATCATCCAAAACTCTGTTCTACCCAGTTCTCCGATTGTACTATGACATCATCCAGATAGGCAGCCGTGTTTGCCTGGTAGGATCTCAGGACCTCATCCATTAGGCACAACATCTGCTGGAACTGTTCCTTGATGCCACAGTGGAGCAGCTGACACAATCCACCATCAACATCAACATGTCCACTTCTATGAGAAGATCCTCAGGGAGTCCCACACAGTCAGCCTAGATGAAGCTCTTGGTCGAGGGCCTTGGAAGTTGCTTTATTTAGGAGGATTGTCACAGGATACAGGATGGTATAGTCCACCATAATCCGAAAGTAATCCTATACCCTTCGGTCCCTATGATAACCATCCCAATAACTTTGATGGGCACCTCAATGAGTGGAATCGGCATAGGGGTGGGGTGAAGGGGATGCTTTCTGACAGGTGGTCAGCGCTGGCTGAAGTTGCAGACCTCTACCTCTATGCCTGACCGAGGGGTGGGTATCCACCAGGTGCATGGCAGTATAATTTTTTACCCTTCTGACCACCAGCAGCTTAGTTGGTTCTTCCCTCTTGGTGGCCAAATAATAGAAGAGATTATAAAGGCTCTCCCTGCCTTTGGCTTCGAGGTTGATAACATATTTCTTTTCTGCGTTGCCTCAGTTGCTCATCTTCCTTTTCTGCTTATAGGAACGATGGCTCCCGCAAGATATGCTTGCACAAATCTTGAGATGGTGCTGAGTCTATTACCAAAGCTTAAATCTCGTTGTTGGGCATGCGCTCCACCTGTCAACACAGTTTGCATCCAACCAGCTAGGCCTTATGATTCCTGGTGGTAGACTAGATGCTTAGATCCATGGGCTGAGCTCATTGTTGTGCCAGTCTTGAACTCTGTGCCTTTCTGCATTTCCTGCTTGCGTTGTGGCTCTCGAGATTTTGCTGCCTTGTTCTGTCTGTGCCACTGCTGTAGTACAGTGAGTGAGTGGCATCCATCTGTTCGGTAGTTTCCTGAAGTTTACAGTGAGCTGTGACAGCTCCTTGTGCTATTGTGATCTGTAGTACATAGTACAGAGCTTGTGTTTAGCTGTCCATTGCCAGCCACTCCACCACCTACGTGGTTGTGTGCTCTTTGGGTCTTAGCCAGTGCTGAGCAACAGCAGCCTTACCATCTGGGTCTGGTGAGGTAGCAATGGGGTATGTTTCCACTGAGTTTCCAGCTGAGTAGGGAGAGGCCCATCCAGTGAAGAACTACTTTCTTCAGGTTGGTGCTCCCACTGAGAGCTTGTAAGCTAGGGTGCTTTCCCAATATGGTTTCGAGTCCCTGGGCTGTGGTTCCTGTCCACTTTCATGTGTCACTTTCACACTGCACATCAAGAAATGTGATCTTTACAGTAAGTAAGCATGGGAGACGCAATAAAAAGTTCATAGGTGAAATGTAGGTTAACACATAATTTCATAAGTGAGGACACTACTATTGCATCCGGTATTGGTTCAAAGCGGGACACAGCATTTTATTTTACAATATGGGGGCACAATCCTGTAAAATATGGGACAGATGGACAATCTACTTAGAAGAGGTACCGGCCTGTGATTTTATATGGCCCACATGTTCATGATTCATTATTAAATCTGGCCAGCAGGTCGATCTTCCAATTTCCATAGACTAAAAAATAATTAACATTATCCCCCTATCAGATCCCCGACTCTATATCGGCAATATTAGACTGAAATATACTTAGTGACAGAAAAAAAGTTAAGCAGCCAAGAGTAATGGTCCGATTTGAATATAATCTGGTACACATGCAGACCAGTGATGGGTATGTAAGTAATTCAGCTTGCAAGGAGCTGGCACGTCTAATCACCAGACACAGAGGACGCCTCGTAGGCGCATTAGACAGCATTACCAGCACTTGACGGAGTTTGATAGGGGTCGCATTGTGGGCTTGCATGAGGCCGGGTGATCGTATCGTGCAGTTGCTTGGCATGTAGGGCATGCAGATGTCACAGTCATCCGATTTTGGAACCAATGGCCATGTGAAGGCACCCACACACGTCATGAAGGTTCTGGTCGCCAAAGATAGACCGCACCAACGGAGGACCGTCGTATTGTGTGCCAGGCATTAGAGAACGCCATGACATCTGCACCTGCCATGCAGACACAGGAATTGGATTCTCTACAACACCCCATGTCACCCCGCACCGTGTCTCGATGACTCACTTCAACCAAACTATGGGTTCACCATCCCATACGTAGGCTGCTGTATCCGGCCGGCATTGACTGATGACGAGTGATTTTCACCACTTTGTCTGGGCACTTAACTTTTTTTTGACACCGAGTGTATTATTCAAAATTTCCATAAAAAAATGACCTGGAAGCCATAGCACTTTTATGCTGAATTGCAGAAATTGAAATGTCTGAGGCAGAAATATGGCAACACAAAAAAATGCATTGAATAATGCATGTAATGTAATTGAAATACAAAAACAATTCCATCTGCTCCATTTCACTTCACTTTCTCTCTTCTTGCGTTTCTGCTTAACTTCCAAGTTGAAGCTGGTGATTGTGGCCAACCTGGCAGTTTATTACTGTGAGCAGCTGCCCATTAGTTTATGTTTGAACGGAAAGTACCTAGTCTGGAGTAGGTACTAAAAAAGGGTTCTGGAACTGCATCAGGGGAACTACAATCGGGCCATGTTCCTCCAGTGTGAACACCACCCCGAATAAAGTTCCTGCAGTGGAAAAGGCCCCACTGAGCTTCCAGGTTGGTGGGGGCGAGGATCATCTGGTGAAGAACTTCTTTCTTTAGGGTGTCTTTCCCACCAGTAGCTTGTACGCATATCAGAAAGGGGGGAGTACATGGGTCCATTCTTCGAGATTTCTGCCCTCATTTTCTGCCATGACATCATGTGTGAAGATATGCTTCCACGTTGTCATCTGTTGGCAAGGAGGTTCACTTCAAAATGATTTGCTGTACTTCCACCACCCAATGTGCTGGACTTTGGCCACAAACACACATGCGTGGTGCTTTTCCAAGATTAGTACCTGGTGATGCAGTCTGTATTCCACACAAGCAGAGCCGAAGCAGAAAGTAGGTAGCAGTGAGAATAAGAGCAGGTCACTCAATTCAACAAGAGTGCTGTTCAGTAAATACAGCCAGTGAATCAGACAGAAGGACCCAGTTCCCCTGGCAGTGCTAAGTTAGAAGTGTGGATACCAGTAGGGTGGTGGCAGCTGGCATAGACAGTCGTTACCAGCCGTGCTGTATTAGGGCTGCAGCATCGTGGTTGGTTACGGACTGGCTGCCAAAGTGCAACTTGTGCATGGCCACCTGTCAATCAGCCAGAACAACATGCGCGCAAGGGTGCAATGTGCTATTTCTGTATGATATACATGTGATTGCAAATAAGGCTCATGCAGGAACTCACAGAACTAAGAAGTCAATCCAAAAGAGATGCAAGTAAACTCTATGTGTCAAACAAATAAAATAGAAAAAAGCAAATAAACATATTAACTGATAATGATTAGTAAAGGCTGAGTAGCAAAACATATCAGCAGTTATAAATCAGACAGAATTTTGAACAGATAAAGGAGGGGGGAGCTACAGGCAACCAGAAGGAGGCTTTGTATGGGATATCAGCCTGGCTTCTTGGGTAAATATCGGCAAGAGCAGATAAATCACTGGATCTGTAGAGGGACCTGAACCAAGACTGGCTGCTTGAATTCAGTCAGAGGTCCTGTGTAACTTCTGAGGCTTATATAGATGTGGAGTTATAAAACGATGTTTTCGTTTAACATCACCAAACAAAAAACTACTTTTTAGTGATGTTAAATGAAAATGATACAACTGTAGCTCTTCGTAAACTTTAATTTGGCACTTTTTTTATTTGTCGATATTGCTTTGTAACACTTTCATATGAAATTATGTGTCAAGTTTAACCTACAAACTCATATTTAATATTGCTCAGCTACTTTATGTGTAGACGGTGTCTGTAATGACTTGATGGGGAACAGATCCAAGTGCTAGAGCTCCAGGCACAGGGTCAAACAGCGTGAAAATGAAGGAGGCGCCAAATCCAAAGAGTGATCTGAATCCGTAGGACAAACACAGGCCAGTGTGACAACTGCTGAACAAAAACAACATAGAGCAGCATGATTTCCATGCTGGCTTTCGCTGGTTAGTGTTGGTATGGAGCTGGTGTAGGCCCACCAGCACCAAAATACAGCATACTGTATGCGGGTCTTACCAGCATGCATCATGCATTATGCTACTGATCAGCTATGTTTTTTTCAGCAGAGAAAATTGCTAAATATATTTGAGGGATAACTACCAATGGCAATATCTGAGGCTAAAAACAAACAAACAAACAAGCAAAAAAATACTCTGGGATACTCTAGGCTTTGCCAGGGTGATTAGATACACGGGTGCCTAGCAGTAAGGTGCAGAGGAAAGGGAATTGTTTGGATGTGTGCATGATGTGGGGTCACAGTCTCAGCAGACCTTTTACGTAAACAGCACAGAGCATGAGGTTGCAGAAAACTGCATAAAATAACTTGCCACTTTGCAGCTGAATTGCCTGCTTGTTTTTGTTTCTGAAGATTCCCTAAAGTCACGTATTCCTGATTCCACTGTCAAAGGGTGTGTATTCCTCGAGAAACAAACTCCTGACAATTGGATTCTAATTGGGGGTTAGCTGGCAATATACAGAGCAAACTGTCATGTGTCAGCTGCTAATGGACTCTGAATTATTTTAATGTTAGACATCCATCTAAACAAATACTCTTCAGTGGCAGGTTCTCATTATTTTTGGGTTGCTGGAAGTCCAAACTTTGACCCTCAACCTCTCCAGAGACTATGAGCACAAGACAGGGAACAACCCAGGATGGGGCGCAAACCTATCGCAGGGCACACACCAGTCACACAAACACTTATTGCCATACCTATGGGCAATTTGTTAACTCCAGTTAACCTCACCATGTTTTTGGACTGTGGGGGGAACCAGAGTACCTAGAGGAAACCCCACAACAACATGGTGAGAATTAAGGAATTGTATAATCTTAGCATCACCTGCCTTGACTTAAACTCCACACATCTAGAGATGTAACCCCACATCCTATTGGCCTTTTTTATTGCTTCCCCACACTGGTGAGAGTGGGACACGGAAGCATCAACATACACACCGAGGTCTTTCTCATAATCAGCTACCTTTATTTCAGTGGAAACCAGTTTACTGTATGTATTGGTGTCAATATTATTAAAGTAAATTAGGAACAATAGTGGTCCTAAAATTGAACCCTGCGGTATTATTATTATTAACTTAGCTATAAATGCTTTTACGAGCTTTGAAGTTATTTGCATATAATGTTGAGTTTGTTGGCATTATTAATGCAAGATCGAAAAGTAACATGCTGTGCATGACTAGCATCCCATCATTGGTGTAACCAGGGCCAGGTGACCCATTAGGTGACACACGCACCTATTGTAATTTGGGCTGTTAAACGATTTTTTAAAATGGCGTTTAATCGCACACCTTGGTGCATATACAATAATCAAAATACAAAGCACGTACAATAAAAAAAAAAACGATTTTATAGTTTATATACTTCATCAAAATTAAATTCGATTACAGGCCTACCATTGAATTCATGAATCTGATTGGTATGAAGAGTGTTGATTAATTATCTATAAGCGCACACATAGGGTCAGCCAGCCAAATCGCAGTAGCAAATCAATGCAATATTAAAATCTTTAATTCTAACTAACGTTGCTTAAAATTCCAGACATAGAACCGGTGGTGGTGACTGCCGACCAAAATTTTTAGTGAAGCAAACTAATCACAAACACTCCAACAAAAGCCAGAACGTTTTCGTAGCAGGAAAGCATATCTGTCAATTTCCCATAGTTTCCTTTTGTTGTCAGACTTTTCACTCACATTGTGTCGCATAAATGCCTGCTCCTGTCGACCCAAGAGTGAAAGAATTAAATCGCATCAGAATCCCGCAGTTTTTCCTCACTGTGTTGTTGTGTTTGACTGTCTGAAGATGCACGTCTTCGTCAATCAAGCTATCAATCCTCAGATTCCCCAGAAGACATAATTGCACGACTGCACTGACTTGTTTCTCATGCACAATAAAAAAATTTTACAAAAAATGAACGTTCTTATTTACATTATATACACAGGATTAGCAGAGCATATTAAAATGGTCAGAGGCTCCCCCTATTATTTTCTGTGTGGAGCGTGAGCTTGTTCAGCTTGTATATGTGAAAGTAATATCGTTACGTACAAGCATGTAAGTCAAATGTGTATTGTAGTGTTTTTGCTACATTTTTAAACTCTCCTGCATGTCTGGTGGTTCTTTGCCTCTTCAGACATGCATTTAAAAATGCATAATGGCTTGTCATATATTAATCCTGACTTAAAAATTTTTGCTCATACGATTCTCCCATTTAGGTATTAAAATTAATGTTATTAGAGTTACCGAGCTCAAAGAAATAATGCATCTTTGTTTGGTTATGTTGTGTAAAAGACGCTTTTAATTCTGCATTTCTTTCAAAGTGCCTGTAATTTAAGATACATTACTATTATTTGTTATTATTTACTTTTTTATTAAATCGTAATGTTACTTATATTACTTATTACGTTATGTTGCATTTAAACAATGAGCAATCTTTATTTGGCCGTTTGTTTTGGTCTGTCAGGGACGCCAGCGGTGCATGGATGCGGCTAACACAAGCAACAACACAGGTCATAACATGAAATAACCATGAAAGCCTCATAAGATAATATATGGGAAAATGAAATTTTTAAAACAATTTTGTGGACACTGCCATACGCCATATGCTATGCCCCAATATTTACACATTTCCACACACATTTTTGCGCAGCATTTACATATTGGGTGACGCTGTAGGTAGTCATTTCAGGTGTTTCCACCCATGAACTGAGGCGAGAGATTTTCAGCGCTGTGGGAGGTGCCTGGGGTTGACTGGCATCACATGACCCCACTCTGCTGTTCTGCGGCCACTTTTATTTTGATCAACTGCATTTTATATAGTTTTTGCTACTAGCTTTGCCTGCTGAGCTGTTAGCTGAAATGATTCAGGGTTAGTCACTTGATGGACATACTAGCGTAGCCTTCTTTCTTCTTTCAAGGCACTTACTACACTGTGAAAGCCGGTTTTAAAAGGACAGTGTATTTGTCACATGTAGCTACCTGACTGTTGTTGATAATTTAACCCATTTTATGCAGCTGCGTGCTGTACTCGAGTAAGTTAAGGTACAATACAATATGTCAAACATCCGTCAGAGGTAAACTGACATTGTGCTTACGTTACGTAGCATTTTCGTAACAAAAGGACTGATTTACTAAGGTGGAGCTGGGGGGGGCCGGGGGGGGGGCAAAAAACCCCATGCTGCAGATGTGGAGTTACTGCACAATTTCCTGAAGGTAATTATGTAAATTGCACCAGCCGCAGACTTCCCAGTCAACATAGGGGTTGGAGAATTACAAGTGCTCTTTTGCGGGCTCTAATCACTGGGCCTTGGGCGATGCTCTGCACCCTGTTTAAGGACTTTGGGTCTGCTTTTGACCCCAGTCCACTTCCCTGAACACTGATAATAATGCCGGTAAATTAAGGGAATAATATTTCTTACTGGGTGTGGCCTGTTGTTGCCATGAGTCTTTACAAACACGACAGTTGTGTCGTGAAAGTTCAGGAAGTGTTGGTGGCTATTTACTATTTGCCTAGGTTTAGTATGATGTCCTACGTGTGAATTTTAGGAAACACAACTGCATTTTCGAGGAATACACTATCGTACCAATAAGCTTAAGAATGAGCTCAATCAGAATTCACATGGAAAGAACCACAGGGAGGCATTTGCATTCAAACACTGGACGTCGGTACAAACAACAATGCATTTTAATTTTTTTTTTACTAATTTTGCTTCTCCAACTTGGCCATCTGTTCTACAGCGTGATCATTGGTGGGAGGGCACAGTGATGAAAGTGTGCTCTTCGTGATCAGGACCACATTACGTTCTCCTCAGCTGCCAGCTTAGTCTTGCTTCGATCTGTCTGCAAGCCATTTGCTACCCTAGGGTGCCACAGAACCCTTTTTGACGAGAAACCGAAGGCCTTACATTCATATTCAGTATCTTGTCTCACTGTGATGGCTACGGGTGGCATGAGGCCCATATGGCCTATTTAAAAAACATCAGCCTTATAAGTTTGGGTTTGGGTTGTCCTGTCAAGCACATTCTCAGTTACAAGAACCAGTCTATGTTCTCTCCCAACTGTGTTTGGTCTGAATTTAGTCAGCTGCTATATACAGTAGTCAGGGAAAGCGCAGCCCTCTTCGTTTGTCTAATCTGTAGTTATTGGGCATGGTGTAATCTGTGTTCAGACAGTATGTACTTTGTGACACGCAAAAAGGGAAATGTGGGGCAATCAGGTTAATACTTACCTGTTAAAGAGCGGCAGCATCCAGGTGTTATACACACATAAAAATCAAAGAGGTGTCAGCTGCAGATTATTTGATAGAATAAGCTAGATGTTTGAGAGCCATAAAAATATCTGAATTGAAGTCACGTTGCAGGTGTCTGAAGTACAGATTCACAGTAGGTTGTCTTTCAGGTTTATTCCAGATAAGCTTGTACAGCTTTCCAACTGTAACAGTGTTTATGTAAGTTTGTGTACTGCTTACTCCCACTTACACACACGCATCCTCTAGCCATTCTTTCTACAGATTGAAATTCATTTCAGTAAATACATACTTTGCATTAGTATATATTTGCATGTTTGTCTGAATGCACCACACGACAAATACTCAACATACTTACTTAGATTTCTCATAGTACACACAAACACGGAGGCATGCACGCACATACACATAACTAGGATGCATTAGAGCGCACTGCAGTCAGGATCCTGGGCAGATGGCATTACCACGCAACTTCCCCTCTCAGCTTCCGAAGTGAGAAATGCACCGTATGTGTTTTTGCGTCTGTGTGTGTGTGTATGTGTGTGTGTGCATAAGGGAATATCTTTACACATACATGCATGTTTTCGGTGCTCATAGTAATCATTAAAGTAATGTAGAGCTTAATATTAGGTATTTTATATTTTCATCTTGTGTAAAACAGCTTGTGTAAAACAAAAAATTGGGTGGCAGTGTTTTAGGTTTCATGTTATTTTCGACTGAGTTAATGAGAGACTGAAGGTGTAGGTGTGTGACTATTGGGTGGTGTAGGATGGTTAGGTGTGTGACTCTTGGGTGGTGTAGGATGGTGTGGTTGTGTGACTCTTGGGTGGTGTAAGATGGTGCGGATGTGTCTCTTGGGTGGTCTAGAATGGTGTGGATATGTGACCTGGGTGGTATAGAATGTTGTGGGTGTGTGATTGTTGGTTGGTGTAGAGTGGTGTGGTTGTGTGACTATTTGGTGGTGTAGGATCGTGTTTATGTGTCTGTTGGGTGGTCTAGGATGGTGTGAATGTGTGACTTGGGTAGTATTGAATGTTGAGGGTGTGTGATTGTTGATTGGTGTAGAATGGTGTGGATGTGTGAATGTTGGGTGGTGTAGGATGGAGTGGGTGTGTGAATGTTTGATTTGTGACTGTTGGCTGGTGTAGGATGGTGTGGGTGTGTGATTGTTGATTAGTGTAGGATGATGTGGGTGTGTGACTGTTGGTTTTATAGGATGGGGTGGGTGTGTGACTGTTGAGTTTGTAGGATGGGGTGTGTGTGTGACTGTTGGGTTTGTAGGATGGGGTGGGTGTGTGACTGTTGGGTTTGTAGGATGGGGTGTGTGTGTGACTATTGGGTTTGTAGGATGGGGTGGGTGTGTGACTGTTGGGTTTGTAGGATGGGGTGGGTGTGTGACTTGGGTTTGTAGGATGGGGTGTGTGTGACTATTGGGTTTATAGGATGGGGTGGGTTTGTGACTGTTGGGTTTGTAGGATGGGGTGTGTGTGTGACTATTGGGTTTATAGGATGGGGTGGGTGTGTGACTGTTGGGTTTGTAGGATGGGGTGGGTGTGTGACTGTTGGGTTTGTAGGATGGGGTGGGTGTGTGACTGTTGGGTTTGTAGGATGGGGTGGGTGTGTGACTGTTGGGTTTGTAGGATGGGGTGGGTGTGTGACGGGTTCGTAGGATGGGGTGGGTGTGTGACTGTTGGGTTTATAGGATGGGGTGGGTGTGTGACTGTTGGGGTTAGCATGGCAATGTGAGTGTGAGAGACTGTGTTGGGTGCTGTATGTGAGGGTGGGGGTGTCACTGTTGTGTTGGCATGGCAATGTGAGTGTGTGAGGCTGTGTTAGGCGCTGTATGAGAGTGCGGGGGTGTCACTGTTTTGTTGGCATGGCAATGTGCGCGTGAGAGACTGTGCTGTGTGACAGTGTGGGGGTGTCACTCAGCTGCTTGAAGAAGCCGAGTGTGGTGAAGTGTGACTGCATTTGTTGTTGTTTTTTATTACCGTGTAGAATTAGACAGATATTTGAGGTGAAAGTCTCTCTCGGGATATTTGGAACCCGTTTGGCCACAGCCGAGTGAAACTGAGAAACCGTTACACAACCTCCCATGCTTGTGTTGGGGGAAAAACCTTTATATAACGGTAGGTGTTAAGGTGTAATCTAAACAAATAATTGCTAAGGGAAGGTCTGCAGGGCTGCAGTAAAGGATACCATGTGAAAGGGATTTCAGAACAGGCCAGAATTCAGTGTTTTTGGTGGTACAGGGGAGCAGGGGGAAAACAGGCCTGGACGAACAACAACAAAAAGGTGCTACTAATTTAAATGTAAAATTTTAGGAAGCATAAGAAATAAAAGTACCTTTCTGCGCTACTAACTACTAGCAAAGCAGCTCCCCCCCCCCTCTCTGTACATACAAGATAAACACTGTCATGAGGTGTAATGCACTGTGCTTCCTTCTTCACATTACTGCATATACATATACAGTTACATGTATGTGTGTGTGTGTGTGTGTGTGTATATATATAATGGTAATGGGTAATATATGGCTTTTTTACATAAATTACACCTTCATAATGCCTACCAAATGCATTCATAAAGCATTCATAAGCAGCATGTAAGAATACCATAACATCCTAACATATCTTAACACCTTTAATATACATTAATAACAAACCTTATATGACAATAAGAATTATAGATTGGTCTATGAATGCATTATGAACGTGCAGTTAATGTGAAGTGTTACTGTGTGTGTGTCTGTGTGTGTGTGTATATATATATATATATATATATATATATGTATGTATGTATGTATGTATGTGTGTGTGTGTGTGTGTGTGTGTGTGTGTGTGTGTGTGTGTGTGTGTGTGTCTGTTAATCAATATACAGATATTAGCCAGTACTTGGATGTACATAATTATATATAGTCATACATATATAATTGACATAACGCATAGAAGATGATCAGAACATGATGGCCAAAGCAGGCTCTTTCTGCACCTCTCATCTCAGGAGATACTGTGACATCACCTCCTGAGTGGAGATAGCCCCTCAGATGCTGTCTGCTGCCCAATATTAGACAACCTGCCTCCCTGAAATAATCCCTGAGTATCTTTCTTTTTTCAGTGACTAAATTCCATTTTAAAGTATTATTTAGTGGAATTCATGCATGTGTGAGTGACTGGCATGTGAGTGTGCCCTGCGGTGGGTTGGTGCCCCATCCTGGCTTGTTCCCCGCCTTGAGCCCGTAGCCAGCCAAGCTCCAGACCCGAATAGGATAAGCGGGTTCAGAAAATGGATGGGATGGATGGATTTAGTGGAATTCTCTATGTACTCCTCCTAGATTAAATATGGCACAGCACACCTGATTTACATGTGTATTAAATAGTTTAATAATTTAGATAGGGGGCGGCATGGTGGTGCAGTGGTTAGCACTGTTGCCTCACACCTCTGGGACTCGGGTTTGAGTCTCCGCCTGGGTCACATGTTTGTGGAGTTTGCATGTTCTCCCCATGTTGTCGTGGGGTTTCCTCCGGGTACTCCGGTTTCCCCCCACAGTCCAAAAACATGCGGAGGCTAACTGGAGTTGCTAAATTGCCCGTAGGTGTGCATGTGTGAGTGACTGGTGTGTGAGTGTGCCCTGAGATGGGCTGGCCCCCCATCCTGGGTTGTTCTCTGCCTCGTGCCCATTGCTTCCAGGATAGGCTCCGGACCCTCCACGGCCCAGCAGGATAAGCGGTTTGGAAAATGGATGGATGGATAATTTAGATACATTTGTATTTATAATCTTCTTATAAATTTAGAAGACACCATGAAATATATATAATGATGACTCAGGTAAGACTGAGCTGCAATGTGGTTTAAGATATTTTGGAACCTTGAAGAGAGGCAAGAAGCACAAGAGCAAGGGTTGCGGAAAGAGCTGATTTAGCTGACTTGTTTTCTAAAGTGATTTATTGCCCTCTACTGGCAACTTGTGTGTTACATGAGCAAGCATCTCTACAGACAAAGGGTACTGACTCCATGACCCCATATTAATGCCCATCGGCTGTTGTAAAGATAAGGCTTTGTCAGTTAAGGATGTGATATTGATAATAGGGGAAGTATTTGCCAAAAGATTTATGTCAGCTCGAATGAGTGGCATCTAAAAACAAGATTTTAAAAGACGGTAGGTTAATTCCTGTAAAATCAGGGTGATCACTGGCGTCAAGGACTTTATATGCAATATTACTTGAATTTCCTGGGCTTTGTGTTTAGCTGCTTATCGTGCTGATAGCACTTATGGTGACAGAAACAGATGTTCCCAGTGTGCTTGGGTGACTCATCCCCGTTCATAGTCAACGATGAAACATCTCTGTTGTCCTTTGTGTTTGTGATTAGCTTGCCTTTCAAACTATAGATATAGACACCGGTTTTTCTGCAGCTGAAATACGCTTTCAAGAGTTATGGGTGAGTGTGAAAGGAACTAGGCAATGGTCCAGATGCTGGATAATCTTATTGTTAGGTGTGACATTGATGAGTGCAAGAGCCTGTTGGTTATTAGAGCTAAGAAGCTACCATATTGAAGTTTCAAGTGTGCAGAGTAAACCGTGCTATTTCAAAAAGGAATTTTGGCATCGTTAAGCGAATGTTACCCTTAATGTAAACACTAATCCCAGCAGTTTTACTATTCTGTAATTAAATAGAAACGTTTGGCATTGAACTGCTAATTCATCCGTTTGTAATTTGTTTAAATTTTAATACTCGGATGTGCTCATAAAATTAAAATCTAAGTGCTTCCTGTTTACTTCAGGAACCTGCTGTTCTTATAATAAACAGGCATTTTATTTCCTGTGTGAATAGGTAGCATTCCACTAGAATCTCTGTATGCCACAATCAGCAGCTTAATACATGCATGCTTGGGTTCAACACTGATGGATTTAAAGCACTCCCACAGATTAATAATTGATTATTCAAATAAAATATTCCTTGAAAAAGCTCTCTCACACACATGCACTTTAACAGAGATTTACTTGTTGAATAATTATTTGTAACCTGAACCTGTTCCAGTACCAATGCTGAAAGACTCTGTCGGACCTCCTTACGACCTATTTTGTGTTCAGTTAACCCAGAAGATGTAACTGAAGGTTTACTACAAAATTGTATCACATACTGTCCGTGGAATATCTGATGTAGAACCGTTGCGAACTAATTTTAAATGGATATATGAGAGATCTTTTTTGGAGATGTTCTTCACTTAATTAAAATGTACATTAATGAAGGCCTGTTTGATGTCTAAGGAATTATTCTTACAAAGTATTCCATTTTTGGAGCCATTATGGCACACAGAGGACATTATCTCACTATAAACAGAAAAAAATTACCTGCTGGATAAGGATGAAATTCTGCAGCATGCTGGACCTTTGTCCAGGGGCGTGGTATTCTTTCTGTATTGGAGCCATTTATTTCATACCTTTTCCCCCAGAGCTTTGCAATTATCAGGAACATAGTCTTTTATACCTGCTATATTAGCTGGCTGTTTACTGTTAATGTGGCAGAGTTCTAATCCATCTGTCTTCCGACTGATTATGTAGCACGGGGTCGTGGTGGGCCTGGAGTCCATCCCAGACCTCACAGGGCACAAGGAAGGGGAACACCCTGGTCAGGATGCCAGTCCATAGCACCACACCTACAGTATGTAGTCACACACTACTGACAATTCATTAGTGTCAATTCATCTTAGAATTTAAATTTTTACATCTTGGAATATTTTAATGGTATACAGAGTAAATCCATGTCAGGAAATAGATTCCCCCCTCACAGTCCAGACATGTGTTGACTTGTTTCCCTCTTTAGTACGCACACTCATGGTCCCGTGAGAGCCGTCCCACAAACAGGAAGTCTTCGCAGACCCAAGATCCATTAACTGCTTTTCTGTTTTTACTTGGTTACCTGGCTCCGTTATCCTTCTGTAAGTGAAAATGGCAGCACATTTGCACACAACTGTCCAAGGATTTTCTTTCCAGAATTTAAGCATTTCACAAAGAAGTTAATTCAGCACATGTTGTTACTATAACAAAACTTGAAACAGGTAACTCTTTGGCATTTAAAACAAGGAGAAACGAATCCTCTGTACCCATTGGCTTGGACCGTCATCTGTCTCACAACCTGAGGCCATTCGTCTGCAGCTGCAACACAAGTATATGATGTGTGTTGTTCTTAGCTGGCAGGCCACTGTGCTTTGTGTTGGTTCTGTGTACCGTTATAGATGTATGATACCTCTGCTTCTCTATCATTGTTATTTTTTGCCTGCTTGTTTGCTTTCACTTCTCGTGATTCCCGTGCATTTTCTCCATCTGCCATGCTCAGCAGCCATTGGATTCCAGAAGAACTAAGGTTCGTTCTATGTTTGCAACCCCCCGTGTCTGCAGAACAAAACCATCTTGTGATGAACTGTCGTCTCTTTTTGGAGTTTGAAGTATTCTTTACTTCGCAGGCAGCACCATGTTTTGCACGTCTTTTTCTATAGGCTTTCAATTTAGAAATTTTAAGCACTTTTTAAGTTTACAGGTGAAATCTTTTTTATTTTCGTCATAGTCATCAGAGGGAGTCTTTTTAGATAAATTAAATCTATTATCTTGCTCAGTGTTTCCCAACCCGCTCCTCAGGGACCCCCCAGACAGTCCATGTTTCTGCTCCCTCCCAGCTCCCTGCCACAGTCTTACCGGGAGCTGGGAGGGAGCAAAAACGTGGACTGTCTGGTGCCTGAAGACTGGTTTGAGAAACACTGACCTAGGTGACCCTACACTTCAGACTTTCCAGTCCTGAAGGGCCAGAATCCAACACAGTTTGCATATCTCCCTGCTCAAACACACCTACCAAGCCTGGTAATTTAGATGTGTTTGAGAAGAGAAATCGACAAATCATGTTGGATTCTGGCCCTCCAGACCTGGAACTGGGCAAACCTTTAGGTAGTTAAATAGCATCTTTAGTAGTACAGACTTGCAAAGGAAAAGAATACTTTACCTGCTGTGTGTCTCAGTACTTAGCATGCTGATGTTGTGTGTTGAGTGTCTTTATCTGTGTTTTCACATTATTCTAAGTTAGCTCCAGTTAAAATGGTCACTGTCCTTTTTTCTAAATATAATGTCTCTGTTGATCGTGTATTTTAATAGTAACACTAAAATACTAACATATTTTCATACGCCAGTGTTTCCTGAAGGTGTTTTTGCAGCAATGGGCTCTAATCTCACTAATGAAAGTTTCATGATAAGTTGTTTGAAATGGTCCGTCCTCTGAAGTGACCTGAGTGTGCAGGTGGAGAGGTGGTGTTGGTCTGTGAGAGTACAGCGTGTCTCTGCCCTGTTTCACCACTGTGCTTTGCCACGGCAGCACCTGCAGCTGACCATCCAGGCCCTGCAGGATGAGCTGCGCACCCAGCGGGACCTGAACCACCTGCTGCAGCAGGAGAGCGGCAACCGCGGTGCTGAGCACTTCACCATCGAGCTGACCGAGGAGAACTTCCGGCGGCTGCAGGCCGAGCACGACCGGCAGGCCAAGGAGCTGTTCCTGCTGAGGAAGACGCTGGAGGAGATGGAGCTGCGCATCGAGACGCAGAAGCAGACCCTCAGCGCCCGGGACGAGTCCATCAAGAAGCTGCTGGAGATGCTGCAGAACAAGGGGCTGCCTTCGGATCGCGGGCCTGAGGACGAGCACGACAGGGCGCGCCGCGTGGCTGAGGCCGAGTCACAGCTCAGCCACCTGGAGGTCATCCTGGACCAGAAGGAGAAGGAGAACCTGCACCTGCGCGAGGTACGTGCCGTCGATCCTTCGGCACCTGTTTCGGCCCAGGTCAGGGGGCGCTGTTATTGCTCTTTGTGCTGTACAGGCATTTGGAGCTTCTCTAGAAGCAACCTTTTCTTATTTTTCTTCTGTTACCAATGTGCAGGTGAAATGGGTCTTTCAGACTGCAGTTTCTCATGGGAATTCTACTTACACAGAGATGTTCTTTTTTTTAATTATTTATTATAATTTTTTTTAGCAGGCAGAAATAATAGGATGTCCGGCAGTGTCCCTGTTCACAAATTGAGCTGCACCGGCCACAAAGGAAAATAAGAGATAACCAATCAAATTGTAGAGGATGTGGGTCCAAGTGATTAGAGGAGGTGGGATTAACCAATCACATGTCTTGGTCCGCCTCCTGTAGTTGCTTGGCTCTAGCTCCTCTACAATCTGATTGGTTATATCTCTGAATCAGTCATTTTCCTTCTGCCCTCACAACATTTTTTGTGTAAGTAAAACTCCCACAAGCGTTTTGTTAGCTAAATGATATAAAGGTGACTCAAGTTATACATCACATTGCATATTGCACTGCATCCAGGGTGGGCAGTTTAGCAGTACAGGTCCAAGAAAATGAGGAACAATCAGAAAATATATAATATATTGACCAAAGTGAGGCCAGTGTAGCTCAATTTGTGAACAGGGACACTGCCGGCCATCCTATTCTTTCTGCCTGCTGATTGCTAAATGGATGTAGCAGAATTAAACTGCACTCCTCCAATCAAAGGATGTGTTTATTTTTATCTTTCAAATCCTCTTAGCATTTAATATCCTACCCTGGACAGAAGCACACATCTTGGCATCGGGACTAAGCATCCTGTGCCTGTTTGCTCCTGTTGTTGAGGTTTGCTTAAGAAGACAAGTTCATCTGGCATGATTGTTAGAAATTTTGTGTGTCCATCTAACAAATGGAGGTGAAGTGTGGGTTGTGTGCAGACTAAGGTGAGTGTGTGATATTGCCACTGGTTTTGTAAATTTAGATAAACCTATTAGTGCATTTGTGATTCACTACAGCATGAAAGTGTAGTATAATCTAAGAGGAATTTAGCAGAAATATACAAGGGACTGTGGTACTTTGTTTAGAAATTCTTCACATTTGAGTTTGCCATAGCTCTAAGACTCATCATCATTATAGCTGGCACAGAGTTAGAGGAAGAGGCCGTTTTCAATTAGGAGGAGCTGGTCTCCATTAGCTGAATTAGCTTGGAAGGAAATGAAGTTCACTGCTTTTCATTACTGCAGCTGTTACTTTTCTTTAATTGATTTTAAGTTCATTTTTTGATAAATTGCAGAATCAGGTTTTTCCTCAAATGTGTCTGATGATGGATGGCACGTGCTAAGAAACTTACATTTAAACAAATCAGATCATCTTCCAGTGTCATAATCATATGGAAAATGTACACACGAAGAATTGGTAACACTCTACTTAAAAGCACCCATGTTTAATGCATTATAGATACCTTCATAATGCATTATAATACATTAACGAAGTATTATAAATATAGCTATAACTATTTTATAACTACTAATATTTATTAGTATATTATTATACTAAAAAGGCATAAAACATTATAGAATGTATATTATGCATTATGAAGGCTCTATAACAGGTAGCCAGTCTTACCCAGAAAGGGTCTCTGTGTGTGCAGGTTTTTGCTGTGACACCCTAATTAGATTACTAATTAGAGGGCTGATTGGCTGAAGAGTCCTCACACTTGGGTGTGAACAGCTGACCTAAAGGTTACCCCAAAAACCTGCATACACACTGGCCCTTTGCGGATAAGATTGGCCACCCCTGTTTAAGAATGTTTTGTACTGCATTATGAAGGTATTTAGTGCATTATAGAGGAGAGCTTCATAAGGCATTCATAATGCAACATAAACCTGGCTGTAATGTGTTATGCCTTTTTTAAAATAGTTATAGCTGTGTTTATAATACTTTATGGACATATTATAATGCATTATGAAGGTTCCTACAGCACATTACCAAAGAATTTGGAGAGAAGTAAATGTCTCGGAAAACATGCATATTCATAGGACTTGAAGATGTTTAGGCACAAGGTGGCAGTATGATATAAATACAGGATTACTTTTGGTTTGCTTCTACCCAGAAGAAGCTGAATGGACAGATGCTGGTTCTTATTCAGCACACACACACACACACACTCATACTCACACACAGCATTACATTATAAACAACCAAATCCAAATTAGGCAAATGGTCTCACTGGGTGCTTTTTAATTATTAGCACCTTTTCAATAACATAAAACACTGCACATTTGTGTTTAGTGTCCATTTGAGGGGGGTGACAAAGAGAAAATGTCTGTGCGGATGGTGTGAACAGATCGATGGCCAATGGAACATTTGTTATTAAAGCAGTACATTTACAGAAATAATATGTGTCTTATATGACTTTCTGTGATCACTATATATTATTGACTTATTATGTGGAAATAATGCTAATAAGAATTTAATACTGTTTGCACGTGGATGAACTGAGCAGGATGTGGTTATTTGGAAAGTAGATACTGTATGCAACATCAGTAAGATGGCGAGATACTTCATGTGGTATGTCATGCTGAATATTTTACTGTTATCCTGTTAAAGGGATATTTACCAAAAAGCACATGTGGTGTGTCACCCAGGTTTAAATCCACACAATTAAGAAAAATATGCTTAATGTCAATGCCATGACATTTTAATCTTAGTAACTTGTCTAAACTAAGAAATAATTTGCTGTGCTCACTTTTTTCCATGGTTGGATTTGTTCCTCGGGGCAGACTGTCCTATGTTAACTGTCTCTGTGTGTTTTTTCTGTTCTGGCTTTACTTATGATGTCATGATATGTGTGATTTGTACATTGAGCAGAAGGAGGAGGGCTGATGCCAAGGTCATCTGTGAAAGGGTTGTGGGCTGGGGGGTATTAATGACTAATGGGGCTCCCAGCTAGGGGACTGCAATAAACACAGATCAATAGCTCGGAGATAGGGGCCCCAGCCGGGCCCCCTCCATGCCCGTGGCTCTGATATGCGTGCGCCTCGTCCCAGGCCAGCAGCACGTCAGAGGTGTTTGCTGCAAAGGTGTGCGACTTCCAAGGAGCTGCAAGCCGAAAAGGAAGGTTACTCACTCTGTACAAATTGGTGGTTTGCTCTTAACTCCCAGAGGGCTTTGGACTGCCCTCCCACAGGGGGAGTTAGAGAACAGGCCCCTTTTTCTGGTTCGTGTTTCAAGACAATCGCTTTGGCTCAGAATGACAGCCATAATCCACATGTGAAACGCAGGCTTCTCTGGCTGCATAAATGAACTGGTGTGTATTGTCATCACCTGACCTTCTTTTACTTGGTGGAATTTATTTTTATACGGTGCGGCTTCAGCTGACTCGTGTCAGTGAGGGAATGCCAGTTATCTTTCAAAATAGCGGTGGCATTTAGATTTTCACTTGTATAACAAAATACGTATAACAATACAAATGCTAATCAAAATAAAACTTGGTTTTATACACACATACCTTAATGATGCAAAAAAAATCTTATAATGGTTAAAAGTAAATATGAATGAATTTAATAGTACATTGTTGTGTAATTAGTCTGATATTTACATGGCCAATGGACACAGCTGGTTCCTCAAAAGACCTTCCCTGAGTTAGAAGGGAAGAAAGAAACGGTTGCTTATGTTCTGACCAGGCAGTGTTCTGTTTGAGAGACGGCAGTGAACAGAGGAAAGAAAGGGTTAGCTAAGAGCGTGGATTCTAGGAGTGCCGAGGACGGAACTGTCTCTGCCAATAAATGATCACGCATTTCAGGTCCCAGGTCTGGGTTCTCCGCATCCTATTGGCCTCTGCGGCCGAGATATTGAGATCGTCTTTGTGTCGAACCTGAATTTCCGAAGGAATTGCCGTATTAAAAACTTCTTAGCCGAAGGGTTTGCGAGCGACCGCGTGTTTTTGGCACTAATGGGAAATTTGTCGTCTCTCCATTTATTTGTCTTTGCCAAATGACAAACGCCGTGTGATACATGCCCTTTTCATCCACCATTACTTCTGTTCATTATGCTTGTTTGTTTAGCTTGGCATTTTGCCTAACACAAAAGATACCATTTACTACTATAATTTTGGTGATAGCAAACATAAACAAAAATGTGCAGATTTTAAGTTTGGAGGTCTTTTTGCGGTAAAACACTTAACTTTTTGGCATTCGCTCCAGACATGAAAAAAGTCATTAATGATTTAGCCCTAGAGAACAGTAATTATTTTTAATGGGGTTATTCAGCCACACACTGGTAGTGCCCCGTTTTTGCCAAGGTGCTAAGTTACGGGTTTTACAGTATGGCTTTTGTTTTATATCAACATGTGTAGTGTATGTTTATGAAAATGTCTGTGCGTGGCAGATGGAATGGGCAGACGTAACAATATGTAAAACTACAGGTATGTACATATACAGTCCTGTGCAAACGTTTTTTGCGGTCTAACAAAATCATGCTCTTATTATCATGTTCTTATAATTTTAATGTTGCTATAAAACTATGATATTATGTCTGTCCAAGTGTGTCAGTTTAGCCATTTCGAAAGCTTACCTAAAGCCACTGCAGTATTTACAGCAACCATCCAGTACACCCATGCATTTCTGACACGACCACTACCCTACCTTGTTTGGCTAATTAATACCTCATTAAGTTATTTAACTAATTGAGTTAATTAAGTGAGCTGGAGGTGAAATTAAACATATACATGGAGTGGCTGCGGTGCCCCTGAGGAGATGTTTGGGAAATGAAGCGCTGTTTATCTAGCCATCCAGTGAGATATCAGTTTTTTGGAGAATGGAGGAAATTTTAGTTACTCTTAATGTTAAATTGTTTTCTTTATTCTGGGAGGATATACCCTAACCACTCAGAGCAAAGCTTTAAACATTTCCTTTGACTGCCTAAGACTTTTCTACAGGTACTGTATACAGAATTAACGAAGGTGCTTTTTGCAAGAATGTGACATTCGGTATCTCGCTGTGCATTGTTCCTTATTATGGTGTTGGACACTCAACCTCTCCATCATATTCATGATCATCTGGGTCTCCCCAAAATGGCTGCTTGAAGGATGCCTCATACTCAGTTTTAGTACTTTCAGCCATCTTCAGTTCGCAACTTCATTAAGAAAAAAATACTATTAATTGCGGATGACAATGACTAGCTTCAGTTTTTAAGTAGTGGCATAACGCTAGAAGCTGACTTTTGGTAATCAGTTGGCAGCTTCATCAGTGTATAATATTTCTGTGTAAATCTAGTATCTATCTCTCTCCTGCCCTTTGGTTATGCATGCTTTTAATTGCTTGTAATTATATAGACATGAGTAAAAGATGCTCATCCGTTCATCTTCCAACTGCTTACGCAGCTAGTATGTCGGAATTACATCCTAAATTTATTAGAAATACTAAGAGAGAAGTATTTTAAACATAGACACTCAGCAGACTTCAGTAATGTTCTCTGGAATGAAAGAGAACGGTAGCATTACCATCGCAAAGGTCTTTATTTTGTGTAATACTGCGTTCCAGCACATGGAGGCAGGCTTTGTCTTCATCAAGGCTTTGCCTGTTATCAAGTTGTAATGAAATCCTTTTCCCTGAGTGAGGCAGAATGAAATATGTATTGGGGACATTTTATTTAATGTGGCTAGTTTTTCAGATTCCAGTATAACTGCCGAAATCTGCATTGGTCATTTTAGTTATTTCACCGTTTGAATTTCATTCAGTGATTCTTGTTGTCCTGGCAATGCACTCGTGGGTGGTATCTCCAATAGGCCTTTGTAAGAATTTCAGTGGATCTTATGTTGTGAGTAGAAAATAAAAACAATATGTCCCCCTTTCCCATGAATTTGTGTATTTTGGGATTTTTGTGTGTGTGTTTAAGCTAGATAAACGAATATGGCCCATCAACTTCTGCAGAGACCAGCTAAAGGTGGGCAGACTGTCAGGCTGGAAACTTTAAAGTACTTTGAGGTTCCGGACAAAAATGTTTGAATGGTTTCGGTTGAATTTCTTGCTATTAATCACTCGCAGTTCTCTGCTGAAGTCTTTGTTCTCAAAGCCTTTCTTGGACGCACAGACGTCTCGTTGAATTTCCATGTTCGTCAGTCAGCCCGCGTATGATATGGACAGTTGGTAATTCCTAGGGACCAGTTATCATGTGCTACCTGTCTCCGCACATCAAAAAAGAAACCATTTTCCCTGCCCCAGTCTGAAAATGATCCCCTGCCTTCTGAGAAATTTTCATCTGAGTGATTGGTAAAACGCTGGTTGCTATTGAATTCTGCCGAACCACTGTGGCAAGTGAAATGCCAGCAGAAGGCTGCATGCGGTCATGTGACCCTGTCTCCTCAGCTTCCCATTAAACCCATATGGAGATAGGGTTACTTTACAGCGAGGCACAGACAGGACTTCCATTAAAAGCAAGAATTAATAAATAAGGCAGTAGGCTTGTGCATTGAGTCTCATAAACGGAATGCAGCTGAGAATATTTTGGGTTAGGACACATGTTTATTTTTACTTGGTGATTATCAGCCTTCGGAGTTGAGCTTTGCTGTTTGCACACATCTTCAGCATCACCAGTGAAACTGATTTTGGAACAGAAATGTGCATCTGTGTTTGCTGTGGCTTCCCATAGAATTGGTACGTCTGCATTACTGAGTGATACACTCCAGGTTTTACCATTTCCAAATTATCAGTATTATTTTGATACTCTCAAGAGGAGAGCTAACCATTTCCTTTCTTGAAAATGTATAACCACAGAATAATGGGGAATTGAACGTATTTGTACTTCCACTATAAGCGAGGTCTGGACATTTTTATTGCATTTTTCTGGGGTGAAATTTGCTAAAGCAGCGACCTCTCTGCACTCATGCTCTGCAAGTGCCATGCTTCTACATTGAACAGATATTATTCAGCTTGCCATAAGGTCGAAGTCAACACAGTTCAATCTATTAGAAATGTGAAACAGAATTGCACAGAGAAATAGTACAGAACAATGGATGAATCTCTGAAATGCCTTCTGCTGGTGTTTCTGAACACAACAGTACACATAAGGGCTTTCTCTTTTTTTTAGAGGTTTAGTTGAAAATAATATCTTAATCTTTAATTTGGAAGGTTTCTGTAAAATTCCTCTGGATAAGTTACACTGAAAGCCCCTCTAATGAACTCTGAACTTTTACAGGACATCAATGCTGGTGGCTAATTCTCCGGCTTTTTTTTGTAGTTCATTGAGGCAGAGTTGGGACTGAAATTTCAGAAATGTCACTTGCTACTTTTACAGAGGAAATCTTGATTGTATCCGCCAATGTGGCCATTAGCTGCTTGGTCCTGTTTGCCTGACACACTGTCCATGTTCTGTGATGTTCACATGCCAAATCATTAGAAATCGCGACTGCCCAGTAATCGACGAGTGTGGATTTAAATACCTTTATCATTTAAATATTTGCATAATGCCATATTTGTTGCTTCGAATGAATTAGCATTTAACTATGAACTTTTCCCTCTACATATATCCAGGGCTACCTATTAATCCAAATTCCTCCTTTAACCTGGTGTAATCTACTGTGTTTCCATCTACCTGCTTAAGGAGCAGTTTATCTGAACAATGAATGGATTGGTTCAAAGCTGAAATGAACAGAAGGGCAGTCAGGTTTCAGTCTGTTGTGCTAATCTTTAATCTCTGGTAATCTTTAATTATTCTGGTTCGCTTTAGTTGGACCTGACAAACTGATAAAAAAAAAAAGGATAAGATATTTTTACCCATTTTACACTGATTATGCAGTAGAGGGTAACAGAGGGGGCCTAGAGCATATCCCAGACCACAGGCAGCAGATCCCTAAGACCCAGCACTGTAGATGCCAGTGGCCCGTATCGTGTTCACAGAGGCATACCAGCCATGCCGATATGCAGGCTGAGAATGTCCAAGTGGAAAAAGATCATGACAAAAGTCTGTCTTTCTTTTTTTTCCAAAAATACTGATGCGATATGGAAGAAAATCTCAGCCTGTTCCCTTCAGGGATCAACTTTAATATAATCATCATAACCACTGACAACATACTGCCGGATGATACTAGTAAGTTAAGTAGTATCTTTTACGTATTAATGTATTAATATGTTGGAGGGTGACCCTGTGTTTGTGATTGGAGGGATCCAGGCATACATCCCAGAGTCACCAGAAGGGTATTGTCATTGGACCTACAAACAAGGTCCTCAGTCCCCTCCGTCAGACATTCTGGCTCTGCTTTGTGAATTGTACATCGCTTTAGATAAAAGCACCTGCTAAACATTATTAAACATTATTAATGATAAAATATTGTGCTTTTAGGCTAGTAAGCTTACCTAGATTTATTTCTGGAATTTAAAGATCTTCTGGTAAGCACGTACAGTCGGCGCCGTCACCGTGGGAAATTCTGATGGACTTCTGGGTCAAAGTGCAGATATTATCACAGACACAAGTTGATGATCCCAGGTTAAAGTGTAAGGCATTCATTAGACTGACAGGGATACTGTACCAATTTCCAGTAAATCTTGTAGAAATACATATTGGTGAACCTCATGAAATCTTTATGTATGAACATAAAACAATGCTGCTAATTCATTATCATTTAGTTCATGCAGAAATGAATTGCGAAATGCAATGCATTGAAAAGGATGCCATTACGCTTCAAGAGGTACTACTCAAGGCAGGTAAGTTCCAAACAAGTTCACAGTGTACACTTGAGTATAATGCACTTTAGTTCTTTGTGGGTTTTTAATTGACTCAGCGTATAGCTGGAATACACAGGTATTTCAGTGTGGAAGCTTTAATATGATCACTATAAAAGGTAAAACAAAACATTATTCATGTCATATTATACTTTTTATTACAAATAGCAATAAATGATAAAAGCATATGAATTATACTGCTTTCCTTGTTTGTTCCAAGCATTTAATAATTTTTTGATTTATTGCCTGTAGGGAGTTAGCTAAGGAAATGCAGATGTTGGCTTTCACAATTTATAAAATAATTTCTGGCTTCCTCTCCTGAATATTTGAACATGTTTAGTGTATTTATCCTCTGGGCCATCACATGGTAATTATGTTAATGAGGCCTCTCTATGTGGTGCAATGGTGACTTTTACGCTCCTGTAACGCAGAGTCACTGTGTGTGAAACGTCAGTAGCGTACATGTAAGGTAGGTTTCGTCAAGATTCTCACTGGCCTGTGAAACCCTATTCTTGAGGGTCGTTCTGTCAGTCTAGGAGTCAAAGGCTGTGTTTGGCAGTGGGCTCCAGATGAGCCGCAGCCTGGCTGTGCTTACAGCTGCAATTTTGGGGAACATTTTTAGAGATGTCAGCGTTGTCTCTGCACTTAACATTTCTCTGGCAGGCCTCGACAGCATAATGAAGTAAATGAGGGACACTCTGTGATCCTATCTTGATGGGGCAGTGATAAGCTGCTAATGGACACAAGGATCTTCCAGACTGGGGTAGAGTTTCATAGCCACAAAGATGGGCTTTGCTGGCCCTTTGTTTGGCTGACAAACATGGAGCTGAATCAATAGCTAACTGAATGCCTACAGGAATTGCTTTCCTTCCCAAAGAACAACAAACGCAATGCGGCAACCTTTAAGGGTCCTGCTTAGAGAAAATGGAAGCAAATTCCAATTGGCTCATCGATATAATTGGGAATCAGCAGCCCTATTTGGACATTATGAAGCATTATTTTGGCTGTTCTTCTTCCATACAATGGAGTACATATTTAATATTTATTTATACATTTTTAAGAATATTTAACAATCAACCTTCCACATTCAAAAACTCAATAGTCTGTGACATTAGTAACATGATCTTATGTATGTGTGTTAGAGCTGGAATTAGTTTTTTTCTGCTGAAATGTGCTTCTGACATGATGGGTATTTGGTCTCCAGTAAGTTGCTCAGGTTTTAAACTAATTTAAATAGATTTTGTAACAGTTTGGTCACTTAAACATGTACCGTTCCCCCATTTACATAAATCAGCAATGACATTCCTTTCCTTCTTAGCAGGTGCTTGTTACATTTATGTATTACACCTTCAAATTATGCGTGTTTGTGTGCATTCACAATCCCAAGTTTAATTTGCAATTTCTAAAGAAATTCCATCCAGTCTATCCCAGTTCACACATCAAAATTATGCTGTGCCATTTCTACTGTGTTGCCTTATGTTCTCAGTATAATGTGACACTAAATGCTCAGATAATCTGCATAAATAATGTGTTTCCTTTTCCAGGAAATTGTAAATGCTTTTAATTGGGCTTAATACAGTTGACCTTGCCCTACATTCTCTGGCCGTCATTGTCCCGCTCAGGCAATGTGACACTCTAGTGTGTAACAAAGGAAAAAACAGGTGTGCCTTACAGAAGGCTTCAGTTATACTTAAAGTCCTCTTTTACATGCCGTATGACAGAATATTTCCCTAATAATACTGAATAATATGCCTCTCAGGTATCGCAATGCCTCTTCTAAGACAAACGGCGCTGTTATTGCATTATGACAAGTCTGTTTGAGCTTAACATGTGAGTAAGCATTCCTGCATCCTCGCTAGCTATTCACAGTATGTGATAGCAAAAGTCTCCATTAGCCATTAACTTTTGCAACATTTGTGCCATTTAGTCTAAATCAGAAACAGCACATGCAGATTACATAGTGAAACATGTTACTACATTGCACAAGTAGGTGATGAGGGGTAACAAATTAAAACCCCAGAGGAACTGCTGGCAGGATCATTGTTGATGAAGGGGCTGTATAAGCACTATATTTACTTTATAATTTCAATGTTTTTGCACCGTGTGCATTTTGCATAGTGCTGCAGTCCTCACCGAGAGCATATATAAAATTATAGATGAGAGCTTCCTAGGACAGTCATAATGCCTGAAAATCATGGCTATAATGCGTTATACCTTTTTATAAATATTTATCGCCATGTTTATAATGATTTATGAATGCATTATGAATGTGTGTACAAATTATAAAAAACATGGTCTTATGTAAAGTGTTACCGAAATACCCCTTGTCATTCAAAGGCAGTGCAGTTCTACTGCTCCGGTACTTCCGTCATCTGAGAATTAAAGGCTCCTTTTACAGTTAGATTTCAGATCCCCAGTTCCTTTCCAGTGCGATATGCTCAGAGGCACGTTGCATAACAGCTCTTCCCCATGTGCTCTAATGCTGCCTGTGAACAGATCTGACTCATTCTAATAAAGTATCGGGAGCACGGTTTAGACTTCGCATGCTGTCATACTGCACGTCGGATCAATACCACCCGACTTCCTGTTTCCTGTGATACGCACATTTATTTTGTGCTGCCATCCCACTCCTGACAAAGATGAAAAGAAAAAAATACATTTTGAAGAGGAGTATAAGTTTACAGTGGGATTGGCTGGATGATTACTCAGCCAGTGTCTGTGTGTGTGTGTGTTTCTGTGTGTGTCTGTTGATGTGTGTGTATGTGTCACTGTTACCATTAATAATTGATAGAGTCTCGCAAACTAGGCATGGGCTGATAGAACGTGTCGTCGTGTGAGAGCAGCATATAACAGTGAGCGGGGGCACCTGTGGCACCCCTGACCTAGCCTTCCCGCCGCTAACGCTGCACCGCTCTCGGCTTCTGTTCGCACTCCCACGAAGGGAAAAACAGAAAGTGCTTTAACGAGCGTATGAGCGAGACGAGGGAAAGTCAAGCAAGTGGCAGAGAGGAGGAGAGACGCTGAGGGAGCACAGACCATCTTTTGTGCGCGCATGGTTGTTTTTTGGAAGTAATAGCACCATGAGTCGTCAAGCTTACTTCTACCGCGTCCCTCCGCAGGAGCTTCACAGGAGAAGCCAGCCGCAGGTGGAGCCAGCCAAGACCAAGGCTCTGCAGACGGTCATCGAGATGAAGGTAAGGCCAATCCTCCGGGTCCATGGGGGGCAGGGCCTTCCACATCCAGCCCCACACGGTAGCAGTCTCCCCCCTGTTGCTCAGCGCTGCCCTGCAGCCAACACAGCTCCTTGCTGCTTCAAGACTTCCTTAAATGCATAAGCATTATTATTAGACTATTTGTTCTTGTACATATTTTTCCTGTTGTGCTTTGTCAGAAATAACAGGGGACTAATACAGTTTCCCCTGAAGCATATACCTTATAATTATGAGGCCTTTCATAAATATGACTCCAGATCAGTGTACATTACACACAAGCTTCCCAACCCCAAACACTGTCGCCTATGGAGAAGACCAAAGGACAGATAACACCTCAATTAGTATATTATTTGAAAGCTGAAAGATATTGTAATACAACAACTCGTCTTCAACACAGAAACCATTGCAGCGTGCAGCATGCCACTATTCGACAAAGTACAATTTATAGCATTTTATTTTTTATTGGTAAAATCACTGCCTTATTTACCTATATTTTAGAAATTGGTTCATGCAAAATGTGAAAGTATTGTGAAGAAAGTTTTTCATGTAGAGAGATTTTTGTATTTTTTTATGTGTATCTTTGCATTTTATTGCAAAGTTACTAGCATGTAAGCAAATCACAGGTGTTGTTTATTGCTGACACCATGGAGAGATAAAATTCTAAATGGATGGAAATTTGGAAGCTTATGAAAGAAAAGAAAGTAGGTCACTTAATGGAAAAATTGTTTGTAACTAATGTAACATGGAAATCATCACTCTAGCCTCAGCCTTTTGATGTCAGCACCAGCTTTGAAAAATGCCATCAGCTGCAAACTTTGGCAACTTGAAAAGTTTATTCAGGTTCTCTTTACAGTATTTGATGAATCCATGTTAAATTTAGCACGCTTTACCTTTTTGCAGCTAATGAAATCATAGTATTAGTACTTTTTAAAATAGATTTTTATTGTTGTACTTTCTTACATCTATCAAGGCATAGTTGTGGTTTAAGAAAGCAGTTTCCATGACAACTGAGACCAGCTAACGAGGGAGTGGATTTAATGTCAGTCAAAGATTAGCGGCCTTTTAGTCACGTTTTTCGGCAGAATCTTGAATAGGGTCATAGGAATTTGAGTTTCAGCTAATGTCTCATTTTAAGCATAGAAGGATCTTATGAATTTCAGCTTTTGCCTGTGTGTGCACATGTGAAAACTGCATGGCCATTCATAATCAAATCTCATGCGGCTTTCAAACTGCAGCCCAAAAGCTAATTAGTGTAGTGATGTGCGCTCAGTATATGCACCCGCGTGTGCATAACCTCTCACTGTCTGTGATGCCATGATTGTTAAATAAAAGAACGAGAGAATTGTGACAGCTTAGGTGCATTTCCTATGTGTTCTACGCCACTTTTCCTGGTTCAGTATTCAGTTTTTCAGACGCACACCTTACACAAGCAAATTGGAGAGAAATGAGATTCATGTGCAGTGTGTCTCCTGATATATTGATAATATTGCGACAGTCTGCCATGGTTTATGGGCAAGAACCTGTTGATCCAAATGTGTAAGTATGTGATCTCATGATTAACCAAAGGATGGCACTCTGCCCACAGAAAAGTTCTCTTCTATACATGCTTCCTCTAACATTTTTTACATTAATCGAGTTTTACTTAATCATAGGCGAAATTTATAACGTTACAGGTGACAGCAAGCCTTTCTGGCTTGTAAAAGGTCAGTAGCAGGTATACATATATTATTTATATGTACATGCGCACACATATATGCCAGGAAGCTTAACAGAGACTGTTTTTTAAAATGTTCTGAGGCCATAATAAAACATTGTCCCTAAAAGAGCTGAATAGGTCTTTACAGAGGCAAAGCGCTGAACAGACTCTCAGCAGTCATGCCTATGGAAGTGTGAGGCACAAACTGAAACATGTGTGTTGTATAACTTTTACAGAATTCAGCACCCCCTTTCTGTTTTGATCCAGATGTGATATGGCAGGTACAGTATGCCATTGTTTTGTTTTTTTTTTTGCTGTGAAGTGTTCTTTCAACCATTTTACCCCACTTTCCAATATATATCTGTCTGTATGGTATACATGATATCCTGACAATTACTAACTTTACCCTTTCGCTTCTTGTGACCGCATAATACTGAAAGAATATAGACATATATTCTTCTCTCCCCATCCTTAATTTGGGCTGTCCTTGTGTGTGGTGTTGGAGTTCTGGAGTGACACTTTAAGTAACACCAAGCAAATGCTGGACAAAACACCCAGTTTAAGCAACTCAGTTTAAACGCACTGCAGCCCACACTGCAGTGACCCGTGTTTAGCTGCTTATATTTTAGTCAGCTGTATTTTCCATCATTTGTTTTGTAATGAAAAAAAGACTTTATGGTCTCCTGGATTGTTGTGCAGGTTGATTATTAAGAAATATAATCTAAGTATATTTTCATTGCTCTTTTGCTTGCGGTTTGCTTTTATTGGCTGCTACCATGATCCGTATAGTACTGAATAGATGCTGAGTTTATTATGTAACATCACAGGTAAGTATATTATATTGGTTTTAGAAGTATGAGAGTTACAACATTCATGCATGTTGTTTGGTTTTTCTTGTTACAGTTTGTTTCCATCCATTTTACTCAAATCATAAATAATACTCCTCCTTATCTGCGTAGTAACTTAAGTTAACCTTACCAACAAACTTTGTGCAGGTTGCACGATTGATTCCAGTTAAGGGAATAATCATCTTTCCCTAGTGTTCTGTCCAGTAGGGCAGCCATGTCTCGACAAGGCCAGAGCTGTGAATCTAACAGAAACACGAATGGTTTGTGACATATTTATAAACGAGGGGACAAAGGGGGTCTTTTCAGAGATGGCCTCGTGTCCACTGCTTATTTCTGCCCCTTGGGTAGAAATGAGTTCAGTTTATAATGTACAAGCACCCCCCCCCCTTTTTGCTCTGAAAGGTTTTTTTGCGGTGACAGCTCCCTGCCAGGTCTCTCTGCTGAGGTATCTGGTTTTCCTTTGTGCAGGTGGAATAGCCTGTGGGTAGGGATGAATAATGCAGCATTTGGGCGCTGTCCTGGAAACAATGGCATTGTTTATTGTGACAGCAGGCCATGTGTTGTGAGGGGTCTGGGGTGCAGGGGGGGGGGGCATGAGGGCTCCGCTTGATTGGTCCCCAGGTTGAATTTCCTCTGCAGTATCATTGTTCGTCCCTCTAACACATCAGCGCTGTCATCGTGAAACGGACTGGAGAAATGTTTCTGCTGGGCTGGATCTGTGCTTCAGGTGTTACCAGTGAAAGGTCCATTGTGTATGCAGCTCCTGTGCGCTGCGAGTGGCCCGCACAAAGCCCCCACCGTCAGTTGACGGCCACATTGATGTTGGCTCCGGTGGCGGGGCCCAGATTGAAGTTGCTTCTCTGCTTTCCCCTTGTATTTATTGCATTTACGCACAAGTCACTCTCAGGAGAGGAGAGGCGTTAAATGCACTGATACAAGTTTTTATCGAAACACTTTATTCACTTTTTCCTGGATCAGGCTGGAATTAACCTGGAAAATGGATGTTTAGTTTTTATTCTGGAAATATAAATCCTCAGTTCAGTGACGGACACACGCAAGTGGGCCATTCTTGCTCTGTTGATGTTTTAAAATGTACCTTTTCTGCGAAGCTCTGGTGGACTGAGTGGAGTAGAATCTGCGGAGATGGCTGAACCGATACAAATAGTAAATAAAGTAACTTTTCTCATTTACATCACACAGGGAGGATAAATTAGTATTTAATTCATACCTCACTAACCCACACCAGCAGAACTGAGCTTGATGCCTTCCTGTCTTCCACAATGATCTCTATAGGTTTTTCATTTTTATTTTGAAATTTATTTTGTTTGCATGACAAAATCTTTAAAAAACTTTTAAAAAATCAGTCCACAAAAGGCCTAAAATACTGTGTGGTATTAATTCCTCTGCAAATTCTTGTGCAGGACACCAAAATTGCGTCTCTTGAAAGGAATATCAGAGACCTTGAGGATGAGATTCAGATGCTGAAGACAAATGGGTTGCTCAATACGGAGGACAGGGAGGAAGAGATGAAACAGATGGAGATCTACAAGAGCCATTCCAAGTTCATGAAGAACAAGGTATTTTTGCTGGAGTTCATGTTTGGGATGGATAGACAGAACCGTACGCATCACTGTACGCCATCACTGATACGTGCCTTTCACGTTTTCTGTTTGCACCATTTCATACACGGTTTGTGTTCCCTTGGTGATGAAAGAGTCAGACTAAAGCTCCTACTGTCTCTGCACTGTAATGTCTCAGATATCACGCCATTAATAAAAGCCTCCGCTCTGCTCCTCCGCCCATCCAGCTATTTCACTGGCTGCTTCTCCATTCCTCAGGTCTCACTGTCCGGTTTGTCAATATTTTTATTTATTTATTTTTTGAGCCCCTCACAAGAATGCTGAACATTTTTGTTCATTTGTAGCATTTTTTTTTACCCCCATTGCTGGATTTTTTCGCCTAACGGACGTTATGAAAGGCGCTCTGTCACCTGAGACATGAAGAAGTGCGTCCATCTTTGCCAAATCGCTGTTTAAAAAATATTTATTATTCCATCATCTGCGGTATCTTCTTCGGGATGCCTTTCAGCGGCAAGGACTGCTGATTATGAATGTTGATAAATCAAAAGGCGGGGGTAGGGGGTGGGGCGGCTCTCCTGATAAGGAACCCAAGGTTACAGTTTTCCTCACAATGGCCCTTTGATGAAAAACAGCTCTGGGTGCTATAATCCTTCATAGGGCATCATACCGACTCTTGACCTTTATGAAATGAACACTTATTTGTACCATGTGTAAGAAACGAGGCTTACTTGACCCGAATGTAATAACGTTACAGAATGTGAAAACAGGGAAGCCTTTCATGGAAGTTTTTCTTTTTTAATCAAAGGTGGAGCTGAGGTATAATTTAATGGAGAGTGCTTGCCGACTTTCTTTGATGGATTCATTATTTATGATGGTAGAGTCGCTTTCTGAGGCATTACGCAATCTACAGGCTTTTTCTTGGGTTTACTTTGACAGGCAGTTCTAAGACAATTCCAAACCACTGTAATATGTAAAATGTGACATCACTCTTGGAAACACGGGGGCAAATAATTAATAATAATAATTTTCTCTAGTGATGAAATGATAACATCTTTAGGATATTACATATACCAAATCTTTCTTTGCTGTTCTTTATTATTGTTTTTATTACGCATTAAAATTGGTACTGACAGTGTAAAAATTCAAACATGTTTGACGTTTCTCTTGTGTACATTAGCTCAAAAAAGGTGAATTACTACATTTCTTTCACCTGTAACAACTCAGACTATGGTGAAACAAGTGCATCATAAAAAACTATTTAAAAATACAGTTTTCCCTTTTTGCATTACTAGCTTCAAGTTGTTTTCAATTTCTGGCTAATTATTTAGCGATTAGCTGGACTTCTCTTGTTTTTGTTCTTGTTCTTTTTTTTTTTTTAGGATAAATTTACACCCCAATTTTCTCTGGGGACTCCCAGGACTTCTGTGAGATCCTATGACCCCACATTCCACATCTCACAGCACTCTGGGATATCAGATCGCTCAGAAGTACTTTTTATTCCCTTTTTTTTTTCTTTTACATGAGTTGGTCTTGCATTTTTGTGAATTTTGATGTTATGATGTGCTCAGTCAAGTATTGTTGAGAAATCTCTAGTTTTCAAATTTTTGGCAGAAGGTTGCAGCCTGTGTGCGCACAGTCATAGAGTCGAATTCAATCCCCCCACTGAATTCTGCCCGGCGTCAAGCAGCTAAGAAGCACAGCGTATGATCTGCCAGATATTTGAATGTGATATTTCTGCTCCATGTACGTTTCTCTCACCACTTCTGTCACCCTGCATCACGGGAGCCATCGAAGGCTCCCTTTGTCACGACTGTGTTTCCCAGTATGTTCTGACTCTGGAATGCATGTGCTTGTGTTTTGACACCCACTTGTACGTTTTGGTTTTTTTGTTTTGTTGCTTACTGGAGGTCTGCAGTACCTTTATCTCAACAGTTCAGGTGAACTGGGAATCAGGCTTTCGGATTTCCACTACAAAATCCGAACCCTCTGCCTTGCTTTGCGAGAATTGCTTTAGCTTGTCATATGCCAAATAAAAATAGCTTCTTTTTGATTTTTTTTTTCCCCACAACCATATATTTGTTTTCCAGATCGATCAGCTGAAGCAAGAACTGTCAAAAAAAGAGTCTGAGCTTCTAGCCTTACAAACTAAGCTTGAGACGCTGAACAATCAGAACTCGGACTGCAAGCAGCACATCGAGGTGCTGAAAGAGTCTCTGACTGCCAAGGAGCAGCGGGCCGCCATCCTTCAGACGGAGGTGAGTTTGAACTTTGACCTTTTGTCAATTTATGCAAGTTGCGTGGCCCACATAAGAAACCGTTTCTAATCTTGTCATGGCATAACCGTGAATTTTAGTAACCTTAGCCATTCAGTCTGCAGCGATGCCTGGATATGAATGGAGAATCGTATTGGCTATATGGGGCTCTCTTTAATGACTGTTTCACACAGCCAGAAAAGACTGGCAGCATTTTCTTCGGTCCCTTTGAAGTTGCGAATATCTTTGTGGGTCTGATGATTTTATCGGCTGGAACTTAATAGGAATTTTTAGAAACTTCTGTTGAGTTGGAAGTGATACTTAAGATCTCTTTGAATGGGAAATTGAGAGCATTTCTTAACGATGTGCACTCTTCATTACAGGAAGCAATTTTGGATGAAATTAGGTGTAATTGTCTATACATGTGCAAAGAATTTGGGGTCGAGGAGGCTGAATACATCATAGTGGAAGACATTAGTGTCGAGGTTATCAGGAAACCGCTGCATTATGGGTTAATACATAATTGGACCTAATGCACCTGATACATGACACTTACTCTCAGTGCTCCAAAGGCCACTTTAATGTCGGGAGCTAAACATTATAAATGCAACATTATAATGGGATCTGTCAAGGAGAGTCTTCCTCATTCTGCGCCTTCTCTCTGTTTGTTTTAGCTTGAATAGATGTTCATAGTGCTCTCTGAGAATTTCAAGATGAAAAGAGGCAGTGATTTTTGTGTCCAGTATATTTTTTGAAAAAATGAATGCTGGATGAAACAGCCAGTGACAAACAGAAACAAGCAGTAACAGGCAAGACTGCAATGGCATTTTCAGCGCCAAGTAGGGTGGCCTGCAGGCTTTTTCCAGATCGTTCTACATTCTCTCAGTATTGATTGATATGTCATATGTACACTAGTTTTGCACTGTTATATTCATTATTATTATATGTAATATTCATATAATATCTAACATTTTAAAATATCTTGGCCTAGTTTTAGCAGAGGAAAGCCCAAAACACAGCAATATAATTATCAGTGCTGATATTAACATTCAAGTACAAACAAGCCATTTGCAAAACACTGGTGGTGTTCATGCAGCACCTGTGTTTTTATTTGTTTCTTTGTACAAATGTGGGGATCTGGCCGATAGCGATGAGACTTGCAAAATCTCAGTGATTTTTTTTAATTTTAAAAGAGAATTTGAGTTATTTTTATCATAGGAACGAAGATTCGATTTTGGTTCCAGAATGCATCTCTTTGAACTTTAGTGCCACTCTCTTAACCCGTGTCTGCTCTTCAAATGCATATTGTACTTTTGTCTTTTAAAAACTTCATTTGATTTTTTTTTTACTTTCTGATTGACTTTTTCTGCCAGTTCACCTCATTGTTGAACAGCAATGTTTTAAGGCAATTATATTCAGTCACTAAGGATAATTATGTATATTTATGACCAGAAAGGAGCATTTTCCTTCTTTATGAAATTAGCTAGTACAAATAAACCATAGACTTCGTACACTCAAAGAATCGCCTTTCAGTGATTCCCTAGTATTTAGATGCAAAACTCTCTTTTAAGTTCACCAACAGTATGTTTACCAAAGAGAGATCACTTGAGTTGCTAAAGTCCACTCTACTATCCTCAGAATTCTAGGCTTGGAACTATTACCTTGTTCAGTTTGCTTGGCCTCCAGGAATAAATCAGAAATGTGCTTCATTGTGTCCTCTTGTTCAATATTTACCTGGCAAGGAGACACTAGAATGTGATTTCATGGTTCCGTTCCACTGAATTTTCAGTTAGACATCAGACATTTCTTTGTCCCTAGAACACCTATTTGGTCTTTGTTTCATTGTTTCTACAGTTTTTATTGATGATATAAACATCAGGATTCGTTTTTAAAAATCATTTAATTTAAATAAGCTAACATGGCTATAACGAATACTGGTTGAAATTTTGGGTTCAACTTCCAGATACTCCTCATTGAACCCAGTGAAATGTGTGGCGCAGAATGCGTTGGGTGCTGAGTTGTATCATGATCAGCAATCTGCAGGTGGAGGAATCGGGTGGCGATGGGGAATGTTCGGGAGGCTGACCATTTCTCTGTCATAGAAACATCAGCCCTTTATTTGGCTTGGTTCCATTCACTCTCAGATAAACACATTCGTGAAATTAAGTACTGCATCATATTTGCCCCAGTGTTACCTGAAAATAAAGACAGAGGCCTTTACAAAGCGGTAGTAAAAAAAAAACTTTATTAAAAAAAATGGGCACTACTATGATAAACAAGATTTTTCGTAGCATTTAATGATATGAAGGTAATAAGCAGCATTGTAGAATTACACCTGGCATTTTTTGCTAACATATTACAATGAGCTCTTTATTTTTTAACTGTCAGCATTGTGCATATATATCCAGTATTAGTGCTTGGAGGATGGATATATACATTTGAAGGGGTTATAATAGTACAGGCCAGGTGTGCTGCTTTGAGTACATCAACACGTACAACACCGATGGGTTTCTCAAGCTTAACACTTTCCGTTATGTATCTGGGTTTATCCAGCACTGTAATGACAGTCGGCATCCCTTCTTACTTCTTTACCTTGATAAACGGAGGCTGTACTGAGGGCAAAACGGGGGCAAAACCCTTAATGTGTCCTTAATGCTTTGTGTGCTCAGTCTGTATTAGCTGGGAATAAATATGGATGGATAAGAACATGTATGTGTTTTTGGTGTGAAGATTTCAAAGGCAAATACCTCCCATCCCCAGTTAATTCACCCCCCATAAGAACACTTATGGGACCATTTGGATAGATGGCTACCAGCTTCCATATTTTTTTTACCTGTAATGAGAGACTTTTCATTTTGGAGGAAAGTGTCAGATTTCCAGCAAGTAGCTCCAGTGGGTATCACATGCATGCTGTCCTATTTGTTAATGTAGTAGGACTGGCCAAGTATAAATGATACATCAGCTTATTGTCAATTTATTTAAATAAGAAACTGAGAAAAGGAACGTTGTTTCACATCAGCTTATTGCATCACATAAATGAACAAAATTCCAGCCAATCATATGGCAGTCTTTTATGAATGAACAACCTGAAATCAACAATATCCAGCAAGGTTGACATGCTACTGTTTTGGTAATATAATGTAAGCAATGCTTCATTTATAAACTCTGAGCTCATAGGCTACGTTCACATTACAAGTGCCATTCTTCCATTGAAATTTTTTGCTCAGATCGGATTTCTTGATGGTTTAATATTCATAATTACAAGTCACCTGTAATGTGAAGGCATCTGTCGTCCAAAATGACACGTATGCGCACATTGATAAGTTTTCGAATGAGTCATATGCATCACCGACAACGAAAATGCTCAGTGCATGCATACAGCCAAAAAAAAAAAAAACTAAACATGAATTCTGATCTGACCGTTCGATTGTCACATACCCAAGAATTGGACACATGCTTGATCTTGGACCACATATGAGAATGACTCAAATTTGATTTGAAAAGATAGGACTTCTGTGTCCACACAGCTCTGAAAACAGATCTGTATCATATTAAGGCAAGACGTCAGATTTGAGTCACTCCAGCTTGGTAAAGACCATCATGATGTAATGCACACACATCAGTCTTTAACAAGGATAATGTACTATTACTGCCTTACATAACAATACAGTATTTTCTATTGATGCCTATTAGTTACATCAAACTTTTTACTTTTCTTGTTTCAACTTGTGGTCCTTCTCATTAGCATTAATCTGCAAATGCTGCTCCTCTCTTCGCTTCCTCTGCTTGTTCTCATTAGCGTTAGCATCCACAAACACCGCTCCCCTCCTCGCTGTCTCTGCTTGTTCTCATTAGCATTAGCATTTGCAAATCTCTTTCTTTCTCTTTCTTGCTTTCCTTTCAAATCAAAAGTCATACACAAACTATTTTATAAATATGCACTTCTTTAGTTCAATTTGCATTTATTCCAAAAGTGCACTCAAATTATTTAAAGTTTAATGATAATTATAATCGGCGTAGCCTTTGAGGTGCCGGAACGCCAGGGCTGTTCTCCGACACACATCACTCAGTGCACAAAAGAGATAAGTGTCAATAATGAATGCCACAGCTCAGAAGCCTTGACTAATTTTTTAATGGATAAGCAAGATACAAAGTTGTCGGTAGTGTGGTGGTATGTTTTGCAGTTTAAAGTCTGACAGGCATGGTACTGCGTGAAATACAGAGTAAAGACCCATTTTCTAGTGTTACACCCTGCAATAAAAACGTGTTTTCATATGATTCACTTATTAAAATTAGGTTTCAGTTTGCAATCCATGCAATTTGTCGCCTTTTTCATGTTCTGAATCTGTTTAAGGGAATTTTAAGTAAAAACAGTATTTAAATAAAAAAAAATAATGACTTGAATCACACATCATTATTAATATCGATTGATATTAAAAAATGATCCTGATAAAATATTCTGTCATATCACCCAGCAGTACCCAGTAGAGATTAATTGGTACCGCTTCTATTTGATCACTTATTAGTTTTAATTTGGCGGCTGCAGTATGGCGGCCTTCCATATGAAGGACAGTTGACTGTAAAACAGGGCTATACTGTCATTACGAGTGTTATTAATGGTGTTTATATTGTTAATTGTGTGCATTTCTTTTGAGAAACGACTGAACTGGTAGCAATTTGAGTTGTTTCGTACTTATATTTTCGGCAAAGGGAAGCAGCTAAATCTAACGCTGATCAAATCGCATGGGAACACTGAGCATCGCCGGATGGGTCCTCTTTCTGCCATCCAGTTTGCGGTAACAGTTTCTTGCAGGAAAGATCTAAAAGCGGGATGGGCAGGATGCTTAATGGGCATGTTTAGCGGAGTGCCAATAAATCAGGGTGTCAGGATTGTAAACGATCTTCAAAATGATTACCATCTGTGACAAGAATATTCACAAAGCATTAATGAACGTGAGTGTGCTGTGATTTGAACAGGAAGCAGGTGCTACCTGAGATGTGTTATAGTACCGGTTACAATTATGGAGACCTGCGATAATTCTATGTTGCGGTTGCATGTTCATTAACCCCTCGACCCCTAACCCTGTCACCACACAGAAAGCACACATCTTTCTTGTGCAAAGAATGAGGCCTTTCTTCTGTGGACTGCTCTGACTGAGACTTTGGGGCTGCAGAGGCCGGTTTTCAGCCATGCTTCATCCTTTCTCCAACCTTTCTCCTCAGTGATTCAGCTGTTATTTCAATCCGTAGCAGAGTTAGCGATGTTAGCCTGGCATACCTCTTGCTAATGTGGTACAGTCCATAGCAGAGTTAGCAATGTTTGACTGGTGTACCTCTTGCTAATGTGGTACAGTCCATAGCAGAGTTAGCAATGTTTGACTGGTGTACCTCTTGCTAATGTGGTACAGTCCATAGCAGAGTTAGCAATGTTTGACTGGTGTACCTCTTGCTAATGTGGTACAGTCCGTAGCAGAGTTAGCAATGTTTGACTGGTGTACCTCTTGCTAATGTGGTACAGTCCGTAGCAGAGTTAGCAATGTTTGACTCGTGTACCTCTTGCTAATGTGGTACAGTCCGTAGCAGAGTTAGCAATGTTTGACTGGTGTACCTCTTGCTAATGTGGTACAGTCCGTAGCAGAGTTAGCAATGTTTGACTGGTGTACCTCTTGCTAATGTGGTACAGTCCGTAGCAGAGTTAGCAATGTTTGACTGGTGTACCTCTTGCTAATGTGGTACAGTCCGTAGCAGAGTTAGCAATGTTTGGCTGGTGTACCTCTTGCTAATGTGGTACAGTCCGTAGCAGAGTTAGCAATGTTTGGCTGGTGTACCTCTTGCTAATGTGGTACAGGCTGTGTTGGAACTTTTCTGCAAGGATACATTTTCCTGGGAAGTATTGAACAGGCCTTGTTTTGAACAAAGAGCTGATCACATATGCGTGACAGATGAAAGTATCATTAGAGAAAGACCCTCGAGCGACATAGAATAAAAACGTTTCTTCAGCTTATGAAATCCAAAGAACTTTTTTTATTATTATTTTACCTATATATTCTATCCACTTCAATGTAACACATCAGACTCATTCTATCTCGAAAACCAATAATGTGATTTCACCAGTGTCGGAGGTCATGTCCTGTCTGTTTGAAAGGTGTGCACATTTGAGACAACATGACATATCAGTAGGACGACAGGACCTGACACAGTTATATGCCAGAGTCCCAGAGTGAGCATGGAGACCTTTGTTACTGCCATCTGACACGGACACCACTGATGAACAATATAACACTCGTACCACTTTGGCATTTACCCGGACTACTACTGTAGATCCGGAAGCATTGCTACACGTCATATCGTATCCTCATGTCGTTAAAGACCATGGAACTGTTCATTTTACAGAACATGGTATTCTGTGGAGGGGCGGCATGGTGGTGCAGTGGTTAGCACTGTCGCCTCACACCTCTGGGACCCGGGTTCGAGTCTCCGCCTGGGTCACATGTGTGCGGAGTTTGCATGTTCTCCCCGTGTCGTCGTGGGGTTTCCTCCGGGTACTCCGGTTTCCCCCCACAGTCCAAAAACATGCTGAGGCTAATTGGAGTTGCTGAATTGCCCGTAGGTGTGCATGTGTGAGTGAATGGTGTGTGAGTGTGCCCTGCGATGGGCTGGCCCCCCATCCTGGGTTGTTCCCTGCCTCGTGCCCATTGATTCCGGGATAGGCTCCGGACCCCCCGCGACCCAATAGGATAAGCGGTTTGGAAAATGGATGGATGGATGGTATTCTGTGGTAATATAATGCCTATGTTGCCTTTGTGCAACAATGAAAAGTTTAATTGGGTAATTTTACGTTTTGTTCTCATTCAGGCACCGAGTAATTGCTGTATAGGCCTAGATATTATTGCTGTGGTTTATTAGGGTTCATTTGAGTCAGAGAAATCACATGCATAACACTGTATGTACAAACATATTTCTGTATTTCACTTGGCTCTCTGGTCTCCACCCCTCGTACTGTGGCTCTGAGTTTGTTTGGTGTGGCACGCTAAGTCGTCTCCCATCCAGGGTGTACCCCTGCTTTGTGTCCTACGAGAAAGACCCCAGGCCCCCCTGGTCAGGTCTGAATATGGATGAAACATTGTTAAAAGAGGCAGCATGCAAATCAAAAATCCATTTTGTTATTCTTTGTCTGTGTATATTGTACATACATTTGCTAGGCATGAAGTTTGTTTTGTTGAGTTGCAGTCTATGCTTTACACATAGTATCCATCCATCTTCCAACCATTTATCCATTGATAAATTAATCCTTTTTTGATACTACTTTGCATTTCATTATCATTTGAAATGTGCTGTGCCGGGGCAGTAAGGGCCTGAATATCTGGAACAGGTAGAAACACTTTTGCCATTTGTTTTGGCCTGTCAGTGATGGGCTCGCAGTCCCACCGTAAAGCACAAAATCCTCATTGTTAAGCTTAACAAAGCTTATGACCTGGGCCTACTGGGGTACAGTAGCTAAGTGAAACTGCAGCCACTGTGATAACATCCTGCGTCAGACATACATACATACAGTCTTCAGACCAGAGACCTTCACCCAAATTGAGGTGGCTTCCTTCTAAAGGTCGAATGTGAGTCAGGCTAAACTCAAGGGCCTGGCCAGTGTAAGTGATGGTTTCCAGTTCCTCCATAGCTGTCCTTCTTTATAGGCCCTCTGTGCACACGCTACTTTGATAAGTCATCTTTCGTAACTGCTCTCCATTTCTAGGCCGGGCAGGTTAGGGCATCCACCATGTGACTAATGGCTTTTTGAATGTCAGCTTTTCCATCTTTCCACAGCGAGTGACGCATGACGCCCATGTGGTTTGAGATGGGTTCTGCATCATAGATATATCAGCCTCGAGCTTCCTGGTGGCAGCGGTGATTTCGGGTCAAAGGGATGGCACAGCGCCATATGTTAAAGGCAAATGGAGTCGGTGTGAGGACAGGTGGTCCCATCATTATCGGAGAGCCAGGATAACTCCACAAATCTCTGCCTGTACATTACGCTGTGTGAAATCGAGGATGAGAGCTCAGTGGACAAATGATGACCAAGGTCTCCTCCAGACCTCACACAGGAGAGCTGTACTTTGGGGGGGCCGTTTCTGTAGATTAAATCAGATGATTTTACAGAGTTTATTTAGTCAACTTTGGAGCTGCGAGTCAGGAAATACTCAGTGTGATTAGTGTCCCTCTGGACACTCGCTAACTCTGAAAGTCTTTACGTTCCCATTAAGCTTCTTCTGTTAAGTGAATATTTTTTGCAAGGAGAAATTTAACAAGTGGATCTGATTTGTGTGTACGTGCTCAGTCTCTCTAGCTGTGTCTCTCCCTATCTCTCTCTCTCTCTCTCTCTGTCTCTCTCTCTCTCTCTCACACACACACACACACACACACACACACACAAGTTGGTCTTCCTATCTAAATGGGGACCTTCCATTCATTTCTACAGGAAAAGCCCTAATCCCAGTCACAACACCCTTAACCTCTACCCATCCCTAACCTTAACTATAAGCAACCAACCAAAATACAAGTCTTTTGGCACTTCTTCTCTTTTGATTGCATTCACAGATTTTTATAAAATTGAGGTTATCCAAATGGGGACCTGAAGAAGTGTCCGCAAAAGTAAGGAAGTTTCAGGTTTTACTGCACTTTGGGGACATTTTGGTCCCCAAATGTGATCTATGCACACCTACACACACACACACACACACACACACACACACAATTGTGTCATATGTCGTGTTGTTAAAAATACCGGGAGGTTCTTACAGTCAATTTCCCAAGTGCCCAAGTGTCTGCAAATCGGTGTTTCCCAACCTGGTCCACGGGGATCCCCAACTTGTCCACGTTTTCACTCTCTCCCAGCTCTCTGCCAGACATTCCACATTTTTGTTTTGTCCCAGCTCTATGCTGGGAGCTGGGAGGGAGCAAAAACGTGGACTATCTGGGGTCCCCGAGGAACGAGTTTAAGAACCTGCTGTAGATGACCTCGGTCTAATAAAGTCTGTGGCCCTGTGGCAGTATTTAATTGTGACTTCAGGGTTAAACATGTAGCCTGCACTGACCCGGCGGGACTCTGGCCTGCTCCCTCCCTCGTTCTCCACTATTTAGGAACGGCCGTCCCGTGTTGTTCATGGCAGCACTGTCGGACGACTGGAAAACATGCAGCGCTCCAAAGTAAAGATTATTTGTGTTTTGGAACCAGTCGAGAAGCGAATGTGGAAAAGCCATAAAGCAGAGTTATGTGAAACAGAGCTGAGATGACGAGATATTTAATGGTTTACACAGAGGTGTGCAAACTGACATGGAGCTTAACAAACGCTTGTAGCGAGTTCAGTCGGTAACAACCTCAGTGTATGAATCACTCCTGTATGTCTGTGCATCACTAAAGCTGAGGTATGATGTTTCTATATGTCGTATGAAGAAGCAAGTAGATGTAGCGTGTGAAATATTGGGTTATACTGAGCTGATATAGCCATATGAAGGCAAGCTATTCAATGTGCACATTGTGCATGCAACTACAGGAGAGAACAGTAAAATAACAATGTACTATATGGTTTTAGTAAGACTAATGTCTCCTTTAGTCTGCTGCTGGGAGGTCTTTGCATATACACAGTTTTGTATGTAATTTGTCATTTTGTTCTGAAGAAAAAAGTAGAACTAATGATGCAGCTGTATGTGAGTTATTCTCTTGGTCTGTGAGTATGGTTTTGTAAAATGGACTAAAGTATCTAACTTATAATTGAGTGTATGTGCGAGGTGTTTAGACCATCAAATTTAAGCTTTGTTAGGGTGGCTTGGCAGGGCTATGTAAGGTACGGCAGCATGAATCATCTTTCCGGAAAATACAGCTGACAGGCTCTGGCAGGACGATGGCTCGGCGTAAGGAAGATTACTCTACTCCACGTCTGTGGTCCCGAGCACCTAGCAGGCAGGCTAGCAGGTAGCGTTTTAACAAGGCTTTCAATGGCTCAGCTGGGGATCGAGGGGTCGGCATGTCTTCTGTCGAAGAGGATGTTTGTCTTGGTAGCACCTCCGTACATGTACACCTTACTTTGTGTGCCATAGTGTAAACAGAGGGGCAACACGATCACCCGTTCCAATTTTGGTCTCACAGGGAGAAGGGTTAGCCGTAACAACCTTTGTATCGAAAGAGGCAGCACCACCGCGAGTGGCCAGGCTGGGAATTTGAAGCAGTGATTGCAGAGAGTGGTGCTTAATCACTGGAGGCCTGCTTCTCCGAGGGGCCCAGGTCGGCATTCTTCATTCCCCCCCCCCCGTGCCCCCTTTAACCCCCCCGCCCTTCTGGCCACCCCATTCTTACTTGACTTTGCCCGAAGGGATACTGAGAGTAAACGAAAGCTCGTGTGCATCACTTATTTTGTTGACATGTGGTACCAATTTCCTCCCCCCTCCCCCCGCCCTCGTCACTGAAGGCAGAAGACTGCAGGCTGGCTCTCCTTTTAGTTTCATTCTCCCAGTCATATTGCCCCGATGGCTTTACTTTCCCTCTTAATAATAAGTTAAATATGTCACAAAAACGCGGCATGGCTATAAAAGGAAAGGAAGAAAGGAGAGATTTCTCACCGGGCCTGATGGGTGCCGAGGAGTGGAGTGCAGGAGTAGGAATCGGACTATTGTAGCCCTCAGATGAAGAGAAATGGAGCCACTAACATTGTCACGCAGACTCTGGGGCCCCGGACTGGGGAATGAGTAATAAACAGCAACCCGCTCTTCTGTTGCTCTTTATATTCATGCCTTTACAAATAGTATTTTTTTTTTAGAAAATAAAGTCATAAATCTTCTCAGTATTCTCTGAATTAGATTTTTTCATTTGCTGCATTTTTTCATAGGCAGTAATTTTGTTTACTTTTTCAGTATTTATTATAAAGTATTTACAAACATTAAATCCAGGGTCTACCCCCACTGGGACCCACTGTGACTATAAGTAGGTTAGAGGATGGGTGGATGGATGGATGGATGGATGGAGGTATTGATGAAGACACCCTCTTCACCCAAGCCGGTGTGGCTGCAGACGATGAATAATTCCTACCCTAACCAGCTGTAAATAACTCGTTACCTCATTACTGAGTGCTTACTTCCTCCTAGTGCCAGGATGCCAGTTGATAACTTTGCCCTGATAGCGACATGCTTACCTCCTGTGATGAGTGTGGAGTGACCTGTGACGTATGACAAAGGCTGACAGTTTGCTGTCGGTGGCTAATGCTGCGCTGGGGGGAGTGTCACCCAGGCGGCCGTGTGCAGCAGAATGCAGAAATGTCACAGGAGACTGATATTAGCATGCAGACTGGAGTGGCATATGAACTGTTTTATAGCATAATAACTTAATGGAAAGTTCACATAAAATGGTTCTACTCTTCTTTACAGTAAAATATTTTACATATTCTGAACAGAAAGTTGGCTGTCTTGTTATTTTTCAGTGTGTCTCTCGATAATGTTTTCACATTAATAGCATTTGTGTTTTGTAATATTATAAGTCAAGGTAAGAGCAGATAAGACAAGGTCTCCATTCTTCTGCTTCACGTGCGTCAGGGTAAAGAGCCACCTAAGTGATGTTCACCTCTCAGCCAAAGCACTCTTTCAGGTACATTCCAACCCCGAATCAGGGAGTCAGCTAATGCTTTGGTAGCGCATGAGCGACGCACTGCATTCGGATAACATTCTGGGCCGACAGGAGCCCAGCTGGAGTGAATACAAGCTTCTGCTGTGCCCTGGCTGGACCGGCAGCGGCAGACGCCAGTGCAGCGGTATTTCTCATCCTGATTATCCTGCCACGAGGGTACCTGGAAGAGTAAAGTCGCTCGAAACAGCTTGTGCTGCTCTTGGTAGAGGACAGCTCGCCGCCCCTCCCACAGGGCTAAGGCAGCGCACTTCCTCGCAGCTGTGCAAAACACCCCAGCGCACGCCGGCGCAGAAACCTGCAGAAAAAGGGTTAAGGCAGCGAAAACCTGCAGAGAAAGGGTTAAGGCAGCGTTTCTCAACCCAGTCCTCTGGGACCCCATACAGTTCACGTTTTTGTTCCCTCCCAGCTCCCAGTGTACCTGAACCAAGGAATAAAGCAGTGAAGGACTTCAAATACCTGGTACGGATGTGTTGGCAGTTGGGGAGGAGTGGGGGTCCCAGAGGCCTGGGTTGATAAACATTGTTTTAAGGACCCCTGTCTTCTGCTGGGACAGTAATGAACGTGCACCTGTCTCATCGTCCACACTGCTGGCAAAAGCTCTTCTTTGCGTCTGATTCAAGTTGCTTTCCTAGGAAGATTAAAACCTCAAAACCAGGTTTGTTACTGGATATTTGAAGTTATTAGAAAAATAATCATGCACTGACAGATCCCTACATTAATGACACAAACCATAGCCTTAATTTTCCGACTTCTGAGGATTGTTATAATACTGCTAATTCTAGCAAAGGGATTATCTTGTTATTAATGACTGGGTCAAGTTGTGGTTTAACTAATTAACGTAGTATATGGTCCCTAAGATGTTATTTTAGTTATATTTAATGATTATATCACACTTAATAATTTACCTTCAGTTGATTTGCTTCTGTTTTTTTCCAAAGAATATCACGGCTTACAGTAAAACAAGCTACTTGTATGAATTGCTGAAAATGCAAAATCATAGCATAAAATAACAGTGTAGCAGAAATGTTTTTAGAGGACCCTTTCACTGATTATGGATCAGGGATTAAATACATATTATGAAGTTAATTTCCGCAAACACAGCGAGATGGTGTATGGTTCTTCAGGTGTGCCTGGAAGCTGCTTCACAGCCCATGGCTGGCAGAGTGATGTCACTATGGGGTCCTTGATCAGGACCCAATTGCTCCGTTGACATTTGCAGACCCTGCTGAAAACTCCCTCATGCGTCACTCTGGAAAAATGCTTCTGCTAAATACATAAATAACTGCAAATAAGTAAGTGGCCATTTTTAATTATATCTTGAAGCATCTGCACTAAATGAAGAATATTTATCAAAATTTCTTGCAGGCCTTGTCACTGCCTGTAACCGCTCTCTCACATCACGGGCCATGTTCTGCTGATAATGGCGGTAACATCAGGCTTGTTTCTGTGTTCTCGCATGTGTTCAAAGCTGCCCCAGATTGAAAGTTACAGGTAATGGATGATGAGTGGCTGACTCAGGGCTGTGGAGGACAGATGGCACATTCGGCTATTTGGGTTTCGTTGTGACTCACAAAGAGTCATTGCTGCAATCATCTGCCTAAGGCTAACAGCTGGGGCCAATGTGGGGGCGGGGGGACCTCCATGTTTTATGACAGGACAGCATGGTTGCTTAAGTGCCCGCGTTCTCAGACGATTGCACGGCGGCCGAGTGACGCAGGCCTGCTGCTTACGCTCCCGCAGCCTGTGCCTTTGTCGGGGCTGCGGTAGGTAGCACCATGTGAGCTGGACCGGTTGCTCGTTCTCACCGCGGTCACTCATTACGCAGAACGATGGGTGATGTTTACCAGTGCTTCGCTGATGCAAGGATTTGATGTTGACCTGTCTGGAGTCTTGTTCCTCTGGAAGGTTTAGCAGGCCTGAAATTTGTTTTCCCTCTGAAGTCCATTGGACATCCGTATATGACATCACGTCTGTGGCAACTGTCTTTATTACGGATAAAAGCCAAATGTAGGACAATACTTCCTGTGTCTACTGATGACGGATTGCAGAGCCCTGTATCATCACACGCCCAAGGTTAACTATTAAAGGCTTCTTTAAAACCGCAGGCACTTGATACATCTTGCTGCGTAGGGCTGAACTCACAGTCGGTATTTAACTTTACATGAATTTTTGTTAATAATAGAAGTGGTAGATGAGTGGTGAGCACTCTGGCCTCACACCTGCAGGGCCGTGCATGTGATTCCTCCACAGTCCCTGAGCCCTGAGATGACTTGCTGTCCTGTACCAGGTGTGCCCTCCAAGGCAGTGATACGCTTAGCTCTGCTGCCATGATCCTTTTGCAGAGTTAGTCACACATAGACCGCCGTCAGTGTGAGAAGATGCTGTGGTCTTGGCCTCGCCTTGACCTGGCGTCCGTCTGGGGACGTCACTCACAGCCACTGTCACCGTCTCACCGTCAAGCTCAGCAAAGGGCGGCTTGAGCGTCTCGTCTCTTCAGCTGCTCTCTCTCTGCCTCTATTTAGGTGTCCTAATTACACTAATGAATCTTTCCCATCTGCATGGTGGGGTGGCTGACAGTTAAACATGTGACGAGACCCTCAGGGAGCAGATGTCAGCTGGCCTCATGCACAGGTCCGTGTTCGGGTGCGTAGACATCAAAGCGGGTCTCAGCCAGTAACAACGAGGCTCTGTGAGACTGTCCTCCTTCACTGCCTTGGTGGATCTTCTCTGCTTGTTCTCTGTAACATCATGAACAGATTAAAGATTTAAAAAAAAGGGAGGAAAAAAGATCTTTAATTACATTTCAAAGCACCTTTGCAATAGTCTGGCCTGGAAGTGAAGTTAAAGTCATGTATATGGAATGTGTGTAATAAATCTTCTGTATATCTTGCTGGTCTTCCTAAATGAAGGGAAATTTTAAAATTATCCACTATTCATATAAGAGCTTTGGTGCTAATCTACTGCAGCTACATGCAAGGTCTTAAACATCAAGCAGACATTGAGTAGCTGAGGTATGTCTGTATTTTGTATTTTGCTTTCCAATTTAGCAGTGGAAGAAAGTATGACAGAAAAATAATTGGGGAAAAAAAAGACATATTTAGGGTAAACCAAAAGAAACAGACGATCAGAGTAATAAATTGTCACACTTGTTCCATGGCCACCGGAAATAAAACATAGTTTATAACAGCGCTGCTTACTACAGAGAAGTTTATGTGAAATCACTGTTTTTGGTCTTTTCGTGATGAATTGCGGCATTGGATTATCGCTTGTAAAATAAACAATATTTACTGAAATATTGCACTGCACAATAGAGTGATTCATTTTATAAGAAATGTATTAAATGGCTCTGTTTTGGGGTTATTGTCTGCCTTGTTCCTAGAAACAGCCAAAGGACAGAATATTTCACAGCTGCTTGAAAACAAGAGCTTCACCTTTCGCAGTGTTAAAGGAGTTATTACCAGACCTTGGGATTTAAGCAGTAATATATGTTATCCTTCTTTTTACACAAAATTGGCATTTGATGATGCTATAAGTATTGTATTTACACAAAACAGTACCTGCCTTGACCCTTATATCACTGGGGATGACGGTTGAGTTGTCTTTCACACAGAAGGGTTGTGCCAGTGTGTCTCTGTCAGACATGCTGTTGCTAGCCTTGTCAGCTGATGTGTGTTTAAATCTTACCGACTTTCTTGCGCTTAACTTGCCTTTCCTTGGGAACTGCGGCTGAACTATCATCTCGCATTTGATGCTCAAAGGTAGCTGATTAAGTGTGTGCTTTTTTTGGTCCTAGAAACTATTTCCTGGCAAGATGCATTTTCAGTTCCAAGCACAGACAAAGACAAAAACAGACTTTAAAGACACATAAATTATATCCAGTATCTTATTTTGAAGCTAGTTAATGTAACCAGAGTTTTAGGTTGAAAGTCTGGGGAGATGTACAGTTGATAATGGTACCAGATATAAAAAAAAAATGTAAAAAACTTGGTAACACTTTACTTGAGGGGGCACAAGTAACTTAGTAACTCAGTTACTACTCAAGTACTAATCATGAACAAACATGGAATCAGTATGAAACTAACATTTAGTTTGTGGTTGATTAATATAGTAAGTAAGCGTGTACTACTACATTATTTGTGCTCCCTCATTTAGTGTTAACAAATGTGAGATATAATTTGGAGCTGGGAATCTCACAAAAAACAAACATTGAGAGAATTTCATAAGAATAAGGATCTGTACACGTTGTTTGTTTCATTCATTTTTAAATACATTGACCCACATTTAAATGCAGTTCTAAATCAGGCAAGCACTTACATATGAAAGACCTCAATGAACACCTTGGATAGGAATTGGAGATTTAGATGTCCAGTGTCTTTGTCTGCTGGGAGCTCTATGAAGCTGCCTCACTTTGAGTACCAGCTGTTTATTGTGTCCTCTCCATAGTGAAAGACTTGTTTATTGCCAGTCCAGACCGCTCTGTGTTTTATGAGGGTGATGATTTGCTGCCAAAGCCGTCATTATTAAACTGGAAGGAGACAGAGGAAGGAACATATTGTCTGCGCATGGTGGACCTCTGTTTTACTTCTTGAATGGAACTCCAGAATGAGATTTGGCTGTTATAAGAGGGACGGTGGGAGGGGGGAAATAAACCCTAGTCTGTGACATTGCCAAGAATTAATAGTTTTGCAGCCACAAAATCTTGAAAATATATCAAGGACTTTTTAAAATTATGTGGCGTTGACTGAAAAGCAGGAGAGACTTGGCTTTTGTGTTTTTTTAAACAGGGAAGGGTAATTTTTTTTTTTTTAATACAGCTATACTCTGCTGTGCCTGGATGCAATCGTGACTGCCTGAAATGGACTGGACCGCAGTGTGCTCTGTGCTGCAAGAGAGACCCAATGGCCCATTTTAATTGCAAAAAAAGAATGTTGTAGCCTGGTGTCCAATAGATCATGCTAAAGGAGTCCCGCAATGCTAGAGGGACAGGCTGCATACTGCTCTGCCTTTTGTCTTACGCCGTCGCGGCACTAAATTCTGGGAATCCTCCCAAAAACAACCTGCCTTGTGCTGGAGGGAAGTCCAGCATTTTCCCTCCAGCAACAGATAGTGAAATGCATTTCTAACATCCAGAGGTGGAAAGTGTCCCGGTGTTGAAACAAAAGGTGTTAAAAACAAAAGGTGCTAAGATCATCTGCAAAAAATGCCGACCTGCATATTTTAGAGTGTAATGTAATTAATTTCTGGGATTTGTTTCGGGGTCCTATATTGTCAGAAATGATCATAGTACGGACATTAGTGACTGCTATGAGTCAGAGGGCTTCTGGGGGTTTGGTTTGACATGAAGCCAATAAAATGCTGTTGAACATAGTTACTTTTTTATATTTATACATTTGCCTTTTAAAAACAAAAATATTAATTGTTTTCTCAACTGTATGTCGAGAAGTTAAGTAAGAGGTCAGTTATTTATATGTCATTTTGAGTTATGGAGGAGATTGTAAACCCATCAGTGTGTTTATGGATCCAATATAAAAGTTCCTTAGAGTTTGACATTTCTGTACTGACCAGTGGGACATCAGGAATCACACACTGGATTTTCAGGCGTGGTACCGTGGTACAGCCCTCATGTTGTGTCTTTACATTTATTATGCTCTTATTATGAGAGCATGTAACACTATGCAAACAACCTTTATACAGTGCTCAGCATAAATGAGTACACCCCCTTTGAAAAGTACGAATGTAATCAGTAGCTCAATGAACAAAAGAATAACTTCCAAAATTTTCACAAGGCTGAGTTTTATTGAACACTTGTTTAACTCCATAACATGAAATTAAGGTTAATAATATAACTTAGATCACAAAATCTTCAGTTTTACTCAAATTGGTTGAAGCAAAAATGAATACACCCCGCAACAAAAAGTACTACATCTAGTATTTTGTATGACCGCCGTGATTTTTAAGGACAGCACCAAGTCTTCTAGGCATGGAATGAACAAGTTGGCGACATATTGCAACATCTATCTTTTTCCATCCTTCAAGAATAACCTGTTTTAGAGCCTGGATGCTGGATGGAGAGTGATGCTCAACTTGTCGCTTCAGAATTCCCCACAGGTGTTCGATTGGGTTCAGATCAGGAGACATACTTGGCCATTCAATCACCTTCACCCTGTTCTTCTTCAGAAATGCAACAGTAGCTTTAGATGTGTGTTTTGGATCATTGTGTTGGAAAAGTGCACGACGACCAAGTGCATGGAGAGATGGCAGCATCTTCTCCTTCAGTATAGAGCGGTACATTGTTGAGTTCATGATACCATCAATGAAATGCAGCTCCCCAACACCAGCAGCACTCATGCAGCCCCACATAAGGACACTGCCACCACCATGCTTCACTGTAGGCACCATGCATTTTTCTTTGAAATCCTCACCTTTACGACGCCATACAGTTTTGAAACAAGTAGTTCCAAAAACAGGGATTTTTGTCTCATCACTCCAGAGTATAGAGTCCCAGTAGTCTTCATCTTTTTCCGCATGGGCCCTAGCAGATTCTAGGCGTGCTTTTTTGTGCATGGGCTTTAGGAGAGGCTTCCTTCGTGGACGATACCCATGCATGCCATTCCTCTGCAGTGTGCGCCGTATGGTGTCACGGGAAACGGTCACTCCAGTTTGGCTTTCTACTACTTTAGCTAACTGCAGTGAACTTGCATGGCGATTTTCTTCAACCCTTCTCATCAGCAGACGCTCCTCTCGAGATGTTAACTTCCGTGGACGGCCTGGACGTCGCTGTAAGATCGTTGCACTTCCATCTTTCTTAAATTTTTGGATCACTTTTGCTACAGTATTTTGACTGATAGGTAAAGCTTTGCTGATCTTCTTGTAGCCCTCACCTTTTTTGTGTAAAGAAATGATTGCCTTTCTCAGATTTTGTGACATTTCTCTTCCATGTGGAGCCATTGCTGACAGCATGAAATGGGAAGGGCTTTTCTTTGTTAAGTAATGCCCTTTTATAGTCACCTGTCTGCTGGACACCTCTTAAATGAATCATTAGACTCACCTGTGGTTGAATGCCTGTTAATTAGAATTTTGTAGTCTTAAGTGTGGCTTTTCTCCTAAGACTATAATTGGGGTGTACTCATTTTTGCAACATGGGCTTGAGTGAATTTGTTAGGAAAATCACTTTTTTGTGTGTGCAAATCAACAAATCTTGTTTGCAATCAATGGCCCACATTTGTGAGAGCATTTTGTAATATAGTATCTCATAGAAAATGTTGATTCTGAAAGGAAACTAAAGGTTTTCTGACAAATGTAGTGGGGTGTACTCATTTATGCTGAGCACTGTATAGCTTTGAAAAAAAACCCCGTCATTTAATTTTCATTCATTTCGCAGTCTAAAAACGTACCGTTTCACATTTCCAGCAAATTTCCCAAACAGAGTATAAATGAGGGATGATATGCAAGTGCAATTTCAGACTTACCTCACAGTAAGTAATAGTAGCGAGCCTGCACAGCATCCTCATTCATTCATGATTTTAAGACACTTGTGATTTCCAGTGAGCTGTGCTACTGATTCGTTCGGCCTTATGTTAGACGGGAATCACAGGTGGCCCTGTCTGTGATGACCACGTGCCGGTCAAGCGAGCAGGGGGTGCGGAATCAAGGTCAGGCAAACCAGAGTCCAACAAACAGGGGATTTATTGTGGGCAAATACAAACACACGGTAAAGACTTAAATGACAGGGAAACGGACTCAGATGTGGACTAAAATGCACAGGACTCAATGGCAAAACGGGAAACAGCTGATAACAATCAGGAATTCACACGAGGTAAATGAGGGGGGCGTGGCAGACAGGAGGATCGAACGAGCAGGTCATGACACGGTCCTCTCAACTAGCATGCAGACTCACGGCTAATAAAGCGATGTCTAATGACTTCCATCTTAATTTTGGGTTTCTCCCAATTTTAATGGGCTTCAAATGTCAATTTTTCTTTCAAAAGCCAGGTTGTAAAATCTCATGAAGTCAATGAATTTATCGATTTATTATTTTTATAAACAGTTATGGTTAGTAGTACCATTATTCGTAATGTTTAATGTGCGGTTGAACTTTTTATATTTGGCATGCATGAATCTGTTTAGGGTTCTGCTATTATAGCCACTTCAAGGAACCATGTATAAATGGACCTTAACATTTAACTATTTGGTATAAGCCTTTGCCATTGTAAGCAGACTCAACTCTTCATACATTAAATTTTTTCTAGGGAATCAATGTATATTTTATAAAAAAAACATGAATTTTGGTTAAAATTACTCCAAGTCTACAAGTGGGTTTTGCGATGCCACATTTGTGCACCCGATCGAGAATGAAACAAAAGGCCCGGCACAAAGATTAACGATGAGATAATCGTTTATGTAACACAAGCCGCATCGTGTCGGAGCAAATCCTCCCCGCCAGCCTGCGCTTCTTCCGGGGTTTCGACGCCATCCGTTTCGCCCGTCACATCTAGCCTAGCAGCTTGCTCTTGAAGTTCAGAGGGCTGTCTACACACTTGACAGCCCTCATTATTCAGCGAGGTGACTCGGATCGCTGTTAATTAGCAAAGTCTGTGGCTCAAGTCTGTAAATCGGAGCCCGATGAGAAACTTCACGATTCACACATGACGCCGATGTGAGCAGGCCTCCGTCATCTCTCGCCCGCCAGCCTCTTTTTCTGTTGGTTTCCATCATGAAAAATGTATCTCTGTACAACTTTAATGAGGTAACGCAATATGCCGGCGTAATGGAATATCGATATGAAAAGGAGATGCTAACAGCCAGATTTCCGTTTTCAGGTTGACGCTCTGAGATTGCGCTTGGAGGAAAAAGAGTCGTTCCTCAACAAGAAGAGCAAGCAACTTCAGGACCTGACGGAAGAGAAGGGGACACTGGCTGGGGAGATTCGCGACATGAAGGATATGCTGGAGGTGAAGGAACGGAAGGTCAACGTCCTTCAGAAAAAGGTATGTGGCTGTCGGCTCATCGGGAGCCAATCGCGGCCGCAGTATCCCCCACACGGCCGGTGTTTCGAGGCCTAGTTCCCTCCCCCTCCCACCCGCCAGTGCCGTGTCAGCGTAAGGCCCTTCCCTGCTGTACAGCTCCATAGCATGACAGTGAAAGAAGCCTATTCACTGCGTAGCCACCGGAGATACCGGATCGCTGCCGGCCCCAGCCAATGCAAACAGGAATCACGCGCACGTCTCCACAGACGTATGTGCTTCTTTTTTCACTCCCTGCTTTTTTTTTTGCGCACATTTGTTCTCATTTAGTTTATCGGTGCTCCAGTGTGCAGTGGTCAGCCAGGAAAACCGACAGCATGGTGGCTCTGGCCACTGGATACTTACTGGAAAAATCTATGGGAAACACAGTGCACTCTGACACACACGGGCACAGCAGCTCACCCTCCTAACAAACATGAGTTATCTTCATAGCTATAATCAGTCACATTTATAATGATTCACGAGTGATTCAGTGAACGGAATCTAAATATGACACCAGTGTAAGCTTATGAAATGGAGTTGATGATTATGGATGCTGCTGTAATGGGCACCGTGCATCAATCATGGTTAGCGGTAAAAGGATTATGGCAACCTCATTAGTGGCTGGGGGAGGAGCCAGCCAAGCAGCCTGTGATGTACTAGTCACTCTACCTGCTAATTACAGCCCTCAGGACATAATGGTATTTCGGGTGCGAGGAGGTGCTTTTCCTTATCTTTACGAATGTTTTCTGGATCGAAATAGAAGAAATGACTTTTTTGCTGAACTTTTATTATAAAAAAATAGATGATTATGCCCCCCCCCCCACCCGAGAATCTGTTGACTCATCTTCCAGTTAATCTGCTCTGCCATTTACACAGAATGCCCAGGATATCAGCTCCTCACTGCGCTTTGAATAATGCACCCAGTCTTAATTGCTCACGCGGCGGAGGTGGAGGCTGCGCTGAGACAGGCGTTAATGAGGATTAGTGGTTTGACTGTGACATCACACTCTGGGGGTGTCGCCCCCACACAATGCCGTGCTGTGCCTGACCTTTCTGGGGGGATCTTTACCCTTTCAGATGCTGGACACGGGTGGCATTTGAGGGGAAAACACCTATTAGCCTGTCCCCAGCCTTTCTCTCTTCTTCTGTTTCATGCTGCTTGTGCTCTACGGTGTTATATATGATTAGGCCCCTGAACAGTGCACCTCATAAGCCCCTGGCCTGCCGCTGGCTTCCCGCTCGAGCTGGCCTGTCAGCACCTATTCCCATTAAGCAGCGAGAGATGCTTTGCTCAGTCTGAAACGGAGTGGCCTCAGAATGAGGCGTGAGAGAGTTTCCTGTCTGCCCCCCCCTTGCCCTTCCCCTGGCCCCCGGGGTGTCTTACAAATATATATTTCTCTCTCTTGCTTTCGCTCCCCCAGTATATACATCAGCACCTTCACTGTGGGAACAGCCGTTGCCTTGCACTTTCTTTGGAACTTCCTGGGAGGCGTGACGCATGTGCGCGCCATGTGACTGGATGTAAACACACCGTCACCTATCTCCTCTATGCCTGCCTCAGTGTATCAGGAAGCAGAAGTGATACCGAATTATGCAAAATGTTTTATGGGAAACCATAGCAAAGGCAGATCCAGACTAGGATCCTTGCTGGACGTCCTGAGACATTGGATTAATTTAATCTAATTTCATTCGATTTTATTAGCTTATTTAGCGCATCTATGCATCTATCTTCAGTGTGCGTCTCCAGGAGAATATCCTAGAGAACCTGCAGCTTATCCCAGGAAACAGGGAATCGCCCTGGACAGGATGCCAGTCGTTTGTAGGATCGAAGATGCTAAACATGTTCCAAGTGACCTGATGCCATGAAACGATTAAAAACCAGCCCCCGCATGTTAGAAAACAAGAGAGTCTTGTACGTCTTACTCTCGGAATTCATTATGGACGCTTCTGATCTTTCGGCCTCCAAAAAGCAAACTGTTTCAATAATGGCTATATTTATCTAAAGCGGCTGACATGTATAACAGAAACCTGGGACCATGTTTAAGGAGTTTACATTGGTCTCAATTTGAGATAAATTTTAATACACAGGAAGTTTGCTTTCAGAAATATTTTACAGGTGTTCCAAGTCATTAATCACAGAGTAAATATTGTGCAGAGTTTTGGAAGGACCTATTGCCATGATCGGTTTTCCAAACTTCCTGTTTCCCATGTGCAAGTGAAATCTATAAATTACACGATCCCCAGGTGTCAGGACTGGGGTGGACTGCAGGCCAATATGCTGCTGCTAGGCTCAGAATTAAAACTTTATTTCTTCCCAGGAACAAGACATATCATTTCAATGGCTGCCCCAGAGCACAATTTCAAACGTTATTGATATAGTTCACAAAGCGAGTAATCAGGTGCTGAGTCTACTAGTTACAGGATTTTAAAAAGGAAACAGCTGGATAGCAGTTGTTATTATTAGTGTTTTTTTGTGCGTATGTGTTTGTTGGATTGAGTTTTTCATTCAGCATATATGTATGGGGCTGGCCCCCCATCCTGGGCTGTTCCTCGCCTCGTGCCCATTGCTTCCGGGATAGGCTCCGGACCCCCTGTGATCCAGTATGATCGGTGGGTTGGAAAATGGATGGATGGATGGATGGATATATATATGTATGGGGAGGCATGGTGGTGCAGTGGTTAGCACTGTCACTGCACACCTCTGCGATCTTGGTTTGGGTCTGCAAGGCTTCCATCTTTCGGGAGTTTGCATGTTCTCCCTGTGTTGCTATGGGAATTTCTCCAGGTACTCTACTTTACCTCACTAGAGTCCAAACACATGCAGAGGTTAACTGGAGTTTGCCCATAGATATCAGTATGTCCTGCAATGCATTGGCATCCCAACCTGGGTGCCATTGTGTCCCCTCCAAGACCCTGAATAGGACAAGCAGTTAATGAAAATGGACGCGTGGAGTATATGCATGTATTTACACCATGTCGCCATTCATTTTCCTTGGTTCACGCATGTTGTGCGCTTGAATTAAGTGAACGATCTCAATAAAAGTGTGTGGCCAAAGAGCCAGAATCGAATAGCGCTGTTACAGCAAATGATCCTCCCCATAACCAAAAAGTGGTTTTTGTAGCGTTCATAATTACTTCGCGTGGAACAGAAAAGAATCTTAAAGCTTACAGAATGTTTCCATCAAAAAAGGTAAAAGATTAGGAACGATGTTGGGCTGGTGCATCTGTTGTGCAGTAAGAGAGACGGAATCCCTCCGTCTGGTTGTGCCGCTTCTGATTCCAAGCCCAGCTGTCCCTGCTTTGGTCCCCATTTCACTGGATGAGTACGAGTTACCTGCTTCCACCAAACTGGTAATGACATCATCATAAATAGTTGGGTAAGGAGAATTCCTGGTCTGTGAACATACCCCCAGCCGGGGTTATAACCTCCCACCTTAACATGCCCAGGAAATTATTCATCGTCTGAAGTTCGCTCATCGTTTTGCGTGGCCTTTTACTAAAGGGGGCTAAAGACCAACTGGGGAAACCTGAGTCGGTCTGGCTGTTAATCCTGTGACGCACTGGCAGTAAGAGAGCACGTGTGTACAAGTCGGGGGGCTTATGGGGGGGGTTCTGAGGCTCGGGAGTGGGGGGAGAGACCCGGGCACCATGTGTGCAGACACTGTCGTCGGCGGAGGCGCCTTGTACAGATGAGAGTCCGCGAGTGTGACTCTACCCTCAGCTGGGAACATCAGATGCCGGTCTGGACAGCACCGTCGGCCAGCCACTGCTGGAAAATAACAGCCCTCCGCGCCCCTCCCTACCCGTGACGTGCACATGTCCGAGGAAGTTCTGTCAAGTCAAATATGAAGGTATACATCTTCTCAAAAGATGTCTTACTCAAAATGAAAACAGCACTTCAGTGTCATAGTGTTTACAGTAACATGTCTCCCCGTAAAATGGAAAGCTGGTCACATATGAAGGAAACTATTAGAAGAAAATAGTCCAGCTGTCCTTCCTTTGGCTTATCTAGTAAAGGTTTTCAGAATAAACCACTGGTAAAATTATTCAGTTAATTACATTTAGGAACAAATTCTGCCCATATGTTTTTATATTGCTTTTTTGGTGATAGTGATTATAATAGGAAACATTCAAACCCTATTGCCTTGGAGTATGTACATTTTTGGTAAGATGTCAAAACAAGATTATTGTGTGAACAAGCTGTTATTAGCCCCTTGAAAGGCTTCACGCCGTGCTCTTCCTGGGGGTGCCATGCTGCTCCCATGAAGGGATCACAGCAATATTTTCCCTGAACTCTTAGAGGCTCATTGCTCAACTGTACCTTATTGGTTAATCAGTACCTGACTTAAATGAAGACTGCATGTTTGATTTATGCTTGATATAAGTGGCACATTGACACTCCATTGTTTACTGCGATTGTTCTTTGATAGCATGATTTTCTCTCGTTGGAAGTTTAAAGAGCCAAGGAGCCTTCATTCCAAAATGAAAGAAAAATATTTTTATGTGATATGTGCAAAGCAGTAGGATGCATGTAAAAAGAACAAATTTGCAGTTAGTTTCCATCAGCTGAGGGGCGGTACGGTGGCACAGTGGTTAGACCTGTTGCCTCACACCTTTCGTACTGGAGTTTGCACCATGGTCCCCTCTGTTCTTCCAGCTGGGTGAAAACACGCCCGTTCTCTTTGCTGCATGATACCTTGGACTTTAAAGACACCTGGAGTTTGACAGGACGCCTCCACCCTTCTCTCAGTGGATACCGATTTGTAGGCCATGATTGGGCTGAATGGAGGAAATGCTGATTTGCACAGAGTGATCCCTGGCAATGCCAAACAATGGGTGACCAGCAAGCCTACTATGACCCATGTTCATTACATAATTAATATTATTAGCTGCAACGCCCTGATTATGTAGGAGGTGGCAATTAGCAGAGGAGACATGCAGAGCCGAGCTGCTCCACCAACGAGGTGGAAGCCACCTGCTTCTGAGATTTCTGTAGAGCTGCGTGATGTAATCGCCCCCTTTTACTTTAACGCATGCTTAAAAAAAAAGAAACTCCCAGTTTTTTAATGACCAAATGCTCCTTCTTGCGAGAGAATGAGATATGCAGACTCTGCCAAGAGCAGTAAAATGCATTCACTGTGCTGGAACATTTAAGAAAATACTGTAATGATCCATTTCTTTCTGAAATTGTGTTACTGCAATAACATTGGTCTTATGATAATAATATTCCCATTCGAATCTTGCCCTGCGCCGATGCATTTAATTGCGGATAAACAGCCAGACTGCAGGATAATGGCGGCTTCACTACTGTGCCAAGACACTTAGAGCATTGACCAGCCAAACCTCTCAGTGGTCAAGGGTGGTAGTGCAGGCAAGAAGGATGTCATCTGTTTTTACAATACCCATAATGACTCTGGCAACAGAAAGAGCAATAACAATAACAATACAGACGGAGCTATAATACAGACTTGTGTATTTTATGTGATTCTTTTCTGTACTTTTAGAAGCCAGAATCTGATTTTTATTTGCCTTTTTTCCATATACTGGGAATTTCCATTAAGGTGTTTACTTTCGGAATGCTTTCGAAGGTGAAAGGTCAAGATATGTGAACAGCTGACATAAATTATTCACGTGATGCTGCTTAGAGTCCCAAAACCAATGGCCAAGTCCACATGTTGAAGCTAGGATTGTAGCCAATAATGTGTTCATGCACCAGTGGCCGCAAGTTCGGGATCGTTATATAAAATGAAGAATACACATGTGTGCTCCCCCTGATCTTATTCTCATCAGGGTGACCTTTAGTCATGCAGAGTCCAAAATGGGCAGAATTGCATTATGAATCTCAAAATATATGACGTGTAGTATATCCAGTTATATATTTTACAATCAAATATTCTGTGCAGTTTACTGTTTAAAAAATGTTTTCAATGTGAAGATTTAAGATTACCTAAAGTTTGAGGCACCGGAGCCATGATGAGTGAGGACAGTCCTGCTCCCATCTGTGATGTTTCTATGGAAATGATCACTGACTCACTCTGCTGCTCACTCATCCTTAAACAGCCTCAGCCATGGGTCCATGACATTAAACCATCCCAGGCGTCCCTCAGTACTGCTGTCAAGATAGTAATACATCCCGTCCGCCGGAAAGACTGTGGTTTTGAATGGCGAGTCAGTCTGGGTGCCTGGCACATGGTGGGACCTGGCCGTCACGTGCTGTGGCCGAGCTCCGAATCGAACAAAACGCCTGTTTGGGGAAGATCAGACCGCCACCTGCAATATGCTGTGCAGTAAAATGGCAGGCGGTTTTTATGTTGTGATAGAGCAAGAGAAGTGAGACGTCTGTGCTCTGCGTCTTAGTGGGTCTAATTAAAACGTAGCAGAATCAGGTCTGCATTACAACCGCATGTTTAGATAATCAAATTTGCTGTAGCTACGGTAAGAATAATAAATCACTGCTGTTTATTGATGCAAGCTCTCTCACTGCACGCTGCTGAGCATGGATCAGAAATTGCAGTTTGATTTTCTATATATATGGAAAAATTCAGTCAGCCATTCACTCGGCTACATATAAAAAAGTATTAAAAGTTTTCCATGTATGTGATCATTTCTGATTTATGGGGATTCACACTGCATTGTAGTGTAGACCTGTAGTGTACAAAGTGCAATTTGGTTATACGAGTGTGTATGACTTAATCTTTAAATTTCTATAACGGATGAAAACTATGTGTTGTGGGCAAGGTAATTAATTGGAATGACATGTACTGTAGGTTGTTAATGTTGAGCTGTCCAGAGTTTTTGGCTGAAAACATTGTGTATTCCTTCCCTGGTTTCCAGGCCTGTCCTGAGCTACAAATTGATGTAGGCAGCGTGTGCAGGCCAGATTTGTCACAGTGTAGTTTGGGCTGGTATCAGTTTGCCTAATAGATGCATCAAGCTTCAGACCCGGAGCGAAGGAACAAGCCACACTGAGGAGAAGACAAATCTGTCTCTCAGATTAAAGAGACGATCTTCCCAAGTGAGGGGAAGCACCGCATTTTCAGGAAACAGTTCTGGCTGCGGCCCTTCTGCATAAACTTGGAGATCACCTTGTCTTATCCTGTAGGATTTGATAAGTGCTTGATCACCACTTCCTGCTTAGTCCCTCCCCCTATTTCTGTGGGATGTTCAGCCTGAGAGGGCCTGCGATCTGGCTTGCAGATGGTAAACCCCTTGAGACACCTCCACTCTCATTCTCAGCCAGCCCTTAATAATTCTCTGCAGGTCTGATCTCTGTCCCTGGCACTGAGGCTCTGCTTCAGCTGTAGATCTCGCTCCTGCTCACCTTCCAAGGTGAGAAATCAGTAACTGATGCATATTGTTCTTTTTGGATGCTGGATGCTGCGTTCCCAAATGATCGTGACTTTTCTGTATCAGTTCTGTATAATTTAGTCTGTATCAGTTTCCTAGTTGATGATGTGCCTGCCTGACCTTAATCCGCCTGGCCTTTCGTCCCCACTTTGCGCTCCCCCTTGCTGCAGTCACTCTATCAAAGACACATTATAAGGCCTGTTTCTCTGAGGCATGCCAGTTCAGCTTGGTAAGCCCCTTCAGAATCTGATCTTGGCCCTTGTGCTTCTACGGCATCAGGCCCCTTTTCACATGGGATTATCATTCCTCTTGTGTTCCTGTCCTATTACAAATCGTGTAGCGCCTTTTAAGAGCTGCAAGCAGGCTGGCTGCCCTCTTTTGGACAGCCTACAATTACACCTGTGCACAAGGGAGCCACTGAGTGATGTTCATGTCAGACACCTGAGCCTGTGGCTTATCCCGCTTAAAAAGTCGCGCTAAAATGTGTACTTTTCCAAAGGGGCTTTTCTTTACATGAGCGAATTAGCCAATATAACATCGCAGCGTTTTTTTGCGAAATCCTCGCAAACATTTACGACCCATACACATCCTACAGACGTCGCACGTTTGATTCACTGTCTTGCCCAGACTGTCACTGAATTGGGCCATTTCCTGTTAAGACTCTTAGGTCACTGCTTCCAGTATACAAGTAGTTTATAGCATAAATAAAGGAAGTCTCTTCTGAAACTAAGCAGCAATAGCTTTGAGCATTCTGTAAAAGAAATACAAATTCTACTGAAGACTTATTTTATAAATTTTTATTGTGCCAAACCACCATCAACTCGATATAGCAGTCAGTTATGAATGAAATCGTCCATAATCAAACTGACACTCCAGCTATGCTGCAAAATATTTGTTTTTTTTTGAAGAGGTTGTATTATGGCATCGATTATTTGTCAGGCTTTTTGTAAGATTACGGTAGTACTTGTTGCTGAAAATACAAGCAATGCCTTGCCTTGTATTGTGCCTAAAACGTTTGGAATCTTCATAATTCTTCATCCAGCAGGTCATCATCAGTGCAGGTATTGGAGGGGATTCTGGAAAGATGGACAACTTTTATCTTAATGCTTTCCGTCCATCCTCGATGGCTGTGATTGGAGGTGCAGTAGCGGCTATTTGGGTACGCTATGCGCGGCGATAACCCGTTCTGGCCAGGCTACAGCAGGGCTTTGCTGCTTATACACAACAGTCAGGGGTAAGAATCAACGCGTTGCAGCTGTGCACGATAGTTGGGTGGGCTTTTTTTTTTTACCCCCTCTCTTTTCTTGCTTGGATCAAAGCCCTGGCGAGTTGTCTAAAAATTAAAACTAATAGTTTGCCTGGCTTTCTGAGGAGGCGGAAAAAAATGGTACGGTAATTACCAGAGCAATCATTACTGCATTCTTTTGTTGGAAAAGACGCGATAGGGACAAATTCAAGAAAATTGGAACAACTAAAATACCTCCCCTCCTACCCCGTTCACCCCACAATTTCTTGGAAATGTAGTACAGTTTCTGATTTGCATGGGCAAAGTGTATATTTTGTGTAAAATATTTCTACTGCATTTTTGTCTTCCCCTAATCACTGTTCATTCGGCTTTCACAGCGCGGTTCCAGAAGTCACCTTGCCCTGTGCGCTGCAAAGTGACCCCCTATGCCACATCCTTCCTAATTCCGCACCCCGCACAGAATCAGACTGAATTTACAAATGCAGTGAAACACAGTTATATGGAAAATGATCACCATCCACTAAGTGACTGAGCGATATTCCTGAATGAGAACCATTCATAGTCGGCTTGTCTTTCTTTCCTACTTTTACTTGGTGGATTTCGTGCCTGCACCAGCTTGACTGCTGCCGTTGAATTATTCGGCTCTCCTTGTACCTTAGGATTCCTCTACAATACAGTAGCTTATGGAAACAGAGCTGGCCTGTAGTGATATTCCTTGAAAAAACTTTGTCGACACTAATGAACAAGGAGTGTTTTGTCATTGTGCTTCAGAATCATAGTAGTATCTGATGGCATGCATTAAAAAACAATAATAAAAAATAATCGCAATTTAATAATATATTATGCCAGAAAACACATATGATTGGCTGTTTTGGTTCAGATCCGTTTTGGACGCGTTTCTACACATGCGCCTGAAAATTGCAAATATTTGAATTTTTTTAAGTAGAGGAGAAGAGAACAAATGCTTTTCTCATTGATACCGAAAATAATCAAAGTGTTTGTGCTGTTTCTTCAAGGCTTCCCTTGGGATGGCAGTAACTGCATTTTTGTAAAAGGTTCATTCTGACCGCTCCGTGTTTATCACGACTTTCCAGGTTGTCGTTTCTTTGATTTCTTTAATCTTTAGCTTCAGAGAATTCCGACTGTTTAGCTGCATCATTCCATCACAGCCCTCTACAAGAGATCAATTGCAGAATGAGCATTTACTGAAAATATCAACATATTCCCATCATTAGTAATCAGATATTTTTCCTCAAAACGATTTGGTATATTTGTGGTCTTTGAATGTCTGTTGTATGGATAAAAGGCCAGACAGGAGTCATGCTAGTGGGCTAGAATCATGACAAATGAAGCCATTTCAGACGAAGGTCACGATCGAAATTATGTGAGCACAAAATCTTTATTATGACCATGACATCGTTTAAGTCTAACATTTATGTCTGTCTTGGAGAATAAATGTAGTAGGACCAAAAAAAAGTGACTAGAGAGGAGAGACCCAATTCTAATTCCATGTACAAATCAGTTTATTTCCATACTGTGGCTCCGAGACGACACACTTGTTGGATTTGCAATGTTTTGCATTTTCATACAAAAATCTCAACCAAAGTATAATTATTCGTTTTCAAAATATCATAAATAATTTTTTAAAATTGAAATTCTGTTTGGTCTAAGTAAAAATAAAAAATACAGCTGCTTTGTGGTTTAATGATTTATATATAATCATATTTCCTTTTTTATATATATATATATATATATATAACATCAAGAATAGTACAAATATGCTGATCAAGTGTTCAGTTCCTACATTTTGGAAAAAAAGTATTGCTATAGCATATCCCGCCACTAGGTGGTGGGAGTTGATAAGAACAGTGCTGCTTTTTCAGGTACAGCGTGTCTAACCTCTGATGTTTTATTAGTTGACGGCGTCGACAGAAATGTATGTTGACCTCTGAAATTGTTATCCCCGAAGCCTTATGGTTTCAGTCGGTGGCAATAGGTAGGGTGGATGGCAGATGGTCCCATTCCAGCGTGTGACGCCCTCCGCATGTTGATGCTGTAGGTTTGTCTAGCTTTCCAAAACTTCAGACACACATACATGCTCAAAGCTTTCTTTAACTCTGCTAAATATGATCATAACTTCACTGCGAAGACAAATAAATAAGCTGTACTGTTCTGCTTTAACCTATCTGCATTAGATTATGCCGGCTGGGTGGAAGACAATCATCTGTGATGTCTTTAAGTAGCTAAAATAATTTTTCTGTTTTTATAATACTGTAATATTACTACTCTTGCCGAAGTCTTAAAAACAAGCAATTTTATGCTGGGAGATTTTCTATGATAACTCTCATTAGGTAGTTAGTAGATCTTGCTCACTTGCAATCATTAGACATCTCTTTGAAACTTTGTTTATACACTTAATATTGTGGATATGCAAAAGTCAGCGAGGTATAGGGCTGATTTAAATGGACTCTCTCTGTCCTTAAGGGGTAATTGATCCTTAAGAAAACAAAAAATATGTGTCCATGGCTCCCTGTTGATATATCGAATTTATGTCTCCATGCAGTCAGTTGATGAGCACATTATGAGAAATGGTTTGGCCTTATGACTGTAGTAGTTGGATGAGATTTTATACTTTGGTAACCACTTCCCATATCCAGCAGAATTGGCCTCCTAGGAGAGGTCAGAGGTCAAATGAGGTTTTCTGCATAATTGCGAGCATTTCTCTGCACAATTGCATTAAGGCCACATGACAGTTAATTCCTAGTGCATATACATTCTTTTCACGCCAAAAGAAACTATTCACATTGAATAATGCAGTCATTTGTCTAAAACCAAGACAGATATGCCAAATTTGTTCTAAAATAGAGCCCTCAATGGTGTCTTTTGAAAGATTGTTTTTGGAATTGACGATGCTCTGAATCCTCTGTCTCCATTGGAATGAAACATGTGCTCTAAAAACGTTTTAGTTGTTAGGACAGAGAGCATAAGCATTAATACCAAGAATAATTATTTTAGCTGCATTTTGTATGTTTGCAGCTCAGTTTCAAACTTCCTTGATTCAAATCCATCCATCCATCCATTTTCCAAACCGCTTATCCTACTACTGGGTCGCAGGGGGTCCGGAGCCTATCCCGGAAGCAATGGGCACAAGGCAGGGAACAACCCAGGATGGGGGGCCAGCCCATCGTAGGGCACACTCACACACCATTCACTCACACATGCACACCTACGGGCAATTTAGTAACTTCAATGAGCCTCAGCATGTTTTTGGACTGTGGGGGGAAACCGGAGTACCCGGAGGAAACCCCACGATAACATGGGGAGAACATGCAAACTCCACACACATGTGAACCAGGCGGAGACTCGAACCCGGGTCCCAGAGGTGTGAGGCAACAGCGATAACCACTGCACCACCATGCCGCCCCCCTTGATTCAAATATTCATTATGATTCAATTTACATATTTGGTGTGTTTTATATTTTTTATTTCTCTGTGTTTATTCATCCAGAATTGGGTCTCTGTGTGCACATACTGGATACTGGTATCCCATCCAAAGTGTACCCTGCCCTGTGCCCTGTGATAGAATGGCATCCCCTCTATGCTGTACCCCTGCCCTGTGCCCTGTGATGTACTGGCATCCCCTCAATGCTGTACCCCTGCCCTGTGCCCTGTGATATACTGGCATCCCCTCCATGCTGTACCCCTGCCCTGTGCCCTGTGATGGACTGGCGTCCCCTCCATGCTGTACCCCTGCCCTGTGATAGACTGGCATCCCCTCCATGCTGTACCCCTGCCCTGTGCCCTGTGATGGACTGGCATCCCCTCCATGCTGTACCCCTGCCCTGTGATAGACTGGCATCCCCTCCATGCTGTACCCCTGCCCTGTGCCCTGTGATATACTGGCATCCCCTCCATGCTGTACCCCTGCCCTGTGATGGACTGGCATCCCCTCCATGCTGTACCCTGCCTTGTGCCCTGTGATGTACTGGCATCCCCTCCATGCTGTACCCTGCCCTGTGCCCTGTGATGGACTGGCATCCCCTCCATGCTGTACCCCTGCCCTGTGATGGACTGGCATCCCCTCCATGCTGTATCCTGCCTTGTGCCCTGTGATGTACTGGCATCCCCTCCATGCTGTACCTTGCCTTGTGCCCTGTGATAGACTGGGATCAGCTTCACCTCTCTGCCCTGCAAAGACTGTCCAGGATAAACACCGGGGAGGTAGATAGATGAATATACCATGGCTTCAGATTTTTTTTTTCCGGTTGATATCAAATGCTGAACTTCAATTAAATTACTTTGAAATAACCAGATACTTTATCTCTAAAAAAAAATAATCGAATACGGACAAAACGAATATTTTCAGCCATTTACCTCCATCACAGTTACTCTTAAGGGACCCTGGACTGTGATTTGGAAACATTGTACAAAAGAACATGACCTTTCCCACTGTGTCCCATTGGTTTGCTTGCTATCAGCACATCGTGTTAAATGTGGTTAACGGAGGCGTACAGCTGGGATTGCTAATCACGGCAATTTGCCTGAATTCTTAAGCCTAGATGGTGCAGCTCTCCTCGTCATTTTCTGTAGTTTCCCTTGAAGATAAAGCAAAACTGCAAATAAAAAAAAAAAACATCGAGTTTTAATGTGATTCTCTTGAAAATAGTTGTAGATTTTCTTGCATTATCTGTCAATATACCCATGACTGGTATGCTCATAATCTCTCCTTGGAATGTCTGTGTTTCTCAGCTTAGTCAATGTAGCATTTTTTGCATTACTGTGGCATTCACCTTCATTATTCTCCTTATCTTTCATTATTTTTCATTCTCTGTATGTTACTTGTTTTTAAGAAATTAAGTGTCCATTCTCATCTTAACGTTCTTTTTAGACTGGTTTAAGATATAAAATAACCCTAAAAGTTGTGTCAGACTGTGTGCCTCTGTGTTGTCAGTAGTTTCTGTTGATCCCAGTTTATGATTCCTTTCTGAGAGGTGAGGTTGTCATCTGCTTACTGTATGTAAACCCAAGGCTTTAAGCCTTTAAGTCTTGGTGCAGGCTTTGCTGATTCGTACTCGTGAATATTCGGGAGGTGCAGTGACCTCCGCCGCTTCCTTAATGGGTGCTGGTATGTAGCATCTGAAACTGTGGGTTGCGTCGTTGCAGTTTTCCACATTAAACATTCTGTAACTCATTTATACAGCTGAGCACCTAATGCAGAGGTAACAGAAGACTATCTTCAGACTCATGTCCATCTGTAAGCTAAGTAAAGAGTAAGACATTTTGAGAAGATAAATAAACATATACATGCATAAAAATTAAACAGAAATCCTATTTTTAGTGGTTTTGAGTCATGAGGATTTTTTAACGGTTCACATTTGTTTTCTGTTAAAAGACTGAGTAGTCTAGAGCATTTCTGGGGTCAGCAAGTGGCACTTGCTAAATAGAGAGAATTATCCAAGCCAGAGAGTTCATTAACAGCTCCTTCCAGGACACAAAGGGGAAGAATAAAGAATGTAAGAGGCTGTTAAGAGAAATGGCTCAGCTGTTTGCACCCATCTGAAAACACTCCTCTTAAAATAATTCCACAGTGAGATATTTAAGTGTCTGTCTGTTTCATAGGAGGCACTCAGGTCACCTGTGTGAATTCCTTTCTTTCACATTTACTCGTCGTTGATCTTCCTCTGCTTAGATTGAAAATCTCCAGGAGCAGCTTCGTGACAAGGACAAACAGCTAACCAACCTGAAAGACCGCGTGAAGTCGCTGCAGACGGACTCTAGCAACACGGACACCGCCCTGGCCACACTGGAGGAGGCGCTGTCTGAAAAGGTAGAGTCAAGGATACTGTCACTCTGTCTATCAGCACTCAATCTTGGTTTTACAGGGAAAAAAAATCCAGAAATCTGCACCCATTCCCATGACCAAATTTGTCCATGTTTGGAGGACAGCTACCAGAGTTTAAAAACGGCACTTCCATGGCTGGAGTTTTTGGTGGAGGCCTAGCTGCCCGAATCTGAATGTTGCCGGAATGTTCCGTGCTGTCACTCTGCACCTTTGCATAAGCGGTTTTTTGCTACCCTACAGGTAGGCAAAATAATAGATTATGAGTGCATCAACACATAGGGTAAGCAAGATGCCTTTCTTTGACCTGCCCCAAGTATGAACATTAAGCTGCACCTCTGAGCAATACCCTGGGCAATTCTGTGAAGGCTGTGAAAGCCTCTCCACCCCTCAGATCTGTTGGAACAATGGAGGGGTCCCATTTAGCTTCTGCTGTTCCTCCTGCCCTGGGGGAAACAGACCCTTATGCACCATGGATGGGGGCCTTTATACAGTATATGGTTGTGGCAGACAGAAGTGAGTGTCTTCTGCGCTATTGGCACATGGAGGACTTCAGGAGTGATGAGTCCCGGTGAAACTCTCTCAGGCGCATTAATCAGGTGTTTACAGTATGTGCAAACTGCTTTTGAGCCTGCCATTATGTGCTTGAGGATGATGTCGAGAACTCAGAAAAGCGTCTGGCTTTCAAGGGAGAGAAGGGCTTTCAAAAGGACGACAGAAGTGTTTGTGGGCCAACGGCAGTGACCCATAGACTAGTCTGTTTAGTGAGAGCTGACTGGCATTTTCAGATTTTTAAGCAGGTGCCCTCAGTGGTAACCATGTCTTCAAAGTTATGTGAAAACAATATGGGTTGGTCTCTTGCCAAGGTTGATCAGTGTCAATGTCTATTGCCACTCATTTCCTTAAGGTAGAATGTAACGATGTGCGAAGATCCATGTAGGACACAGGTTCTGTGGCTTTGGTTGTGCTAAAATCACTTTGTAATAATAGTTCAAGCTGCTCTCAAACATGGATGCATTTAATTCTTCCAGACTTTTTTTTTTTTTAGGATGCAATTGAAATTTCCATGAAACCCAAATTAGTGGTTATGATTTCTGGTAACTCTTTGTTGTAAACTTTTTAAAGTTTGTCTTGGTAGGATGAACACAGCTGCTTTTGATATTTACTGCACTGATTGTTGTCTAAAGCTGTATGACGGTTAGCAGTCAGGATCGCTGGGATTGGTTGTGGTGTAATGCATTGGAGTCTTTGTTGCTGGTAATTGCTTTTAAAAAACTATTTGTTTGCGGAATATAAATGTAGGATTTTTTTCAGGATGCTTGCTGAAAAGCAACTTTTTCTTGTGTGGACAGTTTTGTAAACGATACAATGTCTCAGTTCTCAATAAACGCGTCTGGTTACTATTTCTGCTCTTGAAATCTTGATATCCATATACTTTTTTATATTTGCATGTAACTTTTTCGTAAATGATCAAATGAACAATAAACTAGCTTGCATTTTGATGAAGCAATGGCGCAAATACTTTAATGGTAATGGTTTTCCGCTACAAAGCTATCACTGGCTTACACATGTACTTATTCAATGCGTGCAATTAATTAGCACTGTTGATTTATGAGCATATTCTGCAGAGTGTATTTTATAACAGATGAAAACGCATAATCACACATTTAATACATTATTTAACACAGAAACGCAAAAATTACCACAGTGAATGTTGATCGTGAACTTGGATTGTAGTCCATATATAAGTGGTGATATTTATTAACAGCTTCCATACAAATATTTTCAGAAAATGCAGCTGATGTTAGTATGACCATTTCAATTACAAAGCAAAGCTACAGATAGTTCAATTTTGGTTTCTGAATTTTGAAATTTTTGATGTCTGTAATTTTGCAGAAAGTTGTAATGAGGAATTCATCTGTGTTAAGCTTTCAGTGACCTTTAAGGGCAACTATAGGGGTGATGGAGGGAAGATGGGTCACTCTTATCCTCTTCTCTTTGGACGTGCTGTTAATTTTCTGACCGTCCCTCCATTGTTGCCAGGAAAAAATTATTGAGCGCTTGAAGGAGCAGCGGGAACGGGAAGATCGAGAGCGACTGGAGGAAGTTGAGTCCTACAAGAAGGAGAACAAGGACCTGAAGGAGAAGGTGAACACCTTGCAGGCCGAGCTGACAGATAAGGAGGTCAGTCACTCCAGGGCCTGGAAGAAGCCTGGGCTTAGAGGTCCATCTCTGCATGTCAGGCGTCGTCATGCGATGCCTTACAGATAACATCGGTCATCCCGAGCCAGTCATCCCGTACCATAGAGATGCTACTGCAAAGTGAGGTTGGGTGCAGAGATCTATGGACCTAAGCATCTTAGGTGCAGACAGCGTTAATGTAACCTGTTATTTACCCTTTATATTCCAATTCATGTGTGATTTGTACCCTCTTACACTTTTATGGATTTATCACTGGCCGTACATTATTCTCAGTAGCTTATGACAGTCTAATAATGAACTAATAATAGGATTGAGCTGATATGTCTGATATTCGCTTTGTATGGGGCAGTTGGAACATTGCCGTCCCAAAGGAGGGTCATGGAGATTTTTGAAAAGTTCTCTCTTACAGTATCTTCCTTATTGTGACATCATGCTGTTTTATATGTCTTTTTTTATCATAAATAATCTTTAAAATACAATGACTTCAGGTATTCATGATGAGTGTCCTGTATAGAGCACAATCACTTGAGCAAATGTTAGAATTTTATTGTTTTCATTTTTTTTGCGATATTAGTACTGTAGATGTTAATAGAAATTTGACGTTTGAAAAATCATTAAGCAGTTTATTTTAACTTCAGGATATTACAGTAGTTGTAATGTGGTGAATCAAATCTATTTAAGGCTTTTGCATTAAAGTGAAGGTAATTTATTTTTTATTTCCACATATGTTCCTTGAACCCATCCAAAAACATCACTGTCCACAGCCTGACTGACTGCCAAGAATAATCTTCCTTATTCTAAAGACAGACTCGAGCAGTGTTTTGGCACAGTATATTTGAATTTATGAGACCATTTTTAATACTCTTCTTAAGTATTCATGTATCATTTCTGCAAATTATTTTGAATGTGTGTGTAGACGCTGATGCAAAATGGAAGTGCTGAATCACCACGGCAACCGGGAATACCTCTGCATCTTCCATAGTTTGCAGTGTCACGAGTTTGCAGCATGCAGAATTTGAGTCTCAACATGTATGCGTGCCCCACGTGTGTCTGTCTCTTTAAGAAAACTTTTCTGAGAATTAGGTCTCACAGAATTCGCCACTATTTTCTCATAGTCCCTTATGTCTACATTATTCAAGTGCAGTTCTCTCTCATGCTTAAAATGATTTGCGGAAATTCTGGCCTGGGAGGTGATGGACCATGCCGTTTTTTGATATAACTACTCAGCCCCTTATTTCTGCTGAAAGATAATGAAGCAGACGGATTTCCTGGGAGCACATTGATGAGGAATGAACAAATTGCCGGGTTGTGTTGCTGCCGGAGCTGCATATCAGAGCAGATCTCACTGACTGTCTGGCATGGTTTCATCTCTTTTCAGTCTAGTCTAATTGACCTGAAAGAACATGCGTCGTCTCTCGCTTCGTCTGGCCTAAAAAAGGACTCCAAGCTCAAGTCCCTGGAGATTGCCATAGAGCAAAAGATGGAGGAGTGCAGTAAGTTGGAAACCCAACTGCAGAAGGTAGGTGCCACAAAAGCCTCAGTTTCCCTTTCCTGACACTGTTGCAGTTCTGGACAACAGTCGTTGATGATTTCCTGCTGTAATGATTGTCCTGAGGGTGGGGCTGAACTGACGTAAGCTGTGCATTTAATGGCATCAGCGTAATTAACATGAGGCTTCCTTGTTCATCTGCTGGAAGACCTGTGGAGAGAACCAGACGTGTAATTGATAGTTGAGGAAGAGACATCTACAGTATTCTGCTGTCAGATACACTGAAGGAAAGCTGTAAGCCCAGGACAGCTCTGCAAGGTGGTAACGTCAGGTTCTCAGCATCGGTACCTAAAAAGGCGGCCAAAGCGGCGAAAGAAAAGCAGATGCAGGAGAACAGCATAAATATAAAGAAAAGTACAGTAGGATATATAAAGGTCCAGGCTATGACATCATCCTGTTCCATATTATGACTGTCATGGTCACTCTCCCAATACTTGCATTAAGTTTTTTGATTTTATGCTTTAACAATGCACTGCTCAATACCCCTGTCAGATTTGACTATTTTTATATTATTACTTATAAATCTTCATTTGTTACTGTCCATTTATTTTTTCCTTAATGTTCTTAAATATATGTGCCGCAGAAATCACAGCACAGTATTTCCCTTGATGTATCGTGTGGTTTTGTATTTGGTGACGGTAATATCTTACATATGCAACTTATCCATAGAACCTTCATTCTATACTAATATGCACTAATAGATGTTACACACACACACGCATACACATATATGTATGAGTATTTGTATATATGCCATCTAACTACATATACATGGGGTTAGATGGTTAGATGCATTGCTTAACTTGCTTAGCTTAGCTTGACATTATGGGCTTTAGCCTTCTGTTTTTTTTTTTTTTTTTTTGAAGAGTTATAGCCTGAACAACAGTGTTCCAAAGAAACTGAAAAATATGTAATAGCCTGCTGATTAGATTTGGCCCAACAGGAGTTTGATTAAAATCAGCCTGTAACACATTTGGCCAATTTCCTCCCCAAAGAGCGTCTGGAAGGCAAAGCAGATTGCATGTTGATGCAGCTTTAGGGCAGCTTGAGATACTGTAACAAGGCCCTGAGTGCTTGCTAATTCTCTGCAAACGGACACGTCTAGGCAAAAGCTTTTGTTCAGGCCCATGTGTTCAGCCTGTAGCATATACTTTAGTCTTGTACCTAAGACAGATCGAAATGCACCCTGAAGAAAGCGGCCATTTTGTAGTTTTGAACAACCTGATATTTAATATGAAAAGCATGACACAGGAATAGTATTGTATTGATATTTACAAAGCTTTAGCTGCCACCTATTGTGCTTATTCATACAGGTTTTTATGTATCCATTTTCACTGAAAGAACAAAACAACTTGTTTTATAATACTATAAACACTTTACTACCAGTGTTTCTTTAATAAAAACAATCTGGATTGCAGCAATAAAACGAAGTCCAAAGAAAGTGTTTTGACACTTTTTTTTAATGCATCTACGATCAAAACGACAGTGCCCAAGCGCTTTTGAGCTACGTCATTGTCATACATCCGACCGTATAATATCCACGTAAACACTATCACACTTTGCCTAATGATTTATCAGACGTCATTTGTAATAATGACACAAATACAAAACACGGTCTTAATGGGAAGCATGTTATGTATGTATATCAGAGTGAATGCACAGTGTCATTTTTATTTAGCTTCAGTCAAGTTAATTTAGTTTTCTTTGGCATGATCCTTCATTACTTCAAAGGAAAACAGGTTTTATAGTGCAGTCAGGATCCAGGCACCCAGTGGACTTGGCTGAATAAGGAGCTCCATAGAGACGCTGGTTAATCACAGACAAAAGCTACATCAACACAGAGGCTTTTCTTGGATTGCAGTAGCGTGCATTGTGCTTTTTAACAAAGTGCTTTTCCTTTCCTGGGTTGGTGCTACACGTGACACCTTGCCAGCAGCCTTTGCCACAAAGAATGTTTCTGTTCAGTGTGACTTCAATCCTATTATTTGTTCAGTTCATTTTTAAATTCTGAATGCAACGGAGTAGAAAAGAAATTGAGCATTAATGAAACAGTGAAGCAGAATAGGTCAAGGGTGAATGGGCACGCTCTGGTAGATTAAACTGAAATGAAATGTTAAATCTGCCCAGCATTTTAAATCTGCTTAAAATGAAGACTTCTACCCATAATGCAGTGAAGGAACTTGGGGGATTCCTTTATTTCACAGCCTCTCTGGTTTTTGTGGATTTGGACTAATGCTTTAAACGTCCTTAAGAGGGTGACAACAAAACAACTAAAACTAACAACTCTTTGATTGTACTCTTGACCTGTTTGGTGAGGTGACAGAGGACATCTTACTGTACATCCAATCATTAACATAAAATTACCAGATTTCTCACTTAGTCAATTGAGTGGATGTTTTTAGCTTGGCACTTGAACTGTGGGTGTTTCAAACGTCCATTTAGAATGCTGTCACAACACATCCCCCTAAGAATATTCAAGGGGTAAGTGCAATTCATACTTCACCTCTCACTATTTGTAAACGACCACTGTGTCCTCAGTACTGAGAAGAACTAAGGCACTGTATGTCACCATCTCAGCGATCACCTGCGATTTACTCTGCATTGTCCTCTGAAGCCGGTTCCGTCAGAAGGAACATTAGCTCCCAGGAAAAAAAAGAAAAAAGTTTAATGCTTTGACACTTTTCCAGGAAAGTTCTTTTTCCTTAAAAAAAATTGAACGAAACATCTGGTAGGGTGGATTTAGTTTCGCTAAAAAGTTTCATTTTGTTATCAGAGCTGGCCAGATGGGCGGTCTTATTAGGCTCCACACACTGGTCAAATTCCTCCGATGCACTGTAAGAAAATATTTAAAATGAAAAATAAATCATGCATAATAGATAGTGAAGAAGACATGATGAGTCGCTTTTGGTAACAGTTCATTGTTTAAGTGAAGATGCTTAATATATCATCACATGTGGGCAGAGATCTCATGGGTTCAACTTAAAACAATTTAAAAGCCTGAAACGTATTTCACTCTATTTGACTTTTCACTGGAAAATGTCTGCTTGTTAAAGATAGTTTTTTCTTTTGTTTTATTTTTTTAAATGTGGGTTCCGGGGGATCTGTCTAGCTAACATTGTTATCTTGGGTCTCCCCCCTGTGTGTGCTCCATCCCTCTCCAACTTTGCAATGTAGTAAGCAGAGCACTTATTCGGTCACATGACTAAGACCCCCTTCGGAGCCTTAGTGATGTCATCCTCAGTGACATCATCCCAAGTGACATACTAACGCATGTGGATTCTCAGGATAAGCACAGCATAGGGAATAATTAGCCTCAAGACTGTTCTTAAAACTCTGAAATACGCATCACTTGTTATTGTCATGAAAGTATATAATATATACATCAAAATCAAAACCACCCATGTTATCTTAAAAGCTTTAAGATTTTTAAGATTAATTTAATAACATGCAGTTCTATGCATAGTGATCTCTTGATGTGTGTGTGTGTGTGTGTGTGTGTGTTTGCATAGATCACATTTGAGGACCAAATTGTCCCCAAAGTGCAGTAAAACCTGAAATTTTCCTACTTTTGGGGACATCATTTGATGTCCCCATTTGGATAAACTCAGTTTTATAAAAATCTGTGAATGCAATCAAAAAAGTAAAAATACCCAAAAGTCTTGTAATTTGGTTGGTTATTTATGGTTCAGGTTAGGGCTGGGTAGGGGTTAAGGGTGTCGTGACTGGGATTAGGGTTTTTCCTATAGAAACTAATGGAAGGTCCCCATTTAGATAGGAAGACCAACTTGTAAACTTTGAAGAACATATGATACTGAAAAGATCATTTGTAATTACTTTATAGATTTACTTAAGTACAACTTTAGCTTTCAAAATACTCAAACCTTTTACTCACACATGATTAGTTGCTAGGAACATCGGGCAGTTTTTAGTCATTTTAATCATTTGTAATACTTTGTTTTTCATTGATATTTTAAAAGTAGGATTATTTCCTTGCGAGGCTGCAGTAAAATAGCCAAAAACAGAGATCTTGGATGAAAAGTAGAGAGAGAACAAAATTCTGAATACAAAAACAACATCTTAAGAGATATTTTTGGTTGAAGAAGCCGCAAGACAGACCAAATCACAGAGAAACCTTGTTCATTATTCTACAGCAAAACAAGTTTTATTTCATGCAGTTTAGTAAATTAACTTTTAACCCAATCTGTAATCCTCATGCTTAAATACATCTTACATGTAAAGAATAAGCAAAAAGCGTGTTCCTTTAAAATCAGCCCCACAATCTTTACTTGCTAGGAGGCCCCTCAGTTTCTTTGAAGCAGAACAGAAAGGCATTGCAAAGACTCCTTTATTTTAGTAGCATTGTTAAGTACTGCTGTGTTGCCTTGTGTGACCCTGTTCCTTTCGCTGTGCATGTCACATCGAAAAGCGACGACCTTTTCATTTCCTTTGCTTGCCTCGTTCTCCCCCTCGCTTGCTCATCCAAGACTCCGAGCAGGAATGGCGGGAAACCTGTGGTAGGCTCAACACAACACCGTCTCTCTTCCTTTGCCCTCCGCCCTCCTCATTTTCACCCCACCTTATTCCAGTCAATCGTGTGTCACTCTTTGTGGGTTGCAAACGCCTCGGCTGTTGACCGTGAACGCTTCGTCACCTTTGTTTCAAAGAATGTGTGTGCCATCTCACCCCTTTGCTTTCTCCCCTTTTCCTTCTCATTCGGTCTCTTCATCTCGCCTTTTTATGGTGTTGTGCATCCCTCATAAGTGTGTACTTGTGGCTTTTACAAAAAGACAGAACAAGAAAACCGAATTATCTATCTGGTTTGATTATAAAGTTGAGGGATTTCAGCTCTCCAACTCTTCTTCTGAGTTACATTATAAATGAATTGATTTTTAATTGAGTCATGGGGGATTATTTATGGACGCGCAAATGTGAAATCCCCACCATGGCAGCTTTAGAACATGTTTTTAAACATACAGCTAAGACATCTAAGATTACTGTCTGATGAATGATTCTGAATCTGTGAACTGGCCAATTTACTTAAAATATAATGATTTCCAAATAAATCTGAAGAATAACAGTGTATTGCCTGGTTAAATAAAGGTAAATAAAAATAAATAAATATGGATTTCACTGACGAGAAGAATACAAATTCATTCAGTAATCTATGTGATGAGTGTGACTCGTTGTAGCGCTGAAGTTGGCTGATATGTTTGGACACTTCTTTTGTTTCTGGAACATTTTGAAAATGCAATTTTCAAGAAAATCTGGATGGCTGACAGTGAGCCACACTGGAGGCAAAATGCACGATTGACGATGCAGTGAATGCTGACTGGGAACTGTGCAGTCACAACTCCCTCATTCAGACAGGTCGGCAAGTTCAGCATTGTAAGACCGGCTATATTATTAGACTGTAAAGCTCTTCTTGGTGTTGTTGCTTCATGTCTGAAGTGTTGTAATACTGACATTGTTCTGCCACATGTGAGCAACTTCTGATACTGAAGTGAAGAACAGTGGAAAAAACCAAGAGCCACAATGTCTTATTGTTGTTTGATAAAAGATTGAATTTGCATTTTCAAAGCATTTTTCTGTTTTGCAAGATATCTGTGCTTTGTGTACGCATTGAAAACCAAAATTGTGAGACTAGAGATTTATATATTTGAGTTCTAAGATGTGTGCTGAGCTCAAAATCACGTTTGAGCCAGTGATTATTCTCACCATCGTTGTGTTTTCATTTATACACAATTAGAAGATGAACGAGTGTTTAAAATCATAATGATTATAATGATGATGATCATAGTCGCAATGATATCATTAATTAGCATTTCTTTTTTCCCCTTTATCTTCTGAAATGCCGGTTGATATCTTTCAATAACTCATGGCGTAAATAAAGGCGCATGAGGCGGAGGAGTCAGGCAGGATGAACACAGAGATTCTGGAAAAGATGAAGCACTTGGAGAAGGAGGTGGTCTACTACAAGGAGGAATCGAACAAGTCGCAGGCCGAAGTCGACCGGCTGCTGGAGATCCTCAGGGAGGTGGAGACGGAGAAGAACAACAGGGACAAGAAGGTAGCAGAGATGGAAAGGTAAGCGACGGACCGCTGCCCCATTCTTCACAATGACACAGTGGCTGCGGATCGGTGTTATACTGTAGCAACATTTATTTGAAGATATCCTAAGAATTTGTCTTTTAGAGCAGTTCTCCCAACCTGGTTCTCAGGGTCCCACAGGTGGTCCACGTTTTTGCTGTCTTTTAGCTACCTGCCAGAAAGTCCATACTTTTGCTCCATATTTTTGCTTTTGGAGCCAAAGCATAGATTGTCTGCGGGTCACTGAGGATCGGATTGGGATCCTGGGCTGTTCCCTGCCTTGCGCCCATAGCCTCCTAGATAGGCTTCGGACCCCATAATCCTGAATGGGACAAGCAGTCATAGAGTTGGATGGATTGATCAATAGTCTTTTATGCCAAACAGATGCACTTCTAGACAAGAGTTCTAGATGACGCAGGTGCAAAATATAACGACTCAAATGTGATTCATCCTTAATGCCCAGTTGAAGTGAGAAAGTGGTTCCTAAATGTCCATAGATTTCACTGATCAGTGAAAAAATGTGAACTCTGTCATGGTGTTTTTCTTCCGTGCAGTTTCAGAATGCAGGTCACATGGTCTTTGCTGATATTATGCGCAGTCACCCATGTCAGCCTTGTGATTTCATGGGCTCTGTTTAATTAATTTGTTTTATTTTTGTTTCTCTTTTGTGCCATTTTCATCGGCAGACCTGGGTGAGTATACAGTATGTTCTGGCCTGGGGGGGGGTCCCATTCATTCGTGTCTCTGTTTCTTCCTTTCAAGTGCGTTTCCTTTACTGCATGTAATTTCTATATTTTTATAACAAGGAGATCATTTGTTTGGCACTCATTAAGCTTCCCTTTCCTGCCAGATCCATGGGAAGTTAGAGGAATGTTTAACAAGATTAATTAAATCTTGTAAAAAAAGTGTACAACCAATAATGCATTATATTGTAGTGGTAAAAAGAAGTGTCACGCTGACTGAATTTACTGTTTGTCAAACAAATTTAATTCCTTAAAAATGCATTTCATTCCACAAAACCCTGCTCTTTTATAGGAAGTGTGAGTTTACCAAAGCGGTTTTAGTCATTATTTATCTCCCCTCTCAAATGGTGTGAGTTGAGGGTGAATTATTCATTCACACTAGCGTCAGACCTCCCATTAAGAGAGAAAAAAAATACTCTGTACACCTTAGTCCATATTCAGTCATATAATCACCAGAACTGCTACATTCTAATTGCCTTTTTTGTTTATACTTAACTATTCTTGGATAAAAAATGACCATATTAATTAGAATATTCCCATGTATGCTGATATTTAGAAGAATAAATTTCCCTACATGAGAAGAAGCCCTGGAAGAGCAGCTCCATGGCTCAAATGAATTTGCCAGCTCCAGTTGATATGCTGCTCTGTCCATTCAGCTCTGCTCTGCTCTGCTCATTTAGCTTTCTGCCAGCTTCGATGGTTTCATATGGCTTCATAGAAGTGAATAATTGCTACCATACTTTGTTTATGGAAGTTGATGGGAAGCCAGGATTTATTCATTGGGTATCATGCTACCTGACACAAAAACAACAGCGTATTGTGCGTCCTCCTTTATTGGCAAACTGTACACAATTACAGTCTGATTTATAGAATCGCGTCTTGTTTTACTGACGATCCCAGGGACTGATGCCGCACTGCCAAGGCGTGTGGCTGAATGAGGCGTCAGTACGAAAGCCTGCTGCAGAAAAACCAGCTTTGTTATGCATTCGCCTAACTTAAGGTTTCCACTCAGGTGTTCATATAAACTCTGAGTCACCTCTGACTGCGAGTCGGGCAAATGAACCCAACGTACCGCAAGGCTCCTCAGCCGATTGTCGGGATGGATGCACACCACCACCTGCAGGAGCGGGGGCAGACCGAGCAATAATAACAGACGAGGGATCGCTCTGAAAAAACGGGGGCCAAATGTTAACAGTGTGGGGATGGGGAGGCCTCCCCTCGTCCAGCCCTGCTGCTCTTCTGCCAGCCCTCCTGGTCTGGGAGCTGGGCTGAAATCAGAGCACTCTTGGCAGAGCAAAAGCAACAGCCTCCGGGCTGCTGGAGCACTTTGCAGCCTGGAATCTCTGCTGTGCCAACTAAATGGGGGTGGGGGGGGGGGGGGGAGGTCGCACAGGAGAGGATCTGCATTGAAGCTTTAACAGACGGGGGTCAGTCTTCCACAGACCTGTGCTCCTGCTTCAAGGTTTCAGACAGACGGAAGCGTTGCAGATCTCGAGAGTGGAAAGAGAGAGAAAATACTTAAAAAATATAGAATCAGCTATAGACTAAATTGGGTGTTTATGAAGTGCATGCTACGGTTTATACTAAACTCGGCTCCATGTGTATTTTTGCTTGGAAAGTGGTGAAAATTGGCTTTCACTCTCGACATGATAAAGGAGTAGCGTGGCTTTGTGTGTCATACCCATGCGGTTCCCTGTGCCTTTACATGGGTATTTATATGTTTCTCTTCACCATCTTGTCCTTACCTTCTTCCCAACACCTCAACCCATTTTGCCCCTTCCTCTCTGTCCCCTCGGCCCGCCCCCTCCTCGATTCCCCCCACCCCCTTACTTGGTCCAGGGGCAGAGCACCCCCAGATCAGCACCTCCCTGTGTCGGCTGCCCCACAGCAGATAGGGGGTCTTATGTGGGATTTCTTTGGAAAGTGAGTGCTCTGCCCTGACATGTTTCTCAGCTGCGTCCTGCTGCATGCGCATGCGTATTTGTCTGCATCTGCATCAGCATCGGCGCGTTTGTCTGCATCTGCATCAGCATCGGCTGGCCAGCATGCTTCCGTTGCTGCGGTTTGAACGCCGCGTGTTCTATCGCCGCCATCGCTGGACGTTCTACCTTGACACCTTCAAACACTGAAACCGCACCTGTGCTTCGACACCTCACACACGTACACACTCCCAGCTCCTTGCCCAAACCCTTAAGGTACACCTCACCCCACCCACACACTTTGGTTACTGTATGAAACCTACATACTATGCAAGAGAACCGTGGTCTGCAAAAATGGGACAATGACCTTAAAGACGACGTTGTACCGTTTTTGACGTCATAGACTCGATGCTGGAAGGCTTGATCATATTTAGGTAAATGGCCGAAAAAGCTACAGCTTTTTTAAATTACAGCTGTAATTAATTTACTTGAGGTATGTAAATATATAACTTTGCATGTACCTTTAGGGAGAGTACAGTGGGTTAAATCTGCTTTGCATGACCGTCCTTGGTCTTGGTGTCAGGAAGCACCTGTACTGTGCAATTTGATTTGTATTTATGGCTGAGTAATGATCCTCTAACACTTACTCCCCTGCTACTTTCTGCATCTTTCTGCTTTGTGAACCTTAAGCGATACACCAAGGTTGTATATGTCACAGTGTCTTTACTCACCAGTGTGAACACTGTATATTCATGGCAGGTGAGGGAGAGACGGCTTGTGTCCACGCTCTGCCTTATGGTGCAGTGCAGCAACAGATCGATGATCTTCACATGTGGTTTTCATGTTTTTGAGGTGCACTGCACGTGTAATGAGTACCTCCATTTTTGTTGAGTCTGAGTCACATTAAGTGTATGACATTGCATGAGTAAACCTACTTATTAACAGAACCTGCTTATTAACATGAAAAATACCTTTCCACGTCTAGTACAGAAAATGTAACAATAAAAAATGGAGATGTGTTCTGTTCTGAAAGTCTGAACAGAGGGTTTATGCCCTGATGAATAGCACTACTTAAAGCCTTTTGATTTCTCTTAGTTACTCTGTCTTGAGGTATTCCTGAATTTTTTCTCTTTATGATTCCTAGGAACATTTTAACTGGTCTTGCCCTTTTCTCTTCTGCATTCCTGCTTCCGTTCTGGGTCTGTGCCCTCCCACTGTCCTCTCCCCTCCTGACTGCAGCCTGGCATCCAGGTTAGTCTCACGTTTTCTGTCCTGCTTCCGGTTATTGGCCAGCAATCTCCTCTCACTTCCCGAAAATAACTAGTAAATAAACTTTCCAATGGAAAGCACAGCCCATAATGTAAAATGTGCCACCTAATAGAGCAGCCTGTCTGTAGCATATATTTGCTTATAAAATACAGAATGTCATTTCGGCACTGAGCAGTCTTTAAACGGTCTCCAAAACCGACAGATGGAAAAGGGGCAGCATTGGGTGGATGCCTGCATTTGACATCAGCATTACTACCAATACCGCACTGACTTAACCGGCATAATTCTGAGCCATTCACAATATTTATCCTCTTTTATTAATTCATGTTCTTTTTATTAATTCACGTCAGTTCTATTCTGTCAGAAGAAATCACACTTACAAATAATATATATGCGAAAATAGCCTTATAGTTACCACGTGCCACCCGGGGTGGGGCCTGCCTGGTGTCCCCAGCTTAGCAGTACAGGCTCTGGGTCACCGTGACCCTGACGGCATGTGGGGTTTAGCGGCCTTAGTTTTTTTCCCTTTCCAATTTTAACAGAAATGAAAAACACAGGTTTTACTGTCACAGACGGCTTTTGTTTGTCTGAATCCCGCCGGTGACTTTCGCAACACTGGCAGCTCGCTTTCAAAGCCATGTAAAGATCCTCCCTGGTAGACAGGCGGGGGCCTGCCCTCATGTAGGCCGTTATGAACCCCCCCCCCCCAGCCCAGCAGGCCTCCTTCCCCCCATTTTCAGTGTGACGGGCTCTCGTGCCGCACATTCATTCCAGGCGAGCGTGTGACTGAGCGTGCCCTGGAATGGGTGCCCGCCGGCCATTGTACATGTGAGGTCTGATTAGCGGTTTGCGACGCAGCCTTTCCCTCTGCAGATGCCTGTGTCATTATTTGTCCAAGAACAGCAGTAGAGGGTAGGTGGAGGTCGCAGAGAAGATATATGTCGTTCTTGGAGCAAGACACTTCTTCATATGCGCCACAAAAAATGTTATTTGTTTAATGATAAGGCCTGAACTTTGCAATTTTATATATTTATTGGCAAAAAAAAAAGCTTTTGTCAAACATCTGTCAGCTAAAACATGCATCGTAAATGATATCTTTTATGAACAACCTTGTCAGTATTTAGCTTGGATATTGGTTTTGCGACGTGAATATGCATTTACTCAAACATCATACTGGCATTAGCTTATCTAGATTTGTGTCTTAAACGTGATGAATATTAAACAGCAAAATTTCTTACTTTTTAAATAATCTTTCTGCATGTAGTACCAGAGACCTTGAAGAGAAAGAAATGGTCTGATAGCTGTAAAGGAGATGATTTAGATATTGATTGAATATATGTCTGCTATATACTGTATTTCATTACATTTATCACTTCATACAGTTATGAGCTTAATACTTACCAGCCATTTATTGTCCTCCTTGTTACAAAATACAGTACAGGAAAATATAGTTTAATATTATAATTTATTCAATAAGTTGATATGTAATTGGGACTTATTTTTTGTTTCTTTCTGTAGTAAACTTAAGAATTAAACCCAACATGGACAATTTGTCAAAAGGCAGTTGTCTTTTTTTATCTTGACTGTAATCCTGAAAAGAGGGAAAAAAAAACTTCTAAAGTTTTCACAGCCAGGAACTGAACTCGAGCTGCTTTTATTGGACACCTTCTGCACCGATTATTCCACTTGGAAAATGTCTGAGGAAATTTGAAAAATGAGTTTTATTACTGATGATTGAGGGTCGGAATGGTTCCATATTGTGGGAATATCTTTTAGAGGTTTCTCCGTCCGGTGTCTGTTTCAGTGTGCATACTTTTACAGTTAAGGGACACCCCAGGCTAGAGAAAAGCGCATAAAAATGCCAGAGTTCACACCTTCCCGACATACGTCTGCATAGTCATTAAAATCTGTGCTGGGTAGGGAGCTGAATGGTCATTTGTAACTGACATATGCGGCATGAAATTATGAAATGATTAATTTCACTCGCCCTTGTGTACATACATGTGAGGCGCCCTCAGGTTGCATTTCCAGATTTGTTGTTGTTTTTTTGTAGCTAGTTTACAAAATGCCAGCTTGAAGGTTAAGACTGTCTAAATAAAGTGTGTGTGGTCCAGTGAGGCTTCCAAATGAAATCTGTCACATGCTGTTGACTCTCACCACAGACCTGGCGTGTCCAAGTTCAGCCCATAGGTGCAGCCTTATAAATTTCCTTGGAGAAATGTGGTTATGCCCCCCTCCCTGCACCTTGGCATGGAGAAATGGTGACGGGGGCAAGGCGTCTTGTAAGTGAGCGTCGAGAGACCTTTGGTGATGCTCGAGTTTCGGGGCCATGCTGTTGCACGGGTTAAATTTATTGGCCGAGCTCTCATGCAGGACCAAGCTCATTGGCTGACAGCATGTCTCATTGAGGATGTCTCGCTCCCCTCATAATCTCCCCTCCAGACAGAATACCTATTGACCTACATAGGCCACTTTTTATGTTCTATTTTATAAATTAAAAAAACACCCATCTGCTTTTCTAGAACAGGACCTTAGAGCCTGGAACCTACCCCAGGAAGCACAGGGAATAAGACGGAGGGGGCTCTCTGGAAGGGATGCCAGTCTCAGGGCACACGCCATCATCGATTGTTGGAAATTTAGTCCCCAGCTTGTTTTTGAATACTGTGGGATTAATCAAGAGCTACTGGAGGAAGCCCAAGTGAACACAGGCTTATGATTGTCTGATTGTTAGTGGGGGGGGGGGGGGGGGTGTTCACTAAGAGAATGTGGTAGCCGACAAATTTCTGGGCACAGGATGGTTGTGAGAGTTGCTGTCAGAAGCGCTGAGATTGAGATGTAGCCTGCCTTGCCTATCGAACCCCATCTCTATCCTGATTCTCCCTAAGCAACGGCAACTGTCCTTCTGCCTCTGACTGTCCTTCGGCTCCAGAGCTGTTTGACATACTCCATCGGGCCCTTTGCTGTTTAGACAAATATGACTTCTGATAACTTTCAGAACTGCCATATTTCAAGGTTCATTTCAGTTGTTTATCTCCATGGTGTACTGGACAGGTAGTGGGAAAACTGGAAAATATGCATTAGATTGATGGCCAGCATGTACAACTTGGATGGCATACCTGTAGGTGCAGTGTAGAACATCAACATGGATATTTAACTGAGTCGCCTGCAATCGCTCTTCCACATGGACCAGCTCCAGGCCGCTCATCCAATCAACCTTTTGCGTCCCATACAATTTGAGCTATCTGTACTATCCACAGCTAAAGGCCTGATGGCTGGGAGGGATGTAGAAGACATCCATGCCTCGTAGACCTGATCATGTATGGTGTGGTTGGGTTTCCTCTCACCATGGAAGATACGCTTTGTAGTTAGGCTGTATTAGAAGAGAAGGAAATGCAGCTGAGTATGTGAGAAGGAGGTGTAGGTCAGGGCACGAATTCCATATTTTCCAAAAATCAGCCTCACCTGGCCCTTAATTCCGTGATATATATAGTGAGACGGCCGCTCTTGAAAGAGAAAAAGTAAAGATACTTTCTTTGTAGTTTTGAAATCGGAAGATGTTTTTCCGTTCAGTGTTGTCCACTTCCCCTGTCCTTTTGGTGTTCATGATACCTTGGGATGGCTGAGTAAATAAAATTTGGCATTCACCCTCATCCAGTCTGTCTTGCTCGTCTTGAATCAGTTGATCCCTCAGGTGGGTAACAGCTGCAGGAAATTTGCTCGGTCATTACTGGAAAACGTGGCCTGTTCTGTTATAATGCTGTTAGAAGAAGGCACTGGCAGATGTTCCTCACTCTCTGGATGGTACCACAAACACGCATGCATCAGTATATTAGTGAACGTGAGCCTGGAAGCCTAAATGCAGCCTGTCACTGCGCTGAAATGAACCGCAAGGGCTGCAACACGTCACGACCTGCGCTGCTTTCCCAGCACCGCTGCGATCCTCGGCCGTCGTTTGCACCCTCCTGAAGTTCACTCCTGCTCTCGTTAACTGGTGGCCGCGGATTGTCAGTGTCTCTGGCTTCACTGGCATATGCTTAGCAGTCACACGTTTTGTTTTCCTACAGTGCAGGACGGCTGATTTATGACGGGCAGTCCGGCAGCAACGATCATGACACTGGAGTGTCTCTGACCTTGGAGGCACTGCGCCAATTAGACAGTTGTGTTAAACTGCAGCACTGGTGAAACAGACTATAGCATCGGTTCCCTACTGTTCTCTGACGAAACTGACTAATGTATCAGGCAGCATATTCGAGAGAAAGAAATACTGTAACACTGTGAAATGCATTTTAGAAACTGCCTTAAAGCCCACGGGATTCACACTGGCAGTGTTTGCTGGTTTGTAATGGTCCAATGGGCTGCAGGTTCATATGATACACGATATGCCCTCATATATAGTGCACTCTTGTGTATATTGGAGGCTGCAGACCGAATGATTTTCATCTATATTTAAGGCAGTGCACAGCTTTCCACTACAAAAGCGGGCAAAATGCTCACACTGCACTTTCTTTGCACGTTAGTGTCAATCTGCAGTGAAATTATGTGATGTTTCCTTCGTCTCTTTTTATCGTGACTTATGGACCTGGATCATTCTGTGTTTTGTCTTCCATTGTAAATTTATGTTTAACACTTAAGTAGGGTACTGCAATGAAAATTTACATTCACGTCAGAAATTAAATAATGAAAATTCTGTAAAGTTGTAGTAGTTTTGAGAGAATAATTCATTATATCATTTATCGGTCCGGCACACGGCGGCTTTTCCTTACGGCGGTCTTAACGCTGCCAGTGGTGCAGCAAGAGTCACCATCTTGCTGTTTCAGTCTGACCCATGAGGCCATCAGCACCTTCGTTGGATCGTTTCGGTTGGTGTTGGCGCCCAGTCTGTGTTTTATCCTTCCTCACTCTGGAACATATCCTGCAAGGCCAGTGCCTTTGTAACTTATTTATTCATTTATTCGTATATTTTTCGGAGGGCGGTAGCATATATTACCCACCAACATGGAGAGGAGTCAAAGGGGGGACATAGCCCCCAACACAGTATTTTAATATACGTTTTTACACAAATATTTGCCCAAATGTTGCGGGAGCATGTAGAGTTGGAGAAAAGTAAATACCATAGTCTCCGAATTTTTAATAATGTGTACAAATTCACATTGCCGGTTGAAATGTTGCGTACAGTAAATTGACTGTTCTCTTAAAATCTAATTTGTCAACGTCAAGTTTCTTTGCTTTTGCATCCCTGTATGTGTGAAGTCCAGAGCTGGACCTACTTCTCATTTAAAAAAAGCTTTCTGCTCCCTACCGAGGTCTGCAGTTTAGAAAGATCAAGCTCCTTTAAAATGAAGTGGTAGGATGTGGAAAATGGAAGTCCACTAAGGTTGCAAAGACACCCTGTAGATTTCGTGAAAATGAAGTGGACGGTGTCTCTCTTTTTCTGCACTGTTATCCTCTTCCTGTACTGGTGCTGCTGCCCTCTGGCACACAGTGGCCAGTCATTCACCTTCTCACCACGTCTCAGACTTGCCCTCTGTTAGCACATTTTCTCCTGCCTCTCTGTTGCACCTATTTCGTCAGTACTTAGGAACTACAGTGGGCTTGTGGGACACTGGCCTGTGCCGTGCATGAGTGGTGGTGGGGGGGGGGGGGGGGGGAGTCCTCAGCCTGACTCAGTGTTTACGGTTTTCTTTGTTGCGGGCTTCTCGACACGTGACTGCACCATGTCACGCAGCCGGGCGTGACGGCAGCACTGAGCCCTGCGGAGGCCTGCTGGCGGTCGGAGAGCTGCGTTGGGCTGGCAATCTACAGGGCATGTCGGCATGTCTGTGGGTGGCCGCCTGGCCTGCTAATTCAGCATCAAGGGAGAAAAGCTGTTTTCATCCTTTTAATTATCATAAATGACACAGTCAATGTTGAGATATGCACTATATGGATAAAAGTATTGGGGCACCTGGCCATTCCACTTACAGGAACTTTTATGACACTCTATTCTAAACCCATAGGCATCAATGCAGAGTTGGTCCCCCCATTGCAGCTATGACCGCCGCCTCTCCTCTGGAAAAGCTGTCCACGAGATTTTGGAGTGTGTCTGTGGGAATTTTTGCCCATTCTTCCAGAAGAGCATTTGTGAGGTCAAGCCCTGATGTTGATGTGAAGGCCTGGCTCTCAATCTCCATTCTATTTCATCCCAAAGGCGTTTGATTGGGGTTGAGGTCAGGTCTCTGTGTGGCCAATCAGGTTCTCCATACCAGACTCTACCAACCATCTTTATGGACCTTGCTTTGTGCACGGGGTCACAGTCATGCTAGAACACGAGGGCCTTCCCCAAACTGTTCCCACAAAGTTGGAAGCATAGAATTGTCCAGAATGTCTTGGCATGCTGAAGCATTATGAGTTCCCTTCACTGGAACTACTGTAAGGGGCCTTGACCAACCCCTGAAACACAACCACATACCACTATCCCTCCTCCACCAAACTTTACAGCTGGCACAATGCAGTCAGGCAGGTAATGTTCTCCTGGCATCCATCAAACCCTGATTTGTCCATCAGATTACCAGACAGAGAAACATGATTCGTCACTCCACAGAACACGTTTTCACTGCTCCAGAGCCCAGTGGTGCCGTGATTTACACCACTCCACCCCACGCTTGGCATTGTGCAGCTGCTCGGCCATGGAAGCCCATTCTCTGAAGCTCCTGGTACACAGTTTTTGTGCTGCGGTTAATGCCAGAGGAAGTTTGGAACTCTGCAGTTATTGAGTCAACAGAGTGCTGGCAAATTTTACATGCTATGCTCCTCAGCACTCAGCAACCCCAATTACTTTACGTGGTCGGCCACTTCGTGGCTGAGATTCTGCTGTTCCTAAACACTTCCAGTTTGCAATAATTCCACTTACTCTTAACTGTGGAATATCTATCATGGAACAAGTTTCACAAACTGACATTGCAAAGGTGGCATCCTATGACAGTACTACATTTGAATTCACTCTTCTGAATGACCCATTCTTTCACAAATGTTTGTAAACCTGACTGCATGGCTAGGTGCTTGAATTTAAATACCTGTGACAATGGGTCTGAATGAAATGATTAAGTTCCAATACTTTTGTCCATATAGTGTGTGTGTCTGTGTGTGTATTTGCTTTTAGACATAGAGACATTTAATTATATTGTTTTAACCCGACTATAAAAACTGTTATGCATACTGCCCTTTTGTACAGATGTAGTTTATTTATTTTTTATTGTTGTTTCAATATTGAAATTCAAAAACAATTTGAGGGCAAGATTTGAATGCTTCACACCCCCTACATTGTACTGCTAAAATGCATCCCCCTAAACTCTAGCGTAAACTGCTTTACTGCAGCACATCTGGACTTGCATCCTAGGTATGTCGCTTCTGGTGTAACATTTCAGACAATAAAGCCACACTGGTCAGCTCTTTCATCAATGCAGCTTTGCAGTGCAAAACCAAATAATAGTCCCCAAGGACTCAGACCGTTACTTTTCAGCAGATTAAAAAAAATACTCTGGGAAAACCAGGGAAATGCTGAGCATGTGACCCAGATGGGCTGCTCCAGGGGAAATGTGGCGTTCTGCTGCTGCCAGACATACAGTGCAGCCCCAGCGCCTGACCGGCGGCTCACACGGGCCCTCCGTGGGGTTATCTCGCAGTGCCAGGCCGCCTGGAAACCCAGAATGCTCTGGGGGCGAAAGGGAAGACCACAGATCTCTCTTACATAGCCTGTGGTGGGGACGATGCTGAGAGGTGTGAGTGGCCTAAGGAAATGAGGCATGAGGGTAGGAGGGAAAGGAACATGAACATCTAAGCTTTGGAGCTGGAATTTAATCTGTGGCGGTTTCCACTGGAAGGAAATGATTTGTGGCCTCGCAGTGCTTGGTGAGCACTGGCTCTACCGACTTTCAGGTCTCAGCAGAGATGTGACAGATAGATAGTGGCCTGTGAGTGCCTGGAGAGGGAACTCACAGGAGCTTATATTGTCAGGAACAAACAGGTTAAGAAAATAGAACCAAGCGATAATTTATATACCGAAGGAGGAAAGATTGCAGGAGATGACAGTTGATATTTGTGACCACAATTTTGACAAAATAAAATGTAATTTTAGGACTTATAAAACAGTTCAGTGGAATTTTAATTCCATAATTCACTCTCCTATACAAAAAGTATTTATAATGTTTTCCTGCCTCAGAATCTGGCATTCAGTATCACAGCCTTGCTGTCACATGCAATAAGCTTGTCAAAGAAGTGACACTAGTATGACCATTTTAAACAGCCCTTTTGTTGTTAGGTAGTACATGCGGTAGTGGGAATGACAGCGAGGACAGCGATGGGGGCGACCCCTGTGTATTCTGCCTGTTTCGTCAAGGCTCTTGAAGTGCACTTTGTTCCCTGTGCTACACAGGCAGACGAAGGACCAGAACAAGCAGACAGGCAGCCCGAGGCACCCCCAGATGGAGAAGAAGAAGGAGGAGGGCGTGACGGACAACACACTGCAGCAGGTAAGGCTGGGCGTGAGCCCCTCAGCCGCACGCACCTCCATCACCTTACCTGAAATTTGCCGACAATTAAAAGGATCATGTTCACCACACAAGGAGAGATCGTGACCTGCAAAATTATAAAACGTTGACGCAATTTGCTGTGAGATATGTAGCTCCGTGGGAGCTTCAAATGTATTGTAAAGCTAACTATTTCTCGCAGCATCGCATTTATATTGACACGTTGCTAGGGGAGAATAGCTATCGTCTGCTTGTGAGTGGTGCTTTGGTGAAAAGTGGAAACAAAATGCATACCTCTTCTCGTGGTCTCTCTACCATGCTGAATGAAAGAGAAGACATCCTCGGAATTCCTTCCCGGGTGGATAATTGCATTATTCAACACCTCTTCATCCCGAGAAAAGCAGATCAAATCGAAACTTTTTTTCCCCTTTCAAAGGCTTTTAATGTTCTGTGCCAGAGAGGCAGCTTGTAGTTGGAATGTGATTTTTTTACGGAAAGGATGCTCTGGCTTTCTGATATGCAATAACGTTCTGTGTGCTGCTATCGGGATGTAATCTGAGCCAGCCGTCAGTCAAGCGCCCCGCTGTGAAAATGAAAGATCGGCGTGGATGTGTCATGTGTTGGACAAGGCAGAGTTTTGACTGCGACGTTAAGGACGCCTTATGCGGTCCGTCTCCTTTAAAGTTCCCCGGGCTCTTTTGTCAAACAACTGTTTGTTGCGCCTGTGATGGTTCCTCGTTCTGCCAGCGTGCCTCTGTTGCCATGTGGCTATGGGAAAGGCGGGTCTTTCAAAACATTCCTCTGGGTTTGTAAGTGGAAAAGACAGCGATTTTGTCAAACCGAAATGAACACCATACGTCGGAGACGAACAAAAAGCATAATGGTTCTATTGGGAATAGGGGAAAGTTATTTTCTCCAAAGTAGTGCCTATATTTCACTGTGGAGACCATCTCTTGCAGTACTTAGATGTCTTACTGATTTTTTTTTTTCTCATCTGCGGCTGTGCGGAATTCCTATCCGTCGTCCTGCGACAATTTCCATTCTACCGTTTTAACATCTGCTCTTGCTATTATCTCTGTCCTGAGGTACCTGAGCTTGCCACAGGGGCGGCCTCTGTTGGCTCAGAGTCACTCCAAGTTGTTTCACATGGGTCTCGTTCGGTCGCTCACGGAAACAATTCAGCCGCACCTGGAGAGTGGACTCTGCATCGTGGGGACCCTGTGTTTCTATAATTTGTTTCTCCCTCTCTCACTTTTCAGAGTTGTGGACCACACCAAGAGGGCTTTCATCTCTGGAACAAGCCCTAACTTTTCCATTTAGTCCTCATCTATCCAATTGGCTAACCCTAAATGAACTCCGCTGGATTGACAGGAGATTCTCAAATCTAAATAGATATATTTCTGTAGCCCTCGGCCACTTCTTCTGTGAACTTAGATGTTAAGTGAACGAATAAACTGTTCAAAAGCTGCCAGTCCTCTCTTTATTCTGGCAGAAAAATTGTCAAAATGATATTCAGAGTGCAATACAGAAGGAGTTTGGACATGCTCCTTGCTTAGACAGACTGGACCCCATGAGATCTGACCTCTGTATAGGCGATTTACCTTTAAGAAATACTGTAGTTGACGGCAGGGGCAAAACAATGTGAAAATTTGAATCTTTAAACTTTTGAGTGATTCTGTTTGTTGGGCACATCTGCCAAAAATTGTGTCTCCGATGACCTTGACAAAACTTTAATTACAAGACAGATACACATGTCATCTTGTGCCGTTGACTTCAAATGCGGTATCTTAACATGGTGCAGTATTAAATGTACCTACATAATTCACTTAATGGGAATATAAAAATGGTAAGAGCAGCCAGCATAACATAAAGTCTGCCATGAGAAATGGACCGAAAGTTTATTCTTGATCTTCAGAAAATAAATACGGAAAAACTTCTTTAGACCTCTTCGGCACAAGATGCATTGCAGCGATGTGTAATGTGAACCTAAATGCGTACTGTTGTCTGAAGTAATTTGGGACTTTGTCTTAATACTTGTACTGTAGTAGAGAGCAGGGTGCTTGTATGTGTGGATTTTAAGAATAATGAAGGTAGTACAGGAATATACGAAAACTAGTATTTTGAACAAATTAATTCAGGGCTTTTAGCCAGATGGCTGCAAATGGATCTATTGTTGAACTTAATATTAATTTTTCTGATGTGTAACTATATACGTGAGAATACTGTAATGGGCTTTGAATATATACAAATAAACTCATAAACATTGTGGTTGCATGAGTTTATTGTATATAGTAAATGTTAACATGTTTCTTACTGAAGCTATGAAAAGACTGAGATGTATGTTCAACATTCCATGCAATTTAAAATCTCTTTGTCCACCGGGAGGAAAGCTTGAATTTTCAGCTAAGCTCTAAGAGGATGGCAAAGATGGTTTATGACTCTTAGACAAATTGAAAGCAAGGAGAAATGAGGGAGCGAAGCCAAAACAGGAGCGTACCACTGATCCTGTGCCGTGAGCCAGGGAGTCAGACAGCCAATGGGAGTGGGGGACTCGCCTGTGGTCACAGGTATCAGACAGCGGTCTGACTCCATATACAGCAGGAGTAACACAATCCACTTTATCTGCATCTCTCCACACAAAAATAATGACCAGAGCTTTACACTTGGCTACAGTTCCTAAAGGTTAGATTGAAGGGCATCTGCTGATCAAGTCACATGTCAGAGCTGCTGTCAATACGTCCTTTATAGAGAACGAACGCATGGCAGCTAAGCGGTCCAACATCCCAGACCTTAAGGAATGTTCCTAACCAGCCTTCAGTGGCTTAACAGTAAAATGACTCCCCCCCCCCCCCAAGAACATGTTTAATCTGGTTTCTTGCAGCGCTTGTAAAACATTATTACTTTGCTGAGAAATGTATGCAATGTATTTAGTGTATATTTTCATGGATTATATTTCCATGAAGAATGTTTAAAATATAGGTTTGAAAAATGATTTTAGGCATATTTTGTACAACCAAAATGCATTATATTAATATATATTAGTCATTAATCATCGTCATTTCTATTATTTTACTTTTAAGAATAATATGTACTGTTCAGTAGTATCAAAAGAACTTAATATGTTTTTCTTAGGCTCTATGTAGAAATATACCTTTTTTCTGTACTGCTTTATCTGCTAACCCATCTAGCGCACAGCATAGCTATAAAATAAACAATCACCAACAGGTCTTTGATGTTTTTGCAATATCTTCCTTTGTTTAAAGTTAAATATGCAGGATAGTTTATGTGGGTTGGACAGATAACATCCCTCTCGGTTCCTCGATCATGGTTCCAGTGCAGTAGAGCAAAACAAAGCAGGGAGATCAGGGAGTAAAAATCCACTCAAAAAGTGAAGAAAAACATGAGACTGAAAGAAAGAAAAACTTTGTTCTGATAAAAAAAGCACAATTTAGCTTCTGAATATGGACCTTTTCTTTTAAAACGAATGACTATACATCATACTTGGGGGCTTGGGTTTAAAAATACACCCCTTGGTTTCAATAAATGTATTTTTATTAGAAAATTACTTGGTCAATAATGCCTTGAAAAACTGGTGTCACCCAAGTGTTTAGTGTCAGAAAGCAACACACTGAGAGCCTACAGCGATGACAGAGGCTGGGAGGAGCAGGTCGCTGGAGGCTGCCGTCTGGGGCCCAAGAGCCAATGAGGCGTCAGCTTGTAAGCAGGCGAGCGGAGCGTGTCAGTGATGCGTTGAGAGAATGATACCACCAGCCAGCAAGGCTGCAAGGAATCGCATCCGCTGGAGCATGTCGATTTTTCCCTGCTCAATTTGGTGTAAGAACACTGTAAAAAAGCAAGAAGATTGGTTTTTCGCATGGCAGATGTGGGGTAGTGTCCTCTGGTATTTGCATAAAAACTTAAATAATTCTCAGTTCTTGGTATCACGTCGATACAAGAAACGAAATATAATGAATTCCCAGGAGTTTAGCTCAGTTAGTGACTCTACCTATACAGTAAATGAAGATAATCAGTATGAAAGCCTTTTATTCGCAGAAACAAGTAGAAGGTCTTGAAGCAGCTCTGAGGGAGACTCCAGTTTTGAGCACGTTGAGAGAAGCAGAGAGCGTAGACCCTTCTACCCGTCGCGTCCATAGTCCTGTGGCCACAACGTAGGCGTGGCTAGGAGCCAGCTTAGAGGAATAGGCTGTGCGGCGGTGAATCTGGAGGGGTGCAAATAGATGCGCTTCCTCTTATGAAATGAATCATTTGAAACAAAGTTACAATCCTCCCTGCAAGCCGCAAATAACTAAGTGATGGGAGTGAAGCAGCGCCCTGCTGGTGTCTTTGGTGTGCTGGGAAGCCTGAGTGGGCAACCTGCGGCCGCCATATCGCAGTCCGTCAGCACGCAGGGATTTACCGTAGCAAACAGTGGATTCCTCGCAGCGTGGGGCTGCAGTGGCTAAAGCAGCAAGACCGTGTTTCATGGGATTTGCTATTTTTTTTCTATTTTTATGAAAGTGGGGCCTGTATAAAGGAGACACAGAAACCAGCATTTTCTCATTCCTCCCTCGTTTATTTAAATGATTAAATTCCACATGATGAAAGAAATAAGCAAATGATATAATTATCATATTCATAGCGAAGGCGGGATGAATTCCTGTGAAACAATTTTCTCTTGGACTTAAGGTGTCGAAAATTGTGAAAATGGCCGCGTGGTCGAATTTCACACGGAGGTTCAGCTGCACCTCAGACCGTCCCAGGTACAATTTGTTGATCTTGGTGCATTAAATTACTGGTGCACTGTCAAATTCAATTACGGCTGCGGGGCCTGAAGCACACAGCTCTCCTGAGTCATTAACCCCAAGTTAAGACCGGCTTAGAGATCTCATTTGTTTTTGTTTTGGTTGCACTTTTCTCATTTTAGAAAGAGCCATTCTGAGAGGCGAAGGACTCGCCGATTCTTAAGCGTCGTAATTAAGCGCCCTGCCGGCGTCCCGGAGACGAGCACTTTGAAGGACTCCGTTAAAGAGCGGCTCAGTCACCTTGCCTATGAATCACTGGCCTCATTTGCACACTCCCGCAAACCGCTGGATTTCGCCTTTCAATATTCTTGCATTTCTGGGCGAGCACTTCCTGTTTGGCCACAATCTGGGAGACTGATTGGCCGTGTGTACATGTTAATTACGGCATGTTTTTGCTCTGGCACCTGTCCCACCGAGACGGCCGCCCTCACAGTGGACCTGCATTCTGTTCTGGCTCCCGGGGGACTTTCTCGCTACCTGCATTCCTTGGAAAAAAAAAAGATCCACCAGATACTGACAAGAGAGCTGAACACTGAAGCCTCTCTGTTATCTGTAGCGCCGCTCTTGTGTCATGATAAAGACTGTGGCCTTCGGGTGTCCGCAGTGTTTGCTGCTCAAGCAGCTTCTCTGTTTTCCTTCACCTTATTTAGCCAAAACGTATTATGTTCTGTGCGCTATGTGTAGGATCTGCCAGCACTACAGATTCAGGTGCCGTAACTAAAAAAAAAAGTATTAATAAATTAGGGCATGTTTGAGGTGTTTTGGGTATTTGCATATATCCCCCTTAATATATTGATTTCCACACACTATATTTCTATATTTACCATACATTCATATTTCAAAAAACATACAGAGAAATATCTTCTCTGATGTATCTGGATTTATGTTCCCCAGTGTGACCCCTAGTTTGCCCCCCACATGTACTGAGGCGTTGGCTTTAAACATCAGGCCCAGGATGTGGCGGTGGCTGTAGGGCCTCAACGCCTGGGTACTGGATGGATCCATTTGGCCCCAGGATTAATGGGCTTTCGTTAACCTGGCGCCCCTCTCGCAGAGGGCTGAGTGGAAGCAGAAGCCTGGACTCTGACTGGCCCTAACGCAGAGCAAACTGCATCCCCTCTACGATGGTTGTTTTATTGATATAGAATTACCATATGGGACCCTTCTGAGACGGTCGGAAGGAGTCCAACTCGATGCAAAGAGACATCGATTCCGTTTGAACTGGAACAGATGGGTTTGGGAAGGAAAAATTGTGTTTTTTTTTTGTTTTTAAAGAACATCGCCAACAGCAGGCCAGTGTGTACCTGACCTCTATCCTAGCTGGTAGCTGCCAGGAACCTTTGTTGGTGGTTCCTTCAGCCAGTGACAGAGTCATCACTGCAGGCCCTCTTGAACACATTGATCCCACGTTAAAGTATGTAACTAAAAGGTGTTTTTTTTTTCATCACTTGTCATGTTAGTAACGTAATGTAACTTCTACTCTATGGTCATCTTCTAAAATAAGTAAATCAGACTTTCCTAAAGGTGAAAAATAGTTTCCCTACTTTTAAATTTCTACTAATGGATATTTTTGGATATTTAAGCATATTTTCTGTATGTAAGCCTATGCTGGCTAACCTGATGTGACCCACGATGGAGCCACATCACTGTGGCGCTGGGGGGCCACATCAGGCCCTTTTCCAAAGCCCTCAGGAGGTTTTCCCTTCCACTCTGTCAGCACTGCTAGGCCCTTGGTGCTCCTGAAAGGAGAGATGGAAAGCATAAAGGTCCATGTCCCACTAAAGATGTTTTTCACTGAGCTGCTGAATGATCCATCTTTTTTCACCTCTGTGAAGGTGTTACAGTAGATATGGCCCAAAAGCCTTTGCTCGACTGCAGATCCTGTACTTGGACTTTTCGCCAGGTAGCTCCTTCCCCTTGGAAGAACGTTGCCTTAGCCAAACACAGATGAAAGATTCTTCCACCAGGATTTCTCTTTGGTATTAATTCTAAAAATGGAGAACTTTCTGTTAACTCTCCCCAGAAGTAATCTTACCAGAAATTTAACATAGTTTTGCCCAGAGGTTATTGATTCTGGGGGAAGAAAAGGAAAAATTAATTTCTTTGAGAATTGCATGAGGAATATAATATTTTTGAACAGAATATTCTCTTTGTAAAAAAGGCAAAGGTGTAATGATACAACTTACAGGCATCTTTGGCCGATGTGGTACAAGTTATGCTTCATCCTAGTTTAGATTTTAAATATAACAAATGTCCAATATACCAAATATATGTGCTTGATAACTTTACATTGGGAGGATGTTTGCTGCCTTTTTTGTTGCTTTAACTTCCATCTGTACTATTTCCAGTGATTTTATCTCCTATCGCCATCTTTGTACTGTACATGCTGGCCCATACTGAGCTATATACTGTAACCCACGGCATCAGTTTTCAGAACCAACACATTTAATATGGCAGGTAAAAGAGCCAGTTTGGGAAAACAAATGGGTCCCAACATTATGACATTGACCAATCGTATGATACATGGCATTGCAACAGAGCAAGAAAGCCTCTCTGTATTGGCACTGAACTGTAAAGTTAAAATAAAAATTTAAAGTGATGTTAAATTTCAGTGTTTTATATATTTTATGAATATTATAGCAGCATATCCCAATACGTCTGCCTATGTATTTATTCAGACAGATCTGCTGCCCTTTCATGCGCACTAAAATTATAAAATTCTAGGAAAAAAATGCCTCCACCATGTGGCCAAAATAAAAATTGCAGACGGACCCTCCTTTTCCCTTTTAGTCCTGGCCTTCACCGTTCTCTATCTTGCGTCTTTGTGGGGCTGCAGAACTTTTTCTTACAGAAGCCACCAAGATGTGTTTTTAATGACCTGTTGCTTCTCATAGTCGCTGCTCTTGAATATTTTGGTTCCTATTTTTCAGAGCTGTGTGTTTACCTCTAAAAGAACTACTGGCTCGTGTTCCTACTGCCATCGTTGACAGTCTTGCCCCATGTCATTTACGTCCCTAACTAGTACTTTGGCAAGGTGTGTTGCAGGTGTCCATGCCTATATCTGCTCCGTTCTGGCCATGCTGCGGACCTCAGGGCTCACTGGTGCGCTGAGTCACTTTAAATGGTCTCGGACCTCAAGAGAGCTCTCCGTTTTCAGCACAGAGTCAAGGAGCTCATTATTTGAATTCCATCTGACTGGTTAAATATGGGTTATGTGAAGAGGAAAAAAAGGTAAATGCATTGCCAAGAAATCAGAATGTGATCTCCATTAAAGGGGCCACCTACTACGCCTTACACAGACGCACAGTTTATTGAAGGAGTCAGTGATAACTGCTTAGGCTTATGGGAAAGATGCATTTTGTAGAAGAATCTTCTTGCATCTCTAACTGTATTATTGGTTCCTCCAATGACTGCCATTGCACTTCATGTTTAGAACTTCCAAGGTTTACCAAGTTTGTGCAAAAGAAAGTAGCATCTTTCTGCAATATTCAATATTGATTTTATTTACTATATTTACCTGTATTCGCATTAACGTCTTGTTTGTCCATCTCCATGGTGATGGTTAACATAGCCTGAAGAGCTTGTATTGTTTTCTATTATTAAGTTATATATGCAGGCCCTTCAGCCTTTTCGGCCTGATGTGTGTTTGGTGGTAATATACTGCCGATAGTACGGCTCTGTAATTATCTAACCGAGGGGGAAAAAATCCTGCAGAATTCCCACCGACACACCATTCAGCCTCCCAACGTGTCAGTCAGCTATGCACAAACGTCGCTGAGCTCTGTGTCCGTCAACGTGATCTGTGAAAGATACCTGCCTGCATCCCGTAACCCTACCACAGACAGGTAACCCTACCACAGACAGGTGCTGGGGTGATGAGGGAAATCCTGGCCGTAGCCCTGAGCTAACTCCCTCTCAGACAGCTGTTTCATGCTTGCTGGCAGTACGCCTCAATCAAAATCACACATTATTTCCTCTGCCAGTATTTCTTTACCTGCACCGAGATCCAGGTGTCTTTCATTTTTAAAAATGACAGCTCAGGGCAGAAGGGGGAAGCTACAGAAAGAGGTTTATATCTTGCAGCTGCGCTATCAGACTTTAAAAAGCGCCCTTAGTTTCGGCTTTCAGGCCAAACATAACTTTAAATTGTTTTTTCAGTCTGTCTGACAGTTCATAAGGCTAACAAAGTGAGCCCAGAGTGAGTGTTTAAAAGTTTTGTCTTAATTATTTACTCGGGTTATTCTAAACCGATGCGTAATTTTATTTATTGCTTGACAATATTTAAACTAATGTCAAGAACCTGATATGGCAGCTCAGTCAGGCTGAAATTCAAAATGCAAACATGACTTCAAGATACCCAGCCCAAGCATGAAAGGCAAAGGGACACGGAAGTTATCTTAGGGGGACTCTTTGTAAGTAATAAATTGCATAAAGTGTTTGTACTGGACCTGCATCAACAGCTGTCACGTTGATCTACACAAAGGCTACATAATATATCCTTAAAATTTGGTACCCTGGTACATAGAGCAGTTCTGGGGTCAGCACATCATGCGTCATATGTTATCTGCACACCTATGGTTGCGTGCGTGTGTCTTCGGTTGAGGACGGGGAGGTATCTTGGTCTGGTAGGATTTGGATATGCACATCTGGAGCCTATCAGGAAGCCGATATTATAGGCGGTAGGCTGGCCTTCTCTTACGGATGTGATGGTATAGGAAGGTATGTGAGCTTACGGACTGTCCAACTGCTGCCCAGCTTAAGAAGTCGTGCTGTTTTCTGATCTCCTACATAAAGGCCGTCGGAGGCTTCAGAGCAGCAGCTAGAACTGGGTTGAAGTGTGATATCGGGATCAGAGAAAGCAAAAGGGATTCAACGGGATCTAAGGTGATACTTTGTGAGGCTTGTTTACCGGAGGTCAACATCAGAGTGAATTCTGATGAACATTTTAATGAAAATGTGTTTTTGTTCCATGGACATTGTATTCAAAAACTTTTTAAAAGCTTTTTTTTTTTCCCTCCATCAAAGCATTTTGCCATGGAAACAGACAGGTGCTGTGGACCCGTCTGTCTGTGTATGGCCAGGATGATGATCGCTGTCTGTTAGTAAAGACTGATCTATCAGAGAAGCTTTATGAGTGAATTATGGAAGTCTGACAGAATACTCTAGGAGCTTAGCTATGAGGGGGTACGGTATAGAGCTAACTATCCCCTCTGGTCAAATTAGTAGTAACTGGGATTAACACAGAATGTCATTATAGTAATAACTAAATTTATAGATCTAAAAAGAATACAAATTAAAAGAACCCAATGTAAAAATGCTTTTTATTATTATTACAGCAATACTGTACCTCAAATTATATAAACATTTTTGTTAACACTTTACTTGAGGTGACATAAGTAATTTTATAACTCAGTTGCTACTCAAGTACAAATAATAAACATATATAATAACTGCATGACATACGTGAACTGTTATGATTAATTAATGACGAACAACCATGGAATCAGTATGTAACCATATTTTTTTTCCTCATATAAACGTTTTACCCACATAGTAATCAGTCTCATGAGGTATAACACTGCAGAGCAGTGTCATTAAAAGTGGGTGTTGAAACAAAGCGTGTAAAATCCTAGTTGTGAGACTTCACACCATCTTGTGAGGCCTCACTCTTCCATAGAGATGTTTCACTTTTGAACTTAGTCTTTGAAGCAGTATTCTACTCGATCAGACAAGTGGGAATTAGTAGAGAGCTATAAGTTCCCAATGGGATTACAGAAAGAAGATTTAATAAATGGTGCTTTCTTAAACCCTTGAAGTCCTGCTGAATTAGCACGCAGAGGATAAAGAGATAATCTGATTATTAGAACTAGCTTTGCTGAAATGCGTTGCATTCATTATTAATGATACGGTTTTGAAATGAACAGTGAGAAAAAGAGCTTTGCATGGAAGGGTTACGCATTTGTATATAGGCCAGGTATTTGCACACGTTGAAAAAAGCTTTTGCCTTAATGATGTGTTTTTATTTTCTCATGGTCTTATTGGGATTCTCTGCTCTCTGGGGGCATATTTATCCACTTCAGTTATGATTTTTGAATGTGATGTGTGAAAATGTCATGGGATTTGTTGGCAGGTTTCCTCTTGAATGTCAGGGGGTATGAGACCTCGTGTCAGTGATGATAACCAAAAGGCTGCACTTGACGTTTCTGTCCATTACATTGGAGAAAGTCCTGGAATTAGAAGTACTGCTTTTTAGGGAAGCCGCTTCACTTAGCCCCTACTTAGAGCCTCTTTTGTGGGTATTTTCTTCCATGCGGCTGAAGACAGGCACCTCGAAGCATATTAAGCTCATGGATCTCATTCTTCTGAAATGCCATTGGCGGCATTAACATCTGGCTGACTGTGAATTTCTTAACGAAAAGTATTTAACACAATGTCTGAAAAATGGGATCAGGAACATCTGAATGTATAGAATACAAAACCCAGGAACGTTATGCTGATCTACGGAAAATTAAAATTTTGTGGCATAGATATGCATTTGTTTTTATGTGGGGAGTTTGAAGGCCCCCGCCGCAATGCCGGAATGCAGCATAGTTAGCTGGTGGCGTGTTGCTTCATCACAGTCATGATGAGGAATGGAAACAAATTTTTGACATCTGTGAAACACTCACACACACAGACAAAGTGTAACTTGGGGTTGGGCTTTGGAAATGTGTGGATGATTTGCCGCCTTAACAGAAAGGGCCCCTTTCTTTTCATGTCTCTGACCCTGCGGTCAGCGGTCTGGGGGGGGCATCTTACTCCAAGTGTGGTGGAAATAGGGGGGCTGCACGCTGTGAAACAAAACTTATGATTTAAATTTTTTTTTATAGAGGTAGCTCAAATGTGATGATTTAACTGTGAAAATAAATAAATATCAACCTGCGAACAAAGAATGGAGGTCGAACAATATGCATTAAAGTATTCCTTACATTAGAGAAGATCCTGGAATTATATGCATATCTTTTAATGAAAGGAAAAGGAGACAGATCATGGCATGAATTCCTGGTTTGATGTCAGCTTTACCTAATCAAGGGATAAGACCACATGCGAAGCACTAAACTCATTTGTTATGGGGGGAGCAGTGCCTGCAAAAAACAAAGGATTTCTGTAATCCGTGGATCCTATTAACACAAGGACAGTTAAAATGGATATTTAGTTGAGGTTAAATACATCATGACCTAAAAATGTTAATTACCTTTAATGATTTAACACTGATGGAACTGAGAATATTGACACAGCCTGCCTTCATGTTATTATTATAATACTACATTATTTTAACAAAACTGTATTATGTATATACACAGTATACACGCACACACACTGTATACGTGTATGTGTCTAGGTGACGATATAATAAATATATATAAATATATATAAATGTATTATATATACTGTATGTATGTACCTGTTTATATGTCACTCCATAATAACTGGACTCTCTGCCAAGACTTGGATTAAAGTTTTATTATTTCAGCACTATAATCATTTCATGAACTCTTAAGGGACATTTAAATGACAAGCATGAAAAAGACATTCGGTCGTTTTGTTATAAAACATTTCCTATTCAGGCAGTGCTATAATCAACCTTGTTTCTGAGTGAAGAGATAATGGATCTTAAATAACTATTTTTCATATATACACCTTCTACCTGCTCATCCGGGATTAGGGGGAATATTCTATATCCACATTTTTGCTCCCTCCCAGCTCCCGCCAGATAGTCCACATTTTTGCTCCCTCCCAGCTCCCCTCCAGACAGTCCACATTTTTGCTCCCTTCCAACTCGCACTAGACAGTCCACATTTTTGCTCCCTCCAAACTCGCACCAGACAGTCCACATTTTTGCTCCCTCCCAGCTCCCCTTTAGACAGTCCATATATTTTTGCTCCCTCCCAGCTCCTGCCAGATAGTTCACATTTTTGCTTGCTCCCAGGTGCCAGTAAGGTGCTGGAATGGAGCAAAAACGTCGACTGGCCGTGGGTCCCTGAGGACTGGATTGGGAAACACTGGTTAGCCACTTCCGGGCATGTCTAATGTCCTGTGCAGAAATCAGCATCAGCTCAGCAGCTGAAACGTCTCATTGAAGGACTTTGAATCAGAGTATTATCACATACAAAAGTATCCCAATGCCAAGAACACCACATAGAAACAATTGCAGTGATTTCATTGACATAATTGTTTGTTAGCCATTTTAACTTACATTCATCTAAACAAAAGGTTAATTGCCATTTTCATGGTCGAGCCTCTTCTGGGTCTATGAACTCCCTTTAGGTACACCAATCCTTGTCTGACATGACTTATTAATTTCAGTTTTTGATGATTATGAAGTTGTAAGTAACACATAATAATGGGATACTATTACATCTGTCATGTTTTTGAGCAGAACATGTCTATTATTTCATGATATCTGTCTTCTGTACTTCTTGTGTACTTCTGATCTTATAAATTTATTTCAACAGAACTTATGGCTCAGTGCATATAAGGTTCCGGTTAGAACAGTTCTGTATTGAGATTTTTTCTTTAAACAGCCCATAATGCCCAGTAAGCTCTGGTGAGTTCTGGGTTTGCACTTTTTTACTCTGCTTGAATCTATTTTAGTCTCTGTATATCTGATTTTGAATCACTTTGTCACAGTTAATTATAGCATTTCAGTTTGTCGGGAAGGTGCCTAGACCGCTTGAAACGTGAGCTGAGATAAAGTGATACTCTTGCTTTCGCATGATTCCATGAGGCTGCTGTATGAAGTAAAGGCTTTTTATTGCACTGCTGTCAGCGTGACACTCCCTACATGTTTATGAACAGTGTGAGATGTCCAGACTACAATAGGAACGCTCTGGTGAACATGTGTAACACATCACCTGAGAATGAATCCACAGTTAGGCTTTCTTTATGTCCTTCCTCCTTGGTTTTTACTCTGTTACTACATGAGATCTCCAGGTTTGTTAGTGTTTATTAAAATTTTACTTTAATATTGTCCCTGTCTATATTTTTTTTTCCTTCGACAACCTCTGTAAGTTACCCCATAGATCTGTCATCACCCATGAAATTAACCGTTGCTGGATTGTCAAAGTGATTTCTGAGAATTGTTTAGAAAAACTTTAGTTCGCTTTGAAAGCTATACCTGTATATGTACTTTTTAACATCCATCCATCCATTTTCCAAACCGCTTATCCTACTGGGTCGCGGGGGGTCCGGAGCCTATCCCGAAAGCAATGGGCATGAGGCAGGAAACAACCCAGGATGGGGGGCCAGCCCATCACAGGGCACACTCACGGGCAATTTTAGCAACTCTAAATAGCCTCAGCATGTTTTTGGACTGTGGAGGGAAACCAGAGTACCCGGAGGAAACCCCACGACGACATAGGGAGAACATGCAAATTCCACACACATGTGACCCAGGCAGAGACTCGAACCCGGGTCCCGGAGGTGTGAGACAGCAATGCTAACCACTGCACCACCATGCCACCCCAACTTTTTAACATTTTTATTATTATTTTTTTAACTGAGTAAAGGTTGCTGGGTTTGTAAAGGGGACCTCCAATGGTTGTACTGGTCACACAGCGCAGCTCATCACTGTACCAGTTTGTCAGCTGATATAAAAAAAAATGTATGTCCAAATTTCTGAATTCTTTCCAGTGTAATTACTCTATTGTAGTTCAACCTCATAACATATTCTTTGTTAATGTAGAGCATGGAAAATAGCGGATTGTCAAACTCTGGGTGTTAGAAGTTACATATCCTTGCTTTGCACATACGTTATCCCAACCAGGGAGATCACTGGCCTCCCCAGGCAGGTCGCCCGTCCATGCTGACATACACTGTCACACACCAGAAGGACATTCAGAGGTGCCAGTTCAGCTCACCACAAGGTTATGGATTACAGAAGAAATTAAAAACACGCAGAGCAGGAATGGCTGGGTGAGGTCACCACACCTCCCGTTTTGTTTTCTGTTGTTAATGATCTTTTCTAAGATCTAATTCATCCAAACATAAAGGAGGCTCCCTGATGGAAATGGTCCAATTAAATCTTTTGCCAGTTTTTTTTCTTATTCAGACGATTCAGTCATAATGGTTTATGTATGTCATGCAGTTACTATATTTGGGTAAAACTTTACTTGATGGGCCACAAATAATATATAATGCTAATGCTTATGTATTAATTAACCACAGACTAAGTCTTATTTACATACTGATTTCATCTTAATACATCATGAATAAATGGTGATGCATGTTTTACCTCAAGCAGTTACTACATTTGTTACTATATCTGTTAATTCTGTAGACTTTTGTGAACTATTGAGGGACCAATGAATAACACAAGTGAAATACTGATCTCATGTTTGCTCATCATTAATGAATCGTGATGAATCTTTTATGTCAAGTAGTGATTTGTTCATGATTTGTACTTCAGTAGTAAGTGAGTTATTGCTAAGTATTTGTGCCCCATCAAGTAAAGTGTTACCCCATAACTGACAGTGATGTTCATCTGGTAGATGGAGGATCTCCTGGCCACCTTGGAACAGACGAGGCAGGAGCTGGACGCCACCAAGCAACGCCTCTCCTCCACCCAGCAGTCCTTGGTGGAGCGCGATACCCACCTGACCAACCTGAGGCAGGAACGCAGGAAGCAGCTGGAGGAGATCCTGGAAATGAAGTAAGTGGTCTTCCCTCTCCACGGACCCTCTCCACTCTCTCACGTCTGTTCTGTGAAGGAACCGATGGAGCTGTCGCCATGATTCATGAGTGTTTGGTTCTGAGGCCAAAGGTCAAAGTTAATGTGAAGGCCTACCTGTTTCGGTCTAGGTGTGTGGTTGAACCTTTTACACTGTTAGCAGTGTTGGAGACTTAGACTTAGATCTCATGGCCAATCACTTGTTCTGGATTTGCTGTTTAGTATTGGCTCTTAGCTGCCAAACATTTCAGATTTGGAAATTTAACGGAAGTTCTTCACTGAGTTACATAAGGACAGAGGGAGTTCTGGTTCCCAGTACAGAGGGAGTATGATGAGCAAACCACGCTTTAGGTAATTCAGAGTCTCGTCTCAGAAACAACAAAAACACAGACTGAGAGAGTTTTACAAATTTGTTCTTCAATTAGGCCCTCTGTGATTTTTCTGCTGATCATTATAGACAAAAGTAGCTTGATTACACAGCTCTTCTGCTGAGATCATATAGTGGAACCAGCCATTTGCCGGTTATTCTCACTGTGATCAGTGGGCGTGTCATCGTGCTGAGTGCGGGGAACTGCAGCTGAACTACATAGGTATTTTATTTTAGGCAGAGTTAAAGTTGTGTACAGTATGTCACACTGATTAAAATTGGCCTGTCCTCTATTAATATATAGTAAACTAGGCTCCTTTTAACACTTTGAGTTTATATTCAAAAGCCCAGGGAACATCAGGCTAATAACCTCCAATGTTAGTAAGCATGGAAAGTGACATGCAACCATTATGGTGCACTTGGACTTTCAATATGAGTATCTAATTTAGATGTCAGTCTGGCAAGCATCTTAAGTAACAACAGACATTCTTTTCAGCTTTTCAAATATTTCTGTATATTGAGGACAGGTGTCTTGGTGGGCTCTCATTTTACACAAAGTTCTTTGGAAGTTCAAATATTTATCGCATTTTTAGCTGCAGATGTGTTTTGGTTGTGTTGTTTGACTCAGTGGGTGTGCATTGCATATCTCAATGGCATATGGCACAAAGAAGTGCTTTTAAGATCAAAATATAAAGCCATGTCTTTGAGAAATAGCTCATCGAGTCAAACGCAATAGCGCACGGTTATTTAAATCAAAAGACTTTGATGGGCATCTTGATCAACTGGCAGCATTTTTTTTCAGGAAGCTCTATGAAAAACAATATGCTTTTTATTACATGTAGAAATGCCTGTTTGCTCAAAAGACTGTAAAATCACAGGTGTTTTAGCATGTGCTCTGTGTTTTATGTTCTGTGTTTTTTTTCGCTGCATACATGCATGCATGGAGATGCAGTTGTTAGTATCTCGCTCACTTTCTCTCCCTTTCTAAATCTCACTGTCAGACGGCCAGCCTCAGGTTCGCCCTGTTTAATCTTCTACGACAGCTGCGATCTTTGCTATTTATTGCCTATTTGTGACTTCCCCGGGTGCCTGTAGATCAGTGATCTTTTGTATATCGAGCTATATGGCTCACAAATGCAATAGATGTTTTGCAGGCATCTATGGATTTATTCTATTTATGCAATGCTTGCGGAACACGTCGGCTGTGTATTTTCTCATCACTGGCACGCAGGCTGAAAACAGCGACCCAGGAATATATAAAACCTTTGTTAAAAAAAAAAACAGTTTCCTGGTTTGGTTGAATAGCGAGTAGAAAACTGAAGCGATTGTCATTCACCTCAGCCAGCTTGTTCCACCTCCTGCCATAATTGTTGTCTCATTAATGGGCAGTTTTGGCAGAGTTCATTGTGCTTTATTTTTACGTTTGTTTGTTTTACCCAATTTGAAGTCTTCCTAGTCTGCAAATTTCTAATAATTTTAATTAGAATAATTATTGTAATAATGCTACATGTGGTTATTCATAAAAAATAATAATGCTATTAAAAATAATGAATTGAGATCATTGATAGAGAATCATCATTATCAGATGAGAGTATGTATGAAAAAAACATATTATAATCACTCTAATGTTTTTAAAAATGATGAAATTTGCATGTGTCTTGAACATACACAAAAGCATGGTAGCCGTTTTGGGTTGTCATTCATCAAGTTAACACTGAAGATGCACATTTTCCACAAATCAGTTTTTAGAATTAGATTGCTGTAAATCCAGGCGAGTTTCTGATTGTGTTAAGCATGCAGCAGACATTTAGTTGTTAAACAGTGCTCAGATTTCAGCTTAAGTTTAATAATACATGTTTGGATGAGATCACCATGAAGGCGTAGGGATACAGTGAGGCGCGTGTCGGCTCTGTGAAGGCGTAAGGATTCAATGAGGGACATTCGATTTCAGTGAGAGACATTGGGTATTCATTATATTCTAAAATAAGTCACACTTACTGCTCAAGATCTCTAACACCTGGGGCAGTTTGCTTTTGCGTGCACTCCTGGGACTATGAGTATGACCAAAGCAGATCAGTCTGGTATTTGTTTGCCAGTGTGAAAGACCCTACGGGGTCTTGGCAAAATCTCACGCCAACACCAGGAAAGAGGCAGGAAGTAACTTAATCCTGAAGACCTTTTTCCATCTATGACATCTTCAACCTCTGCCTCACTTCAGAAGTTTTTTTTTTTTTTTTTTACGTTTTTTTTAAAGCCCTTTAAAGTTATGGGACTCAGGTGGAATGGCTGGGGTAGGTCGGTATAGAAATGGAGTTGGGGAGGTCATAGGACAAAGAAGTTCATTTGCCAAGTGAGTGAGCATTTCAGGCATTCTTGAAGGCTTCAGAGTGTGATCCCTCCTAGGGTTTGGGGCAGATTAGGAGCTCTGCTGGTGACAGGTAGGCCTTTCTGTGCAGGCCAGGGCCTTGTGTGTGGTCTCGCGAAGGAGGAACCGAGATCCACCCTGTGTGTGTGCGTATGCGTGTTGGGGCCCAGTCCACGGCGGGAACACAGCGATGGGGGAGAGGGCGTTTTACTCATGAACACATGGTATGGCCACCGTCTCAGTCTGGTGTCTCACACAGTCTAATGCCTTCAAATCCAGGGGGAAAGACGCTAGGGCTCAGGATGGCATCAGCGCAACGAGGAAGGGGTGGGGCTAGAAGGGAGCCTATTGGAGGAAGGCGCACGTAGTTCAAGGATCAAAAGTCATAGGTCACCTGCGATTTGAGAAATACTTTCACATTTCTGACTAAGAAGATATTAGCAGTGCAATCTGTGACTCAAAGGCTAGGAAATGTGTCTTTATGAAGAGCATGCTGATTTATTTTATTTTTTTAATTTTGTTTTGTCAGGAAAGAAAACTGAAAACTGTATACCACTGACATGGTGTAATCTAATAGTCAACAAATCATCAGGCATGGTTAATTAACGCAGCCAATGGCAGAAAGACAAAATGTGCATCTGTGGTTATTGTGATCTAGGGTGAGAGGGGTTTGAACAACCTTGTTAACACATTCATATGATGAACTTTAACTGCTGCTTGGAGGGAACTTCCAGTGCTCTCACTGGAGATGCCACCACTGTCCCCCTGTGAGTCACTCTGAAACCTTTTCATGGGAAAGGCGGCTTCAACTGCCAACCCACCATCGTACTGCAAGCCTGCTGGATGTCCCAGTGAATGTACAGTGTGTCTGCAGCCTCTTTCTGCAGTGCAACTTGAAAGAGTACATCCCAAGGGAGGGCGAGCAGAGAAAACAATAGAGCGAGGGTCCCCAGACTGGCCCATCTGAATCCACTTACATGTAAATGGCTTGTCAGTATGAATTAAGGTTACGTTTGTGAAGGAACTGTTTTACTTTGTTTACTGTAGGATTTTTGACAGTCTCTTTCCTCTTTCAAGTAAACTTGGCTGGTGTATACAGTTGGTGCAGCGTTAAGTAAACTCATCTTTTGTTACATTAACAAGGTTATAACATCACCAGGGCAGTTTTACAGCTGCAAGACTGGAGGTCTAAACATGGGAGGCTGAGATAAGGTGGGGGGCAGGGGGGTAGGGGGGGTTAGGGGCACAGGGGAGGAAGGAAAGTCAGCAGACAAAATTGTATAGATGGGCTCGTAACACTGAGGAGCAAGATTCTTCTGATAGAGAAGGTGAGGGGGTGTTCAGTTGCTTCAATGATTTATATACACACACATAAACACTCACACACACATATGCACACTCACACATATACATACGTGCATACATGTATAGAGTCAGGAACTCTCAACATTGCAAACTGTGCACTGTTATTAAAAAAAAATACAAAATGAAAGAAAATGTAAAAATGGACATGCTCTGTCACAGGTCAGGGCTCCTGGCCAACTTGTTAGGCAATCATTTTTGGGCTGGCATCTGGGATTTTGTAAAGAAGAAAAAGAGAATTAAAAATGAATTAACACTACAAAAGGCTGGATCTCCATGATCTTCCATTTGCTTCAGGGTTTTGATTTGTATTCATTGCAGACTTTTCCCCAGAACATACCACAGTGCAACATGGGAATTTTGCCCACGTTTGAATGGTGTGCTTATTTTACAAAAAAAAAATAAAAAATCTTTAAACAGAAAACAGGACATTGAACATTTACCGGATGTTTTATATATAAGCTACCACTTATGCTCACACGGTTTCTGATCCTTCAGCATAACGTTCGCACTGTTACTGAGTTTTATCAGCTGCACCCATCTGATGTCACAGGTAACAGGTAACTTTGGAAAAGGTTTTATCGTCTCATGCACACGTAGCTTTCCCACGGCGGTTAGCTCGTTTTGGACTTGTGTAATAGCGTTGCGAAGACACAGAAGGTTGTCCAAATTGCTAATGCCTCTGATTGTAACTGTACATATTCTAAACAAAAGAGCACCTTTGAGGCTTAAACAGGCATTACAGAGAGCCTCGTCACCTTAGAGTAGCTGTTTAATGTCTGTTTTGCCACCTTTGGTAGATTCCTCCTAAGCTGGTTACTACCTGCAGCAAAATCGCCTGCAGCCAGATCAGTTGGCCAGGCCAGCGCTGTACCCTTCCATATGTCGGCACTGAAAGGATAATTTTACTGGGGGAAGAAGGAAGGAGATACTGGTGAAAAAGCCACTTGACATGACAAGAGACACAGGGGGGTCAAGAGGCTGTTTTCAAACACATGGAGATGAAGGAACAGCCGTTCTGAAAGCATGCATGCGGCTTTAGATGATCTTCCTGCCATCTGAGACCAAATAAATTACGAACATTTCACTCCTTCCTCTTCTCATCCCCCTCCCCATATGAGAAGTAGAAGTCAGAATATGAAGAAGACAGATGAGCTCGCATTCATTTCCATGAATAACCTAAGATGAAGGGAAAAGGTTGACAGTACATGGCCAGTGTACTGGGCATTCACTGTGGCACGTGAATATTCTACACGTACATGTGATTAAGCTGGGAGGCTTTAGATGTTAGACAACAGGCAGTTGAGCGCTAGACGTTCGTGACACTGTTTCAAACCAGATAGACTTCTCCCCTTGGACTTTTTCTTAAAATAACAGAGCCTCGCCGTGAGTGAAGACACACGCGCACACACACGCGCACACACACGCGTTTCGCTCGCAAGGAGACACGAACGGTGCACTTTAATCCTAAGTGAAGATGAACTGGAGCAGAATCTGCCTGTTTTTATGTGGCTGAATTAATGAAACCCCGGCCGCTCACACAGAGAGTCCTCTGGAATGCGCAGCCTTACTTATAAAAGCTTAATGGCCCAGGAAGAGGCAGCCGGTGGTGGGCAGACGTTCTGTTGATTTCCCCCATTTTAACAGCGGCATTAAAGCCGCTCAATGTTTTACTTTTCCTTTAGAGGCAAGGCAGCCTGACAAAGGAATGGACTGAAATGCTACGCAGGATATATTGAAATGTTTACTTCTTTTTATTGCAGCCCATTAGTGGGGAACGATAAGAAAGACAGGGCTTGTTCAGATTTTTGTTTGAACTACGGTCCTAATGCAAGCGACTGCCTGTAAAAACGAACCGCGAGCGTCTGAATCAGTGACCTCGGGGTAAGAGACCCATATTTCACTTCGTGTCAAGAATAAAATGTATCAGAAATGAAATTCTCATCTCGCTACCGGCTCTGACAAATTTTCACTGCAGAAATGGGGTACGCCTGGGATAATTCTGACAAGATGGTGTACAGTAAAGTAGTATCACCTTCTAAAAAGTGTTGACATTTAATTTTTTTCCAGAGATGATATTCAGTATTGTTGCCATGGCGACATTTCTGGGCACCCCGATAATCGTGGCTTTATATCAAAATCTGACAATTCAGTAAATCAGGAATATGGCTGAGAGCCTGTCAAGGCAAAGGGGTTTGGATTCATTTGGATGAAAATGGTCTTACCCTTGTAACCTAGAGCGGTTTGGCTTAATGGCTGGTTTGATTTTCGTGCTCGATGAGCTTTTGCATACAGTAAATGCCGGTGCACCGTCAAGTCCATTCCACGTGAAGAAAATTTCCACATTCGCTCCTATTCCCCCACGGTCTGACTCCGGAGTTCCACCATTGCCTTGGCACTGGGCTCCGCACCACAGGAATTGTTTTGATTGATAACGATGTGCGTGGGCGGGACCAGTGGCCAATCCCCACGCTTCTGTCACTGGCTGGTCACACAGCGGCGTCCCTACCGCTGTTTTCCACTGGCCCGGCCCTCTCTGCCGCTGGGGGACCTGGCTTCATCGGCGCAGGCCAGCAAACCCATCCATCATTCCTGTCTCTGCACCGGGCCCTGTGACACACGTGTTTTCCTTGTGCATGTGCAGTATTATGTCACTGGCAAGGCATGTTCCCTGCTACTCCTGTCATGTTTTCCTTTAATGATGTGTTTCATCCTTTTTTCATTGTTTCCGTTTCATAGAACTATGCCAAATTTTAAAAAAAAAGGAAAACATTTCCCATTTTTGGTAGCCAAGATCCTGGTGCAGAGAATCTTTGTTTTGGCTTTTATCATATTTCAGCGGCAGTTCCAATGAAAAGGGGATGCTTTCTGTCCGCAGAAAGCAGATAGCATATAATCTAGTGTGGAGTCTGCTCCTCCTGGGCAGAAGCGGTGAGACCGTCCCCCTGGGCTCTGCACCGCGCTGCCCCCTGGCCCCCCCTTGCTTGGATAAGATGGCATATTTGGAAAATTCAGGTCCAAAAAGTGCCAATCAGTTCAGGTCCAGAATGTACACATCCAGATCAAGATTTTGCTTCAACCAACCAGTTGAGTACTCTCTGCATGTGATTCTCTTTACTCAACTGACCGGCTGAAACAAAATCTTGGTCTGGATGTGTACATTCTGGACATGAACTGGTGCCTGATGGGGCTGTGCTTTGTGCTTTGGGGAGTGATGGCCCTGCTGGGGAGGGGGGGCCTGGCAGAGCGGGGCACATGCGTGGCACACTGCACTGACCCAGAGGGAGCGGTATTCCAATTATTTCTTCGTTATCTTGTTATGACAAAGTCATTCATTTGCCCAGTGACATGAGAGAAAACGGAGGCCTTATCAATCCCGCTCAGCCGTATTTCTAATAATGGAGAGTTGAAGGGTTAGGGAGGAAGGATGGCCTTGCCTGTGCATGCACAGACTGATGTTCATTGCTGTGGTAATTAATGATCTAATGTTGTATTTAAGTGGTTTGCAAAAATCCCTGTTATTTGAGGCATATGTTGTTGGTAATGAAGATGTGTGCCATAAATAAAACTGATGAATGTGAGAGCTTCAGTATTTCTGATCCTGTGCCAAAATGCTCTCTGCCAGCAGTGGAACATTGATTGATGTGACGTCAGTTCAGAGACTAGACCTTTGGTGAGGCATCACACAGAGTGACAAGTTAAAGGGCCGGCCCTAGAAGTGCGGACATCACACAAAGCTTTTTCTGTCAGGGTGCTATGCAGGATGAGAGCACACGTTTTCCCTCGCTTTCTGAAGGGTTACGTTGTACCAAGTAGGGATTGCACAAATGAGAAACAGATTTTTAATGGGGGGGGGGGGGGCACTGGCTTTCTTTGTTCCTGGTGTTATTTTCTAGAAGGGGATGGAACATCTCATAGAAAGGGGCCAAACATCTGAATTCCATAGTGTGGCATTTTTTAAATATTTGCATTTCTTTTAGAATTTTAAAATAAATATCATGTGTATTCATATTTGCTATAGATATTAAAGATGTTTGAAAATGATTAGATTATGAATATTTTTAGGATTATTATTTATGAATATTAAGAATTGTGATTGTTTACCACGTGCTGCTTGGTTAAAGATAATTTTGTCTGTTCTGTTGCTTTCAGTATCTGGCTTCATGCTGCTTTGGCTGGTCATTGGTCCACAATCTGACCCGTGTGTGACCCGTGTGTGACCAACATGGGTTGTGTGGCTGTGTGGATGCCTTCCAGTTCATGGGCAGTTAATCCATAATTTGCATGATGTTATACTGAAAACAAAGCCAGGGCAAGAAGTGTGAATTCCATTTCCAAGACACTGTCAAGCCTAATTTCCCCAAGTTACTAAGAAGGCTTATTTACTGTACAGAAGTGCATTGCCTGTTTGAAAGCAAGTGGCTCCATCTAGGAGACATTTTCCATGAAAATTTTGACACAGACTAAGAAAATGTAATTTGGTGCGAGTCCGTTTTTAAGCATATCCTCCGGACTAGTGGCAGACCCCACTGTACGCCTTATCAGCTGGGGGTCTCCTCTGAGCGGGTTTCAATATTGACTCTACTGTTTTAAAGCACGGGCCTCACTGCTCCGTTTCAACTCCTGTGTTGATCTCTCACCTTTTTCCAGACTCGTACGATAACACCAACTGCTTATCATATTCTTACTTAAACAGTCTCTGTTTTATAAAGCCATCACAGAGTCACACCTGACTAAGCCAGTGTTTCTCAAACCGGTCCTTGAGGACCCCCAGATAGTTCACAGAAGCAAAAATGTGGACTGTCTGGCAGGGAGCTGGGAGGAAGCAAAAACATGAACGTCCCCAAGAACCAGGTTGAGAAACATTGAACTGAGTAAATAAAGGTGAGGCCTCTCTTCCTTCCTCTACCCCAGGATGCCCTGTTTCCTGTTTAACAGCAGAACATTAAAGTGTTAAGTTCGTTTCTATTGGGAGAAGCAATTTTAGTGTGACTGTCAGCCCCTCTGATTGGCTGTCACTCCATGCATCTTGAAAACAGGCTGCCAAAGTGAAGCGGCACAACCCACCGGAAGCGTGGCTGTCATGACCGCAGTAAGAAAGACGGGGACGGCTGGCGTTTATCACGCGAACCTCGTAATTACAATCTGAGGAAGCGATCACAGAGGAGCCGCTCCGCTACCGTCGCCAATTAGTGTCGTTTGTGTGTCGTTCGTGTGGCGCGGGGCTTTACAAGATGGCTTGCAGTTGTGGCAGTTACATAGACACTGAGCCAACCATGTTGGATTCTCATAAATCTTTCTTACTCTAAGTGAATCTATCAGGCAGCCTTTGAGGTCTTTTCCCTGAAATTCTAGCCTATAAGAGTCGCCGCTTTCACGTTTTCTGTGATGCATAATAGTTTGCAGTTAGATTTTATTTGCTGCGATGGGCTGCCCCCCCATCCTGGCTTATTCCCTGCCTTGTGCCCATAGCTTCCAGGATGGGCTCCGGACCCCCGCAGCCCTGCATAGGTAAAGTGGGTATGGAAAATGGGCAGATTGACTGTTTTAGAACTAAAAAAATGAAACATGGACGGTTTATTTATCGGTGCCTTTCCCTCTAATGTAGTAGCTACAAATGAATGGCATCAACCTTTGTTGGGCTGCACTAGGAATGATTGAGTGATGTCAATGCATGTATCCTTCTGCCCTGTCACACAGTAATTAGTCAGGGCTCACCTTAGGATGCCTGTCCTCCATTGTGCCAAACTAACCCTTATTTACAACATTTATCGTTAGCAAACCAGAACAACAGATACGCCGACCTGGAAGCAGGGCTGCTTCGAGACCCACTTACATCTTCTCCACAACTGTGAACGAGCCAGGGAAGAAATTTATGCATTTTCTCCAGTCCCCCCCCCCCTTCCCATTCTACAAAAAAAGGCCTCGCTAACACAGAGCAGGAGTGTCACCTAGCCGAACCCTGCAGCCCCCTCGGCCCCCCAACAACAAACACACTTGTCTGTCAGCTACCCTCTGTACTTTATTTATATTTGTCACGACTGAGACGGTCTGGTCTCTGTCACACATCCTTTGTATTTGCATAACCTTTCAGAGGTTTTGGCTGCCATCATGATGAATTAAAATGGTTTCCTCTGTTGTTTTATAGATACTGACTCCACAAAGGATATGCTTTAATTACCAGTGACAGGCTCAGAGTTACTGAAAACGGAACTACTTGGGCTTTTTATTTGGTGAATGCAGCTGCTGAGTCTGTCAGACTAATCAGACAGCAGTATCAGTGGGAAAAGAAGGAGGTGCGTCTCTCTCCACATCCCATGGTGCACCTCTCATGGTCATGGGTAATGTGTAAGTGGTTCAGTGGGTTAAGCCTCTCCGCCTGGGATTGGAAGATCGCTGGTTTGAGCCCCGACCTCTGTAGAAGAATACAGTCTGCTGGGTCTCTTGAGCAAGGCTCTCATGCACCCCCCACCCCGGGAGCGCCAGCAAAAATGGCTGACCCTACACTCAGATAGGTGGCTTCGCTCTCACCTGTATGAAGGTATGTCAAAGGAGAACAAAGTGGGATGTGTGAAAAGAAGCATTCTGATGTAGTTCTGCCATGGGTGGGTGTAAATTATGGGGGGATGGGAGGTTGTAACCCCCCCCCCCAATAATCAAAAGCAGCCAATACAACCCCCCAAATAAACGTGTCTCCCACTGTATGGGTGGAGACCTCAAACCCCCCAATGTTCAAACCAAAGTTATGCCCTTGATTTGTGCGAATGAAAAATAAATCATTTAATTTCATTTAACTCCATATCATCTATCTACAGCGTGCAGTGAAATGATTGATATGTCCTGGTATAAATGTGTGATGCTGGCTGTGTTTCAGCACAGAACACGTGAAGAAACAGTAAGAATCACTGGATGTTCATGTGAATAAATGAGACCCTGAACTCCATCTTTATAAATGAACCAGCGCCATTGAGTAATGCTGATATTTTGACAAGCTGCTCTGATGCTTTTACACAGAAAGGGAAAGATGTCGAAACCTTGTGCCCCCACACATCTCAATCACAGTCCTCGATGACACAGGCTCGCTGGCCCCCAAGATGGTCTGTCAGACTAACGTGTCTCCAGTCAAGAGTTTTCTCTGTGCTGCTGGATGATTAATAACACTTGTCCATGTTTGCTTTAGATAGCAGGACGGTTTCAGAGAGATCGACAAGTGACGTTCAGTGGGGACCGATGCAGAGTCGGCCAACGCCAGCAGGCTTTTTGAGACACCTGGATGGGTGCGCTTGTGGTTTCGTGACCGAGCTGCACCGAGGGAAAGGGCGAGATCCCTTATCTTAACCGAAGTGTTGAAGTACACTCCCGATAGCATTGTTGGGTCCACCAAACCGCACATTAAAGGAAGCCCTTTGTTTGCTAAATGCCCGCATGCTTAGTAAGCACACATGGGAGCCATGAGCCGTATCTCTGGCACATGGGCAAAATGTTTATAGTCAGTCCGAGTTCCTCGCCACAGGGCACCGCTGCCCGGCATCCAGGCCCCGAAGATGAGTTGTGCCAGCAACACACCAGCCTTCCTGGAAACTTCGTTACAGGATTTTTGCGGTCAACAATCTCACAAAATGGGGTTATTAGTGTTCCTGCCTAACCCCCCCAAACGAAAACAGGTGAGAAGGACCGTGTGGGGGGCGTACAGTGAAAGCCAGTACATTCCTCCCGACCGGTATTGACCTGCAACTTTCCATGTGGTCACGCCCACCGAGAGCCCCATCCTCGAACAGAGCATGTGTGTGTGGTGCCCCAGCCCTGTCATGGTGTGGCGCGGACTTCCTCTGTGACAGGACACCTTCTCATGTACCACATATCTCCTTACGGGCTGCCCTTCTCACCGCTGTATTACTTTTACCTTTAAACCCAACCAATAAGAACTTAATATTAGGGGGGAGGCACAAATTAATAATTAATATGGAAAGGTCTGTTTTTTGGAGGGATGAATGAAGCCAAATTTAACATTGAACGTTCATGTTTCTACGCCCCCCAATCCCAAATAGACACTTCTGTTCCATCACTTCCCAAATCATGCTGCCGTTTTTTTTTTTTTTTCTGTTTAGCATGTTTTTCAGTAGAAATGAACTTGGTCTGTTTCTATTATTGCTTTGTCTTTTATCCACTTCCTCTGCAGGCTCCGTATCCTTGATTAAACGTTTTGACTTTGTACTGAACACGGTGCCGCTAAACCATCATTATGTGATCGTACGTGAAATCTAGCGGGGCTCTAATGAATCCCAGGGCCGTGTTTGCTACGTGCTTTTTTGGCACAGTCTTGATACAATTAGAGGTTTTGCCATGTCAAAGGAATCCTTCCCTCATTGCACCAATCCATACGGTAATGAACAAACACATGAGTTTTTGCTGCTTCCCAGCATCACTGAGGCGAAGGTATGCAGGGCAGGAAAACCACATGCTCCTACCACTGCTTTTAGTTGGGGCTGCGTCCACTTGTTGGTCGAACAATTCAAGAAATATTAATATAATTCGTTGACTGTTGGAGTGAAGACAACTTCCGTAATGAATGAAGATTCATCCGTGTGCATCTGAGAGGTCACAGTCATAGATGGGAACGCCCTCTAGATGTTTCTCCAGACTTCTGTAGACTTCATTTTCTTAAATTTTATTTTCCTCAAACTTGAATTTAACTTCTGCCAGACTAATGGAAAAACGCAATGAATGCAAATGTCACATTTTGAATCACTATCTTGCCTAATTTGTTTGCCATAAGAAGTGACCAGCACTCTTCACGAGCATTGTTAGGGCCATTACAATTTATAGCCAGCAGTAAAGGTTTTGTTTAGTTTTACAATATCTGGTTCTACATCCAAACAATGGGCTATTTGGGCCCATAAGCTGTCCCTTAAAAGGACAACTACCACCAGGTCTTTTAACCTTTTCTGGTTAAATTAGATTAGTCTGTTACAGTGAGATGACTGCAAGACGATTTTGAGATGCAGACGATGAAGTGTCAACAGTCAAAATGATACTAGCCAATGGAGGGATGACATAGGCATAACGCTGGGTGACTCACTGCGACGGGCGTTTCTGCATGCTGGTGAATGCCAGACACCCCTCACTGCGTCAGCGCGCTGATGATGAATGGAGATGAAAACACAGACGAACGCAAAGGACGCTTCTTATAATCGGGTGCATAAAGTCCGGATTTATGAAATAATCTCTATGCAGTGCAGAGCAAACATGATTCAAAGAAAGTGGCTCTTTGTGTTGGCTGGGTGTAATTGCTCCTTCTCACGTCTGGGCGTTCTTGTGGTCGCGACTGTCACAGTTCATGTTTTCGCAATGCCTGCGACAGCATGCAGTGTACTGGATGAGGGACACTTCTCAGAGCTGCGATTTCATTCCATTCAGTCGCTTCACAGTAATGAAACTCAATCTTTCAAACCAGTACTATACACCAGTACTGTCCACTGTGCATCAGTCACTTCACATTTGACAAGGTTTAATGGCATTCTTTAAGATTCTTTCAGATTACAGTGTTCAGTCACAGGTCCCTTATTCCCCAATGGTTTTTCAGTCTGTCTTTTAATTCTCTCTCGAGTTACAGTGTTTCTGCTATTGTACTCATGAAATTCTCACAGTGTCAAAAGCTCAGTTCCTCTCAGGAAGTGTTTTATCTTCAGTGATTTCCTCCTAAGTTCAATTGTCTCAGCCTATGACATCACGACTGTCTGTAACCAGTTAGAAACCCTAACTGTAGTCTTTTATCTTTTTTTTTAACACACATTTATCATTCTCATCCCCCTTAAATATGTTTCACTTATTCCAAATAAGTATTACAAAGTGGCCCAAAGAATCAGCCGCCCACTCCAGATGGCACCCGTTAGCTTTATTGGTATACAACTAGTACAGACAAGGCTTTACCTTGTAGGAGCAGCTGCTTAAAAATCCCACTTTTGTAGAATATATAAAACGTCCTTTAAATGGAGGAGTCAGTCAAAGCATGGTCAGTTTTTACATACCCAAGGCAAACAAAATAAAAGACAAAATTGGTCATTTGCAGGATGTGGAGAAGTGATATTTCAAATTTAATTTAAATGTGGAGCAATTATTGAACTGGAACTGGTATTTGTGGGTTAGTTTTACCCAGCCGTAGTGATCGTTAAACCATCAGACCGGTGGTATTTCAAACCGGCAGTGGACTCCCCTGCGGACTTCAACAGGGACTCTTAAAAGATGGCCTTTTCAATCGCGGTTTTATGTAGTGCTCCTTTCCTGGAAAGTGTGGACTGGACGCCCCGAAACATGCTGTCACGGTCCAGAGTAAACAAGCGCATGTGCCATGTTCACCTGACGGAGCTTCCCAAGCTGCCGCCCACCCCCCCACCCGCTTCTTCCGTAGATGCGTGGAAGTCTCGGTTCCCACATCAGAGCCACAAGGGTGGTGTCCGGCCCAGCAGCCGTCCTGGAACGACTCCCTCTGAGCAAAGTCTCCCGGGATCAAACGCTGCCTGGCAGGTTTGGCCCAAGGGGCTTTCAGGGCAGCCCCTCCCCACCTCACAGGCCGCACACGTGCAAAGCTGGCATCCAGGAATCGCTACTGGCGTTTATCCTGCACATCAGACTGCTGCAGTCATTCCCCTAACCACTTAAACACATGTAAAGCGAAGGGGGAAGAGCAGTCAGAAGGGGTTCCTGTCGTGTCATGTTTGTCTTCCTTCAGACGTTCTCCATCTTTGTATATGCAGAACAATCTCACGTTAGTCTTTTTAGGAATATTTCTGACATTGAAACCCTTTCCAGCATCGTTAACTAACAATTGGGGGGCAATTATTGTTTCTGTTTCTTAGTACGAGTTATAAAATTATACCGCTATAAAAAAACATCTATTGGAACATGTCTTTTGTAATGGAGGTTTTGGATACAGTGTTTATTAAGCATATAACATCAAAGGCATTTGAGCAAATGGGTGTATGCTCAGACTTTATAATGGGTGCCTTGAAATGATCTGTTTTGTAAAGGATGATTACATTCCCAAGTAACAAGAGAAAGAGAAAGTTTTTCTTTTTTTTTTTTTTTGCCCACAAAGTGTAACTATAAAGATCCAGTGAAAAAACGCAAAGGGAATTCAGTGGAGCTCCACTGTGTAAGCATTTAATAATTGCTTATGGCTTCTGTTTTCTGTTTTGCTTTGTTTGAGCATGTCCGATATAACAAGTCTAATGGGAATTTCTGCCAGAGATAACACTGCAATTACATTGCTCAACCAACATCGTTTGGAAAGATGTTTTCATGTAATTCTACACTGAGAAAAAACACCGACGAATAATTTGGCCCCTACTAAAAATACCTTATACCTTATATAGGGTTTCATAATGGTTCAGTGTGTTCTGAAATTACGGCCCTTTCATTGTTTTGCAACCAGGGTTATTTGCCTGTTTTAATTTAATCTGACTGCAGTTCAGTAGCAGTCTCATTTTTCTAAATATGATAAATTTTACATGCTAAGAAAAGAGAAAATCAGCAATTCCTCGGGAAAATCTATGTTGTCCACCGTTAAGATCCCACTAAAGTCTAGAATTCTTGCCGTCTGCCATTCTTCAGACGATGATCAAAACTGGTTTGAAAAACATCCTGACGAAGTCAGTATTCATTTGTATGGTAACCAGATTTCACTGGATATATACATATAATTCTTGAATGGGAAAGCAGCCATAGTTTACCATAAGACATACAGTATAGTAAAGCACAGTGTGCAGGCGCTTTCAAATGCAGTGTTATTTGCTTTGTAAGCAAAATAATTGCGTTTTTTTTCTTCATGGATATTTTACCTCAGGTCCATCTGGCATGCCTGAGCTTAAATTCTAATTTACGAGTAAGGATTCTCTCCTGAGATCATCCTTGAACTGTTCCGTGTGCATTTCCTCGGGCATGAAGCTCTACCCTCTCGACATCGGGCTTGTGTTTGAAGGTGGGTGTGTAGGAATCCTCACGGTCACGGCCTTTAGTCAGGCATTTCATCTCTAGTAAATCCAGTGATTATCCCGCTATTTGAATGGACAACCTGTGTAGAATATGTGAGATGAAACATCCAGGGCATTGTGAGGAGACTGATTTAACTTAGTTAATTGATCAAGAAAAAAAGCTTTTGGTTGCATGTAGAAAATGTTCTGTTTTGCCAGACAGGCATAATTCTTGCCATTGAATACCTAGAGAACAGGCGTTTCTGATTGATCCAGTTAATAACAGAAACCTTGGCACAATTAAATTTGAAGTTTATTGAGTCTTTCTGTGACATCACAATTCTTTGATTTTTTTTTCATCATTTTAATGCAGGGGTGCATTGGTAGATTCTTTGTTGTTAGAAGTAAAAGCAAAAGTAGCGGAAGTTGCACAGAGTAGGACTTAAGGACTTTAGTGCTTGAATTTAGGGCTTGACATTGGACACCTAAAATCGATTTACTCCTGTCAGATGTGAGGGAATCGGAAACCTAATGATGTTTCAGTTTTCTGATTTTGTCGCATCTTCTGCAAATCTGAGCCTTTTTCTTCCTATAAAATAATGGAGGAACTGACAGCCTCAGGACAAAGTTATCAGCATGCATGATGAACCCTCATGGGAGTTTTACTTACATAAAAATGTTCTGAGAGCAGAATAAAAAATAATTGATTCAGACAGATAACCAGTCACATCTGGGTCAGTGTCGGACCAATCGATTATATGTCTTGGCCCCACCTTCTGTAGTTGCTTGTATCTCCCTCCTCTACAATGTGATCTCTTTGAACCAGTCATTTTTCGTTCTGTCCTCAAAACATTTTTGTGTATGAAAAACTCCCACAAGCAAGACAAACACTGTTGGGCTCAAGGTTCTGGCTGTCTCCTAATGATGATTATAAGTAATTATACATTGAAGAACCAGTCAGTATTTGGAGGATTGTCTTGACCACTGGTGAAAGGCCTGACAAGATTGATCACTAATGAGGCGCAAATAATTCCTTACTGAGGTTAAGTGTACTTTCAGTGTTGTTTTAGGTAAACCCTTTTCCAACACATTTTGAAGAAAATACCAAATGTTTTATGTATGTTTTCCAAGCCAGCCAAAAGGCCAGAATATTTTAGACCTCTGCTTCCTGATTGGAAAACCTGGCAGAACCAGGAGATGTTACAAAAAGACCTTGTTGTGTTTCCCAGAAAGGTCTCACATTAAAGCTGTTAATGTTGGTCCTGACTGTAAATATTACACTTGTATCAATTCACAAATTAGTATGTTGCTCACACTGACATGCCAACTTGTACGCTAATGTAATCAAGCAGTGACCTGAATGACTCGACTTTGAGTGCTGGAATGCCAAGATTTATTCATTTCCTAATTTCAGAGGGGTTTTTGGAATATTACCGGCACCCCACTGTACCTGACATACATCAAAACATTTGGTTGTGCAACTCCGGTTGTTTGAGATGATTTGATACCAGCATGAACTCCCACGTCTCAGCACTGATGCTGTAGCCAGTGTCAGAATTTATCCGCATTGTCCATGCGCATCTGGCGATTACAGCATATGCCTGATCGTCAGATTGGAAATTCCCTCCTGCTCTTTTATTGGCACCTATCTTGACATCCTAGACCATGTGTTTTTCACCAAAATTCTAGCATTCTCATTATAAGACACTATGCATCATTACTCAAAAAACCAGACATGTGGTTATAGCAATTTTAGTCACCTTTTGAACTATATCTTTAACACTATTTTGAAACACATACAAATTAATTGGCGATAATGGCGATGATAAGTGTGTTAGTGACGTGATTCCCTACTGAAAATGACGGGCTCCACAGAGAGCTGATATTTTTACCGGGCTTTGTTCATAGTTATAATCACGGTTTTCCCTGCGAAAAATATTAGTTCAATGACTTGGAAAGATTGTGATAGGGAGATAAGGCGTCGTTGGAGGGAAAATGAAAGAAAACCATTTTAAAATGTTTTCCTGTTCCCCCTGTGTCCCCCCCCCCAGTGTTGGAGTATAGCAAAATAGCAAAGAGCACCACACAAAGAGTGTTATATAAACTGCAGCCTTTGTATTGAAACCACCAGGGCTTACTTATCACCTGACCCAAGGAGAGCATTAGTGCAATAATATTGTTTTGTCTTAGATTTTATCTCTGGAGACCATTTTGAATGGGTTTCTAGCATATCATTCTGCAAATCTGTAACTCTTTCAGCAAATTCAACTTTTGTATATGTATTTTTAATTAAGTGGTATTTTCAATCAGGGTCCCAGTGACAGAAGAGTGAAAGGACATAAAAACTGCAAGCAGGTGCTCCGACTGTGGAGTGTAACCCTTGGAGAGGGATTTTCTTGCAGAAATCACTCTGAATGAGGTTGTTTGTGTTCCTAGAGGGCTGAAAGAATGCTGCTGGAAATGGAACAGGTCTGCAAGGCATCACTATCTGTGTTGTGCGGTTCTGACACGACGTGTGCGATTATCGTGTTTCTCCTCGGCTCAGTCTGATGGCAGCCCCCCGGTGAGGAAGTTGGCTGTCGGCGTTGAAAGCTGGATTGATGAGGTGGTAATGGTGCCCTTCACTATGGCATATGTGCAAAAGCATGTATAAACTTCAAGCACTAAATAAATTGTGTACTTTCTGCTTGTCCTAATTACAAGGCGCCGTAATCAGTACATTGGTATCTTTATTTAGGCAGCATTTCAAGATCAAGGTTGTTTACTTGAACACCTTTGAGAATGTAACCTGGGGTCACGTGCCAGTTGAAATGTTTTATCATCTGACCATATATAATATCATGAGTGGTTCTTGTAGTCCGGAATGTTCCAAGGTGGCAGTTGTGCAGCTTCTTCCAGCCCAAGGTGCACATTTCAGTGATTACAGAGCGGGTGCCTCACAGATACAAGATGTTTTGTAGAATGTATCCATTTCATGCACCTGCTTTCCAGCACAGGAACATACCTGACAGTCAAAAGAAATTATTAAATGGCCAGATTCCAATCATTTTTAATCCCCATTTTCACAGATGTCTTGTAAGTTTGTTTCAGTGAACTGATGCTAATATCTGTAATTAGACATTTAATATGCCAATATTCCCTGCATTGTGTAGCCAGATATGAGGGGATTTCTATATCCTTCAAAGAATGACAAATTGATAATAATAATAATAATAATAATTCAGGCTTTCGAGATTTGAGGGTCACAAGATTTGCTACAGCCATAGAAATCGCAAATACTACTGTATAGGCGACCAAAGTTAATAGTTTGTATTTTTTCTTTTTAATGCATTCTGTTTTCTTTCAACAAAATAACTTTTTTTGAAGAACATTTGTAAACATTTTTCCTTAACAGGACTAAAAAAAAAAAACATTGAGGCAGAATCAGAATCAGGAGATCTATGATTATTAGCAGATGTTTGGGGCCAAACAGAAAATGTTTAGGATGGTGGTCTTCAGTTTGGTGTGGTCTGCCACACACTGCAAGGTAGCACAGTTTTGCAGTCCAAAAAGCAGACTGCTGCAGTCAGATTAACACTATGCTGCATTAACACAGTGTCCCCATGTAACACTCCCCATCCCAAAAAATCTACATGCAACATTTAGTTGCTTTGGTGGTCCTACGGTGGTGCCTGCTTCTTTATTTTTTTGAAGCTGGTTTCATCCAGCTGAAAAAATCATTTTCATTTATGCAAAAACTTTGGTATGCAGCTAGATGTTACGTTCTGCCCATCATGTCCGCCTGACCCTCCAGTCTCCTCTATAATATCCCCTGTTGAGTCACGCCTGTTGCTTGTTACCTCTCGTTAGTCTTTGAATTTAAGTACCTGTTTGTCTCATCATCCCTGGTCTGGTCACCAATGTCATTCCTCTCCGTCCCTGTACCATTCCTTCCATATTTCACCCCTTATGGTTTTCATCAATAAAACCCCCTTTGTTTGCACAAAGGCCTGCCTTCTACTCCTTTGTACCGTGTGTCATGACGCTAGACTTACCGAACTTTCAGATGTGTTAACAGGAGGTACACAATGACTGGCCTCCATTGCTCATTCTGTAGCTCTGACCTCTGCATGAAATATTCTGGCCGTCTACTTGACTGGCTGGCTTAGTTTATCATTAAAAATAGCTATATCTGGTTTGATTCAGGAAAAATAGCAATGATTTTTTTTTTCTCAAGCAGTGGCAGACGAACTGCTTGCATCAGCTAGTATTTAAAGAAAATTATTACCTATCACTGGAAGGTGATGAGAAACAAGCTGGCAAGACGTTGGGGTTGCACAAAAGAGGCTTACAGAAAGCCCTTGTTTATGTCTCATTTCATGAACTGACAACAAGGGGCATCGTAAATCATACGGAATTCAAATAAACAACAATCCGATGAGCGATGCAATAAATTATTTCAGTGTTGCATGTCATCTTATTTTCCTGTAGCGACATTTTTATATGCGTCATTGTTCGGTGTTTTCTACAGCTGCTTCCATAAAAACCCGTCGAATAGACAAAAAAGTAGCAAACTGATGCTCAATAATAATTAAATAAATCTGAATTCTTGTGTTTTTTTGCAGTAAGATAACTCTTGCGTTCCATCGCTATGACTATTGCACAGGAGTCATCCATTGCTGACCGCATGTGTCACCAAGTCACAATGAACTTACGCTTCTGTTTCCGGCACATGAAACATCACTCAGTCTGACGTCCATTTCTCTTCACTTAAACACATGGGTTTTGAGTCCATATATTAGCTTCCAGCCAGTCGTTGCGCAAGATTATCCACAATATAATTTGTGTTGTGTGAAAACGGCTGCCGTACTTGTGTCTGTCTACACGGGATGGTCCTTGTAAGTTCTTGATGGTAAAACATCAAGAACATTCTATGGATTCCAAGGGAGAAGCAGGTTTTATAATCGTCCATCACCTGAATACTAAAGTGTCAAAATACATGCTGAGTGACACCTCGAACATGCCTGACCGGGTCAGGCTTCTCAACCCCGGGGATCAGGAGCGCACGGCATCAGCGGGGGATATGCAGATGAAAGACACTTCTCTCAGCAGAAAGGCCCTGTGATTAGGACGAGGCCCGTTTATTTCCTTTGCAGGTGCCATTATCCAGCCTGCTCGGTGACCAAAGTACTCCAAAGCCTTTTTCTTGAATGTCGATGTGTTTACTGTGTCTTATACGCGGTGCCGGATTTGCAGTAGCCTCTTTGAATGAAGTTACAGCATTCTAGTAATCAACTTCAGGCTAGTCCTGGGGTGTTTTTCTAAAGTGTTATCTTTCATTGTGGCCCCTAATTGGTTTCAATGTATAGTGCATTATGGCTTCTGTCAGGGAATAACATCACTGCCATGACTTTTTAATTCATGGTTTATAGCAATGGATTCTTGTATATGAAGATACAAATTAAATAATTTCCTTAACAGATAGCATAGCAATTTAGAGAAGAAACATCTTAAACTTTTGGTAAAGCTTGGAGACTAAGCCTCCAAGAATAAAGCAGTGAACATGTTTCTCTGTTTCTATATATTTCTTTGTGTATGCCTTTGTGTCGTCATTGAACGTATGGTTGGACTATTATTTCTGAATTGCTCAGTTCTCTGGATAAGTCACTGAGAAGAATGGATGGTTGGAAACTGTCCAGCTATTCTGCATTTCCCTTCAGATGGTTGTGAGCTGGCAACCATTGTTAGAATAATGTTGAGGAAATGGAGGGAAAGCCGGGGTCCTTTTGTAGCCGGAGCAGAGGTTTCATGCTGTGTTAGTGACCATGGCGGCTCCCACATGACCGCACGCGCCCTGTGGTCGGCGGTCGGTTCACCGCCTGTGTCTGGATTTGGAAAAACGGCGGCGGGCGTGAGATTTGTTCCTGCCGTTCCTCTTCTTTTTCTGAGCCTCATCAGTGTTGAGATTTGGACCTTCTGTCCTGTTGCTCTTTGATACTTTTAGCAGGCTTTTGGGCTCCTCTATGTGCACTATTACAGTTTTAGACTGCAGTTAAAAGAGTTGAAAATATATATAAAGAAGAAAAATGTGAACAGGAAAACCATGCAGGATAATTGAAGGTTTGGGGGTATTACTTAGGGATATGATTGCCGTTTCAAAGTGTTTGCGTAACCTTCTTGAACTTAATATTTGGCCACACTTAAATAAGGGTGAAAAAAAAATCAAGTGTAGATGTATCAAAGCTGTCTTCCGATGACTGTCTTCTGTCTTTGAAGTCTCCCAATTACCGTGAGCCTAACCCTTGGGATGTCATTTTGTACTTCTTGTTTGACATACATCTCAAGCCCTTATTTTGCCATTCTGTCCGGGAACTGTTTACATGAGTATAAGACAGTGACCCCCCCCCCCCCCCCCCCCACTTCTCAGTCTTCGTTCTGTCAGGCTGAAGGTTTTCATCATTCAAAGACTTCAAAAGAATGGTCACATCAATCCATATATGTTTCAGTGTGATGAGGGTGCAGAGCGCCCCTCTACAGCATGTCTGCATGTGCGCGAGGGCCTGCTATCTGCACAAGCATTATTTTAGCAGAATGATGCCTATAGTTCATGCTTATCGTATCCAAGACGACCATCTGCCTGTGGCCATTAACATCGGTTCTGGTCAGTCCCTCCAATTCTAATGTATCATCTGGGAAATTTGCCGTTTCCTCTCTCTCTTTTGTTGATAATTCCTCTTATTGCCTTTGTTTTGTTTACACTTGGCTTGAGAGCCATTTCATTTCGGTCATTTATCTCAGTTCTTGTTTTCTGTGGTTCCCTGTTCCTGTGAGAACTGTCAGGAGGGCAGACTCACGTTTTCTTTTCAAATGAGCCTTAAAGTTAATGCCCTCAGCGTCACACAGTGGATTCAAAAGTCTTCCCCGAGGTCCTACCACACGCAACGTCCTATTACACAAATCCCACCGTTCTCGTCAGCTGTCCAGCGACCTCCTCACTCTCCATCTTTCGGCATTCCGTAGTTTGAGGATATGGAAGAAAAACTCCTTCATTAAGCCTAGTGGCTCTGTGTGATTGCCACTGTTTAGGAAAAATGTAACTTTTTTTCCTCTTGGATAAAATCCACGGATGTAGTTTGATCTTTGTTTTTTAAAATGTAATGCAACAGTTGATTCAGGGGTCAGTCGAAATTGTTTCAACGTGTGTTCTTTGCAGAACAATATTTAGCTTCCAAACGTAATGTGCACTATTAACGTTTTTGTTGTTTTTCTTGCTTTCTCTTTTATTCACTCTGCCACCGCGGACCAGGTCACCGCAGAGTCGTCTAGCGTACATATTGATAACATGCAATTTGTCATCTTAATTTTAGTTTTGTTTAGTTTTTTAGCCTTTTGAAAAGAACTCCAGACTATGTATTTACTCATACAGGAGAACCCTGTGTTTAATACGCTAAGTGTTAATTAAAATTTGACGTGGGGGGTGGGGGTGTAATCGCGAGTAATTTGCTTCATGAGTGATATGCTTGTTGGAAAATTGAGCAGTTCACTCTATGAAAAAATTGTTATATGAATTAGCGTGTAGGGAAATCGCCCAGTTAACATGATGAATGAAAAGCATAATAATTTAATGGAGAAAACTTTTGAGTTTGTGCGTAATCCAAATTGCAGTTTTCAATGTCCTAATTAGTCCAAAAATAATTTATTGATTAAAAATGAGGGTCTGGTTGCTGGTTTTAAAAAGCATTATGTAATAATTCACTGGGTATATTTATGACATCAGCATATTTGTGCATTCACATTTTTTTGAGAAGGTCTTTTCCTCTGTGTGCGCCTGTTTGATGATGGTGGAGCCTTAGCTGACGTTATTGCCTGGCCTCTCGGAATCAAGCGAGGTTGAAAGCAAATGTCAAAAACAAAATGTGCTTTTAGCTGCGGAGCATTTAGAAATAAAAGACAAAGAGAGGTGAAGAAGAAAAACCACATTAGCGCTAATTCCATACATATGGGCATTCAAATAGACTTAAAAAAAATAGACAAAAATACAAGCTGCAGAATCCTCTCTGTGCAGGAGATCATGTCTAGCGAAGATTTGACAAGGAAATTTCCGATGCACTTTATTTGGTAAGAGCACGTTTAATTTAATATATGCTGCAAAGTTTTAAAACATGCATACTCCTGTTTAATGCAATGCACACAACCCAGTGATAGAGATCTTTGTTTAATAACAAGACCAATTCGGTGCCTGGGAGTATGGGGGATGCGTGTCAATAAGATCCACTAACGGAGTAATTTGTTACCGTGGCCATAATGCACGGCATTTTAGCCTAATAGTTCATCCTTAGCGGTGTGTCTTCTATGATCATTGCACACTGTGGATTCAGGAGCTACCAAAGCGAGGCTTCGACGTCTTACCTTCCGAGACTGATCTTTCTTTGTCGGGTAGGGGGGGAGGGGGCAGTGCCTGCAGTGGATGGAGAGGCACTCTGCAAGGTGTTTACACTGAGAACTCGCCGGGCCTGGACTCCTTTACAGTTGCCATCAGTGACAAACTTATGTTTACACTATGAAAGATGTAGAAAAATTCTCCTGTTTAGTCTTACTTTTGTGTAAAGGTGCAGTAGTGTGAATAGAGGCACAGAATGTTATTCATACTTATTGTGACCCTAACCCCTTTCTGAGGCACAGGGAGCCTGCAGTGTACCAGCTGGCCCATGACATACACATCTGCCTGCGCCGTCCTCTCTGCGCGTGTGCAGGCGTATGTTTTTTTTCTCCATGGATCTGTGCACATCTAATTATGCATTGGCGCTGCATGGTCACATCCCTGTATTTGGGTGTCCTGCTCTGTACCATGGGGCTGGGGAGGGACCTGATTCTTTCTCACACCACCAATAAGCCCATATGAAAATCTGCTGTTTATTTTGCAGGGTTCCACAGCCCTGTCAGGCAACCCCATGTGATCCTGTTCCACTTTTCCCCTTGTCTGGGAGTTTAGTCAGAAAGAGTCGTTCAGCTATGGGGGTTGGTACTGGCAGGGAACCCGGCGGCATTAACTCGTGCTGCAGTGATCCAGATCCAGCCTCCAGCCAGGCCTTTCCTAAGCATTACTTTCCTGCTTTCTAATTATCCGCCAACTTTCTACAAAACAACCGCCATTATTTCCACCATTCAAATGGGAAAAATTACTTTGTCGTTTCCTATCCAGGGTAAATGCAGGATTTTTAAAGTGCTCAGTGTACAGGTGGCCGCACACACACACATGTCTGTTCCTCTGAAGCTGTCACTTCATTATATATATAAACCTTTAGAGAGCAGAAACACAGGCAATGACTTCAGAAAAGGCTTTGAAATGTATTTATCAATCAGAGTGTTGCTGGCGATCTGTGCAGCTTCACTTAAAGCGAATGCATGCAGGCCCTGCTAATTATGCATGCACTCGAGTCAACTCCCACATCAGCGTTAAGAACACCTCTGCACACATGCCGTCAAGCGTGTTTACATTTGCGTCATGGATTCCCTCAATATGCAACGAGGCGAGTTTCGTGTCTTCTGATTGTTTCCGACATCGCCCAGCGTTAAATTAGCTGAAAAAACCACGCAAAAATTCCTGCATCACAGAATGTCAAATCACGCACATTTCTCTCCCAGGAGATGAGATTCCGTCGGCCAAATATGTTTGCCATTTTATTGACTGCACAGTTTCCAGCTAGGAGCGCGAGGCGGCTTCCAATGTGGAAAACCTGCGAGCAACATAGTGATCTAACTCACCATTTCCGCTTCGCATCAACATTTATTTATTTGCGTTTGGGCTGGATTTCAAAAGATTGAAAGGGGAGAAGCCAGAAGAAAGAATTCAATGTACCATTTATCTGTATCACAGGCAGACATTGCATGTACATTTAATTAAAAAAAAATGTCTCTCCCTGCAAGAGGGAGATATTTTTCACTTTGTTAAAACAATTTCCAAGGTCACTAGGTGGTCACATCACCGGGCCGGTGTTTCTGTTTGGCAGCTTGCATTAGCAGCCAGAAACAAATGCCTCCCATGTTTCCTTGTATGAAAAAGAATTAGTTGCCAGTAACAGCATGAAAGAGTATCAAAACTAAAGCAAAAAAAAAATATGGCAGGCATTTTAAGAGCTATAAATTCCTGTTATTAGACAGATTTTGTTCTTATATTCTTTAGCTCTGTGTGAAACATTTTTGGAATTATTAGTTGTATGTGTAACAAAAAGTTGTATCGGCAATAAAAACCTTATTTACGTATATGCTGGAGTCATTTTATGACATGATAAGTCTAACAATAAGTAATTCCGTAAAAATTCCCACAAACATACCCAAACCAGTGCAACACAGCATGTTTGTTGAATAATTATAATGTTCCATTGTAGATATTTGTGTATAAAATGTTTTGAATAAAATATTCAGCTATTGCATCACTGCCAAAGGCAGATTATTTAAATAGTCTGTCTCTTCTTATCTCACTAGAACATTCTAGAATACTCGATTTTCTGAGCACAAGTTTTCAAGTACATCGTATCTGTTGTTCTGCACTTTTAGATACAAAATAAATCTTTTATGTTTATTTATTACATTGTGTTATATCTCAGGCATGAAAATCCATATATAAGCAGCCTCTTATCAAGTATGAGTTTTTCAATAATGATGGACAATATAAACAGTTTCATGGTTTGATTTTCTTGATGTAAAACAGGTTTTGTTTTTTACTAGTTTGTAAATATGTTGTATATTTTATTAGCATGGGGGGGAAAAACTCAAGTGCATCTGTAACTAATTTATCTACAAAGTCCCAGCAATCAAGCAGCAAAACGCACTTGATTGCAAAAGAGTCAATTGCTGAAGGACAGTGCCTGCGTTTGCAGATGGAGGTATGCGTCCTCAGGATTTAAAGAATAACGTCTGCTTCTGGTGAAAGCTGAAATTTGTGGCTCATTTGGGTATCTTGCACCTGTATTTCTCCCAGAAGCCGTCTGCGTTGGACATTTAGTTGAGTCATAGAGAAAATTACATTTTAAGCACATATCGTCCGTACAATTTGCAGAAATAACAGTATGAGATACGTGTAGCTAATTTAGTAGTCCCGAGGTGTCTTAAATCTTAACGTTTTTTCCATGAGACAGGAGCTCATCAAACGTAGCTTTACTTCCGTCCCTGACCTTGACTTAACCTGAAGAGTCCCAGGACTGCCGCACGATTCCTTACGCTGTCTGCACATTGTGAAACTGCCGCAGCCCGGCCATCTGCTGTCTCCCGTCCGGCTGGCCACGGCCCGAGTCCTCTGCGTCTCTGGGTTAGATGTCTTCATAGAGAAGTGAACGTGATATAGAGCCATGCATATATGCTTTTTTATCATGTATTTAAACCATATATCACCTGCTACACTGTGTAGATGTCTTAAATTGTTAGAGCGGCAGTGAACGCTTAACCGATATCACATGTTGTTGCTCTTGGAAGAATTTCACTCACCCTTCAACAAGTTACCAGGTGGAAGGTTCACACATTTGTAGACCTTCTGTTGGGATTTCAATACTGTAATCCCTTCTCATTTTATTGGCATTAGAAACCGAAAAAAAAACTGGCATAAGCAGTAATTGGAATAAGTCAACAATGGTTGACACTGCTTAAAAACACGTTGTTCTCAAGCGGAGGTATTGATCACAGTTTTTCATAGGACTCTTTGTAAAACCACTTTGATAGTCGTGTTTTTCAGTCAGGGGAGTTTTGCAGGTGTCCTGTATACTGTAGGTTGGACTTTTTGGACATATTACGATAGTGGGAGATGTAACAGGATGGTCTTTTTGGAGAGAAGCTCTGGCGTCTGTGTTTCACAGTCCTGTTATTAGCAAACGAACATGCGTGCGTGATATAGAGCCACAACACTTACAGTACAGCACCTTTGGGAGCATTAACAGGAACTGGTATCCAGGGATCATTAATGCTGAAAATACTTCATCAAAGCAAAACTTGTGTGTGTTTGTGGGTTTGGATTTATGTGGCACTGTGACCTTATGAATACCCTTGTGAGTGAATATATATATATATATATATATATATATATATATATATATATATATATATATATATATACACACACACTTAATTATTTAGGAAATATATACTTTTCCTTTTGACATTGTTTTGCTGATCAAAAAATGTAAAACTTAACACCATGTTCCAATTTATGTCAATTGTAATTGTTTTAAAAACAGTTTTAAAATATAATTTGGTCGGCAGACTCTGCAATTTATTTCCACAAATGACTTTAACTTTAATTTTAAATTTCTCGAAGGAACATGATTTAGCAGAAAGTGCCTCATTGCTAATATCGTTGGTCTATTTAAGTAAGACCTTTTCTGGATTTCAAGGATTATTATTCAAATATTACGTCTAGTGTTGAACAGGTTTTGGAAATAGCAGGAAACATTTGACTAGATTTTAATTTAAGTTAATTAAATTATGCTTGCAAGCTCGTAAAGACAGGCCTGGCTTGGCAAATGAAAACAATTGTAATGAATATTCACTTTCTATACAAAAGGGGTAAGATTCTGCTGATTATGTTGCCAAAAGGCTGTACAGGAAGTGTTTAATCTGTAACATAAGTCTAACTTCTAATCAATACATTAACATATTATTTTCATATGTCTTTTTTAAAATCATTTCTTTTATAACCTTCAAAATCAAACATGAATATGCTTCCAGTTAAGCAATGTAATTCGGGCATATGTATATATACACACTAGATACTATCAGTGATTCAGGGAGTTTTCTGGACTTTTTTACAAGAAGGTAAACCCTCCCCTTATGGAAAAGTTTGTGGTAGAAGTGGGTGGATTATATGTTGTACTACTGGTCTTATTTGCTTTATAACATGATTATAAAACACCTTTTAACTTTGCTGTGGACTGTTTTCATCACTCTTAAGCAGTGTTTCCAATTCCAGTGTTCGGGGCTAACAGCCAGTTCACGTTTTTGCTCCCTCTGAACTCCCTGCCAGGCTGTCCACATTTACTCCCTCCCAGCTCCCGGGGCAAAAACGTGAACTGTCTGCGGGTCTGCAAGGAGCGGATTGGGAAACGCTGCTCTAAAGTGTTTATTAACACTCTGCTGTCCTGCTACCTTCATTTGGTGACCACATCTGCAGGAAAATATGCAGCTTGTGACATGTTTAGACAGTGTATTAATTAAACAAAGTCCATAGGTTTCCTATCAGCTCATTTTTGTTTGTGTGCTATAACATGTATATATGTGGTTCGTCTCTTCTATGTTATGTTCTTCATTGTCTTGCCATTTGCCAGTTTGAGCTCTTGAGCACAGTAACATGGTTTTTCTATGAGCACTTGGGATTAGTCCTGGACACCTTTTCTAAGCATTAGTGGAAAACATTGAAGGTGTTGGGAGACAGAATGATACCCAATCCAGACAGCTACATCTATTTGATTAATGGTACAATTAAGTCCAAATTCTACCTCAGCATGCTTTGCTAGACGCGATTAATAAAATGAGCGAATCCATGTGAGATAATTGCACTAAAAACACAGCATGGAATTTAGTAAAAAAAAGAAAAGAAAAAAAAGCTTCTCACAGAAGTGTTTTCTTATTTTTTTTCCTTCTTACCGCAACCTTTACCTTAAAAAAAATGATTGTCTCTTTTGTGATGTACTGTACAGGGAGTATTATTGCGTACTTTAATACTTCTGTCTAAATGTGGAGGCTTCTTCATTTAGATTGCTGAAATTCGGGAACTTGAAATGTGTATATAACGCTGTCTGCAGGGCGAGAATCGCTGGCAACGGTGGAAAATTTAAAGCACAGTGTTGAGGGCTCCGAAAAAACACACAGCTGACACTTGGGCACCTTTTCAAACAAGGCAGAGGTTAATGTATATTATAGAGGCAGGGACGTACACTGAGCAGACAGCGATTCCATTCCTGTAGCCTGCCGCGCTCGGCCGTGTTTAGCTGAAGCATGTCGCAGGTCACTTGGTTCACTTGGTTACCATTTCGTTTCACGAGACACTTCGACCTGACGCACCCCGCAAAGTCTCAGGAAGACTTTAAATCAGACATATTTGTAATAGTTGAATCCGTGAAGCAGCACAAAGGTGGATTCTGATGACTGTTTGGCAGGAAGCCAGTGCTTAATAGATGTTAAATTGGAGGGAGCGGGGGGGGGGGGGGAGTTAAGGCTGGTGGTGTTGCTGAGTGCAGGAGAAAGGGACGTGGTTGATGAATCTCTTTTTTCTCATTGCATCGTGCTTATATACACAGAGATCCCACTGCGGGGCTCCGGAGCTCATTTGTAACACACCCAGAGGCGTATAAAGAAACTCAGAGAAGGACTGCATTCATCTCGACGGTTTCTTAAAAACTCACTGAACATGGCCGGCCCAGAGCGCGAGTGTTTGCTTTTGGCAAATCCCACAAGCCATAAAGCCTTTTTTTTTTTAAGTGTCCAAATAAAGTAGCTGCATAAATGAGAAGATTTATTGCTTCTAATGCACATACAAGATTTAAGCGCGAGCCTCACAGAATAGGTGCTATTTCACGCAAGATAGCTGCTGGTCTGAATAGTGTCCTTCTTCTAAGGATGTTAATGAGCTGTCATCCAAGGGAGGGGCTCCTTGCAAATCAGACAAGTGATGTCACCCCTCCCACCAGACCCTTTTTATTTCAGTTTTTTTCACCAGATGCGGCAGAATTTATTGAGCTTTCCCAGTTAAATTTGCCGGTTTTTAGACAGCACAGTGGAATACAACAGGCTGGGGTTTAAGTGGCCCACCTGTTTTAAAAGCCTTACACCTTATGACAGGTATGTAATACAGCTCTCGGGACTCTGTCTGTCTGTTCACTAATTTAGGGCTCTAGTATATAGATATATATAGTGCAGGATGACTTTAAGGTACCTTAACTAGTGAACCTACTGTACACAGCCGTGCTGGTACATTACTGCATAGACATCTTTGCAGCGTGTTAATAAGGTTCCAGGCCTCCTCAGTAAAGTTTGTTTGCGACACAGACTGTGAGTTATGATGTTCTGCCAGATGGGGAGCCCCACCGCCAAGAGCACGGATTGCAGCGAACAGTCATCCCCTCTAATTGAGACTTCCTAATTGTTTAACCACACTGACAAGGGGAGCATAACCCTTTCCCCCTGCTTCTTATGTAAAGAAAAAGATTCAACGTCTGATGAAAAGGAGAGAGCAGCTGGGGGGGGGGGTAGTTCTGGTGGGAGGAGTGATGTTGTGCTTTGACAAGGAAACCGCACAATTGACACCAGCTATTGGCCCCCATGTCCAAGAACTCCCGTTCACCAGATCTGATATGGAAATCTGGCTTTTCTCCCGTTAAGGCTTCTAATCCGCCTGGCTCATGCCCAGTCTGGAGCTCCCAGATCACTGCTCAAATATTACACCGCAGTATTTCACTGTGAGCTCCTCAGATATTTCTAGACCTGCAGATGCGTGCATAATGTGCCATATTTTCCACACCTTTCTCATGCTAATTGATACAATAGATGTACCACACAGACAGGAAAAATTAAACCCTGAGCATCATTTGCACTTCATCAAAAGCCTGATTTGGGGTTGGCTGCTTTATTAGTTTTATGAAATACTTGCAGCAATGAGATACTTTTGAAGCATGTTTTTATTGTTCATTTTTACTTTCACGTGCCTCCTTTCTCCCTGCAGACAGCAAGCCCTGCTGGCCGCCATCAGCGAGAAGGACGCGAACATAGCCTTGCTTGAGCTGTCGGCGTCCAAGAAGAAGAAGACGCAAGAGGAGGTGATGGCACTGAGGCGGGAGAAGGACCGGCTGATGCACCAGCTGAAGCAGCAGGTAGGAGCCAGCCAGCAGACCTCATTTATCCCTACGTGTGGAGCAGGTCCAGGCCAAAGCCAGGGCTCACATCCATCACATTCCTCCCATACAGAGATTAATAGTCCACATCTCCGGGAGGTTAGTCTGCCAAGAAACCAAGAGTGTCGTTTAAATAAGGCTTTTAAAAAAAAGCTACACAGATGGCCAAGGTGGTATTGAATGGTGTCTTTTCTTCACTGGCAAAAGAGGAAAATTGGTAGGAATTTCCAACTTTAGCAATGATTTTTTATTTTTGGCAGTGTTGTGAAATGAACCATTACTGATGTTAGCCTAGTTCTCCCTTAGTTATCCCAGTGATGTGTCTCCCAGTGATGTGTCCAGGGGCGCTGCTAAGGATTTTGGGCCCCATGAAAAGAATCTTGACAGGGCCCCCAACACAGTTTATTGGGGGCTTCTCTGGACCCCCTCTCAGTCATGGGCCCCGAGAATCGTCATCGTTTACCCCCCCTTTACAGCGCCCCTGGATGTGTCTCCCGGTGATGTGTCTCCCGGTGATGTGTCTCCCGGTGATGTGTATACGGTGTCAACAGGATGTTTCATTCCTATTCCATGGAATCCCCATTTCAGGGTTGAATATGATGAGTCAGCTCACCACTGAATGCAAGGGGCTAAACAGCTGCATTGGTTTGTAATTAATGACAATATTTGAGTTTTTGCGGCTAACCATATCAAGTAGGCACACTAATGAGAATGGAGCAGAGCACCTAAGCAGAGGTTTATTGAGCGGTTCGTCTTTACGATTGTTCTGGGAAACCTTTGGCTGAAGCAACCAGATGCTGTTTGTCACGGTGCAGTGTTTGTTAGTGTCTCGTAAACAGGAACACCTCTGGGGGTAGTTTTGAATGAAGCTCCCCCCAGGGAAGGTCCAGCATCATCAGACCTTCTCTTTGTTGCCCTTATGTTTCACGGCCCTCCTGGAATAAACTTGTGTCTGACCATTACGCAACATCATTTCCGCCCCATGACAGCAGCCCCTTGGGGTAAAAAGATAAGACATTGCACAGATATGCAGATCTGCAATGATGTTCTCTCCTTGGACAAAATTTCATGAAAGTTAAACCATAAGGGAACATGAAAAAATGCAAAGGGTCCTTTTCTTCCTAAGTAGTGTTAATGAAACATTTAAGACATAATTACCTCCAGATGACTGATGAAAGCTCAGCTCCCTCCTATTCACCTTACTCAAATATTTTTGTGAGACCTTCGCAGTGTTGGCATTCTCTTACTACAGGCTGTTGGTAATCCATACAGGTCATTATCAGTCAGTCATGTTGTTCTTTCAATTACCTTGGTCTCACAAAAATCCATTGTGAACTTAAGAGTGCACAATTTGTTAGGTTATCTAAAACATCTCCATGGACTAGAGACAACTGCGGCTGTGACTTTAAAGTCTCCCTAACTGGGTTAGATGACTAGATATAAGCAGGGAACCTTCTTGCTGTAGCCTTTCAGTCGGCCTGCTCTAGGTTATGGCTCCACAATGGAAATTAAGGCAACATTGCAATGTTTTTCTACCAAGCAGCAGGTTAATGAATTGAGCAGACTTGCAACGCAAAGCCTGTGCTTAAATCCCAGTAGACAGACTGCAGCTGTGACTTTAAACCAGGTTGCTTCTATAAATTATTCAAATAATAAAGGATAAATTAGAAAATATTTAGTTACTTATGGTGGGAAAGGGTCTGAACCAACTTAAATAATAAAAAAAAGAAAACACAGGATCCAGCATAATTGCGGTTGCAGTGATAAGTTCGTCCAAATCCTAACATCCTTCCGGAAGGATGATCTGACTGTTGGTTTTGTGTAGAGGAATCACACTCTGACCATTTCATGGATAATTGAGAAAAAGATGCATATCTGTTTAAAATAAACCAACTTGAAACCGTTGAGATATAATTCTCTATTTTTGAAAGGTTTTGTGCAACCAGATTATTACAGAAGCGCGACTCCCCAGCCACATGATGCACAGTTTACAAAGGAAACACATGTGAATTCTCTCATCACAGATTGACTCATCAAACAAAGTTTTTTTGGTAGTACAAAAACGGCATATTCTACTGTGATGATTTTATTGACGACACAAAGCTAATGATTCTTCTGTAGAAACGAAATTCCTCATTTTTCACTGTCAGTAAAACCTTTTGTGAAACATTTTTATAAATTCCGCTGACAATACATTGTCCTTTTTTGGTGTTTTGTTTATGTAGTGGTTTTATTTAACATTTCCTCCTAACATTTAAAAAAAAAAAAACCTGCCACACGTTCTTATTAAGGTGTTTTGTACCTTTTGGGAACACAGACTAACAATCAGACTGAAGTTTTTGTTTTAATTGTAAAATGTGTAGTTTAAATATAGGGGTAACTATGGATAAGGAAATGATAAGATAAAAAATATCAGGAGACGATAAAATAAAAAAGTATCAGGAGACGGTACCTGCGGCTGCGAGCTTAAGAAGGCTGCAGTACCCAAATCCCTTCAGTGAAATTTCTAGCTCTATAAATGTGTAAAACCTTTGACCAAATAATACAGTAACAGGTTTAATGTTTTACTGTGTGATCACCGGCAGACAGTGGAGTTAGCGATGGCTTTGTAAAGAGCTGCTTTTCTGCTTAAATAACCCCATCCATCGCTGTCAGGCATAACAAGCCTCCCGCATGTGTCTCTGATTAAAATATTTAATCATGAGTTGACTGGGCAGCTTGTAAAAGTACAGAATTACAGAAGATGAGGGGTACATTGGGAATGCTAATTGTCCTCTTACACAGAGCAAAATAACTGACTGGAAACAATTCATAGGGACAGTTCCCTTAACTTACGGTCTACAATAAGAGGCCCACCTGGGTATTAGTTTGTCCCACGGCTTTCAGGGCAAATGCTGGAGATCAGTGTTGGCTTCTGGTTTCGGAGCTTGAGGTGCCCCCATCACACCAAGGCCGTGGGTGATTCACAGCATTAGCAGCCCTGCTAGTCATCGTTTATTCTCTCATACTGCTTCTTTATAGTTATAAACCAAGAAACGTAGGCGAATGTCACTTCCTGCTAATCCGTGCATTTCCAGGCACACCGTTACGTGAGTAATAAAGAAGTGATGCGTCAAGAGCAAAGCCAAACAATGTTGTGTAGCAAACAGAGTGGCCAGCGTACAAGGGAAAGATGCAGTTTCGGTCAACTGTCTGGGCCTTTTATGGGTACATGAAAGGTAACATGTACAGTAGTAAATAACACCCTGATATGTAGTCAGTGCCCATATATACTCAGACGTTGACCATGTTTCTAACTGAAGTTGAGCTCTGTGGCAGAAATCAAGTTACTAGAGTGAGATACAAGGTTAGAATCCTTGTATTATTGTATTGAAATAAATATTCAGTCTCATATGTTTCCTGTGTTATAGACTAAAACCCCGCTTAGATGAATTTAGGCTCCTCGAACAGAAGCCAGGCAGGAATGCGTTAAGGGTGTACGTGGCCACCTTGTCAATATATAGAAGTATATTCTAATATACTTATATAATATAATATAATATTCTAGTGCATATTGGCGTCCTTTTTTATCTTAATATAGTTAAATAACTGCTGGGCAACTCGCCGTGTTGCTCGGTGTTAATATCTAATATTTATTTGATATTTATTTTATTTGCAATATGCATGGCGAGCAGAGACAAACCTGGAACAGAATATTCACTTAGATAGCTAATGGAAATAAAGGTGCTCTTACCAGACAGAGCAGGCAAAGGCATGCAAGCGGCTCTACAGGGGCTGATGAAGAGTTTTACCTTGGCAAGCGGGTGAAAATGAGACCATGTTTGTGGTAGAGCGAGTAGAAGATGCAGGTACGTTTATGGTGATGGTACACATGCAGATAAGGGCAGGTTTGTCGTGCTCCAGGTGGACATCGAAGGCGTAACTATACCCAGGATGCCAGTGCGGGCTTGTGGGGGGGGGGCGCAAGCAGATAATGGTTTAGATATTTAACCACTGTCAAACTACAGAGGCCCAATGGAAGGAAGGAATCAATCATATTTTAAGCGAAGGCCTGTCTTTCTTTCCGCAGATCTCTTGGATGGCATTTGGTTATGCTGGCGATGTCTGCTTTTCTCTGTGAAATATCTGCACCTCAAAGGAAGCTAATTATGCAAAGGTTTAGGGGAGAAGAGAGGCTTGGTTTCAGAATCACTTGGCTACATTCTGGGCGTCTGGCTGACATGTGCTAATTCCCACCCTGGGCCATCCGGAGTGGAGGCGTGGTGGGTCCCTGTTCTCCTGTATACATTACAGTGAGTGCCGGCCATCAGAATGAGCTTTATTCATATGGTGGACATAAGGCGTCATTAATTTCAGTCATTCTGCTTTGCTTGCTTGGTCCATTCCCCATCACCTTATTAATGAGATACATCCAGTGTTGCGTACGTCGACCCGTGCGAGCTTGACGTACATGACAATGTGCAGGCATGGTGTCATGGGAAATCTGAGACCATCGATTGATAAGGCGCTTCAGAGAGAGAGAGGGCTCAGATACCTGTACTTCAGTGATAAGACTGCACCCTCTTCGCTGATGAGACTTCAAATCACACTGCTTTTCCAGGGGTGTTTAACCTCAAATATAATGGTCTGTGAACACTTGGATGAAATTTAACACCTACATGAAAGTGCAGGCAGACATACAGGCATCCAAATTGTCGCACAGATGTAGATTAAGATGGGGATTATGAGTGTGTTGGATTTTTAAAGGAACACGCACCTCCACATAAACACATGCTCACATGTGCCTTTCCCCTAACCAGACTCGACATAGCCGTGTGACGTTAATAGTTATTACCATGTGGTTTTTATTTATTCATTTATTTAAACATTAGCTGTTAACATGCTAACTTCCCCAGGGAAGTGTTTTAGGTATGCTACCCACCACTGCTGTCCTGAGTTATGTTATTTGCAATATGCTGAAAATCTCCTAATTTGGACATCTTGGGGCAGGACTCCAACGGCCGTAAGCCAATAGTAGCATGGTGCTGCTGACTCATCCCTGCATTCCAGAACCCCCCCCCCCCCCCCCCCACACACACACACACACACACACACACACACTTCATATAAACAGCGCCAGTCTGCACTTCCTGATTCAGCCCACTGTCACAGACCTGGCTAAGATTGGGGAGTCTGAAATTGTGTTACTGTGGCAGTGTGTCGTTAATCTCTCCCCCTGCCCCCCCCCCCCACTTCATAAAAAGCAGACTGCGGTTTTCACTCGATTTCTTTGGCCCCCGTTCATGTGGTTTGCCTTGCTTTCACGATTAGCAAGACGTACGACACACTGAGTTTGTTGCCATGGGTTCCCAGAATGAATAGACCTGTACTCAGCCTGTGTTGTTTCATGTTCAGCTGTCATTTAACGCTGGGTATGGTGACATTATGTCATTCCTGACATTTTCATAGCCTCCTTTATAAGACATTGTCCAAGGCATTGTGCTAATAGAACATGTATGTATTTGAAATTATATTTCTCCGAAGGATTACCTATCAGGATTGGCTGATAGATTTTATACTGAAATTCCAGGAGCTTTGATTGGCCAAAGAAATTTCATCACTGACCAATGGAAGCCATTCCTACACCAACTCTAGCGGCTTCCATATGTTGGTCAGAATGCCACAGCCATACTGGAGAAAATTTGCGTGGATCTGTGCGTCTACAGGTGATACTGTACTCCCACCCCAGAGCTGGCAGATCCCCCGGCCTCCTATCCTGAATTCCCAGCTTTATTAACAAAATACCAGGCTAACAGGTTTTCACAATGTCCCATTGATGATTTAACAGTGTTATAGCAGCATTATGAGAACGTTGCATGTTTTCAGATACGTTCAAGAGGGAAGTAACAATGTAATAAAGTGCAGCTGTGGAACCAGATCCCTGGAGCTCTCAGTCACAGACAATGTTCCTCAGTTTCTACAGCAGGGCTGCACATACGCAAAGTCACAAATAAAACCGTGCTTAATGAAAAACACTGGAAAGTTTATTTTTTACTGGTCCCCGGCTCAGCATGGTATGACCGATTTATTTCTTGCAGGGCGGCTGCCCGCTCTAGTGGAGTAAACAATGGTTCGTTTTGATACCGCACAATAGTCGCGGAAGGGCTGTTTTGGAAGCTTGGAATGAGATGTTGGCCTCAACGTGCCGTATAAATGGGTTCATCTTCAGCAGGGTGTTGGCCAGAAATGTCAGCCTGACCTCTGCCCAGCTTCTGAAACCAAGTAACTCTATGCCTGGCTGGAATCTGAAAATCCACTAAGCTGCTAATGGAGTTAAGACCCCATCTTTGCTTTAGACTGTGGTCTTTAGAACCACTCCCACTCTACCGTCCCCAGGCTTCACTTACTTCCTGTTTAGTTTGAGAGCTGTTTTCCACATGCGTGTGTGTGTGTGTGTGTGTGTGGGGGGGGGGGGGGGTTGGGTGGGTTCTACCCTGACTTGGATCACATGTTGGGAATGATTGGCTAGGGCTTAGGTCTCTGAAGGGAGCTAGAGGCTCACGTTAAATGGGGAACCAGGGAATGTGGTGGGAAAAGGCCTACTTTTCATGCAAGGTTCTGGGAGGGGGCTGCCTGTTCCCTCAGGCAAGCCTTAATTGCTTAATCAAAAATGGGCATGGCATATCATAGTCAGTGAAAATTGTTTGTGATCCAAGCTTCTGCTAAGGACCCTGAGCTGAATGCTGGAAGTACAGTCTGAAGGCCCTGAGCGACGATGGTGTTTGTTGCCCAGCCTCTGCATGCTTCCCATGCAGCTTGCTTCACTGAAGAACTATGCATAACATTTACACCAGTGGAAGGACAACAAGCACATCAGGTTTTAATTTTATTTTATAGCCTCCTTTAGCATTATTCCAATGGATTTCTGGCGTCACAGGCAACAGCCTGCCATCGCTGTTCTCTTATCTATGTATTTTTGTTACTTATTTTTTGAGATATGCTTTTTGACTTTTCCAGTACTTTTACTACCATCAAGTCAGCCTTATGCGGAGGTAAGCTCAGAAAGATGGAAGCTGAGCAGCCAATGGCATCTTGCATGACAAACTACCTAACTAGCAGGCCGCACATCAGACACTAGGGGATGCAACACAGGGGCCCCTCAGGGGACTGTACTGCTGCCTTTTCTGTTCACGCCCAACATCTCTGGCTTCAGCTACAGCTCGGATACTCGTCACCTGCAGAAGTTTTCTGGTGACTCGTGGTAGGTATCGGCAGCAGGCTACTTTTCTGAGTGGTGTGAGATGGCCACCCTGCAGCTCAACACCTTGAAGACAAAGGAATTGGTGGTGGATTTCAGGAAATGGAAGTCACCCAGGATACCAGTCTCCATGAAAAGGAAGAGAAGCGGAGATGCTGACAAGTGGCGTGCAGGACTACAGATACCTGAAAGTGTAGCAGAGTGGATTGGGCTTGAAACACCAGAGCGGCGTATAGAAGACACCAGACTGGCTACACTTCCTGCAGATATTCTCCAGCGCCATCTTCTGTGCTGTAGCGTGTTGGAGCAGCAGACATCAGCAGGCTAAAAGAGCCCCTCAGGCGCCCTGGTTGAATGCAGCTGGACACCCTGGTGACTGTGGCTTGATTGCGGATACTGGGCAGCCTTGCTGGCGTCTCGGACAAGGCCTCCCACCCTGCACCCTAAACGCTGACTGGAGCTCCTTTAGTGGCAGGTTCTTATCACCCAGGAGCTCCAGTCAGCAGCAGTGTACGCATCTTCCCACTCCTATCAGGAGGACACATCTGTCAGCCTGATTCGCTGTCTGCACGTTATTCTGTATACTGCATTATTACAGCACCATGTTTCCACCCTTTCAACATTCACTTTAGTTGCATACCTCTTCTTTGTTGAATTTTTTAATGTATATTTGCATTTAACTTTTTTTGTATTTATTTTGTTTTTGTTCCACTTGAGCAGGGCCCTTAACACCAATTGCACTAGAGACTGGCTGACCCTACTGTCTCCTCTATGGCCTCCTGAGAAGCTTTTCCAGCTGTCCTGCAAGAGGTCCCACGTATATGCTGTGCTCTCATTGGACGCTTTTCCTTCAGTCTTTAGTCAACCTCCTCCAAAACCATTTCTGCTGGGTTTAGGTCAGGTGGCCAGGTCATGTGATGCAACCCTATCAACCTTCTTTGTAGGTAGCTTGGGGTGTTCAAATTTTGGATGGATACCATAGATCATTGTTCACATCTTTTCTATTGTGACTATCTGATGGTTAGTTTTCCTTCCACCACAGACTCAGAGCAGGATGAAGTTGATTGCGGACAACTATGAAGACGACCATCATCATGCCCTTCACCCGCAGCACCATCCACACGCCCAACACCCCCCACATCCACACCACCGTGGCCCCATCCGGGGACCACCCCAGGAAAACCATCGCCCCTCTCCTGATCAGGTCAGTGCCTCCGTTTTCATGGCTATGCTCCCCCCCAGAGCCAATCGAGTTTCTGCTCACTCCCTACATGTGTAGTCAAAGGAGCTCAGTGTTAAGCTACATGTACACTTGGTTTACTCCTACCTTAAAACAGGTAAACAGTCCCATAAAACTAGGGTATATGTAGCAAACATACACAGTATATAATTTGCAATCCTTTTTTTCTGGGCTACAAAGTCAAAATCATCATATGAGTTTATCAAAAGGTTATGTAAGACAGAGAGAGCATTGTAACCCTCTTGGAAGGCAAACAGAAGTGTCTGCGTTTGCAAAAGAGAGGGTTAGGTAGCTCATCTTAAATTCTAATTTCATTTAAACAAGTTAAGATCTGCCAGACAGCCCATTGTGTTATATTGAGTTTATATTGCCTTGTGTCACATATATCATGCTGTTACCTTAAGGACAAACAAATAAACTGCACATCAAAACGTTGCACTTATCGTTAGCAGACTGTTACAATTAATCTTCCCGGCTGATAAAAGATTGAGTGATGAGCTGTCAGCCCCGGTGTCTGGAGCCCCAAGACGCCCTGACAGTGAGCTGCTCCATCAAAAAGCAATAAACCATGATTATTTGAAACGGGAGAATTTCTGACCTTCTCACACGAAAAAATACAGAGTCACTGCCGTGATCAAAAGAATCCCTTGATGAACAGACTCACACACACAACAGCATCCTCAGCTTTAAAGGGCGGTACAATGAACTTAAAGAAATGATCTTATGGCTTTGTTTTTACAGGACAGTTTGATCTGAGTTATTGTTTTACTGTGTCCTCATGAGCCCTGCCATTCATTCTTTTCCCCTCTAATGACTGTTTACGGGGAACTTCACGTGCTGCACCAAATTCACACCATACTCACACACTGTCAGTGATCCAAAGGCCACCCCTCGCCCTGCTCGGGGATTTCCACAGAAGATAAGATGTTTCATTCACGGTTATTTATGGTGACACATGGAATTATGTGTTTCTATGCTGTTGCATTAAAAATTTAAATAAAATGAAGCCATGAAGCAGGAAATTAAAGGTTACACAAGGTCCTCCTGTTCGCCCCACTGTTGTGGGAAGTGTGTCTGATCGCTGTAAAACAGGCCCACACACAACGAAGGGTATTAGGCTCGACGGTATTGCAAAAACAAGCGAAGTATGATGCAGTTTATTAACAGACTTTTGAATAAATCCCCTGTATAGATGTAGCACTGGCAAAGTTACTGTAACCATCAGCTGTGCAATGATTCCTTCAGCCCGAATGGTCTGTCCACAGTCTGTATCTCTGGCTGGGGTTATGAACACATCTGTGGGGCAGCAACTGACCTTCAATCACCTCTATGTGGTCACCTTAAAGTGAGAGGCCTTTCACAGGTTTCCTCACAATTAGCCCAAACTGGATGGAAAATACTGGTGATGATTTCACTTAATAATAGAAGCTGGGGAATAATTATCAGCATTTGTCACATGTAAATATGCAGATAGGGATTAAACTAATCCTGCAGACCACATGAGTACGATAGAAAGCCTGACTTTATAAATCCAGCTGTAGCCCTGTTGGTTACACCATTGACCAGGGCGTCCTTCTCAGTGCTCACCACCCGCTGGGATCGTCTGTGAAATGATGGCCGGAATTGACAGGTCTCAGTTTGCAGCCATTCTGCTCTCACGTCTGCCAGCTGTACTACTGCTATTTTCACTCAAATGATGTGTTTCTTCCATACTTGTCTTTTGTTTATCGCTTAGCATAGAATTTCAGGTTTTCATAAACATTCAGTGCCAAATATTGCTTCTGCTGCCATCTTGGTTAAAGCTTCCTAACCATACAACTTTGGAAAAAAATTGAGACCACAGTGTATTACTTTCACTCATTTCACAATTTATGGGTGTGCTTCTGTGTAAAATATACAATGTTTTTGCAAACTCCAACCAGGTTCTTCCCTGTTTCTCATTGATGAAGGGCTTCTTCCTTGCTTTATGGGACTTCAGTCCTGCTTCTAGGAGCCTGATACGAGCTGTTCTAGCAGTGCACTTCACACCTGCATGTAATGTTTTCCATACCTATATAAGGTCACATGATGCCATCCTGTGATTCATGAGGCACTGTTGGATAACTTGACTGTCATCTCTGGCACTAGAAAGTCACTTCTGCCCTCTACCTGGCTGATTTTTCTTCGTTCCCAATGTTCCCAGTGTCCCCTGCTTCACTTGTTCTTGCGTTCTGTTCTCTTAGAAATTTTGAGCCTGGAAGCAACCTGCTGTTCAACGTAACCTTCTGCCAGCAGAACCAGGATTAAATCAGGATTTAACAATGTAGATTCTTAAAAACTATGGAGTGGCCTCCTCATTTTTTCCAGAGCTGTATAGCCAGTAACAGCTCGCTTACAAGCAGGAGCCGCTGGCCTTGGCGGCCTTGTTGCTTTGGATACTGTTCCGATGTTTTTTTTTTTCTTTCGTCAAACTCGGAATGTTTCGCATAGTGGAGTCTCTGCCATTCGGACGGACAGGCCGGTGCAGATTCAGTTCTTCATTGCGTGTGAACACCTGCCTGGAGGCTTTATATCTGAATTTTAGAAAAAAAAGTGATCATATTCGAAGCCGTCTAGCCCAGGGGCCTGATACATAAACGATAGCTCTGTGAAAAGGCAGTAGGGCGGGGCCACAAAGCAGGAGACGCTGAGCCCATCACAGGGACCTTTTGTGTGATCTGCCCTCTGTGCTCATCCGTTATTATGAAAACATGCATAGCATGGTATGAAATATATGTCTGTGATGTGATGAGCTATCCTGTAAGTTCAGAGTCGTGTTTTTGATGAGGTTTCCCAGACGCAGCTTTTAAAACCTCTTCACTGTGGGACATGTTTGTGGCAACATTCTTTTAAGCCAAATGGTCAGGAAATAAATGAATTACAGCAGAAAAAGCACAATGCATGTATGTACTGATTAAGTATTATTTTCATAGTAGTATTAGTCTGAGGACCAGTTTTGTTTTTTTGGGAAAAATATACTGCAAATATACTGCCTTGAAAAGACATGATTGGTATTTGTACTTCATTTCAAGGATAGTTTATGGTGTTATTCTGATGCAACGTCCTCATATGTCCAAGGCAAACTATTACAATAAATGATATTATTTTCTGCTAATCATTACACAATCATGAGCAAAGTTGCCTTGTATGAATACCAGCAGTGTGCTGCAGTGTAGTTACATCCATACTTCAGTGTTTTGTGTTCAGCCTGTCCTGAAGTATACAGATGAATTACAAATTCCTTTGACCATTACTATCATTCTTATGCCGTGCTGCATTTCCTTAACATTCTTATTCTACTATTAGCACCAAAGGCTGACGTTCTTTTGCAAGGACTCAGCTGTACTCTCCCTCTCAGACATGCAGTAGAGCTCCACTCCGCAGACTTCCTCTTAAACCCGTATTTAGCTTGGTGTGCAGAAGGGACTGATGACAGGGAACTTCCCAGAGCTAATCGGTCCCCCACACCTGTGCTCTCCGGGCAGAGGGTAGATGTCGGTTGTTTTGACAGTCGGAGAGTGATGGGGGATGGGGAGGATCCCAGTCAGATCCGGTGTTTGAACTTAGGAATTTCATCATCCTCATACCTCGTGTGAGGGACGAATCGGGATATAGGAAAAAGCACGGCAGTCCCTAGAATATTATCCAAATATCTCTGCGTTATATAAATATATTTTTGTACCTGTGTTGGTCACTATTAGTAATAATAACTAATTATTAATTAAATTAAATTAAGTTGTATCCAAAGAATCTTGAGGGAGTAATTTCAATAGTCCCTTCGCAGTAGGGTAGCGGAAAATTTAACTGACCTTCACTGTTTCACTTGAGGTCACCTGCAGCTCCTATATGTGTATATTTTTTCTTCCGAGCACTTTTAGAGTGATCTGTTTTATCCTTCTTATCTGTGTGTAGATTAATTGCCCTTTTTCTTTTTCTTAAAACAACTTTTTGAGTCAGAGCTGCCACTCCAGTCTTCATCAAATCAGCACCACACTCAACTCAGTGAAGCATGCGGACTCCTTGCCAGATGTGTTGTGTTTCAGATCACCCCACCCCGAGCAGGGAGGGCCTCAAATACCATTTTTTGAGCCATAAAAAAAAACGGCATTTTATTTCCATTCTCAAGATTTTATTAATCAAAATATTTTCCAAAATAAACAACATTCTTGACCCCGCAATCAGTGCAACAAAGACCAACACCAACACAAGACTGTTCTATCGATGATGAGGTTTATTGTTACCTTGAGTAAACATATTGTCAGTGTAAACCCAAGACTTTAAGTAGATTAGGCAGCATCAGAAAATCCTCATTTGCTTGTTTTGAACATTAGCCAAAGTGGTCATATTGTCTTGAGAAACATGACCAGAGACTCACTAAAGCAGTGTGTGCTTACAGAAAGAGTCAAAGTGAGACGCATCAGTAAGACGTCAGTCTGCAGTCTCAGCTCTAATGACAAACACTGGGCATCAAAGGCTCTTTGTTTCATTAACATGAGATATCAGAGGCCTTACCTGTATTATCTCATCATTATAGGTACATGTGATGTACAATTTTCCTCAGATGCTGAAATCCCAAGGTTGCCTGAGTAATCCCACTGGTGGGGCCTTGAGTACAGCTCTTAACCCCCAATTTCTCCTGCTGGCATCTGATGCTGCTTTCTTTTACAAAAATGCATGTTACTCTCGATAAAAGTGTCTCCTAAATCAGCCTGATGTCTTTGCTTATTAGCAAAAATTGTCTTTTGCTTTGTCCTATTAGGCCATGGATTGCAGCACAAATTGTGTGCTTATGGTAACTTTATTGGCGCAATACAGCATGCGGGTCCCCTTTGAAGAGTTTATTCATAATCGTTGATTTTGGAAGAGATTACATCCTGAAACAGTGTTGCTGTGACTTCCTGTCAAATATCGAAAACTCCCTGTCTGTCTGTGCGGTGCGATGAGGAACATTCCTGGTTCTTTGGGCCTGGGTGAAGCTTCTCGCCGGCTGTGCCGCATGGGCTGCATTTCCGAGGACGCTCCTTCAGCGAGCTCCACCGACAGTTCAATATGCGTGGCATTTTGATGAATGCGGATACTTCATGGCTGCTTGCCTGCCTTGCTGCACAGGTTTATGGTTTTAGCTTGTAAGGTCTGTTTTTGGAGTCTGTTGGAATTAAAGTAAACTCACAGTTTGGTCATTTGATTGTCAGAAGCCTGCTGTGAAGCAATCACCTGCTGGAGGAGTTTGGGCTCCCACTGCATACAGGCTTGGTTCCCAGTGACGCCATATTTTATTTGTGTGAGCCGGAGTTGGATTATTACTCAAGGTCTGGCCCTGGGTCTTAGTAAGGAAATAGAAAACAGCTATAAAATGTTTATCAGAGTTAGAATTACCAGCCTTTATTTTTTTGTTCTCATTCTTTTTCTTTCCGCCGCCGTCTTCACGTTTATAAGAAGTAGCATATGGTCTGTAGCCAGACTTAGTCTTAGTCCTGTCTTGGTCATATTTATTTTCCCTGTCAGATGCGTTTGCTAGATTCGGCAACATGTAAATTCTTTGTCTCGGCGTCTGGTTTTTAATAACAAGAAATCTGCAGCGGTCCTGTGTAGACAGGGCAAAGGGTTCTGCCAGGGTGCATGAAAACGCAAAAATATTGTCACTCTTAATTAGAGTTTCCAGTATTTTTAGTGAACTTCATTTCAAAATAAAGTCCTGAATCCAGGAGCTGCTTTCCTCTATTTAAAAAGAAAGAAGAAAATCAAGTTTGTCTTTACTGTTACTCATATAATATTAGGAGAATCAGTTCCATTTTATCCAATCAGCCAATACAGGAAAAGTCGAGTCAGTCATGTACAGCTGATCTGCTTTTCGTATTACACCCACCCCCCCCCCCCCCCACACGCACACACACACATACACACACACAGTAGATATACCTATCCTTATGGGGGCACAAAGGGAATCGGTGACTCCTATGACAAAGCTAAAAATGCAAAAACTCTTGTATTTTGTTTGGTTACTTATGGTTATGGTTAGGGCAGGGTGGGTGTTAAGGTTGTCATAGTTAGCGTTAGCATTTTTCCCATAGAAGTGAATGAGCAGGCCACATAAGGATAGGTATACCCGACACACACATACACACACACACACACACACACATATGTGTAAAACCTTGTGTAAAGCACCGCATGTCCAGCCGCAGTTCCAGCAGGCATATTAAGTGAGCATTAACATCATGAGTAAACGACATAGCTGTGATTGTTTCTATTCCCCCCCCCCCCCCCCCCATATAGTCATAGGATGGTTATGTTTAGATTTTGAAAATCAGAAACATGTTTCAATTTGTAGCGAAGTCCCAATACTCCACTTTGTACCATATATACGGCAGGCATAAAGTCATCAACATACGCATGCTGCTATTGGCTGCACATGTACGGTAAGAATCCGAGATGCCCTCGTCCGGATCTCTGATCCTTCCTTTATAGCCTCCCAAGCAGACTGAAATGCGGGAATGAAGGATGCATGTGATGGTCCAGAGAAAAGCACTGCAGAGCTCGACACAAACACACCGATCTGACTCCCGCTTGTGGGAGGCTTTGCTGGGAATGGGGATGATCCTTCAACATGAAAACCTAGCTCATCACTTGCAGTGTACCTCACCCCAAGACCCTCTTTCACCAGCAGCTCACCAGTCTACCAGCTAACCTCTCTGCCTGTTTTGTTTCCATGCTGGCCTCTCGTGACGTCTAACGTGTCCGACAACAGGACGACGAGGAGGGCATTTGGGCATAACTGTTTCCCTGAACCAAAGCTCCACTTTTGTTCTGAGGGGTGAGTCCAAGCTTGCAGCTTCTCCCTCATCCCATGAAGTGAGCATGAGTGTCTCTCTCTCTCTCTCTCTTTTTTTATTACAAAAATTCTGCATTTCCACTGTGGAAAGGTAAGCTGATATTTACTTAGCCTTCCTGCCAAGCTGACCTGTAACGGGGAATATCAGAGTACAGTATGATGGCAGAGGACTTGGCGTAGCTGTGAGACCAACATACGCAGCAGCATCCATTGTAATTCTCTGGATGAAGTTTAAAGGATCCATCCAGCCTGAGGTAATGGCAGTGGAAATGCTGATCTGTATGTTCATCAGATTTGTTATTTTTTTTTAGTTATTTTTATGCTCAGCAACATTTTTGTGTTGTTACCGAATGCATTTAAAAGCATGTAAATGGAGTAATTGCATTGTTACTATTTGTTCTGCTATTAACGACATGTTTGTAATGTGTTTTCGGTGTGTTTTACTGCCTAGATAGGCCTGTTTTTAAAATCTTATGAACTCTTCTGAAGGTTGACACATTTACTGCTTGCAGGTGATTAAAAAAACAGACTGACATTAACCAAAGGTAAACCTATTCCAGTGCTTTTGGTCACATGTGCTGACCAGTTCATTTTTACACAAGCCTTCAGCTTCCTCTGGCATGTCGTTGTGTGGGGTAATTAAATGCTAAAGGTTGTAGTAGCGTTTTTCTAAAAAACTTCAAGAATGTAAAGTCATAAAGTGCCCACTCACGTCAAATTGTGAAGCACCCTGTAGGTTTGGTCTAGCACAAAAAAAAAAAACCCAATAACAAGACTGGACCATTTGTGTTTCACTACACAAGCTGGCATTCAGCCCACGTTATGCTTAAAATGTTCTTAAAAAGCATTTTGACATCTTACATCCCAATTGTATGTTTCATGTGCTCACTTAGATGTTTTTCAGGATCAATGGACCATGACAATCTTGATTTCCATTCTTCCTCTTTGGGAGCCTGTGCGTGACATGCATCTGAAATATTAACATACGCGGTACCTTCCAATTGCGGAGGCAAACTGTATACTCCCTTGATTTCTCCAAAAGCATCGTATCCAAGGGTCGTACTACCATAATAAAATCATATCACAACTTTAGTTTCAACAATATAATATGCTGCATACATATATCTGTGGAAAGATCTGTCTGTTGGTGTTATTTTGTGGCTATTTTATGTGAAAGCGACTACATTTATTATGCATGTTACTGGAAAAACACATGGAAGACATAAAATGCTGTTTTATTACTTAAGGCACAATAAGGCAGCCTAATCCTGCCTTCCTGTATTTTACTAACCTGCCGTTAATATGAAAAAACATAGATGACAAGTCATGATAGACATGGGATTTTGATACCAAGAGGTTACTAGCTGACTGTTGTTCTTAAAAAGTGGATATATTTCGTAAGGGGAGGAGGTGTGACTGCAGTCCCATGCCTGACTGATTTATTCCTCAAACCCTTTCTTACCTCTTTGGCTTCTGAATGCTATTCTTATGGAGAATAAATGTATATTACGAAGATATATTATTTACGTGCTTATAGTATAGAAATATGTGAATTTATATGTGAAGCAGAATTGGCTTAAGGTTACTCGGAAATTTTTGCTCAATGTCTTTGAAGGCTCTAGAGGTGAAATTATAGCTTCTAAGTTATAGTCTGTGCTTAAAGCGGAGTGAAATTGGCTGACTGACTGGTTTGCGCCCAGCACTGTGTGCAGTCCCTGCCTCTTTTGCTCAGCTGGTGGAGGAGGAGCTGATGTTCTCAGTTATGCCACAACAAAAAATGAGTCCTATGCCTTTTTAGAAGAACATAAAAAGCATACAGATTTTGCAGCTATTGAAAACACAATAGTTCTACCCCCCCCCCCCCCCATTTAATTTATATTTCACAAATGAAATATACAAATATTCATAATATTAATAAAAAAAAATGTTGCATGTCAGAAATGTGTTATTGGACAAAACTATCATGATCCAAGGAACATTTTTTCTTTTGTCGAAAATTGACAGGCACTTGCGATTTTTGCTTGAATTGCAATTTTGTCACATTAAAAAAAGTTATCAATGAATTTTCCTTTCCCTCTGACTGACTAATATATAGACCCTAGATTCTACCCCTTAATGAGAGGGCAGCCTTTGGGCAAACGTGAACATTACAGTGTTTTTGCACAAAGGAGTTGAATGTGAAGATGGACAGGCTGTGTGGTGATAAGCCAAGGCTGTGTCTTTGTTCTTCCGCCCCCCCCCCCCCCCCCCCGCCCTCGCCGCTTCCCAAGTGTTCGCGCCTGGCTGCCTTAACAGTGTGGCCCTTCTGTGGCTGCTTTTTAGCCGCTGAGCGGAAGGTCATCCCTCATGTGTGAGTCAGAGCAAAATGCTGCCCAGAGGGCCACACAGGCTGATTGATGACACATAGCAGGTCAGGCTAGCATCTTTCCTGGACTACCTGAAGAGGGCTGGGCTGTTCTTTATTCTCTCTGGACTGTTCAAGTTGAGACACCTGAGGGGTCCAGGAATATGCTGTCAACATTTAATTGCTGTCTTCGCTAAACAGATCTTTAGCCGGCTGCCGTTTTCCTGTTTTCATCCTTTCAGAGTCATGTCAGGAGGTGCCGACAGGCAAAGCTCAAGAAATTGTTAGGCCAAGCATATACTCAAACCTTCTCCTTTCCCATTTATTATACTGGAGACAGGTTGCCGAAGTCATTCCACAAATGAGGAACATGCAAAATTTAAAAATGACATACGGAGACTAAGCTGTGAAGAATGAAGTAGATGTGAGTGACATGAGCAGAGTCAGTCAAAGTTGTGGTTCAGAGAATGCACAGCCAGCCGCTTACCTGGTGCTCTACCCCCGGCCTACAGTCCTGCCCCTAAAACAGTGGATCCACGGCCAGCCGCTTACCTGGTACTCTACCCCCGGCCTACAGTCCTGCCCCTAAAACAGAGGATCCACGGCCAGCCGCTTACCTGGTACTCTACCCCCGGCCTACAGTCCTGCCCCTAAAGCCGAGGATCCACGGCCAGTCGCTTACCTGGTACTCTACCCCCGGCCTACAGTCCTGCCCCTAAAGCCGTGGATCCACGGCCAGTCACTTACCTGGTACTCTACCCCCGGCCTACAGTCCTGCCCCTAAAACAGCGGATCCACGGCCAGCCGCTTACCTGGTACTCTACCCCCGGCCTACAGTCCTGCCCCTAAAACAGAGGATCCACGGCCAGTCTCTTACCTGGTTCTCTACCCCCGGCCTGCAGTCCTGCTCCTACAACAGCGGATCCATAGCCAGCCGCTTACCTGGTACTCTACCCCCGGCCTGCAGTCCTGCCCCTAAAACAGAGGATCCACGGCCAGCCGCTTACCTGGTACTCTACCCCCAGCCTACAGTCCTGCTCCTACAGTACAACAGCGGATCCACGGCCAGCCGCTTACCTGGTACTCTACCCCCGGCCTACAGTCCTGCCCCTAAAGCCGAGGATCCACAGCCAGCCGCTTACCTGGTATTCTACCCCCGGCCATCAGTCCTGCCCCTAAAGCCGAGGATCCACGGCCAGTCGCTTACCTGGTACTCTACCCCCGGCCTACAGTCCTGCCCCTAAAACAGAGGATCCACAGCCAGCCGCTTACCTGGTACTCTACCCCCGGCCTGCAGTACTGCCCCTAAAACAGAGGATCCACGGCCAGCCGCTTACCTGGTACTCTACCCCCGGCCTACAGTCCTGCCCCTAAAGCCGAGGATCCACGGCCAGTCGCTTACCTGGTACTCTACCCCCGGCCTACAGTCCTGCCCCTAAAACAGAGGATCCACGGTCAGCCGCTTACCTGGTACTCTACCCTCGGCCTACAGTCCTGCCCCTAAAGCCGAGGATCCACGGCCAGTCGCTTACCTGGTACTCTACCCCCGGCCTACAGTCCTGCCCCTAAAACAGAGGATCCACGGCCAGCCGCTTACCTGGTACTCTACCCCCGGCCTACAGTCCTGCCCCTAAAGCCGAGGATCCACGGCCAGTCGCTTACCTGGTACTCTACCCCCGGCCTGCAGTCCTGCCCCTAAAACAGAGGATCCACGGTCAGCCGCTTACCTGGTACTCTACCCTCGGCCTACAGTCCTGCCCCTAAAGCCGAGGATCCACGGCCAGTCGCTTACCTGGTACTCTACCCCCGGCCTACAGTCCTGCCCCTAAAACAGAGGATCCATGGCCAGCCGCTTACCTGGTACTCTACCCCCGGCCTGCAGTCCTGCCCCTAAAACAGAGGATCCATGGCCAGCCGCTTACCTGGTACTCTACCCCCAGCCTACAGTCCTGCTCCTACAACAATGGATCCACGGCCAGCCGCTTACCTGGTACTCTACCCCCGGCCTGCAGTCCTGCCCCTAAAACAGAGGATCCATGGCCAGCCGCTTATCTGGTACTCTACCCCCGGCCTGCAGTCCTGCCCCTAAAACAGAGGATCCATGGCCAGCCGCTTACCTGGTACTCTACCCCCAGCCTACAGTCCTGCTCCTACAACAATGGATCCACGGCCAGCCGCTTACCTGGTACCCTACCCCCGGCCTACAGTCCTGCTCCTACAGTACAACAGCGGATCCACGGCCAGCCGCTTACCTGGTACTCTACCCCCGGCCTACAGTCCTACAGACTTTGCATGAAACTCAAAAGTAAGGAAGCTACAGTGGGTTGTGAAAATTCTGCTCTCCTGAGAGTGTTTAGGAGTGATAAGCAGAAGAGGCACAGAAGCAGATTTTAAGGGAATTTTCATATTGCAATTTTGATTTGACTTGAATTTCACTTCATTATTTGACTTAAACATACGGTATACGGAGAGAGCTTGTAGCTTAAGGTTCAAAAAGCTGAGCTTTCTGATCTGATGTTCTTCTTTATATGAAGGCATTTGCACTGCTTTGGTGGAATTCCAGACCTTGGCAGATTATTGTTGCTCTGTTTACCAGTACTGTTTGGCTCATTTTTCCCCTGTCAATTTCCTTGGCTGCTTATCAGTGATGTAGCCTAGCGCTTGGGTGATGACCTGTCAAATGTTAAATAGAGAGTGTGTCCATATGTGCGTATATGCCTGCACCTATTCCCATGAGAGCTCACACAGAGTAGGTCACACTGTATTACCGCTCTGCTAGCATGTGAAGGGATGTAGCATGTATTTCTTAGTTTACGTAAATTTGCTGAATAACTTTTACGTAACTTTTGCCTTTGCTTTGCTTTTTGCAATAGCCGCACGACAGATTTTTGGTTTAATTCCCAATTGCATGATCTCATGTTCCTCCTTTGGGCTGGTGTTGGTTGTAAGGGGCAAAAAAATCTATTAAATAAAAACCTAACAGGAAGCTGTGTTTATTTCTATTAAGGAAATCTCAAAAACCAAAGAGTCCTTGGTAAGTATCAGGTTAAACATTTCAAAACAAAATCACTTGTACGCTAACAGCAGTTAGAGGAAAAGTGAGAATTGAAGACAAGGAACTAAACTGAACTGACACGGATATTTTACTTTGTTTTCAATACCCCTGGCTGTAGGGTCATTTGTACTGAGCTACATTGTGGTGGCCCCTAATCCACAGTTAGCCACGGACAGTTCATCTCAGTAGTCGAGCCTCTTTGAAGCTTTCAGGAACTATCCTATCTGTCGATCAACCTCTGCTTTGATGTGCACCCCTGTTCTGACTGCCCTCTGGGGTCTTCGGGGGTCGGTGTAGGTGGAGGTGCACTAATTTTTATGGGTCACTTTTGCGTTTCCTGTTAAACGGGCATGCTGGAATTGTTACACCTGTAGGTCCTTAGTGTCACAAGTGACAGAGACGTCACAAAGCTAATAGGCAGCCCTGCTTCATTAATCAGGCCCAGGCACTCCCAGAGTGCATTGCAGCGGCCCGACAAGTCCAAAAGACAGGGAGCCGCTAACTGTTTCTGCTTCTTTTTTATCACTCACCCCCCTGTATTCAGAACAAACCATTCAGGGATTGTAATTAGATTTGAAAATGCATTGTGCTGCAAGTATTCCCCAAAATGCATGTGTGTATATATATATATATATATATATATATATATATATATATATATTCATAAAGGAGTCGCTGGATTCTGGAAAATGTCACTGGAAGGTGGGCCCCTTTCCCACTAGCGTTTCACCCCCCCCCCCCCGCCTGGTGCAGTTCCATGTGCTGCCGGAAACACAAGCCAGGGCCTCTGTAGGCTGCTTTGTGGGTCACTGTCTCCTTCTCACAGCAGCTTGGAGAAAAAAGACTCACACTTGCCAGTCAATAGCACGTTTGCTGACGTCCAAACTGATCTGTGTCAACACTGTCACTTCATGGGGAAGCCTTGTTTGCCTGCTGTGAAAAAAATCAAAATGTACAAGACAATAGAAGAAAAGCAGAAAGCTGTTGTTGTATGTTGTCTGAATGCAGCCTTCGTGGGCTTTAACGGCCATGCTGTATGAATATGGATTCTGTGCACGTCAGTCATATTTTGGACTCTATATTTTGACAACTATGGGACGAGCAAACAACCTGACATGTTCGTTTCACATTAAACAACTGAGATTTCATTGTTTGTGATTGTTCTCCACATGTGTGAAATTTTTTATTGATTTTTTTTTTTACTGTTTGTAACCAGCTCTTTGTAACATGCTGCATTCGAAATTGTCTAATTTAGTAGCAAAGCTGTTTACTGTGCATTGCACTAAATAAATATCTGTGTCTTTATCAATGAGGTCTTATATCCTTACTACCTTTCTACTGCTGCATATCTTTCTTGAGAATCTCCTGATATATTCCTCTGTATGTGATGTTTGATCAGGGCTGTTATGTAGTCTATCCTGCATGTATAGCCTTTTGAGTACCTTGCTGTTGGTTTTACTGCAGGTGAAATAGATCTGCTTGTTACATTAGCTTGGCATGTGTTTTTTCAAGTGACTTATATAACTTTTACTCTTTTTTTTTTACTATTTATTCATTTCTACAGCTGGATATTTTCATTGAAGTTCAGGCTAAGGGCATTTTTCAAGAGCTGGGTCAGCAAAAACTATAGCTCCTTCAAACACCTCTTAGACTTGTACTGCTCATCTGCTCGTGTCATTCCTCCTATATCTGAAGTAATTCATGAGGTGTTCCACACTGATTCACACTCCTCACTCTTACTCGGACATTGCGGTATTGGCAGGGGTGTGTAAAATATCCCTCGATAAACTTGGAATTCCACTGATCAGACTCAGCCATGTTCATATCAGGTAAATGATGATGTACTTTGGATGATATACTCCCAGTAACCAGATCCTAAGTTGCTCTTTGGAGTGAACCTTCTCTCTCGGTTACAGCCAGCTGAAACTAAGTTACGGTCTTGCATTAGAGGCGAGAATTCCTCCGGCTCGGCAGTAATGGGTGACCTGGTGCAGCTTTAGTGGGTCGGTCGCCGCGCTGTGCAACACACATGCTTTTTTGTTCTCCTACAAGTCCAGGACCGCTTTCACGTCTGAGGTGTGGTTGAGGAGCTCTCTGTTGTGTCTTTTATCTGTCCCTCTAAAAAAGCCACACTTATAAGACTACATTCAGCATGGGATTAGCTCGTCGGAGGAGCCGCTTCAGCTTACATGCCTGCTGCCAAATGGGGCTCTCTTCCTCTCCTCTGCTCAGCCTGTTCTGGACCCTGTGAAGGTTGTAATTTGAATTACTCCAAGCATGTTCTAGCTTTCCCTCCCCCATCCCACACCTCCTCAAAGGTTCAAGTCAATGTGGTTCTTTATGCCCAGTGTGGACGGTTCCCATCAGGGAGGTCTGATCCAAAGTAATGTGCTTCACAAATTGAGCACCAGGACCAGTTGACCAGTTCATCGGGCTTTGAATAGGGTTTTACAGGGTTTGCATTGAAATGTCTTCTACCATGGAATAGGAGATATCGTGCCAGACAGAAGCCCTGACACAATGTGCATTTAAGACTTGAATGCATGTTTCCTGATTGTTGTCAAAGGACGTTTGAATGAGAAGATTCTCTGCTTAACAGATTATGGCTTTTCAAAAACCACAACGCTACGGATCTGACTTTGAACGGTTATTGTACTTCAGCTGAAAGCTTTCCTATGAGATGCCATTAGGATATTTACAATATTTTAAGGAATAAAGACACTTTGACTGTGTGGCAGAAAATGTACAATATGAGCTGTGGGCTCAAAATTTTCAAGATATACAAGCCCAGTGTTAAGCATCCCATCCTTTTCTTGTGTGATTCCACGGTGTGAAAGAGTCACCAGTTTGATTCACCATTGCTGTGGTGCTGGTAGTTTAATATCCAGCACTGAGATGAAGATAATGTGCAGAGATGGGTGATGACATGTTCCTCAGACTTTCTCACAAGGGAGTTCCTCAGAGGTGAACCCTGGAGAAATGAGGAATATCCCTCTGGAGTTTTGGGCCAGATTTCACAATTCCCAGACGTGAGTAATTTGTGGGGTCATTTTTTTTGACTGCTGGGGTTGAATGTTTGAAAGACCGATTATTATTTTGCAATAACATCTGAGAAGCTTACCTCATGTGCAGAAGGAGGAACAGCTCTTTGCAATAGGATCACAGTATGGGACAGTGGAGAGATAGATAAGACAGATGTTAAACAGGAGGCTTTTCAGGTTTGATTCTGTTTGTTTATCATGACAGTATAAATGGGTTTCTCTGTGGACTTCTTTCAATATGCCAGGCAACTGTGTGTGTGTGTTTGTGTAGGACCTAAGCTCTCTGTGAAGCTTCAGTCTGACCTAAGCTCTCTGTGAAGCTTCAGTCTGACCTATGCTCTCTGTGAAGCTTCAGTCTGACCTAAGCTCTCTGTGAAGCTTCAGTCTGACCTCTGCTCTCTGTGAAGCTTCAGTCTGACCTCTGCTCTCTGTGAAGCTTCAGTCTGACCTTTGCCCTGTACAGCTTTCACTGCATCCTCAGTGACGCCACATGAACAGATTTCTATTTAGGGCAGAACAATATTGGGAAAAAAATACATTGCAGTATTTGTGCATGTGTATGTGTGCGTGTGTGGGTTTACATTTATGGGCCTTTGTTTGTTGTTTCACTCATCTAAAAATGTTGTTTAAATTCATATTACAGTGGCGCTGCTACGTAGGAATGTACGACGAATGACACGAGAAGTTCCCTGGCTGTTTATCCCAGGGAGGCCATGACCGGCCATTTCCGGATTTTACCGGTGGACCATTTCCTGCTGGTGTATTCATTGACATTTTGGGCAGTAATCTGAGAGCAGCATCTGAACTGCAAAGATCTCCGTGTCACATTCTAATAAGCATTGATGTAGGTGGTTTAATTTTATAGTATAAGCGGACACTGTACTGACAGCTTCTCATATGAGGGGGATTAGGGTGTTATAGTGGACCTTTTTTTAATACTAATTCATTACCTCGGGAAAAGAAAGCTGGTTTTTTGATATATCAGAGGGAATGCCAAGCGGTTTGTTGAGATTACATCTTAAATCTGTAATTTGGCAAATATAATGTTACCATCCAGACCAAGAGTATTTCTGCTTGAAAGTTCGAATAGATCCAAAACAAGACAGGTTGTTGTTAATTTGATGCACAACCTGATAATGGGATTTAACTCCCTTTCTCTTCTCATTCTGTTTATGCTACTATAAATGAGGATCCACGGCCAGCCTTCCAGGGGACCCTCATGCATCCATGGAATATATATGTCCAGTGGAGCACCTGCACACCACTCTGCTGCTTATCCTGGTTCGTGCAGGTGCAATCCCAGCTGGACGGGAGGGGTATTGGACCCCTGCAGGTCATGTTTTCATAGATACAGGTCAGAGTAACAAACACATCAGGGCCACTCCGATCTCCCCTGGCTTGTTTTTTTTCAGTTGTGTTAGTTTTGTACGTCCAGTGCAGTGTCACCCACAATGTCAGCATTAACTGGCCTTCCTCCAAAAGAATGGCGTGCACTGGCCGGTGTTTCTTTCTTTTCGAGTATTTGGGATAAAACATTGTAGAGGCTTCTGACGGCATTATCCTATTCATTCAATAAAGGATGACCTATAGCGAAAAACGTATCAAAAGCAAAAGTCTGTAGAGAAAGCCGGGGTGTCATTAGTTGTCAGGAGCACGGCTTTTACAATAGTGTCTGTTTCAGATTGATTTAGTTAAGGAATAGCTGTATAAGCATTACAGTGTATAAAGGCTTATCTTCTCGGAAATGCGTGTCTTTCACATAGAGTCTAGAGTTACATTACTGCAAAGTTCTTCAACTTCCTTGTTGGCTAGAAGCGAATCTTTCCTTCCGTATAATTTGATTCTATTCATCTCAGCACCTGATTGTTTATCTAAGGCTTTTACCTTTTAGTACCAGACATTTTCATTGCCATCAATAGCTGCTGAAGTGAACTGTGTTGTTTAGCTTTTTTCTCCTTAAATACATCTCATTCACATGTCTTTGTACACTAGTTATTGTTTGGCCCTATGGCACAGATCATCCTTACAATAAAATAAAAAGCCCCTTAAAGAACTTTTCAGAGATGTCCCATGGATGGGAGGGGGTTGGCGACGTGTGGATGATCTCCTTCTGGGCCAGAGGTCACCTGCTTCTAATAAACTCACCATTTGCAGCATAACTGTACAGACAGAAAGCTGTACACAAAGTCCCCGAAACAATCATGCAGTGACTATGTGGCCATACAGTTCTGTCGCAAGGTTATTCTGATCACAAGTGCCGTCTCTGATCTCGCTCATGTCTGAAAGTATGTGAACTGCAACAAAACAAACATACATGTCCCTGAGATGGACAATGCACGCATCGGTTTACCCAAAGAAGGACCTCTTTTTTAATGGATGGGACTGCAGTTGTGCAATGTGTTTACATGGGATTATAACACTTAAATGAGAGAATGGATTTAATGCACCATGTGAGCACCTGAAATCAATTTTACTCACCATAGATCTTAAAGATCCCACACAGTTACATTTCACTTTAAGCATGCCCATTGTTGAGAAGACCACACGCTGGAGGTCTTCATGATGGATGGTGTGACCTTTGGGACTGGGAATGTGGGCAGTGCCGTAGCTGGACTCACTCGCTTCATGTGCAATTTGGATGTTTCTGTGGGCTGCTCTCCACAGTCCAGAATCATGCAGTTAGTCAAAATGATGTCTCTAAGTTGCTCACAGTATGTGCTTTTGTGTGCGAGCGTATGTCCTGCAGCTAACTGGCATCCCATCCAGGGAGCCCCCTGCCTTGTGCCCTGTGCTGCCTTAGATAGGCCCCAGGCTCACTGCAACCCTGTACCCTGTAACTGAATGGATGTTTCTATTGCTGTGTGGGCCTATTTATGGATGCATCGCTGGATTCTTAGTTGCCATCCATTCAAGTATGCCAACAGGCACTGGGACCTTTATTCTGCTTTAATCTCAAGAGCAAGACCACACTTAAATTGGATTAGTGGTTTCGAATTGGCATGTATTGTATGACTATTCTGACGCATGGATTGGTCCATCCTTCCTTAACAGCACTGAGCTGCTTGAAGATCACATACAGTAGTGGCAGGTCAGAGGATTTCTTCATTTACACTCTGATGTTCTGTTCTTAATTATTACTAGCACAGAACACTTTTGTAAGGCTGAAGTCAGAATAATAGTTTGATTTATATTTTAATAACAGGAATTATATGATTATGAATACTTCATAAATGCATTATGAAGGGCACTGAATGTCCTATGCATGCGTAATAAATGCATTATAAAGGTGCAGTTAATGTAAAACTTTACCTAAAAATTTAGATAACAAAAAAGACCAAAAATTTAGTTGTTTTTGCTAGTTGGCTCTTTTAAAAAAGTTCTGTTTTCCGTTTTCAAAACTTTATTCTGCTGCATATAGGTGGCTTGTATTTGGCAAGTTGTCATAAGCTTCGAAGAGTCTATATTTTTCACTGAGAGAAAATAACTTTCTTTCCCCGTCATGTTTTCTGTGCACGCACATTAGCCTCAGGGAGCTAACAGAAGCAGTTACTGCAAGGCAAATTGGGCTTATCAAAGTAAAGAATAGTTTTCTTTTTTTCTGTACAGTATGTTGTCATGTATAAAAAGATCAAAACTGAACGCTATATGCGGACTACTTGATTACTATAAGCAAATTATTTAAACAGTATAATCTACAGGAATGATTCTATACCAAGCTTTTTGATCCATATAAGCAATTGATCGTGATCACTATAAGTGGGTTCCTCTGTACATGTGAAACATTGTGCAGGGTCCTGACTAAGCCACTAATACAGCCTTAAGTTTTAGAAATGGAGTTATACAGGCATGTGTTCTGCAGCTTCAAAACAATTGTTTCACAGCATTTCTGAGGAAAAAATAAGGCAGTGAACAAAACTTCAGTGTGTGGTTTGTTTGTTTTTTGTTCTTAATTGCAAGTTAGCTAAGCTGGTCTGTGCACGCATCCCGTAAAACAGAAAATGTAAGTAAAACACGTCATCTGTGATGCTCATTTGCCTTGTAAAGCGTCTGGATTGTTGTTGTTTTAAGTCTATTTTTTGCCCCATACCTAAACATTCCACTAGCAATATTTGTCATAATCATATTTGACCTTCTAATTTTTCTTCTTAAGAAAATAGTTTTGTCTGTCGTTTGGAAATATGCCTGGAATGGTTTACAGAAATGGAGCTACAGTTAGTGCATTCATTGTGTCGTAAATATATTCCTCCATTGCTTGTGTATAAAATTATTTATCCATCTATTATCTATTTTGTGTAGTAAAATAATGTCATGATATACAGCACTGCGCAAAAGCCTTAGACAGTAAAAATAAATGATGCTTAAATGATCTTCATGTTTGTGTAAAACGATGACATTATGCCTGTCAAAGTGTGTTAGCTTATCCGTTTCAAAACCTCTCCTAAGGTCACACCAGTATTTCCAGCATCTAATACACCCATGTATTTTTTGAGTTGACCATTACCCCACCTTAATTAATTTAGTTGTGAAGCTTAACAAACTCTTGGAACATCTGGGGTGCCCATGAGGAGAGATGTAGGAACCACAGTGGTGTTCATCTAGCCAACAAGATTCACCTAACTTTTTGGAGAACAGGAGAAATTCCTTTTACTTTTTATCATGTTATTCTCAATTTGAATATGTTGTGATATTAAATTGTGTTTGTGTTCTGAGCAAATACACACTTTGTACAGATAAATGGCTTTCAACATTTCCTTTCTCTAAGACTTTTGCACAGCACTATATACTCATCTGTGAATCTTTAAATATGGAGTTCTTTGTGGTTCACACCAGGTCTGACATGGGGCTGTGTGAATTACTTTTTAAGTTAGTATTTGTTCCTTGTGCAGGACAGAAATGGTTAGGTGAGCTGCTGTTCCAAGAGTGAGTTGTGTGTTTGACGTGCATTTCACTTGATGTCCTGTGAAAATCCATTGTGCCAAATAGCATGAAAAATATAAAGAGGAAAATATATGCAAGATCAGGCAGACTCTGCTGGAATGCAGACAGCAGGCACACCCTGAAACAGAGGCATTCACATGGAGTACCTTCCAGTGCAAAACACTGAAAAGAGCAACATGCACGTGAAACATGTCATGCAACCCCGTGAAAATCATGACATGCTGCATTTAACTATCCGACTATCAAAGGTTGCTAATGTACCTTTTGTAGGCAGTCAGAAGAAAGGCTTCCCTTGCATGCTAACAGAGAGTAATGATGTTGACAAAGAGCCTTGGGGGTGTGTCTGTCTACCTCTCCCCGACAGACGTGTACCCGATCCTAGGTTACAGTACAGTACATCTTGCCATTTCAATCATTAAAAAAGAACAACTTGCTGGTGGTGACTGTCTGAATAGTCACAGAAGGAGGTGGAAAAGATTACGAAAAAAGATTCTTAGAAATGTCTTCTTTTTATAGGAAATCACATTAATTTTCTAATTTTCAAAGTTATGGGCAATGACAAAGTCAAGGAGTGGCGTGGGGGTGATTTAAGCCATATGAATTGATGGCCATCAGTCAACTCTGCCAGGCCGTGTTTCATATTTCTGGTTTTCTGTGGATCCTCTGAGCAAAACCGGAGCTGCAGAGTTTGCGGATGGACACCTGTGGAGTGTGAACTTGTGAAAAAATGAGAAGAGACAGGGAGAGACCACTCTGACGTCGTCGCGCCTCCCTCGTCTGCCGACACGTCCTTGTGGAGCAAGCACGCTCGGATCTCTGTCTCTGTTCCTCTCTGCCTCCCCACTGTGGTTTGGGTACCTGATGGCCCAACTTAGGTGGTACCCATCATTTGAAAAAAATACATTCTGAAGAATTATCACTGGCAGAGACGCAAACAAAGGACTGCTAACAATAATCCAGTCTGCTATGCTTTTCTCCTGCAAAAGCATGCCGCAGGTCAGCGGTAATGCTATACACTGGCAAGGTACGAAGCTCCCAAAGGACTCTTCAGGCACGTTTACAGAGTGAAGAATCAGGCACACCAATGCACAAAGAATTCTTTCAGCTGCTCCCAAGACACAGTAATGCAAGTTATCAGCTGGGATTGGCAAAAGGCATTACCCTCCCTCCGCTCATGTCATTAAAGGATCGAGCTTAATTCCATTTACCAGTCGGCTCCATACCGAGTCTTAAGTGAGTGGCGCGCTGCCCAGGGGATGCCGTGTGATGGCTCCATGTGCCTCCTTCTTGGAGGATGAGAGCACCATGATGATAGAGGAGCGATTCTTCGTAAATCCAGCTGCTGGGCAAGATGAGGCATCCTGCAGTATCGTAGGCAGAAGGCCGCTCGTTAGCGTGGTGGGGGGGGGGGGGCGGCCATGGGGCCCGGGCCATGCAGGAGATGGGCTGATCTTTATCATGCCGATGGAGACCTGCAGCACTTAGCAGTATTGGGTTGCATGACTGCGATGAGGGGTTCAGCCTAGGCTCCGAAACATGCAAAGAAATAGACTCTTGACCTGTCCCTTTCACTGGCTATCTTTCTTTTTTTCCTTCCTTCCTTCCTTCCTTCCTTCCTTCCTTCCTTCTCTTTTTCCCACCGAGTAAGTCTGCAAACACACATATTACTGTATGTGAGGATTGAAGCTTCAGCATGTGGTGTCTTTGCACACTTTCTGCACATTCCGAATATCCAGGCGTGAGATAAGAACTCCGTATTGTGACACGTCACGTGTGAGTAAGCAGCCACTGACCGGATCGCAGAGTCCTTCCTGTGATTATAATGAAAGCTGTTAGCTGCCGTTCTAAGTTTTGCTCATAAGACCTTCCAATTATACCATATGCATACTTGTATTTGCCAAGAAATGATCTAATTGTACTGTCCTGAATCAGAAGTAAAATAACCATCCCCCTCATTTTAAGGTGCTTGAGCTGTTACGAGTATATGACAAAACTATTTGCCTTTAAGTAATTCCTCTTCCACTGTAGACCTTAAATGGAACCAGGTGGTTAAGGCTTTTGTTTCTGTTTATGTATGTGGATATTGCAATGCATCCCCACAGTATCATTATTTAGAAAAATCCTCAAAAACAAAAAAATGTATTAACAACAGTTGAAAGATACTTTGCAGACGTTTCTGTGTAACATAAATAGAAAAATGTTAATGGTTTTGGGGTTGGATGTTTGTTTTTACAGTCCAAATAACCTGCCTTTGAACATACTGACACATCTTTCGTTTCCATATAAGATTTCAAAAATAGGAAGTAGTGGATTATTTCCTGTGTGGCTCTTTTGTTTGCCATAAAAGCCCCCATCTGGGCTGCAAAAGGCAGGTGTCAGCATAAGAGAAGTCACAGGAGTGTCCCACACGCATCCCCTTGTCAAAACGGCGCCTGTCACATTGTGAGCTAGAGAGTTTTGTTTGTTTTTTTCCTCAAACAAAAATTGCTTTCGTCTCCCTCTTCTCCTTGTTCTTAACCAGGTGAGGGATGTAACATCCCCCTGCCAGATAGCATCTTCTCTGACGCAGGGGTCTCGTCTCGGGGCAAGAACTGACAGAAACGATCCAGGATTCATCCCTAGATTAACTATAATTTAACACTCCTGACAGACAGGACAACAGAGAGAGACAATTACGTTGGTATATCAAAGGCAGGATGTAATCTGCGTTTACGCACGTGTGACCGCGCAGAGCCAGTCTTGGCTACAGTGCCCAGAGAGAGAGAGCGAGAGCAAGCCCTTCCTCAGACAGAGGGCCGCTGAGTGAGGGGGATATGTCAGTTTCACTTTTCTTAAGTAGTGAATTCCAAACGTGAGATCTTCGATATGCAGAGGCACGCCGGCGCTCTGGCTCTCAGCCAGCGCCAAGCTTGTAATAAACAGGTCTAATAAATGGATGGCTTTATTTTGCAAGTTGCAAATATTCCTCTGGATAAAATCTTAGCTCGCTATTTCCTCAGAGCATGGCTGGAACATCACTGAACAATCTTAATTCTCCTTCCCGAATCTATTTTTCCACTGAAAAAGGTTAGCGATCTTTGTAATAACTGCATTTTTTCTGGGAACTCGTCATATGTTTGGAAAATCAGCTTTTTGTAAAATCCTATTATGAAGTTATTTGATGCCACGGGGCTTAAACTATTTTATGTTGACAGAATTCCCAAACCCGGTAATCAATTGGAAAGACTCATAACAAATATGGTGACTTGCAACAAGGATAATCTGTTTGACACCCTTCATTTTTGGCATCGAGTGGAATGCCAGCCATACATATAATGCTGTGTGTTTAATGTAAGATGGCTAACCGTAATCTAATAACTTAAGGCAATGATGCCACTTCAAAGCCCAATTGCCATTTTTACTGGCACTGAAGAGTGTACATTACCAGCAGGATCCTGCAAGCCGTTCCAGGTTACGGAATCGTGTATAATGAAGATCAGGGCACAGTTTCAAAGGAACCCGCGACTGAACCTGTGTAGTAGCCGCTGTCTTTGAACTGCAGTTGAGAAGTTTATCCAAGGCTGAGTTTATCGTTTGGCTTGCCTTGTAATCTGCCAACCAGCGAGCGGCATGTACCCCTATGCTATCATGACAGACACAAAGATGAGTACGGCTCAGTCTGTTTCTGTGAAGTCTGGCATCTTGTAAAGTCATCTGCATTTCCAAATATCCAGGCTTCAGTGGAAAGCATTGTTTCATCATTAAATGCGCAATATCAATTCTCTTTATAGATTTTTCTTTTTTTTAATTTACACACACTTGTATAAATGTTCAACTTGCATTCAGTGCATATTTGGGAGAATTACTGAAATTTAATTTGTTGTACATACGAATGAATTACCATTAGTAAAATGGATGTTGCAAGAATAAACAAAACTGTTTTTTAAAGATATGCAACACAAGGTCTTTGTTGCTAGCATAGATAATATAAACTTACATTAATTTACTGAATGATTGATTTGCGTTGGAAGCTCATACGATGCGAGTGGCAAAAATGAAATGTGACTCGTGTTAAGTTTGAAGAATGATAAAATTGCCCAGCTGACGATGAAATAGTAGGAGCCAGATTACTCCTGGGATGAAGTGGAACCCAAGCCCCAATTTTTAAATATTATTGGCATTTATACAAGTCAGATCACATTGGCCGATATCTCCTTCTTGTCTTGACATTGAAATATGGTGCCTTCTTTTTCATAATTGCCTTTCTCTGGATTAGTTGTCATTTGGTGTGTATTTCCTCGGCACTTAAAGTACAGATGTGACGGACAGACGCCGTGTACCTTTGCAGTACCATCTGTAAGTAATCCAAAGAAATTAGGCACTTAAATGTTGATCACGTGCAGTGCGCCTTAACTGAGAAACACGTGAGAGTAGCCCTGACAATGTGCAGATGGCTCGCTACTCTGCTTTCAGCAAAGATGTAACACATAAAATTCAAAAAAGAAAAAAAAAGTTACTTTTGATTTGAAACATGCATAGAATTTTCTAGAACCTGGTGAACCACAAACTCGCAGGGGGTATTGGTTTGTTCACTGTTTCTTATAGTTTGTTCTTTTGTAATAAACAATTAGACCTGCCCTGCCCCCACCCACATACCCTCCCAAGCAGGCAGGGCTTTCATTGCCTTCACTTCAGGGTTCTGAAAGTCCTGAAACTAATTTGCCATCCTTTTACACAGGCTTTTTGTTCAAGCATTTCCTTTTACAAAGTAATGTGGTACTGATTAAGTACATCCTATAAGACCCTTGAGGATCACATACAAAGGAAATAAGATTGAGACGCAAATTAATTTCCATCCTCATGTCAGATATCTGATATTGACAACCGAGTCTTAAAAAGGGGAAAGTATTTCACTTTTCCTTTGTCTATCACTCACATTTACACCTCAGCGTTAAGTTAAAACAGTTACCAAATACGAAACATACCATGAACGTAGCAGAACGTACCATGAAGCATTGTTTTTCCCGTTGCCATCTTCTTTGTGACAGACCGTGACAAAAGGTTTTGGTCCTGCTCCATACCAGGAAGTACCAGGGCTGGAGACCACCGTCAACCTGATGGTGACTGATAGCTTATATAGAAACATTCTCCTGAGTGCTCTTTTTAAATGCTGCCTCTTTGGAATAGTGTTCGGCAAATATTTTGAAAGTGAAACAATAGACTTAAATGAGTCTCAAGTCTGATAATTTACCATGGATACTTTGTAGACGTTTTACACAGCGGATATTTGTGTGCAGACAAAGCTTTTGTTTGCACTCTACAAGTCTTTATTATTGTTCAGTCTTCAATAGTTGGCAATAATATTTGTCATGTTCATCACACGAAACACACTAGTTATTTTACATTTAATTTCATTAGCATTTCCTTGTATTGCATTTCTTCATTGCTGCTCTTTTCATCTGAATAATAATTGCATCACCAAAGCTAATCGATTTAACGTTACAATATCCTTCTTTCTATGTAAATACCGACGTTGAAGTTTCTGATTGCAACAAAAAAAACATATTAAATCCTGCCTGGTCCAACCTCGTCTGGTCTTGTTTGGTTTTATGCAAAAAAACTGTGAGGTTTCTTTGTCAGTGTCCCTCCAAACAGATTATGTGATTCATATACTGAGGAAGTCTTTTCAGGCTTCAGGTAACACCCAGGTACTCATTCTACTATAATGATATAGCTGTATTTGTGCTAAAGTATACTAAAGTAGAGTTGTGGCAATTGTTCGTCTAGTGAGTCATGTGTTTGACGTGGTATTGACTTGCATGTTTTATTTTTCTTGTTTGACATCTTCATTTTTATCATAATGTATGAGAATTGAATAAGGTTCTTTGTCGCATAGTCCCACATGCACTTTTGTCATGGGTGGTTTTCAATGGAAAACTGAATAGGGCTGAGTGTAAAGATCTATATAAAGTGCTTCAAAATGACTATTCACTTGTTTAAGTTCATTATTTATGTTCACTCTCCCTGGGGTATATTGGATGTTTGCTTTTAGTGACCTTTCATTCAAAAATCACGGAAAGTGTTTATTTTGTGTTTCATTCTTTGCCCACTTTTTTTCAATGTGCTCTTCAGGTCTGGAGTGGTACCATATCACTGCTTGTAAATACAGAAAATTAGGGTTGACCTTCGGGGGGTGGAGAGCCAGAAGAGGTGATTTTCACTTTAAGAAATCAATTTGAGGCTCATTGTTGTCCTCTCATTTTCTAGGGTCACCTATTGGTATAATTGACATGGCTCCCCGTATATCGTTGACATTCTTACAGCCCAAATTACTTAATTGGTGTTAATTACATAATGACACTGCTGAAATGTGAAAGGGCAGGGGTTACTATGACATTTGGAAGTCATGGCAGGGCACTTTATTTTGGTCAGGAGAATTCTTTCCAGTGTTTCTCCAAGTTGCTGTAATAAAGCCCTCTGCACATTCCTCAAGCAGTCTCTCCTTGACCTTGGGTGCTCTGTGATTATGGCGGCTAACAGACTGCTGCTCTGTTGGGGTGAAGCCATAGGAAAGCCATTGTGGGCAGTTTGATTACTTTTATACAGAAGGATCTCATTTTATTCACTTAACGGGCATTAGCGATAACTATGGCCCCCTAGACAGGAGGAAGGGTGGAGAATGGCATTTCACCCAACGCCTTTCTTATTGGTACAAAGATGCATTATAATGGAAAACTAATTAGTCCATTATGAGTAAACATTAGTAAGCAACTTATTTATACTGGCATTATCCTCCTGTCGCGCAGTTATAATTTTGGTCTCAACCTATTATGTGCTAAGTGCTTCTCAGGTACACTTGGATAAGGTGTGTGTGTGTGTGTGCATGTGTGTGTTTAAGTATATGCATACAGCAGTTGTAGAGGTGATTTGACTGGAGCTCTTGTGCTTGTGCAGGGGTGGGGAACCTGTTCCATGTTGGGCGCAGGATTTTTGGATGGCCTCCCAGTCAGCCAATAACAGTGGGTTCCTAGGACTGGAGCTGAGAACCACTGTTTTATTATTGGCTGATGAGAGGTCATGCCAAAAACCCACACCCACACTGGCCCTCCATGGAACAAGTCCCCGCCCTCATGTTACTGTGTACCTGAGTGTTCCGCCCTGCCCTGCCCACTGTTGGCTCTTCTCAAACTGCTCACATTGTACCCGGTTCTACTGGTATGTGATCCTCTGGCTTCTATCAGTCAGGACTGGTTATGCCACAGTGTGCGAGTATTTTGTTCACATAGTTAATTTATTTATCTCTTGGTCTGGGAGGCTGAGACTCCCAAATTCTTGTTTGACAAAAAGGTCTGGCAGCACAGCCAAAATCATCCAGATTACCTCTGCTACCCCTCGCAAATTCCCTTATTAAAGCATCTTTTTACAGTTCCACCGGTATCTCGTTAATACTCCCTCCTCTTTCATTTGCCACTGTCCTTTTGTCAGTCTTACTTGTCCACCGCACAGCCTGTTTATAGCAGTGCAGAAGCTCTCTGAGGTCACTTTGGTTCTCCGTGTGTACAGTGTGTGACCTTTAACCCCCTGTGCCTCCCTCCCACAGATGATGCAGTCACAGTTGGAGCAAACAGCCATGGCACAATGCTGAAACTCTACATTTATCACTTGACCAGACTTTGCCTAGAGTGGGATCCACAGTTCCTACAGGATCTCCATCTTGACCACATGCTGAGGAAGAGGAAGGAAAAAAGACAAAGAGCAGGCGAAGAAGGATGAATGCTAGAGGGAGGACTTGTTGAGGAGATGCAGATACGCAGGTACAGATAGTGCATAGAGCCATTTAGGCAGAGAAGCACAGACCCCACATTTCAGGAGGATGTATATGTAGTAATTAATCTTTTTTCCAACCCTCTTCACATTTTCAAGATTTTTCAAATATTCTTTCTCTCCCTCTACTCAATCTCTCTCTCTTTCTCTGTTCAATGCTTGTTTTCAGTCTATTTACATAGCAAAAGAGTAGCCACCTGCTTTTTTCGGAATACTATTGCCAAGCTCCATTTATCATAACAAGGGAGGTATTTAAGGTAAGTATGTCCTTGAAAGGATTTGACCCTTAAGAACACTACAGTATGTTCATGAATGAGAAATGACAGATATTGTCAAAATTCAGGAATCTATGGTGTTCGTTGTTTAAGACTTAGCTTGTCTTTATTTGTATTTAATATCCCTTCAAAAGTGTAACCGGTGATGAAAAATAATGTTGCAGCACTTGAAATTCATAGCATGCTGTGTCTCTGTTCAAATGAAAGACGCGGTATAAAAATGGCTGATGCATTGTTTGGGTAGTAAGTGAACGTTGAGGAACAGGGGAACAATTGTGATGACTATTCCCATGTTGCAGCTCTGCATTTTTCAGGGCTTTGGCAAGGCGATATTTTGTCAGAAGTTCCCGTGCGGTTTACTTGAAACCGTTAAAGGGCTTGTCAAAGACGTTTAAAGTCGAGTCACGTGGAGGCCAGCGTTCTGTGGCAGCTGCTTGTGAAACATAAGCCTACGGGAACAGCTGAATAAATTCAAGCACAGTTTGCTCATTCAGCGTTCTGTGTCACAATCTGATAATACTGCAGAGAAACCTACACTGGCCTCCGTCCCCTATGTTTTCATTACACTGCCAGGAATCTATACACAGAACCACACGCTATTTAGGCAAATCCTGAAGAGCTCGCTAGTCCCTCAGCACAGGGCCCTTGAGGATAAGCAGGCATAGCTCCTCGATGGTGGCCCCTGCTAGCGGGTTGCGGTCTCCGATGCCGCTACGTGGCGCCGTGGCACCTTTCCAGTGCCGCGCTCTTAACTGAGCCTTGTGATAGCCCTGAGTGCCCCTAGTTGGCTGAAATGCAGAGCCGGCCCAAGTGTCCCTGTGTGGCTGCAGACCGGACCCGGAAGCAGTGGCCCAGCAGCTGTAGGCCACCTGATCTGGGCACTTTAAAGAAAATCTGTAAGTGCAAGTAATAAAAAGGCGATATTGTTTATATAAGACCTTCCCTAGGGGCTTGTCTGCTTCCCCTATGTGGGACAGTTTGTGTGCGTGTGCATTTCAACACGGTAGACACCGCACTTATATCTGAGAAGCGGGGCCAAGTGGAAACATCTCCGGATTCGTTGAAATCAGGGGTCAAGTTGTCTCATAAGGAATGTGTGTACATGTGTGTTGTAGGTGGCTGCCTGATTTTATTACAGGGCACTGGAACGGGTCCATGTGACCTAAGCCAGGTGAAGTAATCTATTGACAATGTGACTAATGTACTGTTAGCTTCAGAACAAAGCTATAGTAAAAACAAAGACATGCTTCAAAGTGCCATCTTATCGAAAACATGAAAATGAATCCAACCAATATACAGTCTTTTTAAAGTAAATCATTCAGATATTTTACGTATTAACTAAATCGTATTTAAACTGTAAGCATTTCAGCTGCCCTCTCTCGCCAGTGTCTAAAATCTAATGCTCTCAGTAAATCTCGTGCTACAATAGCTGTTTTGAAATAGCTTTATCTGTCATCGTGGATGCTGGACCAACTTTCAACTCAGGTTTTTTTTTTTTAAAAAAAAACCTCTCATGGTTTTATCTTAGAGAAGTGCTTCGTGAGTAAGACTGGAAAAAAGGTTACATAAGAAGATATTTATTTATCCCTGTTTCGGTTTTGTTTATTGCACTTGCTGTCTTTGATGTTGCATGTGCTGGATTCTTTCGGTGTGAAAGAGTTGAGGAAACGGACACGATTAAAGAGCAGAGGATCAGGTCTGTTATTAGTGCTCCCTTTACATTAGGCCTCTCACTCAGCCAGGTGACTGGCAGGCAGGGACAACTGCCCCCAGCTATTATCTGATGCCATCACTTCAAGGAGTTTCCTTTCCGAAATGAGTGGGTTTGAAATAACATGATGTTCAAGCTGGTGGGAGAGTCCAAAGCAGCGTTTCCCAATCCGGTCCCCGGGGACCCACAGCCGGTCCACGTTTTTGCTCCCTCTGAACTCCGGTCTGCCAGACCGTCTACATTTTTGCTTCTTCCCAGCTCCCGGTAGGAAAAACATGGACTCTCTATGAGTCCCAGAGGAGCATATTGGGAAACACTGGTATAAGGGAGGAAATTACTGCAGTGAAATGAGTTCATCTAGTGTCCTGTACTTGAAATAGAACAATCCCTCTTTTATTTGCATAGTGTAAATTGTGCTTGACATCATCCTGTTCATAAACACTTAATAATACTTTTTTCCCACCGTTCCGTTGCCCCCCCACATCCCTTTTCCCGTTACTCCTTAAAAAACATGTAGTTGAGTGTCAGAACACCATGGAGTCCCTTTCCATTGTGACACAGGAGGATAACAGGTTACACCCTCACACAGCAGCCATTTCCCGCAGTCGCCCTTCCAGAGAGACACCATCTCTGGTCAGCGGTGGAATTGTTTTCCAATTAGAAAATAATAATTTTCAGACTGGTTACTTTTTGACATTTTTGTTGACTTCCTAATGTGTTTCTGGATAAATACATTTGCCCCAGTTTATGTATTAATGTACTAATATGAGCAGTTTATGCAGTTTGCTGCTTCTTGGAGTATGCAAGTTAGTCAGATTGTGTATGCGTGTCTCTGTGTGCATGTATGTGCATGTTTTCCATAATACAAAGTCTATATGACAGTCAGTAAATAAGGGCCTTCATTTAAAGCAAAGGATGTAAAAGCAAAGCAGGCTGTTTTAATTAAAAGCATGAACTTGCCCCTTTTAAAGAAGGGTCATGCAAAGACAGTATGATGTTAACTTTATTTGGTCTTCAAAACATTGTTGAACATGCTGGGCTGTTTCAGAAACAGGTGTGTGGGAGGAGGAAATTATTAATTGTCTTAAGGAAAGGAATGTTTTTTATCTGTAAAGAAGTCTCCAAAGGGCTTTTGTAACCAGATCCAAGATAACTGTTAGAGGTTTTTGTCCTGTTGTGGTCATGTAGAGCGACTAGGGGACACGTTAATGTTGTTTTTTTATTCTACAAAGAAGTGTGGATGTCCCAAGGTTTGGTTTGCATCAGCAGAACATGATGGTTTGGTTACTAAATGTACAGCAGGCATGTACAGCCTATTTTGATGGTATTAGTTATACAAAAAATACTTAATGTAATTAATGGATATTCCATGTCTTATATTTATTTCATAATTACTGCAAATTTATACTATTAGGATTTTAATAACTGTAATGATTAAAAACATCAGTGATTTCCATGCAAAATATTTTAGTTTTAACCCTGAAATTTTACACTAAATATCGGTATGACCTTTGAAAAGCAGGATTCATCTCAGAAACCAGCATGATATTCGCTGTAATTTCCCTTGAGACTCAAACTGTCGCATGACTTATTTTCTGCAAGATGGGGCAATAGTAGCATTCATTTAATGAACAGTTGCTCTTTAAATCTAAACCTCTATGAAACATCAACTGTTTTCCTGCGAGGCTTTGACAGAAATGGACTGACCCTTGTTTAGCTGGAGCGTATTCTTCATCGTTCCTTTCCTATTTCCTCTGTTAATACGACACCCACACAGCTGTCTTTCTGCCCTGTTTGCCATTCTTTGGCACGTCTTCTTTCCTAATTGTCTTCTTTTAAATCTGAAAAGCTCATCTAAGTTTATAACTGAATGAGATCCAGACAATTTACTGGTTATAAAAATTGCCAAAATAATGTGTATACAATGTGCTCCTGGCGCTAAATTGTTCTATACTGTATTACAGATGATAAAAACAAATCTGTCTGGTACTGTACATCTCTGCCCCTAGTATAAGATGCTTGCTGGGGACTGTCTGGATTGCAAGTTACTCTTAACTTTTCTGCCATGTATGTATGCTAATTAGCATCACTGAGGGATTAGCTTATCCGTTGCTCACTGTAGACACTGTATGTATCTCAGTGTGGTTATACTGAGCACATGAGAAGACATCAGAGTCTATGGGTTGCCTCTGTTGTTTTGACCAGCGCAGCCAAAACATTTCACGGCCACATAAAGAAGTCCAAGAGCTGCCTCGAGAGCAGATAATAATACTCCATCTTGATTTATGGCTTCCCAAGATTTTACTGTGTTTATACAAGGAGGAGGCTGACATTTGTTTTTCAGGGCACACACACATTCAAATATACAGTGAAGAGCAAAGGAGTCCATCCATCCATCCATTCATCCATCCATCCACAGTTTTTCAACTGCTTATTCTGGACTCCAGTCGGGGAAGGTCCTGGAGCCTTACTCTGCTTCTCAGGCAATATAAGGCACCAAACAAGAGCCATCCTGGATGAGAATCCTAGTCCAACTGCTTCCATCAGTTACAGTATTCTTATTTGATTATGTAATGTCACCCTGGCCTACCAGGAAAACCATTTAAATTGTAAACTTGAATTGATACAGTATTAAATGGATAGACGAAGTATTCCTTCTTGGTGTAAAGTAGCATGGAGTGAGTGTACTTTAAAGGACCTCTGGTATGGCTGGCTGACACAGTACAGACACCTCCTGCTCTCTCAGTGGTGATATTGCAGAACGTTGACAGATACTTTTGTCATGGCTTGCAAAGTGCAAAATGGGCACTACGGGCCGGGCGCTGCCGCGGTCTGTCACTGACGAAAAATATGCTTCCGTCCTAATGAGCATGGAGAGGCCTTGCTGGCTCCTTCAGATGGGGTGATAGTAGCTCATAAAAGTCCTTCGCTCTCCAACCCTCCGTCTGCCTCACCTTGCCTTTACAGTAATTGCTCTGTTCTTACAAAATAAATGTCGTTGCTGCTGTCAACCCTTGGGACGCACTGTTTTCCCGGCGCCTATCCATTTCCCTCCGACTGAGGGCGGTCAGCTCGGCAGGGTGGGTGCGGGTACCGGACCACAGCCGCCGCAGGGCTGCCCAGGGCAACCTGATGCTTATTTTGTAGCCTCTCTGCTTCAGGGCTTTTCCTGCCTCGCCTCCAGTACAGAATAATCCTTCAAACCTGTGGTATCATCCTCTGAACTCGGCCCTATTGGCGCTGGGTCTTATTGCCCCCTGTCACACACATATTAACTTTAGCCTGTGGAGGAATGACCAGACACTTGAAACTGGATTTAAGTGTCATATTGGTTTTGATTGAATTGTAACATTATATGTTGTGTGTTTAGGCTGGCCCGGGTTGGTGGAAGCTGCAGAGGTGGTTGGGGGTGGGTGGGTGGTGGTGGTGGTGGGGGATGGGTGGAGGTGATTTTCTCAGCTAAAGCGTCAGATAGAGCTGTCACTTAGAAAGAAGCCATATTGTTCAATCTGGATCCAATGAAAAACAGACTCTGAGTGATTGGCAGATGGCTGAAACAAGGAATGGCTTGGGATTTTCAGGGGGAAAGTTTACAAAAGCCTCTGAAATGCCGAGTGCAGAGTCTTTCACATGATGGTTGAGGCAGGTGTAGAATGATGAGATGGCCTTCTTCTAATTAACCTTGATTGCTGACATAATGAATTTCGGGTTTACGACATACAATACAGCATTGTTTTACAGTAAATCTAGTCATGTGGTGTATTTTGTAGTAGTAGTTTGGCCTTTATTAAAAGAATAGAGAGAAAATGCAATGTGTTTATTATAGAAATTCTGCCTGACCACAAAACTCCTATCTTGTCGCTCGAAGAATCATCCAAACTGCAGCACCTGGATAAAGTAACTGGCCACTTAATTGGAACACATCACTGGTCACCAGCAAGCAGAAGGAGAAAACTGCCGCAAAGCAAGGACTTACTTAGAGATACTTAATATTACTGAAGCCCCCACTAAAGAAATGGAGATTATGGTGAGCTGTAGGTCACTAAATAGTCTCATCTGCGTGGATTAATACAGTACATAGGTCCAATCTTTTTTTTCTGCGTAATCAAATGAAAATATTGTCTTTTTTAATTGTACTAATTGCTTTCACGAATATGTTCCCACTTTCAGCTGGCCTGCCGGTGCTTTAATACAGCCATTCAGGAGATATATGTTGCTTCAGCATGTCTTGGCAGGGCACCTTCTAGGACTCGAAGCAGCAGCTTCCAGCTACATGCCTGTAGACTTAACCACCGCCCGCCTCCTTCCTTTTATAGACATGGTACCTTGACTTTTCAGCCAAAGTGACATGGATGAGTGGTACTTTGTGTTTGTTTTACTTGGGTAGCTAAACTCGCTGCACTCTTAGGCTTCCACTCTGTTCCACATGCATCACCTTTGTCCTGTTTTTAGTATTATTTTTTTGGTTAGACATCTTAAAATATGAGTTTCTCTTACTAGCTGCCGCGTTATGTTTGCAGACAGGAAGATAGTTCAAAACATTGACTGCTACCAAAGGCTTCACAAGCCCAATTAATTAAATCACACTAGTGAGAAAAATGCATAAAAAAAAAACTTGTTTTAATTATTATCACACACTCAATCTCCCTGTTATATATTCTTGTTAGCTTAGAATTCATTTGAGAAATAGTAATCTTGCAATAGTTGTATAAATGTTTTTTTTCCACAAACAAATTTGCCTATGTACACGACATGTTTATGTAGAGTAAAAGTGTGTTTACAAATCAGTCTACATATTTAAGTGTTGTCCTTTAATAAAATAAATGTTTATGCGAGTAGTTCATACGGTGGACATGGTGTATATGCAAACAGCACAATCGACAGCATGGTTTCATTAACAAAAATGGAATGACGTCAACATACATTTGCATGCCAGTAGGCAACGCTGTAGCATTGCATTAGATATCATGTGACACCACTTAATGCTTTAAAATGGGATTCTTTGCAGTCTTGTCTTCACTACATCTGAAACCATAACTGTGGCACCACTGCTCCAGTACATTTGCAGTGGGATTATTCCCGAAGCCATCAACCTGTAGTTGTGTGTAGGAGGTAGCTTAGTAGCTTACCGAACCTCAACACACGCTCTGCCTTCAGCCCCCATCATACAGTATTAACATCTCTTTCCTAAATGGGTTACTACTCCTCAGTGGGGGAGAGAGCGTTTCCTGTCATTGATTTAATTTGGAGTTTTTTAGGGGGGGTTTAAGGTCTTCATATGGGTCATCTTAATTTCCATATGTTATTGAGAATTGCATATTCCCCGCTGCAGTGAGTCCTCTTCTAGAAATAGCCTCTGTCTAATCTCAGAGTAAATAAATAGCTCTGTAGAGATTTATTGATTTCTGATAATGTTGCACAGCAAGCATTGCCTATGCAAAATAAGCATCATATTAATTTCTTTTCATTTATAATTATTTAGCATCATTTTAATCTACATAGCCACCAGACTGGGAACTTGGCTCTTTAGAGGTAAAATAAGTCTCATTTAGTCTGAATGCAGATGTCGGTCAGGGTCGTAAGAGAAAGGAAATTGGGTTCTAGTAGGTCACGCTTTTATTGTATCTGTCAGGGGTGATTGGTAGAACTCTGCAGCCCTTTCAGTGTTTTCCTCTCAGGTGACCATAGATACATAAAGTGTAATATTCTGCTTGTGACAATAATAAGATCCCTGGCATGCATTTGATTAGAGCTCTGCCGTTGTCTGAAGGGTGGTTTGACCTTGGGAATGTGGTGAGTAGGAGTGGGACATTGAAACGGATCGTCAGGGCGGGCCGGGGCTGGAACACACTGACCCTGAGCGTGATCTCCAAACACACCGCATTATACAAATGACTGGCCCTTCCTGCAGTAAGCGTTTAAAAATAATGACCTGACCATTGGAAAGCCCCAGGCCAAGGGCCAGGGATATGCAATGAGGTCAGCCGTGTGCCGCTGGAGGCTATCAGGCTGCAGCCGGGGAAGCGAATGTCTTTCTCCTTACTAAATGTCTTCAGAGTGTCTTCGAAGTTCTGCCCGCCAAAGTCAGCGTTAGCCTCTTACCATTGACCATTTCTTTTTTCATGGTTTCATTGTAAGTTTTTGCTTCATATTAGGTTACACGAGGGGTGCATAAACAGTTGCTGCAATTGAATTTCGAAACTTTATGTTGCGCCTACTGATGCACAGTTTTGAATCTGGAGTGATCCCTGGACTGTGACTCTATACCTCTGGCACACCGTTGCCTTTTCCCAGTCTCCCATTATCCTTCTGTCACAATTGGCTGTGCTCAACCACCTTACTGGCTGATAACCATGAATCAGGAATGATACACGCGCCGGTTCACTGATGGGCCAGGTGTGACTGCACTGCTATGGGGGTTGTTTGGAATGAAAATGGGGGATTTGCAGGCAGGTTTTGTTTTTTCAGCCAGCTACAACTAAATCATTTGTTTTACCGTTAATGTTTGATGGCTGACTTGCTTTTTATCTGTTTGGCAGAGAAATATAGTCAGAAAATATGCACATATATTACAAAGTATTGGCAACTACTTTGAAACAGTTGACAGTTTTGACATTGCATTTTATTGTTGCTATGGTGATGCGCTGTTTATTTGTTATTGGAATATGGACTAATAATAGACATAATTGGTGATTAGTCTGTGTTGGTGTAATCAGTCTGTGTTTGATCTGGAAAGTACAGGTGGAGAAGTAAACCATCTCTCTTATGAAAATCCCACGGTATTTTCGGGAGATTGTATCTTTCTTCCATAAATCCATCAGAATTTCCTAGACAAGTAAAAGATTTCATCTGGCAGTACAGCAAGGCACCCTTCAATAGCCGATTCTAGGGACGCGTTCTCTGCATGTGCGGCTTCTGAGAAGGGTTGCTGCCCCTGCTGATGTCAGAGCGAGGAGTTTCCCTCAGTCTTTGTATGCTCCCGCCTCGGAGGTGAAAGCCTCCACTTTACTCTAAGTCTGTTTTTCCTTAAGAGCAGATTGAGATCTTAAGGATCAAATTTATTTTCTTAACTGGTTCAAATGATCCTAAATAGATTTGAGATGAAATGTAAAGACACCCTGCCCCCAGCATAAGCGCCAGTCCTCCAAAATAAAATTGCAATGGAACAAAATTGCTAAGAAACAAAAATATCAGCATTTTCATCCAACCTAGTCATGCTTATAGAAAGATTTATATAATTTAAAATAGATTTTGCCTTGGTCAGCTGCCATTTTTTCATGGCTTATAAAAATTCTTCCTTTATAGACTTTGAAATACCCAATGGGACATTCCAGAAGAAGGCTGGGACATGTTTTATACAATGTGCACAAGCTACAGTCTGAAAATTGATATGTGGAGACAAGTGCCAAGAATAAGCCTTGAAATGCCATCAGACATCAGCCAGTGTGGTGTCTGTCGATTTTCAGAGCTGTGATGTCAACAGGAATTCACTGTCATCCCAACATTGTCAGAGAAACAAATATTCATAAATTTCACTGGAATCTGAGGCATGGCCCATCCACAGCACTGGAAGTGTGTTCCAAAGTGTGCACCAAATTTCAATATGTTTAATGTAGGGTGTGGCCCTGTTGACAATCACAACCTCTTATCATTTGGTGCCTTAGGAACACACTTCCAGTGCTGTGCATGGACCACACCCTACATTAAACCTACTGTGATTTGGTGCCTTTGGAACACACTTCCAGTGCTGTGCATGGACCACACCCTACATTAAACGTACTGTGATTTGGTGCTAATGGAACACACTTCCAGTGCTGTGCATGGACCACACCCTACATTAAACGTACTGTGATTTGGTGCTAATGGAACACACTTCCAGTGCTGTGCATGGACCACACCCTACATTAAACCTACTGTGATTTGGTGCTAATGGACCAAAGGTGTGTTTTTGCTGAAACACAGACAAAGCATACAGTGATGGCTAAAGCCCTTTAATGTGCAGATTTTTTTTTTTTGTATAAATTGCTTCTGTAAATATCCAGCTATAAAACTTTGATAATAGAAACTGCATAGATAATTAATCAAAACACTGTACTTGTATCGGAATTTCATATTATCCCGATAGTAAAAATGTGTTATAATACCTTCAGCATAACATATTACAATATATTACATTAACAAATAATGATACTACGCTTTATACTAGCACTGTATGCTGCTGTTTATTACAAACAGCAAAATTCAATTTCTGTACTTGCAGCAGACACAAGCAATCAGTTTTGTGCTGTACGGTGACTCTAGGCTTGCCTTTCATGGTTTTGGTCCGACGCAAAGTTGTCAAGTGTAAGTTGATTTGTGGGGACTTCTGAGGAGCCAGCTGTAAAAAAAATGTGATGAGGATAAAATCGTCAAAGCGTCATGCACCCACACCTCAGTTCCTTATCAATCCCCCGTCAGAAGCATGTCAGACTGGTGCGTCTTTTGCCAGGGGCAGAGGCATGAGGGCTTACTTTCCGAGCAATTTTCCATCCACTTGACTTATCAGGGTATCAGAGTTTTTTTGAGTTTTCCCTTTACACACGGGCCTGATTTCGTAGGACCATTCTGAAGGCCTAGGTTGCCCCGCATCAGTAGTTAGTACCTCCCTCCAAAGATGCTGCCAATGACCTGCACACCACCGCCATCTCTCCCCCACCCCACCCCCCAATCTTTGATCCCTTTGGAACGTTCAAAAACTCAGTCTCTTTTTGATAACTTTAGCAAGATTGACTGCGATTGCAGATTGGCTTGTTCAAGGGGAGACCATGTCTGGTTCTGCTGAGATATATGAGAAGGTCAGGACCTCGAGAAAATGCATAGCTTTACTTGTGAATGCTCGGTGCTGGAAAAGGGGTTTTAGGAATATTGGGTGTGACTTTTGGTACAATTTTCTACTGTTGGTTTTGTTGTGCATCCTGTGCATGGGAAACAATTTGGAATATATACAGGCACGGAGAAATTTATTGGTATCCTTACAGCTCATTGGAACAATGCCTCCTGTAAAGTGATTCAATTAAAAGCAATTTTCTCATGTATACCTACATGCCTTTAGTACGTGATAGAGTAAACCAATAAAATTATTTGTTGTTTATTTTACAAAGATATACTAGATATATACTATATATTACAAAGATATACAAATTGAGTGTTTAATCTTAATTAGTATCACAGATGCCTTCAAACCTTTCATCAGCCCTTCAGCCTATCTAAAGGGAAAGAACATGTTACTGTGCTGTTTGGTATCATTGTGTGCATCACACTGATCATGGACCAGAGAAAGCAAAGCGGAGAGCTGTCTGAGGAGTTATATAGTTATAGATGACCGTGTTAAAGGTAAAGACTATAAGACCATCTTCAAGCAGCTTCATTATTTTATTAAAAAGTATAAGATTCCTGGAACTGTAGCCAACCTCCCAGGACGTGGATGCAAGAGGAAATGCAACCCCAGGTTGGTCAGAAGGACAGTGTGGATGGTAGGAAAAGTGCCAAGGAAACCATCCAAAACCAAGGTCAAGGTACGTCACACCATCCATCGCATTCTGAACAATAATGGGCTCCATGGGAGAAGATCCAGGAAGGCTCCACTACTGACAGAAAAACAAAAAAGCCAGAATGGAATTTGCCAAAATGCGAACAATTGTTGACGAGCCCCAAAGTTTCTGGGAGAATGTCCTTTGGACTGATGAGACAAAACTGGAGCTTGTTGGCCAGACACATCAGCTCTATGTTTAGAGAAGGAAAACTGAAGCTTTAAAAGAAAAGATTCTACCTACTGTGAAACTTGTAGGGTTAGGGTTTGTTTTGGGGCTGCTTTGCGGCATCTGGCACTGGGAACCTTGAATCCGTGCAGGACACAATGAGGTCTCAAGACTACCAAGACATCCTGGAGCGAAACATACTGTCCAGTGTCAGAAAGCTCTTCCTTCATGAGTCCTTCAACAGGATAATGACCTAAAACATACAGATAAGGGAAGCACTCAAGAATGGCTGAGAAAAAAAAAACATTGGACTATTCTTAAACGGCCCTCCAAGAGCATGAGCCCGGATCTTAATCCTATTGAAAATCTGTGGAAAGATCTGAAAGTTGCAGTGGGGAAACACCACCCTTCCAACCTGACACGGCTTGAGCAGTTTTCTCAGGAAGAGTGGGCCAGACTACCTGTTGGCAAATGCAGACGTCTCATTGTGAAGATTATAGTACAAATTTGTCCACGTCTGTATTTCTATGATTATCATCAACATTAAAACTTATTTATTACGGATTTTATCCACGGGTTCGCTGTGAAAGTGAATATTGTTGCTTTGTCTTATACCAAACTATTGTGGGCATGGACATAATGTGAATAGAGGAACAATTGGATTAACTTATCTGCAAAAAGCATGACGTCCTTAGGCATGAATACAAAGCTCGGTGCCATAACCTGCCTGACCAAAGTACACCAGCAGTTATAACCTTGTGATATAATTTGCTCATCCCCTCATACCAGCTCACAGTAGGTTACTCAGCCTGGAGCTGTGAGTGCTTCTGCTCCTAGAGGTAGGACCAGCAAGAGTGTGGTTTTCTTTGTTGACATTAATTCTAGTTCCTTTCATGGACACAGCTGCTTTCTACTCTCCTTTGCATCTCCTTCCCAATGACAGGGCAGCACAGTATCCAGTGCCCCTACCCAGTATCTAGTGCCCCTACCTAGTATCCAGTGCCCCTACCTAGTATCCAGTGCCCCTACCCAGTATCCAGTGCCCCTACCTAGTATCCAGTGCCCCTACCCAGTATCCAGTGCCCCTACCTAGTATCCAGTGCCCCTACCCAGTATCCAGTGCCCCTAGTGCCATCCTCTCCATTACCTTCAGAATCACAAACTGCACAAAAAGAAACTTTTACATTTAGTCTCCATCAGGCTATTATTATTCTCCAGTCATAAAGGTCTGAACCTGCGTTTCTAGTGATAAGCTATTATTTTTAATTTCCAACCTTGCTAGGAAAATGTTTTACATGTGCTTGGAAATATCAAAATAATTAGTTTTGCACAGAAGAGTGTAACGCTTCAAATTCCACCTGTATCACTTCTTTACTGGCTGTCTATTAAGCAGCGCCTGCATTCCGCGTTCAGATAGAAAAGCAGCACTGAATTACATAATATGTGCTGAAGTTGCAACTGAAAAGATGACTTATTTAAGATAAAGAAATTCTCCTTCTATGATGGCTAAAGAATGTTTTTATGATGAGGGATAAAGAAGCCTTTATTTATTTGGTTTTTCTCTCAGAGAGAGAATAGCACAGAATGCTACACGGGGAGCACTTGTCTCAACAGGAAGACTGGCTAACCCCGATAGCATTTTAATTAACCGTAACTCATTGATTTATGTATGTTCTTTGAATCGATAATTAACTCCCCCTAGTGGTGTCTAAATATATTTTTATGATCTTGTTGACGGATGGCTCCCCTGCTTTATGAAAGGTAAAATAATACTGCAATTTGACTTGGTCATTTATTTATTTATTGATTTACTATGCTTTTTTATGTATATGGTTAAATGTATTTTAATTGAGCCTCATAGTTACATTGTGCTGTTCATATTTATTCTATGTTACTATTTCTTAATTTTCTCAGGTCTGCAAAAGGAAAAAAAAAAAACAAAATGAAGTGAAGGTTGCTCACCCAGGCCGGGAATGGCTAAATTCCTAAAACTTAACTTTTTCAGATTTGTTTAATAGTCAAATGGCAGCTTAGGCTAACATAAAAGGCTTCAAAGGGGGCAGGATTCAGCAGAACCATAATATTAATAGGCACTGCAAGGAAAAACAGCCATTTTCCTCTCTAATTCAAGAAGGCCTTGAGGCCTAGAGGAATAGAAGCCTTTTACTGTTACTCTCAGGATTAGGCAGGTATTGCTTACATAAAAAGAACTGAAAGCAGCTGGAGGGATAATTACCTTGATTCTCAATTACATGCCATGAGGGCCAATAACAAAAATGGAGTTTTGTTTGGGTTAGAACTTCAGCTCCGACCAGGAGGAAGTTGTAAAAGTCAGACGAAAGAGCTCTTGAAGCAATTGTTCCAGAGGAGATATTCTCCTTTCATGAAGTGCCTGATGTGGACCATATTTTAGTCACCCTTTAAATCGCCAACATTCCGGCATGAGTGTGTGTTTTATTGTAACACACCAAACCTGTACAAGTAATCAGAATCTTTCAAATTAAAGATGGACCAGGCAGCCTCAAAAGTCTTTAATATTCATTCTTTGCTAGCTACTAAAATAGCGTACCTTCTCTGCAACAACAAAAGTAACAGAACCCTACTCAACATACGTCAAAGGCTACTAAGGGCAGCAGTAACAGAGCCCTACTCAACATACGTCAAAGGCTACTAAGGGCAGCAGTAACAGAGCCCTACTCAACATACGTCAAAGGCTACTAAGGGCAGCAGTAACAGAGCCCTACTCAACATACGTCAAAGGCTACTAAGGGCAGCAGTAACAGAGCCCTACTCAACATACCTTAAAGGCTACTAACAGCAGCATTTGATTTGTAATTCAAATAAAAGGAGACGTATTACCTTTGTCGTACCTTACCTAGTTAGTTTTGCAATTTTATTTAAATGATTTATTAGCCACATGAAGGCAGCAACGTTTTTCCCCCAACAAATACCATGTATTGAAAGTGATTTATAGATATTAAATGTTAGCCCAGCTTTGGTATATCCTTAAGCATATGCGGTTTGTCTTTGGGGATGGTTCTCTGTGCTGGCTCTCATCCATAAAATGCTTTTAGGACATTTACAAACTCACAAAAACGTTCCACTGTCAAATTCAATCACCCACTACTTTTAGCATCCTGACAATGAAATTTGTCTTTTTTTTAGTTTTGTTTGTACTTTTGGAAACTATGGCAGACAAATAAAATGGCTTTCTGAGGGCATTGTAGGGCTGGCTCAGTGTGTCAGCCTGAGCCTTTCTGCCTTGGCTGAGAATGACTATGTTTTTTTTTAATAATAGGACATGAATATGCAATAGTTACAATGAGTGACTATTCAGATAATCAAATCCCCTCTTCCCCCCCTTGATTAAATTCCAGTTTTCTTAGTGTAATTAATGGCTCCCTGTAGAGGAATCTGCAATGTCTTGTACTTCGGAGGAGGGCAGGGGGTGTATAAATTATACACCAGGTTCATTGCGATTGCTTTTTCATTGGGATTCGTGTGGCTGAATATTGTAATAATCAACTGGCTCTCTTGCAGTTCAGTACCCTAACACGCAAGCTTTCTTCCAGTTAGAAACACGTTACCAGTTGATGACTGTAGCCTGATGTGAGCAACAGCACACGCTTTGAGATTTTGTATGACGGACTTCAGGTGGATTAGCAGAGAAACAGAAAAAGGTGCCTGACTTGTAGTCAAGAATCATTTCTCATCGTTTTTAATCACGTATCACAGGTAAAATCTTGCTTATTCCCTTCAGAGCCTGTCGTTTGTTAGTCTTTGTACTAACTCATTAAAATCCCACCCCCCACAAGTCGCAAACATAGCAGATTATAAGAAATTGATGGCAGTTGTGTTTTGTGCCTGACCTTGTCCAGCTGGGGTCCACTAGTCCTGCAGCGGTCAGTGGGGTCAGTCCCGCTGGCCTTACCCCTGGTAATGAGGCTGCAAATCTACAGCTGGTCAACCCACCATGACCAAGGGGGCGGAAGTGTGGCAGCTTCAGGGAACTTTCTGGAGCACGCTGCTGAAAAGGGTAAATACGCTAATTAGCAGGAATGCGAGGCGGCAACCCCGACATGCTGCAAATACTCCAGGGGTGGAGTCGTGGGGGAGAGGTTGGGTTTGGGGGATACGCTGCAACTTCCAGAACAGTCAAAGCATGGTGATTAATGTAATAAGCAACGTTTGGCAAAAAATACATGGCTTTGCATTGACTGTAGCATGACATTGTGTGTTTGTGTTTGTGCAAGTTTGTGTTTATCTTGCAATAAGGGAAATTACATTTTGTCAGGTACAGGGAGAATGTCTATGATTAGTGGGAAAAAATAATGGTCTTTTAAGAATAGCAGTGTGGCACTACTTTGGTCACATGTTAAATCAGAACAGTGTGTTCAATTAATATTTTGGTTATCTATACTTATCATACCCTGAAATATGTCCAATAATGTATCAGTCATTAGTTCTAGAATGACTATGTTCTAGGGAGAAAAATGTTTCTTTTAATCAGCGTCTGATTATATTCTGAGATCTTAGACTTTTTTTTCTGTGTAACTGGAATCATCTGTTGCCTCTTTCCTCATTCCCTGAGCATTTTGTAGTCTATGCTCCATCCAGTGAAACAGCTTTTGTTTTTCCTACTAAGTAGAATAGAGGAAACTTTGTGCTGGCATCAGAATTGACTTATTTTTAAAAAGGGGGAATGACAACAGTTACATTATAATTGGTAGTGAAAGAGCTTAGATCAACAGAAAACACATTGGTGGTCCCAAATGTCTGCAAGGATTCTATTTACAAGCAGTTTACATTAGAACCACTTAAATGTAAAGAAGAAAAAAAAATGAACATGCTGCTTTACTTAAGCGCAGTGCACATTTCGTAGTTATTCAATACCCGACATCCAAGCACAGGATTTCATATGCAGAGGATCCACGCTGGTGTTCCCGAAGTGCGTTTACGTTTGTGTCAGGAGGCAGCCTCCCTGCAGCTCCCCCAGCACAGCAAGCCCGCCGGGGTCTCGGTGCTTTGCATTGTCACGGTGCCCAAGTATTACTTTAACTTGGTCAGGTGACTGGGAGGCATCAGGCAGAGCCTGGGGCAGCCCGATGGGTCCTTTGCTTGAGAACTCACTAGGTCTGCTACCCACTCTGATCCAGTTGCTCCCGGCCTCGTATATGGCCACTAGCTCCAGCAGCAGGGGTCTTTTGAATGCCTCAAACTGCCCACCCAGACCAAGCAAACAGAGCATAACCACTTCCTAATAAGACTCTTAGCATTTGATTGCAGACGTAACACGGACAATGTGCAGATGTTTGAGCTCTTTGTCACCGAATCGTCGCCGTGAAGGGATCTGCCATTGTCTTCCTGTTTACACCGTCATTTATGTTGCCTCATAAACTAGGTCAGTTTATTTTCCAGTCTTCTTCTCTCTTTTCTTTGTTTCCGGATCAGTTTGCATTTTGGGAACCGTACTGGCATCTTCTGATTGCTTCGTTGGACTGAATGTAGCTCAGACATCCCAAACAACAAAAGCCGATGTAAAATATTCCGACTTGAAGCATTAGTTATATGTATATGGATGGTTGCTGTTGTTACAAACCCCAGTGCTATTTTCCTCACCAATACAAGCGCAGTGACACCAAAGGACCGATACCTGCAGTACTTGATAAAATTTATTAAGAGATGTCCATAGTGGACGCTAGCGGACAATTTTACCGTGTGAGCGGCATAAGACAAGGGCCAAAACAAAGGGACTGCGCTGCCACTATAGAGGTTTGGTTAAATGTGTGTCATATTGTTATACAGTATTTTTGACCTCTCCCATATAATAAGCAAGATACGTCCACTGTGACTTATGTCCTTACTTCCATAGCGAAACCTGGACATAAGTTGATGGACAGCTGTGCTCTGCTTTAAAAGGAATCACTGTTATCCTGTTACAATGCAGTAGAGGCATAACTGAAATGGGCGAAGGTTACACACCAGATGTAAATATGAAAAACAGAATAAGAATGTATCCCTCCACACGCAACAGTGAGAATAGGTTACTCTAGGTGTCACAGTGCCTGTTGGCTGGCAGATGCACTCAGAGTATTATTTAAAATACAGAGATCTCTCACCCTTGATCCTCTATCAAAATCTGCAATTTAAATCCTATTGTAAAATAAACAGATTTCCATGTCTGCTCATCAAAAAAGTATTTAATCTCTTTCCTGCTTTTGAAACAATGTTCTAGAAATATTAGCTTCGGTAGAGCTGAATTTTATCCCTTTATTCCTGAAACACTGTCAAAAGCTGTCAACAATAAGCAATACCGACTTTCTGTGGCTCAATCACGTATAAACTTTGGGTCTATGGTAGTTAGCACGATATGGCCCTGGTCAACTCATATTGTATTTTATAATAAGAAACTGAGAGCAGCTTTTAATTCTTGCTTTATTCTGGAGTTTTTTTGGAGTACTCTGGAGTATTCTGGAGTACTCTGGAGTATTCTGGGTTTGTTCTTCATGGTTTTGACAGTTCATTGCAAATTCATGTATTAGAGCTCAGACAGTAGATATTCAGTAGAAATCCAACCACAATGTCTTGTTTTGTAAAGAAAAGACACTTGCTTTAGTTTTTTGTGTGTTTATTATTTTCACTGATAACTGATTGCCACTATTACAGATCTTAAAAGGCATATGGATGTGGAAACATCCCCATTGAATTGTGAATGACCTCCAGGCAAAACATAAGAAATGTATTTTTCTTCCCTTCTGTGATTTTGGAGTTACTATGACTTGAAACTATGAACAAGCTGTTGTTGTGAAATCTATGACCAAGGCGTGTAGTGTGAGATTTGTGCCAAACTTAACTGCTAAAAAATTTCTATTTGTAAATGATGAGCTAGTATTGAAAGACTACATATTCAATTTCAAAACTGAATTTGGCTCAAATGCAAATGTTCAAGTGTCAAATGCATTCAGCTCTTTGAATGCATGTAAATTTTTTTCAGAATGTACACAATGACATTCACTTTGTTCCGCTAAGAATGTGAAGGGACAGGAAAAGCACCAAGCTCTTTCCCAGGCTGTTGATGCGCTAAATGCCAGATTTCACCATGCATTCATTTCAGTTATAAACTTTAACCTCACTGAAGTGAACAACATCTATCTTATTAAAGTACTGGGAGCGCATAATTTAACCAATGAACCAACTCATGACCTATCATGTCTTGCAGTTTTTTCTGTGAAGTGACATGGCCTGGACACTTTTGTAAAAAAACAAAAAAGGTTTATTAGAAGCTTATAAAGTTGCTCTAACAGTATGGTGTTGAAAGGTTTCATTTAATCAGTTTCATAATTTTGTCTTGTGTTTTTCCTCAGAAATTACCCATGCTGGTGTGTCATGTCTGTATTCCAGAGTTGTTTTTCTCCAGAGTTAGCAAATACAGATGAATTTTAATGTTGGTCATAACCTCAGTCCATAAATGAGCTTCCCCAGGGTAGAATATCTTGTACCCTACAGCTGTGGCTACCCTATTTTAAACAAACACGTCCGACAGAGTTCAGTACAAATGAGCATTGCATTTTTGCATTAATGTGATATACATGTATATTATTATCAGTGTCCACTGGTTTTGGCCTGCTATAGGTGTATATATGTTTTTTAGTCAATGAAAGTCTATTTTGGGTATATACCAGTGCTTTCTATTTGATAGGGAAAATCTATGCATTATAATCATTAAAAATCCTGTTGTCTTGTTAAAGTTTTGAATGCAGTTAAGAGATTTGGAAGTGTGATGGTAGAGCCAATATACAGCAGTTGCCTTTTGGAACGGTTCTTTGTTTTGGTTTTTGCTGAAGTTTATACAATAAATAAATGTGACTCAAAGACATTTTTTCTGGAAGCAGCGCACCTTTGCAGCCCTGGTGTTGCTTTTCACTTTCTAAGTGTCCATTAAAACTGAGCACCATGGGAGCATCTGAAGGCAGCTGACTAGCGTGTCTCAAGTGATATTATTACCCAGTCCTGTAATTTTATCGCATCGGCAAAATGAAATAATTAAGCACGTCAGGGTCCGACTTTGATGTCAGTGGCAATAGCCTAAACCTCCGGGGAAAACGCATTGGAGAATTAGGTAGGTTTTTTAGCAGATGACAAGTTTGCAATTTGAACACATTGTTATGGAAGGTAAGGAGAAGGTCTGAGGCCTGCTGAGATTTTCAAACTCAATACTGAAACCTAGCTGGAAACCCATTTCCTAGTGATAAAAAGTCTGTTTTGTCTGTCTTTTCTCCACTGATTTGGCTAATTAGCCCATGTGAAATGCAGGTGCCATGTGTGACAGGTTAGCAAAGGGCATTTCTGGTCCCTTTCTTAACTGGGCATCTGTTTTGGGTACCTCTGGCTCAGGCTTTGAACATTTGCCGAGCACATGGACCATAATCCACTCTAACCCAGATGTCAAGAGCAGCATAAATTTTTACTGCTGTTACTAACCAGGGATGGAGTTACCCTCATCTGCTGGCTGTGGCAGCAGTTTCCGTAGTCTGCTGTCTAATGAATGAGCCTTTGGCACGTGGCTTTGCCATGCAGAAGGTAGCTTTGGTGGGTTCAGTGATAGAGAGATGGCATTAGCACTGCTTAGCACTGCCGCTAATCGCTAAGTGCTTCTGTTATTCTGTTAACTCCAGAAGGGAATTGTCACTGTTATGTCAATATTGAATCTTTATATATATTATATAAAGTTAATGCTGTTGCAAGCATGTGTCTGAATCTGACCTGATTGGCTTTATCAAAATAGCTTAGTTTTGAAATAATCCCATGAGAAGCTTTCCTCATGAATATCTGGGGCCTGGTACTAGGGATGCATAAGGATGTTTACTGTGGTATTAAGACACATTATGCTTTCCAGTATTAACCTGTTTTTGTGTGTCTTTCCACAGCCAGGAGAGGAGGAGGAAGAGGAGGAGTGCAGGAGGGTCATGCCTCTCCGTGAAGACGTCCTCTGGCAGATCATCTGACAGCCGCCTTGTAGGTCCGGTATCAGGTCATCCGGGGCCTGGAGGGAGATTGCTGACAGCCCTGTACTTGGACCAGAACATCAAAACACCCACATTCTCGCTCTTCTGGTAACACCAGAGGAGGCACTGCCCCCCCCCCCTCTGCCCCCACACCCTCTATTCACACTTGAACACTTACATTCACCTCCCACAGAAAGTGCCATACACTCTGTTTTGGATTGGTTTGTGTTCGCATTTGGCTTTACTACCTGTAATCAGCTTACCTCAGGAGGGGTATAGCTCCCTCAGCTTCTGTTAGTAAACCTTCAGCAATATCCTGCGGTGAGGAAAACACACATGAGGCTAATGGAAGGCCATGGTTTTCACCAAACAGGGGACCTCCACAATTCCAGCTCCAGTCCCTGTAGCGTGTGTAATGCCTTAATGGGAATCGCCCCTCGTGGTACCTCACCCACGTCCAGAGTATGAAGTGGTTTCCGATCCAGTCTATGCAGACTTTGAGGTTAATGCCATTTAACCTTTAGTTTTTATATACATCGCTTTTCAGATGTTTTTTTCCCCCAAACCAAGCCACTATGATGCTGTAGCCACAATATATTTCTGCATAAATGACAATCAGAACGTTGTCTCCTGAGCTGCTAAGACACTTCATGGTTCCTTAGGTCATTTCATTGTTCCTCTGTGATGGTGCTGATGCCACTTGGTTCGATGAAGTGTCTGGGAAAAAAAAGGATAATTTATAAGCCATCACACGCAGGACTTGTGACAAATACAGTAATCGCCCCTCAGTCTGACATGAAACACAAATGACGATTTGCTGCAGCACACATGGCCCAAGAGAAAATACTGTCCATGTTGTTCTGGGTTCAGATGCCAGTGTCAGTAAAGTGCTACAGATCGAGCAAAATGCATAAAGGGGACTGTTTAGTCTATGTGATGCCTCCTTTAATATTTTCATTTGGGCTTCACACTCGGATAGACTCTGGTCAGGATAGGACAAATGTCTGCTAGTTTCAGAATGCCAAGCCAATCCAAACTGAGCAGATCTGTTTTAGTGACTCCAATTGTCCCTCTGAACAAGATGGCAGGTGCCTATTAAGTATATCTGCGTGTCTGTATTTTGTCTGATATATATATATAAATATATATATATATGATGTATATGTACAAAAAAAGAATTTCGTTTCTATTTTGTTTTTCAAACTTCCTCAAGAGACAAAGTAAATAAATTATAAAAGAAAGTGCTGTTTTATTGCATCCACTGGAGAACAGAGAATGTGTAAACTGTTCGGTAAAAGCATGAATGAATGGATGAGTGCAATGACATTGTGAGGCAAAACTGGAGCACTTTGTACTTCCCCAGTGCAAAGGACAGACAAGAAAGGTTAGGGCTGAAAAAGTATCGCTGGAATCCTTTACAAAATCTTGTATAAGTATTTTGCATCTAGTGATCTGAAATGTCTGTTGGATTGGTGATGTTTTAGGTTTTATTTCCAGAAACTAGCTGTGTCTTAGAATCTTTCTGATTTGAGCATCCAGGGTATGTAAGTGAAGTCGTTGTGTTTACACGGCCGGTGTAGAGTGGTCACACTCAGCCATAACACCATGAAGACTGCCACCTGTCATTATCGAAGACTGACAAAGACCACTCGGCCGTCTGAGGTTAGTTTATTTTTGTTTTTAACAGTAAATCTCAGTTAGACTTTTGAATAACTGGGGAGGAAAAGGTTTCTTCACCACGGCGGACAGCAGTTGCACTTGTGAGTGACGTCAGCATTTTTGGGTGGATGTTCAGAGCTCCATAGTCAATGCATTGTCTGCTTTTGGACATTTTTGTCTGGACATTTTTCAAAATCTATGCAGTAATGGCGGTAAATCCAATGTATAATTGAATGTATAATATTGGAAATTATACCATACAAGGCCAAAATGGCTATTACCTGCGGATGTGGCAGTGATAACCACTTCATTTAATATGAAGTTCTTGTTGGATCTATCAAAAGTGTGCAGTGTACAGGACAGAGACAGTGGGGAAATACCCTGAATTGTTCTACTTTAGTTTTGTCAAGTATCCACAATTGTAACTTGAAATGGATTCACAGGCAGGATATAAAAGGTTCTAAATTAAAAAGTAGACAATTTTGGCTAAGGAGCTTAAGTTCATACTCTTTAATTTTGTTTTAGGAGGTGGGCTTTTGAGTCCTATGTTAATAGTTTCTTCTTAAACATTATTTCTGAATACTTGAAGTAGGGTCTGCCTACCACAAAAACTATATATATATATATATATATATATATATATATATATATATATATATATATATATATATATATATATATATAAAAATACAAAGCAATGTGCAGATGGAAATGACTATTTATGTGAAGTGCCAATTTTATGCATTGTTATGGGGCAGAAACGCTTTCATGTTGAATGACCAACAAGTTGGTGGGTTTGAATTGTTACTATGACTTATGAATTATCTATTTTGCTTAGGTTATGTCTGCATTTTGTCTTTTCATGTGTGAGGTTCAGAATTGTTTTCTTTGTTAACTCAGATTGCATATCTGTGGATTATATTAACACTGTGACAAATGGAAAATTTCTCTTTTTTTTATAATTCTGACTTGATTTCTTAAGTTGTGAATTCTGTGCCTGTTATTTTCAATATTTATTATCATTTAATGTTTTATGATTGATATTTTTTGGGAAATGTGTGAGTTTTGCTGTAAAATAATGGTTTTGTTTTTTGATTGCTGACGGTAATGTATATATTCAGTTGGCACGTTACTGCTAATTTCCATAATGAAACTAGGCTTATGTTTGCATCCTGTTTACTGGTATCAGCCTTGGTCATGCTGATATGAAGTACAGTACCAATGTCATATCTTAGAGTGGTCTTTGGGTGTATCGTGCTGCGACGATGATGAAGTCCTTCTCCCCTTCGTCTTTTTAGATTCTTGGTTGTGCTTCTTGTACTGTACACTTTTCATAAACGTGTGTGGCATGTTTTGGGTTGTACTATTAAAACAGTTTTAAAATGAAATCTAACATGGCATGTAATATACTGTTGCCGTTAACCAGTGTCTTGTTGGTTGTGTAGAATGAAAGGTAAGTAAAATTTCAGGCTATGTGGTTTTGTGTGTCAGAATAGTTAGTGCTGACCAGCTTGTTTACATCCATTCAATAAAAGTGATTTTTTCATTCTGACTTGTGTGGTGCATGATTCTGCTGGACTGTGTGCAGACACAGATTGTACGAATTTTATTGTAAAGGGCAGAAGATAATTAAAAATGACTCCCTCACCCCTTGTAAAAAATTATGAATATTGTAATTATGAGTAATGTAACTACATGTAGGCTGACTTTTAACTATCAACTATGAGATATTACTATTAATGACAGCAGTAACCATAGTAACAGATAAAGATAACGCTTTCCTTGGGGGGGCAAAAATAACTTAGTAACTCAGTTACTACTTAAGAACGAATCATGAACATAGTTACTGCATGGAATACATGAACCATTATGACTGATTAATGGTGAATGAATTGGCATCAGTACATTAGTAACACTTAATTTCCAGTTAATTAATACACTAAGTGAGAGTGTAATACTACATTATATGTGTCCCCTCCAATAAAGTCTTACCTTCATAAAAAAATATATACAAAGGTTTCTCTGATGAAATCAAATCAAATTTTTTGCTGTCCTGGATCTAAAATAATGAACTGTTTATTTTTTCCATAAGTTCTGTGGCCAGAGTTACAGCTTTTTTGCCTAATAAACTTAAACAGATGTTGCCAAACTTTAAAACCCAGGGGAGCAGAGCTCAGCACTGCAGCAGAACTTGTTTCACTGGCCCGAGACGGCAATAGAAGTGGCATTTAAAACTGTCTCCCAATGAGTGTGGTTAGATTTTTTTAAGTACTTCTTGCAATATGCATTCGTTCTGACGGTAACTTCCAGGAGCTTCTAGCGTTTGCTGCATGCAGCCAGACGAGCAGCGGTAACCTCATCAGGGGTAGATAGGGAGGTGCACGCAGCTTCTCAGAGGTTATCGGACAATCTTCCTTTGCACTCTGCTAAAGTGGAGCGTTTATGTCCTTTCAAAGGAGCAAACTCAGAGGAAGGGCCAAGTGTCGGATCTGTTGATGTTAGGCTGACGAGATGAAGATTGTGATGTCTCTCTCTCTCCTTCTCTCTCCAAGATGGAAGATAGCATTACCACTAGAACCTCTTTCCTCTTGCCTTAAGACAACACTGCTTCTCTTATTCTTGTAAAGGCATCTCCGTAATCTGAATGAATTGCTATCTCTGAGCACACAAAGACTTGAATTCACAAAGCTATCAAATGATCACTCATCATAAATTACAGAATGGAGGAGTCAAAGGAATCTCCCCCACTTCTGTTAGGAATTTAAATGCACTAATATTAATCGGAGGATCTTTTGTGAAAAGCTAAATGCATATATAAACTGCGTGGTAAAAGAGGTTATAAACCGTTAAGCAATTTAACTTTTTATGAATTACTTTTTACAGAACAACGCTATGTGTCTGAGGAGCAATGCACCTTCTTTTGTAATGCACACACAAATATTTCACTTTTTCACCCAAAAGACAAGGGATTAAGGAAAGTTGCTGTATACAGACTGCGTTTCTCCAAGTATAGTATAACATAGCTATAAGGTGGACTGGGAAACTCTTTTGACATAGAACACACAACCCTTTACTTTCCACTTTTTTATTATTTAGAGGATCTAGTTTCGGAGTCTGTGGATAATTTACTATTGTTTACACCTGAAGTACTTAACTTTCATTAAACTGTGGTATTGGATACTGAACATATTTTGTGACTGATGCATTCCTTTAGAATTTCATGAGCATCACTATTATTTAAAGATGTTGGCTTAAATTTGTTTACTTAATTATCTTTAAGATGTTTATATAAATTGTCAGTAGGTATTCTGGACGGTCCCAAGAACGGAGTAGAAATGCCAATCTAATTTTACCTTTCTATATAGTTTCTACATTGTGACCAATCGTTAAACTCCAATCATTTGTATAATACAAAGGTATACAAAAAAAATTATAATTCCATTTCTTTATATGGCTCGCTGGTGAAAAAATTATAATTTTAATGAACAAAAATTTCCAAGACCCAAACTTAGTTAAAGAAGTGTAGCTAAAAATCTGCTGTCTTAACGGAGTACTATTCCGGAGTTTTTGATGAGTTTATTCTTGGTAAAAATTACTTTTATAGGGCATTGCATCCATGTTTTACAATTTCACCTAGTTCTCAAACCCGATGTTCTCACGAGCACCTTGGAGGGAAAAAACGCGCCAAACTATCTAAACGGCTACGCATGTAACTCATACACAGCAAAGCACGTTATTACTATGCAAGTTATGTGTGTGATTTTAATTGCGCGGTGATTAAATGCATATAACGCTGACATTTTTAAAGCTGTATTCCCAGACATATTAGGCCTAATTAGAGAAAATACCTCCTTATACTTTTCCTCCCGTAAGGAAATTTTAGTTTGCGTAATTATATATTAATCTCATGCATCCCGCCTACATTGAAATATGTAGGCTATAAACTGTTTTGCAGCTTGTGGTAACTCTGCCGTTACATTTCGCGCAAGCTAAGCTGAGCAAGGTACTCTATTTTAAAATGATTCAATTTTTCGGATACTCACATAACATAACAGCAAAAAAATAAAAAAAATTTAAATGTACAATGATTTTCTATTAAATGAAAAATGTGTATAAACGCTTATTAAATATTTATAGTTACATTAATGAACACGCTTAGATTAACCCAATACACTATTGCTGCCATTTGAGCAAATAATTTTGTTGAATCTGTTAACTGTAACCATTTTCTCAGAATATTACAAACCGTATTAAAGGTGGAATCATTCAAACTGGGTATCCCTGAGTTTCACCATAGACCGCTTCTCTTACAATGGGCGCAAGAATGGTTCTGGTCACCAGGGTAACGCGTGACAGGTTTAGGAAGCAAATATGGAGTTAGTTTCATGCAGTTTTACACTGTTCGCTTTTAAGAGTTTTGCGACTTTAAAACATTTAGTTGAGAAAACGCGCTCGGCGCATGCGCGAAGTGCAAGTTTTCCGCCGTGCATCAGTAACAGATCTTGTTAGTTAGAGGGGGAACGCGAGGAAGCAGGTGATAAGTATAGGTCTGCAAGTACGTCCATACATTTTATCTCACCGTGTCGTGGAAAACAAAGAGAGCTTGCATCTCAGAATCTAAACGCGTCTTCACTTGCAAAACCATAGCGAGCCTTATTGCATGCTTGTTTATGGTGTTTTTTAAAAGGATTTTCCTCTCCCGGTCCCCCCCACTTTGAAAACTGCTGGATATTGGACGACTCGCACTTTGGCTTTTAGGGTTAGAATGCTTATGCTTATTCATTAAGCATCAAGGAATAAGGAGCGCTGTGTTTTTCTGAATGGAGGATGAAAAAACAACTTCACTTTTGGAAGGAAGCTACCCGCATGGATGTTTCAGCAGGTAGAACCATTGGTTTTAGTGGTCGAAAATCCTGGAATTGTTTTTTTTCTTCATTTCCTCCAGCAAAAACCTTAATTCAGGCTGTTTTTTGAGTAGTATCTTTGCCGGACACAATATATCGGACGTTTGCAGAACTGTCTGGGAACCATAAGAGAAGAAATCAAAAGAGCGCCACTTAACATTTTTATTACCGAAAAAGTCAGCCGAGGGCATTTTGTTGCTTGTGAATGTTTTATTTGTCATTAAGCGTTTCCGCACAATCACGCCCACGTTTGTTAGAAGCAGTAATTATTTAGATTGCTCTTGGACATTGTAAATAGCCTCCGTACACAGCTGTGCTTTACGCAGGAAGAAGTGACTGGCAGTTCATTTCGTGCCAATTTAGCGACACCTAACCTGAAGCCACAAGATTTATCGCGGCTACTATCTGAGGATCAGCCGCTTTTCTGTGCCTAATCTTTTTACTCACTTTGGATTGTAACTCTTTGGGCAGAAGGAGGAGATCTGAATTATACTCCCAGGTGTTTGATAGGAATTAAACCTCTGATAATCCTCTTTAAAACGTGGATTATACACTGAAATAGTTGTCACAGGTAAGTTGTCTCTCTGTCTTTATTTCCTTAATGGAATATGTATTCGTCGTTGTGTACCTTAAGTCTTATGTAGCCTGCAATATTTGTGAATTGGCTTTTGGGGAATTCCTGTGTTTGCTAATGGTTTATAGATACTATCGCTCGGGGACAGCGCTGCTATTTTATGTTCCATTTACTGTGTGTGCAGTTATATCACCTGTATATTCCTGTACCGTTAAAACAGCAGTATATTGAGGAGTTAACACTGAATTTAGGAAATTGTCCATCTCTTTCTATTTGGATGTCGGTAAATATTTAGTTATGTATTTTAATGACAAGCCGTTTGGATAATGGCTCCCTCTGCTGGTGTTTAATGTTTCTTCTTTTCGGCATGTGTAACCCATACTGTGCGCTGGGACTTGCGGTTGGGTTTTTGCAGGGGACCCGACTCAGGGCACATTGCAATACTTCTGATAACCTCGATCTGCACACAAGCAGCACGCAAATCAAGGAGCAGGTTATCGCAGTCTTCCGTGCATACAACGCCTTAAATTCTGCTTTGGGCGTGTAGGCTGTAGGCCCAAACTGTTAAATCTAGCGTTACCTTGCTGCTTTCCCTTGCGCGGATTTAAAATCTGATCTTTTTGGTATTTAATTTCTATTCGGTTAACAGCATTTTACCACATGTGTGGATAATTACAAAGCGGGGAAATCTGCGTTTTATGTGCGGACCCTTTTTTGGCTCGTTTTAGCAGATATGCAGAAATCAGTTTTTAAACGTTAGTATTTTAAACTAGAGAAAAATCTGTTGCTTTTCTTACTAAATGATTATAATATGCACTATGTATAAAGCACAGTGTTTTTATTATTGTTGTTTTTGTTGTTGTTATTCTTAATATTATTATTATGTATTGCGAATGTCTGCGGTTGCAGAGCAGTTGAACCGTTGTCGTTTCTTCCACAAAGCACACCTGAGCTCCCTGGTCAGGATCACGGGATCTTGACAGGCGATTTGCCCGCCGCGGTGTCCCGTCCACGGGAGTCTGACAGAGTACATGCGCCGCATGATCTGTTTTATCGCCGCTGCTGTTATGACAGCTTAACAATTATGACCCGTCATATTCTCGGCGATGTTCAATTATAGAAAGTTTTAGCGCTCGCCCCAGTTTACTCAAGTGTTGTGTGCCGTTTTCAACCACGTCCTTCTAGTTTAACGGTATCAGTGAGTATACTGGCTTCAATGTTAAGGCGGAATCAATAAAACGGCTGTTTGTTTAAAGTTTTTAGTAAGGTGTAGGTGACTGAAGCTTCACGGCATTGTTCCTTATTGTATCACCGAATGGGCCAGTTAAGAATTTCAAGCGCTGTAGGATATATGTTTTTTTTTTTTTTTTTTTTGTTAGACGAATATATTTTTGACGTGGATTATTTATGATGAAATTTAAAATTTCCAACTGCTTAAACGGTCGGCCAATACTGGAAAACGGTGTAGATTTTCTTACATAATAATGTATATTTCCTCATTTTCTAACCTAAATATACATAAAAATTTAAAACATATTTTATCACTGTTGTATTTTTTTTTATTTGAAAATCACTTTTTATTTAGGTAGACTCTTAAGAATTAGAAAATGGTTAGTGAGGGATTTTTGTTTTCCTCCTATATAAATATCTGCATATTTTGATATAGTAATTTTCATGCCTTCGGGCTAAACCGCTAATATGAAAAGCGTCAATAGTACAAAGAGTGGTTAGTGATGGATTATATACGTTTTCTACAAAATTGTACTCCAGATGTAAGAATAATTATTTAATAAGCACCGTTGTATAAAATCTTATCGAAATAACTTTGCCCTGTATATAATATAGTATTTTTTGATGCATACTTCGAACGTTTCTGTTACAAGCCATGTAAGGCGTGACCACTTAAATAACTGGAAAGGTACACGCGTGTACGCTTTTGTCCAACAAAATTACGTTTGCGTTATCATTTTACGAAATAATCGAATTCGTTTTATTCGCATTTGCTGAAATAAATTTCAGTTTCATTAGGCAAATGTTTCCTGTACATCAGTTCCGAATGAAAGGGTAAATGCAAAATGTATTTTCAATGAAATTGTGGCAATATATAGCAGTACCCTACTCATTTTTTGTTTTTTTTTCTACAAATTTATTAATGATTGCCGAAGCTGAAAAAACGGCAACAAAATTAAGTACACTGTTTTGTATGATAGATATTTTTGTTGACTACACGAAAGCGCGTACAAGATTTTTTGCGCCTACGTTAATAAAACAATTGCGTAAACTGAGCAGTTGCGTAAACTTTGGGGGGTCGTAGAAAAGAATTTTTACTTTTCCCGAATTAAATCATCATAGCGTAATGCTAATTTTGACAGCTGTGGAAAATTTCCGCATAAATAGTTTGAAGGAATGCTCGTACGTAGGAATTTTAGCAACGATTAAAAATAAAAATTGAATCTATATGAAACTTTGAAAGATGAATGGTGCCGTTATTATGCCATAGTATCGAAATCCAATTAAGATTCTAGATTATGCTGTTTAAAATCGGTTTTATTTTTAAAGTTATTGCAAATGTTTTTGGGTTTTTCTTTTTACCGTGTAAACACTATATTGCAGCATTAAATTATAATGTCATGTTAATATTTGAAGATTTTACGTACATATTTATGTACATATATGAAAGAAAGAGGGCAGCCTATGAAATGTGTTTATTTTACTGCAAATATATATAAATTGTACATCCTTGTGTCTGTAAAGATTTTTTTTTATGAACTCCCCAGCTAATTTTAGCACATTTTCCCCATACTCTTCCTAATTCAAGTTGCGTAAAACTGCAGATTCCCCCACTTCTGACTGAATAAAATTGTAGGGGAAGAATGTTCTATCCTTGAATAATTCAGCTGTCCAAAAAGAATGCCTTTTGGCTGGGGTCTGGGGTGTTCTCTGGGGTGCTTGTCCATCATGCACATGTGATTCACACAGCGTCTTCCTGCCAGATCATAGCTCCGTGACCGAATGCAGTTCCTAAGACCTCCAAGGTCTTCTACGGACATGTGTTGCGTACAAGTCAATCCTCCGTGGGGCTGCGGGATGCCGCCTTTGTGTCTGCGTGCTGGATACGTCAGCGGGACTGATAAACTGACTCGTCTCTCCACTCTTTTTGCAGACGTCCCTCAGAATGCTGCTGCCACAGAGGCCAAACTGTTTTGCATTCTCCAGTGTAATGGATTCTAGACATCATGCGTTCGGCGTCATCTTTTTAGCTTTCTTTATGCAAGCTGTTGTGGAGGCTAGTTCTTGGTGGTAAGTATGGCTCTTTCTCTTTCTGACCGGTGTCTCTCTCCAAACCTGTTCGGCTTCAGTAATGTTTTGGGGGCCCCGGTTAAACTGTCCCACTAGAAATATGATATGATTTGACCATGTGTAGTAGATATGTTTAATGGCATCCCAGTGCTGGTTAAGTTGGTGGGTAACCTCTCGCAGTGTGTACATTTCAGTGGGCTGCTTTCTTATGCTGCACTGTGTACAAAATTATATGAAAATACAATACGCTGACTTTAGCAGGAAACCTTTTGGGTCAATTTTTCCCCCCTTTCTAGTATAGTGTGCCAAACCAAAATTATGAAAATTATTTAAGAATGTTGTGGTTTTACTCAATTTCCAAATATATTCAGACACGTAATGTCCTGTGCGTAAAAGATCTTGCTTTCATTTTGAAAGGATTTCAAAATACAAAGGCATGTAAATACGTATATATGCGCACACAGACACACCCGCACGCAAAATGCATTCAGCGACAGAGTTGCAAGTCTGTCCTTTAACCCTGGCTGCTCAAAGCATTTGTGTGTGTGTGTGTGTGTGTGTGTCTGCGCGCGCGCGTTTGTGTATGCATCTAAGACGAAGCTCTGTTATGTTAGGCTTTTCCTACGTTTTGCATGGTAGAATTCTATGACTGTTACAGGTATTGAGTGAATTTATAGGTTGCGCCGTGTCTGATGATCTGTTAGTACAGTCATTTAATTATCCTTTATGACACACAAATGTGCTGCTGCCATATGTATGTGCCTGACCTCAGAGATCCCCTGTGTGGTTCAGATATTAATGGTATACAGCAAGAAATGTACCAATTGGGGGATTTTTCATGTACATTTTATTATGTTTGAGACTAATTGTGATTTTCTGCAATATTTCACTTTACAGGTCCCTAGCCATGAATCCTCTGCTGATTCCAGAGGCTTACATCATAGGAGCTCAGCCGCTGTGCAGCCAGCTGGTCGGGCTCTCGCAGGGCCAGAAGAAGCTGTGCCAGCTCTACCAGGACCACATGCAGTACATTGGCGAGGGCGCCAAGACCGGCATCAAAGAGTGCCAGTACCAGTTCAGGCACCGGCGGTGGAACTGCAGCACGGTGGACAACTCCTCGGTCTTTGGCAGGGTCATGCAGATCGGTAAGGCGTCCCCAGCACCTGCGATGTCCACCTGGCTGAGGGAGGCCATAATCAGGTGGGGGGGGAGAGAGAGAGAGAGAGAGAGAAAGCGAGCATTATCAGAAGGTCGCCAGGTGCTAGAGCATTTAGCCAAGCTTATCAACTGAGACCCAAGTGTGGTCGCTTCTGGCGCCGTTGGCTTTCGGGTTCTAGGCCGCTGGTATAGTTACTGCATAGAGCCTCACGTGTTCATCCGCAGCTGCTGTGGTCAAGAAATACTTTCATGATGAGGTTTGGGTACAAATCGGATGTTGGTTCCCTCGAATTGGCTTTCGGTTGACACTGAGAATAATGAGTAATTACTTCTCGATTTTACGCCCGGTTTATATGTAAAGTTTATGCAAAGAAGGCCCAAGTACAGGAAATCGCGGCAGGTCTCAATTCACGAGTCATCATTCGCACTTAGGTGCGCATAGAAGCCGGGCTTCCGAGCAAGTCCCTCTTAAGAAGTTCCTGTTTTATTGTTGGTCAGAGTCCAGTTGTATTGTACTGAAGAGGTGGCTTTGCAGTATGTTTCTACTGCACCTAATCTAATAGTGGTTTAGTATTAAATCCAACAGTTTTATGGAAACGCCAAACTGGCGAGCTTTGTGGCATGAGGGCAGTTCAAGCGAACTACCATTTATGTTGGCTTTTCTGCTTTTGTTCGTTGTACCGTCGCGACTCTCAGGGTTTGGGGAAATTAAATCTGAGCAGAGGGCAGAGTGAACCCCTGTAGTTTTCATCATCTGTACCCTCATGGTATCTCTGAGTGGCATGTGAGATGACTGGCGAGCGTGTCTTTGCTGTGCTTCACCGTGTGCCAGCTGCCTCCCCCGTCCTGAGTCTTTCCGTGGGCTGTCGGACACGCCCTGACTTTTGCGTTGTAGCACCACGTTTCTGTTTGGTTTTTTGGTTTTTCACTTTAAACAGATGTCCACTGCTTTTCATGGTGTATATTTTTTCTGCAACGGCTATTTGGGGCTGAGTAAAACTTAGCATTTTTACGACGCTGCGAATGAAAGTCGTTTTGGATCTACAGATCTATCTATGTAGACTGGACTCTTTAGAAAACCACCCCCTGATTATACAAGAGACGGTCAATTCAGTTTAGTTAGTGGATTTTAAAAATGGGAACTCTAATTATTAGCAGTGGGGGAAAAACCATGCTGATCTGGTTACTTTAAGTGTTTGTGGGAACGTATAGGTTTAATATAGCTGGAAACCCCCTCATTTACATTGGCATAACTCATAGGATGCACACAGGGAATGCGTTACTCCATGGGGCATTCAGCAAGAATGCAGTTCGGTGTCTGGGGCAGGTGACCGATGAATTGAGGACTGCTTTGTCCGACCGTAGTTCCACTGGATGATTCGTTTGCGACGCATTTAAAGTTGTATGAAGTGAGAATGTCGCTCCTCCGGGTGTGAGCGTTTCATGTGGGTATTATTTAGTTATGCTGTTGCCTTTCGGTTCTGAAATGGAAATGCGAGTCGTTTCAGCGTTTCTTTGTCTTCACGTGGGCATGGTGCCACTGTCCGTCCCGAGCCCCTGCTGCCTCTTTCCCCTACAGAGGCAACCTTCTTTGGGCTGTATGGGGGCTGTCCTCATCCCGCGGCCTTTCACCACCCCCTCTGCTGCAGTATTAGGTCCCTGATTAGCCCGACATATGATGTTTGGCTTTGAGTGATGGGGAGGGTACAGTTGGACAGATCTGCAGAAGAGCCGCTGAAATGTTCACGTCTGCTCGATTTCGACTGGATGAATTTAATATCACCATCCGCACAGTGTAGCTATTCTCAATTTGCAGCCCCCCCCCCTTAATTTCTTTAATTTGGATAGTATGCGAAGTGGCTTCGATTTGCCCGGTCTGACGGCAGGTGCGCCTGTGTCCCGGCAGGTAGCCGCGAGACGGCCTTCACATACGCCATTAGTGCGGCTGGCGTCGTGAATGCGGTGAGCCGGGCCTGCAGGGAGGGGGACCTCTCGTCGTGCGGCTGCAGCAGGGCGGCCAGGCCCAAGGATCTCCCCAGGGACTGGCTGTGGGGAGGCTGCGGAGACAACCTCAACTATGGCTATCGGTTCTCCAAGGAGTTTGTGGACGCCCGGGAGCGCGAGAAGACCTATCAGAAAGGCTCTTACGAGAGTGCGCGGGTTTTAATGAACCTGCACAACAACGAGGCCGGAAGGAGGGTAGGTCCGTGCTGTCTGCCTGCACCCCACTGCTTGTTGGATGCATTTGACACCAGTGTGCGGTTTCTTTCTTAGATGTAACCTAAGAAAATACAGACTGATCTGATTTTCACCCTATCGTTTTTCATCTGGGTAGCAGGTCTTGACTCATTTTCTTTGAAAGTTCTCCATTTTTTCCTGAAGGCTTTCTAAGATAATATCTTAGAACTTCTTTCGTGTGTTCTTGAACAAATTGAAATAATTTCATAGAAGACCTTTACAATTGCTTGAATTCCTTCCCTTTTGCCATTTTAATGATGTGGGGGCATCCCGAGGGTCAAGCCTGTGTTTGAGATTTTATTATGATGTAATATCAGAATGCCGGTGTTGTTTCGCAAAAGGCCGTCAGAGAATCCGACGGCTAGCGATTGTGTTTTACGCCACCTTCGCCTGCCCACTTTGCAGACCGTATCAGATTTGGCCCACGTCTCCTGCAAGTGCCACGGCGTATCAGGATCCTGCAGCCTCAAGACGTGCTGGCTGCAGCTGGCCGACTTCCGGAAGGTGGGTGACGCCCTCAAGGAGAAGTATGACAGCGCCGCGTCCATGAAGCTCAATCCACGGGGGAAGCTGGTCCAGGTTAACAGCAAGTTCAACGCGCCCACCAGCCACGACCTGACCTACATTGACCAGAGCCCGGACTACTGCGTAAGCAACGAGAGCACCGGCTCTCTGGGGACCACGGGGAGGCTCTGCAACAAGACCTCTGAAGGCATGGATGGCTGCGAGCTCATGTGCTGCGGCCGAGGCTACGATCAATACAAGGCGCAGGTGGTGGAGAGATGCCACTGCAAGTTTCACTGGTGCTGCTATGTCAAATGCAGGAGATGCACAAAAACGGTGGACCAGTTTGTCTGCAAATAAGTTCTAAGAGGAGAAAAAAAACTATATAAATTATATTTATAGAGTTAAACAATTATACTGTTGCAGAAGACTGACTTTTCTAGTAGTAGATACGAAATCTAATGTCTGCCAAAACTGTCATTAAATATTTATTTACAGAGTTTTTTTTTTTTTTTTGCAAATGAATTTAACACGGCATAACTGCATAAAAACAGTTACATAGTTTGTTTTTATTTTTTTCCATGCATATATAGATCGAAATACATGCATAAAATTAACGGAACCAAAATGGAGCTTTGTCCTTCCTAGGTGTGCATTCTGCAGAGTGAGGAGTTCTAGGTCTGCTTACTTCCAGTGTATCTCCAGGTTAAACGTGCGACAATCTGTCGGTGGGGACCTGTGCTCACCTGAGAGACTCAGAAGCCCCTGAAATTTGCGGTGAGTCCCCCCCCCCCCCCCCCCCCACCAGCTGTGGCCTAGTGACGATGTCTCCACCGAACTGAATTTTAATTTTCCGGATGTCCGAGGTTGTGGTATGTTTCGTTTTGTGGGGGAAGCTGTTTGCGGAGACTCTGTCGACGTCCGCGGCGGGAGACGTGTCGCAGAGGATGGCACTTTGGCGTTAAGTGGCCTGATGCAGAGCGCATGCACCCATTCATGGCCTGGCGGGTCATTCCGGAATAGGCCCTGTCTGCCTTGCCTCCTCCCAGGCGCTGTGTTTGCACTTTTAAAGTAATAACTAGTTAGTTCCAATTTTTTAGAAGTACATTTTCCATATTAACACAGGTATCCAATAAACATATAAGATCGTACGTTAAAAGGTTTGAACATATACAGGCAACATTTTGGTTTTATCAGTTAAATACCTTTTGTTCTGTATATACTATGTGTATACAACCAGTGACTAAATTGTATGTATTTATTTTCAGCTTTAAACCATTTTTTTGGGCCCCTGTATTTTCCCCCTTCGGTTATTTCAGGGAAGGTATGTGCAGGTGAGAGTGCACACATGTGGCATCAAACACGGTCTTCACAAGTTCACATCACCATGTTCAAAGGCCAGTGTAGCAGGCGTGCGGGATGCGTTGCTCGGCACCGAGATTCCGCCCTGCTTGTCGGCATGTAAAGGAAATGCACCTTAATCGTACTGTGCTACATCCACACCCACTCACTTTGAGCACCTCTCATACCGTATCTCCCGTGCGTTGCGGGTCATGGAAACCTTCATGCATGATACCTTCCATCTGAACTCATACTCCCAATTAGACAAATTCTCCAGGTTACTCGTATTCTCAGTATTACGGTAACGCCCGTACTGTGTTTCATCAGTCCATCTATGTGTTTATTTTAGCTTCTTTGGTAATTGAAGCTTTACTGAAATGTTTGTTAGATGGTTTTTTTTTCCTTTTGATTGGAGTATTGTGCCTCTACATTCAATAAATTTTAAACAAACACAACTCTGCATATTGGAGGTTAAATTGCTCTATAAGCTTTATTGATATATTTTTTTCATTTTTATTTAAATATCCGACTGGTTGCCCCTTCATAGTCTTAAAAAAAGTTTTATATTCAGCAATTTGCCGGTATTTATATAGGAGTGGGCTGTTCTTGTTGTTTGTACAGAAATGTTTAAAAGCAAGATTTTGTGACTATTTTTTTATTCTTGCCTTCTAAACTATGAAGTGTCTCCTCACTGCAGATTCTGATATGTTGATTTTTTTTACAGTTTATGAACCGATCCACACTAACTAAATAAATGTACTGGAATTCTTTATTTGGTCAGTGTTTGATAAATATACACCAGCAAATAATTTCGGCACACTTTTTGCTGTCCAGTGCTGCAGTGGTGTGATTTATAATCGAAAAAGGAAAGAGTTTTTAGTGTTCTGAATGGCACCTTACCAAAAAGCTATGGGATTGTTTGGAGCCATTGGTATGTTCTGATTTGCTAGGCACTGTATGATCAGTGTCAGCTCTGCCCTATTAGAAACCTTTCATTTCATGTGATGTAATATATTGATTTAAAAGGATACATTTAAGGAGGCATGACTGTTGCAGAATCCATCATTCAGCACTTGTTCATTTGAGCAGTCTGAGTGATGTTTGCCCATGAGTGTGGCTGTAACCTAACGTTTAGTTGAATGTGCAACCTTCACTTGGCTGTTACACTCCCTCTCTCTCTTTCTCCCTCATTAGTTTCCTTGGTTATGCTTTGACTTCCTGTTTATTTTTTTCTCAAGGTACAAAGTGATTGGTAATATTTGTTGCATTTTGTACAAATTTTCAGAGCAGCATAAAAGTAATTCAGCTCACAGTTGAATACAATTTAGTAAAGATCATATTTTAAAGAAACCTCATCAATATTGCTTGCATTTGGGGTGCTGTTAAACAGATTTCCTATTAAGTATGAATGAGAGGTACAGCTCTCAGACCGTGGATCTGCTCTCGTTGCTGTCATTATCCAATTATCATTTCATCATGGGCGATGTTGACTGTGGACTTTATTCATCACAGCGTTGAAATGAGCGTCATCAGCCCGATTCGCCTTCTCCGAGTCCAGTGAAGGAATGAGACCAAATCCGTCACTCTGCTAAGCTAACTTCAGTGGAACCGTAATTCGTGCATGATGTCAACTCTCAGACACAGTTCCTCTGTTTAGTGTTGGAGTTTCCGGACATCATTTATTTATCACTTAGCAGCATGAGCATATTTAAGCCCAGACAGCTTGAGTTCAGTGAGTTCACTCTGCTCCGCCTGCACTGGCCAGTGGAACCTGGCACTGGAAAAACGGGACGATAAGTCGACAATTACAGAATTTAATTAGCCATGCTTAGTATGAGCCATTTTTACCACCCACAAATCAAGGTCAGAAATGGTACCTATTTTGAGCAACATGAAAGGTGATTTAACATGCTTAACGGCGTTGCAGTTGACTTTGATATCAAATGATAGACTTGCCATCGAAAGCTATCTACAGCTTAAGCTTCAGCAGATCACGCATCAACACTGACAGCACTCGGATTGGGATTAGTTAGAGCCTTTTGACTTAAACCTCAGTTTATTTATATAGCGATTAACATGTAACAGCTGGCACCTCATCCAAAATGTTTCCCTGCCTTGTGTTTGGAAGAGGTACCTGGTTCCCCACAGGAAGAGGGGAGGAAGGATGAATTGCAGGTAACAGTCCCACGGATGGCACAGGGACTCATTGTGTGGTGTTACTCCACATTCACCTGTCCACTGTGCTGTTATTTAAGCAGATGTTTTGAGTTGCCTACACATAAATGTATACGGTCAATATTGAAGTGGACACATAGCTTATACACAGGTATAATATGAGGTCAGGATAATGTAAAATGTATTTATAAAGCACTTTTCACAGACACAAGTCACAAAGTGCTGTACAAAAATACGTCATAAAAAATTGGAAGTAGTGTGTGCTCTCTGGTCATATTGGCTTAAAAGCCAAACAGCAGCATTTTGTATTAACTGAGGCTGAGAAACGAGAGATTTGTTCTGACCTGAATACAGAACGTTGCAATCTGGATGTGAAGAGAGAAATCATGTAGTAGGATCTCCAATTCTGACCTCAGTTTAGAAAGATTTCTCAAATGATAAAAAGAGCAGCGGCTGGCAGACTTCATGTGTGAATCTAGGCTTAACGACTGGTCAAAAACAACCCCCAAGTTACGTAACTTTGATTTTGCAAATGGGGAGACAGAGGCCATCTTGAGACTGATCTCAATATGGATGCTGGTTGGAATGTGAGAAGATGGATTTGACTCACTCACTTAATGGATTTGTCCCTGTCCCCCCCCGCCCCCCAATATCAAAACACAATGACGTCCTTGATAGTGACCCTGGAGCCTGTCCCACAAAATCAAGACGCCCTGGACAGAATGCTGGTTCATCGCGGAGCATGTACTTACGCACAATCACATAATACGGCCGACTTACAGACGCCTGTTCACCTACACCACAAAATCAGCTTCTGCTCTGTAGAGTTCAGATGTTCCCTCCCTGGCTGTGTGGGTTTCCACTCTGTGTTCCAGTTATCTTCCAAAATCCAATGATGCGGTTCAGTTTGAAATCAAGCTGCACGTATGTTCTGCAGCAGCCAGAGATCAAACACCACGACCACATGGGAACAGGGATCCAAGTCTCTGGAAAAGAATTTTTTTTCGTTTTTTTTTTTTTTTTTTTTGGTATCGTACATTTCTCAGTGCAAAGATTAATTCATTTAGCGCAATTAATTGAGTCATAGTGACCGTGAGGTTTTCCTGAGAAGTACAGGGCACAGGAGGGCAGAGACACAAACACATTCAGATTGTCAGGGCTATTTGCGAAGAATGAAAAAGAATGTCTTTGAGGAAAAGTCGTGAGAACGCAGAAAAATCCATCCATTTTAAAATTAAAATCTTGACTTTGTTAACATCCTGTGAAGGAACTCTTCAAAAAATCCAATCGGCTATCACCGTGTAAAAAAAAAAAAAACAACTAGAGTTTCAAATACGAAGAGCCAGTGATAATGGAAAAGAAGTAAATCATGGTGACTGACAGTCGCTTGTGCTTGTGTGGGACAATGACGGTGCCCATGTGCAGTGACATCACCCAAAGAGTCCCAACAACCATGGAAAACTTTAAGCTTCAGCAGCAGTCCATCATCCTGGATAATCGTGCGAAAAACGGGAAATCCATTTCTACAACACCTGCCTCTCTGATTTCATACCACTGTACCCTAATGCCCGTGTGGACATGGAAATTATTACATTCTCACTGAATATGGCCTCCCTAAAGATAGACTGAATGTACACTTTTCATTTATGCAAGTTTTATTAAGTTTAATTTCAGTGAAAAATACATCTAAACTGATGGCACACAAATAAACAATAAAATTTTCTGCAAAATAAGACCAATGGAGTGAAATATCTCACCCATCTTCTAACTCCTTCTCCAGGTCGTGGCCTGGAGCTGACCCCAGGCAGCAGAGGGTACATGGCTGGGGTTCACCCTGGATGGGTACACATACATTACGACCATTCAGAGGTGCAAGTTAGCTTAACTGCATGTCTTTGGACTGCAGAAAGAAACCCATGCAATACATGTAGGACCCTCCCCAAGCTGGAGATGTGAGACAAGACTCAGCACCGGACAGAGAAAAATATCACCGGTACTAATTATAATGCTATACGGTATAATTTTGTGATGTGCATAAAGCAGAAATTGAACAACGCTTTGGCTGAGGAACTTGCCCGATAAATCCACTAGGACAGATACACCATATTATTTTATGTGCCAAAAAGTCATGCCTTGGCAAACAGCTAGGAAGGAGTAATAGATTTCGTCCCCACCAGAGTTTGGGGAGTTTGGGAGATGGCCCTGAAAGCTCTGGAGATGCCCAGTGCAGAGACTGTCTTTGTTCTTCAGATGTTCTTCAGATGATGAGGATTTTGCTCACTATTGGTTACATATGTACCCTATAATCTGCACACAACCTTGAGGAGAGCAACAGAAATACTAAATACTTTTTTTTTTTTTTAAATAGAGATTTTCAAGAGATGCAAATATTCATCTGAAATAGGTTTTGTTTTTTTTTCTTCCTTAAATTTTCCATGTGCAAAAAATGGAGAGATTTTGTGTAAAAATATTTGCATCCCATCAAAAAGAGCATCGAAACTCTCTTCTTTACTTGATAAACCATATAAAGCAGCACACAGAAACTTCAAATAAAAAATACCGTACATCAAGGAGCTTTTTTCCCCTTTTAAATCTAATCTGAAAATTGCTCGAGGCATGTCATCTGATGAGTGTAATCCTCTTTTGATGTCAGTTCACAGTTTATCTAAATATACATGAAAGGACTCCCCATGCCCTTGCATGAATGAATCAGTCTTGGCATACAACTAGAACAAACATTAGCAAACCTGTCCGATAAGAGAAGCTGAGAACTACCCATCTCTGGAATGGAGCTACAGCGCATAAAAAGTGCTAATGAATGTGTTTATGAGCAATAATACGCTGATTTGATTGCCAGTCCAAAATTAAACGCAACAAAGCCAACTGTGACCTGAAGGGAATAAGTGGACTCATGCATTGTGTAAGCTGGAAATGGTGGCTAAGGATGTGCCTCACTGGAGATACAACACAATATTTAGATTGCTATACTCTTTATAGCACAATATCTATAATAGAACTGGAACTTTATGTCAAAATTTGCGTTACCTATTTTAAAAATACAGTAAAATATGCAGTGCCAAAAGTAAAAGAACGTAAATTCAACATCGTTCATGTTGTATTGCCAGTGGCAGAATTCATTTCACATATAGCCTTCAGCGAAGGGGAATCCAGCTGAAGTCACACTTCACAGCATTGGTATGGCTGGCCCAGTGACTCCAGTTTCAGGGGCAGGTCTATAGGAGCATTAACAGGGGGTTGGGATGGGATGGGATGGGGGGGGTTAAATGCAACAAGTTTCCCAGCTGTCACTGCTTAGGTGACATCTAGGTTGACCTTGCGATCAGACCATCAGGGACCCTCAGAGCTTCTGAAGGCTCCAGGTAATCTAATTTAAAGTTGGCAGAGACGCAGGCTGCTGTTAGCCTTGTCACCTGGTAGGTGGTACACTCAGCTTAAATGGAGGGGGCAGCTGGCCAGTTTCCATCAATTTCTATGAGAGGCATTTCAAAATTTTGATTACCACTGAGACAGCTGGCTAGGGCTTTTCCACCCCAGTGGCAAAAATATTCCAGCTCTGCATCCCTATCCGGAATACAAGGAAAGCAGGGAACTTTACTGGGCTCCAGTAGGAGCAGAGGGATGCCAGAAGAGATCTTCTGACTGCACGGGGCCCCAGCGTCCTTCAGGTCCCTGGAGAAATGATGAAACAATGACTCTCTGTGAGCCTGAACAGTACACCAAGACAAAATGTCTGGCCAGCCATCACTGTTCCCCCAGAGACAGGACTGTGACATAGGTTCCTCCACACGGAGAACCCAGAACCCACACACAAGGAACCCTATCATTATGCTGTCCCACAAAAAGAAAACTCAAAAGCAATGCTCCTACACAACAATTAGGACCCCATTAAAATCTGAAGCCTTCGTCTACATTACCGACTGGGCAATAAATGATTTTATAAAACTATGATCAGCCATAATTTGCACTGGTTGCTATATCCAACCAGTTAAGATTAAAGGTTGGATATTAGCATGGATTCTTTGCAAACCAGTATTTCAAAAAACATTTCTATAATTGACAGATTTTGAATTTAGTCAAATAATATATACAGTACCAGTGTAAAGTTTGGACACACCTGCCCATAGAAAGGTTTATTTGTGCAGATTTTAGAATAAAAAAAGATTTTAGAATAAAAAAAAAATCAAAACTGTAAAATAATATATGGAATTATGCACTGGCCAAAAAAATCTTAAACAAAACAGAAATACCTGGTTGGGGGAGGGAGGAGCCCTATGGGACTCAAAAAGTTGAAGCCCCTTGGTCAGCAGAGTGTCCTCCCCATAAGGCTCTTCAGCTAGACCCTTAAGCCCAGGTGCCCCAGGGACTGGTTGACCCTACTGTCTCCTCTACGCCAGTTTCATGAGGTGGCCGTCTGAGAAGCTTTTCCATTGGTCCTGAGGGAGGTCCCACGTATATGCTGAGTTCTCATTGGCTGCTTCTCCTTCACTCTCTGGTCAAACTCTTCTAAAATAATTTCTACTGTGCTTAGGTCAGGTGGCCAGGTCATGTGATGTGACACTATCACTCTCCCTTGTAGGTGATTTGGCGTATGCAAAATTTTGACTGACATTGTACAAATGTACAGATTTTATATAAAAGTTCAGGAGCAAGAAAAAAGCAAAACCTTTTGGCTTCAGATATGTTTTCCAAATGTATTTACAGTATACAGCATAAAACCACCATATGGATGTTAGTTGTAGCTGAGAAGTGATTGTTTGCGATTCCTAAGTGCATTTTGAATAAATACATTTCCAAGCGGTTCAGCAGGTCTTCCACCACCAGTATTTGAACTTGAAATCAGAGCAAATTCAAAATCCGTAACATATTCCCTCCACAGCCCAGTCCAACATTCTGCCTTAAACACTCCTCTTGGGGTTTGTTTGATTGCTTTTAATAAAGGTTGCACTGAAACCCCAGACATAGAAAGTTTGATGAAGGAATGCGGTGGATGTAACAGAATCGCCATAGCACCCACTGAGGAGTGTTAGTGATCAGCATTCTCCCAGACTCTGCAGCATGACACATTTCTATGTGAAAGCCAAGGTAGTGACAACAGCAACAACAAAAAAAATACATTCACTTGTCTTGCCAACCACATCCATCCATCTATACATCCATAGTCAATAAAGGGTGATGTAAGTAAGGATGTGCTGATCTGGAGCCTAGGGCAGAGTCACATCAGACTCGCATCTGTAAAGAGAACCACACACAGCCACACACAGCAACGTGCCAAGCGAGACGACCAGGTCACCTGACGCGCACGTCTTTTAACAGCGGGAGGAAGCTGGGAAACCTAGAGGCTCGCGATAAGATGGGAGCGTATTCAGAGCTCAGAATACGATTATGCAAAACCGACACACGCGGAAGATGGACCTGATTTGCATCCATAACTTTAAAGGTGTGAGGTGACGATGCATTTGTGAATCTCATACAAAATTTCAAAAATGATCTCAGAGGGTCAGAAAATGCAAAACAATTGTTTCTTTGTGCTTTGCAAAGAATGCAGATAAAATCGAATATAATTAAAACCGCATTCGGTCTTCTCGTACACTTAAATGGGCACCTCCAAAGGGCAATAAAATATATTTTTATAATGTTTAGTACTGCTCACAATTCCAGTATTTATTCGACAATAAAACAAGTTAGTTTAGTAAAAGAAAATATAAAGTTTATAAGTCTGATTTATAACGGCATGTTAAGCTAAACACTTCCACTTAAAGCAATGAGTTTTTTTTTTAAAAAAATAAGTAACAACTTAAAGTGCCCTTGAAATAGAAGCCTAAATTAAATCAGTTTTTCACAATTTTGAACATTAAATTTCCTTATCGAAGTCTTTTAAAAATGAAGTGTCTGAGGCTCATTCACATAACAATGAGATTAGTTTACATGCACTGTAAAAAGCATAAGAAATCACTTGTGGTTTCCTTCAAATTCCCTTTTCTCCCGGCATTTTGTGAGGGCTCCCCACAGTGGAACACGCTTTGCATTCAGCAGCGCTGTCGGGGAACACCCTTTGCATTTGTTCTGCTTATATGTGATTTTAAAGCTAGATATGTACGCAGTGAAATAATAAGCATAAACAGGCATGCACACGCCCATGTCGTCTCTCGGCGCACAGATAGCCGCGGCTGCCAAGCAGCGCTGCGGTTTGCGCGTATTTTCCGTTGCCCGATGGCACATTGTGCAGAAAGCCTGGGGACGGTTATTGATGCCGCAGTCTCTTAAGGCGCTTACTGTAAAACCACAGGGCTACAATCAGGACTGGAGACAAACACGTAATGGTTCGTCCGCACTCCAGAAAACAGCAATGATCATATATTTTATGACTTTGTTGTTTTTAAACATAATGTGGTCTCGTGATAGACATAATGAAAATCATTGATTACTGCATGCATCTCGGCCTATTATTTTGAAAAACACTTCTATCCAAAGTTAAAAGCTGCTACAGTAACACCAAATACCTAACTGCTTTATAAGGTGGCTCAAATATTACAGAGATAAAACAGCATTTGCCCCACAGGGACGGGAAGGTGAAGGCTCACAGATTTCCTTAACTCCATTTACCAGCAAGGCTCGTGCAGGCGTGCATGACCACTGATTGATTCTAAAAAGGAATCGTACACAGAGTTTATAAAAGTATAAACATTAAAAACAAAAACATACAGGGCAAATGTGGAAAAGTTGTCATCGGAGTGGATTTACCCTGTGACTGTTCCTTTAGGGAAGTAATAGTTAAGGAATGACCCTTCTGTAAATACGGAACCACACCAGTCATTTCTTCCTATCCTGGATGTGGGGGTCTTTCTGCCATCCAAAAAAGAGGCAGTGACACTTTTACAGTTTTTGATTTGTCATAAAAAAATGAAGTAATTCGGCGTTATACCACTTTAAATGAAGCATAGACTTTAATAGCAATAGCCTTCTCAGCTGAATTGCAGCATTTCATAATACATCATTAACTAGCGATCTGTTTTGTTTTGTTAATAATAAACGTGCGCTACAGCATCCAAATGTCAGCAGTCACGGGGCTGGCATTCCTTAGGAAAAATGCAAAAGAGCATTTTCTAAACAGAGCCGCTAGCTAGAGCCGAACTGTTAAAGGACAGTCAAGCTTTATTAGGAAAGTGCTTTTAGTTGGACCTACTCAAGAGGGAATTTGATTTATTTAAGAAGATGTTTGTGGCATGTTTATCATAACAGTCATAACAACAATAAACGCTTGCTAAAAAGAAAAGTATATCATGTATAACATAACACAGTAAAAAGTGCAGGTCAGTGGGGTGCTGGTATGAAAAGAAGCCTAATTGTAGATTAATGCAGAGTGACAGTCGGTGTAGGTATGTTTCCCATAAAAGCTCATTTAAATAAGTAGCAAAGTTCCTATACAATACTATGATTCTCTAGTAGTGGCTGGTAAAGGAATAATATCGCAAAAGCATTTTGGACCCCGGCTAATGTCCCCCACGAAACGTATTAAATTTGCACCAGTCTGAAGACCCTCTTACCCCCCCTCGCCCCACCCCCGCATCCACCCAGTTGTTTCCAGAGACAACTTTCCAGACCACAAGTAATAGCATACTGATCAGCTTGTTTATTATTATTATTATTATTATTATTATTTTAAGCTCAGGTCCTGTGGCAGTTACTCAGGGAATTAATACATGCTATAAATAGCAATTTAAACCTAAAAGTAAAAAGAGCTACATTATTTGGGGGGAAAAGACACACAAACCACAATGGGAAAATAAAGGGGAAAACCTGTCTGGCACCTTCAAAATATCTATGTAAGATCTGTTTAAAAATCATAATTTCCCATCATGCCTGCCCTTAAAAAGCACCTGGTGATAATAAGTAGACAGTGACTGGGCTCCATTCACACTTCGGGACAGTCCATTATATGGCTGGTTTAAAGGTGGATTCCCCACAAATAACACAAGTCTCCTGCCTCTTGGACACAATCTGGCATTTCTCAGCTGAACATGCCAGCTGATACTTTTACAACAAGTCGTAATTCACCAGCTTTTCTTCTTGGCTGGCATGTCCAATATAATTACTCATATAGTTTGCACCGCCATAAAGAAAATCTCCCTACCCTGCAATGCCAGAGATCAAGAACCTGAGCATATGGTAAAACACAGCAAAAAAACAAGTATTTATTGCTCTGTTAATTAAATAGGGTATCATAATTTCCAAATCAAACAGTTATGGCCAGTTAATCATAAAAATAATCCACAATATCTTGTGTCCGAATTGACTTGTTAAATGAAAAGCATATGGCACGGAAACATATTTAATCACAGTGACACACTTCCACGAGTTTAAAGATTTTTCAGCATTATGTGAAACTCCTGTCTCAGTTGTTATTATGGATACCGAAGTTGCTAGATTAGACTCAATAGTCATGACCTTTGAGTGTGGTGTATTATCCTGAGCTGATAGACCACCCTTGCATACCATTTGGCGAGCCCGTTAACTTCAAAGTGACTAGCTGGATACTGGCCCAGGACCATGACAGGCTGGCTGCCAACCCCAGACTTGACAGCCTGGCTTGAGGCCTACAGCCCTGGCTGACAGGCTCGTGCTATGAGGGCCTGATGAATGCTTTCTGGCAGCCGGTGGTGCACTCAGACTTGCCGTATGAATATTGTCCTGTCAGAAATGAGCAGGGACCTCTCTGGGTCTTCGGCTGAATGGCAACGTAACCCAGAGCAAGTGACCCACATATTCACCCCCGAGTTTTCGAGTTTTACCGCGTTCCATTCGTACATCTTTGACCTCACTACTATAAACACACTTTCAGAGGTGACAGATTTTCTTGTGGTTGCTGTGACGGTCATGGAGCGACCGCACAGGGAAGCCCTTTGAGGAGACCGATACAGGAGGCACACACAGACTTTCGTGCATATACATACCTGTTTATTGTGCTTAGGTAGGGGCGCAAACCTGAGCGCAAGGGGGTATTTGTGCACGAGGGGAGTGCCATCCGTGTCGATTGTTTGGTCTTTGGGTTGTTTGCTCTGGCCAGCAGCTAAAGGGTGCCGGGCAGAAACGAGGGAATATTTCTTTGGTTCCGGGCCTAATTGGCCTAGCCCGTGTGGGTTATGGCCAGGGGGGGAGACAGAGGAGGCCCTGATCAAGCCACCTCTGTATTGTCCTTTCTCAGGTGACATAGGGATGGATTGGGTTTTCATCCATTAAGGAAATCTGTTTACTTGCAGAGTTGAGAAGTTGGGCGGGTGTCTCAGAGTCTCTTTGTTTGTTTAGGAGTTAATTGATTGTTATGTGTTCCCCGTTGTTTGTAAATGGTGCTGGCCGCCGGATATATGTTTGCTGTTTAGTCGTGGGGGAAAAAGTCTTTTTTTTTGGTGTATGAGCACAGAGGCTCTGGGAATGGGGTGATTTTGTTCTCTGCATTTAAGAGATTACCCAACCTTGCTGTAATTAGGAAGTTTTTGACCGTTGTTTTTAATCTTTAGGAATTGGGACAATGGATCCTTATTGTGTGATTCTTTTTTCCCCTAAAAATTAAAACTATTTTTCTTATTCTCACGCTGACCCTGATTTTTTTGGCCAAATCCACTCCCACTAAACAGCGTCCGCTCCGCAACCTTTCACACTGGTGTCAGAAGTGGGATGCCATGAGGAGGCAGTAGTGAGTGAGTTTTCTTTTTTTTTTTGCATCAGTATTTTCTGCTGTATTTTTTTTTTTTTTTTCCTGCGCTGTCATCGATTGGCCTTCTGGGGTGGAGGCGATGGCGCCAAAGAAAGGTGCCTCCACAGAGAAGAAATCTGGCCCGCAGGAGACCATGGCCATTGGAGGGGAAGAGGAGGATGGTATTGAGCCTGTGATGGCTAGCGTGGCTGAAGATTCCTCTCTTCAGCAGCTGCAGGATATGCTCCGTAGCCATATGGTATGGCAGCAGGCACGAGATGTTCAGTGGGAACAAGAAGCAGCACGTCAGGAGACCCGGTGGAAGACGTTGCAACATCAGTTTAGCCTCCTACAGCGGGAGGTACACGTCAGAACCGCACCAGATCCTGGGGTTGCTGCTAATGCTGCTGGTGGACGTGAGCCACCAGAGAGAACGTCAGCCATGGGACGTCATCCAGCACCATTGGTTAGTGCACCTCAGACGAGTAGCCAAATTAGAACTCAGATAGAGAGGGAACCTAGACTGCAACGATTGGGTGAGACTGATGATGTAGAACATTATTTAGTGACGTTTGAGCGAATCGCGGTGGCGTGTCAGTGGCCAACAACTGACTGGGCAGTTAGACTGGCGCCCCTCCTGACGGGCAAGGCTAGGGCTGCTTATGTCAGTATGGACCAGGATGACGCCCTTAGTTATGCACTATTGAAGGAGGCTATCTTGGCAAAATATGATATCAACCAGGAGACTTACCGACTGCAGTTCCGTGGAGCAGAGGTGGGCGAAGAAGAGACCCCAAAGGAGCTGTATGTCCGGCTGCGGGACCTGTACCAGAGATGGGTCCAACCACAACACCACACCAAAGAGGAGATTGGAGAGACTATCATTTTAGAACAGTTCCTGCGTTTGGTCTCTCCAGAACTCCAGGTGTGGATTAGGGAGCGTAACCCTGCATCTGCTTCTGATGCTGCTGCGCTGGCAGATGTCTTTGTGGCTGCCCGACGGAAGGCCCAGTCTTGGTCATGTGCTCGGTGGAGACGGGACAGAGATTCCAACAGGTCCATCTCCAATAGGGCCACCCGGCTGTCTCCGCCTTTGATGAAGATCAGCAGTGGGGGTAAGTCTGTGGCTGATAGGGGTGGTCCGGTCAAACAGAGCCCTGTATTGAGGACTAGTGGCTCTAAACCTTTGGTGTGTTATCAGTGTGGGCAGGAGGGTCATATAAAACCAAAATGTCCAAATAATCCAGCCAACCAATCTTGTATATGTACCGTGCCTGGGCTTAGTTCCCCTAAGAAGCCTGTAGCTCTCCATTGTCATGTTGTAGTCCTGAATGGGCGGGAGGTTAAGGCACTGGTCGATACTGGTAGTATGCAGTCTTTAGTGTCTTCTGATTTGGTCCCAATCCAGTTAAGGAACTACTCTGTGATGACCCAATTGAAGTGTGTTCATGGGGAAGAGAGAATGCATCCAACTGCCAGGGTGTATGTGCAGGTTTTTAGACAGACTTACTTACTGGAGGTTGGGGTGGTGGATAACCTGCCATATCAGGTGATGTTGCCAAGTGACTCCAGCAAATTGTTGGCGAAATGGCAAGGCCCTTTTGAGGTCACTCGGAAGCTGGGGTCTACAACCTATGAGGTTGCTAAGCCAGGGCAAAAGCACCCCAGACGGGTCTTGCACATCAACCTCCTGAAAGAGTGGCGGGAACGACCAGGTTCAGGTGCTGAGGTACTTTTGATCCGACGAGTGCCAGAGGAGGATGAGGTGGAGGAGCAGTACCTACCTTTACCAACGGGGGGCACCCTTGACCTCAGCCATCTCTCCCCGGCTCAGCAAAGTGACATCAACGGTCTTTGTGGCCTGGGCCTGTTCAAGGAGCAGCCAGGGCATACCACGCTAGTAACTCACCATATCACCCTATGTGAGAGCGCCGTACCTCGACGCATGAGCTACCGCATCCCTGAACGGCTCCTTGCTGGATTGAGGAAGGAGGTTGACCAGATGCTGGCCATGGGCATCATTGAAAGATCGAAGAGTGAGTGGTGTAGTCCGATAGTGTTGGTACCCAAGAAAGATGGGACCCTCCGGTTTTGCGTTGACTTCAGGTATCTAAATTCGGTTTCTAAATTTGATTCATATCCCACTCCTAGAATTGATGACCTCATTGACTCTCTAGGACATGCCAATTGGGTAACCACCTTGGACCTTGCGAAAGGTTATTGGCAGGTACCCCTTAGTGACCCTTCCAAGAAACTAACTGCTTTTCGGACCCCCTGGGGTCTCTTCCATTTTTCTAAAATGCCATTTGGGTTGCATGGAGCTCCCGCAACCTTTCAGAGATTAATGGACCAGGTGTTGGCCGGCACAAATGGCTACGCGGCGGCGTATCTCGATGACATCATCGTGTACAGTGCATCGTGGGAAGATCATGTCCACCATGTGAAGGATGTTTTGGGCAGGATTGCAGCTGCAGGTCTTACCATCAACCCTGCTAAGTGTGCCATTGCCAAGAGGGAGGCCGAGTACCTGGGCTATGTGATTGGTGGGGGGATCATCAAGCCACAGGTGCAGAAGCTTGAGGCTATTCAGAGGTGCCCCTTTCCACAGACTAAGACTCAAGTGCGGTCGTTTCTGGGCATGGCTGGATGGTATAGAAGATTTGTGCCCAATTTTTCTGTTAGGGCAGCTGCCCTTATAGAGTTGACACGTAAGAATTGTCCAGTCCAGGTGCAGTGGTCTGAAGATGCCAGGAACGCTTTTGAGGACATACAGCATGCGCTGTGTGATGAGCCGGTATTGTATTGTCCTAATTTTAAAGAACAATTTGTGTTGCAGACTGATGCTTCTGATACAGGTATAGGTGCAGTGCTTCTCCAGGGTGAACCAGACCAGAGGCATCCAGTGGCGTACATCAGCCGTAAACTGTATCCGAGGGAGGTGCGATACTCAACAGTCGAGAAGGAGTGCCTGGCGGTGAAATGGGCCCTTGACACCTTCAGATACTACCTCCTGGGCCGCGAGTTCCTCCTGGAGACAGATCATCGGCCGCTGCAATGGATGGACCGCATGCGGGACTCCAATGCACGGATTACCCGCTGGTACCTGTCCATGCAGCCGTATCGCTTCACCATCAACTACATCCCGGGGCGGAGCAATGCTACGGCTGACTTCCTCTCCCGCCTGCCAGCGTGAGACCAGAGGTGGGGGGGTGTGTGACGGTCATGGAGCGACCGCACAGGGAAGCCCTTTGAGGAGACCGATACAGGAGGCACACACAGACTTTCGTGCATATACATACCTGTTTATTGTGCTTAGGTAGGGGCGCAAACCTGAGCGCAAGGGGGTATTTGTGCACGAGGGGAGTGCCATCCGTGTCGATTGTTTGGTCTTTGGGTTGTTTGCTCTGGCCAGCAGCTAAAGGGTGCCGGGCAGAAACGAGGGAATATTTCTTTGGTTCCGGGCCTAATTGGCCTAGCCCGTGTGGGTTATGGCCAGGGGGGGAGACAGAGGAGGCCCTGATCAAGCCACCTCTGTATTGTCCTTTCTCAGGTGACATAGGGATGGATTGGGTTTTCATCCATTAAGGAAATCTGTTTACTTGCAGAGTTGAGAAGTTGGGCGGGTGTCTCAGAGTCTCTTTGTTTGTTTAGGAGTTAATTGATTGTTATGTGTTCCCCGTTGTTTGTAAATGGTGCTGGCCGCCGGATATATGTTTGCTGTTTAGTCGTGGGGGAAAAAGTCTTTTTTTTTGGTGTATGAGCACAGAGGCTCTGGGAATGGGGTGATTTTGTTCTCTGCATTTAAGAGATTACCCAACCTTGCTGTAATTAGGAAGTTTTTGACCGTTGTTTTTAATCTTTAGGAATTGGGACAATGGATCCTTATTGTGTGATTCTTTTTTCCCCTAAAAATTAAAACTATTTTTCTTATTCTCACGCTGACCCTGATTTTTTTGGCCAAATCCACTCCCACTAAACAGCGTCCGCTCCGCAACCTTTCACAGTTGCTAATATTGCCTCTACTGTATATGTCTTATTAAGCTTGGCTGCACCTTGCTAATGAAAGAAGAAACTGTGCATTATTACCTTGTAATCCCTGTGATTGTTTTCTGCAAAGAATGATGTACTTAGTGCATGCATGTTCCAACCATCCTGCCCAGTGCAGAGGCGCGAGAGCCTGAAGCCTGTCTGAGACGGCATCAGGAGCAAGTCAGGGCTGCACCCTGCACGGGATGCCAGTCCAACACGAAGCACACACTCTGTCTCAGACACCACTCTGCAGACCTGCATGGACATGGACTGCAGGACAGATCAGCCCACACGCCACACACAGGGAAGGCATGTAATATCCACAAGCACCAAGCAGAGGTGGCATTCAAAGCCCTGTACTGCAGATGTCAGGCTACAGTGCCACACATTCTAATTACCTTATTGTATTGTATCTTTTCCCTTCGAACATTAATATGAAATTATGGATTTGATCAAAAAATCTTCTTCTGTTTTAAGTTGAAGTTTTTGAGGAACAGTATGAATTAACCTTTCCTGTCGACCTTCAGTATGTATGGCCGATTGGTTCCAACCCCCCCTCAGATGCCAAAATCTGCAGATGCTCAAGTCCTTTTTATAAACTGGCATAGTATTTGCATTTAACCTACAGTACACAAATCCTCCTGTATACTTTAAATCATCTCTAGATAACTTATAATACTGAATACAATGTAAATGCTGTGTATTTATATTGTACTGCTTAGGGAATAAACAAGGAAATTAGTTAGTAGTTAGTAGAGAAATGCATAGAATAAAGCACAAAATATTTAAAATAGTGCATAAAGAAAATACAAATAGGGAAAATATAAATTCATTCTCTTGCTTCTTTCACATGATATCAGCGTAGTGTTCAGCATGCAGTAAATTCACATTTAAGTTTTGGAACTTTCTACATTTTATTATTATTATTTTTTAAATATATTTTTGATCCATGTTTGGCTAAATCCACGGATGCAGAAGCCATGGGTACAGAGGGCTGACTGTATTAATAGGGAGTAACTATACGTTTTATATTTTATAACCTATAGGTTTCATATTTTTAAATCTGTATTTTCCTTTTAAATCCACCTGCTCCAACATCACAGGAGAAGCCAGTAAAAAGGTAACAGCACTACACACCTGCACTAATATCAGAGGTATAGACAGATTTCTAATTATCACTCATGATTTCTGCATAGATAAAAACCAACTGCAAATGAACATGCACCTTACTGTAGCTCACAGGGAGCAGCATCTCTCTGTGTCTACCATGGAAAAATAGAGATTCCCGTTTACACACACTGTGACTGAAAAGAAAGACATGCAGCTCAGCTACAGAGAGACATAGCTGTAGAGTTACCCCATAAATGTAGAACCTCTGCCAAGCCTTCAGTAATGTGGATAATTGCAAACATGGGGCCCGCATGCACAGCAGAGCTATTCGCACTTACCTGGTGAGCACGGGCTGCACGGCTCATGAACCACGGAACGCCCAGCTCGCCGCAGTCCCATCACGTATGAATCGATGAGATTCTTGCCAGCGCGGGACTCAGAGAAAGGACTCCAAGGCCATATTATGGAGTCGTCCTGTGGTGAAGGGAGATCATTTCCTTAGCCCATCTGGGAGCTATGGTACCAGCTGAAGTTTGGGCGTCGGGTGCAGTTCGCTGGTCCCTCTAGTCACTTGGGCTTCTCTAATCCACACCAATCTAAACCTAATCCACACACATACACAAACAAGTAACACTCTATCTGCAATTTAGAGACACTGATTAGCTTATAACAGGCTTCCCCAGTTCCGATCTTGGAGGGCCACAGATTGTAGATTTCCCTGCTCAAACACACCTAGTAAACCTGGTAATTAGCTGGTGAGCTGAATAATGTGTATCTGTGTTGCAGACTGGCCTTCCAGGACTGGACTTATATGCATGCCTTGTTGTAATAATGTGGTGTACCTGCAGGAAACCCAGATGATATGGGGAGAGAAGGCAACTTCCACATGACAGAGTGTGGATGGGATTCAAACATCATCTCTGGAAGCATGAGGTGACAGTGTTACCCAGTGAGCCACTGTGCCAAGCAATCATTCCCCAAATGATTCTTTTCTCCAAAACGAAATTCTGCTGCAGGAAGTACAAATTGTTCATGTGATGATTCGTATGAGTGTTACAATCATTCTTATTCATATCAGGCTGTGAAGCTTCCTGCCAAAATGCTCAGATCTGAAACAGAGTTAAACCACCAGTCGTCTGCTCATAATCCATAATTAACTTGGGTCCATTAGTTATTGCTTCGTATTTTGGGGGTGGGGGGTAGGGTAAGGGGAGCTTTAACAGAAAACATGAGCCACTAATTACTTTGCATTTGTCACTTTCGATTTGCATGCAGATCAGATTTAGATCCAAACCAGTGCCCGCTCATTTAAGTTTAATACTTAAATGTACTAGATAGAATATACCAGCTACAAAAGTTTGATATTAGCCAGTGCGACAAATATTATCTTTGTTATCCGTGATGAATAAAATATATGCATCCATTTGTTTTGTAGCATAAATTACAGTCGGCATTTTTTGATTATCTTTAGTGTTATCTGTTACTGTCTCGGGAGTCCGATGCCAATCTGCTGTCTTCAACCAGCCTTAAAAACAGCTTGGATCTAAGAGCCAGCTGTCCACCCAGACTGAGAGTCACAGGTGAAAGGAGAGGACAGCGAATCGGTACCAGGCCCTTGTCTGTGCCCTTTGATCCACAGAATGTTTTTCTAACTCTCCAGTGCATCATAGGGCTCGACTTTGCGCCCGTCTGGGCACAGGTGGCTTCCATCGTCCACAGCATAACCGTGCTGCCTTAAATCAGGACACGTCCACAGTGCGCAGCTTACAGCTGACCAGACGGAAACGCTGCTGCCAGCTGCTGTGGGGATCCTGAGCGAAGGTGGAGCGAACTGCCCCAGAACTCCACTCAGATCAGCATCCGCCATCGATAAGGGAAGTTGGAGAGTTCAGGGAGGACCTGGAGGTGCTGCCCTGCGCTGCAGCTGTTGTGCCAAATGCCGTCCTCTTGGCAAACGAGCGACGGCGTGTAACCGTAGCCTGGTGTGGAATGGGCCAGTGAAACAGACGGTAAAACCCCAATGCATTTAAGGCCTTACCGTCGGATAAATCATCGCAAACTGACACCGGGACCTGTGAGCCCCAGACCTCACAGAGCATTAAAAAGCAGGCTGACTCTGCGGGTCTCGCCTTGTCTCTTTCCCTCTCCCCGTCCTCGTGAATGATTGTGAACCGAAGCCCGCAGTGATCACACAAATCCAGGCTGCCGTAGAAACGTCCGAAACAATAAAAGCAGAAGCTGTCTGAGGCGAGCTGGGGTACATTCCAGTGACAACCAGAAAGGGCTGCCTCAGCTCCCACGCACCCGTCATGCCCAGCCACCTTCGCCTGAGACGCTTGAATCTGTCATCCTCGCTGCAGGACAAAACCACCGGCAAGAAGCTGACACTTTTGCAAGAGCAGGCAAAGTGAACCTGCAGATTACAGCTATGTTAGGAGTTTGGCAATCTGACGAAACTTGCACCTGTGGAATGATATTTTGCAGCACACTGGGGGAGAATATCTCACAGATCTCAAATCATATATCTCTTGCGATAAGAATTATCTCTACATATTTTGACCTATATCGGATTTACAGCAAAATGATTTCATAGATTTAAGGGCATTTTCTTAGACACTATTCCATGGCAAAAAGTAGTTTAACAAACAGTAATTTAAGAACATTTCACATTTAAAAAGCAGCTTATTTCTAATAATTAAGACCTAGAGTAAGTAAAAATTTCCTTATGGTGATGTCAAATCATTTAATATATACCCTGAAAAGTACCATATGCTGCCCTCTTTTTTCAGGTTCCTTTTATATAAAGTGCCTTTGATTTATGGCCCTAGTGCGCAGTTTTCCTGCAAAGCATAAATCACGGACGAGGTTTCCAAGTCTGGACGAAGGAATGAATGTACATCCTCCAAATCTCTCGAAATTTTTGCCTCAAAACTTTTACAAGCAATAGTATAAAACGCAACATAAAAATCAGCCTCAGTGCGATTTAATTGATTTCCTGTTTGTCTTATTTGAATTCAGTGCCTGTGTATCGAATGCTGACCTCAAACTGCCTGAAAACATAAAAATTAAAATTACGCAAAGAATGTTCTATATGCGACCTCACACATGCACATTCGCTAGTAAGCAGACGTGAAATGTGTGTGAATTAGAAAAATGCATAAAGAAGAATATTAAGTGAAAAGAATATTTTACTGCTGATCAAAGGTGATTATTTACAGTCTGTGACATTTTTTGATGTAAAAAGTATTGTTGACCTTCACCCCCCCTGCTGTATCATGGGCTGTTCTTGCAATCTTAAGAGCTGGGACCTTCCTTGGACCATGACAAACTCATCTTCCTCACTCTGGAGAAGTCACAGTTTTGCACCAAGCACAGAGCATGACCAAATGTTTGACGTGGAGCATGTGTAGGGCTGAAAACATCACATAATTCAGAAAAGATGTACTGTTCCCAATTTCTGAAAACTGCTTTCTTTCTCTCCCTCTCTCTCCCTCTCTCTCTCTGTCTCTCTTTCTCCCCAAGTTCCTTTTCTTTACCCACTATCCAACATGTGGGAGAGTCACAAATAGTGTACAGTTTGTGCTGACATGGAGGGAAAAAGCAAATAAAAACAGTTGCTTTGAGAACGGCTGACCCAGAACTTTCCAAACACCTCGATTTAGGTGTAAGAAAGGTGTTTATGTCTAAATAAAAACAGAGCAAGGAAATGTGGCTTCACTTTTCACCAATTCCCCAGCAACCTACTGTACTGTATGTGCAAAAGGAATTCAACAGCAGATCTAGGGAATGTAAAATCATGGCTAATTACTTCAGCAATCTGCCAGCTTGGCCGGGGCATTGATGCCTGCCAGTGGAATCGCCACCAGAGAGCACGAGATGTGAGACAAAGGACCTGTTTAATGTTTCCTTTGCCATCTCGGCCTTGTTAGCGGCGTGGCACGGTTTAAGTAAACAGTTTAACATATTGTGAAACTATGCAGGCTGTCACTAGACTGTGTCTGCAGAAAGCATGGAGATGAAGTCGCTGGGGCAGGAGCCAGGGCCACCACACCGGCTAACAACAGAGCTGGCACGAGTGAAGCGGGGCAACCAGCGAGGCCATTGAAGAGCTATCCACCCATCCATCCATCCATTTTCTGTAACCGTGTATCCTATTCAGGGTTGCAGGAGTCTGGAGCGTGTCCCACTACAGGCGCACGGCAGGGAACATCTCAGGATGAGGCACCAACCCATTGCAGGGCAAGTAATTAAACTATTTGTCGTTAAATGTCCTTTTCTTTAGCTTGATTGGTATGGATACGTTCCAGTAGATTCGAGAAAGTCATACATGATAACTGGAGCTGTGTTATAAGACAGCAGAAGGCCTTGGAATACCAAAGGAGTCTCTGGAGAACAGCCTCTCTTTAATTATCCTGCCATTGGCTCAGGCTGAGCTTCCATTTTGAGTGTGTGGGAGGGGCATGGCTGGGTTGCTGACAGATTTCTTGCTCATTCAGGACTGTGGGCTTAGCCTCTCGCACGGTCAAAGGTGTTCGTCTCACCGGATCATGCCGCATGCCTGGAGGTCTCTATGTTATGGCGTCAAGGTGACCCAAGAAACAGCAAGTAAATTAGGATTAAATGAGCAGACAACAGCATGTGTTTGAGTTATTTAAGCTTAAAATATGGATGTGTGTGCATATGTTAACCTCAACAGCATGGTATGTTTTCAGCCTTAAATCTATCACAAAGTATTATCTAAGTTTTATCCAAAAGAGGTTTTCACAAGTAAAGACATGAGACAATAACATTGCTGAGGGACAGATAGGAATGACAAATTCTAGGACAAGTAATAAAATATAGTGTTTCCAAATACAGCGTTTAAAGCATTAAGTCAGGAATCTTGCACTCTTAGTTGTTTGTCGGGACCCCGTTCTGTGGCCACTGCAATATCGGAGATTGCGCAACAAGACGATATTGACCAGGACCAGAACAGAAGGAGCGGTTAGGGATGTACAGGATAGCTGCTGTAGTCGGTGATGCTGTGAAATGTTTATAGGGCAGAATCCAGAATGAATTTACGGCCCCCTCGGTCCCACTTCTTTCCTATCAGATAGTCTTACATGCACTTTGCTCACAAATCATTACGTGTAAATTATGCAGGGCCTGACAGTTGGATTTAATCCTACTGTGTGCATTGCAGAAAGACAAAACTGAGTAAAGGGCCCTGAAAGAAGCCAGATATTCACAGAAACAGTTGTAATCCCTGCTTGAACATCTGAGAGCAATCATGACAGGCGCATCAAATTTGCGAAGCAAAGTCTATTTAAAACGCAGCGGCCGAGTCCGTATCCCAGAATGCTCTCACCGACTTAAATCAAAATACTAGGCGAGGAGCAGAAAGCCGCGACGTCGAATTGTGAAAATAAATGAGCCACTTTGGATTGCAGAAGTAGGTCAAGTGACCTTGCAGCTTACAGGCACCCCGAGCAACATGTAGCTGGTGCGAAGCGGCGTGAAGCACAGAAGGCCAGGAATGCGGCGGGACACTGGGAAGCGCACGCCCCCGCTGCCCCGTGCAGATGCTGCGCGTTACACTGAACAGGCAGCTAAAGGTTTACACAACAGTGTCTTCAGGATGCGGTCTTGGCACAGTGCTGGAACGTTCCATGGTTGTGTGTGTATTCAAAGCAGCCTCATTTAACAAGTCCAGCCAGTCTTCTGTGTGTTGGTACATTTTTGTTGCTACATTAACAAATGAAATATAGGACTAACAAAGCAACATTATATTATTCTGAGATGTGCTCTGATGCATATTCAATGTAAATTGTTTGCAAAGGTATATAAAAGATTCAATAAAAATACATAATACATAACCAGTATATTTTTATCTCAGTCAATTATCTTCGCTCATGCGTGTTTGGTTCAGGAGCGACATCGTCATTTGCAACGCACGTTAGGAACAAGAATTCCCCACACGAGTAATTCACAACTGACGTGGCTCCCATTTAATGGAAATTGCATGCGTCATCTGTTGCATGGATTATTATATCACATGCAAGGCCATCCAGAGGCCATGAGAAAAATAGCCCACGGTGGCAGGTAAATTATTGTAAAGCTCTGTGCAGAAAACCGTTAATGCATCACAGCCAAATGTTGCAAGCTCCTCACAGGTCTGCATGTGCAGAACATCCCCTGAAAAGCCCAGGGGTGGAGTGATTTGCCAGAGCCAGTTTTAAGAGTGTCTTACCAGAGACTTCATGTAGGGTTCCGACGCCACGTGGCTAATTGTGCCATAAGTGAGGACACAATGCTATACCGCTTCTGAGCTACAGTATCTATCGTTTCTTGACTGCTGACAGCTACAGGTCTATCTCTGCACCAAGAGTCAGTTTGGTGCCCCAGTATCTATGCAAAATTAATTGAGCAGATCGATCAGTGTTGACTAATTATGCATCAAAATGTGTCATCGAGTCTAAAACCCTGACCCACGGGCAATGTGGATTTCTGTTAATGAAGACCAGCCAAAGTACGTGATTAACAGAGGGGTTTTCTCTTCAGACACAGCACAAAATTCAATATACTATATGTTCACAGGTGCACAAAGTAATTAGGGGAAATTTAGTGGACAAATAAAGAAAAAAAGGGGGAGAATTACCTCTTGAGGTTTTTGCCAAATGATTGCCTAAAGAAGCATGGCTATGAAAAGACTCTATTTATTAAATAGTATGGAAGGAGTATGGAAAAGGGCAGCCTATCACAGAACTTGCCACTCTGGGACAGTGTTGCTGTGCTTCTGCAAATGGACGAGATGGGACAGCGAGACGCGCTAGGAGGACCGGCCAGGACCCTGAATGTGGAACGAATCCAAAAGGACCCCACGCTGCTCTGCCACTTCTCATTGTTTACGCATCTTCTGTTACTCGGCAATAAAGACATTTTTCAAAAAGCACGACGTGCTCTTGGAGCTAATTGGCTGGGAATGCCTTTCAAACCAGGAAGAATATAAACGTCAGAAGGAGAGCCATTCCAGGAGGGTTCATCGTCTGTTTTGAGATGATCCACTCGAGCCATCGTCTGTGGCATGGCGGCAGAGGATCCCGCGGCTGGTGCTGTTCTACGGAGAACACAAGCTATAAAAAAAGAAAGCACAGCCTTCCGCTGCAAGCCATGCCGACAGATGGTCTTACAGCGTCTTCCTAGGAAGATCCAGCTGCCGGTGAGATGTCAAGAGGGACTGAATGATCATCGCTGCCTCCCGATGCATCACTCGGATCACTGCACCAAGAATGACCATGATGTGTAAAAAGCACACAACTGGTATAAAGGTATCAAAAAACAGTGACAAGATGATGTGGTTGTCTTGGTCCCTAAGTTATGTGGGAAGAGCTTCTCTGTGGAAGAACATCACCAAAACAACCTTAGCATGCAAAAGCCTTTAATATAAATAGGCCTTTTCAAGGGTATGGTCAGGTTGTTCTGGGAAAGGAAAAAAATAAATCAAAAGTGTTTATTTAAGCTTGTTAAGGTTGGATGTAGTCGGTATTTATCCGTGAGCCTTATACGGTCAGTCGGCTTGGGGTTGCATGCTCTCTGCTCTGTCCAATGCACTTTGCACGTGTTGTTTGATCCATATGGCCTGTTGAGCCTCGCAGCGCTGTGCTACCCAGGGGTCGCAGTATTGCCAGCGCACACACGCTTGAGAAATGGCTCTTTAACCATCAGATTTTACACGCTAAATTAAAAAGGGAGTGCAGATATTTTTAATAACAGCTGGAGACACCCAGAAATCCTAATGTACACATTTCATCACACACTTTAAAAAATGGCCTTGGAGGGTCACTATCTCTGTGCACAAGTCGGATAATTCACACACAGCTGCACGGTGGCTAAGGGCACTTAGAAATTAAACAATTGTGACAGTGGCTGCATCCTGACGTATCCGTCACAAAGACTTCCAGAGCCCCTGTTATTATCATCTTCAGAAGAAGTTGTGTGTTATGTGCACCGTCTGTATGACTCAGTCAATAAAAAAACATTATCTTACTTACAAAAAATATATCATATAATTAAAAAAAGTGACAATCATAGAAATTACATATTTCTGTTTATAAGATTGTATTATTAATATTAACAACAACAAAATAACAATGATAATAATTATAACAATAAGAATACTTTTAGCTGGATCCATAGCTTTACACAAATTAAGAACTATTTAATTATATTTAATAACAATAGAAATGAATATTTTTTTCTGTGCTAGTTTGGGATGTGTTGTGTTTTCCATGGATAATTTCAAACAATATTCCTTGCATGTTACATCAGTACCTATCAATAAAAACAACTGAAGATGCGTGCCCAGGTTTCTCAGCTGCTGGTCCTGGGTAACGTCGCGGGTTGATGACTAAACGGCAAATGTTTATTCATTGCCGCTGGGGAGCTGTGGATAAAAAACTGGAATTTGAATGAATTGTAATGTATAAACTTGCCTGATGGTGGTTTATTAAAGGGAGAGGAGCAGTAAATTTTATGAAGTGCTCCCTCTGAGTAGGGATTGTAGTGCTGATATAAAAACCAAGCAGTTAAACTGCGACTGTCCTATGAAAGACAATTAATCAGGAATAAGATCTTCTCCACTTTCTCTAAGCACTTATTCAGCGCTGGGTCAGTCTCATCCTGGAGCTCATCCCAGGAAGTGCAGTGAAGGGATCTCCTGGACAAAATGCCAGTCTATGACAGCAAATTATTAAAGGCATCCAATGATCGTTATGATGCCGATGTTAATAAACTAGACAAAACTAGTTGTCTCCTGTAAAACAGCCTTGTGCTCTGTGCTACCTGGGACAGGCTCCTGCCCCCCCCCCCCCCCGGGAACCCTGACCAAGATAAGCAGTTAGAATATGGGTGGATGAAAATGGATGGATGTCACTGTCTTTCCATTCACCTGTGCAGTTAAGAAAAATCCAAGCCAAATATCACCTGAAATCTCATATCTCATACAAAGGGGCTGGAGAGTTAAAGGGCACCTTTCTGGAGTATCTTTCTCGAAGAGCTTAAGACCTACCAGTGTGACATGGAGTGACATTTATAAAATGGCGTGATTGGCGGTTTAATCCCACACTTGTTGGATTCATTTCATCTGAAGGCATGACACATGCAAACACTCCACATGAATACACACTTAAATGTCCAGTACCAAGAAAATATGTCAAACGTACTTCACCAAGCCCACAACATGCATAGTGTGCATTAAAAGTGTATACGTATGTAAAAGAAATGTGATGCTATTATGTGCAGTAAATACACGGTAAAGCAAAGTGTTTGGCATAAAATGATCATACCATCTTTGTAAAATTCCACAGGATATAATGAATCCTGTTTTTTAATATACACTAGTGGCCAAAATTGTAGAAACACGTCCAATTTTAAGAGACTGCAGAACTTTATTCAGTAGTTGCTCCAGTTACACATTTAATCGTCCAACATATATGTATGATATAACATTCTTTGATTGTTTATGAACATTACCACCAATACTCATGTACTGTAGTAATTTTTAAAGTGTAATGCCAAAAAATCTAGGTGTTTCCACAATTTTGGTTAGAACAATGCTAGTGTATAGTTGTATACTACATATTAATATTAAATTAATTATTTCATTTAAAAGAATAATCAACTGGCGAATACTGAATTAATATTATATAATTTCATTATTCTTAAAAGGTTTTTTTTTTGGAAAATACAGATATTCATTGGCTGTGATTGAACCCCCCCCCCCCCCAGACTTCAGTGGTAGCGGGGAATTCCTTTACTGGACCCCCTACAGGACGGCCTGGCTTCACATTACTGTGGGATCTGACAGTGAATGTGGCCCAGCCTTAATAAACTCACGCTGGACCAGGCTCCCGCACTCAGGCTGCTAACACAGCTGCTCACCAGACCTGCCACTCCGCCAAGCAGCCTGCCAATGTTTCAAGCCCTCTTCCGACCTCTCATTGGGCAAGCTGTTTCTCCTGGCACCCTGTGGGGGAATTTGTCATTTTGGTTTTATTTGATTCCCCCCCACCCCCATGGTGGGGATGATTGTGTGCACCATGGTCTGGCCTGCTTGCAATGAGGGGACGGGAACAGGGAAAGCAAAGGTTATGGGCACCCGGCCATCCTCAACATCCTAATCCACCTGTCTATCTGTTGGTCTGCTCGTCTGTCGCACCTCTTTTTATATCAGTCAGCCAAAAAAAAAAGGTGGGGGAGAGCGGGGGCGGAGCCACAAGGCACAGAGTACCATTCACATTTCAGACTGAAATAAACCAAAAACTGTTCACATGTCTGTAAGGAGAAAACTAAATTTCCTTTTGAGTTGCTTTCAAAAAGCTGAGCTCAACTTTATTTTAAACACTCTGGTAACGATAACAAAAGCCATTGTTTTTTTAAAAAACTCCAGAATCAGTGGAGCCCAGGTGATTCTCCAAATCCCCCACACAAATCTGAATCTGACGTACTTTTCACCAAAAAAGTCATGCCAACAAATAGCTAATAATCCGGCCTCTTGGCCTTTTTTCACTCATTACCAACACACAGCAGAAAACCACAACCATTTTCTGTACACACACACACACACAAAATCATTGGCAGTGAGAATATTTTTGGACAGGAACACAAAAAAGGGAGCAATAACGCTTAATTATTCCCTAATAGGTAATGTTTAAACAGAGTCACAGGAAACATGAAATACTGTAAACGTTCCAGGTGGCTTTTCAAACAGCTCCTACAGCCACTGATCAGGCAGATGACATGTTCAACAAACACGCTCCCTGACTTACAGGCTGCAGTGTAACTTTTCCGTTGGCCAAACCAAACTGGAAGCCATATAGTTTGGATAGTGAGCCTTTTATCTTTTGTTATTCTTGTGTAACTCAAAGACGTTCCGTTTCTAACCCCGTACAATTCGACAGAGGGCTACGGCAGGGGAGGTATTCAAGGCCTGCCGTTTTTCTGAAGCCGAGCGCTCGCCTGTGTGGTCGACCGGTCGGATTTCGTTTTCACTGAAACGTGTCAGCGGGTGTCAGGAATCCTGAGCTAATCACACCCGTTGGCTTCCAGCGAGGGCCATCTTTGAGCGGCGCCTCACACAGGTCTGTCTTTGAGAGGTCTGTTCGGCGATCAGGCGTGTATGTTTGACCTCTGGCCGCGTGGCTGTTCCTTACAAGCACTGCCTGTCACAACTAGGAAACTGTACACTGTATTGATGGGGTCAGACAGCGCTCAGTCTGGAACGAAGACAGACACTGCTGGTGAAAGCTGCGTGCACAAACGCCTGACAGTTTCTTACAAAAGCTCCCATGGAGAATGAGAAAATATCAACACAAGATCACAAAACCTATTTAAAAAATCATATTTATTTGATTTTACAGTGCAATTCAATACAGATTTTTCAGTGGAGATTTTAATTAACAAAAAAAAAAAAAAACTGCCTGCATCCTCGTTAGATCTTTTATGAGGCAAAGCTCTAAGAAGCACTATACTTTTTAGGGCCTACATTACTGGCATTGTCAGTGAACGGCGTGTCTGTGTCTGTGTGTGTGTGTGTGTGTGTGCGCGCGCGCTCTGCTTTGAAGTTTTGAGCAAAGGGAATTCATTCGTATAGGGGTCGCCATAGATCAGTTGACGATCAGAAGCGTTTAGTTATGCCTGCTTACATTTTGCACCAGTCAGACAGCGAAATTATATGCATTGTGAAATTTATTCCCAGGCCAGGTTTTACACACGTTATCCCGCAATTCATACCCCAGCAGTGTTTTCAGTTCCACTTCATTTGCCTTGAACGTCGTGCCTGAATAGCAGCGCCACACAGTGGCAGTCTGACAGCGAAGCTATGCACCGTGAGCTCGAACCACAGGTGCGGACGGGGGCGAGGCCGTGCGTGAGAAGATAACTCCTTCTGCAGCCCATTCCCCCTCTCTGTGCGCCCGTCACTGGGTGTGCGCCGACACTCTCCACAAGAAAGGAACCTAAACAAAAGAAAAACCGTTCTTTCGACACACGTGGGCTCAGGTTTCGCCCACCATTATGATGAGACCCATTTGAAAGAACCCAAGCAGAAGAGCCGCCGCCTAAGTGGGCCGACTCGCCGGTAACGAAAACGGCACTCAGAAGTCAGTCACGAGAGGCCTAGCAAAACAGGATCACACATTTGACCTGAAGAGATTCCGAAGTCCATTTACACAATGATTAATTACTGACCACAGGAAACTCCTGGCACGTCAGAGCCTGCACACTCTTGCCAAGGGGCAGCACCTCATTCCCCTGAAGCTCACAGATTGATTCTGTTGCCACGACACTCGTTACTCCACCTCCCAACTCTTCCGGAAGCCATGCCTGCAGTGGTCTTGGGCAAGTCAAGATTGATGTTATCGCCTCACTAAAAGGGGCTTTTGAGAAAGAGCAGAGAAAATTGTTCAGTCTCATTGTGTTGGCTGGTTACTTTGTAGGACCTGGAGAAATACAGCTCGCATGTAAATTTAACGTCTTCCAAGAGAAAAAATTCCAAGTTAAAAAAAATAAATAAAAAAGTCGGTCAACAAGTTCAAAGAGAAGTATATGGCGCTGTTTGTACCACAGCAAATAACATGTTGAAGATCCTTCGATTCTTTTTTTGGGGTCACATTGTTCTGCCTGGTTTGCCTGGCCATCTCCCCATATTCCCTGAATGTACCCCCCCGACATACTCATATATTAAAGTGGCCCTGAACAGACACAGTAGCTCCTCCATGGGGTGCCAGAGCGCCCGACTGCCCCCACGGCCTACAACATCCTGCAGTCTTGACGGTGTTACAGATATAGCTTTGAGGAGCCCCAGAATAGCCTATTTATCGCAGAATAATAACCATCATTCACCAACCCCATCACCGGACACACGCGTCCTATTTCTGTGGAGGAAAAGCAAATTCGCATGTAAGGCTATTCGTTCGATTTGCAAAAAATGGCCACATCTTTTCTCAGCTGGGAGGAATGAGTGAGAACCAGAATCACAAGTGCCATAGTGATAGTGCGAGGTCTAGTGTGCAACGAGAGTGAGGGGGGGGCACAATTAGCGCCGGGGTTGCAGATGAATTATCATCAGGTATGTAGCTTTGAGCATATGGCCATCACCTGACCTGGTTGTAAGCAGAAACCCCTGTCAAAGAGAGCTTAGGCACGTAGCAGCAACCAGAGGCTCAAACACTAACAGAAGGTCTGTTTAGATGGTACATGGTTCCACAAACAAGGCACATAACTAGGTAGTAAAATGTGCCCACCCCACTGAAATTTGCTCCTGTCCCCAGCTGACAGAATGTACCGGCTGTACGAAGCTGTTGGTAAGGTTGCTGGACCCTTCCGAAATATACTTATTGATGGTTAATAACTGTACAACTGTGCACGTGTCCACAAGGAGAAAAGTACATTTCCATTTGATTTCTTTTCGAAAATGCTGAGGTCAACCTTATTTCAAGCAATTCAGGGACGGTAATGAAAGTCAGAAGAGTGACTAGAGCTCAGCTGATTCTCAAAATCCAACACAAACTGGAATCTGACGTACATTTGACCTAAACGGTTGCCAGCAAACGACCGAAAGTTCAGAATTAGCTACTAATCTGACCTCTTGGTCTTTTCTACTTCCACCATTAGCAGCATTAAATTCATACATACGCAAATATATATATACTTCTGCATACGGGGCTGCGACAAACAAGTGCACAGATAAATCGCTCTCACAGGCCAAGCTCTTCCCCTCAGGACCTCACAAACACCAAAGGGCAAAGAGGACACCTCTTCAGGTACAGCAGTCCGAAACTAACCAGCAGCGCAAGGTTTCCACCCCAGTCTTTACCCATCCGTCCCGATTATCAGACACCCGCCCAAAATTGAATGGTCCCCCAAGGAAATGAAGAGCAATTTATGATGTTCAGAGGATCACATTTTGCCTTCATTTGCCGATTTGTCTGCATGTCAATATATCTTTAACTCTGCAATTATGTAACATCTTTCGCTAACAAATAAGTGTTTCAGGCAGCCATATAATGTCTGTCCTTGGAATCTGAGCAGTTTTATTTTAAGTGTTAATAGGCTTCAGATGAAAATTAAACAGACTTAATTTAACAATACTATTCTGATGCATTCTTTTGGTATAAATGAAACGCTCTCATCTCAGATCAATGGCCTTTTGTAATATAAAATCAATAGCCAGGCCTCTGAGAGATAGAAACTTAATAGTTATAAAAATGAGTTAGTTACTCAAAACGAAACATTCCCTGACACCCCATAACTTTAAAGAAACTGTATTAAAAATACACAAACAAGACCAGATCGTTTGATGTAAGGCAAAGCTCAAAATAATTTACCACTCTTGTCTGCAAATTATTCTCATCTTCACGTCACAGTTTATGGTATCATCACTTGCAAATGATAAATAAAAGTCATTTGAGCTCATTTTTGTGTGTGTTTTTTAAAGTTTAAAACTCTTCAAAAACATAGCAATATAATTCCAGCCACAGTTTAAACGTATGAATGCCCATGAAATGTCCATATTTTCAACAGAAGTTAAACTCAGTTATGCTGTGCCAGAATCTCAGTCCGCCGGGCTCCCTTTTCTGTATCAGATGAGTGTGCCACACCAGGGCGGAGGGGAAGGGCTCCATCCGGGTCACCTCGCGAACAGGGCCAAGGCCAGCAGAAGCAGGGTGGCACCAGGCAGGGGGAGTAAGCCCAGGGCCCCACCACATTCCATGGCATCCTCCTTCATCGGGGCAGAAGGCAAAGGGAGGACAGACAGAAACACCCGTGACTGCCTGTTCCGACACAGCCCCAAATGCAACGGAATTCTGTATTCAGGACAAATCAAAAATACTCAAAATGCTGAAAAGATGCCCCCCACTTAGCTCAATCTGTTACGTGCATTAACCGAACAATGTAGGATGTAACACTTATGCTGCCCATTCATTTCTGTCCCAGTATTTACCTGCATCTTTCACAGTTGGATTTATGATCCATCACGTGCACTTTCTCATGCATTATTTAACTTGTACCCACAGTTTCCCAACAGCACAGAACTCGCGAGAATACACAGATGACTTTTGGGGTCTCCGGGCGAGCAGTCACACCTTTGGACACGATGGGGAAAGGGGACAGGGAGGAAGAGACCATACCTCGGGGTGGAAAGGGGACAGGGAGGAGGACGTCATACCTCGGGGTGGAAAGGGAACAGGGAGGAGGACATCATACCTTGGTGTGGAAAGGGGACAGGGAGGAGGAGGCCATACCTCGGTGTGGAAAGGGGACAGGGAGGAGGACGTCATACCTCGGGGTGGAAAGGGAACAGGGAGGAGGACGTCATACCTCGGTGTGGAAAGGGGACAGGGAGGAGGAAGCCATACCTCGGGGTGGAAAGGGGACAGGGAGGAGGACGTCATACCTCGGGGTGGAAAGGGAACAGGGAGGAGGACGTCATACCTCGGGGTGGAAAGGGGACAGGGAGGAGGACGTCATACCTCGGGGTGGAAAGGGAACAGGGAGGAGGACATCATACCTTGGTGTGGAAAGGGGACAGGGAGGAGGAGGCCATACCTCGGTGTGGAAAGGGGACAGGGAGGAGGACGTCATACCTCGGGGTGGAAAGGGAACAGGGAGGAGGACGTCATACCTCGGTGTGGAAAGGGGACAGGGAGGAGGAAGCCATACCTCGGGGTGGAAAGGGGACAGGGAGGAGGACGTCATACCTCGGGGTGGAAAGGGAACAGGGAGGAGGACGTCATACCTCGGTGTGGAAAGGGGACAGGGAGGAGGAGGCCATACCTCGGTGTGGAAAGGGGACAGGGAGGAGGAGGCCATACCTCGGTGTGGAAAGGGGACAGGGAGGAGGACGTCATACCTCAGGGTGGAAAGGGGACAGGGAGGAGGAGGCCATACCTCGGGGTGGAAAGGGGACAGGGAGGAGGAAGTCATACCTCGGGGTGGAAAGGGGACAGGAAGGAGGAGGCCATACCTCGGAGTGGAAAGAGGACAGGGAGGAGGAAGCCATACCTCGTGGTGGAAAGGGGACAGGGAGGAGGACGTCATACCTCGGGGTGGAAAGGGGACAGGGAGGAGGACGTCATACCTCGGGGTGGAAAGGGGACAGGGAGGAGGAGGCCATACCTCGATGTGGAAAGGGGACAGGGAGGAGGAGGCCATACCTCAGAGTGGAAAGGGGACAGGGAGGAGGAGGCCACACCTCGGGGTGGAAAGGGGACAGGGAGGAGGAAGCCATACCTCGGGGTGGAAAGGGGACAGGGAGGAGGAGGCCATACCTCGGGGTGGAAAGGGGACAGGGAGGAGGAGGCCATACCTCGGTGTGGAAAGGGGACAGGGAGGAGGAAGCCATACCTCGGGGTGGAAAGGGGACAGGGAGGAGGAGGCCATACCTCGGGGTGGAAAGGGGACAGGGAGGAGGACGTCATACCTCGGAGTGGAAAGGGGACAGGGAGGAGGAGGCCATACCTCGGAGTGGAAAGGGGACAGGGAGGAGGAAGCCATACCTCGGGGTGGAAAGGGAACAGGGAGGAGGAAGCCATACCTCGGGGTGGAAAGGGGACAGGGAGGAGGAGGCCATACCTCGGGGTGGAAAGGGGACAGGGAGGAGGACGTCATACCTCGGAGTGGAAAGGGGACAGGGAGGAGGAGGCCATACCTCGGAGTGGAAAGGGGACAGGGAGGAGGAGGCCATACCTCAGAGTGGAAAGGGGACAGGGAGGAGGAGGCCATACCTCGGAGTGGAAAGGGGACAGGGAGGAGGAGGCCATACCTCGGAGTGGAAAGGGGACAGGGAGGAGGAAGCCATACCTCGGGGTGGAAAGGGTGGCAGGAGTCGGGGCGTCGCCGCTCCTTCTGAAATTTCAGCCGCTCGCATTTAAGAGATTCGTTATGTTCAGCCACAGTCAAAGAACAACTCAACTGCTGTGTTAGGCACAACTACAACGTTCACCGAAATACCACACCTAAAAAAATAATAAACAGAGATGAAGCTACTTCTATTATAGTTCATGCATTCCTGCGTTTCGTAAAGCAGCGTCTGTTACAGATCATCTCACCATTTATAGCCATTGTGAAACCAACCATCTGTCCACATTGAAGGGAAAAACGTTTTATTGTTTCAAAACCTCAGCCATTCATGTTCAAATGTCGGAATTTTTTAAACCATTTAGGCTTGTTTCATCTAAGCGTCGGCACAAGCCAAAGAAACTCAAACAAAGCTAATCTTAAAATTAAACCAATTTCTGCTCATATTTTTCCCCACAACATTTTTAAATAGGACGACCATTACATAACCAAAACACTAGCATCCTCAAAAGTATGACGCAAAGAAGTTGTTTTATGAATTAATACAAAACTTGAAAGCGTTTTTCTGATGTTCTTCTAAACTAAACATTTAAAGTGGCCTTAGACTTGATCATGTTGATCCAATAAAAAAAAAAAAAAAAAAACCTTTTTGAAAACCCTCCTCGTCTTTGATCTCTGCTGGTAACCAAGACCATTGTGATCATTGATCACTGTTAACAGTGACCAACCTGACATATATATTTTTTGTATGGCCTGGATAATCAACAATATGTACTAGCATTCTGCCCCGAAAGACTCATTTGAAAAAACACAACAACAACAATAATAATAATAACAATAATAATAATAATCATAAGAAGAAGAAGAAGGATATATATGATTTCAATGGGCTCCATGGTGACAGGCTTGGCGGAGTTGCATTCGCACTTGTCATCCACCACCACCATGAATAAGTTGCTGCTCGGGATTTGCTGAATGACAAACGACCTGAGGAGAGACAGAAAGTGCTTTAATAATGCTCAGGATTTCCCGTCCCCTGTTGCACACAAGCTCAGTGGCTGCAGTTCTCAGTGCTGTTAGCACACATTAAAGGTGCAGTCAGGCAGGGAGAGAACAGGCTGGTTAGACAGTCTGTTAAAAGGCAAGAGAGAAACAGGAAAGAAGCAGCACAATCTGATACAATCTGATACGATACGACAGTCAGGTCTTGAAGGGTTAATGCCTCTGCAAACAAGAACCTGAAGGATATATTTGTCAGGTTGCTAGCAGAGTGCTGGGTGATTCTGGAACAGCAGAGGGCAGCGTGGCTGAAACCAATGTCCATTGCTATTCCCGCACTGTAAACAGGCATGCAGATTCACACGTTCAGTGAACAGAGCACACTCCAATCACAATCAAGCTCTATCAGGTACATTTTTGTCTCTATGTTCCATCACTGTTATAATTGCTATTTCTTATTATGCTCACCAACAACAACACGGAGCACCTGAACTTCCCCTGGCGAGGGGATAAGAAGTTCAACAAGAAAGACATCGGAAGAGCAGAAGAGCCCATGGCATAATCTCTCTGAGGCAGGCTGCTTTCTGCCTCTGGCCTGTGAAATGTATATATGAGACATATATGTATGTATGGTAGATGAATTCCTTAAAATTAGTGTGTCGAAAAGTGGTCAAAAATACAGTGAAGTTAAATAAAATGGGGCTTGTTTGAAAGAACAATTTGGAAAAAAAATAAATAAATGCAAGCAAACTGCGGCAAAAGCCCACAGGGAAGCGGACAGGTTATAACGTTAGATGCTGCGGGAGCTAGCCTGCCCCCCCCCGCCCCCGACACTGACAAGAAATTTTAAAATGATCAGACAAATATTAAGGCTGGCTTAACTGAGGGAAGAAATAAAATAATTTAAAAATATGACTGTTCCAAAACACAAACAGATGTGGCAAATTATGAAAACCTTAATTAGACACTGGGGAATCAGGCGAGGTAATCAGGGGAATCGCCATTGCTGTTTGGAGAAGATTTAAGCTCATGCTTTTACACTGCTCACTTCCTACATGCTATGTAATGGAGCTGGCTGCATCCCAGTTTGCCATAGGACATGCAGATGTAGTCGAGAATGTTCTGTTAGCTGCTCACATCTACCAGGCTGACAGCATTAGCATCTTACTATTTTCATGGCTAAAAAGCTTTTCATGCTGCCATTGAAAACTAAAATGAAAAATGATGCCATTCAGCCGGTTTCTTCAGGCTCTGATTGACTAATGCATCTGCTAAAAGGTTTCCCCAGACAAAAGTTGATCTTTATTAATTTCTGCATTGTATTTTGTAAATTCAAAATTATGAACTATGTTACAGACATTTGATGTTAAAATTATTACTTTGTACTTGACACTGACTACAGGCAGCCAGAACCTCAGAACCCCTGAAATTCACCCTCCCATGTTACTGAAATGGGGAGAATGGCGGGAAAAGATTAATTGGAGCTATTTACATTAAAACAACCAAAGTCTATTGGTATTTTTTTTGCACAAGGTACCATGTTAATGCGTACAAGAGATAATCCTTCACAATAAATCAGTGACCTACTGCACGCAACTGAATGTAACTCCTGAATCCACCTTAGGATGCACCATGCAGGTCAGAGGTTCCACTCCAGGGAAGCAGCATCCTGGGTGAATTTAAAGATGCCATATCTGCATGACAAAAACCTGCAGGACTGTATTCTGCGTTTGAATGTGGATACTTACTCCCTTAGATGAACCGCAAGAATTACCAAGGCTCTCAGGTTACTTAACTTGCAATCAGGAGAAAAACATCCAGTCTAGAGCCATGCACTTTATAGCTCAGTCCTTTTGAAATTACTTTAATGTTGTAGAGCAGATGCTGCCTCCAAAAATGTTGCAGTATTGCAGTGATATTATTAAGTAAGAAGCAACATAGCCAAAGAATTACCTTTCCCTCCCACTCCAAGATGTACGCTGAAGAATCGTGGCTTTTTAGACAGTTTCCTGTCAGTACTGTAAACACATTAAATGCCGTATTTGAAAGATTACTTGGTCTTGAAAACGGAGCTCATAAGCTAAACAAACATACTTAACCTCGGTTCCTACCTAACCTTTGTGAAACTGTATCTATGGCAGAGGACATAAATATAGCCATACGTAAACATGACACCCATTCTCTGCGGCTTTATCAAGCTCTTCCAGGCTCCAGGGCCTCACACGCCAAGCGGAGGGAAAATGTGGACATGTAACAGAGGAGAGGGTTTCTGCTAAATATACAGAATCTTGGTCCTCATCACTGTTCAGGAAGTAATAAATCGAACAGTTTCATGTAATTACCGCCCAGGGCCAACAGCCAATGACACCACTCCGTTCAAACAGTCTGTACTTCCAGGCCAGACTAAATCGCTCTTTGGTCAGGATGTTATGGGTAAGAATGTGAAAAATTAACCCTGTTATTAGGCTGAAAATCAGCTACTTCTCTTATGCTGCGAGTCAAACTGATCAGTGCTGTTCAAATATATACACAGCAAATTTTAAAAAGTAGGAACCTTTTTCTGCCTCACTTGGCTAACAATTCGAGATCATTTTTAGCCGACTTAATTCCACAATTTATTGAACACATTTTCTTGGTCAGACTATGTTAAATGAAAATCAGAGTCATCGATCAATCATCTTCAGGTATGTATACTCAGGCGGTCACAGAAAAAAAACACTTTCAAACCTTTGGCACTGTTAAAATCTTTCTTTCTCTCCCCCTCACTTCATGCTTACTAAAGTACTAAAATAACCAGAACCTCAAACATCTGCTGTTCTCCCAGGATGTTCACAAGTTATTTTAGAAGAATGTTGAAGGAACATTCATTTCACCAATAACCTTTCTTTTCTGTTGCTTCCCAGAGGCATCTACCAACAAAAACACAACAGCGGGACTCTTTGCATACCACACCCCATGTGATGTGCAGATGTACCTCCTGCATAGGACACATGAAGGCTTGCTGTCGCGGAAGAAGGACAAATCCGAAATCGCGGAGTTTTTGTGAAAGAAACCCTGGTTGCCTGCTCTCTCTGGTCAGCAGGGAAATAGGGCAGCCAGTCTAGTTGCAGGATGTGGAGACTGACAAAAGCCTTCACATGTTTCTCAACGAGCATCAGTGCAATTCAGAATTATTCCATATGCTGGGAACAGACACATTGACCACTGTACCAGTGGACTGTGACGTACTAGCAGGAGCACAGACTGTCATCTTGGTGAGGTACTTGGCCACTAATTGTTTCTATATCTTATTACCAGAGGGATGTTCTTGTTCTTGGTAGAGTATATCACAATGGAAGTACCTTCAAGAAAAACATCTTCCCATATTCTTCCCATCTTCTCTCAATCACAAGGATGAATCACACATTATATCATTCAATATTCAGCACAACCCGCATCCCTTAATGTCTCTCTCCTGCTCCTCCATAAACAGGATAATTGTCACATGATGCTCAAATCTAAATGCTATGCTTCATCTATCCCATATATCTCTGACTGCATCTAGTTTGTGTCTCCTGCATCAAGCATGTCTGGTATCATATCTGGTTAATATAACAATTCACCATAGATATGATATGATTTGGAAAGATTTCCCTTCAAATCTCTACATTCTTCGTGGCTACTATATGGTAACAGCTGCTTCTCCTTTTGAGTTGTAAATTCCGTAAAATGGATCTGAGTAGATGCTCATATTACAGGCAATGCAAGCAGTGGAATGCAGTGGAATTACAGTGGAATGCACCTTGGTGTCACTGTGTTGATGGCAGGCAGTCACAGCTCTTCTCTTGAGGATGGTTATGGTGTCCCACAGCTTTCACTGAAGAAGGCACAATCATGACACATGGTTCATCTGAGCCATCTTCATAAGAATATGCATAGATCATGCTGATAGTAAAAGTCTTCGGCGCTTCTGAACTGTAGGAAAAGTGTGGCGCTTCTGAACTGTGAACTTTGCCAGTCATTCGGAGGCTGAGGTACTTCCATGATTTAGTACCTTTCAGAGTGAGCATCACTCTCAATTTTATGCAAATGGACTAACATGTTCAAATCAGTTGTTCATAGAAGGTCGAATGAATGCAATAATTACAACAAAAACTATACAATTTTTGAACCTTGATCATTTATGCATATAAGTAAAAACTATGGATAAACTATGGATATAAAGAACGAATGGCAGTGTTTGCATACAAATATTGCTAAAAAAATCATGAGTTCATGACTCACAAATAAAAGTGAAATTCAATTTTTCTGAGGAATAAGGCGATTAATAACATAATAGGAGGGTTATACTGGAGTATAGGAAAAGTCAGCAAATCTCAGGTCAAATAAAAATTGTATAACCACACATCCATGTGTGGAAAGTAACGTGGAAAGTGCTTAGTCAATGCAGCCAATAAACACACGGTCCGGAACAGCACAACCAAATCCACTGCTAACCAGCTGACTGAGTGCAACCATTGGAATATATGGAAAACACGATACACTAGACTGTAAGTGTATACACTCAATGTAAAGTCAATGCAGACAACTTTCTTACTTTAGCCTGCTATCCAATGGAAGAAATGTAAAGATGAGGTCATCTGAAATTGACCAAAAGTTTATATGGGAATCCCTTTTCAGAGGAGGGACGGAGGACGGGGGTTACGGGCACATCCCGAGAAAACGGATGCAAAACCTTTTTTTGTAACAGGAAAGGCAACAAACAGTGCAAATACAAGCACATGTGCCAACAGAAAGACTGAGAGACGGGATGACAATCAGCGTGAACGTTTCCACTCACGTGACACCTGATGCTACTCCATCGTCACTGTAAAATAACAGTATCTTTCCATAACACATACAGATAAACTGAATTACTTTTTTCCAGTTCAAGCTCACTATATTGACAGCGACTAATAATAAGTACGTACATCAGTATATCAATTCAAAAATAACAAACACAAAATAAAAAGACAGACTTCCCATTCAGAGTAAGGAATTAGATTATTATAGTTTGTTATAGATTATTATAACATACATAAAATTAAGTCAACGTTTTATTTGCGCAATGGCACATTAATGATTTTCAGTTTTAAGTAAATAAATACTATATAATAACATTAATAAACTAAAGCAGAATATTTTTCTCACCTTAATCATTTTTCATAACACGAAGTAGATTTCCTCTAACTCTAACTCAAACTTAGTTACACTGATTTAATCAGATTAGTTAGACTCTGGAGGCATGTACTCACTGAGGGTTTCAGTGGTTCTGTGACTACATGCGATGTATTTAGAATTACAGTTTAACACAGTGTTGCCATTCGCTGTAAATTCGTTAATGTGTTTCGGAGCCCTGCCATCCTCATTCCAATAGCAGGATCTATGTCCCACACTATTTGCTGTACTTTTGCCAGAAGGTCTTTTTAGTAGTTTAAATATTACCTCAGCTATAATTTGTGACAGTACTGTTTTGACTTTCCTATATCATGAGCTTCTTTTCCTTCTTGGCACGCTGTCCCTCCGGTCGCCCCCATGACCTCACGCGGATGCACACACATCCCACTTTTTTATATATCGTTCCCACAGCTGGAAGCAATGAGGGTTTATTCAAATGATGCACAGAACACCCCACAACTGCTTGACAAAAAAAAAAAAAACTAAATTGTTAATGGAGACCATACTAATTTTCTTTTCTCAAGAGGACCAAGCTAAGGATAACTCAAGAGAAAATCAGCTGCTGTGGATAATATTTTTATCGATAAGGTTTGTAAAATTAATCAGTGGTTATAGCGTATAAACAATGCATTAGGCGTTTAATGAAAAGATCACTTTAGAGCAGGATTCCCCAATTCTGGTCCTGGAGGGCCAGAATCAAACATAACATGCAGATTTCCCGGCTCAAACACACCTTATTCAACTAATTACCAGGTTTAGTAGGTGCGTCTGAGGAGGAAAATCAGCAAACTGTGTCACGAATTGGCCCCCCCAGGACCAGAACTCTGCTTTGGGGTGTGTGTGGAACATTAATTCATAGTATTGTGATTTGAGAATTAAAATACCTATTTGTATTAATGGAAGGAAGGCAAGGCAATGATGAGTGTGAGAGATGGCAATAGGAATCATCTCTACAAATATCGTGACATGAAGAAATTAACCAAAAACTGTGTGAACTATAGAACCAGCTAACTTTGGTCAATTAACTGAGTCTCAAGTTTCTACGGTCCTGCACTCTGCTTCCTAGAAAGAAAAATTCACTTCACAAGTACTGTTTTGCACACAAGTACTATTTTATCTCCTTTTCAAAGAAAACAATTTAATCAACAATTAAACCAAAGGGGAAGTGAGTACTAAGCTGTGTAAATCCCGTACAACAGCGTTTCCCAATCTGGTTCTTGGGGACCTACAGCTGGTCCATGTTTTAGCTCCATCTGAGCTCCCTGGCAGACAGTTCATATTTTTGCTCCCTCCCAGATCCCACAAAAAAGTGAACTATCAGTGGGTCCCCAAGGAGCAGACTGGGAAACACTACCATACAAGCTTGCAGAGAGCTGAGACCGGGGAGATAACGCCGGCGGCACGTGTTAAACAAGGCTTAAGGCCACATGACCAGTCCGAGGCCAAGGTAAGCGCAGGAATCCCCTGGCGACCGGCGGATGGTAAGACGAGCTTGCAGAAGCCAGGGACAGCCCAGATATACAGTATTCCACACAAAGACTGCGGCTTATCTCATCTCGTTAGAATTCGGGGCTGTTTGGGTGAGCCCGCCCAGAACACTTACAAAGAATCTCTCAGCTTGACTTCCCATGCCCTGAGATAATGCCGAGGGTTTCATGTAATGGTAAATAGACGACTTTTCAGGGAAAGGGAGTGCAGTGGTTAGCTAGATAAATGCGTGCCAGGAAGGCCAAAGCTGAAGTAATTGTGTTGATGTTGTCAGGAGGACACACAGGCAGGATGGTGAGACATGCCAGACCTCAATCTGAAGACACACAGCACTGAAGAGTCACCAGGCAGCTACACAGATACCTGAGGTCTGAGGACCTGCTCACCTGAGATAAAGAACTTTGAAGTCGGGTCTCCCTTTAGTATGCTGAACTGTTTTAATGAGAATTCACATCGTATCTTTCTCCAGGACTAATCCAACTGCTTATCCAGTGGAGGGCTGTGGAGTCAGCCTGGAGAGCTGCCCGGTAACCAGGGGAAGCAAGGCGGGGAACCGGCGGGGAAGCACCTTGGAAGGGCGCCAGTAAGACACGGGCACTTTTTAACCCAAATAACTGAATGTGAAGTTCTTAGATCGTATAAAGAGGCCACATACTTAAGTTAATACAAAGTTAGGAAATTCCTGTGCAAATGCCCATTAAGTTAATAAGTTATGGTTTAACTCAAATACTGTCTATGTGGTAATAATCTGAAGAAAAGTCATTTTAGAACTGAATTCACCTAAAACTATATCCTTTCCCTCTTTAAATCATTAGACACACCAAAATAATATTTAGCGAATTATGCCTTGCTTTTCATAAAATTCTGAGTCCACCCGTCCTCCTGGGAAAACAGTATAATAAAATTCCACCTTTTTGGACATTATCTGCATGGATTAAAGCAAGTCGGTTTATAATGCCAATCAGCATACAATTGTTTATGATGCAATGTGAGGCCACATCTAGACTTAGAGAAATGAATATTGATTTGTGAACCAAAGCACTAAACAAAAAAAACACCAACTCTGCATCTCACATGCAGCACAGGATTAATTTCACGTCTGTTATATATGGAGCGTAACCAGGGAATAGCTGTTGCTTATCCCCAGAGCTGGGTTTACCTAGAACGCCCAGCCCAGCACCTCTTTCATACCTATCAGGTTGCATTGTTCTGTATGGGTGATGTCTTCTGTTTTGTCTAAACTCTTGGGTTGAATCAGGTCCATCACCTGGTTCACTCTGGGCTCTGGGTTTGTATAGGGAAAGGAGAGTCACACAGTGGTAGTGGTAGGGGGTGGGGGACCCCTTTGGGGGTATCAGAGATGCCTGCTGCCAAACAGCTGTGGGCCCCGGTGCACTTTAAGGACTGAGTGATTGATTCAGGACAACATTGCTGCAAGGGAAATGCTGGCACCTAAAAGGTAACCTGGCGGAGGCAGACATACTGCAAACGTGCTTAAGGTGCGTTACTAGGCCCCCGCATGCCGCCAGCCAAGAGTGAAAAATGAAGACAAAAAAAAAAGATAAACACTGCCAGCGATGTTAAGTATTTCTAAACTATGCCCCCCCCTTCAGCATAACACATAAAAATGACTGAGGACAAAACTGAACATGCACCACCGTCACAGACAGCCAAGAGAAAATGGCGGTAATCACGCAGCGGGGAGAGTTTGCAGGATGAAATGTTTGCGACTGTGAGACAACTGTAGCAAATAAAACATGACAGAGCAGGATGGGCGCCTTTCTGGAGCATTCCGCGACGAGCGACTGAAAGCACAGGCCTCCGTTTTTTTCCCCAAAGAAGCCGAAACTGGGAAAGAAGGAAGTGAGATAAATGTAATAAAGTAATGTGGTAATTAACCGTACTAATGGAAAAGCACTCATTAGCATGCAGATTAGCTGACTGCGTTTTACGGCCCGTTCCTTTGAGCGCGCGTACAAGTAGGTCCCCGTGGACATGCGAGTCACACACCAACAGGTGCACCGATGGGCACTGGACTGACATGTTCACAGTGGGGGGGGGGGGGTCTGAGCACCAAATAAACATTTACACACTTGAAGCATCCCTCGCAGTCGATGCTCCCTGTGGTCTCCTTGATCGTGCGCTCGGAGACGAAGGCCGGGTACTCGGTGTCGCATGGCACCACCGTGGTCCTGCCACTCCGCTGCGCTGCGGCTAGAACGCAGAAACGAGAGGTGCACGGGTCACGAGAAAGAGCGGGCGGGACGACGGCAGCCACCCTGCGAAATCTGCAGCTATTTCACAAGTCATGGGAAAAAAACAAAACAAGAGTTTTACATTTCAATTTAATTATATATTTCATTTAACTCACTCTTTAGCCAAATAGTAAAAATAAACTAATAAAATTAACACTCAAATAGTTCCATAATAAATAAAACAAGGACAAGCAAGCTAAATACAAATACAAGCAAACTAAGACCGCAGCACAAAGAAAAGTTTTCTGACCTCAAACAGCTATTATTAGTTTCAAGATGCTGCCACCTAGTGCTAATTTAGTTAAATTACAAGCGGTTAGTAACATTACTACACTGAATACAAGTCTGTCAGGTCATCTGAGCCATACTGACACAGACAAATAGATTACAAGAGATTATAGTTTCCTCTCAACAAACTGATCCTTCTGGAAGACACACTGCATAAATAGGAAACACCCCTGCTTGCATATAAGTGTATTCTAACCTGATACAAAGCATACACTGAAGTCTATGTTGAATTGTTCTATAAAGGAAAATGTGATACAGGCCAAACACATTCTTGTGGTTGCATTAAACATCTAAAAGCCACAAGACTATGCTTGTACCTGGCTGTATGAAAAACGCACCACATCAGCAAGCTCATCTTAAGCAAACATTCAAATTGCAATCAAAGGGAGGCTTGAACATTTCAAAGAAGCCCGTTTCTATGCAGCTATTTTAATGACTGCGGAGCGCGTTCAGGTCCAGGGGGCTACAGAAGCACATGCCAGCAGGATGGAGACCCAGCAGAGCGGCTCGTGACTGCAATCTCTGGATTACTTCATGTGACCCCATCGCAGACGACTCACAGTCAGAATGGGCTCCTAAAAATTGGGTCTCCAACATTCTCCTACAGGGCTAAGACAACGAGGAGCCACATTTGGCGGGACGGGAAACCATGCCTTCCCCTAACCGGGGGGGGGGGAGAGGTAGTTCAGCTCCAGAGAGTTGAAGTCCAGACCTAGGTTTTGCTTCAACCAACCAGGCGAGTACTCTGTGATTGTTACTCTTTATGCTCAACTGGTCGATTGAGACAAAATCTTAGTCTGGATTTTTACTCTCTGGACCTGAATTACCCAATTCTGCCTCTAACACTGTCCTTACATTAGGATAAACAGTTTACTGTACAAACCAATTCACACAGATTACACCTTGAAACTACTGACTTTGACGTGACTATACAGTTACGGTACATTTTAGGTCTGTCTTTAACTTGTGTGTTTATTTATATGCTGTATTCAAATGTTTTGTTTATTATTTTTTATAAATTAATACATATGATAAATACAGTACCAGTCAAAAGGCTGGTCACACCTATACACAGAAATATTTATTTTTACTATTTTCTACATTTAGGAATAATTATAAAGACATCAAGTTATAAAATAACATATGTGGAATTATGCACTGGCGAAAAAAGTTTTAAACAAAAAAAAATTGTTGGGGTGGTAGCTCTGTGGGTTGAGACTCAGAAGGTCGCTGGTTCAGATCCTGTGGTCGGCAGAGTGATCTCACCATTGGGCTCTTGAGCAAGGCCATTAGCCTCAATTGCTCCAGGGACTGGCTGACCCAACTGTTTCCTCTACACCAGTTCAATGAGGTTGTCTCATGGGAAGCTTTTCCAGCTGTCCTGCAGGAGGTCCCATATATATGCTGAGCTCTCATTGGCCGCTTTTCCTTCACTCTCTGGTCAAACTCCTCCAAAACAATCTCTACTGTTTAGGTCAGGTGACCAGGTCATGTGATGCGACACTATCGCACTCCTTTGTAGATGGTCTGGCGGCAGTGTACACTTAATGGCCATTTTATTAGGGCACACTGCATGCAGTCAGCGAATCCTGCGGCCACAAATGAATACATGCAGCACAGAGAAAGGGCCAAGAGGTTCAGTTATTGTGCGGCTAAGTGTTAGAACAGCTAAGACTAAGTGATTCTGAATGTGGGGTGACTTGGTGCCAGTCATGACAGTTCCAGCATCTTTGAATCAGCAACCCGGTTTTCACAAACTACAGTGTCTGGAGTTTACAAAGAATGGTGTAATGAACAAGAAAAACATCTAGTCAATGGCATTTTGGTGGCCAAAACACCTAGTTAATGAGGTGGGGACGTGGCGAAATGAGTGTGGAAGAGCCAGACAGGAAGTCCGCAAGTTAAGAAAATAACAGTACTAGCGCATAACTGCTCTATCCCTGAGATGGTTCCAGAAGCAGAATCGCATTCTACCTAGTACTATGTATTAAGTGCCTTCCAATGCATGTGATTGCAGGTACATATTGTATTATATGCCAAACGTTTTAATGCCTCACAAGGACCGAAGGATTAATACATTAGACTTTGATATCCATTATCTTTATAATCTTATTCTTTTTATTCATAAGGCAACAAAAACAAAACTATTCGTACAACAGAGAAAAAAAAGGATGGATGAAAGACAGTAGAAAAAGTGCATGTAGGTGCCAGACTCATTCAGATGATCTGCCTGTCTTTATCTCATAATCGCTCAGACGAATGAGTATGAGAAAGTTTGGGGCAGGAGCCTTCCCATCCAATCAGAGACACTGGGCAGCCGGGAGCAGGCAAGGCCTGTGGGACAGTGTGTCGGGTCACCAGGTGCCCAGCCCCCCCCGCCGTCAAACTCACCTGCTGCAGTGAGGTCTGAGTGCCACCAGCTGTACAGGTTAAACTCCACTAGAAATCTAGAAATTGAAGATGACAGAATTAAATGTTACAGGTCTGGAAGCAAACAACACAGCTAGTTATTTAATTTTCAGTTCAATGAAAGCATAAAACAGGTTCATTCGTTAACGTGCGCCCATCAGCCACGTTTCTTACTGACGTGTAACACAAAAGGGACGACAAACTCTAAAGGCTACCTTGATCGAAAACATTACGCACATTAAGAAATCTTTAACTTGTATCCCATAATTACTAAGAAAGACAGACTGCGTAGAGACCACCCAGGAGAGAGGAGGAAGGCCTTAAAATCACGTGGGGCGGGGAGACACCAGCTCAGCGCCACCACATACGGTTACGATTAAACGCCACCGCGATTCATGTGCGAACGGCACGCGATAACCCCACAGCATCGGAGTGCCGGCCCTACAGGGCAGCCAAGCCACCGTAAAACAGTCAGTCCAGGTGTCCTTACATGACAAGTTCAGTGAAGAGCCATTTCACAGCAGCGAAGACAGCGAGGTATGGCTGAGAGAAAACAAAATGAAAGGAAACGATAAAAAACAGGGAAATTACTACATCAAGCCGGTCTGATCAAAACAGAGATCTACGTGCATACTCGTAAACTGCTCAATGAAAGGACAGCTTACTGAATTTCATGTCATTATGAATGTGGCTACCCCAGCTGTCATGTGTGGGGACCACCTAGGAGAGAATTTCCCCAAATGGCAACAAATAAATCAAATACCACATATTAGCAGTGAGATATGGAATTGAGAGAAAGATCCAGAATCCACTTTTAAAGACCTGTCACTGACTGTTCGGAACTTAATCACAGACAGCACATAAGTCCAACCCACAAAATTATGGCATATAAAACTACCGACATAAATCTGCACTTGTCAGTGCTGCTCTGTGCCCAGGTTCCAGTAAAATGTAGAAATATGCAGGTATCCATACTTGTGTAATTGCACTGAATTTCATGAACTGTTAATTATATAGTCTCCGGCTGATTACTCAGCATTACGAAACAAAAACCAAAATAACATAGACTAAAATAGAGTAAAGACTAGGAATAGACCAAAACTGAGAAAGAATTTTAAGTGCAGTTGACAAATGCAGCAATAATATTGTTTCTTTTCATAAATTTGTTTTTACAATGTATTTCGCATGCAGTGAATGGGGAGGAAATCTAACTTCAAAAACATATTTATGTGAAAGCAGTAAGTAATATACCATGTAGGACACATATATAATGTAGAGGAAATCAGTAATGATGTACTGTTCCTCCGGGACATCAAAAGGTGAACGGCACAACCATGAAATTCTTCATAGGTAGAAAATAGCTTAGAGGTCATGCTTGAAAATACTTACATCTAATAAGCTGCGTGCACTGGCACTGCTCTCGGCATCGATTTTACAGATGGCTTGATAGTTGTAAAGAGTGACCCTAAAAAGGAAGAAAGGTCTGAGAGGAGATCCAGTTCTACACAATGGTGCTGGGAAGCACTCGCTTCAGGTCCGGTTAGTTAGTTTCAGTTGAATTTTCTGGCTGTGTAAAGCAGCTAAGACAATATTCACAGAGAAGCCTATGTGACACAAAAACAAACAAGCAACCGGAGAAGGTAAAACCTCTAAATGCACAGACTATAATGACCAGATCACCTACAAATGATAGAGTTCTACATAAGGTGCTGTATGCTGGCTTTTTCAGGTCCTCAGTAAATTATCTCTTGATTTATCATTCCACTGGTTCTGGAGAGCGCCAAGCAAGAAAACACCAGAGAGGTTTAATCACTGGATCTTATATCCATCCAAACACGGACCGAAGGACCGAGTTAGACCCTCGACATGGCGCTGGAGACTAAGGACTGGCCACGCTCATGCATACCTTCGAAAACAGCAACTGCACCAGAGCAGCCATTAGCCTGGTGATTAAAGAACTGCACTGGAGACTCAGTGGATCCTGGTTCAGGTCCCAGAAGAGGCCAGGCTAATTTTACCCATAATCTAAGAACTTGGATGACTTCAGCTGACACTTACATGTACGATACAAGCCAGTATTTTTTAAGCCGGTGTGGCGTTTGAACCGTGGTGTGCTGTGTGTGCGTGAGTGTTTATAGAAGCCAAATAAAACAAGCTTAGTACTGATAGTTCAATTATGAATGTACTGTAAGTGGCTTGGGGTGGCATGGTGGTGCAGTGGTTAGCACTGTTGCCTCACACCTCTAGGACCCGGGTTCGAGTCTCTGCCTGGGTCACATGTGTGTGGAGTTTGCATGTTCTCCCCATGTCGTTGTGGGGTTTCCTCCGGGTACTCCGGTTTCCCCCCACAGTCCAAAAACATGCTGAGGTAGATGTGCATGTGTGAGTGCATGGTGTGTGAGTGTGCCCTGCAATGGGCTGGCCCCCCATCCTGGGTTGTTCCCTGCCTCGTGCCCATTGCTTCTGGGATAGGCTCTGGACCCCCCCGCGACCCAGTAGGATAAGCGGTTTGGAAAATGGATGGATGGATGGATGTAAGTGGCTTAAAGAAAAAGCTTTGAGCATAAGTGATATTTCATTCATTTGTCCAATAGGCTTTAAGTGCACTTGTCACATGATCAAATGCAGCTGAGAATAAGCCACCCTACAATCAGAAGATCATGGACAAATTTTGAAAAGAAAAATTTCAGAAAACGCACTTGATCCTGAACCAACAGGTTAACAGCAATGTGATACGTAAATCTGGTAAGTGCCAATTAGTAGTATGTGGTAATCAGTGGCGTGGGATAATCACCATATACAAAGTGGCGGAAAAAAGGGAAACATTGATGTAAGCATCTTATAGACGTTTCTCTGGATGAAAGCATCTGCTAAGAAAACGGGCATAATGCCTTCAGCTGTGAAATAAAGGAGAAGGTAGAGACATGATTATACAATGTTATACTCCAGCAGAAATACAAGTATTCCACAGTACCTCGACATAACATCTCCCACGTAAAGTCATTTAAAGCATACGCACTATGAAAACAGACTCATATTTCATTTTAAAAAAGTGTAAATAAATGCTTTAAACATGCGCTTAGGCCCACGCTAGCAGAAAAAAAATTGCCCTTGAAGGGGCTGGTAAATGCTTTAAGACCAGACTGACCAATCAGAGCTGGCTCCATGGTCTAGGTCCCACTAATGGCGCACAGCGGCAATAAGATGAATGTCAACTCTGCACTGAATGGCCTCTGAAAGCATCACGGGGTTCACGGGGAGCGGATTGACTCTCTCGACGGAGAATGCGGTGTGTTTATTAAATGCCCGAGGTGGTCTTGAGAAAGCGTCTGGGAGATCTCAGCTTTTGTTTTCCCAAAAGTTCACGGGAACGTAGGAGTCAGGTGTGGGGAGAGTGTGGTGTGGAAAGCGGGGGGCTTTAGGGGCTCAGCCTGTTCAGAGGAGGCTCAATCTGGAGACGATTACTAATGGGACGTCAGACGCAGCTTGACACAGTCTTAATAGACCAGGGCCGCTCTGCATACAGCCAGGGGGGAAGTTTTGATTATCTGTCATTAGCAATGACAGCAGGAAGGAATGTGGGTCTTGATTCAATTAAAGCTAAAGGAACTGATAGCATTAGCAGTTCATTTGACTTTGGTGAAATTAAATATTGAAGATTTTCTTCTGTCAGCTTCTCTCCTCCCAAAGACTCTGGGATTAGCATGGAGCTAAATCGCTAATACAGGACTGATCCGCGTCAAAACGGAGGGATGACTGCTTTGGCTGCCTGTAGTGCTGTCTAGGACTGTGGGTCGAATCTTCTTTCTCAGACTACGCTTCTCATCTGAGCTCTGGCATCTGCTAGCTGGGTCTGCAGTTTAGCTCGTCAGTGTGGGGATTGGCCGCACCTTTGGGCCTGTCAGGAGGCAGCAGGTTGCTGATGGTCAGCTAATCAGCACTGGCACCTTTAGGTGATGCTGTGCGACCTCTAACATGCAGAGCATTCAGCTACAGCAGCTTCTCAGAGACGACGCACTCAGGCCGGATTTCGGGTCCCAGGGATGCCCGTTAACATTTTTTTAAACAATACAATATTTTGTCCTTGATATTTAATTACCTGTGTCCATAGTTAAATGGTTTGAATGAGGGAAAAAACTATGTAGGCAAATTTTTTGGTAGCACTTTACATTAACTGCACCTTCATAATGGTTTTATGTTGCATTCATAAAACGTTCAGTACACCTTCATAATATATTCATTAAGTATTCAGAAATCATTCATAAACATCATGTATGTTTACATCCGAACATCCCTTAACAGCTGTAATATACATTAATAACAAACATGATATAATAATAACAAACATTATAGTTGTATAATCATGTAATGTTTATTATTAATGTATATCGAAGCTGTTAAGGGATTTTAGGATGTTAAGGTGAACTTGCTGCTTATGAATGTTCTATGAATGCATTATAAATGCATTATGAAAGTGCACAGCATGTTCTATGCATGCATAATGAGTGCATTATGAATGCATTATGAATGAATATACCCTTTTTATATTTAGATGTGAATACCGAGCATAATTGGATGAGATGTGGCCAGGCACCAAGCTCTCTACTACATTCTAGGTGCCCCCACACCAACCCCAAAAACAGCCCATTCCTCCCAGAGTGCACCCTCCCCCCCCCCAAAAAAAAAAAAACACACCCTCACCTTTTAAATGAGCCCATGGCGAGCAGCTTGCTCATCACAGCCCCCTCCACTTCACCAAAGAACACACCTGTCTGTGGAGGAGACAGGAGAAATTCCTCTGTAGAAATTACTGCTTCAGCGTCCATATCAGCTGCTGCGTGCTACCAAGCAGGCACAGTGGGTAGCCTGCGTATGAGTCTGCCATTTGTCTGTTCTACCCGTGATGCATGGACTTCCTCCCACAATACAAAGACATGCACTGAGGTGCAGTGATGTGTCTAAACTGCACATAGCCTGTGCAGCCTGTGATGCCCTGGCATCCCTTGCCTTGTGTCCTATGCTACCAAACACAGTCTAAAAGCAGCTGGAAGCTGCAAAAGCAGCTGGAAGATCAATGCGTTTTTAATGGCAGAAAATTTTAAGAGCTGCTGAACACTGTGTACCCCCAGTGTTGAGTACTTGTAATGTTGCGCGTCCAGGGCTGGATTTCCGCGGTAATGATCCCCCACGTTTAGTTAATGGGTGATTTTACTGAACATGGCTCAGTCGTTAGAAGGCAGTGCTGTACCTGGGAATAGTCTTCAGACACCAGGATGAAGCCATTGTTGTCGATGAGGTAACAGCTGATATCCTGGATCAGGGCCGAAGGGGGGGGGTGGCAGTGGAGAGACAGGGAGGTGAGTGATGGGCAGAGCAGGTGGGGACCCTGGGGCGGCAAGGACAGCGGCCGGCGACTCACCTCATTCTCGCAGCTTATGGAGCACATCCCGTCGAGGGCGGCACACTGCGCCATGCGCCCGGGGAGGAGAAGAGCAGCCAGAGTAAACAAACACGCACCCGTGCATGGCAACGGCGCTTGCGAAAGTGCCAGAAATGCAAATGAGGCCGACCGCGGCCGCAGAAGGCACACGCCAAAAATCACAAAAACAAACAATACGCTTTAAACAAAGATGGAAGCGTTCAGTGCTAAATTATGAAGGAATGAATGAGCTTCTAACGCCAGTGGTCTGGCGGTTAGAGAGACTGCCCTGAAAGAGGAACCATTTCGTGGAACTGCAGTTCAGTTGACTCATAGTCTATAGATATCTAATAACCAATTCTGGCACCTAGTCTGTCTCACTGGATATAACTTTTTAACTGGATCCAAGGGTTTAACTGGATCTTTGAGATACAACCGTCACCCAAAACACATGCTGCATTGTCAGAGAGCGGGAAAAATACCGCCAAACATAATTCCCTCATCGTCCATCTTCTGCTTCCCAATTTGTTAACACCCAAGGATAATAAACCATATCACAGCATTCTGTCTGTGAGATTTCAATTTTCCGGGAATCTGTGATCCTCGCACTTGTGTTAAGGTCCACATACAGTCCCAAAGCTAGCATGGCTCAGCAGCGCCCCCTAACCCCCAACCTCAAGCCCCACCTAAATAAGAGAGCTGCCCCACTTTCAAAAATCCATCCCTGTATGGCGTCCAACATACTGCCCTTCTAACAGCACTGCCCCTACAAGCACTGGGGTTTACCTGTCGGCTAGCTGTCCAGAACTTTCTTTGGAAGAACTCCAGCTTCATCTGGATCCCCACAGCTGTTGAAGATTGGACACAATGAAATGTTAGACTCAGACCGCACAGGCCCGCCGCATGAGTGCCGTATATCACAAGCTGGCGTTTATTAAGGGGCACGCATTTTATAAAAAACAGTGATGGTCAGCTTTTAAATGAGAAAAAAAGAAGAGATGGAAAGAGGCATCTTTCATGTGCGTGACAGGCATGGCATGATGAAGTCCTTCCTGTCTTGCAGGGTAACATTTTGAAAGGGCTTCCATAAAATACGTAAGTATCTCTTACAGGGGGCTGCACCGGGCTCTGCAGAAACAGCCACAGCCAATGGGAGCAGTCGAACACACAGCCGGCTGGAAATAGCCGCTAAAAAAGCCCAACCGCGAGAATCGCCTGATCCCCCTTATTCGTTTCTATGTGCTCCCTGCGTGACTGGAGCATTCCATGCGGCACTTCAAAAGGGGGGTGCTCAGCTTGGGTGTGAGCGGCTCCCCCCGATGCCCGGATGGACCCCCCCAACTGGGGCCAGCAGGCTGCGGGGACGGGGTTGTGTCCATGCATCCATCAGCCTCAGCGCAGGAGGCCGCAGCATGTGCTGGCAAGGAATTCCCATCATAAATACCGGGCAGCGAATGTCATGTCAGCCTTCCAGAGCATTACAACTGATGCCAGTGGCCAGGTGACCCCCCCCCCCCCCCCCCCCCACAATTCCTCACTCAGCCTGACTGTTAGTGGCTTATCATGAAGAAAAAAAAACACCCCCTTCATATTTAGCAAGAAAACGCAATGAAATGAAGAATCTCTAAACACATATGGTCCTGGTATTGCATGGTAGAATCACTTGGTATAACAGATGCTGTTTATTTTCCCATTTTACCGGTTAGGCCTGCATGACCCACCCAGAAAGGCGGCAGACTCTCCAAGGAGGCGGCGAAGTTACAGGACTTCAGCAGAGAGCAAACTAATCCAGCGTCATTTCAATTAGGAGACGGTCCTAAGCTCCGTACTAAATTTAATTCCTCCAAATTAAATTTACGAACCTCTTCATATACACAGACTTATATTACAATCTAGGCAACAAGAGGGAATATTGATGAAATCCTCTTGCGTGACCCGCATTTAAACTGTAAACATCTTTCTTTGGTGACAATTTCATCTTTTAAAGCTTCTCTCTCTCTTGCTCACTCAAAACAAATTTTGTTGCACCGTATGCAGCAGAAGAAAATGCAGACAATTGTGCAGCAATGTAATTATACAAACGAGAAAAAGCTGTGTGCAGTGAGGCCGGCTGAGCCGCTTCTTCCCTTGCGATTTCCTGCTAGAATGACCATGACAGAAATAAAACTGCTGACTGCATTCACGAGATGTGTGGGACATGTTGTGTAGTCTTATTATTTTAAAAAAAAAAAGGCATATGTACCTGCCTCGTAATCGGGTTTCCGGAAAATACAGCTGATGTACAAAACATTAAAACCAAAATGTAGCATTTTCATGTGGACCGGATGGGGATTGAGGCTCTAAACCAGGTCTCCACTGCCTGAGATTGCATCACCATCCTAAGTGTAGTGGAGAGCTCTGGAGCAGTGTGAGCACTGCAGGCATGATCCAAGGGGCTTTACAGCGAAGGATGTATCACGGAACAGTAATGTTCAACGCGGCATGTAAGTGTAAACGAATTTACAAGGCAGTGTAAAGGAAACGAGATCAATTCATACTATATTGCAGTCTATACAACTACTACAAGCTGAAAAGGGTACAAAAAATAACCTTTATAAAAACAGCTTGTGTCAGAATTTCCATATGATAAATGCTTGTTATAGACTCCGGCTAACAAGAACAACATTCAGATTACCCAGAGCGCATTTCACCGCAGAGCACAGCTTGTGGGCTGTATCTGTTGAGCTTTCCACATCATCACTACATAAATCACCCACACCTCACTTCAGTGAAGATGGCCACCTTCGCTAAGGCGGGCCGCATTTCATCTGTTCCACACTCACCAGCCAAAACCCACACACACACACACACCAAAATCCCCATGCACAGCAGCACAGAAGAGTAATGTTACCCTAAATATCAGGCGTGTCATTGGCGGGAAAGGTCAGCGAGATGTTCCCAGCCCTGCTTTTAGGGTAGCAGCTGGCTGAGCCTAATGGAGAATGGAAATAGCAGGAGGGGTAATCCCCTCGAGACGGGGTTCCTCAGAATCAGGCCAAGGGCTTCTCTACACCGGACACACAGTCAGCCTGCCCCCTGACTACAAAACTGCACATCACATTCAGACCCAGCTAAATAAACGTCAATACGTCTAATTCAATCATATTTCACACTTACGCTCAATTACGTTATACCATGATGGTGTTGAATTCTCCCATCTGATTGGTCAGAGGGATGTTGATTGGTTTTCTCTAACCGCACACATAGTGCCAGCCAGGCGAATCGCAGCAGTAAGTCAAAATGCGATTACAATGTTTAATTCCAACTGACGTTACTCACACAATATAAAATTAATGGAAACTATAAAAACAAAGAAAGCTGCAGATCACTTATAACAATTACAGTACTTCAGGCTGAAGGACAGGACCTGTGGTCAGTGATTTAATACCAATATGATTAACTCATGTGATGCACTTGTAGTCCAGTCATACTTCACAGTCCTGTTTAACCTGCAGAAACGGGCTGGTATGCAAGTCCGGTTTTAATTAACGCCAAGATGTACACAAAGGTTTCTTTGCCTCTGCCGGCATGCATTTAAAAACACATAATGCAAGGCTTGAAGCACATTAACTACAGATTTGGCTGACAGATTTGTACCTAAAGACAAGCAGCTGGGCTTAGCAACGAGCAATTTTCGAAGTAACGACTGGATTATTGTCTTAGCAACGGAAAATTTTTAAATGAACCACACTGGTTTGGGTCGTAGCTATGCAAAATGTTTGATCATTGGCAAAGGTAAGCAAAATGTGTGGTAACTGTGGCATTAGTGTGTTAATGCACTCCAAACCACGCATTATATGTTTTTAAATGGTAAAGCTTTAAAAGATGTTTAAAGTGAACGGCTTGTCTACATTAACCCTTACTTAACCAATTATTATACTCAGTATAAAGTACATTTCATAGTAATATAGCATAACTACAGAGAGGTAAGATTAAACGTAATTTCAACTTGATTTGAGAAATCTGTGTCCCGCTGCCTCTCATATTAGGTGGTTGTTAAAAGTTCACACTGTCTAGATTAATGATTAGTCATCATGATTCATCTCATCCCCCCTCCCCCCCCCACTTTGCCTGGTGGGGCTGTGGTGGAAGAAGGCCGAGCAGGTCAGAGCAGACCACCTGTGCCATGACAACAGACTCCATTTCATTCTGGGGAATCCCCTCAAGCCAGTGAGGACTCCACTGAGAGAGAGAAAAATCGCGGACCGTCTGGGGGTGCCTGAGGACTGCATTGAGGAACAGTGAGTTAGGAGATATAATCCCTCCAGTGTGCCCTGGGACCCCTCCCCTCCCAGAGCCTGGATCCGGTACGGCAGCTCCCTTAGGAGCCGATCAGGTGCCATCCTCATACCCTGACCACTTCAGCTGACACCTCACCATCTGAAGCAGCAGCAGCTCCATTTCAAGGTGCCTCCAAATCCTTGAACTCCTCACGTTTTCTTTCTCACTTCGCCACCACAGGATACCTGCAGTCATCAAACTGGTTTGCCTGTCAACCTCACAATACCCCTAACCCAACTTTCGACTCAACTTTCATGCAACACTGAAGAAGCGCATTAACCATCTGTCTCTGGATGGATTTCATCCACTCTTGCAGCTTTTCTGGAGGCCTCTGATCTCCACAAGCCCCCAACACTATTTCTGGATAAGAGGGAATATCCACCAGATTGAGCAGCTATACTGAGCATTTTCCCCCTATTTTGTCCACTCTTCCCCACACCAGCAGAAAGCGGAATGATTCAAGGTCCTGCCTTCTACTAGTGAGGTAATTCACGGTTTGTTAAGCATCTTTAGAGCCATCCCAAGATTCTTCCAATCTCCTCCTATGCATGAGCTTTGCCATCGCTTCAGCCTTTGTGGCCTGTAGGTAGCATTCAGCAGTCTCAGGAGCCCCTCCTTCATCAGCTTTACAGCTTCACTATGCACAGGTGTACACCAGCAGCTCCTTGGGTTACAGCCATGACAGGCACTGACAGACTCATGGGCACAGCTCTTTGCAGCTGATTGCACAACTGAGGCCTTAAATATGGTCCATTCTGACCTAATGTCCCCCTCTTGAATTCCTCTTGACTTCAGCCAGACATTCCCAGCAAAGCCTGACTGCCTACCTGGGTTATTGTGGTCACCCTGGGCTACTACCCATGCAAGGAATCTAACACATCACTGAGCGGCTATCAGGTACACAAATATCAAAATCAATCCTTGACCTTTGATCTTGGGTCCTATGGTACCATGTACACTTATGAAGTTCTTTGTGTTTGAACATGGTACTTGTTATGGACAATCGATGGCTTGCACAGAAATCCAGTAGATTCGGGAGGCCATTCATCCGAATCTCACCCTTCCAGGAATCTTTAGTCTTCCTCATTGGAGCACGAAAGTCTCTCAGTAGGACCACAGAGCCCCTAGCCGGGCCCATTCAAGCATCTCACCCACTTTCTCTAAGATGGCTGAGTACTCCGAAATACTGCTCGGTGTAAGCATGTTACCAGCAGTCAGTTTTACTCTCTGCAACTTCATAGTGTCATAGGTCTCATGGGGCAGCACTCTTGTCCACTGGGAAATTTCAGGTTGCACTGTTTTCTGTCTGGGACTTTTGAGACTTCCACCATGGGGAAATTCCAGATCAGGATAGACTTGACCTTTGACCCAGAGGTTTGTTTCCAGAGGTGAGGATGACTACTTCAAGCCAAACTCTAGCTTGGGCTCCCTCCCCACCAGAGAGGTAACGTTCCACATCTCCAAAGCCAGTGTCTGTTGCCAAAGTCTAATCCATCAGGGATCTTCCCACTCATACTTGCCTCCCAAATGGCACTGCAACAAACCATACCTTTCATCTTGCAGGTGGTAAGACCACAGGAACTATCATCATTGTTAGTTTTTGTTCATGCTAATCCAGGCCCAATCAAACTTGATGGAGGAATCCAGGTTCTCCAAGTGAGAAAAGTTCATATTTGTGAAGAAATAAGCTGATGAGCATGATGAGTGGCTGGCTGTAGCAAGATTAATGTATTAATATCGTAATGTTGTATTACTGTATTCTGGGAACTAAATACTGTCAGCAAGGCTCATACGTCAACAGGCCACACAAACTGAAAATGAAATCGAATTATAACAGAAGCAGCAAATCCTTTGTACTTATAAATAACACGCAACCTACATGCAACATAGCATGTACTGTATAAAGTAGATCTCCACTCTAATGAATTACATGACATTCAGGCATTTAGTAATTATCAACATCATGACCTAAAATTCCATCATTCTATGAAAGTGTATAATATTTATGCAACAGCTGGCTTCACGTAATTTATAAATTCAAATTGAGTCTAAAACAAAAAAAGAATGGTAATAATTTGAGATCATGGAGGCCTGACCAGGATAAGTGGTTAGAAGATGAATGTATGGAATAATTTAAGACTAAGCATATTGCAGACTTTGTGTTTACACCAAAATATCAAAAACATATGGTACTCAGAACTCAAAAAGGAAAATGAGCTTTTTCGGTCATTTGGTTGCTTGTTTCAACAGCAGGTCGAGAGACATAAATTAGCAGAAGCGTGGCATGTGAACTGCAGCCTGAATGCAAGCAAGGGCCACATTTTATGCCCCAATATAGCCTCCAGTGAGATGCTCATTACATAACTTATCATTCTAGTTAAGGGCTGGGCGTGGCCACTTTAAGAGCAACAGAACCGCATTTAAAGAACCAATAAAAAAGCTTATGTTTACAGAGGATTCGTTTTCAGTTTCTCATTTACAGACATAGTGATCCTAGGAGAATACGATATATGTGTCAAGTAATGTAAACACAGTCATGACGTCGGAAAACTGCAGGCTTATCTTTCCTTGGCTCAAGGCCTGAGCTAACTAAAAGGCATCTGGCAAGCAAAATTATAGGGTCTTAGTTGCTTATGTGTGAACACATACATGCATACGTGAACACAAATATGGCTGCATAGCCTGAAAAAATGCTGCAAAGTATGAATGTCTTAAGTGAACAAATCTACGCCTCAAAAGACCCAAACAATTATCCAAATTTTTAAACAGAACCAAATTTTATTTGTATCCAGATTTCACAGAAGAAACAAAATTGTGTTATGTGGAAGAAAAAATCAGAAAAAATAAGAAAATTCCTGCTGAATCTCCACCGTACGACTGCTCAAAGCCCAGTTAGGATGTGCTTCATTCCTACTGTTTGGTAACATATGTCTGAAAACCCCACAGCATTCAGATCATAATAACTGATAAAGTGGAGTTCAGCTGAAGTGGGTTAGTGCTCAGTGGTAGATCTAACCGTATGGTCCTGCAGAGAACAGCTGTTCTTCCAAGGCCTGGGGGGGCATTTACAATTGCATGAATAAAGCATTTTTAATGAATGGAAAGACCAGAACATTTTAAGTGAAGTTGGCGACATACCACAGGCCAATATACAAAGATATAAGCAAGCAGAAACCAGAAATACTTACAATCACCTGTGAGAACCTCTCTGCTTGCAATGTCAAACGGAACCATGTCACAAGGGATGGAACAGGAAGTTACTAGAACAGGAATGACACAGGCCTGCACCCAAAACTCAGAAGTACGCAGATAAGAGGTGCGTGAATGACGATTGAAGAACGTGAGAGGCCTGCTTCGTTTCACCGGGAGGTTACAGAAACCGGTGTGACCGAGGCAGTGGGAAACGACTCGAAATGCCTGCTAGTCATGGAACTGTGGAACATTAGGGTGGAGCAATCCCACAATAACCTGTCACAACCCAGCAGCTTACAAGAAAATGGCCTGGGATGCAGATGGTCTGTGTAAGGACTCCTCTGTCTACCCCATATTGGCCCGCACACTCATACTAATACTCATACTAAAAAACTGACTTGCACAATGACACGTGAATGCTCTACAGCTACTATCATTTAAATATTTCCGAATAAAACTAACTGACCCGTGGTATTTCACAAAGCGCTGGTACCTCACAAATCTCAGCCCCGCAGTGTTTCTCTGAAAGTTCTTTGAGTTCCTCCTGCAGTTCAACGATATACAGGGAGGTGTTGTCAATGTGAGTGGCCTTTAAGGGACTGGCATGCCATCCAGGGTGCACCCTCTTACAGGTCTGTTCTGTGCTGTTCTATGCTGCCAGGCTCCAGCTCCATCAGTGGATCTCTGTGATATATAATTGGTAGCACTTGTTAGTTAGTTACTGATTCCATGGTCGTTCATCATTTAATCAATCATGACGTTTCATTAATAATGACAGTTCATGTCCTTGAGTACTTGAATCGTAAAAGTTATTTGTGCCCCCTCATATAGTGCTACCTGACATTCTTTGGGACATTATAATTAAACACTATGAAAATGAGGAAGCATCAGAGCAGATAATATGCCTCATAATATATAACTATAATCAAAAATATTGGGACACCTGCCTTTACACACACATGAACTTTAATGACATTCCATTCTTAATACATAGGCTTTAACATGGAGTTGGCCCACCCTTTGCAGATATAACAGATTCAACTCTTCTGGAAAGGCTGTCCACAAGGTTTAGGAATGTTTGTATGGGAAGTTTTGACCATTCTTCCAGGAGAGTATTTGTGAGGTCAAAGACTGATGCTGGACGAGAAGGCCTGGCTCACAGTCTCCCCTCTAATTCATCCCAAAGGTGTTCTAATGGGTTGAGGTCAGGGCTCTATGCAGGCCAGTCGAGTTCCTCCACACCAGAGGCACTCATACTGTGCATGTCCTTATTGACCTTGCTTTGTGCAATGGTGCGCAGTCATGTTGGAAAAGGAAGGGGGCACCCTCAAACTGTTCCCACAAAGTTGGGAGCGTGAACTTGTCCAAAATAGCTTCAAATGCTGCAGCTTTAAGAGTTCTGTTCACTGGAACTATGGGCCCAAACCTAACCCCTGAAAAACAACCCCACACCAAAATCCCCCCTCCACTAAACTTTACACTTGGCACAAAACAGTCAAGCAAGTATCGTTCTACTGGCAACTGCCAAATCCAGACTCGTCTCCCGGATTTCCAGGCAGAGAAGCGTGATTCGTCACTCCAGAGAACACATCTCCACTGCTGTAGAATCCAGTGGCAGCGTGCTTTACACCACTGCATCCGACGCTTTGCACTGCACTTTGTGATGTAAGGTTTGGATGCAGCTGCTCAGCCATGGAAATCCATTCCATGAAGTTCCCTATGCACTGTTGTTGAGCTAATCTGAAGGCCACATGAAGTTTGGAGGTCAGTAGCTATTGACTCTGCAGACAGTTGGCGACTTCTACACACTGTGCACCTCAGCATGCATTGTCCCCGCTCTGTGATTTTACGCAGCATACCACTTTGTGGGCGAGTTGCTGTTGTTCCCAATTGCTTCCACTTTGTTATAATATCACCAACAGTTGACCGTGTAATATTTAGTAGTAAGGAAATTTCACGAATGGACTTACTGCACAGGTGGCATCCTATCACGGTATCACGCTTGAATTCACTGAGCTTCTGAGAGCGACCTATTATTTCGCATGTGTTTGTAGAAGCAGTCTGCATACCTAGGTACTTGATTTTTTACATCTATGGCTATAAAAGTACTTGGAACACCGAAGTTCAATGATTTGAAGGGGTGTCCCAATACTTTTCGCATTTTAGTGTACATACCTCTGTTCACTGACTTTACTTCGCAACTTGATATGTGCAGTAACTGTACAGTCATTGTTTGTGTAAAAGTCTAAAAGTCTAAATGAAGATTTTATGTGCGCCTGTATTTCAACAATATTCACATCAGCCTCGTGAAAAGCATTTCAGTGTATGGCTGAACCTATAAACCACGCACATGATAAATGATGGACGCTCACTTTGACTCAAAAGTAAACAAGCATGTATTTGAACTTATAAATTTACCTGAGTCTCTTGGGCACTATATATATATGAGTGTGTGTGTGTCTTTCTATTGTATTTAGTACCAGCAGATGTATGTTACAGCAGCTGTAGTTTGGCGTAAGGATAGCACTCCCCCAAATAGCGTTACATGCTGCATGCGGGGGCCTTTAACAGCCCCATAAGAAGGGCTTGACAAACCCAGCAGCAGATCCTGTTCCAGGTGCTCCAGAACAGCACCGCACATGGCATGGCTGGTAGCATCTTCACTGCAGTTTATCTGGGAACGATGGCCCACAGGAAGCTGCTAAGTGTATCACTGCAAGTACTGAGCTACTGTCACCGGCAGCATGTGGAGCTCCAGCGGGGGCTGCCGAAGAGAGGCCCAGTCAAAGTCACGCCGCTCCAGGCCTCCGCCACCGGCCACGGCGATGACATCACCGGGGCACACCAGGCTGCGACGGAACCTGCTGAGATTTTAATTTCGCCTTGCGAACTTCAAGCGGCCCGGAGGGTGGCAAAATAATAAAAAGAGAGCAGCCTGGGCTGCTAGACTGAGATCTGTGAGACACAGAGTGATACTGTACGGTCCACTGGGCAGGAACGGGGAGAGGCAAGGCGAGAGAGCGAGGGAGCGAGTGAATGGGAGAGAGGGAGACACAATGAGAGCAAAGCCCTGTGATTCCAATCACTGGCAGGCTGGCACGGGACACACTCGGCCTGACACTTAAGTCACGGGCTCCAGCCGGGTCACCGCGAATGCCAGCCTCATGACTCGCGAGGGGCCGACTGTCACTGGGGGACACTTTGACCTCACAAAGCCAGCGTGGAGAATTTCCCGTTTCTTACTGGTCAACCGGTGCACGCTTCATACACGACGATAAGAGATCTGATTTCCGAAGACGGACCACCAGCTACCAGAGATGGCAGGTAGGACCAGGGAAATTCTGGCCAAACCAACCCGGAGTTGCGGTAAGCCGACATACACATACACTCTTTCATTACTGTTTGTTGGAGCAGAAGTGGCAGCATTACTACTTCATGTCCCTCTATTGCGCCATAGCGATCAGATGTATTATCATATAATGATGCAGTATGACGTAAAGGCACATGGTTTTCATGGAAGGGGTCTCACGGTAGATATTTCACTTAGAATGATTTGTATTTTCTTTCTCATTCAGTCTCAAAACACCGGTGCACTTCCCACAATCATTAGCCAATGGTGAAACACCAAACAGCTGAAACGATTTCAGCATGAAGTCCATATTAAATATCACCTAGCCTCTCGCTCACCCCATTCGTTACTTTAACAATCCCACTTAGCAGATGTTTTCACTGGAAGCAGCTGAGGTCACAGTCAGGAAGTGAGCTCTGGAGCTAGTGTAACTTTCGGGGCTTCTCATTAACCCGATCTTCGTGTTTCATCAAATGCGGCGAGCTCCGAGCTGACAGCTAATTGGTCCTGGCAAAGCCATGGGGTTATAAACAAATGAAAGCAGGACCCAGAAGGGAGCAGTTGCGATGCCTGTGGCAACAATCACGAAAAAGGCTATTGGCAAAACCACAGACAAACGATGTCCAAGGCAGGGTTCACAAACTAACAACAACAGACATTCACATCAGAAAGGCTACGGGCTGAATCCAACCAGCACTCAAAACCAACAGCACTCTTCAGCGATGATTTTGTAACCATGACACACAGGCAAACGATCTAATGGATCAAATACAGGCATCTGACCTTCGGTACTCATTTTAACAACGTGCCCAGGGATATCAACAAAAGCTAATTCACAATTAACCACAATAAAACGGTTCTTTTACTGACTCTATTATAAGCGTTCTGTCTTAACCCTTTGTTTGTGTTTCAGTATTCTTAAAATTCTTCTTTTAACGCTGTTGTTCTGTTAAGTCAGACCATTTCAAATCCTGTATAAATCTTGCAGATTTAATGAGCACAAACCTGCTTTCATTTGTTCATCAAAGCGAAAACCAAACAATCGGGAATGCAATGCTTTACGAAAGTGCACTGAGCTATTAGCGCTATGTAATTGAAATTACTTCTATTTTACCCTCTCAAAATGTTCGGAACAACTGTGCATTGTTTGTGACTCAACCATATAACTTTGTAATCATTCCTTCAGGGATGATAATGTTGAATGCAACCATTTCCTACCATGATAGATTTATATGATGTGCATATGCATATATGTGGGGAGAAAGAGGATACAAAATGGAATATCGAAATCTATGTTGATGAAAATGGAGTAATCTTAGCTAGCTGTTGTTAAACATGAAAACGAAGTGATCTTTGTATGAGATAACTTGCTAGCTTAGCTAGCTGTCGTTAAACATGAAGATGGAGTGATCTTTGTAGCTTGCTAGCTTAGCTAGCTGTCGTTAAACATGAAGATGGAGTGATCTTTGTAGCTTGCTAGCTTAGCTAGCTGTCGTTAAACATGAAGATAGAGTGATCTTTGTAGCTTGCTAGCTTAGCTAGCTGTCGTTAAACATGAAGATGGAGTGATCTTTGTAGCTTGCTAGCTTAGCTAGCTGTCGTTAAACATGAAGATGGAGTGATCTTTGTAGCTTGCTAGCTTAGCTAGCTGTTGTTGAAGATGAAAGTAACTGCAAGCTGAAACTTAAGCCTTTAATGCAGCCAAGAACTCCAGGCAGCTGCGCAGGCTAGATGAGGCAATATGGTAACAGCCACTATAATCACATGTAACTCTTAGCTTGGGGCCAAAATACACCATAGAGAGCAAAAAAAGAGAGTAAATAGGCCATCTATGCTAGAAAAGAATTCCTCTAAAGGGAATGGAGCAATAATTACCAGACTTCCCTTGAACATAGTGTTGTTTGTTAATCCTGAGGCCTCTTCCCTTTGTAATTTGAAAACCACAAGAGCTACTGTGCGTAAACTTGCAAGAACATCCTAATTGAAGGCATAATTCTCCAAAGATCATCACAAGTACAATGGGTTCAGAGAGCTGTTAAATGCTTGGAACCACAGGAAAATATCTATACATGTATAATCATCTGAAGCTTCTAATAGTGGATTTTGTCAATTTCACCACAGAAGAAAATCAGTTTGTCTTAATACCATGTGTTGTTTACATTAAGAGGTTTTATTAAATGACTGATATAATCAAATTCCAAGTTAAATACTGCCAATTCTCAAGGCCAAGTAATAAAATATTGGCAAAGATTAGTATATTGTCAATAATCAAAAGGCAATCCAACATTTGATGATCATCATTTTTTATTTCAGAGCAAGTTTATTTTTTAAAAAAACTTGATTTCCTTTGAGGTATAAAAAAATGACAGCATCGCCCAAAAAGGTCCTGACTTGCAAGAATATTTGCGTGAAATTTTTAAAAATAAACTAATAAGTATTGCAAGCATAACAATGACAATTAGTGCCACCTGAAATGACCACACGCATTGATGATGCAACCATTTGAGCAGGTCGCATCATCTGGACGCTGTCAGCAATGCTGGCGATCCAGCTCGCCGGCGGATGCCCCGCAGCATGCACGTGCTATCCAAAGACTAAAGTGGTGGACTGCCGAGGCCGTGGTCTGCAAGATATCCCACGCCAGCTGCATCTTAACACGCTGGAACTATATCTGGAGCACAATCGCATCCACGTTCTGGGCTACACGGCCTTCAGGGAGACACCGCTGCTCCGCGTGCTCAACCTGGCCAACAACTCCATCACCACCATCTCCACTAATACCTTCCAGGGTCTCCGGGGCCTGCTGGTGCTCAACCTGGCCAACAACGCCATCCAGGATATTGACCGGCATCTCTTCAGGCCTATCAGGAGCCTCTCAGATCTCAATCTGTCCCACAACAGCATCAGCAGGCTCCCGGCCACCCTGCCTGACAGCATGCACAACCTCACTAGGCTCTCTCTGCACCACAACCGGCTGCAGAGGCTGCACTGGATGCTGCTGGAGTCCCTGAGCAAGTTGCAGGTTCTCTCCCTTCACAGCAATCCTTGGAAGTGCGACTGCCAGCTCATCGGCCTGAAGCTTTGGCTGGAAACCTTTCTCTTTAAAGGTAAAGAACAAAGCAAGGCCACAGCACCCTACAGGTCTACAGAGAGGTAGCAGATAGCGTTGCCATCTGACAGTGCTGAGCATGTGCATGTTCTCACTATGTCCATACGGCTGTTTTTGGGAACCTCAGGCTTCCCTCCACAATCCAAACACATGCTGTTTTTATTATTGCCTCAACATTTCCATAGTTAAGACTGTGTTTGCTTCCTGCTTAGTTACAGAGCACTTCTGAGATGATGGATTGACAGATGGATGGATGGACATAGAATCTAGTCTGCAGACATAGAATCGAATTCAACAGAAAATGTACACAGACAGAATGGGGCATTTTCAGCTTAATAAATTATGAACTGCCGAATGAACATGTCCGCCCACTAAGCTCATCACTAAATCAAATTTTGGATTATAGCTGGCATTTAATTATCACTCACATGCCAAGAACGGGAGGGGTAACCTGGAAGCGTATTTTTGCCAGCTGACTAACGCTTTTGACCAGTTAAAACAGCTGCTCCTGTCGGCTGACATTTTATCACTTTGCCTAAATGTACGGTGGTCAGGGCACCAATATTTTTTAAAAAAATGGTATGATGTGAATTATTTGTTCCAGTTTCAGGATAAATTCAAATTATTGTCAACAATCATTAAATAATTTTCCGCAATCGTCACACAAAAACTCATAATGAAGCTGAAATTCAACTAAACTCCCATTTTGGAAAACAACCTTCAGCTAACATGAGAACATCCACCCACATTCTGTACCCGCCTGTTCTATTCAGAGTGATGGGGGGGGCAGAGCCTGTCCCAGAGGGTATGGGCACAAGGTATGGAACAACCTAAGATAGGGCACCAAGCCGTCACAGGGCACACTCACACACCATTCACTCACACATGCACAGCTTTGGGAAATTTGGTAACTCCAATTAACCCTAGTATATTTTTGGACTGTGAGGGGAAAGCAGAGCACCTGGAGGAAACCCCACGACGATACGGAGAGAGCATGCAAACTCCACTCGTGGAGTCTTGGCGAAAGCTCGAACCCTGGTCCCAGAGGTGCGAGAGAACACAGATAACCAGTGAGCCACTGTGAGAACATGTATTATGCTAAATTCAGAATTCAATATTTAACACTTTCAATTCAGCATCTTATACAATTGTGACATCAACATTAGAGCAGAATGTACATAAGAGTGCAGTTGAGTTATAGCTACTTTGATGGCACAGCTGAACACTTCAGGGGAAAAGGTTATTAAAAAAAAATCTTTAGGTTATTTAGCAGCTCAACAAAGTTGAGTCATCATCTCAACCTGCTTTTAAAGATTTCATTGCTGGGGAATTGCCGGTGTCTAATGGCCCATTGTGTTCTCATTAATTACTGTTCCCACACAAAAGAACATTCTTTAACTGTCATCAGGTGAGGCAGGATAATGAAGAGTGTAATTACCTGGTCAAACAGTGCACAATGGTGTTGTCAGGAGTGATTTTAATGAGTGATTATGAACAGTCGTTTTAGCCTCCGCATCTGTTGTTCTGAAAGCTGGGCAAACAACAATGCCACTGTGGATGTGCGCTGACATTCTTTCTGAATAATAACCCCTATAAAGATGATGTATTTCCCTTTTCTTCCACTGCCTACAGGAGGAATAATGGATGAAATCAGGTGCGCACAGCCTGGAGATCTGAGGGACGAGGACCTCCGGAACATTCCGTATAAGCTGTTTGGCTCCTGCCTGAACACTAGCCAAAGCCACCCACTCGCCCACCTCCAACACCAGGCCAAAGAGCATGAGTCGCCATATTCCGGTGGCAACGGGGGCGGCGACCCCGGGTGCGGGGCCAAGCAGCGGGCACGCCCCCCCAACCTGCGGCATGCCATCGCCACTGTGGCCATCACAGGCGTGGTGTGCGGACTGGTGTGCCTCATGATGCTGGGCGCTGCCGTCTACGGATGCACCTACGCGGCTGTCACAGCCCGCTACCAGCGGGATCTGAGGCAGGCCGATAGGGCGGCCCCCTCTAGCAGGCAGGGCAGTGGGGAAGGCAAGGAGCTCCAACGGGACTCTGCTATATCTACAGCACATGCACATGCATGCTCTGCATCTATGTAGTTAAGTAGTTAAGGACAAAATGATGTTTTGTGAACTATTTGCTGTATTTTTTCATTTGATTTTAGACAGGCCTTTTGCCCTTTTTTTGAAGAGTTCGCCACCTAGTGGTGTCATAAAATACAGCAAATGGTTCACAAAGCATCAATTTGTCCACCACTTCTATGTAGAGGCAATACCTTTCCTGCAACTAAGTATTTGTCTCTGAGATTTTATAGATACAATTAACAGTTGTTCTGTTGTTACGGCAGTTTGTGCTTTTGCTATGTGGTCTTGATGAATCCATTAGGATATTCGACTGATTGTAAGACATGGGTAAACATATATGGTGTGTGTGTGCGTATGTGTACATATATGTATATAAACCAGATTCCAGCATTTCTCTGACAAGTTCCACTGCTGCAAATGGCCATAATATGTATTAATCAAAATGTTTCACAAATTACAGTGTGTACATCTGTTTAGTAGGATATTCAGCTGGAAACAGACAGGCAACCAAAACCAGAGAGATGCTTATTTTCCTGATTGTGCTACAAAATAAGTTGCCTCCACCTTGTCTTGTCAGAAGCAAAAAGCTCCCAAATCTGTAATTATAGGTCTCCCTGTGGCAGGACGATTTTTCCTTTAAGAAGCTTCACAGTCCAGTCATATCATCCATCAAATGAACAATATGCTGTAATCTGCTACATAATTGCGCATCAAGGCAAACTCACTTTATTTGTTCATTTTGAAAGTCATACTGGTTCAACACACGTAAAGCATTTTGTTTAACTCGGCAATGAATATCGGTCATACGATAACTACAGTGATGGGAATAATAGGGGGAAAAGGCTCCTGAGGGCCAGACTCTGCTCCTATTCACCAGGCTACCTGAAGCCATCACTCGTGTTAGCTAGCGTGAATTTTCCCACAGGGCCCGGGAGTGTGTGCTGTGTTCAGAAAGGAGAACGCAAACCTGTGCGGCTGTGTTACACTCATCGATGTCAGATAGGTGAAGGCCCAGGCTGACCTGCTGCCTGCTGGGACACAGTGAACTCTAGGCTGACCGGCGGCAGAAACGACAGCATGATAAGGGCTCACGCCACTGAGCGCGCTCAGAGTGCTGTTCCATCCCCACACCACCCTAGGAGTGATAATCCATAATAAATAAACCTGTCAGGTCCGCTTCCGCTGTCTTGCACTGTCCTGTGTTCTTCCACCTTTTTGTGAACCCCTGTTTTTTGTTACTGGTTGTCTGTATGTCACATTGAAGACTACTGGGAACTTCATCTCCTGCCACTGTATACATGTATGTCGACGCTATGACAATAAAGTCAATTTGACTGCTTTTCTGCAGAGAAATTTGCTTTAATGCGTAATGCAATATCTTAGGCACAAGCTGCAATCAGATGTGGAAATTTCAGGTCCAGCAATTAAAAATCCAGGCCAAGATTTAGTTTCAACCAACCAGCTGAGTACTCTGTGACTCTTTATACTCAACTGGCAGGTCTGGATTTGTACTTTCTGCATCTGAAAGGTTCACCTCTGGCTGTAATACAGCGGCAAGCGATACCGCTTTGCGGAAACAAAACATCTATACCTAATGCTTTTTCTTACACTGTATGCATAGAATTTCACATAGAGATGCTGCATTCTCCCAACATGATGTCACCAAGTCATCAGATGAAGCTAATAGTTTTGAATATTAATTCCAGACCAGGCTCAGCCTGGCAGATCAGATATGTATAAACTGGCGGAAATATAGTTATTAAGATTTTATCTGACATGACTTAATGAAGTCACAACAGAGCGGCCCCAGCGCTGCAAAGCACCCCAAGCTAACAAGATGCAGCCTCAGTATAGCTCCCTTGAGTAGGAGGTTGACTCTGACATGTGTGTTGACTCACTAGAGGCTTGATTTGATTTTTTTTTCCCCAAAAAAAAACATCTGTATGAAAGTTTTATATGGTCAATGATCCTGTTTTACCTGAGCTGTAGTCCAGCAAAGGTAATTATTAGAGGGTAACATCCTGTGAACCTTAAAGAATCATCTGATAGCTGATGATACATACCCACACACACAGAGTATACTATCCCTAAGCAGACTCTGACATGAACATTTCCAGCATTCAGGATCTCTGTGTATGCAAGCTAATATTCTTTGGCTTAGACTCACCAGAGGGAACCTGCTGGTCACAATAAAACTGACAGAAATGTGCATCCAGCAGCATTTTCTGGGACATAAAGGTGTGTGAGCTGCAGAGGTGATGGAGAGGTGGAGGGACATGTGTCTTTAATGGCATGGGGTCATATCGCCTTTACACCCGGGAGGCCCGCTGTGGTGCCTCACGCGGCTTCCAGCTCCAGGAGCAGCCCCAGGGTCCTACATCCCCACGGTTTTTATACCAATACATTCAGACCTCTGTTTCACCTTTTCCCCTCCACGCCACTCTTCAGTCATCGCCAGCTGACCTCTCAGGAAACAGTATTTTAATTGCAATCCAGTTTGGCAGCATGGAAATCTTCAGGTGCACATCCATTTCTTAAACGTATGAGTCAAAAAAAATTATGGATTTTTGAATAATGCCGAATTGCGATGTTTAGGGATCCTGGCCAGATGAAAATTTATGAGGTGGACGTGGGAGATCCTCCCATGAATCTGTCGTGCAGAAGCTTGTTTAAGCTCCTCCGCTGACGGGGAAGGCAGACAGCAGCACTGCCCCCTCATCAGACCTACACTGCCACTGCTGCCCCCCCCACCCAGCCATACCTCTCTGGTCAGATGAAAATGATTTGAGTTGACGTTACTGCAATGCCCACAATAAAAATAAAAATGCCCCCAATCTGACTTGTCGGCTGAGGAGCATGTCAGGACACCGCTGCAGCTGCCCATCCCACTCCAAGCCCTTCAGCCCCCCGAAAACAGAATCATATCTGACACGCTATTTATCAACATACTGATAATGAAAATACCATTCTGTCTAATCCCATTAATACCATTCAGCTACTCATTAATTGTACATAAGTCCTTTTATTAATTGTACGCTTACACTGGCAACAATAAAAGTAACCAAACTCTGACAGTGGGATTGCAGGTCGATTCCCGGAGCAGGAATGTAGGTTCGTTAACGTTTCTCTCTGGATAAATCGCTGCAGAAGGCACATACCCGCATACAGTGCCTGTATTCTGGGGTCACAGCTCAAGGTCAGACAGCCTGGCTATAAACCGCTAGAGCGATGCAGTTAATGACCCCAAGCCCCCTTCCCGCCCAGAAGGGGGCGCTATCCCGCATGGGGCTCTGTGCACTAAGGAGTAATGGTAACTGCTCCAGAGAGCTTCCTGCTTCCCAAAATAAACATTTTTTTGGGTGGGGGAGGCTGCCAAGCATAAACACTGTGGAAAATGTGAAAAGGACGTATTCACACGCACCGAAAACCTACGACCGTCCAAGGCTCGCCCATCTACTTTGCTTTATGGTACAAGCAGCAATGTGAGCCTCCTCAGAGCATCTGCATTTTGTAAGGAGATCAAGAGTCCGCCTCTGTGGAGCCGCACTGGCACACGGCGTGCACAGGATGGAGACACACGCCTGCCCGGGGTTAACGGCTATTATCAAGCTCTGAGGAACGGCCAGCCAGGCATGAGGGCGGAACAGGAGAGCTCCACCAAACCGATACTGCTATACTGCCCAGTTCCAGAAAGATCTTGGGGGATTAGTTGCGATTACCTAATCGTGCTGTTTATGGCCATTTATGTTGCAGCCTGGAGTTTTGTGACGTCTGTGTAAGAAGAGGGATCTCTGGGACTCACCTGCAGCTATGGGAGACTTTCTTTCATCAAACAGCTGGATGGCAGTGCTGGCTAACACCACACTTTTGTTTTCAGACCCTGGGGGAAAATAAAGCAACAGAAAATCTCCATGTTAGCGCCGATGCTCTTAGCATGCAGACCAAAGAAAACGTCTTAAAGCAGGAGCATCAGTTACAGAAGCAGTGACCATCTTTTTTTGTGCCTTCAAACCTAAATGTAACAGAAATCATATACTGCTCAGGAAGAAAACTTTTTTTTATTAGACTTGTATTAGAGTGAAATTTGACAGGCAGGAAGTGCATTTCTTGAACCCACATTCTTTCAATAAAAAGCTTCCGATCTCAAATAAATTGCTTCTAGAGAGACGCTTAAATGGATGCACATGAAGCGTTTCATTTCGGAGGGTCACGCCACATAAATACGAAATCCCACCCTAACATATCCAATTTCAACCCTCATTGCACAGCACTGTCTACTGAAGAACAAGTGAACATTAATCAACGTAAAAATGACAAACTGTAGAGAATCAATAACGTCGGGAAACAACTCGGGAATGAAAGCGGCTCATGTTTCCCAAAACTCATTTACGCGTTTCTAATTTTAAACTCTTTTTAACATTTGGAAACAATACGCCACAAGATCCTGCAAACAGATACAAGACCAAAACCATCGAAAGTTCAACATCTTCTCTTTTCCAAAGAAGGAAAAACATACTGCAAGGAAAAAAAATCAAAATACTCAATATTCAGTTTCAATTCGATTTGCGATGCCAGTTTTCAACCCAAAGTTCTCCTCCTGGCCATAAGGTGGCACTATCTTCACAGTTATTATTTAAAAATTCACGTTTACAGTTTACAGGATGCCATTATTTCCTTTTACTATTTAAATATAATAATACACTTTTTAAAATAATTGATATAATAATGATTTTAATGAATAACTAAAAACAATAACAAGAAGTCAGAAGAGACGATTACATGATTAACAATAAATGAACAGCGGTTACCATTAAGGAGACTGCAGAAAAGCCCATGTTAACTGTTATCATCAGCTTGGTAGGAGTGTGAGTGGGAGCCTGTTAGGAATAACATGGAGAATCCAAGGCCTCCGGGCCAGCAGCACATTTGCAACGCCGGAGCGGGACACGGCGCACACGCTGACTGCAGACAGAATGGGCTCCATCCATCCATTTTCCAAACCGCTTATCCTACTGGGTCGCGGGGGGTCCGGAGCCCATCCCGGAAGCATTGGGCACGAGGCAGGGAACAACCCAGGATGGGAGGCCAGCCCATCGCAGGGCCAGAACGGGCTCATGCCGGATTTATTAATCATAGCCAAACAAACAACGGGAAGGGCAGTTGCTTCATCTGCATCTTACGTGTCTTATGTTCTCATTTGTAGAGGAAATCTGATGAAAAGGCCACGTCCCTGGGATGTAATCCTCCCGATACTCAGAAATGCCACATTTTACCGAAAGCCATTTTCCACAAAAAACTGTCAAAACAGGAACCCAGTTCTTCTAACAATCTATCACCTCCTTTTAAAGGATAAAATATTCCCTTCTATCCAACTGTTTGTCCAGTATATTATGGGATGGGGGGGGGCTGGAGCCTGGCCCAGGCAGCACAGGCGAGGGGAGAGCTCCAGCTGGGGCACACAGGCAGACTTACACCAGGAACCATTTCAATATGACTGAAATGTTACACGTTTAAATTAAATATTCTTTGATCTATATTTTGTATATATGTCTTTAATCCTCTCCATCTCATCCATTAATTTACTGTTGGTTTCTACTTGTGACAAATAAAATGTGATATATCTTGTAGAGCTCCAGTAACTTCTGTATATATCTGTGTATTTGAATATCTCTACATACTTATATATTTTCCTGTACAGCATACCCTATGTCCTCCTGGATTCTGGCTTCTTCTACATGCTTGTACTTAACTTTAAATTAATATTGTACTTTCTGTTAAGAATGAAATTCTTACATTTTCAGTTAGACGCAAACTGCATTTTATTGGCAATGTACTTATTCTCTGTAGAATGACAAAACATTAATCTAATCTAACGTAAACTAAAGAAATCAATCAGCTTAACAGCGTGATGTTGGCCTAGAGAAAGACATCTGCATGACGTCTGGAGAAGCTGCATGACTCACATCCACACAAAGTGGAGGTGGGATGTGAACCTCTCACCTGGGATGTGCGAGGCTGCTCACCAAAGCATCCGGCAACCAAAATGCTTCCACATCACTCCTAAATTACTGACAAAATCACCCGAAAGCTTGACTGGAGTTCATGGGTCTCTTTTTTTTACTAGGCAACAATAAGCACTTTGCAATCAAATTCAGACACACGAAGGACAGGCTGGTTTGCTGAAACATAGGGAGCTTCCCTCAGCTTCCGGGGTAAGAAATCAGGGTTCAGTCCTTGCAGGTGAGTGAGCGGGAGGTGATGACTGGACTAGATGGTGCCAATCTAATGCCGCCCAGCCTTTCAGTAAGGAGAAGGAGGAAAACGAATGCATCCCAGACCTTCCAAAGCCCTCTGATGAGCTTCACAGAACAATCTATGAGGGCCCCACCTGGGAAAATCGAAATGGCTCCAGACGCGACTTCAGTGGCAAAAGCAAAGCGGTCAACATCTATCATTTATAAGCAATCATTGGATGAAAATTTACCAGTCAGAAAAAATTAAAGTGTAATAACATAGGAAATACATAAATGATAGTAAGAAATGTCTGATGTTAAAATAGTGTGTAATGCTTTGAAACACCACGTGCCTTTTCGGCAGAGGGAGGGAAAACATGTAGGTCAGAGATGCAATGCCTCGTGAAAACCACAGGGGCAGCTTCAGAGCAGTGTGTCTGAGGCGGAACGTCGGGCAGCACCCCGGCGAGGAAGAGCGTCAGTGTTTTATACAATAATAAGAAGGTAACATGGCTGCGTGGGGGGAGTGGCTGGCTTTCTGGGGGGGGTGGAGACGCACTTACCTGCGCCGAAGGGGAGAGAGTAGATGAAGGTACCGGGGACCTGCTCCGCCGCTCGCTTATACCACAGCGGGAAGTGGTCAGCATTGAACACTCCTTCTTTGTCTTCAGCTGTCAGGAAGTCTCTTGAAATAGACAGAAAGACAGAGGTGATGGAAAGCGAAAGCCACGGAAAACGTGCTATCAGCAGCAGCATCTTCATCACCAATCTTACCATGAATGGAACCGTAAAATGTACAGAATAAAGAGGTATTTATGACATAAAAACACTTCATAATATACTAATTAGACAGACAGACAAAATAGATAGATAGATAGATAGATAGATAAGTAAGTAAAAAAAAGACTTTTAGACATTAATAGGAAGTAACAATAAATAATGAACCTCCTTTAACAGTAAATAGTAACATTGCGCAGAACATCAGAGAAGGTATTGATCAGGATTCTGGCTCAGAAAAAATAAGCAGGATTCCACAGTCCTTAAGTGTACTAATTGGACTGCTCTGCTCTTTCTGGAGGATTGTACCGTGAATGAATGTGCTGTTCATTGTACAATGCACTGGACAAGACAGTCCGAGAGTAAAGAGAATGATATGACTAAAATGCGAACTGCGACAGACCTCCGCTGTACTTACTGACTAGTCAGCTGCTCAGGAACCACGAACAGGTTGATCCTAGACAGCCCCGCCCGGGTACCTAAGTAGGCAATCTCCACGCCTTTGTCCGAGTTCCTTCAACGACACAAAAGATCCATCCAGCCTGAATCTAGCCAGCACTTAGTTGTTCATGAATGCTACGTATAAGCTATACATGTAAATATTTTTGCATAACTACCCTTTATGAAGAAGTAATTACCCTATTATCAGAACCTACATTCAGGCAGTTATAATCAATAAACTGTTTCTATTTCTCAGGATTCCCACCCTGTGTTTAACTGGGCAGCCTGCATGACACCCACGCTTCAGACAGCCTTACTCTGATTTGTTCAGCACCAAGCTCGTCCAGTAGGCTTCAAGTGGAGCCGTCACCACTGCGTCGAACAGGACCTCGTGAATCAGCTCTTTGTCACCTAAGCAACAAGAATCAATCTCTCAAGTAGCTGGAATTTTCACCTCTCTCATGTTACAATTGACGTCTTTTGGCAACATCCATTCATCTTCTAGCCACTTATCCTGATCAGGGTTTGGGCTGGGTGCCTCTCCCAGGCAGCATGGGGCTCAATCGTGGGGTACGCTGTGGATGCCAGTCCATCACGGGGCACACACATGCTCTGTGGGCAGTTAGCCTAACTACATGCCTTTGGATAGCAGAGCATGAGGAGAACACCCATAAAATAGCACGCATATACTGTAAAGCAGAGGGGGGACTCAAACCCACAACCCTACTGGTGTCCGACCGTAGTGCTTCCCCACTGAGCCACCATGCTGTTGGGCTCAGCAACAAACGATAAAGATGAAAATGAAAACTTAAGAGTTTCTTAACAAAAGACAAATGTTTGTTTTTATAAAACCGCAAAGTGAAATGACAGGGGCTGAGAAAGGGGGGGTGCAGTGGAAGGAGAGAGAGACAATAAGTGAGTGAATAAGAGTGAAGGGGAAGGCAGGAAACTCACACTTCAGGCGCGGGTCTCGTTTGCTGAGGTAGAGTTTGATGGCTTCTATCTGCGACAGGTAGCGATGCTCCGGGTGAAGGTCCGTGTTGCAGTAAGTCCTGCGATTTCAAAAGCGCACAGAAGAGAGGAAGGAAACAGCCTATAAATTATATCAGGCCAGCTGCGCTCCCCCCAGCGACAACAAGCACTCTGTCCTCTGGGATGTGGCAAAGCGCAGCTGGATTCCCTCCTCGCACTGGGCTTCACTCACCATTCATCGGCTAAGGCCACGTCGGGGTGCTCCAGGTCGTGAAGCCCTGCAAACAGGAAGTGACATCGGCATTAGAAAGGCCTGCATGCAGACTGCGCACGCCGTAATAAAGAAGCACAGGGCCGTGCCTTTGGACAGAAAAAGTTGGTGTAAGCAAAGCCGGCTGGCTGGCTCTCAGTCACCTCGGCTCTGTGTGAGGGAAGGGGGAAATGAGAGAGGCCTTGCAGGGTCAGGCGCAGCGCGCTGACCAGAGCAGCAAGTAATTACTTGCATATTGAGCCACGGTTTGAAGAAAAACAGTGACAGAAACAGGGCTCGTTCTTCCTCGAAAATACCCCCACACTGTCCTGCCGTAAAATGAAAAGCAAATAATAATTTATTTGATATATCGTTTTATAATCATATCCAATGCGGACCGCCATGGTTCGAATGACATTATGTGGTTTGCTCAGCAAACGCTATGAAAAAAAAGAGGTTTTGTCAAAAAAAAAAACTGAAAAAGTCAAGCGAGCACAAACAAGCACATTTCAGCTGCTCACAAAATCATCCTAAAGCCAAAGACGGCTTCCCACCACCGTTTTACCGACACTTAAGGAAACGAGAGCTCCTTGGCCCGCTTATCACTCGCACGCGTCGATGGGCGACTTCTTAATCTAATGAGGAATAGATATTTTTATGGTTCGTGACACGCTTCACTATCACACAAGGAGCCAAGTCATGTGTGTGTAATTACAAACCCAACAATGTGCACAGTTCCAGGGTATGAATATTAAAAAGCATGATCACTGGAAAAATGGGGTACAAGCCGCTGGGAAACAGACTGATACCTGGCAGACACAGCAACTAACCAAATATTTAGCTTCCTTTCTAATTGCAGCTTTACTCTCAACTGAAAATATACACTGAACAGACAAGAGAATAAGATCATGGAGAATGGGAGACACCGCAGGGCGGCGTGGGGCACTGAGGGTGGGGGAGGGAACAGAACCGCAGGGACGGGAATGAGCAGGAAACGCACCGGAGGGCACCCACCTTCTTCCACAGAAACGTTCCCTCTGAAAACAAATTTTCCATGTCCCCTGGAGAGGGCCACCCCTAGACTGAAAACAAGGACCCGAGTGAAAATAAGCCCATGGGCCTATTAGGCTTCAGAAGCAAGTTGTTCATGTAAAATATGCGTTAAAGAACAACATGCATATTAGCTCTATTATGTAACAGCTTTCACGTTCAGCGAGACTTTAGCGATATATCTGGTCTGGGTGACTCTCGTAATGAAAGCCGTCTGATTCAGGAGCTTGTTTATACATGCTGTACTAACTCCGAATGTGATAGGGGCACTGCGGATGCCTACCTGAAAGGAGTTCCCTTGATGTCGGTATAGTAGTAGTCATTGTGCAAGACAAGAACACGTTTCTGAAAAAAGACCCAGAACATGACATGACCCGAGAGCTGTATTTGTGACAGAGCCACACTCACTCCTACACAGTGTTTACCAATGGTGTAAATAGGAGCTCCACATTTTTTGTGTGTATATATTTTGCTACAAGTGAAAGTGATTAATTATCTTTGTTGACGCACCACAGCACACAGTGCACAACAACGAAATGTGTCCTCTGCATTTAACCCATATGTGACATAGCAGTGGGCAGCTATAGCGCCGGGGAACAGTGCTTAGAGGCGGTACCTAGCTAAGGGCATTTCAGTGGTGCCTAGTTGGTTGGGGATTCGAACCAATAACCTTCCAAATACAAGCATACTTCAATAACCATTATGAAGTAATACAATAATGAGCCTGTATCATATGCTGCTCTTCCTTACTCGACGCAGTTACATCCATTATGGGATGTTAACCACACGCTTAGCACTGGGGCTGAATCCATTCTCCTGCTGTGGACAGTCACCCAAGTCTTCAAAGAATTATACATAGTAATAGGCTGCAGAGCATAGAAGCAAACTGCAGCGTCCCATTAAATCCCACTGAATCCCCCAGACAGGGAAAATGCGAGGAAACTATGCATTTATAAAGCAAAAAAAGGAACGTTTTTTTTTTCTTAAAAGCCATCTTTCAAAGGAAATCCTTCGATGGCTGAGCACAACCCATCAAAATGGATAGAGGAGTAATAGAGATTCATAAAAAATGATGAATGAGAAAGTACTTTCCAGAGGAGTGTCGGCACAAGCAGGTACATAGTGCTTTACAACGACATTACACTGCTGATGACCTCAATTCTCCATTCCCTTGCAGACTGAATGTGGCCTCCACCCACCTTAAATCTGTGAGATTCCTACCCAGACATTAACTTATGGCTACTCTGAATCACTACACTGCATGGCCCTCTAGTGGACAACACCGAAAAACAGTTACGTTTCAAAAGTAGTAACAACATACAAAGATGTTATCTATAAATAGGCTTAAAAGGAGCCCTTGAACACATAATCCGGCCTCATACAAAATCCAGTCCGTTTAACAGAAGCTTACAAATACGCTTCACGTGTATGAAACAGCTACATTTATTCGATTTGTCATTAAACATAATGCGATGTCTATGAAAGCTCCCTTCACCGTCAGCGCAGTAAAAGCGCTGCCCTCTCGGAGAATATGACTGAAAGGCGGTGGGACCTGTCAATGCTGCCCTGCGTTTCCTGTTCAATGGAAATCAGTTTTAGCGAACAGTTCGGCCAGACACTCCTCGCCTCGTGCTGGCGAACGCCTTGGCAGCTGAGGCTGCGTTTAAAAGGCGCCTCCACGCCTGTCGTGGTCGACCGCTGCCGATGGAGCCGCTGCGTCGGCCGGTGATGCTGGAGTCCTCCCTACACAAGTGTCCTCGGGCCCTTTCTGCCCATCAATGGCAGCAGCCTCACGCGCAGCTCCTTATGACAGTCTGCCCATTAAAAAGGAGTTTGGCTGGAATATCATCCCCCCACCCCCCCCCCCGCTCATCTCCCACCATGTGCTGCACTGAGATAAGGAGAACACCCACACCGGCGACACCCCCCAGAGCCTGAGCCTGGCCCCGCAGCCAGCTTCCCCGCGGAAGCATGCCGTCGCTATTCACGCTAATCTCTGCTGCCGTCGCTCTCCACGCTAATCAGGACATGGGGTGTATCGTAACATCAGCACCACCGCTAACGTGCAGCGAAACATTCCCTTTAAAATGGTCTGGCTCTCAGCCATTAGCCTCTGCGCCATCCGGTCCCAAATACTTATGCCTTTGTGCCTTTAGTTCTGCACTGTTTTTCGATTCCATTGGTTTCTATGTGATTTATACGATGCTCCCCCTCCCTTACCAACCACCACCTACCCCTTTATCTATAGTCTTCGTAACATCCATAGAAAATGTTCCAGTCTTCCTGTTAACCATGGCATTGCGCAACTGGAAAACACAAAGGAAACTAAATAAGAACAGCAGCAGGAATGGCAATAAAAAGCAAAAACAAAGACTGAATGAAAGCACGGTCTGTGGCCAATAACTGCATCTTTGTTCACAATAACGGAATCATTGTGTTCGAATAATAAGCCTTTAAATAACATAATTAACACAGATAAGGCATTACGACTTGCTACAGTTGGAAATACTAGGAACAATAGAATGTATTAGCAATTTGCACATTGTTTCAAATGACAAAGTTAAGTACAAGATGCTGTTTGCAAAAAAAAAGTGGACTACATAACGTCTCAGAAAATAATTCAGAAAAAATGAGCATCTAAATTAAAAGCAGCTCATTAAAAAATCCAACACATACGACATCATCTTTATCTTCCCACTCCACTTCAGAGAGATCCACACTGCTGTAGTTTGGTTTCTTCCTCTTTTGTCCCTCTTCATACTGCAAGAAGAAATTTTGTTTATAGCACTAACTTATACTCTAAGAATACAGAAAATTTGAATTCCCATATATATAAATATATATATATATATATATATATATATATATATATATATATATATATATATATATATATATATATATATATATATATATATATATATATATAAAATTATGTACCTTTAAAAATATGACATGATGCGTTAAAAACATTGAACAGCACTATGAGTTGACGGCAGGTTTGCGAAAAGGGCATGATTGGTTCTGGTGTAACTGCGTTACACTCTGCCATCTGGTGGATAATCTTGGAACAACGGAACAATAGCAGGCCGGGATAGAACGCGTTTTTAAAGACAGCTACACACTGTTTCCAGGACACTGTGAGCACGCGGATCGTTCTGTGCAATTGAACAATGAGGTTCAATAGAATCCATCCTACTCTTTCAAAGAAAAGAAAAAAAGCTAATTAACCAAAAACAGATTTGGCAAGTCGGTGTGCAATCCGTCTGTTCTCCTTTCAAATCCTATCCTATTATATTTCCTTTGTCCTACATGCAACCCACATTCAATGACAAATAAATGCATTTACACGGTGCCACAACCACACTAGCTAAATATCCCTCTTCTGGTGTGTGACTGCTGATGGTCACGTGACACTCATGAATCATTTATGGAGTCACACATAGTAAAGGTGAAATAACCAAATCCGGCAGTTTGATCCATGCGTTCTCCGTACACATTTAGCCACTAGGGGGCTGCAGTGAGCCAGATGCCAGTCCAAAGAAGGATGGGCTAATACACCTAAGTGCACTACAGTGCCAGTCAAAAGTTTGGACTCACCTACCCACAGAACCGTTTATTTGTATTATTCTCTACACTTTAGATAATAATTATAAAGACACCAAAACTGGGCAGTGGTGGCTTGATGGTTAGGGATGCCCACTTATAATTGAAAGATTGCAGGTTCAAATCCCCAACCAGCAAGGCACCCCTGAGGTGCCCTGAGCAAGCTACTGCCCCCAAGCACTACTCCTCCGGGTGGTGAATTAGCTGCCCCCTGCTATGTCACATATGGGTTAAATGCAGAGGACACATTTTGTTGTTGTGTGCTGTGGTGTGTCAACAATGAAAATTAATCTCTAAATTCTAAAATTATTATGCACTGACCAAATAAGTATTAAATGAAACAAAATGTATGTGTTGGGCAGGGAAGCTCTGTGGATTGGGAGTCAGAAGGTTGCCAGTTCAAATCCCGTGGTCAGCAGAGTGATCCCATCATTGAGCCCATGAGCTGTTCTCTTAACCCCAATTGCACCAGAGACTGGTTGACCCTACAGTCTCCTCTACACCAGTTTCATGAGGTGGCCTCCTGGGAAGCTTTTCCAGCTGTGCTGAAGGAGGTCCACATATATGCTGAGCTCTCATTGGCTGCTTCTCCTTCACTCTCTGGTGAAACTCCTTCAAAACCATTCCTACTGGGTTTGGGTCAGGTGGTCAGGCCATGTGATGCAACAGTATCATTCTCCTTTGCAGGCAGCTTGGTATGTCCAAACTTTTGACTGACTGAATTTGGACTGAGGAAGGAGACTTGAGAAACTGGGGGAAACTTGGGCAATCACAGGTAAAACATTCGAAATCCATAAGCAGGAACATGAGTAGGACTGCAGTCCAGGCGACTGACGCATGGGGTAGCGGAACAGCTCCATGGGCCGCCGTGTTGCTCCATGCGCCTCTAGTCCATCAGGGCTAACACTCTACCTAATGAAATTTGGCCAGCAAGAGCGTCCTGAAAGCAAACACCCCTGCATGTCCCTAATGAACTGCAGGAGCGTCACGGTTTGGTGCTGTGAAGCTCTGCCGGATTGCCATCCTGCTTGTACCCCACCGCATCCCGTTCTCGGCCCAGCAGAGGTCACCTGTACCCCTCAGCTGCTCAAACAAGAACCTCACATGGTAACACCTCAGAATGGACCCACTTTTCCCTGCTACATTTATCCTATCTCATTTTTAAAAGTTTATTTCTATTTGTTTTCCTTCTAAACCTCCTCCATCCTCTGTATTTACATTTCAGTGGCACACATGTATTGTATGCGTGATCATTTCAGCCTCATCACAAGCATGTCATTGCCCAGATGTCTCTGCCTTACTCCGCATGTGTCGAATAAAGACTTTGACTTTGCAGAGTCAGGGACAGGATGTGAATCCACGACCCTGAAGATGTCAGGCCACTGGTTAGCCTCCTGGATGGTGCCACCCTGCAGGGAAAACAGGTCTTCCAGGCTCCTGGAATCAGTCCTGGACATTTCAGTGCCATTTCAGGAGCTCCACCTCCGGAGCACATCAATGATAAAGTGCGGATGTGGTGAGCCCTGACGAGGACCAGACCTGATGCTCTCTGAAGGCTTTCACATTTACTTCTCCCCTTATTTAAAAGACGTATATTCTCACAGCTTTCCATGTTTATACAGCCGGATATTTCCGAGGTGAACAGTGGGGCCCCAACACACACCAGCTACTTAAAGCCAACGGTCGATCTCCTTCACTGCTCTGTCCCCATGACAGCCATCCTGAGCTGAGGACATCTATCCACCTTCTGCCATTAAACCTCTCCCTACTGAGCTCACAGTTAATCATACTGGAAATGGGCCGGAACAGAATAATTTATGGACTCGGGATAACAGGCCACTGATGAACTTTCCCCTTGGTCTGATATGAGATATAAAGCTACTTTTTTCAGAAATTTCTCTGCGACCACATGACACGAAGGGACACTGCAAGGTACATAAAGCTTCCCCCCACTCCGAAAATGAGCTGCTCTGTCACCTTTCAAATGTCATGCTCTTACCATACATGCTTTGCTACTGTACATCATGTCTGTTGACAATAAAGCATTACTCAGGCCACTGGTGCTTAAATCCTGCTTCCGAATTGAAATAATATATTGGATATCTTCAAATACACAAGACAAACATGAAATAAAATTGAACAAATCAATGAAAGAATGGGAGACACCAGTCACTGTACAGCAGCGTAACTGATGCATGTCCGTATTTCTGCTTTTTCATCTGGTACTGAGTCAAAAGATCTTGGGCTGCCCAGTACTTCGGAAGATCACGTGACCGTGAGGATCAGCTAAAACAATAAAGGGGCGGAACAGTGCAGTGGCCAACTGCTAAGAGTGGTTCACACGCACAAAAGCGACCATCAAATGCAGTAGTCAGATCAGATAACATTTTATTTGTCCCCGAGGGAAACCGTTAAACCCACACAATGGGGCTCTGGGGGCCCTGAGTGGGAAAGCCTCAGAACCAATCTGCGCAAAAGTGGAATAATTAATGGATTAATAAGCAAGTGAGCGGAGTGGTAAATATTGTTGTTTGATGCATCTGCATGGAGCAGGGCAGCAGCAAAGTACCTTTGCGAGCAACACAAAGCACTAAAAGGCGTAAAGGAGACCATGCTTCCACTAGAACATCTTCAGATGATTCATTTCAATGGAAAACTGGGGAATATAACTCCCCTCAAACCTTTAATTATCTTTTAAATATATCTAATTCGGGATGCCTAATTGCATTGCAATTAAGTGTTCTCTCTCCAAAGGATTCCTGTGCTCATGTGCTCCCCCTCCTTAAAGAAAGGGGGGGGGGGGAAGAATGTAGACTACAATGGGCTTAATCACTGGCATTCAAAAGACAGGATTTCAGGTTTATTCAAAGGAACTCTGAGGTTTAAAACGCTCAGCTCATTTAAAAACAGCCCCCCGCCCCCTGCCCCCGACTCTCACTGCCACCCTCAACATAATGGAACAGCTGTGGGTAAAGAGGCGGGGTGCGTCGGCATACTGGTGGGGGGGGGGTCTATCTCCCTCGGGACATCAGAAATGGCTGCTGCTTGGGGGGGCTCGGCTACACGGGGAGATGAGAGCCTAGAGAGACTGGCCTGCAGAAGAGCAGAGCTCCCCAGCTTGAGAAATTGATTCTGCCATTTGCAGCCTCATGTGCCATAACAACCAGCCCCTCAAAATAAAAGCAGACCCCCCTTTACAAAATCGATACCGAAGCACCACTGAAATATAATATTTCCCCAAGATGCGTCACCATCACGGCGCCCCCCCACTGCAATGCGAGCGTGTTCCTGTTTTCACAGTCGCCATTTAGTTTTATTTAAGGAATTGATGGTTTAACACATCTCAGCCAGCCAGGGCACTGACTGCAGGGCTGTTTGTTTCCCAGAGGGCAATCAGAGCCCCAGTTATCACAGTAATAGCATGGTGCCAAGATGACGTGGGACACTAGAAGACGGCTGCTCCGTAAACACCGACACAAGCTGGGCAGCCGGCCAGCGGTACACTGCACATCGCACACTGCACATCGCACACTGCACACGCCGCACCCGAATAAAATCGGCATCCCTGGTCGGAGAAGTACTGCTCCTCTATAGAGAGAACGAAACGTACAAGTTACAGATGGTCGTAGACTGACGATGTGGTTTATGTTCCACTGAACCCAACGTAAGGTGAAAATATCGTAATCTGAATATGAATATGATACATGACACACTTGGGCGATAAGTAGAAATGATAGGTTTATGTTTACGATGTTTACGATCACGATCGCTATAGAGACCGGAAGCGTGGCTGGATGGACGCTGCCATTGCCTGGTATCAGAGGACAGTATCGCAGTCACACGCTCCACCAACATGCCAGCAGCACAGGATACAGGCGAGTGTGAGGCCCCCGCACTGCACGTCTGCGCAGTCACACGCTCCACCAACATGCCAGCAGCACAGGATACAGGTGAGTGTGAGGCCCCCGCACTGCACGTCTGCGCAGTCACACGCTCCACCAACATGCCAGCAGCACAGGATACAGGTGAGTGTGAGGCCCCCGCACTGCACGTCTGCGCAGTCACACGCTCCACCAACATGCCAGCAGCACAGGATACAGGCGAGTGTGAGGCCCCCGCACTGCACGTCTGCGCAGTCACACGCTCCACCAACATGCCAGCAGCACAGGATACAGCCGAGTGTGAGGCCCCCGCACTGCACATCTGCGCAGTCACACGCTCCACCAACATGCCAGCAGCACAGGATACAGCCGAGTGTGAGGCCCCCGCACTGCAGGTCTGCGCAGTCACACGCTCCACCAACATGCCAGCAGCACAGGATACAGCCGAGTGTGAGGCCCCCGCACTGCAGGTCTGCGCAGTCACACGCTCCACCAACATGCCAGCAGCACAGGATACAGCCGAGTGTGAGGCCCCCGCACTGCAGGTCTGCGCAGTCACACGCTCCACCAACATGCCAGCAGCATGTGATGCAAGCGAGTATGAGCCCCCCCCCACTCCACGTCTGCGCAGTCACATGCTCTCGTTTGCGAACATGCCAGCAGCTGTTTTTCTCTGTGCACTTTACCCCCCAAAAGTAACCCTGCACGTCCCTAATAAGCCCAAGGGCCAATCACAGTTTGTTCAGCTCTCCCATCTTTTTCAGAGTACACCCCCCCCCACCCCCCATCTTCCCTATCTCCCCACCCCCCTACAGGTCAGAGAAGCTGTCCCTTTCTGTATACTATTCACAAAATCCAGACATCTCTGCTTATGCTTGTTATACCAGATAACACTAATTGTATTTGGCATTTAAAGAAGTCAAATCCATGGCAACGGTTACCATAGGCTGCAGGTCCGGGTGGGTCAGGACGTAGCCGTTGTTTGTGATCGCGAAGGCATACCCATGGATACCTAGCTATAATTAAATGGGGGGGGGGGTGAAGATAGTGTCAGTGTTTGCATTGTTTTTTTTTGTTTTTCGTTAATCACACACAAGGCCTTCGCCTCTCGTCCCCGAAACACGGCTCAATTTAAATTCATGCAAAAGCGAGGTGCACGCCGATCACTTCAAATCACACCTTGTCATTTGAAGCGGTTTGGTAAATAATACGTTTCCAAATGTCAAATATATTTCGCACCACAGCCAACTTATCAGTATTTCCTCTGCAGTATGACATTAAAACCTAAATTATAAACTGTATAATTTCCTTTATTCTATCACCCTGCTGTAAAAGGTTTTTCCAATGGAAAATGAAAAAAAAAATATATGAGTTAAACCTCAAAATTTTGAAGAACCAGTGAAATATCACCTTGTACTTTGGAATGGTTTTCAGGAGCTCCTGGACGGGAACATCTGTGCCCACCACACCCAGAAGGATGCCCCTGTTTCTCTGCAGGGAAGAAGAGGGCACCCAGATGTTGGGCCACACGTGGAAAGCGCCGGAGAGCCCAGCTGAGAGATGTTCTATTGGTCTTGTGTCCCTGCACCTGCGACTCTATACTCACCGTTTGGTTTTTGGTGCTGAACACTGGCATTGCTACAGTGGTCATCAGCACTGGACCATGGCTCTCTCCAAGCTGAAGAGCAATTAGAAGACAAGCTGTTTAATAATGCATGCATGAGGCTTCATTGGATGAAAATGGCTTTGCGCTGGTCTCCTGGCTCCAGATGGTGATGGCGTGTTCGCATGATTAGGAATATGGCCATCAGCGGCAGCAGTGTCGCATTACGGCCATCAGCGGCAGCAGTGTCGCATTACCCACACACGTCACTGCCTGGCTCCCCTTTCAGCCACATTAACAGCCCCCCACCCCCTGTGCACTTTCAATCGATATGCCCCGTCACAGACTAACACGGGGGAAATCATACACAGCCCCCGTACCCAATGAAAGGACAGTTTTCTCCAGCAGTGATGCAACCAGTGAGAGGAAACATCTAACAATTAAAAAAACAAACAAACAAATACATAAATAAATATTAAACCACATACATACTGTCCTTTATCATTTCATAACAAAGAATGAATATTTTCACTGAGTATACTGTATAGAACATCATGGCCCACGTAGTATATGATACTGATAGTATATGATACTGATAGTATATGATAGTGTACTACTATACAATGCTATACCATGGGCATTAAAATTTGAGTACGGAACCAGAGAAAGAGTTTGCCTTTACTAAACGTGGGGCCAGGCATGGATAGAAATCATTGAAATAATTTATAATGTAAGACTTCACATGAAATGTGGGATCCACAATGAAAGGCTCATACGCCGAGAGCATCAGATAAGCACACAACATGTGAACAAAATCTTCATATACAGCTGCCATTTTAGACAAAATCAGGGTCGTGTGATGAATGGTATGTCAGTGTCACCTCCAGAGAGGTACCCATCACAGGAGTTCTTCTGTCCCTCATCCCTCATCAGCTTTGTTCTGAGCTCTTTTTGGTGTGGGGGAAGCCAATTTGGAGAGAGACGTCTCCCCACTCAGTTTACAAACAGCTCTCTCTCAAGAGCTCTTTTCTCTGGGGATACAAGGCACACTTCGGAACGAGCGAGACAAAAGCACAGAGAAGGGAAGACGGCCGGCCTGAGTCAATACCGGCACACACGAAGGGTCATTACGCCATCAATAGCATGGGCAGGGAAGAAAATGGAGGAAAACACAGTTTTTTTTCTCAGACAAATGAGGAATTTCAGGAACAAAGGGAAGATCATCAAAGAACCCAGACAGCTGGGTTATTAGAGCAAACTGACCATTTTGGGGTAATCTAGCTCACTGCAGCCAGCAACTGGCACATAAAAGGGAGTCCTGTAGAAGTGGTGAAGCGCCGCATCACGTATGTAAAGGCAGACTTCACCAAAGTGGACCAGCCATAATGTTTCGTGTTTTTATTAGCTACAAGCTACATGGTCTTAAAATAACTGTTAGTGAATAAAAGGGCTATTATTTCTGCTCATTTTACTACACACATTTGTGTGGGTATTAATGGAAAAATGAGTCTTTTCCAAGCGACAAAGACAGGAAGTAGGTCAGTTTTTCCCCTCTGCAGGCGTGTCTGCTGCCAAGGCTCAGTTCGCTGCAGGTCACCCCCACGGAAACGGGCGGGTGAATCCGCGCGTCGATGCCACTAAGCTGGAAACGCAGGCGCGGATTGGGGAGACCAGGAATCACGGCTGGGCCGGCGTGCACAGCTCAGCGGGTCACGTCGCTCCTGTGGAGACGCGCAGATCTGTGCTGTGAAGATAAATAGGATGGCAAGGCAGAGTGCCGGGCCTTGTGCCTTGTGCCCCCCCCCCCCCAGATTCCCGGGTGATCAGGTGCACCGATGATGAGACGGAGAGGGCGCACGGTCTGACGAGGAAACCAGCAGCCGGGCTAAAAATAACCACGCACGCCAGTCTGTCTGCAGCCGGGCAGGAGGAGCAGCGCGGCAGAGGCAGGCCCACGAATGGCAGTATTTTTGGCCTCGCCCCACTCCCCCCTTCCCGCAATGTCAATGCGCTGTACGCCTTAGAAAACAGAACCTGATGAGGCAGAGGATGATGAAGAGCGCAGCCTGAAATACTGAGGCGTGGGGGTTTGAAGGACGAGCTGCACTAGGAGGAAGTGAAGGATAACGGGAAGGAGCACGGCAGGCTGTGACCATCCGCTTTTCCGCACTGCCTCCACAGAGATACAGCCAGTGATGCATTCGTTGCATGTATTTCCATACGACATGGATGCCCTTTACCTTTCAGCCGACCGATAACTTATAGGAGAGACAAAAAAAAAACACAAATATGGGCAGCAGACGACACCGTAATGAGTAATTATTGCCAAAACGGCGCCGTCTCTCTGAACATGACTGAATGAGTGAAAGAGGAATAAAACAAACTGGACGTCTTTAAGTCTTAAAGGCATTATTTGGATGCATTTGGTTAAGTGCACAAATGCTGACAACACAAACAGTTGTAGGGCAAAGATGAAACCAATGCCTTCAACTGACAGTTGTGTGATTATCCAATAGATGTTTCCGAAGAGGAATTCTGAACATATGGTGATGCAGATGTCTACAGAAATGTTAGTTATGCTTGCCTGGGAAATAATGCATTGCTAGCTGATGCCTTCTCCATAAATACTGTCTGGTTTGTTATTATTGTCAGCATTAACTGACTTAGTAGATTTCTTTCCCAAATATAATAAATATTATAGAAACACTGACCATGGTGCCATATACAGGGAGAATTCCAATTACACATAACACATCCTAAAACTTCAGTACATTTGTGGGCTTTTGAAAGCACAAAGATCTGAGATTACCAAACGACTGGCACAGTTTAAATATCCAATGATTTTGAAGTTTGAAGTTTCACTCTGGCTTTCCTGGATTTCTGGTTTCTATCCTGTCTGAGCTGAATGTTTTGCACCATTTCACAAAGAAATGGCCAAGCAACTCTGTAAAACCCGCTGTGAAAATGGAGTAGAGGTTTGATAGAAAGAAAATAAGGTTTTGATATGTACTGTAGGTTGTAGCGACGTGTGGTTGATGACAGGCTTTGTTGTTGGGTAGCAGCGACGGCGCAGAATGAAATTGCGCAGCACCTGAGCACTGGACCCGCAAGAGGCTCAGAGGACTGGCAAAAGGAGCTGGGAATTCACCGAGCTGGCAGCAGATCGACAGCACTGACGGTGAACGTAGTGGGGGGTGGTGGACATGAGGAGACGTGGAGAAGCACCATTAACAAATGCACATGTGTGAGTGGAAAGACCGGACCAAGCCGAGCAACTGACATGGAAATCAAAGGAAGGCTGATCACACAAGGACAATGGCCAGCATGTCAGAATTAAATTCACTGACTTTAGGACGCATGGACAGACAACAGCATGGTGGAAGACTGGAGTAAACAGGTTACCTTTTGGGCCTGAGGAAGCTACAGAACAAAAAAGAGAGTTACAAAGAATAAGTACAATGACAAACATTTAAAAAGACTCCTGTCAGCCCTGTTGATCTTTGTATTTGTTGCACGGTACCTTTTTCACTAAGCATATGTCTAGATACTGTAGATGGGGATCTATGGTACTAAACAGATTGCAGGTAACTCTACAAATAGCATGTTTTCTATTACAAGGATTCAAGAAGAAAGCCCATGTCTGGAGAATGAAGTCTGCCGACAGCACCCTTAGATATGCATTTAAAAAACAATCTGAAATGCAGTTACATCACAGCAACAGAACATGTGTTATAAATGGTGGATGTTATAATAATTATACAATTTTAAAATAATTAAATTGTTACATGAATATGGTAAGCTAAGATACTGTGCGTTAGAAAAAAACATGTCATTAGAATGAATCCATTTGAAAAAACACGTCTGTGCATGCACTTTGTAAGCAGAATAGGATCCTGAAACACCCATTTAATTTCTTATTGGCTACAACATGCTGACCATCCAGAACATGGCTGATTATTTCAGTAGCTTATTATCTGCTGTACGCTCTGTGCCCAATAGAGACCACACATTAGGATGACCAAATTAGGTGAACTACAACATACCTCAGCATATGCATAACAAAATATATTTGTCCAACGAATTACATGCAAATGCAAAATAAAATGATTTAACAGGGTGAGTTCAACAAAACTGGGACATCAGTTATAGTGGGACATTTAAGCTTTGAACCTATGCTACTTAAAAAAATCATGAAAATAAACAGTGCCTAGATCATGCTACAACAGGGTTTGGTCTTCAACAACTGTTTTCATTGGTGTGACGTGTTTATGATGACTGTGTTGAGAATTTCAAGACATGCTGTGTGACGCAACCTCACAGCGAACGGACCGACAGACGAAATAACTTTCAAAAGATAAGGCTGCTAGAAGCATACAGTATAATGGGGTATATTGTTTAAAATGTTGTATTTTAGTAAAAGAGGGTTGGAAATTGTTTGAAAAATAAAGCAATAGCATAATGTAGATCAGGGGGTGCCCAACTGGTTGATCACGAGCGAGCAGCGTTTCTAGGTAGATCATGTTACAATAAAAGGATAATGCTTTATTTCATTGGTGGCAAACCCGTCGATTGCGACTGGCCAAAAATACCATGGGAACCCCCCCCCCCCCCAGGTAAAGGTCACCAAAATATACTAATGAAAGTTTCATGGAGATCACTCATGAAGTCAAAAAGAAAACACTTACTTATCTAAAGTAGTTGAATTTTGTGAACAAAATGTTGCAATAAATTTATTTATGGTTTGTTTACATAAAAACCCACCGTCCCACTTTTGTAGAAGAGCTGTCCCACTCTACCTGAACAAGTTCATCAAGAAATGAGAGGCACCTCTCTACCTTTTATCCCATTAAACTCTTAAAAGGTATATTATACATTGTTTAAAAGTCCCCAGAAACTCTTAAGGGGACATGCAGCTAATAGAGAAAAACATTGAATGGCTTTCGTGAGATTTTTCTAAATCGTTTAACAAAAAGTGCCCCATTATTGCACAGGTCACCCTACAATCAATGCATATTTACAGGAAGTGATGTGGCTGGAAGAAGATGCTAACAGGAACCGTTCCAAAACATGCTTCCCTCTTATAGATACACAGCCTGACTGTTTCTGTACGAACACGTTTTTCCTGCACAATCATCCTTCTGAGAGACTCCACGTCGTGGGTCACAGTGATTTGAGTGGTTTAATTCCAAACAACCCGACTCCGACTTAACTGAAGCATACAGCCAGACAAAAAGAACAAAGAGAAGCAGTTGTTTGAAATAACGCAGCCTTGAATACATTTCCTCATGGCTTAATACGAAAAAACAAATGTTGCATGGAACTGGTTTTAACGATATCGGCTTGGCCTAAAACAAATTATACTTGGTGGGTGAAGCTTTATTTTGTTGCTTTCATTCAAATCCAATTTCTTTTATTTATTCAAAGACAGTAAAACAGGTTAAAAAAATTTGACTCAACATGTAGATGTAAGTAGAAAAAAACCTTCCATTATATTCCAAACAATGTAAGTTGAAATACAGCAGCCCCAAATGAATGGACTGAGTGTTCTGGGGGGATTTTTGAAACAAGATGTGTCCAGTCTACATCCCTGACATTATGCTCTGATTGTGTTTATTCTGTATTTTATATAGCAGTGCCATATGCACAGATGCAGGCAGTTCCAGAATACAAACCTATTGAAAAAGAAAATGAAGGTAGAAAAGAAAAGGCGGAACATGATTAGCCATAGGTACAATCAAAAGCAGATACGCTGAATGAGGTTCAGAACAAAGACACGCTTACAGGTCCGTCTTCAGCAGAAGTGTTTTTATAGCGATAGAAAATAAATGCTGCTTTCAAGTTCAGAAAGCACTGCAGTCGAGTGGCTTTCAGGCTGGATTGTACCCTCTTCTACTCTTAGAAGAATGGGTGCAGAGTTTTTAGCCAGATCTAGAAATGGACCGGTTATAACCACAACCAAGAGATAAACATAAACTCCATTAGCCACTGACTGCAAAGCCCTGACACTGGAAATTGAACTAAATATAGTGAATGACATGTTTAACAAAAATAACTGGATTAATGTATACATTTGTAGCAATGGGGCAGTAATATTTTACTGCCTTACCTGCTGATACTAATAAACCACTTAATGACTTAAATACAAAGGACTATTTATCGGGGGGGAGGTTGAATAAGTCCTAATTAAATACTGGGAGTTCAAGACGCCTCTCCAGGCTCATACACCCCAGAAACCACCTGAGAAAAGCTATGCAAGATAATACTGCATGGGTCAGACAGTGAAGCCTGGGAGACATTCTAACCCTATCAGTACAAAGGAACATTCCGGAAATGACCGGCTCAGCGGCTCAACACCGGGCAGCAATCAGGGGAAAATCCAGTCCCTTTAGTTTACATTTGAATTCTGAGTGTCACACTAGGGAGAAAAAAAAAACGTAAAAATTTCAACACTTTTGGAGGTGGATTGGATTAATGAAACTCTGTGAATATCATGGGTGGGGGGGGGCGGGTTAGTAGTTAACAGTGTGGCAACCCATCAGCTGTCACCCAGGTTAAGGTACTGTGCTGAAACCGAGGGTTGCCAGGTAACCAGGACTCCTCACCTCAGCATACAAACATACGCTCAGAACCTCCTAACAGTTACACTTAGAACGATCCAAGTCACCATGTTTTAGGTTTGAACAACAAAAGGCATATGTGTACAAAATAAAGAAACGTCTCCTTTGGGAACTGGTTGGAAAAGAATAGAAGCAAAATAAGAATAAAAAAGCTGAAGAGTCACCCGGGTTTCCATGTGAGAGATCTGTACAATCCGAAGCACTCACACTCTGTCATATCAAGGTGCAACAGTGTAAAACTCATTCCCCAGGCCAAAGACCATGCAGAAACACACAGTACCTCTACCAAGAAAAATGTCACCGCAGAAATGAAAAAAAAACACACACACAAAAAAAAACAAATGCAAGCATCTGACATGCTTAAAACCGATGCGTGTAATGTTACTTTCGGACAGTCGTTAAAGGCCAGTGGGCAAAGCAGACCCTCACGAATGAAGGACTGTGCCGTTCAGCTACAGGCCGACTTTGCCCCATATATCCCACATGGTCCACTCTTACACACTCCCACACTTGGCATGCATGCTCATGCATTTAGCACAAGTTCTCAAAAAAGCTTAGTGCAGCATGCTTGATGTGCACTTCATCCACACTTTGGTCAATTTTGCATGAAAGTGGTCTTTGGCTAAGTTTATAGACCACAACTCACCATATCAGTGATGATTATCATTCACATCTAACACAAGGAAGTCTGCTATCTTATCAGAGCTCCAAAGAAGTTTCAGCGTAAGTGCATTATAACTCAAGTCAGTGGTACAATGAATGTTTACACTGCCTAGGCTACAGTGAACAACCCTAAACACAATCAACACAAGTGACGGCATAGCTGTAGCATGTCTTTGTACTTTACATGCACTTGCACAGCATGGGTCTTATGTTTACATACGTCACCAGAGTGCGTTGCATCTCAACCCGTCTTAAGTGTGCTGAATGGGACAAAGTCACTATAACGGTTTAACGTGTCCCATTAGGTAAGGGGGTATGCATGGGTGCCCCCTCTGCCCCTATGACACGTGGTTAAAAATCTTATCAGGGAGACAACGGGGGGGCCTACGGGCAGAAGCTGTGCCAGAGTGCTGATGGCCAGGGGTGAAAACGGGAAACCGCACAGTATGTTTTTACGTGCAGCAAATACTGTTCATAAGAGCTGGGGGGTATTAAATTTAATGATTCCATCTGGCGCAATGGAGATGTCCAAGTGATCGGTTTCAGCACTGCCAAAATAGGAGACTAGAGCCATGCCCCATGTGATAAATATGCTCTCCACTATGTTAAATTGTATGTTACATTATTTTAATTTTTCTGGCTTTTATTATATACCAGACAAATGACCTCCAAGGTCAGTGACATGAAGCAGGTAGCGGTCCACAGATGCTTCGCAGAAGCGGAATCAGAGCGCAGCAGAAGCAGGGGGGAGGGGGGCCGCGGCGGTGGCCCCTGTGTGACAGTGCGTCCCTCCGCACGTCAGGAATCACACTCGTCGTGTGAGTAAATGTCTTCTCCCACAAAAAATTGTGCTAATCGTACTTGATTTAATGGCATGGCAAAATTACAGTTTTTTTTTTTAAAACACATTTGGTAGAGAAATTAAGCCTTAACCTATAGCCGTGAATGACTTGTGCACCACAGACAGTACAGAACATGCAATAAAATGTGAACATTTATCCACAGCTATATTAATTTCATTATTTTTATTTTCATAATTTTCATAGGCAACTGAAAGTCTGACACATTCCCTGGGGCTAAATTTGTGTTTCCTGGGTGAAAACGGCCGGCGCACACTCACTGTGTTGTCCATGTAAGCCTCTGTCCAGACCGTGTCGTGCTCCTGGTCGATAACCTTGGGCCGGCTTAGAACATGCAGATATTCCATTACGTTCTCCTGCACATCGGCCAGAGTGGAGATCTGGGTGAAATATCCTGTGAATAAAACAGGCAGCATATGTGGTGACTGCAACACTGGCATGTAGCGGCCATGACGTGGTGGAAGGCACAGGGCAACAGGCGACAACAATGTGTAAGACTGACAGTGCGTTTATTCGGTTTGCTCAGCACGTCTGCCTGGAATAACCACTGACAGAGCAAAGCCTGAATACTCAAGGCTCTGAATACTCAAAATGACCCATATGACCCAATGAAACAACACCATCCACCCTCATTTACACATTTATTTGCTGGATTTCTAAGTAAAATCATTTCCCTGTGATGAGTTATACTTCGTAGTGAAGTACTGCCATAAAGTCTATTATATAAAAAATTTGGGTTAAATACAATGGTTCGTAATAATGAACACATGCATTATTTTGTGACGTTGATAAGGTTTGAGGTACAGTACAGTACCGTATGTAGTAATTCTTATTATTGACTTACAAGAAAAATTCGTATTACAGACTGCATTAATATTTTTCTGACTTGCCGACAAATCAACTAACTTAAAGACATCTTAAGGAACATTTAGAAGAAATTGTTTCATAAAAATATGAATATCCATTATAACACAGCGGACAACCATGCCTGTTCCTCCAAATGAATTTTTTAGATTGTTTCATTTCTGTGTTAAAGAGCATTTACATGAATTTGACTTTTCCCCCAAGGCTACAGAGGGAGATGTAAGTGGCATTTCAAGCTCCCAGAGAAGAGAGAGTGTGGATCGTTCCTCATGATCCATCTTCCTGGCAAGGACTTCCTTGCCCAGAATCTAGTCAACTGGAAAGCGGCAAACTGCCTCCATCAGTGCTGTGCATCCATGAGGAAAATCACTGCAAGGGAAATTGATTTGGGGGTCGCTGACCTCCCCAGCGGATCCAGACTTGCTCCCCAGCGTTGATGCCCACCCAGCCACACCCACCCTGCTCGGCCTGACCCCCCCACACTGACAGGAGACAAACTTGGCACGACGGAACCCTAAGAGCGCAGCAGAGCGCAGGCCCGAGTCCAGACAGCATGGACCGTGACTCAGCTCATGGTACACAGAGAGCACGGCGTGAGGAGAATCCTTTCAGCAGGATACACAAAATGCTGAACTACTACCAATATGCATCAGGGCCTTGTTATCATTAAAACTGTTTTATATTTACATGCTTTTAATGCACATCCATCCATCACCACAACCACTAATCTGATCGGAGCAAGGTGGCCCCAAACCAAAGGCAGGAAGCAACGCTGGCAGGACACCCTCCAAAGACGGGGCGCTCACACCTTTGCTCACAGAGTATGGGTCACAGACACTCACCTTTGGACTGCTGGACAATTAAAAACTCCACACTCATCGAAGCTGAAATTCAAAACCAAGACTCAAGGGGAAATAAACCTCCTAAAAATTTTTCCATCATTTCTTCCCATTTTCTCTGGTCATTCTCTTCTGTTGTCAGAGGTGGAAAGTTGAAGTGCAGAAAGTAAAAGTCCAGACCAATGATTTTGTTTCAACCATCCAGTTGAGATCTCTGTAACCCAGGTTCGAGTCTCCGCCTGAGTTACATGTGTGTGGAGTTTGCATGTTCTCCCCATGTCGTCGTGGGGTTTCCTCCGGGTACTCCGGTTTCCCCCCACAGTTCAAAGACATGCTGAGGCTAATTGGAGTTGCTAAATTGCCCGTAGGTGTGCATGTGTGAGTGACTGGTGTGTGAGTGTGCCCTGCGATGGGCTGGCCCCCCATCCTGGGTTGTTCCCTGCCTCATGCCCATTGCTTCCGGGATAGGCTCCGGACCCTCCACGACCCAGTAGGATAAGCAGTTTGGAAAATGGATGGATGGATGGATGAAACTAAATCTAGCCCAGGATTTGTACTTTCTGAACCTAAACATTCCAGGTCTGCTTGTTGTAGATCTCCACAGCACCTGAACACAATGCCGATACCTCGTCTTATCAGTCGTGTGCTATCAGTCGTCAGGTCAAAGATCGGTCATAAATCTGTTTTCATTTACATAGTTAATCTGCTTATTTACTCATACAGAGCTAGTGGCCCCATGACTGTATGGCACCAGCGCCGCAAACATTATAGGCCTCAGTATATCACCAGGGAAACAGCACTTCTAAATGTAAATCCAGGTCCCTGTCAGCACACGTTGCCAAGCTCCAGTCACTGAACTGGGCCGCTGTAATCCATCCCCGATAAAGGACACCCCCACCTCGCCGGCTTATAGGCCATTGTCTACCCACAGGCCTAATTTTAGAGCCACTCCCACCACATGTCCGAATCCTCAATGATGGCCGCCTTCCCGCCAGAACGCAGAGGGATGTGACTGTCGTGACCCGCGACTGTCACGAGCGAGCAGCGGTAAGTCTCTCAGGTAGTGCTGCTGGCGATCACACCACCGAGGAGGTAAGACACAGGCATACGCAAGCCAGCAAATCAGAGCCGCATGATGGAGATCAGAATTGTGGGTGGCAGCAGAGAGTCATTTTCACACAAAATGCATTTACCTTCTGCAGATGACACACAGCTGGTGATACACTGAGCCACTCCTGCAGCTTACTGGAGTGTGTGGCTGTGACCGTATATATAAAATGTTATTAACGTACCAGTGTTATTCAGCTGAGAATCGAAAATAAAAAGTGAAATTTCGTAAAATTTACTCTCACTGTCGCAGAGATGTGTCAGAAGTATCGGAATGTGTGTTCTGGAACGTGATGTGATGGGTGAAACACAAAAAGAACAACCAACCTTTGTTAGCACATGCCATCCATTTCAAGTTATCAGCAAAGGAAGCCTCTCTTCCTATCAGGTAGGGAAATATTCGCACCTGAAAAATAAAAATAAAAAGCAGGTCAGGGATTTCATTGGCCACCTAAAGCAACAACTGAAATTTATAAGATACTGCTTAGTCGCAGCCTGTTCGTTATTAATTTGCTATTCATTTCAGCAGATTTTTCTTTTGTCTGTGATTCAGGCTTATAAACAATTTATTCTGTAAGATGAAAGTAACGCTGAGAAATCTGCTTGTATTATATTGGGACAGAAGAACTACCATTACATTTCACATGTGCTGCTGTTTATAAGCATTCTTTGGAGAAAAAATGTTTAATAAATTGACTGATTGACAATCCCAGAATATCTAAATAGCCGGTCGGATCAGTTAGCAACAATATTTAAGAAAAGCACCATGTTCATATGATCAGAAATAGGTAGACAGGATATAATTAAAGTATGGTGGAGGAAGAGATAATGCACATTTCATATAAAACACTTAAACCATTTTGCAACACCTGGCAATCGTCTAGAGAGTATTTATATTCCATTAATGCAAAAATTGAAAAAAACAGTGATAACCTCTTCCATTCGAAATCTTTCACTAAAAGGCTGCATCTTACCTCAGCATAGCACCTGAAACCTCTTTGGTTTTGGCATTATTCTTCCTAATGAATATTCATTGTTTTACACTTACACAGCCTATTTTTCTGCTACATAACGTAAGTTAGCGATGTGCCCTCATAGGTAAGTTCTTTTGGAAACGCTGGAATAGGGCGACACCAGAAGCTGTGTGAGTTATACATCTCTACGGACACGCAGCACCATTGCTCACTTGGCATCTCCTGTGAAATCTCTGTGATTTGTACTAAAAAAAGGCCTGTTACATTGAATGTAAAAATAAAAATGGCGTGACAGTTAAGCAGAGGAAGTGGAAAAGTGACATTACATATAATTATAGACGTATATGAACATACACACACAAATACTGAGAGTAAAACAAAAGTATCCTATGCTGGGTACTTCAAAAGGGTTACACAAAAAGTTTTGTATGTTAAACCATAATTACAACTCCAAAACAGTTGGGCTGTTGTGTAAAATGTAAATAAAACAGAATGCAATGATTTACAAATCATACAAACCCATATCTAATCAAATTCAAATTGAGCATGTCTTTGTCCTATAACAATTAAATTCGTTTAAACAATTGATATGTTGTCATTGTTCTATTTTCAACTGATTATGGGTTTACATGATTTGCAAATCATTGCACTCTGTTTTTATTAACATTTTGTACAGCGTCCCAACTTTTTCAGAATGTCTACATGAATTCCATAAGATCCCTTCATGCATAAGATCCATAAGGTTTTGCTGATCCGAAAGGATGGCAGACAGGTCTCAGTGACCGAGGAGCTGATCCAAAAGCCTAGCCAATAGGTTTCGGTGGGCATGGAGCTGATTGGAAAGCCCGGCAGGCAGATGGGTGTCAGTGAATGAGGTGCTGATACAAAAGGCCAGCAGATGGGTGTTGGGGACCAGGGCCTGACCAAAAGCACGGCAGATGAACCGAGAAGCTGATGCGATAATGTCACAGACAGGTTTTGGTGGCCGAGAAGCTGGTCCGAAAGGCCGGCAAACAGGTCAGGGTGACTGAGGAGCTGAGCTGAAACCCTGCTGATGGGGATTGGTGGCCAAGGTGCTGATCCGAAAGCCTGGGAGATGGTGATCAGTGGCCAAGGTGCTGATCCGAAAGCCTGGGAGATGGGGATCAGTGGCCAAGGTGCTGATCCGAAAGCCTGGGAGATGGGGATTGGTGGCCAAGGTGCTGATCCGAAAGCCTGGGAGATGGGGATCAGTGGCCAAGGTGCTGATCCGAAAGCCCAGCAGACGGACTAAGGTGTTGATCCGAAACCTGATCACAGCTCATTGATCTTTCATCAATTTTCCCTTCCTCTTTCTTCTGTAAAGATATTCCTGAAATCTATTCCATTTTATAAATAATCAAATAATTTTCTGTGTATGTGTATGTGGAGCACAGATCACAACACATCCTGTGCATATCCAATCATTTAGATATTGGATATATCATTTCTGCTTAATGTGATATTTATATAAACAACAATAATTTCTTCACAATAAATATTGTGCATTCACAGCAGAATACCCACTCATTTTACTACAGGGCCTGTAATTTGAGGTGAAATAATACAAGCAATTACAGTCTAAAACACGCTGTTGGTTTTGCCGTGATTTTCCAGCAAAGTATAAAAGGCTTCATGTGGCTATATGGGCCATACTGTCATGATGGGTGATGAAGGTACAGACGTGGCAACAGAGAGCTTCTTCCCTTCATCTCTATCATACATTAACACATGAATACACATTCTTCTTCTCATCTATATACTATATAGGTTTTTAACTTTTAATTTCGGCATTAATCTCATTAATCTTCTGACACCCCTGAAATGTTCCTTTGCTCCTGAGATAACATTCAAGACAGGAAAAATGAAAAGGACACTCAATAGACTTAATTATCTGCACAACTGTTACCACGTTTATGACTTCAAATGAATGTAAGAAGTAAGAGACTCTGGGGATCATCTATTAACCTTCATCATCATTCAGAATGAAATTAAGGGTTCTAATTAGACTATTCAAATTGCAAATAAATAGAATTTTCATAACTAGCTTATTAAAATGGCCGGGCTCCCGCAGGACAGGAGCCAAGCGTTGCTTCCTGCTGGCCAGTCCCCTCCTTTCTTGAGCAACATCACAGAAGCACCCTTTGGCTGGATCCTGATGGTCTGAGCACCCAGCACAATACGGCACTGCAGAGCCAGTCCAGCTGCTCCGCTTGGCAGGCGGACGGCGGTTCACGAGAATGGCCGCCCAGCGCCCAGATGCGTGGCTAGGCAACGCCCCCTCCATCTCTTTACCCACAATCCCCCTTTCCACATTCAGCAATAACCCATGGGCTGCCATGTATTGTCTAGCTGGTTGCTCCATTTCATTACATCCTCACTCAACCATTCCTTCTCCCTTTGTCTCTCAGAAAATTCTGGAGTGTATTTTCATTGGTTTAATTTGGAGAGTTTTTGGAATATGTCTGCTGCTTTTATCCTGCCTGGCGTATCATGCACCAAAACGCAATGGCCACGGGAGCAAAATTCTCCAGATATTTAACAGCCCGGGTTGTTCTACTTCTAGCGGGATGAATGGTGTAATCGTGTGTAATACAACGTTTAATGCTAGCAGATCCTTTCAAAGTGCGGAAAGTCAGGTCCGCATTAACTTCCCCTGGCACATAACCCAGCAGTCCACTGATAAATTCAAATCCTTTTCCAGAATATTCATCAGTAGTAACTATACAATGCACATAGAAAAGTCATGGGTGACCATTCCCTCGGCGTGATGCTCAGTGGAACACAGGATCGCCAGAGACATGAAAAATGAAGCAGATCATTCCGCTCTCATGTTACGTTTGATCGAGAAAACACGGATGACTGCACTGAAATATCTCTGCTTTAATTTGATGTGTAGCATGCCCTTGAAAAAAAACTCCAAATCACTATTGTTTTTTTTAAAAAGGAGTTATTGCCTTAAAGTCATTTGCAAAATTTATTCAGCGCTGCAGGAAAAAAAAAAAAAACGAATAACTTTCATTATTTATGTACAAATTTAGTTTGTAGGCCACCAAAGCAGGAGCAAAGTGGGAGCAAGGCAGGAGCAAAGCAGGAGCAAGGTGGGAGCAAAGCAGGAGCAAGGTGGGAGCTAAGCGGGAGCAAGGCGGGAGCAAAGCAGGAGCAAGGCGGGAGCAAAGTGGGAGCAAGGTGGGAGCAAAGCAGGAGCAAGGCTGGAGCAAGGCGGGAACAAGGTGGGAACAAGGCTGGAGCAAGGGGGTCCCGCTATGCGAGTCGTAAAGGTGATTACAATAATAAAGGCTCATAAACGCCCTCATCCCACATTGTCGCTCACAGCTCACGCTGCGATCATTCACGGCTGCCACGCACCATGACCTCCGTCACGCCTCAGCGCCGCCGCCATTCCCGCCCCTCACAGCCCACCCCCCCTTCGAGAAGCTTCCCTAGCGCAGCACAGTGGCCAGATGGGCTATCTCTGGCTCATTATCCCCCGCCTATGAAGTGGAAATGCCAACAGAAGGATGCGTTCCTGTCGGAGGGGGCTCTGCATGCGCAGGGCCAGCCTGATTTACTGGAGCATAAATGGCTGTCGGGACAAGCGAGCAACAAAAGCGTTATGCGTAGCCCATGAACTCTGACCAAGATACACACCCCCGAAGAGGCGGGGAGGTGTGGGGGGGGATTTCATCAGCAGTGATAACCGCGGCGTCAGCTGCTGTCACGGCGGCTATCCCTGGCAGTGGATATGCGAGCATTACGCCTTATATTGATTTACAAGACCCTGTTCTGATAGAAATAATGTACACTAGACATTATGGTAACTGTCTTGTTTACAATAAAACTTCAATTACACAACCTTATTGAATTGTTTTGTAGTTTTTAACCATATTATATAATCCAGAAATGCATTATTATGAATACAATAATAATAGTAATACTACTACTACTACTACTACTACTACTAATAATAATAATGATGATGATGATTATTATTATTATTATTATAAAAACAAAGGTGCTAAAGTTTGTTATGAATAGTCTAACTATGGACGTTTGGATAGTAAATCAGCAACATCCTCGCAGACTCATGCTTTGTTGTTTTCACGTTGAACTGGACAAATGTTATACTACAGTACACACACACACACAGACACTTACTCCATGGCAATGCCTTGCTTTATGTGTTTCCAGGACAGACATTTTGTGCTGGCTAACTCTGCAACATGCCAGTCGAGGAGGAGGTGTGTGGATTTTACACCTTATTACTCTTCAGTGAATCAAGGAGATAAATGGACTGAAAAGGCTGATTTCTGGTCCTTTTAAAGGAATTAATTCTATTCATAACCTTGCAAATTAGCATAAATCCCACTGGACCCTTGATATTTAGCATATGAAAACTAGACAATGTTAAATACCGCTGTCCTTTTCTAAAAAATGACATTCAACCGACTAACAAAACATCTCTCAGATTAACGAAGATTTAAAAACATTTCTGCGAAACAGAAAGAACAGAACCTTACTCTGCTGATTAACACGTAAAAAATTACGCACCATGATGTTCGACTGACTTTTCACCACTGTTTTGGGTTTTCAGGGCAAAACACATCAATAAAAAAAATGGAACCTGAAGCTTTTAGAATAATGCGTTTAAAAAACCAATTATGAGCTAGTGCAGCTAAAAGCTGAAATAAACAACTCATTACCAGTGAGGGAAGGTATGTAAGCTATGGACTGTCATTAGTAAATCAGGTGACAGACATCACACACGTTACCGGGTGACAGACATCACACACGTTACCGGGTGACAGACATCACACACGTTACCAGGTGATCTTCCACAATATTTATTCTTTGTTGATTTTAGAATGTACTTAAAAATATCGACTCTGCTGCCTTTTTTTAAAGCAGATTTCTGCATAAATGATAGATAGTTAACATACTTCTGCAATATTTCAGTTGGGAAATAAAAAAAAAATAACAACTTTTTACTTTAAAGACTGAGGCACTTTTATTTATTTCCAAATGTACTATGAAGTGAATGTGGGGAAATCTGTGTAATAACCTGCTAATAACCTCAAAACAGAGGTTGTGCACATAACCTGCAGAGACAGAAAGAGGGAGGGAGGGGGAGAGAGAGAGAGAGAGAGAGAGATGTAGGCGGTCTGCTGATTGTTGCCTTGAATAAGCTCTTAATGAGATAACAGCACACAGGTGCGACTGGGGTTCACCAAAAGAACAGTAGGGGGCAGTATACAACTGCCTCCCTCCCACAGTCAAAGCTTTATGCAAAACAACAAATCAAAACAAATCACTTTTTTTTGTAATACTGACTTCAGCTAAAAGGTGTAGTGAGTGGCTGGGTCCTTTGCCGTGTGGCCTGAGCAGGCACCGAAATAACTGAAAGCTCCGTCATGCTAACAGAAGCCCCGATTGGCTCATTTCACCCATGGCCCGAGTGCAGAGGGAAGCTAATGTAGCTGCAGTCTGCGCTAATGAAATTAGGGCTTGACAACACAGGGGATTGTGTTAATACATGGCCGTGCCAGCGTGCCTTCTTAAATTCCATTTAGATAAATCACATATATCTCATTAGCGCTTTGTGACAATTACATTTACAAAGAAAACACTAAATGGTACTTCATTAAAACATTACAATTTATAAACCTGGCTAGATTTTACAGTTTTAATGATGACAATAAAAGTAAATAACAACCATAAAGTGTGAATTAAATACTGAAATGAGCATGCCATGCTGTTTTCAGACAATGATCAGATTAACAGAGTGACAGAAACATCATCATTAAAAATGTCAAAAAGAAATCATTTTATCCATCCAACACATGGCTGCAATGAGCCCAGAACCAAAGGCTTCGGGCATGAGGTAAGGAACAGCCTGGACAGGATGCCAGTCCATCACTTAGCACAAACTGACCGGCACTTAGAGACCCCTGTCCAATCAAGTCACACCTCCATGGATCAGGGAGGAAACCAGAGTAGACAGGAAAGGCAGGGAGGACATGCCACCTCCCTGCACATAGACAAGGAGGGCCAGAGGTGGGCTGAAACCCCACTCACTGTCGGGAGGGCCAGGGATAGGCTCAAATCCCACACACTGCGAGGAGGGCCAGAGGTGGGCTCAAACCCCACACACTGCGAGGAGGCCCAGAGGTGGGCTCAAACCCCACACACTGTCAGAAGGGCCAGGGATAGGCTGAAACCCCACACACTGCAAGGAGAACCTGGGTTGGGCTCATACCCAGCACCCTGCGAGGTGTGAGCTCATTCTGTTTTCCACTGAGACATTATGCCAATGTCATTATAAATATATTTTTCAAATGTTAAAATGACATTCTAAAGATAAACTGGACACAATGCTGGTTTCCCTTAGAAATAATAAAATAATAAAATTAATATTTAGCGCATGCAGCAGTCCACATATGACAGCTGGGGAGCCTGAACAGCACATTAAACTAAAACATTAAGAAATATGACAGACATAGAGTTCTTCTACTAGCCATGGGCTGCCTTTTAAATGTAACATAATCCCAACCCCCCCACAAGCAATACAATAATCCTCCACTGTGCTGCTGGAGGGCATACTCAGCCTCAAAAATCCTGCCACTAGTCCAGACCACCGTTTCCTCCCCAATAATTTCACCGAGGAAAACAACAGCCTCTAATAGCACTGCAGCCCTGCTGCCCTGCAGCCCTGCAGCCCTACAAGCCTGCAGCACCGCAGCTCTGCATGCTGCCATCCAGGACAGGACTGGCAAGCAGGGTTCATCGCGACAGACATCAGCTTGCAATCCTTTCACAAAGAACATCGAAATCTCTTAGATTCCCCTTTATGTCTGGCTCTCAGTGCCCAACCCCTTTCAATCCACTTTCAGGACTTTAAGCATTTAATGCACATTAAAGGTACAGGCCCTTGGGAAGCAATCTCTAACTGGAACACCAAAAATAACCCAGCCTCCCAAATCTTTAAAAGCTGCTCATAATTGCATCACAATACAATGCAATTCATTCTCCAGGCCTGGACAGCCAGGATCACCTCGATTTGCTGTTCTACTGGCCACACTAAGGCTCTACTCAGGAAACACAAGAAGGGAAGAGACCATTAAGGCAACCTGAAGGCTCATCGCCACATAACGCCGAGCTACATGACACCCCTCATCCCGTTTATTAACTCTGAGTGGGGCTTTATATATACGTAGCCTCCTATGGTGACATGAAAGATTTACCACAATTCAGTTCATTGCTGTGTGCAGTTTTAAATTCACCCTGTGAGCCAGAACAGGAAAAGCGAATGGATGATGGATGGATGGACTTTTTAATTGAAAGATACTTCAGTCAAGATGACAAAATTCATTCCCATGCAGAGAATCAGGGCCTTTTACACATTAAACGGAAGGTGCCTCTTGACCGGAGTTGTGTTTTCAGAGACTAAGTACTGCCTATATAATATAATAGTGTTTTCTAAGTAAGTCCACGTTCAGGAGCTCTGTCAGCTACAGTACTGTTTGATTATTGCACACAGTGAACCGATAAAATCTGAATTCCTTTATAATTCAAGGGGATGGAAGTGATACACTGGACAGCGTGTGGGCCGGTGAGGACTCCTAGCGGGCTACTGGAATACACAGTGAAAAGATGAGATCACATCAACGTACAGCAGAGGCAGCAGGAGATGGGATTCAGCAGTGCGTCTCCGAGAGACAAGGAAGGCCATCAAAGGCCGGGGGGGGGGGGGACAGCGCACACAAGTGTGGGGGAGGGGGCGGCAGGGAGTCTGCCATGTGGACAGACGCTCACATGCAGATGTGGACTGCTGTCCAGGATGTAATGGAGGTTAATGACAGGGGGGGGTCTGTATGACAGAAACACAGACGCACGCAGGCGTGGAGGGGAGTCTGGGACGTGGCACAGGCGGGAAAACACAGTAAGGAGAAAGCGGCAAGGTGAACGTGAAAGTCATGCTGCTTTTTAATGCGGCATCAACAGGTCCGCCTGGCTGCCCGTGAAATCGATAGCGGCGAGCTAAGCGGTAACTGCAATCCCCTCTCATCCTGTCACGGACGTCAGTGCGGCTGTGCCGCGCCAGAGGCGGTCAGAAGGGCGGCGACGGCGTGCCAGCTGGGAGGGGCGGCCCCGCGGAGGCTCCGGCACCATTAATCAGAGGGGCTCCACCGCGCCAAAATGAGACGAGCTCTGGGTGCGCGGGTGGAACTAAGCGGGAAGGAATAAAGCTGGGGGGAGAGGGGAAGCGCGCAGCAGAAGGCGGGGCATCGGTGGCATGCTGTATCGCAGCGGAGGAGAGGGCACCCCCTGGTGAAGGTCGTGGTAGTGCGGTATCCCCCCCCCCCCAACATCATGGCTACTGCCAGCGAAACAGAAAGGAGGAGCAGTCGGCCTGGGAAAGAAGTGAGACTCACCTTCCTCTCAGGCCAGTTGTACTTCTCAAACACAGAGTCGTACGTGTCCACGGCGCCGTCCGTGATGAGCATGACGGCCTGGCTGCAGATGCTTCCGCGGCCGGTCTGGTTGAACTGGGAGAAAAGAGAGACAGAGGGAGGCAGTGAACCGCCCCGCCCAGGTGATGGCCTCCCAGCTCGGGCGGTCATCTCCACCCCGACACCCTCTCGAAACCCACGTGTGTAGACTGCTCCAACGTGACGCCGTCTCAAAATAGCTAATGACTTTTTCACCCATCGGCTGTCCCATCTGCAATGTCTGACCTTCCCCAAAGGTGTCTCCCCATGACCCTATCAAGTGCCTCTGGAAAAGCAGCGCTGACGTGCAAAGTTACACGGCAGAGACGGTCAGACTTCACAATAGTGCCTTTTCCCCTCTGAAAGGGGGGCAAAGAGAGGCCTTTCTGCAGGAGTGTGAAACAGCTAAATTCTGTCTTCACACTTTCGCAGAGAGAGGCAAAGCTAGTCTTTAATTGGTCCTTACATTTACACCCATTTTCCTCCTGGTACATATATATATATATATATATATATATATATATATGTATATGTGTATGCATATACTGTATGTATGTATATATAGTATATATACAGTATGTGTGTGTTTGTGTAATACACTGTATATCACAGCAAACAAAACATAAACTGTTTAAATATACAAGTTGAAGCTTATCAGATGTGAAAATGGGAGAGAAAACGACGGCCTAACATAAACTCCTACTAAGCTCCTCTTAAGAAAATTCAGATAAAAGCAAAAAAACGAAATCACTGAGCTAGTCAAACATGTTTCCCCATCTGGTTAATTCTCCCAAGGCCACCTTAACCAGCATGATTATTAAAATACATTTATGGAAGGAGACTGTTTCCATTATGAAAAATCACATTGAACTCCGCCTGCATACATTGGGGGTGGGGGTGGGGGTGTGAGGGGGGGGGATTGATGTAGGTCCCTTTAAAATAAACCTGTAAGCAGCAGGGTACTGGAAGCTCATTTCCCAGAATGCATTACCGCAATGAAGCGTGCTGACCTGTGACAAAGCCATGGAGAACGCATACTGTTTTCAAGCATTATCACCTAAAATGCAATGGGAATAGCACAGCTCAGAAAGGGAGCAGAATCACAGCCCTTACTGCACAAAAAGACAAAGGACTCACATACACGAGTGGCTATTTTCATTAATGAATGGCTGGTCATTATTGATGTACGTCAAATTCCATTGCAAATAATATTGGTGATGTTGTTGACTTAATCAGTGCCAAGATCATTCAAAGGAATTTACAAATAAATATTGATTTGAATATACAGCCATATCACCTACACACAGCAACTATACAGCACAGGGCAGCACAGAGATCAGTGTCCAGAAGGTTATAGGTGTGAATCCTGCAGCCGGCAGAGCAATCATATTGCTGTTGGGCAGGTCTGCAGTCTTGGGGAACAACTGGGGAAGTCATAGGTCTCGGAGAGACCCCAGGAGGGAGGGGTGACCATTCGTGGGGACTCAGTTGAAGTAAATTTGTCCAAGGGGCAGGAGGTGTGAGCCCGCTGTTGGACCCTTGGGTATGATTCTTAAGTCCTGCTCCAGGGGCACTGGGTATGAGCTGATCCCACGCTCAGATATATAAACGTGTGTCTGTGTCTCTCACGGAGAGAAAGATGCATTTCTGAAAAAAAAACCCTATTTGCCCACGGGGGCCGATAAAATACCTGTACTCGCTTTGCTGCTCACAACCCATAATTTCTTTTTTCTACAAAATATTTACAGAAGATCCACGTACACCGAAATCACGGAAAAAAAATTATAGATATGACAGGCATTATGGCTGAGTGAAATGAAAACAGTAAAGGGTGCCGCTTTGATTCCCCCTGCACCTCCCCCCCCCCCCCCCCCCCCATGTGTAAACACCATCTCACGCCTCAGGGGGATAAGGAGCAGCTTGCCTCCCCAGGAGCACCTCCGAGGCTGTTATCTGAAGCGAACACCCAGCACTGCCACACAGCCCCCCTCCCCCATAAGCCCCATCAGGAGACTGACAGCCACCAGTATAAGAATGTCAGCGAAGTCGATACAGCCCTTCGGGCCCGTATGAGGAAGACCAGCTGGCTGATGGGGTTTGCCGAGGATGTTCTGGAAAGAATAGGAAGGTTTGGAAAGTGGTAAGGAGAGAGTTTCAGGGAAAGTGGGAGCTCCTCAGTGAAGGGTAGAAGAGGACCAGGCTGGCAGAGAGCTTATAATCAGCAAAATATTCAGTCAGCAGGCCAGTTCGCGAATAAGCAGGTTATTTCAGCATCAACATGTGTCTCCAGATTAAAGTATTAATTACAGTGCTATAATTAAACGGTACTTTAATACATTCTGCCATAGTCTCTGCAGCAAAGATCCGACCATGGAAAAAGCTTGGTAATAGAAGTGTGTAATCGTTTTACAGAATGCACTGAACCATTCAAACGTCGCAGCCTCCCTCTCCCGCTTCCTGTTCGCAGGTCACATCTAAGGACTGCTCTCCCCCGCACAGCATTATGGGTACTTGTGACATATCACAATGCACGGTATCTGGTTTGACAACCATGGATGTGCTTCATATTCAGCCAACTCATACCCGATCCCTCCACAGGAAATGCCATCCCAGGTTTCCCTGTTTCAGTCTAACAAGGTTCATTTTAAAAACGGAAATGCTGTATTTTCTCATATGCATAATGTCCCCATACATGTTTAGTAACTCTTAATAACAGTGAGGGGGACCCCAAAATTCAATCAAGGACATAAGTGTACATTTTAAACACACTCACATAAATGGTTGCTTCGGTGCACCAATTTTTATCAGCAACACCTGGTATCATTTTGCTTCTATAATTATATATCTTCTTTTAATCATATCATGCATGTGACCTTTTTACCCACTTAGGCTGCAGTTCTTGGCATCCGAAGCCATGATTTCAGCAGTGGAAGCCTGTCCTCTTTTCCCAGGACAATCAGACTTTCTTCACATTAATCACACAGATAGTGATCACAGCACAAACTACAATTAGCCAATTCCTTTCACTGCAACAGCAATTTCCCCCCACGCTGACATTTCAAGCGTCCAAGATTATTACAAGTTTTGGGTCTCGATTACAACCTCTTGAACTTGTCCAGCAAATTATTCTATCAGGATGAACAGAAGTATTTTGGGACTTACATCACTGAGTAGCAAAAAGGCCTCGGTCAGGGCAATATCCAGCATTCCGATTCCTTTAGCGAAGAGCTTGTCCAGGTGTTCTCTGAAATGCTGAAACAAAGAGGATCAACAATGGAAACATTAACCGAACATCGCATTTTATAAGAGATCCTGTGACATTCAACTGCATTCGCACACAGAACACCAAAAAAATGCCAAATTAAAAGGCTTTTTTTTCATTGCCGATACAAAGATAATTGCTTTTTTTTAACAAACACGTCATTAAACTGTACCAGGATTCCAAGATGAGAACAAGCGAATGGATTAAAGGTTACAAGCTGAAATGTCAACATTTCATAAAAGATTACAAGCACAAGTCTGCCTTGCCCTGCATTTCCAGTGAGCAGGCTGAATTTACAATTTCAATTCCATAAAGCAAATAGAACTAAAGACAATTTATACTGTCGGTATGTCTGTGTGTGTTTCCTTCCCGTGCGTGTACTGCCTCTCTGAAGCGATTAATGTAGTTTAATGTTCACCGCAACCTGGCGAGCTCATTCTATGCAGCTAAATAAAGCCAGCCGCAGAACACATCTCTCCACAAACGTCTGCATACAGGCAGACTCTGTAAGGTTGACCTATACATGGATTATACATCTCTGGGCTTTTTCCATTACATTCCTGACTGCCTGTTTAAAACTTATTAAAACAGTTTCAGTTTTGTTCTTGCCAATCTTTGGCGCGCCACGGACACCTGCATGAACACAGCGTTTCAATCGACTTCCTTTCATGGCGTACTTCTGCTTCGTGCTTATTAACATTTTTAATAGTATAGTGCAGTTTCCCAACCCGGTCCTCGGGACCCCACAGATGGTCCACGTTTTTGCTCCCTCCCAGCTCCCTGCCAGACAGTCCACGTTTTTGCTCCCTTCCAACTTCCAGGATCAAAAACGGGCCCCCAGGGACTGGGTTGGGAAACACTGGTGTACAGTACTCAGCTCTGATACACACACAAGTATATGCGAGCACACAGTGGCATACTGGGAGAGTTTGATATTGGGGGGGGTCCTACAATTTAATAAATGCAAAGGACTGTTTATGGGGGGATGAATGAAGCCAAATTAAAATACTGTGGGGGTGGCACTCCCCCCCGGTTCCTCTGTTTCTGTGAGCACATATGTGAGTGTGTGAAAAAATGCTATAAGTTTAGGTAGTGTAGTATACATTTTACTCTCATCAAAACTCTCAACAACTTAAAATAAAAAGAACTCTGAGAGGTAATTGGTAGTGAAGATTTTTTGATGTCTTGCAGGAAGAGATTTAACGTTTTGTCCAAAGTGACCATCCAAAGGCTGACCAATCAGTGAGGGGGCAGTGCCCAAGACTGACCAATCAGTGAGGGGGCGGTGCCCAAGACTGACCAGTCAGTGAGGGGCCTTGCCCAAGGCTGCCACCCTTCTTACATATCGTGCTAATCTCACGTTTACGAAATGGGTCGGTTTTAAAGTCAGTTTCCATTTGACTCAGAACGCAGGGCGAAAAATGTATATTCTTAAAAAAAGAATAAAAAAAAACTGGAAACATGAACTTGGCCCATGAAAATACAAAAAAAAATATATGAATATTTCCTCTGTTCCTGCATGAAATGTCAAATTGTCAAGAGGTTTTCTCTCAAGCCTTTTTGCATTTAGATGTAGCAATTTCTGAAGATACCCACAGCAAATAGCCCTATTTTACCAGCATTGGATGGAATGTATGCATTGGTTTGGCTGACCAAAAGGAAGGGGGAAAAATCCCATCAGTTTCAAATAGACTCTCATTCCGAGCCACCAAATCACCAAGCTATTTTGGTGGAGCCGGGAGAAAATAGATCTATTATCAAGCCTTGTATGATCCCCCACTATCATTTTCTGCAACATTAGGGTTCTTTAATAAACTCTCAGCAAAGAGTCCAAGACTCCTAAGCGATGATCCCAAGCTCTATCAGCCACCAGCAAAGCTGACCTTAAGGCGAAGGATCAAAGATATTCATATGAGGCAGGATAAAGGGCAGGCAAACGGTGCGGGCAACAAAATGGAGTATTTATCTGTTCCTCCAATAACCTGCAGGGGGAGCTATGCCAGCCATTGTTAACACTGTAAATTAGTTTCCACTGAATCTTTTTTTTTTTAAGCTTACTTAAACTAGTTTATATTCTTTTCATTTGCTAGGCGGCGCACTGTGTATTTCCAATTAAAGTTTCATCACGTTTTGACGACACCACTTTTAAATCCAGCAACCCGGCAGCTTTATCGAAACACTCCATGCCTATCGCCGGTGAACAAATCGAGTGGCCCTGGGAGTGCGGCGGTGAAGCTGACAGACGGATGAATATGGAAGAAAGAGCCAGAAGAGCGCAAGAATGTACCGGCGTCCGCCGCTGTTAATCCAGACAGAGACGGAGACGCGATAGCGCCGCTGAATAAGCTGCGGCTTCACTGTAGCGCTCTGCACCTGCTGCCCTCTCAGGCTACGAATACAGTTGCGGTCCCCTTACAGTGACGTCTCGGCAAATCCAAGATAAAATGGACTTTCTGAGAGTTAAGACTGTCTTACATGAGCTACGGTTCGCGAATGAGGCGCTCGAGAACTAGCGACAAAACGTCGCGCTGCTTATGTACACGGCATTTCAGCTGAATGGACCGAAAAGCATAAAGGGATGTGAGGGAGAAGGGGAAAAAAGCACTCATTGTTGTAAACGGATCATGCACAGATCTGCCTTCCGCCTTGAACAGGCTACACGTCTGGACGTCTTTTGTAAAGAAAGAAAAGGTGCGGCGATGCGCGAACCGCACGCGGGATATGAGAAGTGCTCGTCCTATAAATGTCATACTGTATAAGACGCAGCTTCTCCACCAGAGGCTGCCTGGGAAACAATGGAGCAGATTACACTTTGCTCTCACTATCCATCAGATAACTGCTGCCAGGCGCAACCAAAGTAATATATTTCAAACATCTCAGGGTCCTTCAAAGACAAAATGACGCAGATGTGGACACCAAAAGTAAAGCGCCTCATCGTTTAACCTAAAGAATGTAAATGCATACAATCAATAACTAAGTATTTCCAGCTTGACATATACAAACAGTGATCTATATAAAAGCAATGCTGCAGGAACAGGAAAGCATATCTTTTTGTTAACACGCAAATAAATAGTTTTATTTGAAATAATTTAATTAGTCAGTAGTTAGATGTCAAGCGTGCTAGGTGCATGAGCTGGTTCATAAGTACATAAACAGTTTTTATACCGTATACTGGTAGATGAAGTGTGATTGCAAGCACTGGTGTAAATAAAATAAGTACTGTTGACAGATAAGAGTCTGTTCTGCTGCACAGAATGATTGTGATATCAGGTGCTTCATTACAGGACAGGAAAGCTATAGTTACCTGGACCCAGTCTCCATGTTAAAATTGGTTCAATCTTTTGGGCTTCAGATCTTTCATATTCTGGCCCAATTAAGACATGGACTGAAAAATATCTATTCTCTGTAATTTTGCATCACCAATTGCTTCTGTAGCTTGGGCCTGCAGTAAAACATATTCTGTTAAAACCGATAGTATTTACATGTCTAAAATATTTGACTATTGGATTTTCTATCATATAAGTGTTGTCATACCCGGCTCGTACGATCCTCGTGTGTGCCACGCCCCCTGATTAACCACGTGTGTTTCCCTGATCGTACCCAGCTGTGTCCGATTATGTTCAATCAGTCCTGTCTATTTGAGTCCATGTCTTACCAGAGTTCGGTGTCTGTCATTGATGTTAGTCAATGTCTGGTGTTTCCTGCTCCCCGGTCCGAATTAAACCCTCGTATTTCCCCGATCCTGTTCACCGGATCGTGACAAGTGTTACTTATTTCATTTGTTCTTATGTTTATTAGAAACTGGCAAACTAAGTGAAGAATTTGTACCTCATTGTTAAATAGAAGACTTACAAATGTCAGAAAAACAATGCAGAAACATAAAGTAGCAGCCACAAAATGTGTATTTTTATTTTGCGTACTGAAACTTAAAAGCTGGATCCTGGGGATTCCCCCTGTCTGCTGAGTTCTAAGGAAGGATTTTCAGGCAGGCAGTTTTTATAAGGAAAATGTTGCTTGACAAAGACGACAGGTTGTGGCCATCTGGTGTAAGCAGCAGATCTACCTGCTTCTCCCTGGAAGGCATTCTGGAAGAGGTATGCTCCCTGCTATTCACTCTTGGTCTGGGTTCAATGTTTGGGTTACACTTCACCCATTTCTGAAACATATACGCTTACATTTTATTGGCTAATTGTAAGTTATTAAAACATATAAAACTTACTTCTTTGTTGGTTATGTCAGCTTGGACCAAAGTTCCATTTAGACAAGGTTCCACGTAGTGCAGCTCTTCGTTGTACTATAAACACACAAGGATGAGATTAAAAGACTCAGAACAGGAAAACTGGTATCAGTAATGGTAATGGTGATAGCTGTAGTTCTGGCATTAGCTGTGGTGCCCCCACTCAGCTCACACTAGCGATAATTTAGAATTGTCATGGACATTAATCCTAAAGAGAACAATACAGATGTGGGGGGAGAAACGATGATAATAACAAGCCCTTTAATATGTTAATTAATTTAAAAATTTCAGGCCTAAATATCATACGCTATCTCATATAGCATATATGTAAAGGAGTCATCTACAATAACCCAAGATAAAGATCCGTGTCCCCAGCAGGTCACAGAATTCAAAGTTTATCAACATCCAAATTCCTTTATCTTTAATGGTCACAACCTCTCAGGGCTGTCAGCCCTCTTCTGGACAGCCACAGTGCACCGGGGCTCCTAAGCACTTATCTAAGAGAACCTTAATCCACTGGAAGGAGCAGAACGTCGCCCGTTCAGGAAATACAAGTGACTGCCACTGTCCACTCTGTTTGCCTCTTACGCATTCAGGATGTGTTATTAAGGCCTTTTGCCCCTTCTTCCCCCTACTTGAGTTGACCCTGAAGAAGAAACCTTGTAACAAAGCGCCAATCCATTCCAAACGCTCTCTGTCATGTGATTCTGCCCATGGAGTCGCCCAGGCTTTCCCAAAGGCTCCTAAACTTTTTCTTGAAAGGTCCTAATCCATCAAAGCTCCTAAACCCTTATCGTTTGGAGCCACAGTTAGGCAGGGTTCCTAATCCCTTGTCTGGGGAGTCGGTAGGGTGATTCAAGTCTGATTCTGGAGGGCTGCATTCCAGCAGTCTTTCCCACTGGAAAACCACTTACTGTATGTTTTCAGAGAAGCTTTCAGATTGTGTATTGCTGCCCTGAAGATGGCATGGTGATGAATGAAGCTCGTCAGGCTTGTTGAGATACTGGCAGTGTCCAGCTGACCCCACGAGCGAGGAGTTGCGGTGAAAATCACAGAGCTCCTCAGATGACCTTCCCACTAGAGCTGAGATAAATCTCCTGGTTTTCACTAGTGGATTATCCGCTACATGACAGGACATGTCAGAAGTAGTCTGAGCGTCACGCAGTGTGGAACACAGGCATGCTGAAATTAGGGAAAAGCCAAAGGTCCACTTCCTCCGAACGCTGTCAGGCATGTATTCAACCAAATTGGCACTCATAATATTTAATCGGACATGAGACATCCTCCAGAACTGAGTGACAAAATGAGGACTTTATTTGTGAATTGGTGTGAAGATTCAACAAAATGGTGGAAAATAATCTAAACAAAGACAGCCTCTTCAGCTTCAAAACAAGCACACATGAAGACAAAGAGCACCGATCCTGGGGATGAGCCACAATAGGAAGAGAGTGTCCTGGAGGACAAAGCTGACACATATATGATTACTAATAAAGTACAGACTATGTGAATGAATAGGCAGATCAGCTAAAGCTGATATTAAATTAAGCTCCAGTAAATAGTGGAATGAAAGACAAATAGTGAAACAGAGTAACATGTCACTATATATGTCCATGGAGAAACAATGACCTTACATAACACAGACATCCACTGCCATCAAAACGATAAACAAACCAACAAACAAATATTCCTCTCTTCCAACACAACCCATCGGCAATCAAACTTCGCCTGATAAAGTACACAAAATGCCAGGTGCTGCAATCAAAATCAAGAAATTCCGGATGCAATGAATGTGTTTCGTTTAAAAAAAAGCTCAGCTTAGATAATAATTGTGTTCGTGTTCTGCACGGCTGCCAGTAGTGTGCAGGGACAGATTTCAGATTCCCAAGTTAAACTGAGGCTGTAGTCTGGCTTTTTCAGATAATATTGTTAATTTAATGCATGACTAGAAATTATACTTCAAAGTAAATTATCAAATTATGTCAATTTTCTCAAACCATGCATTCTGCCATAATCCTTCTGTAAATGATTGGGATGTACACTTTTGCACAACTGCGGACACATTATAACATGTTTCTTTCTGATACACAATGAATAGCTGCTTCATGATGAAATTGGGTGTGCTGTGAATACATTACTGTAAAACAAAAATATGATATGGATGGATGATATATATAATCAATAAAAATTATTTGATGTACCTGTAGCAAACATTAAATAAGCTAAAGCTTTAACCCACATGAACAAATGGCATGTCACAAAAGATCAGATATAAATTTTTGATGACATAAGCAATAATGTCTAAGGTCAATCAAATCAAAGTAATTTGCAATTGAAATGGCATTCAAAAATACACCAGTCTGCTCAGCAACGGGAGTAGAATATTCTTAGGACCTGCCGGCACTTCTTAAGAACAAATGTGATTCAAAATGTGATTGGAATTAATGTGAGTGCACTAATACATTATGCTCTTCAGTCATTTTAGTTTAGAGCATGTGACTGTGTGACTGTGCTCATTCCATAGGAATATTGCCAACCAAAGGTCAGCTAAGTGTCTGCCAGATGATTAAACTGAACAGTCTACTGACCCAAAAAGAAGGATAAGCTAAAACTGCCATGAAGGTTCCTTCTTTTTTAAAAGTAGAACTGGAGAGCAGAAGACAGACAGTAGTGATGATTTTTGATTTTTCTTAAGATATGTATTTTTTTTTTTTTGGTCTGGCATCCAGTCCAGGGTGTTCCTCTGCCTGGGGCTCTCTGGAATTAGCTTCTGCCCCCCACAACCCTGACAAATGGATGGAAAATGGATGGATGAATTAATGTATTTAATTTTTAGTAACTCAAATACCAGTGTGCCTAAAGATCAGTATCACTCGTTGCAGAGCACATAATGTTGTTATCATGTTGGAAGATTACAAGCCCTGAAAAGGCTTTTCTTTTCCAAAACAATAAATAGAGAAAGAGGTGATACTCACTGCTATTATATTGAAGAAGTCATCGTCTCCAAGTGTGTCCAGAATGGACATGACCGTCTGCCGGGCGATAGTTAACCTCAGTCCTTTCATGCTCCCGCTGACATCGACCAGAATCACCACATCTTTCGGTGACGTGGCAGCCTGAATATACCTTTAGGAACAGAAACAGAAGCCACTGGTCATTTTTTGGTTTCATTTATTCCAGGGGTGTATTTGGAGTCTACTGTCGCCTAGCAACTGCAAGCCTTACCATTTGCGATTCCTGCAGTCGAAAGCGATGACCCCGTGTTCATCCGGATGCCATTTTATACCTGTGTATAATTTCACCAAGCAGGAATGACAGAACATGATGCAGAGTTTTATATGCAGTAACCAGAACGGAAGGCCATGTCAGATCTTAAAATTTCTATATTTAAATGTTTAAACAAACCATGTGTAAAATCAAACATATATTACAAGCAAGGATAATTGCTGAAATTGAAAGTCCTGATACCCCGAACCCACCATCCTTTCCTCCTACTCCTTATGCCCAAAACCCACCCCTCTCTCCTCCTTATACCCAAAACCCACCACTCTGTCCTTCTCCTCCTTATGCCCAAAACCCACCCCTCTTTCCTCCTCCTCCTTATACCCAAAACCCACCCCTCTGTCCTTCTTCTCCTTATACCCAAAATCCATCCCTCTGTCCTCCTCCTTATGCCCAAAACCCACCCCTCTGTCCTTCTCCTCCTTATGCCCAAAACCCACCCCTCTGTCCTTCTTCTCCTTATACCCAAAATCCATCCCTCTGTCCTCCTCCTTATGCCCAAAACCCATCCCTTTGTCCTCTTCCTCCTTATGCCCAAAATTCACCCCTCTCTCCTCCTTCTCTTCATATCTAAAACCCATCCCTGTGTCCTCCTTCTCCTTATGCCCAAAACCCACCCTTCTCTCCTCCTTCTCTTTATACCTAAAATCCATCCCTTTGTCCCCCTTCTCCTTATGCCCAAAACCCCAGCATTCTCTTCCCACGGGTTTTGCATTAAGCCTAAGAGTTTCCATTTTTGCTAGGTCCTCTTCATTGCTCCGCTTGTCACTCACTCTGACTAAATCCTCCCAGACTGTCTCTCGCCGTGCCTCTGGGAAGCAGTCCCAGCCAGCTAATTATAATCACGATGTGTCTGATTGCTCTTCTCAGCACCGCCTGCCTGCCTGGCAGTCCGTCCTCATGCCGCGCGCGGTGCCTCTCACCTGGGTACTGTCTGAAGAAACCCTTGGCACTGCCAAAGTACTGCCATATCAGTGACGGGTCCCGCTCAAAATTATCCACAAACACTTTGTTCAGTGCCTCTGACCAATATATTGCATTCAGTATTGCAGAGTCTAAGAGGAAAACAAAAAAGAAAGATTAAAATCACTTAGATTTGTTTTTCATACCTACTGGCATTCCATCCAAGCTCAACAGGAGTGACCCTGTACTGGACGCTGTGTCTGAATAACACTCTCATGAGCATACCACCAATGCCAGACAATATGGGCCCATAACACCTATGGCACAAAATGTCATAAGCTGTTATGGACTTGCTAAGAGAAGCAGTAATGCTGACAAAAGCACGTCTCACATCACTACACAATACTGAATACATTTACATATTACTGAGTACACACACAGGCACGTGTACACGCACGCACACTCATATACTGTACATATATGGAGTCTTTCCCTGAAGATATTAAAATGCGTTGAAGCACGTCCATTTCAGATTAACTGGGCTTTTTCTTTTTTCAATTTCCCAGTTACAAGAGTTATGAATACAATTCAGTCAGAGTTCGCTATCAGCCCCTCCGAGAAGGGCCGTCACACCAGGATTATCTATTTTCAGCAATATTAGCCACAGAGCTGTTCATTCCTGCAAGCCAGGCCAGATGGTTATCCGACACTGATGCATTCAAAGGGGGGAAGACTCTTATTAAGAAGATGACTGTCTGATCACAGGCTTATTCTGGAGCTGCACATTTCCTGTAATGCAATAAAGATTTGTGTGTCGGCATTATTAATGTCAGTCCAGAATGAGGCTGAGGGGTGTCCTGAGAACGTTATCTTTGTGAGACAGCACTACTAAGACATGATTTGCATTTTCATTTCTCTCATCTGCAGAATGACAGGATAGAATCTATTCGTCTTAATTGGCCCTCACATTTACAACAGATTAAAAAATACAGGCGCATGCCCCTGCAGATTGTGATTAAATGGTATTACCCAAAAATGCAGATTGTGATTAAATGGTATTACCCAAAAATGCATTTCCTGCTCAGAGGACATGCACTGATATCTGCCACCTTCTGGAAGCACGAACACTGAGGATCCCTGTAAGAGATCTTTCCAATCTGAGATCCCTTAATGCTGGCAACCCCCCCCCCCCCCCAACAGGGGACCTTAAGAAAGACCCTTAAAGGCAACTTTTCCAATGTCACAACTTTCCATGTATTCTAAGGTGTTGACTTCAGCTTCCTGATTCCCCAAGAAAAAGACCAATAAAATACAACTGTGGATATAGTAAAGGAGTATGTGTGTATTCTAGATTATTTGCAGGATATCCAGGGATATTCCCCTGCTTCCTGCCCTATGCTCCAGTCTCTGTACTGAATAAGCCATTAAGGAGGAAGGATGGGAATAACAGCACATTATTGCAAGTGTAATGTACCACATAACAATACAAAAATAATACTCTTAATAATACTCTAATACTCTTTGATCATCTAAACCTAAATTGATTATTATAGTAATATTCCTCTCCAACAGCTAATCATTTCATATTACTTTCATATTACATATTAAGTTGTAAATTCTAGCTCAGTTATTTGCCAAAGACATCCATTTGAAATGCATTGCAGACTCTGCCCCAGACGGCAGCCATACTAGAACTCTGTTACTGATTTACTTCGTCGATTAGAGAACTCTTCATTGTTATCTTGCAGCGTGATACATAGTCGAAGTCACGCTAACAGAAACTGGGAATGCTGCATCTATATGGTCAGTCACTTTTTCAGCTCACTGGTTTCCCTCACATTCCCCTCTTTTTTAACAGGAGGCCAAATGCCACCAGTGTTCTCGTTGAATTCCTACCAAAATGACGGCCTGACTCTATTCTACACAGAATATTCTTCCATCGCCGGCGTATTGTGCCACACAAGTTCGACAGGAATGGTTTAGGCGTAACAGAAATTCATTTTCAGGAACTCGGTAAGAAAGCTGTACTGTACGTATGCAGTGTCATGAAAAATATTTTCCCCCAGTTTTGGAATTGCCTGCAATTTTCTAAATTGCTTTTAAACACAAAATCTCTAGCAGGGTGAATCTCTCTTCTAGAAAAATGCTCATTCAACGTGAATCCGCATATTGAGCACTAATTACAGTCATCATGACGTGTCTACAAAGCTCTGCTTTAATTGTACTTCCCCCGTTGTGCAAGACGATCAATAGCTTCATCTCGAGTGAGACAAATTGGAAAGACTATTTATGATACAACAAAATAACTTTCCAAAAAAGCAAAAACAAACAGGAGGAGAAGTGTGAATTGCATCTCCACTGGGTTCCTTAATTTGATTAAATTATATTTAATAAAATTACATAAACTAATGCATTCTGTTACGTGCCAAATGACGAATAAACAAAAGATAAGTAAACTTCCTACAAAAATCTAAATTTAGAAGTGGGGGAAGCATAAGCAAAATATTATATTACATCTGGTAAGAAAATATTGTATTCTTAGTAGCTAAAATACTGACAGGGACATATTTAGCAAAAATCAAATGCAGACATCCATCGATCTTCCAACCAGATATCCTGTCTGAGTTGCAGGGCAAATACAGACAATATACATTAAATATTACGGGTGTTATGGAACATCACAGTTCTGGTTCACTGTACAATTTGGTCTGTGATATATAAACAGCCACAAACAATCGTTTTCCAAATTAATATGATCTGAACACGACTGATTCTTTATGCTTCCAATAAACATGTACAGCCCCATCTCAATACTCCAAATTTGCTTTAACCTACACTTTTACCATCCATCTGTCCATCTGTCCATCCATCCATCCATCCATCCGTCCATCCATCCATCCTCTAACCATTTATTCACTACACGGTCACTGAAGCCTGCAGTCTGTCTCAGGCAGCACAGGACACAACACAGGGGTCCAGTTACAGCATTTTTTGTTGAATCAGATTGGAAATAACCAGATCCATACAGACACCAAAATTCAGCCAGGAAGACTTTTATTTCTCCAAGACCAGACATGAGAAATTGCCCATGCTGTGTGATTGTGCGAGTCCTGAGATGGACTGGCATCCCGTCGGAGCTGTCCCATGTCCTTGCTCCCAGGCTCACTGTGATCCTGTACTGGATAAGAGGTTCTCGAAGCTGATTGACTGGAGACAGAAGGGTGGATGGATGGATGGATGGATGGATGGATGGTATTCCTAGTATTGGAAGAAGGCCACGATAACTCAGACATCATATTAGTTAAATGGATTATACATTATAGCAAATGTTGACTGGATTATGCATATCTACAGTTAGCAGAGCATGGCTCAGTTTGCACCTGGACTCTCAGTACGTACATATGATTCATTAAAGACAGGTTGAATACTTTTGCAAATGAAGAATATATAATTCCATATACATATATATTTTTATACTTTTTATGCAAAAATCCCTGTATATAAGGTAAATTTGTTTTTAAAAGTGTATGATACATGAGAATGGGAGTAAGTGGGGAGACTAACTTTTATGAATTTTATGACTGAGATAATGTTATAGTGTTAGATAGTGCTTAATATACGTATTAATTAATTTAGTAAACTGAGCAAGTTCATTTAAGAGAATCATTAGGGATTGTGCCTGTTTTTCAGTTTGGTAAACATGCTTGCTGTGTACAGTAGCTTTCAGCCTTCAATAGCTACTGGAGAGTCTGTTCGGGAATCTACAGTGTGTGTGAGATCCACAGCCCTGGGGTCAAACAAGCGAGGCGCAGTTTTCCTTTGTTTCCCTGGACGTGGCTTGGGGTGAAAATCAGGCATGAAATGTTTCTTAGAGTCTACAGGAAGGCAACAAAAACAGGCCACAGTGGGAGCTGAACAAAGCGGAACATTACCGAGACCAAGCCAAAGGAAAACACCCCAAGTCTCACTTCCAGTGTCCGCTGGCGCCGTGGGTGTGTACTGCAGCCCCTTTAATCGGATCTGTGCCAGTCCAGAGCCATTTGCAGGTGTGGTTCTGAGGTCACCGTAAGCAACTTTGTATTATATGGATTATCGTTTGTCACGTTATTGTCAAGCTTTTATGAAGTACACGGACACCTAAAAACAAAGGCGGTTTCAAAAGTAACAATAACCAGCAGGGCACCGATGTGGAAATTCCGGCCAGTACTGGTAACGGATATATTTTTTGTCTAATATCACCAGTGTTGGTAACCTGCTCCCCTGTGACCTCCACAAATGTGCAGTGAAACTAACACTTCACTAGCGCAACCACATCTTATAATGCGGGCAGGGAAAGTTCTGAGCGTAGGTTCGGCTTTGAATGAGTTGACTAAATCCCTCATCCTCCACTACAGCAAATAGCTGATTGTGGAATATCGTGACCTGCAATACTGACCAAGACTGACACATCGGACCAATGCAGATGCATTTTTAATGAATATCGGTTGCTGCTGATATATCAACGAACAAGTCATCCATCTCTAACCCATAAGGTTTTATAATGAAAAAAAAGAGGATGTTCAGTATGATTTTGCTACAGAGGCTGCAAAAACTTTTATTTTTTTTAAGAGGCCTGTTAAGACGGTGGGAATTAATGCTGGCCGGACTCCAGCGGGGCCTCATCCACCAACCTCAGGCTGCAAGCTTCTCAATACCAACTTTTACCAGTTTCATAATTGTAAAGGGATTATAAATAAATTTGTTTAAGTGGATTATGAAATGAATGAAAAGAACAAAAGCTGGAACACAATAACTGTGCCTGGACGTGTATTCCTGGTTAGCCCAGCGAGAGTGAGACTGTGTGCAAGAGAGACATCAAAGGCTGTTGAGGTTGTAGTAATCTGCATCCGCAGGCAGTTTCTTGCTTGTAAAAATCCACTAATGTGTGAATGCTGATTCAAGGAAGTCACATGCATATAAACGTCCAAGCATATTTACAGCACCTCCTACAAACACACAAAGGTCTCACAATCAGGAAAAGACAACAATAGGAAAGCTTAGTGTGGTGCTAATTTTATGTTTACAGTAACTGTTTCTTATTACTGTAGCCTGTCTGTCTTTGCACAAAGGGGTGTCTACACCACTGTTTCCCAACCCAGTCTTCAGGGACCTCCAGAAAGTCCACATGTTTGCTCCCATTAGGGAGCTGGAAGGGAGCAAAAATGTGGACTGTCAGGGGTTCCACAAGGACCGGGTTGGAAAACACTGTTCTAGACCACAAAGCTCCTCAGAGACTCCAGCCTATTTAAACAGATTAATCCCCATATAAGTAAGCTGATTTAAAACACTTACACCCAACTCACTCCAGCTATTCCTCAGCTGACGAAACAGTTCCTATTAATCATTCTCAGTCAATTTGCCTTTCCTTTTTCCCCATCCAGCTGGTATTCAGCCTGTTAATTAAACCCTTTCTCAGACTGCAGCTACTAACTTAACCCACTTCACTCAACTGAGCACATCTGACTTTTATTTCTAAGAACTGGAATACAAATAATCCTATGTGCATTCTCATGTGCTTACAGTTTTTCAGTAGTTTTCAAATTTGATATGGTTATGACCCTTAGCTGATGCTCAAACTCTTTATTTTGAGGTAAATAAAGAGATATACACTAATTAAAGTGTCACAGTTTACGACAGTGTGAAAGCACACGGCCACCAGCCCAGCAATGACAGGCCGTCAAACGTACCTTTGTTGTACATGTTGGTGGGAACTTGAACAACACTCAGGCTAAGGTTGACGGACAAATTATTAAAATGCTCGTTTGGCTCCAAAACGAACTCCTTTCCGAGCTCCACGCTATTGCCTTCTTTGTCTACTTCGTTTATTAAAACGGCATTGAAGTATTCATACTGAAATGGAAGGAGACAAGAACATAGAGATGAGCAGCAGAATCCGAACACCGCAAGGGAGGCTCCCGTAGACGCATGCACACTCATGCGCATGCATAGGAACAGGCATGCAGACACGCTGAGCACACAGAGGTCATATCTGCACGTTGGAAACCACACCATCCCGATAACAGTCGACAGAATTGTGGTCAGGCTTTAATGCAAAAGCCTTTTGCTGCTGGAAATGTGTTGACAACAGTTCCAGCTTTGATTCCGTTAAGCACAGATACTGAACTGGGTCAGTTATCTGGCTTTGTTAATCCCAGAGTGTTCAAGGTAGCCTGCTGGACACCGAAGCAAAGACCAACATTAAAGCTTTAAGGTATGACACGTGTGTGACGACATGCAGCAGTAATCTACAGGGAGACACCAGAGAGACATTTGTCATCCAGAATAAAAGACTGAGTTTGTTTTTTTTTTTATTTCTCTTTATCAAAACAGATCAGTCAGGTGCCTGAAGAAGCAATGTTGTAGGCTTTCGTCTGGCGTGGGTTTTCATCAATGGTTAAAAGAACTGCTAATCTTCCAAAGGACAGGCCAGAAAACATCTGCTATCTAAAGGGCCGATGCAGTGCTTGTGTGACCTTAGATGAAGTCTAAAGGACAAACCTATATAAGGAACCAGAGCGAGTGCTCAGTCTTTGCCAGGCCAGAGGGTTCCTCTGCTGAGGCAGACTACAGGAGTACAGCAGGCCTACAGGCAATAACGCTGCTGCAGCCCCACTGCCAGAACCCCTGCTTTCAGGTGAACTGGAAGCCATGGGGCCTGCTGGGAAGTAATTCACATAGCCACTGACTCACATACCCAGCGAGGAAAAAATGCTGATCTTGTAAAACTACACCTGCATTTGAGCTTTCGTTTTTTAATACAATATGCACTAGCAAGAGGATCCCATGATTATTTTTAGAACAGAACATATTGTGGGAGTTATTTGTGATCATTCAGTTGATTTAAAAATAGCTGTTTGCTTACTGCAACCCGAAGAAATGACTACTATCTCAGCAGAGACAAGGATGGGACCTGGGCAATAAAGTAAGCATTTCATTTATTGCATACTAAATGCTTAAAATTAAATCATGATGACATTTAACAGGAAAAAATTTATTTTAATGTAATGCCACAAAAATTAATTTTCTCCAGAAGAGGCTGCATGGCCTGAAGATATCACACTTCATAACATCAGTACAGTCAGATGCTTCAGGAGTCACAGTGCATTCAGCAGACAATGGAGAGTCCCCCAAAAAAACAGGATGACAAAGACTATGGGCTGTAGTGTTGTCTGAACTTCAGAATGATTCCGTGACAATTTCCATGCATCCTGCTCTGCCCATACCAGGTTTTCAGATATTCTGCTGTGCCCCATCAGGAACCTTGAGGAAGCGTTTCTGCCTGGAGGACAGTGATGTTCATTATTTCACCCACAATCCTGATTTGACCACTTGTTATCGTTGCTGCAAAGTACTCCCAATAAACCCATCAATTACACAGATGGAAAAATCCATATCACTTCAATTAATCACGTCTGCTGGGCCGGGAAATTATTATCAGGAAACACTGACATACAAGGTGAAACAGTTCAGCTACTGTGGTCTTGGGCTTCTGCATTGTCCCCAGACCTCTGAACAAAAGTTAATTTCCTTTCATTTTTAACAAGTTATAAGGCTATAGTCAGAGGCGTGTAGTTCAGGACTAGAGAGTAAAAATACAGACCAGGATTTTTTTGCATCTAACTAGTTGAGTATAGAGTCACAATCAAATCTTGGCCTACAATTGTACTTTCTGGACCTGAACTATCTACCTCTGCCTATACCTTTTTTTATTTAAAGTATACTGGTAAGTTTGCATCCCTGGTCAATAAATCTTCCACTTATAAGATATTAGCTGAAAAAAAATATTTTAAAACATTCCAGAGGGAGGGAATAATTCGCTTAAATAAGTATGATGGCTTAAAAGAAATTAGCTTACGACAGCAGAGAACATAAAGGCAAGAGGTGCAATTAATCAGTGACACCCTGTGTGAAGCCCCACTGGGATTGATGCTTTTCTCGTTACATAGCAAATTAGGCTGGCGTGAATTCGCAGCAATTGCTTTAATTTTATTTGTGAGCAAGTAATATGGTTCAAGCTGCGTGGAATAAACTCAGGCACCTTCTTAAACACAGTATCTCACAGCCACTCTTTGGTGAAAACCTGCAAACCCCCCCAACTCATGGACATATCCTACATCAGTGGTCTCCAACACATTGCCCACGAGCTGCTAGCACACTATTTAGAAATCAGATCAATTATGTTAATTAGGTTTTTTTTTTTGTATTTTGCGTATGCAGGTGTATTTCACTGCAGGGTGGATGTGAGAGGAGAACTGATTTTGCTGTTGCCACCCCCGGCCCCCCCAGATTTTCCTTTTTGTAGATGTAGCTATCACTGTAAATAAGGCTGAAGTCTCCTGTCCTACATCCCACACCCCACACAGTAGGGCCTTTGAAATGTCACGCATGGACTGAGGAAAATCTTTATAATGTAAGTCATCCTCGAAGGATACTAAAATGCAAATACAGCTTAAACAAGAGACTGCAAGAGTGCAAAGGGAAAATATGAAAGGGGCTTAATGTGGGAGCTGTAACTGAAAGCCAGTGACCTTCATCTGGACCAAACTTTCTCACATTACCCTTTCTAAACACGATCCTCCCCCACCAGCATTTTCTGACTACAGAACGCAGTGAAAGAGCAAACACTTTCTCTTTTGTAAAGTTAAAAGGAAAGATATCAGCATTTCGCACACCCACACACACACACACACGAGATGCAGGGCACGAAGGCATGCAAGCTAATTTCTCTGCTCGTAGTTTCAGGACCCCTTTGATTATGTCACTTACGATTAAAGCAGTAACGGAACTGAAAAAAACATTCATGACGAATCACTGCACTAATAATCTACAAACATCCAGAAAAAAAAGATTTATGTCCTCTTTGTTCATGCATTTAAAAAACCCAGTGTGAGATAGTGAAGGTAATAGCTCACCCAAGAGAACTGCAACTGCACCCATTGTTAACTTTAATTAGCTTCCTAAATGAATAAGCTCCCTGTTTTATTTAACCTAATGAATGGATGCTGTTCTTAGAACCAATTTATCTTCTAGTATCTGTTCGCAACATCTCTTATTTTAAATGTGCATGGTACATCTATGTGTTAATACGGTCACTCTTTCTCAGATTTTTATAACGAATAAATACTCATGTCATATCACAGATACTCCTGAAGATCACAGGCACTCAGTGAATACCGACCGAGTCGGAATGAGTGACGAGGGATTCAAGAGACACGAGTTCAGAGCCCGAAGCAGGCGGTTATTACAGATATATATGGATCAAACTCCAGCTTCTGACACTTAATATTATGCCTGGGTGGTTATCCAGCATTGGAGACACAAAGTTAAGAACTCAGCACAATCGACAAACTCTTCCGCTATGCAAGGGAGATCCATCCGGCTTCATTTATAAGTTATTAAACCAGCCATTGGCAGCTAATTCTCACGGAGTCGTAATAAGATTTCAGTTTGCGCACTCGACCATTCAGGCTGTATTACCAGATGAAGAGAACTGAATCTGTATATCAGTTCTTATCAAAGCTTTACCATTCAAAGTAAGATTACTTAACCAACTGCGACAAGGCAAATCAAATAGGCATTTTAGCTTTTAATCAAGAATGTATTTTAACCTAAATGGCACATAAAATTTGTGACATTTTTTATGTAATGTTGTCATGGTGGTTTAATTGTGATTTAACTGATTTTGTTCGTAACTGAGGCCTGATTCATCTTGCCTCACACTGCCACTTGATTTGCATAATACAGCAGCAGCAGGTGGTTGGAAAGCAGATTCCCTGGACAGGAGCTGAAGACCAGCTGTAAATAATTCTCCTGCACTAACAGGATCTACATCCGTTTACGGGAGCTGCAGCATTTTTTTCCCAGAGGTCCATAGACTGCATTATGCAAATTATCGCTAAAATTAGCATCTTTGTTTTACCTTACTGGCCAATGATGATTCATCACTAATCAGACGGCAGTGCCCACTTCTGTGCCTTTGTCTGAGGGTGCTGGACGTGGGATAGAAGAACGAAACAGTGTGTCCCTGGGCTCCCCAATTCCGTTTACTCTCTTGACTGGAAGTGCTGTATTGCTTCTGTTGTATTTCAACACTGTATCATGCCGCTTGATAGCACCTTGATGTCTGGTCTCACACCACAGTCGAAGCCTGGGTTCACTTACCTCTGCACTACAATGTACTACTGTATTTTCATTATCTACATGATATTTCACATGCTCTGTCCGTATCCCACTGTATTTAGAAAATCAGAAAATAAATCTGAAATTCTAGTTTGTCCAATAACTTATCTAATTGAATGATAATGTACACCAAATTAAATGTAACTGATAGCAAATTATCAGTGTATTAAGTTACAACGTTCTGTAATTTTTTTGTAATTAATGTTTTGCCAAATCATTGTATTCTGGCCAATAAATCAGACAAAACTACAGCAAATTTCCAACATTAAAAACATTGTGGCCAAATATAAATGAATAATAAAATTTAATTAAAAAAGGCACCCCAATTATATTGTATACTTATGTAAATTTACGGTAAAAGTATTCACATCAAGGCAAATTGGGTTATTTAACAGGCTTTAAAAGACTTCTTTGCAAAACAAAAGGAGGAAATAATGACAGCTTGAGTCTTTTAGCCGTATGAATATGAATTAATATAATTGCACTTCCCTCCTCCAGCAAACCTACTCACACACATTCATTAAAAGGTGGAGATAAAGGAAATAATGGGGGTGGGGGTGGGCAGGAAAGGACAATGATTGCAACAGAGTGACCATTATGGAATACGAAGAATTTACTTCTGAAAAAGGATTTTTGTGTGTCTTATTAATATCTGAATACAACACACACTAACTACATACTAACTACACACTAACTACTAAACTACACTAACACTCAGTACTGTCTGCACCCCCCCCCCACCAAACTCAGTTGTTTCTGACTGTTGCTCTAAATGATTTTCGCATGACACTAAAAAACATGAACTGCCGTGGTGTGACACGGACCAGCCAGCACTCCACCCTCTCGCGCAAAACCCCCTCACTCTCTCGTGAGCAAAATGTACCAGCTGTCTTTGATCCTGTAGCTTCACCGGCAAACTGTGCTGAAGATTGCCCTTTCATGAGCACTGCTTACAACTAAATTGTTTTGTTTTTGTATTATAATACGATGATGGCCTTCCTGCTTATTGCTTTGCTGATGTTTAAACCAAAAAGGATGCGGGAGCCAAACATTTTACTGAGGCAGTCAACACACCTTCCTTCAGGGTACTATAATGGGATCCTTCCTTCGACTTGGACCAGTAAACACTGGTTTCCAAGTCTATGCCCTTAAATACTGTGGGCTCTGTTGCAATTAATGACAAATGACAATTAACAATAATTCAAATCCATTATATGAAAAGGCTTTTGTTTTATTTACTGCACTTATACTGAGTAGCATTAAAAACCTCTATTATCCCTAGTCCAATTGTTGCTAGAACTTTCCATGATTGACTAAGGACTCTGTACCAACTGCAACTGCTGTAGCTCAGGTTACTCACCACAGTAAATCTGCAGAGATCCATGCACTAACAGGCCCATTTTTATCTGTGGAATAGAACTCGCTTACAGTGATTACAGTGCATTTTTAAAAATGAAACAGTTTGTTTTCTACATCACTAGGTAATGTTTCTACTTATTAGATATATGTGCTACAAACTTATTTGCACACCAGTGAAGATCTTCCAACTCTACAGGGAGTAATTTTTTACGGATTTTGGACGGTAAAAGGTATGCAATCTAAAAATCATCAGAATTCTTTCTGATCTCAGTGGCAACATGTGCAAGACTTACTGCTGCTTATACTGTGTCAAAAAAAAACATTTTGTACAATTACTCTTGGTGAAAATACAAGGAGCTCTATTTTGACGATCTAAACGTAGAGCGCAAAGCAAAACTAACAGTTATAGTCAATTTTAATTTCGGATATTTGAAATTACATTATGGATATCTAAAATGGTAGCATGCTTTCAGAATTCAGAAATTAACATTATGACTAGTAACAATTGGATTGTAGATATCTGAAATAGGAGTTTTTCCTAGTAAGAATTCAATTGCAGATATTCAGAATGAACATTCTGGAAATCTGAAATATAATTGTGGCTATCTGAAATTAAAAGCCCAATAGACATGAATGGCAAAAGTGACGTAATTTCTCCTAGGAAAAATGACGATGTGATATCTGCAATGACAATTGTGGATAGGAAGAATGGCATTGTGGATATGTGAAATGCTCTTTTTAACTAGGAAGAATTAGAGATATCTGCAATACATATCCAGTCTAGCGATTAAATGTTAAAACGGTTTGCCGTACGCACCGGGCACCCCTCACTTGATACACACCACTCCTATGAGTGGTAAGCAGGCACAAAATCACTTCCAATTTTGACAACGTGCTGGCATGGCGTGAAAATGAGCAGTGAGCTGATACTAGACCAGAAAAACCACTTTGCATCATGCTTTGCGCAGGTGGAAAATAGAGTCAAAGGTCTCCAAACCCTTTGTCCCATAAACACTTTCACTGTCTCTCACACAGGATTTTCCCACAATACTAAAGAGCAGGCATGACCTTTTACAGTTGCTTACGCAAGTCATGCTCCTTTTACTTCAAAAAGAAACACATTTGTGTTTGTAGAATTTGCTACACATGCACTGTACCTCCATAATGAAGACTACATGGTATACTTATCAAGAACATCGTGAACACGGTTCAGATTGAGAACAGTAGCTCGGTGAGGACAATTCAATCAGTATGTACTTTACAAATTGCACAGTTGGGAAACTAAGAAAAATTCAGAGAGTCAGAGCAACGAGTGACAGAGACAAAAGTGTCTCGGATGAGGCAATGATGAGAAAAACATTACAGAGGCACTAAATAATAGATGACAATTTACCGAAGCTACAATAAAGGGACTGTAAAAATGACAAAGCCAATCGATAGGTCTTGGTCCAGGCAGTCGGCGCCAAAGCCAGCAAAGACGGGATCCTGTGGCTTTCCGCATTAACTGTTCCATCTACAAGCCTTTTTCGTTTACCCCAAAAAGACTTTTTCAAATACAAAATCGTCGGGATATTATTAAGAGAATAAACTATTAAAAGCCACCTTAAATCATCGGACTATAGTACAGACACTCCTACCTGTTTGATGGCCACCTGGACTTACGACCAGCATTCTGACCAATTGTTATTGTATACTGTCTGAAAACGTAGGTCATGCAAATGGCAGGGTGACGTCTCTGCGGGAAGCGTTTCAGCTCGCGTCACCATTTCTCAGTCTGAGTCTCCTTGCCGCAGTCGTTCAATATTCTCTGCAACAGTGTTCAGTCTCTGATTTCCTGTATTTATAGTATGTAAACCTCAGTAATGTATATTAGAACTGAGTCCATTCTGTTCATTATAGTATACAGTACACTATTGTATAAACATTTATAAATATATAAAAATGTTGTAACTGGTGCAAAGGAGAAATAAAACCATATCTAAAGCTGGTTGACACTAACACTGTTAGCAGAGTAGGCTTGTAATATCAGTAAGGGGTGGTTCTTCGCTTAGCTACCGATTCACTTAACAACTTCATCGTAGGAACGGAAGTCGGTCATGAAGTGAGTCGCGTTTGTATATAAAATCCGCACATCTCAACAAGCTGTGGTGCGGACGGTCTGACGATTAGTTTCAAGGGCCCCTTGTAGATGTTGCGTGGATGGACTGGTTTGGCAGACACTTTGGGGAGCGCTGAGCGACATCTGAGGTAACAACTTCTGCCACGTCCAAATCATACCTCATCAAACAATTACTAACCTGTCAAACTGATGATTTGCTTTTTGTCACTTCTGGTTCCTCTCCACCCACTGGTGTAGGTAGAACCAAGTGTTCCCACTAAGGTCAAAAATTAAGAAGGAAGGAGCAGGAAGGAGAGATGATGACAGAACCTCTATCTTTCATCATTCGAGAGACGGTAAATACCAACCTCACCTGCAGCTGAAATAGGATTTCTGATAGGCATTTTTTTTTTCCAAGTTAAATACCCCAACAAAATTTTTCTGGAGAACCATGCAATACTGTACCTCCGTTTTCATCTCGTTAACATGGAGGCCGAGACTACAGGCTTGTCATTAAAAAGGGCAAAAACAATTATAACTGCCCACAGAGATGAGGTCACCATAAAACAAGAGTGAGAGAGACAGAGGAAGAAGAAACGGCTCGGACATAAAAGAAACCCCGTTTCAAAGGAATTACAGTAATCATCCACAATTTCACCAAACTGAAAGAAACATAAAATCTAAAAATGCAGCTGGAAGATGGATAAACAGCTTCTCTAGAAAACCCAGAAGTTGCCAGACGATGAACATAATTCTCACAAATAATATTCTTTTTCTTCTCTATGAAATTGCGACATCCATATAAGTTTAAAACATCAAAATGGCTACATTGTAATGTTGTATTTTAATGCAATGCTATTTCACTGCTAGAGGAATAGAGGTAAATCGGGGGGCTTTTCTATAAAATAATAAAGAGGAAGGACTGCTAGTATAATCCAGCTATTTTTTTTGTATTTTTCCTATATGGTGAATTTCAAATGGTTGTCTTGAATAGGTTAAATCCTGTCATCTTAGATCACTCCTCACCTTTCGACTGCTTGAGTTTCAAATACACAAAGTCAGGAGAAGTTTATCATCTTTATTTACGGTTTTACAGTGAAAGAAAACAACTCTTGGTGTTAAATGTTCAAATGTACTAAAATCATTTTCAGTTTTTCTGAAATACTGGTTTGAAACCCACTGCACACCATCACACTGAACATAAGTACTTTAATTTAATGCCACTGGAATATACAGTTCGTCCAACTGTAGATTTCTAGGCTTTAATATTTCCAAATACAGAACATGGATTAAAAACCATAAAGGTCTTGAAATCCTATTACTACACACCTAAACGCTGTTATCCTATGCTCTCTGTGGCACATATTTGCAAATTGTTGTTGGGGGGTGGGGGGGGGGGGGTTGACCAATAATTATTCAGAGCAGGGCATGTGCTTTTATCAAACTGCTTTCCTGCAATCTAAAAATCTCTGCCATTCACAGCAGCTGATTGTTGTCTTTGTAAACATGCACTTAGGTGTTTTTTTATATATATATATATAAGTGCAGCCAGCCAAGTAAACACTAAAATGCAGCATATCAGATATAAGACAAATGATAATCTGACTAATAGAAAAAGGGCAGGGAAAAGCTGGAACAGTATCATTAGCTTGCAGCGCACTCTCTCTCTCTGCTGGCTTGTGCAATTGCTTCATAATGAGACATTTAATAATATAACTTCTTCCCATCAGCAACATCATGGGGAAACTAGTTATTACAACACACATTGTAGTTTGCAAAGTAATGAAACATGGCTTAACAAATATCTAAATGGAAGCATTTTAATATGTGAAAGCTGCAAAGGCACCGCCCTCCGATGGAGAAAGTGATACAGACATTGTGTGTTTACATTGTGAAGCATTTCACCCCCAAACATTGTTCATTGCCAGTCATAATCAGCCTTAGGTTAAGACCAGTCAATTTGAATCTGAACACCTTAAGGTTGTTGTTTCCCTAGACAACGTTTTTCCTATTTTTGTGTTTTCAGTAAATTCAGTAATTGGTCGCACATGAATGTCACACGAAAATGTAAACGAAATGTAAATGAAAAGTAAATGTAAACACTGAGCTGTCGGAAACAGAATTGTACTTTGCGGACAGCCCTCATCTCATCCTTCCTTTCACTATTGCTAAGTGTTATTGTTTCAATTTTGGTGAAATTTGTCTCAGTATTTGAAGAGATCCAGAGCTTCCCTCAAACAATGTGTTTGCAAAGTTTGGAAAAGACCAGCTAAATAATTTTTGAGATCTCATCGTGACAAGATAAAGTGTGTGTGCTGGCCCTTTCTCTGCCATCACTATGCAGCACTGTTTTATTCGTTTTGGTGCAGTATGTCTTAAAATCAATATGCCTACAAAGGTTGAAAAAGATCAGTCGAGTATTTTTTTAGTTCTCGCTAATAGGATCAACCACTGGAAACTACCCATTTTTCATCAGTTTGCAGCCCTGCTTCAGGTTGGGGCAGTCTGTGCCAGAATTTGATTCCCTACAATGTGTCTGAAAAATCTGAAAAAGATCCGTACAATACTTTTAGAGTTACAGTACCATGTGAACAAGTGTCTTCTACAGCTGCCATTTACTTCCTTTGCTGCGACACAGTGCAAGCATTCCAATTTTGTGGCAATTATCTGTAAACCAGGTGTAGCTCTTCATTCATGAGTTCAATGTTTTTCGTGAAGCAGTAATAATACATATCCATCGCATACCTTTTGTTTTATCAAATGCATAAAGGTCAAATGCAGTCCACTTTCACCCTTCGCTTTGCTGCCACTAAGCAACATTGCTTCAGTTTTGGGGCTCAAAGTTTAATCAGTCCCAGTTTGGCTCCGATACAATGGAAATGCAAATTTAGTAAGAGATCCATCAAAATCCATCCATCCATCCATTTTCCAAACCGCTTATCCTATTGGGTCGCGGGGGGTTCGGAGCCTATCCCGGAAGCAATGGGCACGAGGCTGGGAACAACCCAGGATGGGGGGCCAGCCCATCGCAGGGCACACTCACACACCATTCACTCACACATACACACCTATGGGCAATTTTGCAACTCCAATTAGCCTCAGCATGTTTTTGGACTGTGGGGGGAAACCGGAGTACCTGGAGGAAACTCCACGACGACATGGGGAGAACATGCAAACTCCACACACATGTAACCCAGGCGGAGACTCGAACCCAGGTACCAGAGGTGTGAGGCAACAGTGCTAACCACTGCACCACCATGCCGCCCCCTCCATCAAAATCTTATCTTAAAATATCATGTTAATGGTATCACATGTTTAAACTGGCCTTTTTTAGTATCACTATGTGGCGTTGCATCACTTTTGGGATGATCTGTCTCAAAATTTTATCAGTTCCATTCTGGTCCTCTTACAATGCTTCCGCAAAGTTTGAGAAAGATCCATCGAACGGTTATTGAGTTATTGTCTTAATGTAATTAAGTGTCAAAACTTTTTTTTACTATCATTAAGTGACTCCGCTTCAATTTTGGCATGCTCTGTCCCAAAATGTAATCCGTTTTAGTTGCTCATCCATACAATGCCTGTGCAAAGTTTGCAAAAAATCCATGATTTTTTGAGTTATTGGTTCACATACCAAAGTATCTGCGGTGGTGGCGGAGATGGCAATAGTGGCAGTGGACCAGTGCTAAAACCATATGTATTCCCCTAAGGTCGGGGAATAAGATAATTCAAAGATCAGACTGACAAATACTCGTCTATTTTTGTATTCCAACAAAACATAACGTCCAAAAACACTCTGAAAAAAATTCTCAAAGTCATATTTTCTGTGTTGAAAGTGCATAAAAGCGTCTTTCTGGTCAAGACATTTTCCAGTTTACTGTTCATCATTTATGTGTTAGGACACTGACAGGATATTTTGACACCCTTTATTAACAATGTGTGTCTGGCAGGTGCCAATTTTTATAAATAACTTTTGTCCTTTTCGAGGTAATTAAATTTCATGCATTTAAAAAAATTAATTACAAAACAGTAACTTTCTTGTACATGCTAAAGTAACTTTAGGAATGACAAACCAACATTCTTTCAATAAAACCATGCAGAGTATTACTATAGAGAAAAAATTAATGGCAAAAACTAAATTATTGTAAGCACAAAAAAACTGCAAACAAATGGTTTTTATTATGTAACAATTCTGCATTGATACAAATAAAGCTTATTATAACAAGTAAATAGCTGTGGGATTGCCATAAGAATGGAGTACGGCCACCGAAAATAAGCATCTAAGCAAATAAGCAATATTTTAGCAAAACTGCAGTGGAACAGAACAGAGTGCAAATTGAGAGCTACAGTAAATACCGTTAGCTATTACTGATGGGAAAGCCAACATGTTTGCGACAGAGTACATATCTGCAGGTAGTTAGGGCTCATCTAGATTAAATTATGCTGAGCACCAGCTGGGGTAGAATATGCTTAAATTTCAATATCACTTATGCAATCTTTAACATAATTTCATCCTTTGTGTGCACTGGACATCTGAGAACTTGCAATTACAGTGTAATTAAATGAAATCTGAAAGAAATCCATGCGGCGCAAACAAGGAAGCCATCATTTTCAGTGCACTGCTACTTAACATTCATGATTATTAATCGATGTATCATTTATAGAGCTGGACATGTTACTGAAGCGATTCCGGTTAAATACTGTACCCTGCAGTACAACAGCGGGCTGCGTCAGATTACACGTCGATATGACTGCCCACTGTCAAACTATCCTTCGTGGGATCCATTTCACTTCTTAGGGGAGAAATTTCATAAGCTACGGTGAATTTCATTGTTTCATTACCCTATATATTTTCATCTCTTAAATTTTCTGAATCCATGTACTAAATTTAACGAGATAAAATCCCGCATGCAAAGGCATAGGGGCATGAGACCACTATCTCACAAACTCAGACTCACCATCACACTAGTCAGTATTCACCTCTGACTGCAGTAAGTCATCGACCCAAACTATCATCAATCAGCTTACAATAATCATTTTCTATGCATATTTTTATGTGACCCATAAAATACTAGAACTATTCATAGGGATCATTCTAGAATGGAGATTACATTAAGTGCCTCTTTAATGCCCTTATTAAATAAAATATTTCATTATTTCCAACTGTTGGCATCACTTTTTTATTATTTGTAACAATGATTTTTGAATAGTATAGCTCATGTACAGATTCATTCCCAGACTGCAGAGATATTTCATTTGAACTTAACTCTGTAAAAATCACGCACACGTTACTTAGATGATGGGAGCTGGAGAAGCAGTAATTTTCCTCTCCAGCAACTTCTGATGTAAATGTGCAGAAACATGGAAGAACAGGCTGAGTGACTGCAGTGATTTATCACTGTCTTCCAGAGAGCAGGACCAAGAAAGGGAGAAGATAGGGGCCAGTATAACAAACAGCTCTAACTCTGACCATATTATTGAGACTATAGTAGCCCCAGTTTAGCATGGGAAACTCACACCCCTAAGAAAGAACGGCAATAAATAAAACTCCCCCGAAATGTTTTTCTCCCCAGACGAAGGTCCACTGCAACAAGGTGTATCCATTTCTCAGAAGCTCAGCAGCCGGTCAAAGACACAGTGGGCTTTTAATCTCCCCAGTGCTGTCACCCCACGTTAAACCCATTTGTGTGTCAATAAATGCAAGCTGGCACTTGCAGACCATCACTCCCACCTTCTTAAATTCAGGATTTTTTAACTTCATTTTCAAGTTAATTAAACATTAAAGTAGCTCTCTAACTGATACGGATTAAACAACACAGAGATAACAGAAATTAAATCTACAGCATTCTTCCCATGCTAACAGACTGTACCATTTTCATTCTTTTGCAAGGGTTCCAGAGTAATGAGAAAGACCCAGACGAGAGCCCTCAAACCTCGCTGCTGCTCCAAACCTTCATACCACTCTTCAGACATTTTGGGCACCCATGAAAATCACATTTGCCTCCCCCAAATTGGCTTGTAATTGCACATGCCATAGCCGTGGAATTAATTCAGCTGCCAGGCTGAAATAGGATGTATAATTGCCTATGAGACTTTTCCTTCAAATATTTATATGGAGATGGAGCAAGATGGTCCATAACTGCACTGGTCCTTTTTGATTCACGTTTCCATTGTGTTGCAGGTAAATTGCATTTCGTGGCTAAACAGGGAATGGTGCAAAGCTGCCGGTCCATTACTATTTGCATGGGCACAGAGGCGAAATAACTGAATAGATTTACCAAGTCTCTTCCATATGGGGAAAAACAGCTCTGGAGTGAAAAGATAAGCTAATTCAAATAAATAAATAAAAACCCTGTAAGCTAAATATGAATCAAATAGCCAAAAGACACACAAACAAAGTAAACAGCAATAAAGAATACCTAACCCTAAAGGATGATTTTTTTAAGTTCAGCTTGCACTAATTACCATCTATTTATGTTGCTTGATTTGCGCAATAAATAACTAAGGTTGCATTGGCAACCTGTGCACCAGTTGTGATCTGGTTAGTTCAAGAATTCAACATTCTTTAATGTAGAATAAAATATACTTTCTCCTAAAATGTGTATCTCAAATTGGCTGTAAACCCATAGAAATAGAATTTCTCTATAAGCACAAAATCCTTCTCAGGATTAATGTGCTATATTAGATACCTGAATCACAAGGTTTTAATGGAAAATGAGATGCATGGTATTGCCTATATCTCATTAAAAATAATGGAAACAAAGCCCTACTTTTCTTGTTAAAGTAATGTAATAATATACTAATTAGTTAATATCGTTTCTGAAGTTCAATATATGTGCTCTGCAATCCTCAGACACAATGGAGCCCCAGTAACCAAAACACAGACATTCAATTCCAAAGTGAGAACTTTAACATGATGAGAAAATCCAAACTGTGAAGTTTTGGGGGGAAACAAACAATGGCAGTATTCCATTTGCTGGACTTGTTCTGTTCCAAATAACTACCTCTGCAATGTACCTGTTTGGACCAAACCCCTGTACATAACCACATCAGCGCCATCTCTGTGTAACCCAATCAGCTTCATGACCAGATGGTGAGATGGGAGTTTTGATAAAGAGCAACAATCCCAAGGAAAGGGCTGTGAGGGTACCCTGGCGCCCGAGATTAAGAATTGATCCTTCTTAATGGAGCGTGACAGTAATAAACGACGAGGCCTTTACCACAATTTTACTGTGCCGTTAATCCTGAAGACACATAAATGGCTTTTGAAGATGGCCCCAAAGCATGCCTGCGTTACCAGCTTTAATTTCATTGTTTGTGCACCAGCTACACCAAAGTCACCTTGGTGAGCCAATCCTACCATTTAGACTATGAGATTGCTACAGACCTTCATGTCACTATTGACAGACCACAGCACTTGTTTGTACACTGTAAATTTTGGGGGCCCAGAACAAGTTAATATCTTAAAGTCTTTTGTCTAAGTACCGACAAACATCTAGCATTTTAAACATGCGACTTGTATATGAATATGAACATAGCAGCTGGATCCTGGTAAATATTAACTAAAATAAATATTGTAGCTATATAGCTGCACCCCCCCCCCCCCTAGGTTTTGTACCAGCCATCGCTAAATAATCTTGGAGAACCTGGAGACCCCGGCCAACCAGCAGCTTCTCCTATCTGCGCTCCGGGATACAAACAAGGTTCTGATCATCTTCCATCCACGAAATGCCAGGAGTGCAATTTCCGGTGAAGCCAGACCTCCTTATCAGCAGACAGTGCTGCACCCCCGCCACTCTCCGCTCACCTCCCCAGATCCGATCCTATCTGAGAGATGAGGGAGAATCGGCCCGGAGCACCTCGCCTGATGGTGTCTCGCTGCCGTTTCCACCCCACCTCCCGCGCACATAACTCTCTGGGATTAAAGACTGGATGTCCGCAAAGTGCAGGATGCATTTGGCACGCTTTGCAGCCACCTGAGCCACAAGCTTCAGCATGGGGGTGGTGAGTGTCTTAGCAGGTCATCGGACGGTCGTCGGTTCAAATCCCAGAGTCAGCAGTGATTTCACTGTTGGGTCCTTGAGCAAAGGCCTTAACCTCCAGGTGCTACAGGGACTATCTGACCCTACTTTTACAAAAGTATGTTGCTTTGGAGAAAAATGTTTGCTAAATGAATAAAAAATGTTACATGAGGCTTCTCAGGCCTGAGGGAAACTGCCCCCCCCCCAGCCCATCCCCAGGTTGTCACTATGGAGGCTCTCAGCAAAAGCCAGACCTGCTGAAATGGCCTTAAGGAGTGCAGATTTTTGCACATGTGTCTGTGGTGAGAGGAGATGCGTATCTGGAGGTTTAATATCAGAGACTGGGTCGGATTAAAGAGCTTTTCTCTGCTGTGCCCCAGGGAAAAGACTATTAGTGATGAAGTCAAACAGTCCATGAATGGAAATGTTAATGGCAATGTTGTTTTTTTTTTTTTTTTTTTTTTAAGTTTATTTCGCCATTACTAGCAGAGTGTCGATTTCCCTGTATTGCTAATGTCAGGCCGTACGACTGAAAACCTCATAACTCAAGCTCATGCATCACAGCTGCAGCCTGCGCCTCAGGTTATTCATCAAGCGAAAACATGCATCCATTGATTGCTTATAAACGGCAGGATGGAATAATAAAGGCATGTTGTTAATTAATATAATTAATTTTCCAAACCCATCAATAAACACTTATCGCTTCTCAACAGGGCTCAGATGAAATATTAATGGAAACTTTAAGGCTTCTTTTCAAAACAACCATGCTTATGTAACGGAGTTATGGTAATACGACCTAAGGCGCTTTAACTCAGTTTGTATTGTAATGACATAGAATAATAACATGAATAATAAATGTTTGACACACTGACATCTATTATTGTTCCAATGTCACACTGTACCAAAACTTTGACCACGTAATTCTACTTATATAACCAGTGTGTGCTTGTCCCAGTTTATGGAAAAATTACAACAGGTGATTTGAAGGCACATGCATCTAAAAATAATAGCAAACAAACAAGTAAATACATTTGTAGTGAATAAAACAGATTTAGCATTACTGCATGCAAAAACATTCAGTTGACCAGAAACTAATAAGAGTATTAAAAGCATTTTACTATTATATTTTACGATGTGTAACAGACAAGCCCTTTTGCAGGGGTCAGGGGAGGGTTTGGAGGTGACACCAGCTCAGCATAGCACATGCACTGCAGACACTGTGCCCCGTTCCCATTAGCCTACCTGCAGCTCTGGGTCTTCCTCGTGCTGCAGGTGGGCTTCCTCTGCAGCTTCTACGAGGCGCTGTAAGAGAGAGGCAGCGTCGCATTATCACAGGAGAACTCGTCGTTCCCGTAGTCGCTCAGTCGTCCGAGTCTCTGCTGTCGTGCTGCTGAAAGCTGCCATCTCGGTGACTCCATTTCCCAGCCTGTCAATGATTTAGGATAGAAGCTGATTGACAGCTTCGGTGCTAATATAGCTGACATACCATTTTTATGCCGTATTGAAATATGTTGCTTTTGCAAATTGAGATTATGGCAGATTATGGCAGACATAGGCACTTATCACTGTGTCAGTAAGCCTGCAAACCCTAATAATACTAAATACTAACCTGAAAATCAATAGCACAAGACACCACAATGGTGTGGCTGCCACTTTTCACACAGCACTCGCTTTCAGTTCAAGCTTTCTAGCACTTTCTTCGGCTCCCTCAATGTGACGGCCATCGGACAGTGATTCCCCAGCATTGCAATTTACAGCACGGTGACTGCAACATGTGCAATCATTTACTAAATAACCCCAAAGCAGAAACGTACTGTACTTTGTGTGAACTAATAATTTGGTTCAAAAACATCATCTTTTCCCCCCCGGCATTCAATTCTGCCTTTAAAGCGGCATTTTGCAAAGAGCACATTTATATCCCTGTGCCAGATGCTCAAACTTCACTCAAATCACTAAAAATGAAACTGATATAGTAGAGAATCATTTTTATATGAGATATAATCCCACATCTACTGTAACGCAAGGTTATTTTTTGATATCTTATTTCTATTTATCTTTTTATAGTTTCATAGATTAAAATAAAATATGAGCAATTTTAACAGATTTCCTTTTGCTACTCAAATAAAAAGCCAGCATATTTCGGACAGTAACCTCAGGTTCATGTTCCCTAAGCGGGGGTTGGGGGGGAGTGCATTGGCCTTATATCCACAGAGGATTTTTTTTACGCCTCTAACTGCTATAAAAGTCTTTGTTTCCTCCCCTCTGTTGTCTTCAGTCCCCCCTCCCGCTCCGACTCATCCAGCGACCAATGGAACCATTTTTGATCCTGTTCCTACCCTAATACCCCCGTAATCAGAGTTGGGTAATTCGGATCCAGAGAGTAAAAGTCCAGACCAGGATTTTGTTCCAACCAACCAGTTGAGTACTCTGTGACTGTGACTCTTTATGCTCAACTGGTTGGTTGAAACAAAATCCTGGTCTGGACTTTTACTCTCTGGATCTGAATTACCCAACTCTGCCCGTAATGAACTTTCTTCAACCACCCAGTGCTCTTCCGACAGCTCGTGGGCGAGCAGCTGCCAAAGGATGCATATGACCCAGAGGAACCATGTCTCAACGCCCTCTGAGCTCTGATACAGAGCATCCAACAGACCCTAGGATTGGCTTCCTAGCTGACGTTGAGCTCATGCTGCTGTCCGCCGACCTTAACCGACCCTGTCACTGGGTCAGGGCGTGCTGTTGTTTCCCGGCTCATAAACATCACACTCAGGCAAGCGTGTGACCTTTCAGGCACCATCATTCCAGGATGTGGTGCAGAATTGCAATATGCTAAGGAAGATTTGAGATGTGAAAAACACCATTTAAGTACAACTGTGACAATGGCCAGTGAAGGGGACCTGACAGTGGGGAGGATTAGGGGCTAATGTTATTAGTTCAAGTGAGCTGACACCTGGGCACCAAGGAGGACTGGGCAGAAAAAAAGACAGTGGATTAAAAGACCTGTCATGCTCAAGAACGCAAGCAGACGGAGAAACTGACACACTCTAAAAACACACCCGCTAGGCATACAAACATGCACACATACACACACAATCATGTATGCACACACATATTGTCTAACATGGCAGATGGAAATACACTTGCCATAAGCATTTTTGTTTTATGATTGTTTTATTTTGCACGAAAATCTCAGCAACATTCATCTTTTGATTCCATGAATTTGCACGCAAGCCATTTGCATGACCCAGTGAAAACGCGCTGCTTGTACTATACGTGCTGTGAATGCACACCGTTTCCTCCAAAGCCATTTCTGGATCATTACACATCGATGGGAGGATGTAAAAATCCACTACAAGTATTTCATTACCCTCAATATCCCCTGTACTGATGATGGAAAGGCATATTTTGCACTCCCCTTCAAATGCATGTCCTGTTTTAAAGGCAGCCTGTAACACTGACTTCAGCCTATGATCAACTTAACCTCACCATGGCAACAAAGCAGCTAAACTGTAACATTTATGCTATTCGTAAATAATGTTGAGGTATCAAGCCGGATTTCTCTACCAGACAGTACAAAGACCATAAGTGGTCCTCAGAGGTCACTGAATGATCCAGGGCGGATCTGGGATAATTCTCCTTAGATGGAGCTAATGCAGAGAGACAGGTGAAAACATGGCATCGCACTGAAAGAGAAAACAGCCATTTGCACAGAATAAACAAAAAAACACACACACACACACACACACACACACACACAGAGCTCTGGGGGAAAACAGGCAGACCTTATCTGAGTTAGAGTGCAGTATAAATTTCTGCTATAATGAAAGCCAAAGTGGCACTTCAGTCCTAACTGCAGTACCTGACACGAATGACTACCGCGCTTTCAGAACAAAAAAAAACAATCAGTGAAAAACAAACTGTAACATTTTCAAAGGTCTGACCAGTTAGGGTCTGACTGCACAGTAAATGTCAGCCTCATCTGTGTGATCCAGCTGTCAATAAGAACATCTGCTGGGGCTGATGTACTGTCCCCCCTTGATCGACATGCAAGTTTGAAAATTATCTGAAGACCTATCGACCCTTTAGCATCCACCTGATCACAGATTTCCTCTCTCGTACATCAATCGATTGTCCAAATAGCATTAAGAAGGTGAATATAATGCTTTGTTGGCATGGTAACGTTGCCCTATGGAAACCTGCCAAAGCCAAACAAGAACTTCAACGTATGAATGATTTCTATCACCAGTATGTCGAATGGCTGCCAGCCTCCTTCGCGTTACAGGGAAAGCCTCAAAGTCACAGCTCACAATCAATTTACAAGCTGATTGGCTGACAGCTATCACTCGACATTTCAAAGATATTTCCAGAAACTCATCAACAAATTAAAGCACATTCCCCAAATAGATGTGCTCTGTCTATCCAGCCCAGACCAAAGATACACTGTAGACACAAAGAGAAACCAGCATAAATATTCTACTACTGCTGTAAGGGACAAATACTTTTACAAAGTCACTGACATGACATGCGGACAGCCCAGTGCAGGTCTGACAGGGAGACCTACGGTAACTATCAGGTATTTTTAAAAGAACTCCAGACATTTACCAGTCAAAATGCTATAATTCTGCAAATTTGACTAAGCATAATAAGAACACACATTTTTTTTTTTTTAATCATATTCCCAGGTCCGTTGGGGTTTATTTAACATACTGATGTCAGGAATATTAGGGGGTCGTGTTTGAGAAACTACTTGTGTAAAGATTCAACTAAACTGGTTCACACAAAATTATGCATATGGATATATGTTCTCCATTCCTTAAGGAAAGTTCCTTAAGTTTGCCCCGACAATGGGACAGATTTTAAAAACTTATTAATATACTTTAAAGCAAAAAAGTCAAGCACAGGCAAAAGGACGCAGCCCAAACTATATGCCACACAGAGGCCGGTCTTCTGCCTGTCAGATCCATCTTCTCTGACAAGCATGCCTCTGAGGACTTGGAATCGACAGGACTGGGGCTGCCAAAGGCGAGTTACGCAGATGCAGCAGCGAGGTCAGACTCAAGTATTAGCCAAGGTCAAGACCTCAGGTCAAAGCATGGTCAGCCAAGCCACAAGCAGGATCCAGGATGCTCAAGTACTTCAAAAACCAGAAGAGACAGAACAAGCAGAACCAGAGAGACGAACCAAGAACCCAGATCACCAGAACTGAGTGGGTGAACATGACCGAACCAAGTGACCAGAGTGATGTTTGATTGATTGATTGATTGATTGAATGACTAAACAAATGAACTTGTGTTGCAGGACCAGACAACTTTCCGCTTTTTACAATATACCAATACACATTAAAGCACTGCCTAAAAACAGGTTTCGGAGATGAACAAGGAGGTTTTCCAAAAAGCAGCCAACCTGGCACTTACACTTTCCATGAAATATGCATGAATTTAACCAGAGGAATGAGGCACTCGGTCTTCTGTCCTACTGTCACCCTCTGACAGTGGAAATTATAGGCGAGTCATTAAAGAGGAAGGACAATTAAGATTCAAAGAACAATCGCTGAAGTACACCAGACGTCAAATAAAATAAATGAAAATGAGAAAAAAATATGAGCGAATGAATAAGACAGAAGCATTTTTCATCTAAGAAGTGTGATTCTGTAGTACTGGTTGCTTCAGTGAAAGAAATACTGACCAGCAGAGTGACAGTTTATGTGGAAAAATGCTCATTACAGTTACTCTTAATGAGTTTTGTGAATTCTACCAATATATCAATTAGAATTGTATCCACACGTACAGACTGACAATGCTGCCGTTTTACTTGAATCAGAGGGAATCCCAAGCCTATGGGCTCATTTGTCACCGATTTCATTAAAATTGTAACAGAATTAAGAAGATACCTATATATCCATGACACTGTAACAAAGGCTCTGCCTTTGCCTTAAAAGGCATGCTTGTCAGTGATTTGCTTAACAAACCAGCCTGTGTGAGATACTAAGAGCTGTGATGAACCGCGATATCTTTCCCATGAAGTGAGCATGTTATACCCAATGAAGCAACAGGAATGGGATATCCAGCAGGAACAGGATATCCAGAAGGAACAGAATATCCAACAGGAACAGAATATCCAGCAGGAATGGGATATCTAGCAGGAACAGGATATCCAGCAGGAACAGAATATCCAACAGGAACAGGATATCCAGCAGGAACAGAATATCCAGCAGGAACAGAATATCCAGCAGGAACAGGATATCCAGCAGGAACAGGATATCCACAGGAACAGAATATCTCAGCTCTCTATTTTTTTCTCTCCCTATTTCTCCCTTTTCACATAGTAAAAGACGTACTTAGAATGCATTAAAATTACACAGCAACCTAAATCACAGCAATCAAAGCATGGTCATTGCTGCCTTTTTGCCCCCATAATCTCACTTTCCTTTGACTGATACCTTCCAGAGTAGTCATCTGACCTTAAAAATCAAAATTCATTATTAATGCACGAAAAACCATGCACACTGTGCTGGAAAGGGGGCCTCATAAAGGTGACCTGCGCTAAAAGCCTGTGTTGCGGATTGCGGCCACATCATCGACTGCCTGCGACCCGCCATCCTCGCTGTGGCACTATCTGCTTCCGCCATTCACTCTCCTCACATGACAGGCAGTATAACATCCTTCCAGGTAAAGAAACTCTGGGTTTTCTCACTGCATCCTAAACTGGGCTATTTTTACTATTCTGCTCTTATTGTTTGTTTACCTAAAGTTGCTTAATTCTATCTGGCTGTTGGGGAGAGGAGATTTATTTATTAAAGAATTCAGGTTAATTGCCCTTGATTAGGCCAAAACAGAAAGGCCCAATGTTGGAAAGGCTGGAAAGAATCTTATAGCTGTTGTGTTCTTAACACTTCATAACATAACATAACACTCACTGCCTATCTGCTAATGTTTTTCTATTAAAATTTACATCCAAATTATAAATACAATGACACATGTGAATCGCTGTTTTTCAGTGCCATGACCAAAGCTATGGGCACTCCCTGGCCTTACCAGGGGGGACTGATCACCTCTCTGCATGCCCCCCACCCCCACCTCCAAAAGCATTTGGCCTTTACAGAGACCCGCTGGACCAAGCCCTGATGTCAGCTCCCACACCCCGACAACCCACATCACTGTAGCCCCAGCTGGACACAAGCCGTGTCGCATTGTTGTAAAACCCACTGCCCCCCCTCCTCCCTGGAATGAGCACTTTCTGAATCCACTGCCTTACATTTACATCCTAATAAAGGCCTTCATAGCCTCTCTCTCATACTCCGGAGTCCACTGATTAACCCTTTTTCTAATACCTCCACAGCCTAATATTGTTGCAGTGGTGTTTTTCATTTTATAAAGTATTCAATTTCAATTCCTGCCCCCCCCCACTGTTCCCAGAAGGCGGCACGTCTGAACCATCCTTCAAAATTTCCAACAGTATCTGCAACAAGCGACTGGCTCACCGAAAGCCCGTGGGGGATCAGAGGGTGAGGTGCATTAGCCTCGCAGCGAGATTTGCATCCCACAAATGTGCTTGGCTGTTTATTTACGGAAGCGAGAGAGGCCAAGCTACAGCACGCAAGGGAGAATAATCTCCAGTCATCAATAGTGTTTGGGGAAGCAATTAATATCACAGCCCAGAGCCCCGGCACTGTAGCAGCACGGTACTGCAAACTGCCGTGTGACACATCAACTCCAATTCTTTTAGCACCTTCTGAATGAAGCCATCAGCGCCCTGTCAACATCCTTATATGTGTCAGATCCATTACTGGAAACCTATACGTGCTCATTTGTAGCTATCTGAGTATTTACCTGAGTATTTGCATCAAAATAAATAGACATTCATACATATTAAATAATTAACTATACTGTATATTGTTATAAGAATGTTGCATCACTGTTTTGTCATATACAGTACAGTAATACAATGTTGATCCTATTTATATATTTTTTGTGTTGAGTTTACAGTATATGCTGTCTCTGTGTTATTCTCCCTATGCTGTTCTCCCTGCATTGTTCTCTCCGTGCTGTTCTCCCTGTGCTGTTCTCCCCGTGCTGTTCTCCCCGTATTGTTCACTCCGTGCTGTTCTCCGAGTATTGTTCTCTCCGTGCTGTTCTCCCTGTGCTGTTCTCCCCGTATTGTTCTCTCCATGCTGTTCTCCCCATATTGTTCTCTCCGTGCTGTTCTCCGAGTATTGTTCTCTCCGTGCTGTTCTCCCTGTGCTGTTCTCCCCGTATTGTTCTCTCCATGCTGTTCTCCCCATATTGTTCTCTCCGTGCTGTTCTCCCCATATTGTTCTCTCCGTGCTGTTCTCCCCATATTGTTCTCTCTGTGCTGTTCTCCCCGTATTGTTCTCCCTATGCTGTTCTCCCCGTATTGTTCTCTCCGTGCTGTTCTCCCCATATTGTTCTCTCCGTGCTGTTCTCCCCATATTGTTCTCTATGTGCTGTTCTCCCCATATTGTTCTCCCCATGCTGTTCTCCCCATATTGTTCACTCCGTGCTGTTCTCCCCATATTGTTCTCTCCATGCTGTTCTCCCCATATTGTTCTCTCCGTGCTGTTCTCCCCATATTGTTCTCTCCATGCTGTTCTCCCCATATTGTTCTCCCCGTGCTGTTCTCCCCATATTGTTCTCCCCGTGCTGTTCTCCCCGTATTGTTCACTCCGTGCTGTTCTCTGAGTATTGTTCTCTCCGTGCTGTTCTCCCTGTGCTGTTCTCCCCGTATTGTTCTCTCCATGCTGTTCTCCCCATATTGTTCTCTCCGTGCTGTTCTCCCCATATTTGTTCTCTCCGTGCTGTTCTCCGAGTATTGTTCTCTCCATGCTGTTCTCCCTGCATTGTTCTCCCCGCATTGTTCTCTCCATATTGTTCTCCCCGTATTGTTCACTCCATGCTGTTTTCCCCACATTGTTCTCCCCGTGCTGTTCTCCACACATTGTTCTCCCCGTGCTGTTCTCCCCATGCTGTTCTCCCCGCATTGTTCTCTCCATACTGTTCTCCTCACATTATTCTCCCCGTGCTGTTCTCCCCGTATTGTTCTCTCCATGCTGTTTTCCCTGTTCTGTGCTGTTCTCCCTGTTTCCTCGATTTACTCCATTATGCTTCCACAATTCAAAGATATGTACTCAGATAATCTGACATCTCTAAATTTCTGTATGTGTGTGTGTGTGTGTGTGTGAGTGTGTGTGAGAGAGAGAGAGAGAATTAGGTTTATATTACACAATGTAATAAAAACTGGTTCTTTTGATTTTTCATGTCCCCACAAAGATCTGCAAATGCAATCAAAAAACTAAAAATGCCAAAAGTATCATATTTTTGTTTGGTTACTTATGGTTAAGGTTAGGGCTGGGTGGGGGTTAAGGTTGTCATGTTGGGATTAAAACTTTCTCCATATAAATGAATGGAGAGTCCCCACAAAGATATTATTACAAACCTGTGTGTGTGTGTGTGTGTGTGCGTGTGTGCGTGCGTGTGTGTGCGTGCGTGTGCGTGTGTGTGTGCGCGTGTGTGTGTGTGTGTGTGTGTGTGCGTGCGTGTGTGTGTGTGTGCGTGTGTGTGTGTGTGTGTGTGTGTGTGTGTATACTCTTCAATGGACTGGCATCGCATCCAGTTTGTACCCCTGCCTTGCTTGACATAGGCTCCAGGCTCCCCCATGGCCCTATTCAGGATAAACAGTTGGAAGACAGATAGGAGAAGATGGAACTTGCAGCTTTGTTGCAGCACAGAGCTTATGAAAGTGTTACCTTGTCTAAAGATAACTGCAAACCAGATACATTAACGATGATGCAATACGGAGCTTGTAACCTCAGCAATACAGAGGATGAAATTTATATTTCCATTTGCTGCAAGCCAAACGCACCATCGTCTATTTCTGAAAATCTGCTAGTGGACCAAACGTTCAAGGATGGCTTGATGTGTTGATGCACTGGGGAAAAACTAACATTTAGGGAAAAGGGGAACTATCCCATCTTCCAAAAGATTAGGGACTCAGTTATGGAATTTTTAGCGGATACAAATTTCGTCATGGAATAGTAGGAAATAAAAGCCTTGTCCCATTGCATTCTTGTGTGATTTTGTCTTTTTATTGATGGTGTTGTATATGACTCTACAGGCTGGGGCTCTGGGTCTGTGTCGAGGGCCCATGAGTGGGGCCCTTAAACCTACCTGCCCCAAAGCCTATCAGATACTGGCCAAGCATGTTCTTTGACCCCAAGCTTTCACCTCTGGGCAAAAGCGCTGCTAAATAAATGTAATGTTTAGCTGTGCATTACTGTCATGTTGTCATGTAAATCCAACAAATACATTTCTTTAAAAAATGCAATGGATATTGGTACAATGTATCAAAAAAACATGTTCATACTACAGGATCATGAAAATACACATCAAATCATTTCACTATCAGATAAGAAATGTGATCTTATTTTAATGTAGCACAAAATGAATATTATAATATCTGGAATATGATTTTTAGGTAACTGTGATTAAAGGCACAAACTGTAAAATTAATTTTAATGTTCTTTATCCTTGAAATCATTTATCAAATGATTTAATCTATCCCACGTAATTAAAAACAGACTGTTATCATGGGCTTATCCGAATCAGTGGAATTTATGAGGTGGGAAACAATGAAAATAAGTCTGGAAGACCTCCCAAGATTTACATTTAATTATTTAGCAGATGCTTTTATCCAAAGAGACTTACAAGTAAGAGAGCCGGGTCAGCCAGTCCCTGGAGCAAAGAGGGTTAAGGGCCTCGCTTAATGGCTGCACTGTAAAATCACTGTCAGCCACAGGATTTGATCCTGCAACCTTCTGATCCTAACCTGCAGAGTCACATACCATAATCATACTCCACTGTGGCGAGGAGTTACAGAAATGGTATTTGTCTTGTATAATAATGCATACTTTAGACACTTTTCTGTAGTTTGGGCAAAAACATGCAATGCTGTAAAGGTGCGAGATGGGGCCTTTACTGGATCCCGAACTTTACTGGAAGCCAGTGGAGATGTGGAGAGCTCTGTGGATTTTGCTAGAGGCTAGAGCTGTGCTTGTTGAAGTTGTGAAACCAAGCAGGATGTGACACCAACAAATAAATACTCGCGGTGACTAGGACCAGATGTGGGATGATGAATCAGAAGCAAACGAGAGACATCATTTTGGAATAATTCTGAATTCACCTTAAATGTCTTTGCTGCAAAAAAAAATAGAAACACAAAAAGACGAAACATTCAATGCTGTAAATTGCATGTCGCACCAGAATGAAGAGGAAGTTTATCTGAAATTCTTTTTTTAAGCAATTCTACTCATGGACTGTCATGCATCCCCCTGTGCTTATTACACATGGCAGCAGAGATCTTGTCTCTCCCTCCCTTTCGGGGCACATCTTGAGTGTCACTCGAAGAAAAACCCTGTTCCTGGTCTGACACCGTAACAGTCCGTCATTAAAGGCAGGTCAGTAGCATCCAGATGAAACTGCAGTGACCCCCAACCAGGCCGGATGAGCCAGGGCAGAAAGATGGGCAACTGAGGTACCCGGAGGGGACGTAGGAAACCCAGTGTGATTGCAACACTTCATGGGTATTTATGCAAGAAAGCCCAACATGGAAGGGAATGGGGTCATAATGCCAGTGTGTTTGCACAATTTACACATCAATCTGTGGAAGCACGGGACAGGTTAGTCGTTTTCCAACCGGCCATCCTACGGTTTTCTGTTTTCCAAGGCGCAATGCTTATTCATCCATTTTCGGCAAAATGCCCCTGCGAACAGCCTGGCAGCTGAAGATAACCTCATCCCACAGTATACTCAGTAAAGGTAACAGCAATTAAAAATAACAATGGTCTGCTGCGATTTAGCTGCAGCCAAGCACGATGGGTGTTTTTTTTTCAGCAGGCTTGTTTACTACTAACCAGTCTGAAGTGCATTTTGATTATGTCCCTTATCTCTGTATGGTAGCTTCAATTAAAAGATCCAGGGCAAACGTGAAATACAACTTCCCCCTAATAAAGTTCTCTTTTATATGACTGAGAGACTCAATTTTTCACACCATTATTTTGTCGATAAGTGTACAAAAAAAAAAATCACATGCACGCACGCCCGCTCGCGCGCAAATGGCACACACGCGCTCCCTATCTTTAAAAAGCCCGAGCCTGACAGGCACATATCATGGCAGAGCACAGCGGGGACGCGCTCATGCTGCTTCCTGATAAAGAGCCAGGAGCACGTCGGGAAGGCAGAGATAAGGCTGCGCCAGCAGACTGTCGCTCGGACGCGCCGAAACTGAATTACCGCTCCGCTACAATTACTTTTTACACGACTGCAGTTAAGCAAAAACCCGCTTGGCGGAAGGCAAGCTTTGGAGCAGGAGCATTTTTTTTCACCGCTCCGCCGCTTTGTCTACGGGAGGACATTGTTAAAATTACGTAGGCCGTAGGGAGGAGGATCAAAGCCCCAAATAATAACATATTCACCTGCTTTCATTGTGAGAGAGGGGGTGTGGTTGCCTCGAGACGGTGAATCAGGCAACCCCGGTTGCAAGTGTTGATTTGCCCTTCCGGTACCCACATTTTCCAAATTTCATTTACTCCCTCTGTTTTCACCAGAATGGCTCTTTTAGTTCTGGAGGGGGGGGCACTGGATCCTACACTATAGAGGCCCATTTAAAAGGGAAATTTGCCTAGATAATGACAGGCTAAATAATAATGCGTTATTAAAATAATTTTGTAATTGATTATATGTAGCTACATTTCATCTAAATACATTATTTTAGCTTAATATTACGGTTATAAAGGTACATGCATTAGTCGTGAACAGTTTGATGAAATGAAACGAATGAATACATTTATTGACACCAGCGGAACCTAAATTCAGAAGTAGATGTTCCACATGGAAAACATTATGCTAATTGTGCCTGTGAGCTGGGTATGGCTAATGCTGGTTACAGTCAGTTACAATCGGAGGTTTAGGAACATTTTGATTTCCCAATAAAGTATACCAGCCCTGGAGGGAGAGTAGTTAATAAAACCTCTGTTGGCTCTGTTATACTGGGATATGTTGCTGCAAACATCCAACATGCTAACTCATTTGAGACGGCATCATCCGAGTGTGTGTACGACCGGAACAAGGCAGTACCAGCCTCTGCAAGTTAGTCTTTTCGTGGCATTTAAAGGCACTCTGACTCGGCTGAAAAATAACTACAGGCTATAGGGGTGTTTACTTTTGCTACCACACCAAATCAAAGCCGTTTCTCTTAAACTGCGGTGCAAACTGAACCGAGAGATTTTCGACTCGTTCAATCCCTAATGATCACATAGCCTGGGCTACCGTAACCTGCAGGGTAACACGCAGGCCACCATTCGACGCTAGCTAGCCCAGAAAGGGCAGACTGCAAACTGTCACCTATTACTCTTCATTATAGTTGCATCTGTATTACAATGACCAGGCAGTCGCAGTGATAATGATTCCTATGTCTTGGTTTATGTTGGCCTCTGCTGGGTCCCCACAGAAGCTGCCTTGCCCCTGGCCCACTCCCCCCCCTCAGAAATGCCACCAACCAGGTCAGTATACACCCAGTATACATCCCAAACGCACCTCCCAGAATGACACACACTGTTTTGTCACATATGGCATCTCAACCACCTAAAAGCAAGTGTAAATTTCAGTGAATTCATTGATGGCTTAATCTGTACTGTGTACACAGATATAGGCAGCGGGATAAATGTACACATAGGCTAACTATCCCGGGGAAACAGGGAATTTGTTTTACTTTTCTTGGTACTTTGTCAAAATGAACTTTTGCCAGTATGGGCTACTTGAGGCACCGCCTCATTCCAACTCATCCCCTGCTCATGTCCATCCCCACTCCCACCCCCACCACTACATTCCGAGGGCACCAAATATGCCACAAAAACAGGAAGAGGGCGTGCTATTAAAGTGATTACAGCACCGGAGCTGGAGCCTGTCATGCGAGGAGCTGAAATGCGGCACGCGTCTGCCGCATCCACCGAAGCATTATGGCAACCCTCTTTGTGCAGTTCTCCAGGTAGAAGGCAGGCATGCTCCGCCATGTGAGCACAGAGCTTATAACTACTCAGCTGCTGCATTGGTGCAGGTTGGCCTGTACACACACACTCACGCTCTGCTGATACTCTGGATATTGGCAGCAATCGCAACCGCAACCCATGCAGATCCCCCCCCTGCGGCCTCCCTCCGACACTAATTCACTTCCTAAGGTGTAAAATCTGAATCACCTGTTTTTTGCCCCCAAAGATTAACAGAAGTAATTTATAAGCAGCTACAAATAAACAAATCACACTTGCACCTTAATGTCATATCGCCCTCGACTTTGCCTTTAGCAGGAAGATTTGTGTGAAGAAAATTAACTGCCTCGATACAATGATTTTGACTCTATCCAGAAGTACAAATTCTCAGTGTCAGTACTTACGTTCATGGCCTCTGCCTTCTTGTGGAACATCTCCTCCATGTTTTTGGCCAGTTTCTTAACAAGCTTCAAGCCATCGATTTCTTCAACTCGGACAAATTTTTCAAATTCTTTGTATTTCTGCAGAAAAAAAAGAAAACCATTGTTATTTTCAAAAATCTTTATTCTCTCAGTAGAACATGATTTCCCACAGCAGCCACTACAGCTTACAGTTCAGATGATAATCCAGTCTTGGAGCTGGATATTAAAATGAGAAGGGTATTTGCGGTCCTTCATGCACAACATTGACATTTTGACTGTCTACTACTCTAACGCAGAGGATGTAAATAGCCAGAGGACAAGGAAAATCAGCAAGTTTCATGAATTCCATTGAGTTCTCTCATGAGTAGCTTTAATACAGCAGTCTGGCTGCTCTGCTGAAAGAACATCCCAGTCCCTTCTAGAACATTCCAGTCCGTTCCAGAAGGTACCGATCCCTTTCAGAGGTCTCACCCATGGCACATTCAACAAAAATGGTCTGAGATTTTAAAATAAAACTAGATTAAATGTCTGTGCATGCTGTTCCTCAGCCCACAGTATGTTGGACGTGGCTGCACAGTTAGTGTAATGTAAGGCCCGTAAAGCCATCTCCATCTCCAAGGTGATGACAGGTGTGAATTATCCTCTGACAAATGGGAATTCCGGCAGTAATCTGTGTGTGCATGTGGGCTATACTTCAAAAACAAGCAGGATTAAGTTCAATCTCACACAAACACAGGGCTATATTAAATCTCACACATAGGATTACCGCTAATCTCAAACACAAGGAGGTTTCATTCAGGGCCACACATAAATGGGATTGTATATAAATAAACTCAAATATACACATAAGCTTAAATATAATCTCACAAATAGGTAGAGTTGTGTTTAATCCCGTTTCATATATAGGGTTATATTAAAAGTCACACACATAAATGGAGTTATATACACCTTAAACACAATATATACAATCTTAAACACTGTTCCCATTAAGTTCAGTGTGAGGTGGAAGCAACTTTAATTTACTTCAGAAATGAACCTCAAGCAATCTTAGTTAGAGGTTATTGTTGTGTTAACCGCTATCCTAATATTTACATTGTAAGTTTACTTCTACATGTTAAGCAGTCCCTATCATTTTTTCCTAATTGCTGATGCTATGATGAATCATGCATGCAGTTGAAGGTAATGATATTAGATAAAAATATCAGCAAGCGCGATGATATCAGTGCAAAATTCATTAAAATTACTGCTGAACGGCCAACATGAAATCGGGCAAAGAAGAATTTATCAATGTTTTATTTCAGCTCAGAGAATCATTTCCATTCATCAGGCTCCACTTTTTACAATAAAAAACGGAAAATCTGCAGTAGTCTTGGCAAGAGAGAATGCCACAAAAATAAAAACTGCATTTAAAATATTCATGTTTAAAATCTGCAGCGAAATAGAAACTCATTATATTTCTGCCTTCAGAGAGAAGGAAAGGTTATAAAAGCTGCTATCATAACAGGTTTATTGCCATAGAAAACAACAATGCTCTTTGTCTTCTCAAAGACGGAAGGAGGTGGGAAGGAGTTAGGCTGGATCTCTGGGAAGGGAGCACAGAGGCACGCGAGAAGCATCGTCTTCAAGCTGGCAGACCAATGGAGGTGGGGGGGTGGGGTGTTCTTATGAAACATTAGCATCTGCTTACAACTCCAGTCCCAAGACAGCAGCATTCATCATCAGGGGAGAAGAAATGGATTCTCCCCCCCCCCAGCCTCTGTTTTACCACATCATTTCACACAAATGCCTGACCAATAAAATCGCTGCCTCATTGTCATGGTGGCTGATGCCCCCCATGCTTTCGGGAGCCTTCTACACTCATTGCTTTCCCCCCCTTCCCCGATTTTAGTAACTACCTGTCCAACCATAGGATGGTGGGGGCTCAGTGCCCCTGGAAGACATTATAGAATGTTTGGCAAGAGGAAGATTTAAGACTGAAGTCTCAGACAAGAGTGCAAAGCCTGAGCAGGTAGGAGGACAGCAGGAACGCATAGACCGTCCACAGAATGGTCGTGTGATTACTGCACTCTCTTCACTTAAATCAGTGGTCTTAAACTCCGGCCCTGGAGAGCTACTATCCAGTAGGTTTTCTGTCCTATCTGGCTTCTGATGAGCCTCACCTGTTCCTGGTATTTACCTGATATTTACTTAAATACTCATTTCCTTTATAATACATAGGTGTACTGGATGGTTTCTGCAAATCCTGCAGTGATTTTAGGAGCTGTTTTAAAATAGCTAAGCTGACATACTTTGACAGAGACAATACCATAGTTTTAGACACAAAGACCTTTGCATTTCTTTTCGCTGCCTAACCCTGTATGCACACTGTTATATATATAGAGTACCGAATATTCAGCTTTCACACCTGAAACCATGCTAAGTTGTTCATCAAGACACACGGGTATTTTTGGTTCAGCACCTCCCTGACCTCCTGTACCGTTCTGTTCACCTTGTGCATTTAAATCACAAATCCCATTTGTGTGCATGGCCCACTTACAGCAGACTAACAAATTAGTCTCGTAGCCAAGAAGCTGTTCTTGTTTTCCAAAATCTGAAAATAAGGCTGGTTTAGTTTTTGTATCCATAGATCCCAAATATATCTCTTATAGTATTATTATAAAGCGAGAGAAAGGTTTCTTAACCCTATCCATCCATCCACATATACATCCATCTATCAATCGATCCATCTCTCCATGCATCTTCCACACCTGCTTGTCCACTGTAGGATCTTAGGGGTCAAGAACCTATCTGGGAAACAACAGCCACAAGGCTCTGCATGTATTTGCCCACATTGAGTTTGTGTCCCAATTTAAACAGAAAAGTCAGTTAAAAAGACCCCATTTTTACTATAGGGTACGTAGCATGCGGTATTCACTATTACGTTATTATGTCAAAAATATATAAAATACATAATCAAGTGCTGGCCAAAATCTCCATTGTCTGTTTACTGTATGTTAAAATAAAACTGCTTGAATACAACCTTTTCTCCAACAAGCTACGTGCCTGAGATGCCCTCAAAGGTTATTTCATGGTATTTTCTGGATGTTTACTTCTGTTGTCCCATCAGGCCTGAATGTCAGCCCTGGGACATGGCAGAAGGCTGCTCACGGGACCGGAAGCACACAATCGGCTCCAGCACACACTTTTTTGTTAACTCCTTGGCATGGAACTCCAACACACCTGAGCAGGCGAGAGACAGTCAGAGCACGAGGCGAAGCTCCCAGCTCCAGAACGGAGCATCGTTTAAATCTGAGTCACATAAATATACCTGCAAGACCAGCCACCGCAGCAAGACCTTCCAATATTCGCGGCGTAGCAGAAGTATGACGTCATTCGCCATGCTGGCTCCACAAGACAGCACAAGGTACTTTGGCACTTTGTTCTGGCAGATATCTTGCATTCAGACAAAGAGCCTCATGTAGAATCTGAGCAGACACCACACCTACACTAGCAACCAGGGGTGTCACCCTCTCGGATAGCATACAGCCCTCAAAGCAGCAAGTGCCTCTGGCTCCCACATCCACTCCATGCATTCAGAGATGTTCAGGTGTTCATGATGCATCCTCGAGTCAAAGCACTCCCTGGCATGTTTATCATTGATATTATAGCATTAATCATTTGTTGGTGTTTTCTCTCCCCATCATCTATGACGCGCCCTGCAAGACACGGTAAAATGTGATGACAGGCAAACACCTATGATGACAACTTGCTAGCTTAGTGTGGGTGATTAATGAACAAAGGAAACTTCATTTCACAGAGACACGCAGCCCTCAGTTCGCAAGTTTTAGCTAATTTTACGGATGGCTGGTGCTCACTTTACGAATCCCAACCTCCACACAGCTGCTAGACTCCCTTTACACCCCATTCCTGCTACCCCCACCCCCTCCACACACACACACACACACACACACACACACACACACACCAGCATCACCACCATTAGCCTCTGACTCCCATCTTCAATGTGGTTCCCTTCCTCTGACCAAACACATGCTAAACCTGAATCCTACACCTTATCACAATCCACATGCGAAACAAAATCTCTCCATATAGGTCTAAATGAACTCTCATTCCAAATAATGTTTGTGTATAGCTGGTGAGACATGTAAACACACTACCCAATGGGCCAGAATTATTTACCATTTCAACATAAAGTCAAGGAAGGTAACGTCCTACACTAGAGGCCAAAATTGTGGAAACAGGTCCAGCTTTTAGAAATTGTAGAACTTTATTCCAGTCACTCCAGTTACTTAATCATCAAATACATGATATCTGTAAACATTCTTTGATTGTTTATAAACATTACCGCCAAAATTCATGTAATGATTTTTAAAGCGTAATGCCAAAAATGCTAGGTGTTTCCGCAATATTGGCCACGTTTCGTTGTCACCAGTGCAGGGATTGATAAGCGAGTTTGGCTGCTTTCATGATGTGAAACATTACGTACAATTCATATGCTCCCTGCAAGAAGCAACCTCTATCACATCCTGTAGAAGAGCAAACGGTAGTAAATACTCTTCATTTTATAACAATACTTTCTGCTTTTTCTGTCTTTTCTTGCATGCCACACTTGTATTTCCGTAGCGGGGGGCTCGTTCATGCAGTGGTACTGTGGCCTCACACCTGCAGGGTTGTGGGTCTCATTCCTGTGTCTGCGGGAGTTTCCTTCCATGACCCAAACGTTTGCCACTTCCGTGACTGATTCACTCTGATTGTGTATACTACGGTGGACTGGAATCCTGTCCTGGGTGTCCCCTGCCTCATGCCCTGTCCATCATGGGATAGGGTCCAGGCCCAAAGTGACTCTACATTGCATAAGTGTTTGTGAAAAATCAAACGATCCTTGATTCCCACAGTTTATACAGTTTATGTCTGTAAAGATTCTCAAATTATCACCTTTGGTGTGATTTTGTAAATTGCATAATGTCTTGGAAAGTCTTCCAGAACTAAAAACATCTTTCATTAAACCTCAGACTTGCCTGAAGTGGCAGAAAAAAAAAACTGCCAATTTCATCCATTTTGCTGTGGGAAAAAATCAATGGCATGATGTATATAATAAGAAGGGAAAGTATTCAGCTGGGAGATTTATTAAAGTGTTTCAGTAACCGGTCTTCTGTGATTGAGTCATGTTGTCTGTCACATGTAATGAGCTTTTATTTCTTAATAATGTGCCACCTTTGAATGATGTATGTCGAGATCCTTCTGCCGTCCTGCTGAAATGAGCAGCCAGACCAATGGGGTACAACGGTGTGCTTCAATACTGAGACACCACAATAAGGGTCATTGTTTCGCAGTCACTTGTTTGCTATGACGTCTCTCCCTACCCTTCCTACTACGAAAAGAGGCACCACTAGACTGCAGAAAGACAGAACTAGAAACAAAACAAGAGCCTTCTGCCTGGGAAAATGCTAAATTATGTACTGAAATTAAATATGACTTGAAATTTAAGATTGGCCATTGAGCAAAATCAGTGGCTTTCTCGCCGGTCTAAATATGGAAATAACCAAAATTTCACTGTTCCACAGCTCTGCACTGACCAATTCATCATCGGCATCTCGCACGCTGAAGCCAGGTACCACGAGCAGGCGGCAGTGCCCAGGCCTCTGCTGTAAATATTAACAACTGTGCTCAAAACAAACATATGGTGACCAACTAGAGACCATGTCCTGTTCACTAGCTGCACTATATTTTTAGAGAGTTCTTCTATAAAAGCCTTCTATATAAACAAATACTACAAAGCCCAAATATAGGATACAACACTGGCACAATGGCATCTCCCACGGCAGTCTTTGTATGTCCACAACTAAGAGTAGCATCTTTTGGATCAGGAGCACAGACAAGTAGGACTGATTTGTGTTCAGGTTAGTGACTCCAAGGAATAGGGTGATGGCTGATGTCACTGATAACACAGAGGAGGCACCTATTTGAAAGATGGAGCAGCAGAAAACTGGATTCCATAATCCTTTACATGGCCACCATTTCAGCCATTGTTAGACACCTTCCCGGTACGGAGTATGCATCACTCTGCTTTACGCGCAGCAATCAGACAGTGCCTGCATCGGCAAGCTGATGGACGAGTTTGATGTTGGCGCAAAGAACACATTTCATATCTTAGAGTTTACATTTTATAAAACAAGCTGCTCATTTGCTAAATAGAAGAAGAGTTGAGACTCCGCTCAGCGGTTGGCAGTGGAGCCAGCCTGGTAATTATAGTTTTGTTTTAATGATCTGTGAAGTGCTGTAATGATTTATTTCACAGAAGCTTAGCTCATGTTCATCTGCGGCAGATGCTGGAAGTACTTCCCTCCGTCGAGGACCAGACGCCCCTCACTCAGAAGGCTGCTGTACACTCACATCCCTTTATATTCATTTACTACTGTATTGGTGTCATTTCACATTGTGAGACACCAGCACTGGGAAACAGACGGAGCTCTTAAAGCGCGGAATGGCATCGCATCGCACCCCCTCCCAAGCGCCATGTTTCCAAGATGCTGCTCAGGCTCCTGCAGAAAGTAAATCGTGCAGCATACATGCGACGGCTATTGTAGCCGTTAAATGCCCCCTATTAAAATGAAATGGGTGATAACGGTGAAATGCAAGAGGCAAGAAAAAGTAATAAACTGTCGTGTGTGTGTGTGTGTGTGTGTGAGAGAGAGAGAGAGAGAGAGAAAGAGAGAGAGAGAGAAGATTAGGTTTATATTACATTGTGGGGACCAAATATCTACATTTAGTAATTTATATGTGATAATTTGAAATGTATCACATATATTTCCTCACTGAGGTCCTTACATGGTATCATATACATTTAATGGCATTCAATGGTATTTTTGCATGGCACTTATTCAACACTTCTGGCCAACTTGTGATGAAATCTGTAATCAATTCTCCCCTTAAGCCCTCTTCCTAGGTGGTTAACAATAACGCCAATGACTGCAAATTTCTTCATGATATTGTAAACTGCACATTCTTGCAATCCAAAGACAGCCGCTCTCCCTGGCCATTTCCTGGCAAGTCTGAGCAGAAATGAAGCTATTTTCGCACTTAAAGATCACTTCTTTAGATATTCAAATTATTGGCACCCTTACAGTGAAGGGCACAACTTTGTAGCAACGTGATCTCTTATAATAGTAAAAATGAACAGCTTTGCTGACAGTGTCAAATGCCAGACTGCTTAACTTCCAGGCTTTTTCGGGAACTGAATATGCAAGTAGGCCTATCTGTCAAAGTAATAAAAATCTAACAGCAGCTAACGCTCCAGACACATCATTTCACATAATGGTTCTCCAAGAGACATTACTACTCATATTCTCATATCCAAAAACAAATATTTGCATTCACGGCATGTATATTTTAAACTGACCTAAATTGTATGCATACAGTCATTACGATTGAATATGAAAAATTACAGAAACGTCAAACTTGGTTCCGCTCAGTAAGTTCACTTATAAGTTTGTTGACTTATAACATATTCAGCATATTCCAAAAAACTAATCAAAAACCTCAGAATACCACTGACTGAAAGGGGTGTATTTGAAGTATATATTACTTTTGATAAATGCTATTAAGAGAAGTTCACGAGATTAGTATAGGTGCTAATGTAACCTATGTTGTGATTTGTAATTCTGAATTCTAAGGTTTTCCTAAAGAAAAGCAAAAGATATGATGAATTAAGCCCTTGCATTACTGCATTTTTCTGCAATAGTTTCCGGTGGCTAGTTTCTAAACAACACGAACAAAGAGCCAGCAGAGAGTAGCATTCTGCTGGAATAAAAACAAATACCAGAAAAACGAATGCATTAAGAGCCATATGAAGTAAATGAAGATGTAAATGGCAGCCCAAGCAAAGAGGTTTAGTGCGCAATACAAGCACCAAACATGCTATCTATCTCAAATAATAATTAACATTTAATCTTCATCAGTAGATGCCATGTCGTCATTACGGTCCGGTGTGTTCCCCAGAACCGAGGGGAGCTCTTTGGAGGCGTGCAGCGTTATAAACTCGGCTTGCTGTCATGACCCGCCTCACAGTTCACTTGTCGTATCTGCCTGTGTAATAGCAAGCTTGTATTTATCCAGACAGGAGCATTTCCAAAATCTACAAGGAGAAGAAAAAAATCAGGCTGCCTTTCAAGAAGGGGTAGGAATGCTCATCAGAATGCCTCCCTGAGCCCCATGTACACGGGGCGACAAATTACTCTTTCAAAAGAAGAGCGTGGGCCTTAGATGAAGTGGAACAATTAATTTCACGCTTGTCCTCCCCATCTCAATAGCAGGCTGATTTGAATCAGATATTCTGGGAGAGTTGCTGCTTGCCATGGACAGCTAGGGTGTCCGGACAGACCCCGGCGACGACTGAAACTATAAAACAATCCATCAAGGGGAGTGATTATTATATTGACAAGAACTAGTAGGCGTCTCGAACTCTAATCAATTGCAGAGGGCTTGGCTTGTGGCAGGAACATCGAATAGCCTTTGTTGGCGCTGAAACAACTCATATTATGGAAAGCATCTTAATAATTACTCACTGATTCGTCGTTTTCCACCTGAATGGATATAACGATCACTGTAACCTGTACCTACTGACCAGACCTCTTAATCTGAAGTATAGGGAAAATGCTAATGTTGGCACAAAATAAAACAGCTAAGGACACTAAGTGATTGTATTTCCCTCCTTTGACCAACCATTATAATTACATTTTCTTTTGCATCCTCTGGTGACGGGGGAGACATTTCCAAAGGTAGCCCTCCCCCACTGCAACTACTGCAGTGAAAGTTAGGCAGGGAGAAATTCATCAAAGCAATTACTGTAAAGCAGCACCATTAATGCCAGAATCCATCGCTGTTCCCTCGGCTCCCCACCATCGTCATCGCTATTCTAGGGACTCTCCGGTGAAATGACATCCTGCAGAAGCAGGAAGCCAACCAATCTTCCAGAGCTGACAGGAGCTGTTTCCTAGGGCTTCCGTCACCATCAAGACCTTAATCTTTTGCGAAGGCAGCAGGTGGGCACCTGAGCACTTCTCTATTCTAACATTTGAGTCATTTTCACTAAGTGTGATTACAGTGTAGGAGAGACAGCAATCATGACTCCGACAGAAGCTGGAAATAGGAATCTAGCAGAGGGTTTGTTTGGGGAGTCGTTCACCATCATGTCGCTAAATTGCTCTGTGGTTTGAGATTAATGTCTTAAAGTTTTTTCTAAGAATCATTTGACCTGGCCATCATGTGGATCAAAACAACAGTGATTGGACTTATTCAACTAAAAAACTTATTGCCTTTTTCCATTCATTCCCCTTTTCATACACTTGCTTTCCAATTTAAAAAGTGGTCATTTGTGTGCCAAACACTTACTTGTATATGTCGATGGTGGTTTCAAAATAATAAAAAAAAGAACAACATTCTAAAGTAATGGGTTTGTGTCAATGTAGCAGTGAAAACTGCTGTGTGAATCCCATTACGGCTCCCTTCACAATGACACCTTTCAAACTCTGTTGTCATGGTTTGGCCACCACCCATTGCCGTACTAAATCATCTTGCCGGCAAATTCTGGCCAAATAATACCGCAAAAGCAGACAGGGCAATCATTGAAGGAGGGGGACAGGACTTGTTCTATTCCAGCATGGGTCCTTGTGTCACAGAAGAGCACCACTTTTAATCTGGAACCTATCGTAGGGCCACCAATTTAATTTTGCCTTAGACAATTACATTCAGTTGCTTAGCTGAGATCTCTGTCCAGCGCAACACACGGTTTTTCCTGGATATTGTCTTTTGGAGGTTTGGCTTCTATAAGATGCCCAAGCTTAGCTGTTGGAAACAACAGCAACTTGCAGGATACAACTGCACATACCAAATCATTAGGTTAGTGAATATCCCAAGTGTTCAATGGACACGTTTTAAGGCTGACAACTGGGGCAGGAAGATGGTGTCAATTATTTACTTGAAAGTTTCGTTTTAGTTCATCCTCACTGAGTAACATAATGGGACTTTCAGGTTTCATATATTTGTTGTATGTGTGCGATTCATGTTGCATTTCTAAGTCCATAAACTGAGGAAACCTAAGATGTTTAAGTCGTTCTTGAAGCCCATCTGTACAAGGGAAGAAAAAGCAAGTAAAGACTAACTACAGACAGGCAGTGCGCTAATAGAAACACTCTAATGCATGCCGGCATTTCTAGAATGCTTCTTGGAAGTTCAACATCCCTCTGTAAACGCGTCATTACCTCTTGGAATGTGTGTCAAGCTCCCACAGGGTTTAATGGCTTCCATCTTTCACTGTCCTGGTGCTCAGAAGACTCTGCGACTCATGGCGCTGACAATCTTCACGGCTATCGGCTGCGCCTCGATCTCCCTCCAAGAGCAAAACACTAAAAGAGTAACTATACTGCAGTGTAGCGTTCTGTTGTCAAATTAAACAGTCGCATTAATGTGCCACTAAACATGAACGTAATACCTTTATGGACGCCAGTGTTTTAAATAACTGGGTGCTTTTGTGTTTTTCTTTTTCTTTCGTTCTCCCTGACATTTATCAGATAAACGTAGAGCCAAGCAAACAGGCCAGAGCGGAGAGTCGCTAAATGAGAAGAGATAAAGGTTAAGAGCCTGCAAAGCCGGGTAGGTTTGACATGATGTGCAGAAAGCCCCGCTATCATCCCGTCAGCCTGTGAGGTGCCTAATTCCATTAATCTGCTCTCTTCGTGGGGGAAGGGGGACGAATGAGCCCAGATTCCCAGTGATATTAACTGGCTAAATTGGGCCGCAGGCTGACAACTGGGCAGGAAGATGATGTTTTCTAGGCATCTAATGCTGTCGTATTAGTGCCACTGTGTCATTATGGGCCCGAGCAGGAGGCCTGCCAATGTGCTTGTTTGCTGTACTTTTGTGTAGCGCAGACTGACACAGAAACCATGCTGTAGCAGGAATAAAGGCTTAGGCACCGTGGCAAATTTGGATGGTTTTTATCTGAAATGACTAAGACTGAGTAATTGTACTATATTATAGTGTTTCACACGTAAACATTGTTTTTGTCTCAGCGATTTTTGCCCAGTGAAAGGTCGTGATTTAAGGGCTGTGATACAAGTATTTAAATGAGAGACAAAGACAAACACACTCCCTGAAGTCTGTCCCAGGCAGCATAGGGGCCAAGGCTGGGGTCACCCTAAACAGGATGCCAGTCCATTACAGGGCATAAGGCTGGGGTACACCCTAAACAGGATGCCAGTCCATTACAGGGCATAAGGCTGGGGTACACCCTAAACAGGATGCCAGTCCATTACAGGGCATAAGGCTGGGGTCACCCTAAACAGGATGCCAGTCCATTACAGGGCATAAGGCTGGGGTCACCCTAAACAGGATGCCAGTCCATTACAGGGCATAAGGCTGGGGTACACCCTAAACAGGATGCTGGTCCATTACAGGGCATAAGGCTGGGGTACACCCTAAACAGGATGCCAGTCCATTACACGATACATACACATTCAAACCATATACCACAGACGGGCGTTTCACCTGGCAACTCCTACTCGAGCTGCACATTAGTAGACTTCCGACTTGAATAGCAACTTACCACTAACTGATCTCAGACATGACTTGAACTCCTGAACAAAGACTCATGAATATTAAGTCACTCCTAATTTAATGAGAAGCTGAACATTTCAGCAGGAGCAAAGTCAATTTTTTTTTTCTTTTTTTTTACAATCCTCCCTGATCTTTTAACCAGTCGCTTTAGCATTTTGTGATTCTGCAATAGCAGAAATGAACACAAAAATCAAGAAAGGTCCATAATATTTCCAAGAGCTTGCAATTTTTCAAATTTAGTGCAGCTTCCCACGCATTCATGTGTGTTTTTTCGCTAGACTGCACTGAGGAGATGAGCGCCGCGAACGCATCTCATACGCAGCACAGAGAAACACAGTCTGCTTGAAAAACAATGGGCACTTTGAAAATGAAACGATACATTTTCCTGCCAATGTATTTGTCTGCACCAGAGGTTGGAATAACTCATGACCTCATTTCCATGGATGTTAACCAGCCTTTTCCTAATACTGACGCAGAGCCAGGCTCAGGGAAAAAGGCTGGGACCAGGCGAGATCCTGTCGAAGACCCCTGAATGTTCTACAAAACAGGATTTCACAGTTAACTGGGTTCCCACATAAAAAAAAAAAAACACACATAGCTCAGGCTATCAAGCAATTTTCTTATTTCTATCATGAGGAACGTTCACTACATGTCTGTGTTTATTCTTGTACGATTATGGCCACATTCATGCCAAAAAACACACTTGACATGTAAGGTACTCAAGGCAACAGCCTATAGGAAAAACATAAAACTTTTACATGAATTTTACCATATGTGATGAGATATGGCTTTAGTAGGAAATACATATTTATGGGTTGTTTTCTTCATAGAAATTTACACTGTTTTTATATTATTCTTATGAAAGACATGTTTGATCTCTCCACAATCATTTGGTTTAATTAGATATGAGAAAATTCACGTTATGTTCTCAGAACCCGAAATGAATGTATCAACTTACAAAGGATGTTTCCTTTTCAAAATACTTATTTTTGTTATGTGGAATAATGAATACGGACAAAACCTTCATTTAATATGCATTGTACATGAATGTAGTATGTTTGACGGTACAATAATTATAACATATGTATTTTACATCAATAAAAGACATACATGTCTAGTAACGCTTTAAATGAATATGAATTGTATATTTATTTTGAGTGTCATCTAAAGAGCTAATAAAACTTGGGAAATATGTATAAGAGTCATATGTCATTTTAAAAAACCTTTCCACATGGGTTACCTTAAGTTAGAAGTCATGATCGTCCAGGAGAAATGTTCATCATCTACGGTCTTTTGGACAATCATGACATCTAGCTTAAATTAAGCCAGCTAACTGAGAAATCCTGCTTCAGACATGAAGCCCCCACACGTGCTGCGATGCCCAAAACCTAACAGGCAAACGTGGACTGTAAGCAACCGAATAGATCACTGGCATGATTTTATTAGCTGCTAATGTTAAATAAATAGTTTACCTAGGAAAAAAAAGGTTATTTTGCCAATTTATGGATATTTTCTTCAAAAACGTATTTAGAACTCTGCAAGTTGAATCGAAACTTCTTGGCAATTACGTATTTGCAGGCTAAAAACAAAGCACTTAAGGGGACATGTGCTTGTCTTTGTTTAGTGGTCGTGTAAAACAGGGGACATACACAGGCCCATAAAAAGGAAGTAAGGACAAGAAACTAGCATTTGTACATGATGCCACTGCTGACGTTGAGTTTTGAAAACATTTTAGATAATGCATTTTTCATTCATTATCTCATATAGTACATTTACTCAGTTTTCAGCTAAGGAAGTCAACAAAGCACTCAACCAGTGCCTTATGTTTTATAATTTATTGGCTTCAAGCCTTAATCTGTACATAAGGTGTTGTTGCCCTTTGCCAGTGAGGCAGTATTTGCATTGATGCCAACATCCATTAAAGTGAAATATATAGTTTTTTTATTAAGTCTAAAATTGGGCATGGTGCTTAAATGATATTGTAACTGTGGTTCTTACACTATTAACCATTATTAGTTATTGTACTGGATACAATTCAAAGCTCCTGCAGTACATATACAGAACCTGAAGACTTAACTTAGACTCCAACTCAAAGACTTGACACTTTATTCTTACTCGTCCCTCAGAAACTTCAGACTTGACTCAAACACTTGACTCATGAACATATACTAAGGCAACTTAGAGATGCCAGTAGCCTAGCTTTAGGTCTCTGAAGACCCACACAACACAGGGATAACACAAGGAGAAGGAACACAACTCCACAAGGAGAGGGAAGGCTGCACTCTCAACCTTGAGATGTGAGGACCAGAGATGGATAGTTCCGGTCCAGAAAGTAAAAATCCAGACCAAGATTTTATTTCAACCAACCAGTTGACCATAAAAAGGCAGAGCCACAGCGGACACAGTGCTATCCATTGAGCTACCATGCTAACACATAACAGTAGAACAGGACTGAAAATAAATTACAGGAAGGCTTGTACATAATAACTTACTACATGTCTTACACCTTTTATAAGTATTGCAGAAAGAATAATGTCTCCTAAATCATCAGTCTAATTAAATGATATTAAATACAGGCAGTCCCCGAGTTAAGAACGACCAACTTATGGACAACTTGTACAAACAGACTGCTGTAAAGCCTAATATATCTGGAACACACACACACACACACACACACACACACACACACACACACACGTATTATATTAAATTCAGGTTAAAAGCAATGGTATGTAATAACGAACACATGCTCGTTAGTGAGCTGGTGGGACAGTACAGTACTGTATGCAGTTACTTTTATTACTGTTTAATTACTATTATGTCCTGTATTATTATTGTTCCGACTTACCTACAAATTTGATGTGAAGACAGACTTGGGGATTGGATCTTGTTCATAACCTGGAGACTGCTTGTATTAATATTTCCTTATTAGCAGTCCTTACCTCTGGTAACTTACAGACTTTGATGTTTTGTACCGATTTTCTACTGGATGTTTGTTACTCGAACACTTAGGTTAAGTACCATGCTGAAGGGCGACAGCAGACCCACCCCTCCCCCCCCCCCATCCATCCCCATCCGCAGGGACAGAAGCCTGCAGAGCTTCATCACGGGTCTCACTCCCAGAGCAGTAACCTATCTACCGCCCTCCATGAGAAAGCTATGGAGGACAACCAACAAATCACAGAAAAACAGAGATACTCCTGGATACACAGCAACTGGGTCAAAATGAATCTTGTAACTTCCAGCTGTACCCAGAATCAGTCAGGGGGCAGTAAGAGCACACAGGTCAAAATTGGAGCTGCCTTCCCCAGTTAATGACCAGGAAGACGTAAAACCAGGCCATCAACCTGACAATAGACCATACAGTGGCATTTTTTATGAGGTTAAAGTAGGCTGACTTAGTATTGCATGCACTAAATGACCATCCTCCCATCTAAAATGTACAGCAGAAAACCTCAATTCTCAAAAAAGCCAACAACTTAAACCAAAACCGATTTTCACATCCACGAGTGACAGGCGGCTGCCATGCTTGAAGTCGCAAAAGTTGCCCTCGCATGTAACATAATCTGCCCTCACCTGCATCAGCAGGCAGCCAATCAGAGCAAACTCTCGGCAACAGTGTTAGGTAATAAACAACAATAGAAGCAACCACAGTAACAGCAATCAATACTCATTTTCTGTCATCTGCAACTGGCAGCAGGAACTGCTTACATCATGCACCCCCCTGCCTTCAGGACTCCTTAATACATCCCAGGAAGTTATATTGACAATCGATCACCCTGCTCACGGCATCAATAAATGAGCAATTAATCAAAAAGGAAGCAATTAAAGATGCCGTTCTTTAAATATTCTAATGCAGCTATATACCACTATAGGCATTTGTTTTATGAAATATCAGCAGAAGTATGTCGGGATATTAGATGCTAGCCCTCGACCTTGACGAAGTCCAGGAGCAGTGCAGGTCCAGCATGAGATGTGGCTTGTTTCCCGAAACCAACACCAAGCAAACCTCCACCGGACCTGCCAAAGTCCCTAATGTGGAACGGTAGGATCACGCCTGCGAACGCTGTTTGCAAACAGAGGTAGTTTGCAAGGACACTGTGCACATTTATTCAAATATGCTTTTAATAAACATCTTAACAACTGTGTAAATATGTGTATGTAATACACAGTGTTTTATACACATTGAGTACAATCCTTTGTAATAATTTACATAGTGTGATTATAAGCACAACTGTTGTAGGTGTAATTTTAAAGGGCCGTAAACACAATTTCTTCTACTCTTTGACATAATGGAAAAGTGGAGCAAATGAACTTGACAGGTCAAGCAAAATACACAACTTGCATATCTTAAGAAAGGAAAATATGTACCCAGTGAAAACAAGCCAATGCGGCAGATATACAGTATCAGCGAAGACCTCGTTCTAAATAAAAAGCTGATTCAGACAACCTCATAATTGGGGTGAAGGGGATGCGAGCGTCCCTCCCCCCTGTAAAGTCCCCCGTTAATCGTTCAAGCTCAGCCAACGGGAAACCGCATGTGGCAGGAGGACAGCAACTTGCTGGGCTGGCTGAACTATTTCGGGTCCACTATCCTCCCACGCCTCACAGCAGAGTCCCCCAATCCTCCCCCCATGAATACTTTAGTGACAGATTCAACTAAAATGCAACTGATATATAATTGAAGAGGCAGAAGCCTCTCGCTGGTTTTGCTGGGGGCAGAAAGCAGCCCTGTGGAACAGAGCAAAAGTAATCAAGCACAAGACGTCTACCAGAAAAACCGGCAGCTTAAGCCGATTCAAATACAGCTGACATTCTACTAATCTTCTAGGTTTTTAATTCATATTTACTTGTCTAAGGAAAGTTTACCTAATAGGAGTCATGTCATTCCAATAAGTAACAAAATTGTACTTTCAAATTTGGTTTTGATTTAATGGCTACAAGCTTAACCTCCTGGTTTACTGAAGACACCTGGACACGTGCAGATTCATGCTCTGTGTCCCTTTGCTTTCCTTTTGGGTTGTGATGAAGAAGCGAAGTCCACTCTTGGGGTGCTGAAACTGTGAGACCCCCATGTGAGCCGACACAGTGCTGATGTTCCCGTGGTCATTCATTACCATGCATACACACACACACACACACATTCATATATACATGAACAGTGTGACAGGTGCCATTCAAATACTGCGTCCGCTCCGTGTGGATGGAGTTTGCATGTTCTTCACGTATGTTACATGGGTCTCCTCTGGATACTGCAGTTTCCTACTGAAGTCCAAATACAGCAAGACTAACTGACTGTGCTAAGCTGCCTACTGTGTGTGTAGGTGCTGTTTGATGGAATAGCATCCTATGCTGCGTGAGCTCAGGGCCATCAGCCCAGTGCTGCCTGGGAGAGCTTGCAGCCCCCAGCACCCTACAGTGATGAACAGGGGTGTCGGCATTGAGATCAGAAAAATACTGATGCTTATCACACTGCATTTATCAAAGGGTGACTTTTTCCTAAACACAAACTCCTGGTTCTCAAAAATACAGCCTCTTTGAGGTGCTATGAACATTAATTGATGATGATAAAATATTTTAATACTTATGAAAACTGTCAAAAGTTAGACTGACTGTTGGACAATTTCATCCATAAAAAAGACTGGTCTCCAGGAATAAGCAATTATAACATTAACCTTTAACGGTAGCTTGGCATTCTTAAAGGGTAACAGGGTCACTACAGCTCTCTACGTGCATCTAAACGGAGCTATTTATGGCAGCCGAGACCAAGGTAATGACTGCGCTATGCCATAAATACTTCTGGCTAGACTGTCAGACAATAAGATGTCAGTGTACTTACTGTCAATTTACTTAATTATATTATCCATTGTTTCCAAAGGTATTATATCTTGTAGCAAACCTCAGATACTGTGATTAATGACAAAGGAGTAATTGATGTCTAGTATATATTCATCACTTGAATTGGTTACTTTGTTAGAGCCATCAGTGTGTAATGTGAAATTGATCACTATAAGCAGATGATCATTACAACCGATTTTTTCCTTTTTCTTTATGTCTCAGGCAGATTACCATGTAACTGACATTTGTCTATAAATAACTTGAATATAAGGTAATAAAATGACAGTGTTGCTATTTACTGAACTTTATCGAGTGCTTCAAAGGCTTTTCAAATTACGGTACTGTACAAATTAAATTACTGAACTGTGGATAATTCAAATGAATAATAAATACAGTGCAATGTAAAATATAGCTTATTGTAGTTTAGCTGCTGCATCTCATTGGCTTGTTTTTGACAGGTTATCATAAGCTTTGATGGTTCTATATTTATCATTGTTTTCTCTGCATGCAGCATTAACCTCAGGTAACTAACCAGAAGCAGACAGGTTACCGCAAGGCAAAGTACGAAGATCAAAATAAAACAAAACAATAACAATAAAAAAACAAGAATTACCATAGTTTTAATTTCTTCCAAATGTTTTCATTGTAAATGGCCCAAAATATAGCACTACTTTATTACTATAAGCAAATTATTTAAACAGTATTTGTACAGGAATGATTCTGTCTCAAGCTCAAATGATCCATATAAGCAGTTGATCACTATAACCATGACCATATGAGCAGTTTCCACTGTATGTGAATGTCAGGTGGCTTCAACATTCAGTTAATGCTTCATCTAGGACCTCCAGAGTTAGACTCCAAAATCCAACTTGTACTTGTGTATACAGACACAATGCAATGTTGTAATGTTGCATGTACAGGCTGCCTCTCTTGATCTGATTGGTTTAAGGCATCACTAATGAATTGCCTGCACATATGACCTATCTATGAATATAAGATACACATACTTCTGGCATTATCCCCTCATTTAATAAAACTGATTATACATAAATAGGTCTTTAGTGGGCTGAAGCATTCTTCAGCAAGGCATACCGTAAACCCAGTGCACTGAGAAAAAAAGTACAAGTTTGTTCCTTCGAGGGTGCAATTACTTGTCACTGGGGCTGTACCCTCAGTGGCCTGCAAATTGTACAATTAGTTGTAGATAAATGTACCATTTAAGTTACAGAAAAATTAACATTTTTGTACCATTGGGGGGTACATTAATATGGTTTGTACCTTGGAGTGCAAAACTATACCAGGGATGTACGCTTCTGTTCTGATGGTGTGAGATTACATTGCAGTATTCATATATATGATCATGTATATACAGACATACACATGCATGTCAAACAAGAGTCACCAGTTAACCTGCTACTTCAGTTGTGAGAACTGTGAATACAGAGTAATCTCTATTCAGCTAAACTGTCTGTCACTTTTTTTGTGGAAATGAATGAATGACTCCTAATGCACAATCACATCTTATAATCTCACAAAAGCCTTTGCCAATATATTATGCAGTGCATCCACCATACCAAATAAATTAAATCAATGTCAGATTTGATGAGATCTGTTCTCTAAATGTGTAAAAAGCTGCAATCATGGCTCGAGTGGATAGACAAACAAAAACCATTAGCATACAAGAAAATGTATCCAGCACGATGCTTATCTGTCTTATTTGAAATTCTGCTAACATTATATAGCTGTCAAACATTTGTCATACATTTTATAGATTTTTTGTGTCGTTTTTTTCTTTTAAGTTGAGTGTTCATTGGATTGCAGTGACTGTGAGATGAGTGACTGAGGCGAACATGAGGAGTAGTTATTGGATTGCAGGAATTTTAAATACTCTGATAACAGAGAGACAGACAGACAGACAGTTTTTTTAAGCATTCATATAATTATTCTGTTACCCTAATTATTTTGAACCTTAGCCAAAGTCCATAAAAACCCTAAGGACTTAATAATTGCCCTGGAGTTTCATGGAGAGATTGAATTTGATTCTACCTTTTGAATGTGCATATAAATATCCATCCATCTCGTCAGGGTCATGTGGAGCCAATCCCAGGCAGTATAGGGAACAAGGCCGGTGTACACCCTGGATGGGATGACACTCTAACAGAGGGCAGATACAGAACCAGGCTGATTAGCCTCAGTGTATGTCTCTGGACTGAGGAAACCTGGAACACGGAGGGAGAACGTAGAACACAGGGGGAACATGCAAACAGCAGCAAGATTCAAACCCTAAGCCTCGCAACGGGAGGCGGCAGCACTATGCAGTGAACCCTGCTGATACACGTAAAGGAAGGTCTCATGTACACTAATAATGACTCCTAGGAAAAACTAAAACCAAAATAAGCTGAATTCCAAAGAAATAGGACAGGTTCATTCAGCTAAAACTACTTAGCACTGTATTATAAAATACTGCTAATCACACGAAACAGAATACATACTAAGGTCTAAAACCAAAACAAAATTGATGCTAGCATACATCACACACTTTTCCTATTATTCGTAGAATAAATGAATCATTGATGAGTATTGCTTATTATGGATATCATATTGAACCAACTTAATATAAATAAATCAAACTTTAAAGAAATTGAACACTGATGAATAGTTTCTATATTACTAAGAGTTTTTTTTGCACAAATAGCACCAGTAATTTGAAGATCAGCTCTCCTTGGCAATTAGGCCACAACAACGTAAATTAGCTCATGACCCCTCTGCAAGCCCTCTACAGTAACGTCTACTGTCATCAGGGTGCCTGCCTGTGTGTGGGTGGAATCGAGCGAATAGCAATCTCCCACATGCATGGTACACACTTCATGAATAGCACACAGTATACTGGAGTGTAGTAGACTTTTACTGCACCAAGGGCAAACTGGTAAGAACTTGCACTGCAAAATACAATACAAATTGGACAATATATTAATACGATGACAGTCAATAAGTAATGAGAGTATGATTTTTATCTTTGGCCATATTTAGCCATAGAAGACCCCCTGAAAGCAAATGGCAAGGGGTACTCACCAACACACAGTGTGATGCTACACATAATTAAGCTGGTCGTCCCATTGCTGAGTGGGAAGGAGGTGTGGACCCAGGTCAGCTACCAGCAACTCATAGGGCGACATACGTAGCTGCCTGGGGCACCATCTTCTAACTTCTGACTTTGCAAACTGCCACCAACACCCCTACGCCCACACCCCGGCACAAGGACTGTGCTGCATACAGTGCCCCATTCAAAACAAAGTGAAACTGGGCACTGAAATTTACTGGGGGGGGGGGGGGGGGGGGGGGCAGTGATGCTCACCTAGGGCTCTCTACATGGCCCCTTTGTCTGGCACGGACCGGTAGAGTGTGCCGTTATCCGTAGCTATCGAGACGTCCTGACCGGCATCCGCTGACAAATGGCTGGGAACCGGTATAGTCATCAGAATTGTTCACATTTATCACTTTCCAGCTGGTAATAGAATACAAGCCTAGGAATCATAGGCGGTGAGCAGCCCTCTGTCGGCTTATTGTGGAGGCATATGCATTTTAGTGGCAGTGAATAACAGGACGAGACTTCGCCGGAGCTATTCATTCTGCCATATCACCATCGGTTCGTGGCATTTTGTTACTGTTAGCTCCACTGCACCAAAATGCTCAAGAAGCCAGAATCGGAACAGATGTGCTTCGAACATACATACACGTAGGAAGCAAATTAACTCTAATGGACTTAGTTGCACGAGGACGCATGATGAGAACAACCCTTAAGTATGACCTAGGTGTCACAGACTGGCACCTCCCTCACTGCCTTGTGTCCCTCAAAGCAACATCAAAGCCAAAGGAATACATAATAATGGCTCTTCCTTACTGTAAGCCCTGGCAACAGACTTTCCTTTTAACAAAGACAGGCTGCATTGGCTTGGCAAACTCTAACATACAGCTCACACTATTGGCTCTTACTTAATCCATTTTTGAGACTTGACCATGCCACCTTATGATCCGGCCAATTGCATGATGCAGTCAACTACAGCTGAACTGATACATACAGACCTCCCAATAATGGCTGAGAATATGAAATTGTATCCATGTGTTCAATGTAACCTAAAGTTACTTATATGCAATGCAGTCTGTCACATAATATTTCATATGGGAAAAAATAAGGACAATCATAACTATTTATAGGCAATTCTCTATTGCAGTGCTCTGTACCAAAGCCCAGTCATGTAAGACTGGAAAAACATCCAGATTAGGTCACTTAGGTCAATTCTATAGGCTACCTTTAGTTAACAATATTAGAATGTACAACTTCAAACAGGTCAGCATTGGTTGCATATAGTTCTATATATATATATGCATATAATGTGTATTTTCGTGATGATGACGACAGTGGTGATGATACCGATGTGCAAATCTGTCAAAACTTAAACGCCAATTGATTCATTAACCTAACTCTGAATTTGCAGTAAAGTAAATCAGATAGTGACATTTCATAATCCTGTTCAAAGTCCTCTTTGAACAAATCAATATTAACAGTTTTTTCAGTACAGCTAAATTTTAATATTCAGTCATCATGTTGACAATAATGCATGCTCACTGTGAATGGAAAATCTTAACAAGGAGTTAATTGTTAATACTGCACTGGTATAATCAGAGATGGGTTTCTTTCCACTCAAAAAGTCATACTGGGGCTTCTTGTACCTCCTAGTGCAGTGACTCTTTGTGGCCAACAGGGGATCAAATCTCAGGGGGCCCACGGAAATGCTGGGTTTGAATGGTGGTAACGCTCGCTGGGTATAATCAAGGAGTTTCTCAAGGAATTTGTTTCACTACTGTTACAAGGGTCAATTTCACAGGTCTCACTCCTACCACCTAGTGTTGTACTGGCAGAATTACAGAGCGGTGCATATTGAAATCCCTTCAGAAGAGGATAATATTAAACTATCTTGGTTTACATGCACGTTTAAAAATATTATTGTGTTCTTGGAGAACAGTTTAAAAATAACATACTAAAATAATAAAATAATTTAGTTTCCCCCTGCTTAAGTAACGCCTTTTATGCTGTGGAATTAGCTCACATAAACATGTGAAGCAGTGGTGTCCTGGAAGAGCATAGCTTCATATATTACTAGGAAACTCATTTTACTACATATGCTCTGTAACAGTATGGAATTTGATTTGGGGGATTTATTAATGATTAAACTAAGTGATTGCGTGTGTGCATATCACCGCCATATATATGCATATTGTACAATAAGCAGCAATGGCAAACAGTTTTCTCCTACCCTATCTTGCTCAGCAGGAGACACACAGGTGAGAGCAAGCTTAGGTCAGAGCACAGAGTCAGCCGGCATGCAGCACCCCTACCAGCCCTGGGCTTCAAACCCGCTATCTTCCGATCAAAGGCACAGAGTCCTCATTGCCGAGTCGTACCCCAACCCCCAAAGTGTCTGTTTTTCTTTTCATTTACAGATGTTGTTACACTTCCTGTTTAATAGGGTTTGCAGTTATGTTAATTAACTATCACAAGCATCAAAACACACGCACATGTGTAAAATATTCATGCTCCGAAATGTGCATTCCAACATTGTTTCAATATATATTTTATGGAATTATTTTAACATAGCAGCCAAGCTACAAAAAGGAAAAATGAGCATATTTGTCATATAAATTCCATGCAGCGGTGTTCTGTGATGTTCTCCTGTATGTGAGGTTCCATGCAGCAGTGTTCTGTGACGTTCTGTATGTGAGGTTCCATACAGCGGTGTTCTGTGACGTTCTGTATGTGAGGTTCCATGCAGCGGTGTTCTGTGATGTTCTCCTGTATGTGAGGTTCCATGCAGCGGTGTTCTGTGATGTTCTCCTGTATGTGAGGTTCCATGCAGCGGTGTTCTGTGACGTTCTCCTGTATGTGAGGTTCCATGCAGCGGTGTTCTGTGATGTTCTCCTGTATGTGAAGTTCCATGCAGCGGTGTTCTGTGATGTTCTCCTGTATGTGAAGTTCCATGCAGCGGTGTTCTGTGATGTTCTCCTGTATGTGAAGTTCCATGCAGCGGTGTTCTGTGATGTTCTCCTGTATGTGAAGTTCCATGCAGCGGTGTTCTGTGATGTTCTCCTGTATGTGAAGTTCCATGCAGTAGTTTTTTGTGACGTATTCTCCTCTGGGTGAAGTTCCATGTGTTGGTGTCATGATGTATTTTTCCAGATGTTACAGGTATGCATTATTCTATTATTTTAGGTCCGTCTGTACACTTTCATTTCCAAGTTTAAGCAATTTCCTCAAAGGTTTCCACATATTTTCAGAGGGTTTCAGCCGTCACAACTAACAACTGGAATCCCCATTTTTTATTTTTTTTTTTCCTCTCATGGAGAAAGTAGAAATGGTGAGGAGTCAAATGGCCCGGAACGAAAGCGTGGACAAATCAATTTGCCACAACAGCCAAGAGGTGAAGAAGGGGCACTGGCTCCACCAGGCTCCTCTCCGCGCCCCAGGCCAAGTTTATAACAATCATGAAGGCAAAGTACAGCTGAATTCATTTTCCTCCATCTACATTTCATTTACCCATGCCCCCAAATCCCCCCCCCCCTCAGCAGAAGCAGCAGCTGCACACTCTTGTGGTTTGATCATCCCTGCACACTGAACATTACTACCTTTCAGGATTTTGTCATCAGTGATTGACTTCCTTTTAGCCTGCTGATGATTTTGGCTTTGATTCACAATTAAATTACATGTCCTGATAAACAGCAAAGGGGTTAATATAAAGCTATTTCATTCTACCGTTAAACTTATTAATTAAAAATGTCTATTCATCATAAACGTGGTGACAGTAGGCAACAGCTAATCAAGAAAAATATGACTAAATCTTCATCTTTTGTAATCCAGGAGTCAATAATGGCCAGACTGATGAAGTCATATATTGCAGGTATTAATAACCAGGTCTAACTCCACTGAAATAAACAAACAGAAATAAACCAATGATACGATAATATGAAGATTCCTCTTGAGCAAACTTAAAACGAAGGAATTTACAAAAATCTCAAATACCACATTAATGTTTTTTTTTTTTTTTTTTTTTAAATGCTGTTTCTCACAAGAAAAAATACAATTTTAATTTTTTACTCAGATCTTTTTTTGTCAATAAAATTAAAAATGGAGGATGACACAATATGGCGAACAATAGGTACACTTAGTATTTTCTTCAAAATACATTATACATTTTTGCATAATTTCCATCTGAAAAATTATGCGTTACTACACTCGCTTTTATACAACTGAAAATCAAACAAAAAAAATGCATCTGTTCACCATCGTACTCATTTGTTAATTTTGTGCCATTTTAATGCTTACTTGAATTTCATATATTTAATATCAGAAAACTGAAAAGGCATCAATAAAACTTCCGATTCTTACACTGTACATGCAGCAGGAATTTATTATCCACTATTTAATTGTGAAACAAAGCTATTAATGGTCATATTTTTATAAATATTTTATATGACAATTTCCAACAGTAAAAAGCTGGTTTTGAGAATTACTTTACACCAGCAAATTTTCAGTATTTGTAGCTTCCCTTGGGAATAGAGTTATAGATAATGAGGTGTGTGGAAATGGGGGTGGCTGCCCAGCACAGAAAACAGCATAAGCCTGTCTTGTCAAACCCGATGGCAAGAAGCTGACCACACCGCTCACTCACACCTCAGCGCAGTGGTCAATCAAGCGCAGGCACTCCACTTCGCCTTGTGAAACGCTTAAGGGAAGATGCCGACACATTTCAGCTGAAGGGGGATCCTGGGGGGTCGTGTTTTTACACTTTTTATGGCGGCTGGAGAGTGGGGGGGGCGGCTGATGAGCCCGTTTGCCAAACATGAAGCCCAGTGGAGTGGATGCTCTCAGTCAAACGGCCTTCAATATCCTCATCGCGTGAATTTTTAGGGTCTTTAGGATACATTTCAGGAGTAACAATCATCAAGACACCACTGCAACATCAGCACTGGGTTTCCGCTTGTGGAATTACAGGCTACATTAACACTCAGCTATTCATGTAAGTTACTCATTACAGAGCTTTCTGTTTGGCCTGAACCAATTTAAAGTAATAGGCAAGGGACGCGCATTTCATGTTATACATACAATAAAATACATAAAAAATATACAGCCACTGAAAAAATTAAAAGACCACCAGGTTCCTGTCAGGTTCAAAATGTCTAAGGCAGAAAATACAGGAGAATAAGGAGAAGCAGGAGACACTGGGTATGGTAAAGGGCGAAAGTGGCTTAGCTGAGATGACCGTTAACTTATCCTACAGTTTCTCTTAAATTGTAGGAAGACATCAAGTGACCGTGAAAAGGAACGGGGAACATTAAATGCAGGTGTGAAGTACACTGCTAGGACAGTCAATATCGGGCTCCTAGAAGGACTGATGTCCCATACGGCAAGGAAGAAGGCCTTCATTAAGGAGAAACAGAGAAGAGAACCAGGCTGCAGTTTGCAATATATATATATATATACTGAAGCACAGCCATAAACTAAGAAATGAGTGAAACAAAAAATTGTGCTGTGGTCTCAGTTTAATACAGCAGCGGAAAAAAATTAAGTTGAGAGCGTCTCAAAATATACAGAAACAATCCATCTCCAACTCCTGGTGTTCACTAGTGATCAATGATACATGAAATTAATGTCCATGAGAGATTAACAATATCATACAAACGTACAGGACACCTCCACCACTGTCTCCACATATTTAGGCTGTTTCCTGTCACATGTCTGGTCATTTCAGCCTTCCTGGGACTTGGACGTCTGTCAACCCATCTGCAGTGTAAATATCGGCCCGGGTTTGCGCTTTAACACATGGCTATTTGCATAAGGACTCAAAATGATGCTATATTGATCGAGGAACGCTTGAGGTTATCACACCACACTGTCAGAAGTTCGCCGATCCCCAGTTTACCATGTCTGTCTCTCGTTACTTAGGCTTTCGCTCGTTTTAACCTTGAAATGTGAGAATTTTCTAATACCTTGAGGAAATTGCAATATAAGTTTACAGAAAGGTGGGGGAGAACAGCTAGCCCTAATTCTCCTTAACGTTAAACACGATCACCTGGCAACACGTGCTACAAACACATGCCAAATGCCCTCATTTTGCACATCCCATAAACACACAGCACATTTCAAAATGACACTCGAGATTATAACCACGGAAAATTGCAGTATGTACACATCAGACACACTGCAACAATGTGCATTATATTTCAGTTTATTATTATTGTTATAATTATTATTAATAATAATAATCATTTTTATTTTCTCTATGACCCTGCACTGGATCAGTGGTCATGAAAGATAGAGAGCTCAGCATGATTATATACACATAAAACATAAATACACTTTGTGTGTGTGTATGTGGTGTGTATCATCTTCCAAAAACCAAAAATATAAATACCCAGCTCACCCCAATATAATTACTGAAAACATGCTAAGTCTGACAGAGTATAAGTTTATTCAAGAGAGGACAGCATCAGCATCAAAACTTTTTCTGGATAACAGATTTCCAACAAAACAGCGTCTGCGGGGGTCTCGTTCATCGGCGTCCAGGACATAGAAAAGCGAAGAGGCCGGCGCGCTTTAGTCGTATTATTATACGTCGGTGCGCAGGGCCCGAACCCACACAGTATTAACCGATATCTCGTCCACTAAATACATAAGAACAGACAATAAGAAAAAGGCCGTTTTTTTCGTGTAATAAATAGACAATTAAGTATGAATAATTAAATCACTGTATACTAAGAATATATCGCCATAAGGAGAAGGAGAAACGTAAAAACAAATCCTGGGGTAATCTGAGGATAACGTGCTACTAGTGGCTGTTTATTTGAAATATTATGTCGCCATTTTAAATATCTGTTGCAATGTCGCCAAGAGGTTTTGCTTATTCCCCATTCGCACTGGAGCGACGTGGTCATTGTTTTAGAAATATAATTATAACAAATCATCCGTGTTCACGTGAGTTTTCACGTTTGTCCTTCATTCTGAGCGCATGAACCATTGCTTAAAAAATGCTTCTGCATATTTAAAAGAAATTTGAACATAATTTTTTAGCAAATATTATTGAAAAAGAAATTTTACGCTGTCAAATAAAAAACATATAACTGATAAAAACCCACAACCTCACAATTATTATGACTTGACCTGTATACAACATGTTTTAGTCACGATAAAAAAAACAGAACTGTGTTATATTATATTTTGCGTTTGTATAGTGAAGGAAATTGATTTTAATTAATACCGAGGTAACTCGATTCAGATTATAGGTACAAGTAAAACAATGTAAAATATAAATACACACACGGGCCACGCAGTGCTGTGGATATGACTGCTCTATGAACCATGAAAAAGGTTTTTTTTTTTTTTTTTTTTTAAAAAAAAGGAATTGTCAGATAGATTCACCGCACGCCTGACGGGCACAAATCCCCTTTACACGTGGCGAGCACACGCCGTGTCGGGAACGCGGGACAAAGCGCGCTCGCTTATCCGTAACACACAGCCTGGCACGGAAGCCGACCGGAGCCCCTTTCGGCTCGACCTCGCAAACGGAGGACGCGGCGCAAATAAAAAAAAAGTTCCTACGAAACGTCAGCAGCCGCATTTTAGTGAAAATTAAGAAAATCAGTGGAACTGCCGCTGCAGTTCTTTTTTTAAATTCGTTTTCCATCCATCACATTTTATACTTAGGATGAGATAAGAGCCATTTTAAAACGCGGCCGGCGGAGGTATAATCCACTGATACATCCCAACGGTGTGAATTTAACTGTTCCGTGCACCAAACACGTTATGCATGAAAGTCCATTAAATGTATTTTTTTTACATGCACTATAAAACTGTCTTCCAGACCATATTACTGTATCTTATCTCCATATAAAAACACGCATTTTTGTATCTTTCCGACAAATATCGATGATTCTTTTACTTTACTACAATCTTATATTTTAATGATACTACGAGTTTATCGAAAATTTAAACAGGGTAATCTGTTTTTTTTTCTGGCGTCAGATTAGAAATTATAAACGACTATGTCCATCTGATTACTCCGCAGAGGACCTACTTAATGGTACTAATCTTTCCTGTCTGCTTGTCACAGATTTTCTTTCTTTTTCCTCATTTAAAAGCAAATCCAGCCACAAGGGGTGCATTATCACAGAACCCCCCCGGGACTGCAGTAGCCAATTAAGTCCATCTGCCAATCAAATGCGTACTGAAAATTAACTCTGACACTGCCATTTCGGAACCAGCACGGCCAGATTTTCTAACTACAACCCTGCACTCCAGCTGCCCCAGTGTATTACAAATTGAAATAAAAAATTAACTTGTTGTATGTGTGGCCCTTGTTACCCATAATACTTATCAGTTTGGAACACATTTTTTTGATTGCGTTGTGGTGTTTTCTTTACGTTGAGAGAACGGCAAAGTGCGCAGAGTCTTGTGGGTTTAAGCTTCTAGACCATAAGGGACGCATCCACTTCCTGATCAAGGTTTTTACAGTACATTTCCAGCCCCTTCATTTGAATTAAATAGCATGTCCCATTTTTCCTCCAAGTAGAGGTGGGCAGCCAGGGTAAGATGCAGCGGCAAGCTGAGGAGGGAAGATAACCACATTCATTCCCCTTATCTGGAATTATGTAATACATCCAGGCAGAGGGGGCACATGGCAGCAAACAGAGGGATTGTGGGACTGTCGTCATGATACACAACTGCACAACATTCCCTTTTCCAGCAGCTGTTCCGCACAAAAATGGCAGGGAAGGTTGCGCTGTGCCCCATCGCAGCGGAACACCTGCACCAGATTCCACTCCTGCAGCTGACCCTGCATTTGCAGTTTTGCATTTAGCTGACCACAATGGCAGCATATTATAAAAAGCATTATCATTATACAGCAAAAGCGGACGCTGTCCTCCTACAAATGGTGACACTGGGCCGATCTGGACTGAAAGGCAGAAATAAGAATCTCTTGCAATATTTTTTCGTAAACTGAGTTAGTCCTCCGCAACAACAATCTGTGAGGCCATCTAAGGAAACGAGTCTTAATGTATATTTATACAATATGGCTGTTTGCAGACCTCCTCTAGACAGCAGGGTGATTTGAAACTATTGGTGCAGGAAACTAGCTTATGACTGTTTTCAGTTTCCAAACCCCTGTCATACGAGGCACTGCGGTGATGAGCAGCTGGATGAAATTAAACTTCCCCTTCAATCAAATCCATAAGTGTAACGTAGAAGTGGTTCATTGCCCTTACCTTCTGCAGCAGTTGTGAACCTGAGTACTTGGCTGAAATGGATTTAATCTCTCCCCCAAAGGCAGAGGCCCACAACTTCACACTGTGAATAACAGTAAGACCAAAAAAAGAGAAGCATCAATATGCTTGCTGTCAAGGAATTCTGTTTACAGTAAGCATAGGACACAAATACGGAGGACGTCCGTCCTCACAGTATCACATTATGAAATGTAGAACTATTCACAAAAAAAAGTTAACTGGCATACAAGAGTATTTTTATCTTTAAAAATAAATGTGTACATTTGCTGATAGTAAATGAAGCACGTTTTTTGTAACATTGTGCTATTTAAATATTGTAACAGTACATGACATGCCCAGATTTTTAGGAAACTGTAGCTTATGATATGGTCATTTACCAAAAACGATTTACCGTATTTGGTGATTTAGAAATACATTGTAAAATGCTTTCATATATATTCGTAAAAGCAAAATAATGGTTTGGAAGTGCGGCATACCTAAAACGCATTTTACTCGTACTATAAGCTTGAGTTGTGGTACCTCTGATTATTGCAATTCGAGACAAAACAGTTGAATAACTGATCTAAGCGAACAACTGGCGTAACACAAACTTATTGCCTGTCTCTAAAGTTGTAACGCATAATATTCATCACTTACACAGATAACGGTATCCCTTGCTGGGACCCATCTACACCGACGACCGTCGTGCCAAGTGTTGTCCACAGCAAGAATAAAAAAGCACAACACCCATGCGAATAGGTGGTGTTCAAATAACGATGCATCTTTGAATATTTCCTTGAGACTAAAACGCGTTCGAGGATCAAAATCACAGTCCTTGTGTGCCGCTTACTGTAGTGCCTCCCGGTACTTAAAAATCCCCAGATACACCGTACCATTAATAACCATTAATGTCTGTTCATACTTATTATTATTCCCGTGGGTTCAGGCGCAATAAAGATGAGGAACCAGTTCGGTAGTTTATTATTTCGCCGCGTCTCCGGGTGGTTATTGTAACCGTCTCATGAGCAGTTATTCTGTATATTGTTCGTAGAGTAATGGTGCTTGTTAGGCGCACACAACTCCTGCAGTAAGTCCGATCAAATTATAGGGATGACCTAGTGTTCATCCGAATTGCCCTTTCACCGCTAGAAAACGGAGGGTGAGAGATCGCAAATTTGGATACGGCAAGGAGAGTAAACTCATTAAACCCGGCGACGAATCTTCTCTCTTTTTTGCTGATGTTGTTGCTGATGTTACGTATATTGTTCCAGATAGCGATACTTTTCTGGCCAGGTTTAGGACTGCCTTGGGTCCATTTTAGGGTACACTTATCGTATGCTCTTTTCTGCGTCCCAGCGAGATCAAGTCGTACAGCATAGCTGGTTCACTGAAGCAAGAATTACTGGAAAAGTGCTGACGAAAAGCCAGGAAGAAACAGAGGTTGGGTGGCAAAAAGGAAACAGATCGAGCTAACAAAAACGAAGACTCCGAATCCCTCTTTCCGAAAGCGTGCAATAGATGCACTTTGTTGGATGGATGTCAAGTGGGCAGTGGTTATGATGTAGCTTCCACACGGGCGAGCGCACACCCATCCGAGGTCTCCCGACTTCATTCAGCGCAGCGCCGCATGACAGATTAGGTTACACTGCCGGTGTAACCCGCGGAATGAAGTCACTTTTCACCCACAGAAAACAGGAACCATGCGCTGCTGGCGTAGCCAAACTCAGAAGTCCTTTCCCCGAAAAAAAACGATCCGCTTGTTTCGTCTTCAAAAGCGAAGGTTTATTAATCAGTGTCGAGTTTACGTGCATCTCTCCAGCGACACGCAACTGTGCGCCGTACTGAAAAAAATGCCTACCCTTAACGCCCCCTTTTTCGGCTGTATCATCCACCGATGTATGCTATTTTTATTTTTCAACTGAACTTGCTTAAAGGCTCTTTGAATTGAAGGAAATGCAGAATAAGTAAATCAATGCGAACTAAGTGGCTCAAGCACCTAAATAAATTATTAATTGTATGCTCTTGCAGGAATGCTCTGATAAAGTAATGAATGAAAGCGACCATAAGCTAACCGGCTCAGCGCCGGAAATCCATCGCAGAAGGATCTCACGGATGGGGTAGGTGTTTCCACAGACCCCATTTGATATGCACATTTTAAATCTTGTTTATTTAATTTGGAAAGTTTTATTTATGCTCTACTCAGTAATGTCATTTTGTGTTGCACACAATGAGATGGCTATCCGCTAACTTTATTGAAATAATTAGTATAATTACGAAAGCAAACTAATCAAATACTGTATGTAGGCTATGTAGTCATTGTCTAAATATTTTGAATCCTAATAATTACAGGATTTGGGAAAATTAAACCGTAACCAAGAACTGTCACCAAACACTGTCACGTGAGGGGGTTAAATTAATTGCTAAAATGAAACGTCACTTTACGTACTTAAACGCAACATCCATCCATCCATCCATTTTCCAAACCGCTTATCCTATTGGGTCGCGGGGGGTCCGGAGCCTATCCCGGAAGCAATGGGCACGAGGCAGGGAACAACCCAGGATGGGGGGCCAGCCCATCGCAGGACACACGCACACACCATTCACTCACACATGCACACCTATGGGCAATTTAGCGACTCCAATTAGCCTCAGCATGTTTTTGGACTGAGGGGGGAAACCGGAGTACCCGGAGGAAACCCCACGACGACATGGGGAGAACATGCAAACTCCACACACATGTGACCCAGGCGGAGACTCGAACCCGGGTCCCAGAGGTGTGAGGCAACAGTGCTAACCACTGCACCACCATGCCGCCCCCTAAACGCAACATATGGATGCATATTCACCATGTGATATATTAGGGCAGGGGTGGCCAATCTTATCCGCAAAGGGCCGGTGTCTGTGCGGGTTTTTGGGATGCCCTTTAGGTCAGCTGTTCACACCCAGGAGTGAGGAATCATCAGCAGGGAGTCGCAGGGAAAACCTGCACACACAGCGGCCCTTTCTGGGTAAGACTGGCCTCCCCTGTATTAGGAGGATGCTTGACAAAATAAGAAGCAGGAAACCAGGGCTTCTTTCACCAGTGTTTTACTGGTAAGCGCAGAATCAGAAGAAAAAAGTAAAAGCAACATAGTAACATGGTGCAGAATTACCAAATCCTGCGTTCTCAAAGTAAGGTGCGGCAAGACGAACAGCACCAGTCAGGTGTAATTAATCAAATCTATTACACTCTTTCCACTTAAGAGTATAAAAACCCATAAGCATAAATCTAAACATTACAACAGGTCTCACCAGCTCCTCCTTCAGTACAACATCAATCAGAAAATGAAAAGGTCAGTTTTTTTTTCAGGACTTTGAACTTAGCATTGTTACATCCTGCCTGTCATGTCCGCTTGCCCCTCCCGTCTCCTCCCTAAGGAGCCCCTGATGAGTCACGCCTATTGCTTGTTACCCCTTGTTAGCCTTTGTATTTAAGTACCTGTTTGTCTCATCAGTCTCAGTCTGGTGATAATACGGCTCCTTTTGTTTTCCTGTGGTCTTCCCTGTATTTGTCTTCTTGTTATGACCCCTTGTGGACTTGATTGTTTCCCTGCTCCCGTTCAGTTTGATAAACCCCTTTTGTTTGCCAAATACCTGCCTTCCAGTCCTTTGTCTTGCATCTCGTAACAAGCAGATGCTATGAAAGTTATTTCATTTTCTTTCTATTTACAGATCAAGTCTTTTGGAAAGTCAGTGATTTCTTTCAGGAAGCCTGCTGTGTACAGACTTTTTCTCTTTTACGGTACCTGTGGTGCTGGTGATGAAGGTAAGTGTTTGGTCACCCCTCTACTGCCTGTAGAGTTCAGGTTTCTCTCCACTCGCTGTCTGCAGGCCCCATTAGTGGGGGTTCCCAGTGGTGGTCTTTGAAACTCCTCCTACTCTTCCTCCTCTTCCCTTTGCTGAAGATCACATGGGGAAAGATAATGCTTCTGTTTTTGTTTTGTTTTTTCTGCCAGTTTTAGCTAATTTTGAGCTAAGTAGGCTGAACCGTGTGCATATCTGGCATTTGAGCAAAAGCTCTGCAGGTGTCCAGCCTGTCACTATAGTACAAGAGCTAGAAGTTGCATAGAAGACTCCTCCTAAACTTCTGATGTCAAACTGCTTTACGTTGTATAGGAATTTTGCAGACCAATACACATAAATGTGATGGGGCAATGAAATTTTAGCAGGAGTGCTGCACGATAAAATTCCCGGAACGGGGCAATATTAAACGTTTTGTAGATACTTGAACAAATCACATCTTTTCATGGATTGATACAGACCACAAAATTTTACTTTTTCAATGTGGTAAGATCCTATAATATACGGGACTGGTGGCTGCCCAAGCGGTCTGTGGCCCAGTGGAATGCTGGTACTCCAGGATGGTGTGTCTGAAGACGGTCAACATTTTTGCTCCCTTTCAACCCCCTTCCAGGCAGTCACAGTCCACATTTTTGCTGCTGGGAGGGAGCAAAAACATGGATTATCTGTGGGTTCCCAAGGACTGGAGTGGGTAACGCTGCTAGGATCTTCCGTAAGTGTTACTTTGAGATCTCTCCCATGTCTTTCAGCAGCTCCTATTGGAGGCCGATTCAGAGAAGTATCTGACTATCCCTACATTTCGGCGACACCAGAGATATCATTACCATAGTTATGCTATCTTAAATATTCCAGTCTTTTCAGATTATGTCCTTATAATAGTTTTCTCCAAAAATAGAACACACAGAGACTGGATGAAATATCAGTCTTGAAGTGTAAGTTTCGGCAAAACCGCGTGGATTACCTCAGTCTTCAGGCAAATAAAGAGTGATTACGTCCCGGTTGCCGCAGCACCTGAACCTAACATCCCTGAGCCGAGGTCATTCTTGGAACTACAGTAGTTCCAAATGGGCTGTTGAAATAGCACTAACTCAAGGGCTGGATCTCTCCCATGCCTTCATGCTGAATTCTGCACCTCCAGTTAGGATAGCTAAGGAATCCACTGTATTGGGTAATGGGTGCATCTCCTCTATTATGATCTGGTTAATGGTCACTCTGTACTCGCCACATACCTGGACTTGCCCCTTTTTGGGACGATCACAATGGGCACTGAACACTCACTCCTTTCAACTTTGGACATATTCTGCTCTCTCCCGGTCTATCCAACTCCAGATCCGTGTTCCCCTTTAATGCATATGGCACCAGTCTGGCTTTTTGGAAAATGCTCGAACATCAGAATGGATTTTGGCTTTTAACTCTCTTATTATACTCGGCCCTTTACCAAAAACCGCGTTCGGTTGCCTTAGAGCAGCTTTGACTGCTGGATCTTTATCCGTCACTTTTTCTGCTGAGAAGATGCCTTTCCAGTCCAACTGAAATTCTCTAACCTGTTACAATCAAGTAGTGGCCCTGAGTCCTAACGTGCCTCATCTCCAGCTTTCACTGCTACACCCTTTTTCCGCAGTGGCAGCACTGCAAACTGTATACGCTTCAGAAGCCTTGAGTAAACCTCTATTTCTGCAGATTGAATATTCTAATAATCCATGCATTCATATGTTGTGTGTCCAATTATTGAACATGCATTGCAATTTTCAGCTGTGAATCGGCATGAACAAAATACTTTCCCCTGCACCTGTAGCATGGCTATTGACCTACATTTTCTTGTTTTTAATCACTTATGCCACTTTTGTTTGGAAGTTGTTTCTTAAACTGCCCTGTCCCTCTCCTCGGAAATATTTTTAGTCCATTAATGACATTTATCTGCTGTATCTTGTTGCCTCTCCCTGCAAGTACTTTGTCCTTAGATGCTTAGACTCCATGGACTCAGCAAGCTTACATGTCTTTGCAAAAAATCCTCCTGAGTTTGCAATGCTAGCTTTAAACCTTTTGAGCGTAATCCACTAACAGTCTTTTCTCTGAGCAAGTCTCTCAAAATCTCACTTGTTTAAGCCACGACATAATCACAGTTTGTCCCTGTCTTTGCACACATTGCTTAAAACGAAGCCTCTCACCAATGACAGACAGCTTGGGCTTGTAATAAGCTAACAGTGCTAGGTGTACCAGATGAGGTAGGTTTTTTCTCAACCACTGGTTCGTAGCCTGGTAGCGAACTGTGGGCAACCTGTAGTGGGCAGCAAAATTACGGCAGGAAACGTGGTTCGGTTCATAATGGGCCGTCGCCTGGGAAAATTCCCTGGTCGGCGTAATTCACTTAGGGCTGAGCGATGCAAACAATACATTAACTTATCATATAAAACTTAAACAATAACAAAAATCGGACTTCGATACGTTGTCCATAAGGAATATTGTTTGATAGTACACATGAAATGGCCCCAGGAATGAGCAGCAAGGCAACTGTACTTCCCACAATGCGTGTTTTTTTTTTTTGTATAATTATTAAAATTAGATTTCAGTTTGCAGTCCATTCAGTTTGTCACCTTTTTTCATGTTCAGAATCTGTTTGGGGCAACTATCAGGGAATTATAAGAAAGGACAGAGCCTGGAAATAAAGAAATGAATAAAATTATTGGCGCGACACTGGATACATCATAGTTGGTGGCACTGCAGTCCCACTTTTTGACAGCACCTGCAATGACACAGAAAAACCTTTAATTCGCCTTTGCTGAATCCTGTTACAGAATACAGTAGATGGTGCTAATATTGTAGACGAGTTATATCACACACGATCACCGAACAGACAAAGGCTAAATGACTAGCAAATAAGCAGGAGAGCGGTGGGAAGGGTGAGAGAATAGACGTGATCAAATTAGCGACGGGGTGGAAAGGCTACTCCAGATTTGGAGTGGAATTTGGAGTCTGTGCTCATTTCAAATGGAAAAAATTGCAAAATCCAGTTTCACTACGTGCTAGCTAGTCATAGCGCCCACATTAGCTGAACAGCTTTAGCTTACCTTGCTACTGTTTAGCTCGACTAAAGTTCAGCTAAACACGTTTTTTGTGTTATAAGTCATAATTCATAATGATACATAATAATGACCTACCCCATTCAATAGGTCACCCTCGAAGTATCTGTCCTTCCACTTCTCCTGTCCACTTGGAATTGTTTTGATTTCAAATTTATAAATGACCGGTCGCAGTCATGCTGGTCAACTTGGGTACGGCGAAGCTGCAGAAAAGCGTTCTTATAAACCTGCTTTATACTTCTCGCATCCGGCACAGAAAGATGTCAAACATGGAGGAGTTGACCAGCAGAAGTAAGGAACAGCGAAAAAAAATTTACAATTCTGCAAGATGCTGTAAGACCATAAAACACGCAGATGGCCACTATTTCCTGGAGAACGCTGCACACTGTAGCTTGCGATGTAACTTCTTTAATGTAAAATTGATTATATTCAATAGCGTACAGGATTTGGGTGAAGTGAACACAACATAATAGCCATTGTGATAATTCCCCACTTACTGCGATGTATATAATGGGTGTATTAAGGCTGTATCTGGTCTGAAAAAGACGCCCGTCTTGGGCTAATTGTGGACCGAAACAGATGGACTAAACCCAGGCTGATTATTTAGACCAAAAATAAAGGCCATAAGGGGCTGACCAGATTTAGCCCATAAAACAATGTCCCATGGATGTCTACTGCTCAGTGGGTGACCGCCCCCCACCCAGCCCTAAGCTTAACCAGAAGTAACCAAACAAAATACAAAACTATTGACATTTTTAGTTTTTTGATTGCAGTCACAGATTTTTTTCTGAAATTCCATTTGCTGGTTCCCACAAAGTCAGAACAACAGGGCTTTAACCACATAACATATACACCCCCCCCATTCATACATACATATATGCATTCTAAGCCACAGATTCCATGTATATGTATATTTGTGATGTCTAAAGTTGAACAAAGCATACAAAAATACTAAATTCCAGGAAACACTATGGGGTTATCATTCATTTGGGTGACACTGTGGTTTTCATTCCCTGTATATGTATGAAGATATCCAACACTCTCAGCAAACTGTCGATAAAGAACTGCAAGAATGCTTACCGCTTCCCGATCACAAGTAATATCAGCCTTGTCTGTCACACAATCTGTTGGTCAGACTGAAAGTAATTCTATGATCGGGCTCTGACTTCCGGAAGCTCGGTGTGCTTAGCGAGTAGCTGTTTATGTCACAGCTCCTCAGCTATGCCAGACGCTAAGGTGAAAAAGATAGAATTTAGTTAAGTAAGTCTGTAGGGAATTATGCTCAGGGCCCTATGGGAGGCGTCTATACTTTTGCCTGCCTATTTGATGCCTCTGCGTCTTCACAGAAGACCTTCATTCTTGCAGTTTGAGAGAGAACATTTATTTCCCAAGAAAATCTGTACCATGTGTTTTACGCTGATATTATTATAAAAAGAGGGTAGCGGTGGTGGTGAGTGACTCAGCAAGGTGAGCCTGTGTGTCCATGCTCCAAAAGTCAGTGGTCCAAGCCCCGACCTCAGCAGAAGAGGCACATATCTGTGGGCCCTTGAGCTATGCCCTTAACTCTCAGCTCAAGGGGCTTTGCACATCGGCTGGCCCTGTACTATGACCCCCCCCCCCCCCCCCCCCCCAAGCTACAGAGAGCAAGATGGGGCAGGTAAAGAGAATTGCAATGTACCTGTACTCAAAACTGATAGAAAGCCTTTTCGTTGTCATTGAATGAATATGTAAAGCATTGCTGTCCTCCTTTAAACATATTAATGAGAATTTGGCTTTAGTAAGGGGCATCTAGAATTTAAAGTTGACCACACTGATTGCATTCCAGCTTAGACTGCACAAATATTCTTAAAATTTCTTAATTTCTTTGAAATCCAGAATATCTAGCAATGAACTAGCTTCATCATATTTGTAAAATTAAAACTGGCGAGATTAAATTTTTTTTATTTCTTTCAAATGTCAGGAAAAGAGGTAGACATGCTTAATTTAAATATTGTTATGATCAGAGGAAAGCTGTAGACAATCTCCATGTGCTTTGTAATGGTAGCGGAAGCACAGTGGCTCTGATCAATGCACAGCACAGTCACTTGGGAATGCATACGCTGAGCATAACGGAAGAGCATGTCAAAAAAACAGTGAGTCAGGGGTTCCTCTGTGTCTCTTCTCTCTGAGAATATGTGCACATCCTGTGAGATTACCTCATCTCAATTACCTTCTCTTCTGCTCTTGCTCTCTCTGATGGGACTGAAGTCATCATATTGTTCAAGGCGCAGTCTTCTGCATTTAGGTTACCAGAAATTTGTAAATACTATAGCCAAGTAATGAAATTTAAGTTGTGTAACTGAAATTAATGCATTTCAAAGAATCGGCAATAATCAGATTGAACCATTTCATTTACTTGTCACTCCATTCGAGATGACAGTGTGGAATGAAGGGGGATGATAGGGGATGATTATGGGGCTTAGTATCATTAGGTCACTGGGTGTTTGAGCGGCATATTGGCTGTTGTTCCCACCCCAGTGAATCAATCACACGTTCAGTCATCTGTATGCAAGAGTGTGCGATTAGCCCCAGTGCTTCTTGCAGCATCTTAATCCCACCGCATTCGGATATTTCAGTTACGATTTTCTATTTGCATTAACAGCACTGGTCCAAGGCAAAAACCGGGGTGCGAAATTTTCTAAGGGGGGCTAGTGCATCTTATCACACGTGGAACAGGTTTGGATTGTGACTCAGAAAGTCATTCAGACGTTTTGCAGTCATCCATGTCCCCAGACACAAATATTGTCTTCGGACCTTGTATGGAGAACTACTCCTTATTCTGCATTCTTGATAAAAGAAGGTGGATAAGCAGCAAATGGCCCTTATGTCAGTTTTTTCTTGGCAGACTCTATGTCAGAGCGTTGGAAGGGAGGGGGGCTGTTAAATGCTTGCATATTGCATATCGCTGTGCCTAATTAAGCATCTGCAGATCTCCTGGTACATTTTAGTTTAAGAAAACCATTCTAACTGTCATTGCTGTATACTACTAGAATTTGATCTTACAGCTATAGAACAACAAATGTAAATCACAAGTTTATTTTTATGTGCTACTGTATTAATCTATCAGTCTTCCCAGCACTTGTTCAACAAAAGGTTACATTGGCCTGGAGCCTGAGCTGGGAGACGTAGGGAATCCCTAGAAATGCTGCCAGTCTTACTCAGCGTACACATTAAAGACAACTGGGAATCGCCAAACTGTGTCTTTTCAGTGTAGGAAGGAACAGAACCATCTGCAAGATACCTATGAAAGATGAGTAGAGCGTTCACTCCCCATATGACCTTGTGAGGTAGGGGATAAAGTGCCCGGTAAGGTAGGAGCTGGAGTCTGTGGGGAGGTAGGTGCTAGAGGCTAGGGCTGGACGATTATGGCCAAAAATGTTATCGCGATAAAAATGTTCATATCGATATCAAGACTTACCATGATAAATGTTGTCATTATTTCTTTGCAGTTTAAAGGCTGATTTGTACTTCTGAGTTGAAATTGAAGAACCTACATGGTTAATCTTGGCTATAAACTTTTCTTAATTGTCAGAATGTAACAAACACTTTACAATTGTCAGAATGTAACAAACAGTATTGATGGCCAAACTGATGCTTCCATAACAATTTGCTGTATTTTCTGACCCCATTAGATGGCACTCTCCCTTCGAAAAAGGGCTCAAAGTGTGTCGAAAAGGAAACAAAAAGCCCCATGTGGGCTCAAACAATATTTTGCATTTCACAAGTCTGAAATAGAAAATGAGCAGGTTATTTTAGTCATCACTGAAACACGCTGCTGCTGTCATGTTTCTATCTTTTTTCTTTGTGGATTATTACTGCCGGATTTCTCATGGACTGAATTTTCCTGTGGATTTTCCTTTTGGATTTTGCTGGATTACCCTTATTGAACAGGTTGCTTCAGACTTACCTGCTCCCTTGGTGAGCTGCCGTGTTGTTTTGACGGTTTTGTCTTATCTGCCTGCCTACCAGATTACATTCTCTTATTTGTTCAATAAATCCCCCGTTTTCACAGCTATGTTTGCGGTTGTGCTCCACTGCTGGTCTTGACAAGTAGTCACAGAGAAAGTGACCTCATTTTGTGATGCAAAGCGTGTCACTAGCATCATATTGTGTTGTAAATTATATTGAGCTTTTCATCAAGCATTTGGCACATCAATATCAAGGAAAATTATATAGCGATAATTATCATTATCGTTTTATCGGCCAGCCCTACTAGAGTCTCCTACCGAGAATGTGGGCGGTTAAATTACCATGTTTTCTCTAGTATTTTATTATTATGATTGTGATTGTTGTTGTTATTAAAATTATTCTATTTTAATTTAATTTTTACTTTGAGCTTATTCTTATTTCTTGTGTGCTTATTTTTATTTATTTTTCTTCTTTTAAAATGCCTTTGTTTTGATATGATACTTTATAGGAAATATCAATCTTTTGATGGGGCTCCTACATAAAACAATTTTAAAAACCAGCTAATAAATATCCGTCCATCCATTTTGTACTGCTTTTAGAGGTCTGGTCACAGGGGGCAGCAGTCTAAGCAGGGAAACCCTGACTTCCCTCTCCCCGGCCACTTCGTCCAGCTCCACCAGGGGAATCCCAGGGTGTTCCCAGGCCAGCTGAGAGACATAGTCTATCGAGCATGTTCTGGGTCTTCCCTGGGGCCTCCTCCCAGTGGGACATGCCCGGAACACCTCACCAGGGAGGCGTCCAGGAGGCATCCTGACCAGATGCCCAAGCCTCCTCATCTGGCTCCTCTCGATGCGGAGGAGCAGCGGCTCTACTCTGAGTCCCTCCCGAATGACCAAGCTTCTCACCCTCTCTCTAAGGGAGAGCCACCCTGCGGAGGAAAATCAGGTGTGCGAGCAACTCCAGAGTGGAGACTGAAGGAGACTGGTTCCAGAGCCCAAGCCACACCTCGAGGTGAGGCGAGTCGGAACCTCACAACCTCGTGCACCAGCTCAGGCTCCTTCCCTACCAGAGAGGTGACATTCCATGTCCCTAAAGTTAGCTTCTGCAGCCGAGGATCAGACCGCCAAGGTCCCTGCCTTCGGCCAATGCCCAACTCACACTGCACCCGACCCCTACGGCCCCTCCTACAGGTCGTGAGCCCATTGGAGGGAGGACCCACAGGCCTTCTTCGGGCTATGCCCCATGAGTGTAGGCCTGGCCACCAGGTGCTTGCCATCAAGCCCCACCCCCAGGCCTTGCTGGGGGGGGGCTCTGGTGACCCACGTCCAGGTGAGGGAAAACGTGCATCAATGTTATACCTCATCATAAGGGGTTGCACGAGCCGCACTTTGTCTGGTTCCTCACCCAGGACCTGTTTGCCTTGGGTGACCCTACCAGGGGCATAAAGCCCCGGGCAACTTAGCTCCTGGGATCATCGGAACTCGCAAACCCCTCCACCACGATAAGGTGTCGGCTCCTGGAGAGGCTAATAAATACATCATCCATAATCACAGAGCAACTACTGGCTTATGGCACGTCATAATTTACACCACCGAGTTCATCCTGGAAAGTTAACCCAAGTTACTAAGAACAGTGTAAGCAGAACTGAAGTGGAGGTCCAGGTGCAGATGTAGGATATCTGTGTTTGCCGTCACAGCCCAGGACCTAAAGAACCAGAGAGGAATAAGCCAGGCTGAGAATTCTACCATCCTGAAAATGTTAGAGGTGATCTGCTGATATATGGAGCTGCAAACATGCATTTCCCATTGAAATGTATGTAAAAGCCTATTGAACTTGAGAGGAAATAAATGTGCCACCCAGCCAAGCCTCCCCACATCACACCTCAGAAAGGAAAAAAATGCATCACTCTATAATGAATGAGCTAATGTGTCAGAGAAGGCTGATCACATGGACCTTATCTGATATTTTCTGCTGGCACAAGAGGAGGATGCCCTTCATCCTTGGGTTTGCCTCAAGCTGACCCCAGGGAGGCTAACTCCACGTAAAGATCTCATTAAGGCGAAGGTCATGCAGGATGTGTGGGAGGGGGGGGAGTAAATGGAGGGAAAGTTCTAATGAATCAAAGCCATGACAAGGCCAGGTTTTTCAAGTTAGTCCACAGTGGGGGGATTTATGCTGTGAGTGCATCGATGTGGCAAGACAGCCACTGGTGAACCTCATTTACACAGACTTAGCGGATGACAGGTAAAAACCGCTCCTTAGGCAAGACACAGGAAACAAAACAAGCTGCCCGGGACAAGAAGACCAAGTAAATACATTGCCGTTATGCTACAGCACTGCATCCAGCTAGAGAGATGTGAACAGTCACAGCACAAGACCAGCAGGGACAGTTGACAGGAATGCTGTGGGATTTTGTCCTCAGATCAAAATGATCCTCCCCAGCAGGAATCTACTGCTTTGTGTGGAGCATCTTCTCTCCGCTATCCTATGGGTTTCCTCCAGGGACTACAGTTTCCTCCTGCAGTGGAAAACATGCAAATGGTGTCTATAAATTGCCCACATTTTGACCCATCTCCTGTGTTTCCCAGGAAAGCACCAGGACCCTGCTTAGGATAAGCAGTTGGAAGAAGGATGGATGAACACTAGTCCCTCCCAAATGCAATGAATGACTGGTACTGTAAATATGTAACAAGAGAGTATACAGTACAATTCAGGTTGTACAAATGAGTAGAAATATTCCTTATAAACATAGATGGTGCAGAATTTAGTGCAGGTATAACATGGCCGCAATGAGTCAAACAAAAGTTCAGTTAGTGGCCACCAAGTTAGGTGGAGTGAAGGACATGGAAATCAGAAGTACTGCCAATGAATGGCAGCAGGCACAAAGGAACCTCTGAAGACTTTGGGAAGATGAGCCTATGGCTCTCAGGTCCTGTGCAAGGATCCTACCCATCTACTACTGCCTCCATTCCCATTTTCTTGGTCTGGAAAAGTCAGAGAGACTGAATTTCTTAAGTAATTGCTTATGGCTTTGTGGTGCTACATTGAACGTGCCACAAACCTGGGTCACAAAGAAACCCTAATATGTACCATATGCAAATGAGCATGGCCATCTTGCCGGTGAGGGGAAGTTCTTGGAGAGAGACCCAGCTCCTGCAGTGCAGTGAATGTCAGCATCTCAAGATGTAGGACTCACTGTGATGGAAGCTGCAACTGACGATCCAGATCCCAATAGAGCCTGACCAGGATAAAGTTATTCAGTAAAGAATTCCTCACTCACATTTGCATGGCTACCTGCTTCTAAAAATACTCAGTTTCTTATAATGTTGCATCTGTGGAAATACTGCCACACAAACACTGTCATCTAGGCCAGTGTTTCCTAATTGAGTCATTGAGTCCATGTTTTTGCTCAATCCCAGCTTGCTGCAAAAAAATTTCTGTCTGGCAGGGAGCTGCGAGTGAGCAAAAACGTGGACTGTCTGCCGGTCCCCAAGGACCGGATTGGCAAACACTGCCATGATGTGATAAGACAATAGACATAACAAGAAACCATACCAGTGATGACATCACCCTTCTGTCAAAAGAGGGGAAACTACATCCTTAAAGTAGAATTTGACTATGTGGCAAACATCCATCCATCCATCCATCCATTTTCCAAACCGCTTATCCTACTGGGTCGCCGGGGGGGTCCGGAGCCTATCCCGGAAGCAATGGGCACGAGGCAGTATGTGGCAAACATCATCCTACAAAATGACCATTTGGAAATCTCAAGGTAAAACAGCATGCAACTCAAAAGACTTAAATTATATTTTAAATTTGCTTAAATTTAACACTTTTTTGGACACTTTGTCCAAAACAACTCCTGTAATGTTCTGTTTATTGTTTTTGATTTGGTTGCCCAGGTAGGGTTAGTCAGGAGTGTACAGGCTGGGTCAATGGAGACAAGGATGGGGATTATGCAGGAATTTAAAGCAGCTTTCTGAAATTTCGTTTGACATCCTTACCTAAAATGACTCCTATTGCCATGTTTATATGTTTAAAATCCATTTCAAAAATCAATTTTCACACAGAAACGCAGGCAGAAAAAGTAGAATGACTCCAACAGTCACATGGTCTAGACTCTTGGAGTAGGCCACTTTGCAATGCCCATCAGCATTCAATTTCAGTTCCCTATTTTATACCACTTGTTGGTCCTATGCTTCCCAATTTGGGGAAGTATGCTTCCCCATGTGTGGTACTTTGCCTTTCGTCTGCCAATTAAATGGCAGTGTGACAGGCTTTTGCCTGCTGTTCTTTGCACAGTCCCTCTATGATTAAATCTTAAATCCCTTGGACTGTATATGCCAAAGCATTTCGTGATTGAAGCATTCTTTCATTTCATCATTTGCTTGAGTCCATCAGGGGGCCATTATCAGACATTGGTGTAACAAGAAGTCCATCTAGGCTTAATACAGACTCCAGACTATCAATTACTTTTGTTGTGGTCATCGATGTCAGCACATCATATTCATAGTACCTGCTGTAACAATCTATTTCAACTACGACAGAGTGCTTTGAGGGTAGGGCCCTCATTAAGTCCAGGGCTAGCACTGGCATCCACAGCCGGCTTTGCAGCGTTTCCCTGCTGCCTTGCTCCTGCCAGGCCACTATACTTTACTGCATTACATTTAGCTCAGCTCCCATTATTCCTTCATGTCCATCATGAGCTAGCATGAGTGATCTCACCTGTAGCTTTCTTAGCAACATCATCCACATGCTCCATAGGACAAGATATCCCGCTATCTGTGATTCGCAGGCTTTGGATGTGTATTCTGTACATTTTTCAAAGTGTCCACTCTCAATTGCTTTCTTCGCCTCAATTAGTTCTGGAACTGTGTTTGATAGCTTTTCCACCTCTCCCATCATTAAGGTTCTGGCAGTGGTGCTAACACGGCACATGAACAACTCTGAAATTGAACAGCTCTAGACACAAAACCCAGAAGTCAATTTAAGTACAACGTTTGAAGCATGGGCTGTATATTGATTCCAATGGTTTATGATCAGTTACAAGATCTAACTGTCATCTGTATGTAAGGATGTAATCTCTCACCAGCCCATAAGAGCCCAGGACATTCTTTCATTTTGAATATATGTCTTTTTACATCCTGTCAGACAGTCGGCCAACACAACAAACTGGAACTGTCCTTACTCACTTCCTGTCAACTGGCATGACACCCATCTCTATTTGGCTTGCATCAGAAATTATTCGAATTGGTGCATCTTTATCAGAGTAAGCTTGGGTTCCAGCTTTAGCCAGTCCATCATTCAGAACACTGAATGCACTTCTTTCCTCTGGTTAAAAAATGAATTTTGTTTCTTTTCTAAAGAAGCATCTCTCCATGTCCAGCAAAGTCAGAAACTATGAAACACATCACTACTGTAGCTAATAAGGTCAGGAACTATTCCAACCTCAGATATTATTTCTGGTTGCCAAGCATCCACAGCAGCTCAGCCTCTTTCTTTGATGGCTTGATGTCCTTCTGTGTAAGGAGGACACCCATCTCCCTGGAATTAGAGTTAGACCACATTCTTGTACTTGCTTCAGGAGAGCATGCAGGCCCTTGTGGGGTGTCTCTTGATCGGGCCCCTGCACAATGACATTACTGTATGAGAGAAATGTTCAACATCTCTTTCTCTCCCTCCCAGCCACAGCAGAGGAGGTCTCATGCTGCTATTGTTCACTGTCAGAGAATGCATGGACAAGTCTGTTATATTTGTATATTCAATGAATTGCAAATATTTTCATCTGGCACAATTCTGGTGTCAGTTCCAGTTGGCCATCGCCACATTTTAGACCCAGTTTGCCAAACACCATAGGTCCATTCCGGTCTTGTACAAATTCATCTAATTTTCGTGCGAGTGTAATCCGGTGTTCGATTCTTTTTTTAAAATTTTATTCTGCGGAGTATGAATAGAACATGATATATGTGCTGCGCTGATGCAGGCACCGCATATGTTGTTTTGTATTCTGTTTCCATTTACTTTAATTGGATACTGTTATGTCCACCAATCGGGAAAAGGGGCGGAAACAGGAGACGCTGGCGGTCTCCTGGAAAGGAGAGGACGAACGAAACCAGGGCCCCCCGGTTAGTGTTAATGCAGTGTACGACCCCATAGAGGGCCGACGGGGGCGCTACATAAATTGGAGGCACCGCTGGGATCTGCATTGCGTTTATTAAAATTAACTGATAGTTAGGTGCGGTCTTCTTCTGTTTTAGAAAATTGCCAGGCGTTTGTCAAATGGAGTCCCAGTTATATTTAACGTTTCAGGGCGAGCTTGTTCGTTGGTGTCAGGGGGAAGGTCTTGAGGCTAACCATGCCTTCTTAGTGGTTGGAGTAGACGAGGAAGTTACCGGTCGGCAAATTGAGGAAGTACTTCAAGCCGTTCAGGGTTGCGGACGCGTGAGAGTGAGAGGTAAGACGTACAGTAAAGAGGCCGATTGCCTGATAGACCTCTCGACTGCCCCCAGGGAAGTTAAATATATTGATGGAGCCCAAGTGTGGAAAATCGTAGTGGCTAACCCGGCTCCTATGGCTCCAAGTGGGTTCACAGAAAAATTTAAGGACCTTTTAATGACTGAAGGGAAAACGGTGGCTGATTTACGGAGTTATTGTGCTGCCAGTAGTTCTAAAAGGGACAGCGAGGAGTCACTTTTTGAAGTAATGGGAGAGTTGTTAAAACAGGTTTATAAGGGTCAGTCTGAGGGTCAGGGTTACCGCCGCCTCAGGGTTTTTTCAGGCATCACTCCCACTCCTGCAGGGGAGGAACCGTTGGAGAATTGGCTGGAGCAGGCAACTTTGATGGTAGAGGAGAGTGATTGTCCTGATAGAGAAAAGAGGCGTAGAATACTGGAAAGTTTGAGGGGCCCTGCTTTAGAGATTATCAGGGTTCTGAGATTCAGTAAACCTGAAGCCAAGCCCGAAGAATACCTGGAAGCTATAAACAGTGCTTTTGGGTCACCAGAATCTGGCGAGGATTTGTATTTTGCGTTCCGTCTTATGCAACAAAAATCTGGTGAGAAATTATCAGATTATCTTAGGAGGCTGGAACCTTTCCTGGCAAAAGTGGTAAAGAAAGGAGGAATATTGGTAAGGGATATGGATAGGGTAAGGGTAGAGCAGTTACTCAGAGGAGCAGTGGGCGCTGATTTGCTGTTATTACAATTGCGCCTCAAAGAGAGGAGGAATAACCCCCCTGCTTTTATTGACTTACTTACCGAGATTCGGGAAGAGGAAGAGTATGAAAAGTCACGGCAGCAAGTAAGTGTTAGGGTTCGTAATGTTGGAGCTCAAGAGGATTCTGTTCTGTCAGGATTTGAGATGCAGGAGTTAAAGGCTGATCTAAAGGCCTTGAAGGCTAAAGTAATAGCAATGAGCAGCAATCCTAATGCTACTAGGGATGCTGTGGAAACACAAATTTTACCTTTGGAACCATTATCTGTGGATAAGGACAGGTCAGATGTTGTTGCACTGCAGAAGAGAGTTAGTAGGCTTAAACAGAAAGTAAGGACATTAGAAGAGGACGGGGGACAATCGGTTTTGGCTAGTGCTGTGAAACCGATTTCAACCGAAGGCAGTTCACCATCTTCTTACAAGACATATGGCATGAGAGAGGCTGACCGTTTCTGTTACCGTTGTGGAGGAAACGGGCATATAGCTAGGAAGTGCACGTATCCAGAAAATGATAAGGAAGTCATAAAAAAACTGATAGCTTCACTGCGTAGAGCCAGGGAGAAACATAGTAATAGTGACCGAGAATCTGGGAACGAGGCATTGCATTGTTCTGTAAAAAAACAAGCCATACAGTTCAAGTCAGTAAATTCTGTCCCGAAAGGTTTAGTAGGGCCTGTATCTACAGTGCAGCTTAGGATCAATGGTCACTCATGTGCAGCACTGTTGGATAGTGGGTCACAGGTAACTATTATCTTTGAGAAGTGGTATGCACAGTACTTGTCTAATGTCCCCATCCACCCTGTATCTGGTTTAGCCATATGGGGCCTTAGTGAAGCCAGTTATCCATACAAAGGCTATGTGGTGGTGGAGGTTCAGTTCCCAAAAGAGTTTACAGGTGCTCCTGAGACATTGTCTGTTCTGGCACTGATTTGCCCGGGTCCAATTACCCCAGATCAGACTCCAGTAATCTTAGGGACTAACGCCAGTTTGTTTCAGAGGCTCACTTCTTTGTGTCAGGGAGCACAGGGTGCAGTGTTGACGCGTGTTTTGAGGGCCACCGGTACGACTGATGCATGTCCCCCTGCGTTGCATGGTTCAGATGATGTGATAGGTCAAGTGAGATGGACGGGGCCCGGTCCGTTAGCTATACCACCTCAAGAGAGTTGTTGTGCGTTGTGCCACCTAGATTTTTGTCAACCAGTGTCCAAGGGCTTGCTGTTCACTGAGGCTTGTGATTCCATACCTTTGCCTCAAGGAATACTTCTGCAACCCATTGTTGCCCCAGTTTCGGCTGTAAAGGGAAGTAGTTTCTCGGTTCTACTGCAGAATGAAACCAAGAAGGAGGTTACGATACCGGAAGGTACACCATTGGGAATAGTGCATGAAGCAGATATAGCTGCTTCTCCTGTTAGAGCAAAGGGTTTGGGAGAAATGGATCCCAATCTTATTGATTTTGGAGACTCTCCCATTCCTTCTGAATGGAAAGAGAGGCTTAGATTAAAGTTGTCTGAAAGACGGCAGGTGTTTTCTGTACAGGAATGGGAGGTTGGGCTAGCAAGTGGTGTAACCCATCAAATTCGCTTATCGGATTCCCGACATTTTCGAGAGAGGTCCCGACGTTTGGCCCCTGCTGACATTGAAGACGTACGTAGGCATCTGACCGACCTCTTGGGGGCAGGGATAATTAAAGAATCACGGAGCCCTTATGCGTCACCTATAGTGATAGCCAGGAAAAAGAATGGCAGTGTACGAATGTGTGTCGATTATAGAACTCTTAACCGTAAGACAATACCGGACCAGTACACTACTCCTCGTATTGAAGACGCACTGGATTGTCTGGCAGGGAGCCGGTGGTTTTCAGTGTTAGACCTTCGCAGTGGCTACTACCAAATAGCCATGGCGGAAGAGGATAAGGAGAAGACGGCGTTCATCTGTCCCTTAGGGTTTTACCAATTCGAGCGGATGCCGCAGGGGGTCACGGGAGCCCCGGCGACATTCCAAAGATTGATGGAAAAGGCTGTAGGGGACATGAACCTTCTCCAGGTTTTGGTGTACTTGGATGATTTAATAGTGTTTGGAGCAACTTTGGAGGAGCATGAAGAGAGGCTTCTGAAGGTGTTGGACCGTTTAGAGGAGGTAGGATTGAAAATCTCATTGGATAAGTGTCAGTTCTGCCAACCTAAAGTTAGGTATGTGGGGCATATAGTCTCCGCGGATGGTATTGCTACTGACCCTGCAAAAGTGGAGGCTGTCACCTCATGGCCACAACCAACTGATCTAAAAACGCTGAGGTCGTTTTTGGGTTTTTGCGGCTATTACCGCAGATTTATCGCAAACTACTCCTCCATCATTAAACCTTTAACAGACCTCACTAAGGGGTATCCTCCCACACAAATGGGAAGAAAGCAAAAAGCTATGTGTGACAAGTCCTACTACAAGGAGTCAGAGCCATTTGGTGTCAGATGGACCGATGGTTGTACTCAGGCATTCCAAGAGGCGATTTCCCGCCTTACTCACGCGCCTGTACTTGCTTTTGCAGACCCCAGAAAACCATACGTGTTGCATATAGATGCCAGTCTAAATGGATTAGGGGCAGTGTTGAATCAGGAGTACCCTGGAGGACTGAGGCCGGTTGCTTTTGCCAGCAGAGGGCTGAATGCAGCTGAGAAAAGATACCATACCCATCAGCTGGAATTCTTGGCACTGAAGTGGGCAGTTGTGGATAAGTTCCACGATTACCTGTATGGTGTGAGATTCACAGTAATGACTGATAACAACCCACTTACTTATGTTTTGACCACAGCAAAACTTAATGCTACTGGTCATAGATGGTTAGCTGCCCTCGCCACATATGATTTCGAAATAAAGTACCGCCCGGGAAAGAGAAATACGGATGCCGATTTGCTGTCTCGAAATGGGGCAGGGGAAGAGGACATGGTCTTGGAGGAATCTTTCCAGGGGTGAGGTAAAAGCTATTTGTGACCATGTGGAGGTACGCAAGTTACCTGAGAATCCTGTTTGTTTGGCAGAGAAGTTGGGAATTCCGGGAGAGGGTGTTCCCAACCTTTATTCCTGTGCCACCCATCTTGACTTAGGCCAGCTAGAACAGTTTACACAAGAGGACCTTAAGAAGGCCCAATTGGAGGATGGTGTTCTGAGGGTGGTAGAGGAGTTTGTGAGTACAGGTCAGTGGCCTTCCGATTTAAACAAAGCTCATCCAGAGATTTTACTTTTTAAGCGTGAAAGTGGAAGGTTGAAGGTAAAGGATGGTTTATTATTTAGAGTCACTCAGACTGTGTCTGGGAAAGAGATGTGTCAGCTGTTATTGCCTGAAAAGTTCAGAATGCTTGTGGTCCGGGCATTACATGATGACATGGGACATTTGGGTATAGACAGAACTGTGGATTTAGTCAGGAATCGGTTCTACTGGCCAAAACTGTCCCAGACGGTAGAACAATACATAAAAAATTGTGGGAGATGTGTTGCCTGGAAGAGCCCTTACACCCGTGCAGCTCCCCTACATCAGATCGTTTCAGGTGGTCCTATGGAGTTAGTCTGCATTGATTTTCTATCCCTTGATCCTGATGCAAAGGGGTTTGCTAACATATTAGTTGTCACTGATCACTTTAGCCGCTATGCTCAGGCTTATCCCACCAAAAATCAGAAGGCTATCACAGTGGCTAAGGTATTGGTGGAAAAGTTTTTCGTGGACTACGGGCTGCCTGCTCGAATTCACTCAGATCAAGGTCGTGACTTTGAAAGTAGAGTGATTCGGGAGCTGTTGAGATCTTTGGGGATTCGTAAGTCACAAACAACATCATACCACCCACAGGGGGATCCGCAGCCTGAGCGTTTTAACCGAACTTTGCTATCAATGTTAGGGACATTGACATTAGCTCATAGAAGGCACTGGAGTCAACATATGAATCAACTTGTGCATGCTTATAATAGCACAACGAATGATGCCACAGGGTTTTCTCCCTACTATCTGATGTTTGGTCGAGAAGCCAGGCTGCCGGTCGATGTGTGTTTTGGATCATATGGACATAGGGGGCAGAGTCATTTTCATTATGTGGAGGAGTTAAAGAAGGATCTGCAGAGTGCTTTTCAGTTGGCTGCCAAGGCTGCCACCAAAGTGTATTTAAGGAATAAGAGGGCACATGATAAAGTGTTGCGCCATCAGGTTGTGGAAAAGGGTGATAGGGTGCTTATGGAAAATTTGGGGTTGAGAGGCAAAAGAAAACTGCATAGCCGGTGGAATCCGTCGCCTTATGTGGTAGTGGAGAAGATCCCTGATATTCCTGTGTATCGGATAAAGCCAGAGAGTGGCATGGGGAAAGTGCAGACTATTCACCGAGACCACTTGCTGCCTATTGGGTACATGGTTAGAATGCCTGATGAAAAGGATGTCGAGTTTCTAGGGCGAGGGCCTCGGACTCGTAACCAAGAGAAGGCCGAGTTGGAGGGAAAGCGAGACTCAGAACATCAGAGTACGCAGGGTTTCTTGGCTGGGGAGACTAGTGAGTCGGAGGATGAGGTTGAACCATGTTGGAGGAATGTAAGATGCAAGCAGCACCCCAAGCCGGAGTTTGAAAAAAGAATTGTGGAGCCTGTGGAAACTGTAGAGGATAACAATGAGCTCAGTGTAGAAACGAGTATGGGAGATGAGGTAGAGAGGACAGTTGTAGAGGTAGAGGGCTCTGTAGAAGAAACTGAAGAAGTGGTGGCTGAGGGTGAGGATGGGCATTTACCTTGTTCAGTTGTGAACCCGGTTTCCAAACGAACCATTAAGCCGGTCATTAGATTGACATATGATGAAGCTGGAAACCCCAGAGACCAACCGTTGACCATAGTTCATAGGGGGGTAGTAGTTAAGATTATGTGAAACTGGTTTAGTGAGATATAGGCTATTGAGGTCTCATAGGGACATGAAGACCATTAAAAAGGGGGGGGAGAGTGTAATCCGGTGTTCGATTCTTTTTTTTAAATTTTATTCTGCGGAGTATGAATAGAACATGATATATGTGCTGTGCTGATGCAGGCACCGCATATGTTGTTTTGTATTCTGTTTCTTTACTTTACTTTACTTTAATTGGATACTGTTATGTCCACCAATCGGGAAAAGGGGCGGAAACAGGAGACGCTGGCGGGAAACGAGAGACGCTGGCGGGAAACGAGAGATGCTGGCGGGAAAAAGACAGGAGACACTAGCGGGGAACGGAGAAGCGGACAAGACTGCTCGTCTTGTGAGTGACTGTTTCAGGCCGCGGAGCGGTGAGAAACGCCAGTGTACCGAGTGAAAAGAGAGAAGCCGGTTGGAGTGGGAGTCGCAGGACTGCTCGTCTTGTGAGGGGCTCGCCACAAGCTGCGGACAGCGGCGAATCACCAGCACAGCGCTTCGGAGAGGGAGAATAAATTCGCCCTACGGGAGGGAAAGACCGTGGGACGAAGGAAAGATATTGCTTACTCCAGGATTTGGAGCACGCCTGAAATTGGGTGGACTGGTAGGCATATTATTTTTTTTTTATTTTGTTTTTGCTCTTCAGAGTGAAGCGGCCATTTTCCCGTTTGTGGTCACTACGGACGCAAGCATCAACCAGGCCTGCCACGATCTTTTGCTTTAATTTTCTTCATATTTAAGTGTTTGATGGACTACCGGACTGAGGGTTATTGTATATTTGTTGTTGTTTTTGAATATGTTTGAATGTATTATGTTTGGTGTCGATTAGTGTAATTTAGTAAATGTTTTAAAGTTAACTGCGTCATTGTGTATTGCGGAGAAGAAGATTGCACCGAACATAGCCTATGCTGGCTTAGCACAGGCTCTGACTAGATCGCAACGCATAAGGAAAGGAGAGGACGAACGAAACCAGGGCCCCCCGGTTAGTGTTAATGCAGTGTACGACCCCATAGAGGGCCGACGGGGGCGCTACACGAGGTAATGTTCTCTGATAATGGTGCAATTTGTCTGTCTCACATCAAGACAAACTCAGATCTCAGAATTCACTTTGAGTTCCAGCACCACTGGATTAACCCACAGAGAAGGACCATTTACTGCTTCAGTGATGTCCATGTCTAACAGCTCTTTTATCTTTATTTCAGCAGGCCCTCTCAGCTTTAATGGAATCTGCTTTAGGGGCTGGGCTTATGCCTGGGCATTAGGATTTATACTGAGACTGACTTGCATGGTTTTTAGGTTATACCTACTCCTTCAGAACACGTCTGCTCCTTCTACTGGCAGTGGTTGATTAGATGAATATGAGAACAAATCTCTCTCTGATTCTGGGATGAAAGAATGATACTTAAGGTCATCTGATTTCAGTTTCTCAATTTCTCATGTCAATAATGTCATACATCAACACAGCTGACACCAGAGTTGATGAGTGTTTGTTGGGTGACTCCCCCAAGCAAATGTTCAGCCTACTGGGCATATTGTCATCAGTAATGACCAAGGCATAGCAGATGGTGGACCAGCATTGTCGACAGTTTTCTTATTTATATGTTTTTGGTTCAGCACATCTTGGAGAGGTGATCTCGGCCACTACATCTATGGCATGTCTCACTGCTTCCTGGGTGTTTGTCTCTGTGCTTCCACATCTGCAACAGTATTTATCTGACATAGCTTTTCCACCATTCTGTCTATGAATCTCCCTCTGAAATCCATTCTACCTGTTCATCTGAGGCAGTTGACATTCTTCTTTCTTACAATCTCAGTTTTTGCAGACATCTGTTCCTCAGTTCATTCACAGAGGGAGACATCCTCTAGTGTGCAAGTGACTATGAGACTGGATTTTTCATCAAGAACTGTACAGCAAGCATAAGATGATGAGCACTTATCCACGACAGTGTTGCAAACCTGCTTTTCAGTCTCTAGAAGCTTCTCTGAGCCTTGTGGCAAATTGCTGCATTGTCTCACCTGGATTTTGTGAAAGGTTGAGAAGCCACTGTCATGCAAAGGTGCATTAATGCACACTGAAGAACTGCAGCTACGATATCTTCATTAACTATAAGAATGTCCTTGACCATTCACAAATTGTTCAAAGGACATTAACCCCATCTTAGACCTAGGCTCACTGGCTTTTTGAAACATTCAAATGTGGGAATAATCTCCTTATCCATTTAACCACTACTTTCCACAGGCATGTTAGGGCAAAATTTTCATGCCAATGTTACAGCTTTACATTCACATTGATTCTCTAATTATAAGGACTAACCTGAATTAAATCAGTCACACATATGTCTGGACTCATAAAACTCTTTGTTCTTCTTGAACAAAATGATTTCAGTCATTCATTTCATTCAGTTTGTGAGTGAGTCATTATTCAATTCGTTCACAAACGAGATCAGTAAAGCAGATCATGCCATTCATGACCTTGTGGTGCAGTGATGTATAGACATCAATGGCAAAAATAATCTCTTTATCTTTTTAGCAGACACTTTTATCAGAAAATGATGAACGTTTGAGAAAACAGGCTCATCCAGTCTCTGGAGCAACTGGGTGCTCTGCTGACCACAGGAACTGAACCAGCAACCTTTTGATCGCAGGCACCATATCTTAAGCCACTGAACGAGATATTACCCTGAGACCCTACATATATTTGTCATTTATAATATGCTATATATTATATAAGTATATACTTAAAAAAGAATTCAATTTTATTAAAAATAAAAGGAACCCCCTCTGACAGGAAAAATAGAACATGCTGGAAATGAACAATCAGCTAAATAAATCAATGAACCAATCTGATCAATCTCTAAACAACTGGTTCACAGACAAGAATCATGGTCTCCATAGCTACTCCCAATAAACTCCTTTTCTGGTGGTGTCGGCCCCCCACAAACGGAAGGTGCAGGCTATGCACTGCAGTGCACTGCAGTGCACAACAGGCACCACCTTAAAAATGGCACTGCAGTTGACAAAGGAGCAAGAGACTCTGCACAGGAGGCAGACCGCCCAGGGTCATCTTGTGGGAATACAAAGATTAATGTGTCATTTCAAAAATAAAATAATGAAATAAAATTACAGTAGAATGCATTTTACTGGGCTTAATTGCAGTGTAAGGACATTGCACACAACTCATTTCTTATAGATGCAGTTTAAAATCTTAACATAGAAGTAATCTATAAAACTGGATGATAATAGACCATTAACCTCTTTCACCTAAGCAGGTCGACTCATTGTCACATTTTTTTTTCTTAAATCCCATTTCCTGTAGTGCAAAAATTCTTACAGAGTAAAGAACAATTCATTGAAACAGAAAATTAAAGAGGTTTATTGCCATGGAGGATTAAAGTAACACATTTCAGGGTACCATAAGAAAAGGTGAAACGCAGCCTGGCTCTTGTTTACAGTCGGCAGACTAAGGTTGCGTCCTCAAATTCTGGCAATGGTGGTAAATGCAGGCAGAGGGCCAAAGAATGCTGGATGGCAGAGATGCTGCTGTAAAGAGTTCTGAAGAGATGACTGGTCTTAACTTTACCCAGAAGAATCTCGACGAGAGCCAGGAAAGTGCTTATCTGTTAGCAGCCTGACAATAGGAATTCTTTCCTGTATTCAGGAACAAAGGGCAACAAAGGGCCTCAAAGGGCAAAGGCATCGCAAAGATGCATTGTGATGGAAGCTGGATTTAGGACCGGCATTCCCTTAACTTTTCCCCCTGAATTTTTTTTTCTTTTCTCATTTTTAACACAGACTGGAATAGCACTAATCTGGAAAAAGACGCTTTAATCAATCTGCATATGATAACAGTGCAGAGACTGTTCTCCATACCTCCGCTACTTATGCATATTACCAGGCTGGCGGTGCTGAGGTGAGGAGAGTCAGACGGAATAGATAAGAAAGTCGGAAAGGGGACCGGTAGCCTTTGTTGTCACTAAGAGCTCGTCTATCACTATACTACAGCTAATGGAGTGAGGCACTTGTGAACTTGCCTGACATAATATGCACTTAAAACTATAAAGCTATCCACTACATAAAAAAAGGTAATGACTATGTAAGTAATCTCAAAAGTGAATTTACCAAAAGAGCACCATCTTAAGACAGCTACAAAGCCTTATGAATACAAATCTGACCAAATTAGCGATGCTTATGTACGATGTTTTATTAAAAGTTCGATGAAGGTATAGTTTTCCATTCAAAATAATAGCTTAGAATATAGTGTGTTTCTATATTCTTTGTTTTGCTGATTTACCTTTAACTTCTACAGATATTTGGTCACCAGTTCCCTAAATAATGATCCATCAAGCGAGAACCGCACCGCTTGTACAGCGAATGAGCAGAGTTGTTACCTCTCAATGCACTGGGCATCTTTCACAAAGGAAGTGTAATTACTAGCCAGTCACCTCAATGAAGTAATAATACAAAATAAGAATGAGATGCTTTGTGAATTCTTTCCAATGTAAAATGCCATGATTCGTTCTCACTTTATTCAATCCCATTACACACTTATTTACTGCTCATTAAATTCCGATGTTAGGTACATATTGTACACATTCAGCCACCTTGATAATTTTAAAGAAATAGTTCTGCTAAGCAAAACAATAGCAGCTCCTGTTCCTTATTTATTACATTAACTAATACATTTAATTGTGCACAAAATCAAAAAACTATCCCGTGGATTACAAAATGATGTATGTATTAGTGTTTTACAAGGACCATCCAACAAACTGTGGCATATTTAGAAGTTACTATAAAATACTTCCCAGTGGTTTCCAAACTGAATTCTGTCTATACATCCATAGACTCTAACATAATGTGTACTAATCACTGGCCAAAGATCAGTTTCCATACATGGTTTACAGACGCATAACAGAAATTAGCCAAAGCTGCAGAACACTACAGAAAACAGAGCTGGCTTGCCGATGATTATTTGTCCTGCTCTGACATTTTTATGGCACAGGCTGCACAAATTAAGCCTCGGTTGCCAAGAATTCTTATTTTAAAAAACGGCGCCCTATGCACTTGACCGTTTAAGTCCCAGAAGACATTGCTCCAGAAAGAAAAAAAGCTGCATTATGGGAACTATGCAGAGTTTTTGTCAACCCTCTCCTACACACACGACACCAAGTCCGAGCCATTCATCAAGGCTGTTCTACCATTGGCTAACACTCCACTGCTCCTATGTTTAGTCAGACCACAGCTCAGAAAAGGCCGCTGCCAGCTGTTTGAGAGCTCGAAGCACGACATGCTGTCCTACAACTTAACACAAGGCTCTGTAAACACTCGATATCTGACTGCAATTTATTGGCTTAAATGCATTGGCCATGAGGTACACGAGGTTAAGTGGCTGTGAATTTTTACCTCCATTTAAGCTATGGCATTCTTAGGCATTTAAATGTTGACAGTAGGAAGAACATTGAAGGCTCACCCAACCAGAGCCAGAAATAGTGCTTTTATTTGATAGGTGAAAACCTTAATAACAATGCTGCAGTTTGACTGAATGCCCTCTGTGACAGACCAGGGTAACGACCAGCTGCCATCGTTCACGATATAGAGGCAATCAGATGACAGACATTACAAAGTATCTTCAGTCATGATGAGTTCCACGTGTTCATCATTCTTGCATTCAGTTTAAATAGCCGTTCAGATTTTCTTTTTTCCTCCAGTAACTGGACAAGAGTGCTACAGATCTGTGTAGAGAGACTTTTGAATGTTCTGTTGAATCAGTTTCATTTTGTTAGCCTGTCCTAGTGTTTTACCTACATATCATGAAATGTTTATTTGTTGACTTGACAAATTCCTTCCCACATTCATTTCATATTATGCATACCCCGAAACTGGTGCCATTTCTCCAAGGTAAAATTGAAAACATAAGCACAATTTCAAAATATCGGTTTCCTTTATTGGTCATGAAATACATCCCTATTATTTACGTTTGATATCCTATACTAGATTCCATAATTGCAGCAGATATGTGAACTCCCAGCTCCCCTATACCTGAATATACCCACTGGGGACTTCTGACCGTCAGTCTGATACACACGCAATGCCATTCTCAAAATCAGCTTGTAATTCTAAAAGCCGTACAACAACATGAATAATTAAAACATTTATTCCAAATATAGAAGGACAAACAAGGAGAAGACGGTGGGGGGGTGGGGGGCAGACTCTGGGGTAGGTGCAAGTCAGGATATTGCAGAGCAGAGCACATAATTCACATATACATTTTTTTATTATATATATATATATATATATATATATATATATATATATATATATATATATATATATATATATATATATATATATATATATATAAAAAAAATCACATCACTCTTATTTCTTATACAAGTGACTGCATTGAAAATCCAACAAGGGAAGATGAAGAAAAGGATGAGGATGTCTGACATCTCCGAGTGCCCTTGGCCAGACAGGTACATGGCTTTCTGCTGGAGAGCGGCACCGTGGCCAAGGGGACTGGTGCCAGGACAAGGCCTCACATCCTCCAGTTCTTCTGATGAATTGTCGAAGTGCACTCCGGTTCGGGTCCTTCACTCGAGGTGAATATCACACTGGCAAAGGAGTGACCAGCCCTGTGTTCATTAAGTGGGGACACACAGCCTACACATGCCTTTACTGAGGCGCTGCTCGCACAGACAGACAGTTTAGGCAACTTGGATTTTGTGAATATACCAGATGTTGAAATGAGAAATGGTGGGCAGGTCTTTGCCACTTCTGTTACAGTTCTGTGGCAGAAAAGGCATTGGAATCGATCACAGAGAAATGCTTCCCCTGTTCTGACCCATACCGGACTTCAACATCAGACTAAAACACACAGTCAAGTCATGCATGTTTGGTCTTCTACTGTCTACACTGTGTTGACACTAACATGCCATTGGCTACCTTTTTTTGACATGCTTGAAGGTCACCTTCTAAAACTGGGGAGTGGGAGGTGATTGGGAAATGATTCATCTAGTGACCTGGAAGTGTCAGCTATTCTCTGACCTCTCCAGGTTTGCTAAAGCCACATGTGAAAAGACAAACTATGATTCAGCAGCGTTAATGAGTCCCTACGGCACGTGGTCTCTATTATTCAGATTAATTTCCTTTATTGTGAAGCTTTAGCAAGACAAATTCACGGGTGCGTTTTTCTCTGAACATGCTGAATACATTGATGAAGTGCAAGCCGCATGCTCATGACAAAATAGGGGCCAGTGGAGGGCTCACATTACATATGTTAGTGGCTAAGTACCGACTCACAGCAGAGCCTCTGGGGCATTTGAGCCACATGATCAAGAATTATGTAAAACCACAACCTGAACAGCTTTCACTAAAAAGCGGAATACATCGGTAACATTCCTGCAAAGTAACTGGCATGACGCATGTCTCCGAAAATCAGAACTGGCCAGCGGCGTGTTTGACAGAACAGTGTAAAGCATTTTGGTTCTCAGTTCATACCGACAAAATTACAAAAAATGTATACCTTTATAGTGATAATTATGGTCATTGTACGATGCATTCACATATGATCCTACATTAATCATTCTCAGTGCATAACTGACGTTTCATTATATCTGCTATATTAATCATAATTTAAGAAATGCAGTGTAATTTGTTACGCAAGTGCGAGAAATTCAGGCTGGAATTGTACCACTGATGCGTATTTACATCTTGCACTCTGGTCCCAGGAATCAAATCAGCCGGTTTCTGCTTCATATAATTAGAAGTGTTTTTTTTCCTGTGGATAAACCAACATTGTAAGAGGAAATGCATGCAGATCTGCAATGTGCTTCACATCAGCTCGCATTATACACAACACACAGCCAGAAGTAGTAATGTATGGTTAATCACAAGACATTCTCTTCTCAGATTACCGTTGTTCTAGAGTTCTGCATGCACGTCAGATCTCATCCCAGGCAGTGATAACAGACATTTAAAATGTAATTTCATACTTAACTGACTCATCTTATCTTCATTTTAAGCATATGGCACACTTCTTTTAATGAAATTCTAATCTTTTTTTTTGTGGTTCCCAAACCTTTCCTGATCAAACACTCACCATAATCCTTCTCTGCAAGCCTTTTGGATCAAGCCCTACACACCCAGGAATCCAGTTGTTATAACTGAATGAAAGAATATGAATATGGAATATGGAGAATATACAGAATATGAAGTAGTCTAAGAGTACTTTTTACAGAAGTACAATGGATTTTGGAAATCTTGTTTCCCTGGTGATTTATAAAAAAAAAAAATACTCCACATAAAAATTTTGAAATGCTGCCATCATGCGGACAGTTTGGGTATATATGGTAGTATGCAAAGGCTCATACACACATTGTTGTCATACAGAAATGACAAAATTATTGCAATTATGAAAAAAAATAATAAAAAAAAAATTCCAAAACTAGTTACCCATTTCCAATAAATATTGAAAAAAACTACTGCATTGTTTACAGCTGAATAAAACTGCCAGATATTCACTACATGTTAAAGAAGCAATTATATAAAATGAATACTTGTTTACACTGAGGCATTACATGAACTTCCTTCAAGATGTTTTTGAGCCCCCAGAATGTACTTTGAGATTTCACTGCATTCTGCAAAAGCAAAGAACACACTGTGCAGGAAGGAACCAAGATTAAAACCACCTGCTACGGAAGGAAGAGTTTAAATCTGCTATCCTTTTGGCCGCCAGCACAATATCATGGCTCAGACGGAACCTGACATGATACAGGAAACACAGAGCAGGTAATATTTAGAAATAAATGTCTTTCATTCACAGATAATGTTTTCCAGCAAGATCTTAGACTTCAAGTGACCAAAATGTCTTCATAAGTCTCAGGAGGGCTTTGCTCTTATAATATCCATCCATCCATCGATCTTCCATAACCACTTATCCTGTACATCCTATACTAGGCAGCTCAAACTGCTTTAATAATATTTAAGGTTCCAGTAAACTGATTTGAAGTTATAGAGCCATTGGGAGTAACTCTTTTACCCTTAAAAATGCTTTATTTATGTAAGAGGTAGCCCAAAACATTCCAGCTACATGAATCTTATTTTATATTTTATATGGCGACTTTGGGTCTGTTTGTAGCTGCAGCATTGTTGCTCCGCTTACAAAAGACAAATATTTTACGCCGTTATACAAATGGATATTATACTATCACAAAATGGATATTATACTGCCAGAATAGAACCAAACATCACAATGCCAATTTAACAAGTCAGTTATTGGTGATTACTTAAATGAATTCAACAAATAGACCATCTAAATCAAAAACCAAAAAAACAAAAAAAAAACAAAGAGCTGTAAAAAAGTAAATGAAAGAAATAAAGCAGATGTTTGTTACTGGACTCCTGAGCACCCCATGTTATAAAAGCCTATAGTTTTTCAGTATGTTTGCTTTCTCCCAGAGTTCCCCTGTAGCAGTGCTTAAAGCGGGGAAAACAGGTGCAGGTGCCGGTACCCCCCCATGTTATTCAGTACCAGGTGCCGGTACCCCCACATGTTATTCAGTACCAGGTGCCGGTACCCCCCCGTGTTATTCAGTACCAGGTGCCGGTACCCCGCAGTGTTATTCATTACCTGGTACCGGTACCCCGCCGTGTTATTCATTACCTGGTACCGGTACCCCCCCATGTTATTCAGTACCAGGTGCTGGTACACCCCGTACTACTCAGCAGCAGGTACCAATACTCCCCATTTTACTCAGTAGCAGGTGCCGGAGTTCCCCTTGTTACTCAGAAGCAGGTACCAGTACTCCCCATTTTTCTCAGTAGTAGGTACCGGCGTTCCCCTTGTTACTCAGAAGCAGGTACCAATACTCCCCATTTTACTCAGTAGCAGGTACCGGCATTCCCCTTGTTACTCAGAAGCAGGTACCAATACTCCCCATTTTACTCAGTAGCAGGTACCGGCGTTCCCCTTGTTACTCAGAAGCAGGTACCGGTACTCCCCTTGCTATTCAGTACTAGGTGCTGGTACTCCCCTTGTTACTCAGCACCATCAGATACTGAGAGATGCTGGTGAGTACCGGCCCACTTTAAGCATTGTCCTGGAGGATTTGTATTGTCACCTGTCCAAGGCGAAAGCAGTGGCTGCGCTGTTTTGATGCTCTTACGGCCTGATGGGAAGTGGAGTTCCTGAATGACATCTAGTTCCCTCATTACATCATTAATTCGTTCAGAAAAGTGGTAATAATCAGTATAATTAGTATCGTGTGTGTTTATTCCTCCAAAACAGTACATTGACTTATTAACAGCGATATCAATATCTGTTAGATATCTTGACAATTAGCCACCTTCCATAACCATATAACCAGTACGTAGTGAACCTGGAGCTAAGCCCTGGAAACACAGAACATAAGACAGGAGAAACACGCATGCACTTTAAGAACTGTATTTCACCTAAGCGGGTCTTTTTGGTAACTGGAGTACCCAGAGGAATTCTATGCGGATGGAGGGAGAATATTTTGACAGCACTAATACCTAATATAGTTATATGGTCCCAGTTTCCGTGGGTACTACACTGGGGTGACCATATTTTGCTATGAAAATAGAAAGACAGTGAGGGGCAGGATGCAGAGAGATGTCAGATCAACGCAAATATGGACATAATAATGTCAATGTGAAACAAAGGCAAAATCCTAGACATTTCAGGCATTTTCAGGTCCCAAAAATAGGACTGGGAACAAGTGAACATATGGTCACCTTGCACATCAATCCTTTTTCTGATACCACTTATCCTATTCAGGGTCATAGTGGATCTGGAGCCTATGGATACAAGGCAGGAAACAACCCAGGATGGGGTCTCAGAGTACACTTACACACACCAAGGAGTAATTTAGTAACTCCAATTACCTCACCATGTTTTTAGACTGTGGGGGAAAACTGAAGTACTTGGAGAAAATCTCACAGCAACACAGGGAGAACATGCAAACTCTACACACATGGAATCCTGGCAGAGATTCAAACAAATACGCGTGCAGAAATGATACTCTCTCTAAACATTTTCAGCTAAATAACACGCATTCTCTTTTTTCCTAAAGCCACAAGGCTTTCGTGTCAGATTAAGCAATGGCTCACAGGCCAGTGTAGTCCAAGCTTGACCATTTTCTTTCATGTTGTGTCTGTGTGCCTGTTACAGACACTCAGCATGCTTCTTGATGGAGGACGTCATCCATACCGGCACTGAATGTATGAAACGCAGACATGCCTGATCAGTATTCATCTCTGCACGCCTCCTGAGAAGTACCACTGCATATCATTAGCATGGCAAATGCTAATAGCATGCCTTTCTGTGCACTTCACCTGTTTGTGAAGCACCGCGTTTCACACGGCTGCATCCAGAGAAAAAGAAAGCATCATCTTATGGTGGAACAAGAGAGCAATCATAGGGGCACCTGCCTTTCTGTTTAATAACAGAATCTAAAAGAAAGTTTTGACTTCAAGTTTTACTTACAGAAAAGCAAAGACGTTATTGTTGTTTGTGTTTCATCCCTGAATTAACACAAATAACCCTTTAAAATATAAGGGTTTCTTGGTGTAACAAAACTGGAGATTGAACAAAATACGTATTCAAACGGGATTGCAGAAACACATGGCACAGTGAATGAGAGAAAAAACCACGAGCAGAATTCTACGAGTTCCAGTACAACGCAGCTGAAGATGTTTCATGCCTGTATTGATTCTTCTTGCAGGAGCCTTCATATGTCATTTTATTTCAAATCACTGCCCCGTTTTTGGCAGAAAGTCTGCTTTTTATCCACCCTCACTTAATATAAGACATCCATCCATCCATTTTCCAAACCGCTTATCCTACTGGGTCACGGGGGTTTCGGAGCCTATCCCGGAAGCTACCCAGCTAGCATTGGTTCATTGGGCCGACGTCGGCTGTTGGTCGTTATGTCGACGGTCAAAAGCGGACGTCGATACAACGTCTGACCAACATAATGGTCTACATAATGAAAATAAGATTTTTGGATATTATTGTTTGTTAGATACACTAACTGCCTTTTAATAGGCAAATTTCCTTTCTTTCTGAATCGATGAAATACACTTGATGTCGTCCAAATTTTTCGTCGGCGTAACGTCTGGCAGACGTCTCATAGACCTTTACTCTATGTCCAAGATCGAATTTATACAGATTTCATTCCGTGCAGACGTGCAGCCAACGTCCACAACGTACAGTATACCACAACCATGACAGCTTCCCAGCTAACATTTAACGTTGGCCCAACGTTGGTAGAATGTCGGACATAACGTCGGCCCAACGTCATTAGCATTCAACTCAACGTCTGCAGTGAACGTCAAATGCACGTTGTACGGGCACGAGGCAGGGAACAACCCAAATAACCTTAATTGATGGCTTTTTATTATTTAATTTTCGGCAAGAAATGTATATCCTTAAATCATCCTACAAAGACATTGTTATTTGCCTGGAGACCCAAGTAACGACAAGTAACTGTCAAGAGCAGGGTATTAAAAGCAGAGTGTACGATATCAGAGACTTTATCCACCACAACTTTGTCACATGCCACCGGGAATGAAATATCAGTAGATATTGAAAACTTGTAGTAAGACGAAATTCCAGCAGGCAAAAAATGGAAATGGATCCCTGAGCTGTACAGTTATACAGTAAAACCTCGGATTGCGAGCATAATTCGTTCCCTGAAACGTGCTTGTAATCCAATGCGCTCGTATATCAAAGCGAATCTCATTAGAAATAAGGGAAACGCAGATGTTTCATTCCACAACCCAAAAATATTCACATAAAATGACTAATACAAAATATAAAGTAAAAATACATAAAACAAATTAGCTTGCACTTTACCTTTGAGAAGCATCGTGGATAGTGTGAGGGAGACGAGAGAGAGGAGGGTTATTTTGTAGAACGATTTTCACTATAACTAAGAGAATCCCTGCTATCTGTTGGTTCACTGGAATCTTTTTTGTGTGTGTGTGACTTTAAGAAGGAACCTATCCAATGACGGCCGCTTTTGCCATTTTCGATTTCGCGGAAATGTGGACATTGCATTATCGTTAAACCGTTTCATCTCTCGCACTGCTACACCCTTATTCAGGTGGTGCTTTTCTACAAAATTTTGACTATACGAGTGAGGCACGCCGATTGAGACCGAGCATGGGAGACGATTACCTACAATCCTGCAGCGAGAGTAGAAGAACCATTGGCTAAGCTGTGATTACGTGACGCTAGGCAGACAAGGCGTGTAATACTCGTATTGCAAGACCTTGCTCGTTCATCAAGTTAAAATTTATTTGAAGATTTTGCTGGTCTTGCAAAACATTCGCAAATCAAGTTACTCGAAATTCGAGGTTTGACTTTATCTATATATCTATACTGGGTTTTATTAAAGAAGCAGTAAAAGAGTATCACAATTTTGTTGATAAAGCTTAGTTCAGATATAGTAGATTACCATCAATTTTTATATAAAAATGTAACAGATAGAGATACACATTATGGACAAAGGTATTGGGATACATCTCTCAGTCATTGAATTTAGGTGTTTCATTTAGACCTTGCCATAGGTGCATTAAATCAAGCACCTATCCATGCAATTGGGTTTACAAACATTTGTGAAAGAATGGGTCATTCTGAAGAGCTGAGTGATTTCAAGCATGGCACTGTAATAGGATGCCACCTTTGCAATAAGTCAGTTTGTGAAATTTCTTCCCTGCTATATATTCCATGGTCAACTGTAAGTGGAATTATTGCAAAATGCAAGTTTTTATCATCAACAGAAAATCAACCACAAAGTGGCAGACCATGTAAAGTAACAGAGCGGGGTCACATACTGTATACTGTATAGTGCATAAAAGTCGACAACGCTCTGTTGACTCAATAACTGCAGAACTTCCTCAAACTTCCTCTGGCATTAACCCCAGCACGAAATCTGTGGTGGGGGCTTCATAGAATGGGCTTCCATGGCCGAGCAGCTGCATGCAAGCCTCACGTCACCAAGTGCAATGCCAAGCGTCGGATGGAGTGGTGTAAAGCACCCCACCACTAGACTCTGGAGCAGTGAAAATATGTTCTGTGGAGTGACGAATCATGATTCTCTTTCTGGATGGACCAGTCTGGGTTTGGTAGATGCCAGGAGAACGTTACCTGTCTGAATGCATTGTGCCAGCTGTAAAGTTTGGTGAAGGAGGGATAATGGTTTGGGGTTGTGTTTCAGGGGTTGGGCTGGGCCTCAGTACAACCTTGTGCCCTATACTGCCTGGTGGTATATGGACTGTATACCTACATTTGGTTTAGACATCTTTATTATAATGGAATATTTAGAAGCATTGATTATTGATGCTCACCTACCTATATTTATTTTATTATTTTTATTAATCATATTCAATACAGGATGACATGCTCTTTCTGTCACATCTCAGGAAAGACGGAAACGAAGGCAGGCATGGGGAAAACCAAAAGGGGCTATATTTAAACAAAAACAACAAGCAAGGCAAAAGGAAATGGACTACGAGGGGTCAAAACAGGTTAGGGAGAATCAGGAGAGAACACAGGGCAAGCTGGGGAGCACATGCAGGTAGGAACATCAATGATAGCACTGGGGAGCTCAAGACAGGGAGGCCTTATATACATCCCTGACGAGGGAGCAGACGAGAGGCATCTGGGGTGGTCTACATAAGGGCTGTAACAAGCCACACAACAGAGAGAATGAGGGGAAAGGAATGCAGGTTGTGAGACTTTCATAATTTCAATGGTTACATAACTTACATTTTAGTTATATTTTTGCATTAAGTATTTGATTTACTCATCTGTAAAACAGAAATGCTACCTGTATTGCTCTAGCATGTTGTGAAAATAGATATTGAGTAGTGAAAACAGAATTGTACCATATAATTGAGATGCATAAACTTTCAAACTTTCTAGGAAAGAAATTCCTTTGTAAGTTGTGAAGCCGTATACCAGCAAAAGAACCTTAAGGCTCAAGCTTAGCTACACCATTACAGAGCAAAATCGTCACAGAAAACACATGTTGGCTAACAAGGCAGATTAATCTCAGTTCTAAACAGACTCTGGGCACAAAAGTAGCCTCGCTGGCATGGTGGATTCAAAATAAATGGGTTTTCTCTTCAGAGCGCCGTGACGGGTAAAGCGTATTCTAGGGCAGGATTGAAGCTGAACTTGAGAAAAGGCAGAACTCCCACCCTGCCAACAGGCTGCTATCACTCAGTGGCAGCAGCCAGCTGTGGATCCAGGCCTCCATGTCAGCAGGAATCAGACTGTGTCTGATGCCTGTCTGAGCTAAAAGAGACAGCCCACTGTCCTCCACAGGCACACTCCACGCCCCAAAGAAAGCAGCTTAAACACATCGACCCCTTTCTCTAGGCTTTTCCATTTTTATTTGGCACGGCAGCTTAAGTGTAAAAAAGAAAATCCTATCTTTCAAAACACAGGCAAGCCTGCGAAATTTAGGCTGTTGTACATCAAGGATTCCCACTTCAAAAGATCAGACCACTTTTTCTACTAGGACAATTATGTTAGCCGCAAACATTTTTCGACTGACAAGACATCGGCTTAAATTCACGCCATAAAACAGCACTATTAATCAGTCTGTGGGAACAATAATCCTTTGTAACATCCCTTAAACCTTTTTATGAAAATCAAACACCTCACACCACTTCAAAAATTAAATTAATTGTGTAATAATTACAGCGTTGACCGAAACACATGATCATCAATACCAAATGTTCATCAAATTCAAACTTTTCCTTTGTGAAGCAGAGAATGCAGCAGTTGACTTTAAGACAGACAGGACTGCCAGAACAGACAATTCAGAACGGACCTCTACTGCAAAAAGTACACGTGGTATAAAACATCCCAAATGAAGCCAGCTTACATATAGCAGATGGGTATCGGTTACCATAACTCTAAATAATCAGATGTTTCAGTTCTAGAGTCCATCATAAAATTTTCCATACTGACATTTTTTTAATTCCAATTTGAGTTGTGTGCGTGTGAGCGCCGAGCGGGGTGACGGCACTGCGGCTCTGGAGCAGTTAGGTTGGAACAAAGCTTAATGAAATCTGCGAAAGCATCCTTTGAGTAAAAGCATAACGAGCTGCAGTCAATCAGGGGGGTCGTGGCTGTCAGCGCGAGTGCAGCAAGGCTCTAGTGGAGCGATAGCTTGGAAGCCATCCTCACATGGCACAGAGAGCTGGAGAAGGAGATGGTCTGATGCCAGGACCTGCTCACAACCTCACAACTCAGCATGAAAATTTCACAATTCAAATAGGACTAACAGCATAGGATATATACATAAAAATTGTCCGTCAGGAACAAATGGTGTGAAACTCTCACATGCGTGTGTTTATGTCTTGGTAGAAAAAAAAAATCATAATAATCACAAAATAAACTGAGGTTCTTCATGCAGTTTCTACCGTAGGTGTAATGAGTTTCAACAAGCGACTAAGGAAACTTCTGATTCTCAGTCAGCGATGATGGGCAAAATGAAAAGCCCCACGCCTCAGTTGAACACCATATCAACCCCCATGAAAAATTTTTGTCAGCTGGAGTCAGAGATGCAATGATTTACTCAGATCACATTTTTTCATAAAAAAAAACTGACAGGAAGCCAAAACAAGTAATTACAAGTCATTCAGATAAAGCGAACCTCATACGTCATTTTTCTATGCATTTGATGTCCAAAAACGATAGCAGTGAAAAATAACTGTTAACAGGCAGAATCGATATTGGTGGATTAAAACAAGGAGTTTCCTCAAGGCTAATGAATCAGACAGTAAGCGGTTAGAACCCCAAGCACCACGCAGACTTCGGCTCACTACTGACATCTTGTGGATTTTACTGAAATCAGGCAGGGTAGCTCTCCTATCTTCTGCCATTATGCCTTTTATTTATTTTACAAATTATAGTTCAGATATTACGTGGCTGACATAATGCACCCATTCAAAAGCTCTTAATAATAGAACACCTTTAAAAAATGTAGAAGGGATGAGTGCACAGTAAAATACAGACTCCGTCCAACTTCATCATATCTCAGAAACAGGAACATTTATGTCATTATGGGATGTCATTGTTATTTAGTCTAATAAATAATATTTAGTGTAATCAACCCATTGTAAGACTACATTACTGAGCCAACGTGAACTGCAATCGTGGTATAAGAAAATAAATCCCATTGTCATAAAAATAATTTAAATTGAAAAGGAGATCGATCATGTGGCTTCCACTTTGATCTGGACACCTCGGGGAGATGAACAACTGAGGACAGCTTTTGGGGTTGTGGTCAAATGGAACTCGGGCTCCATCTGAGATAGTCCTGCTATTGTATCCCGGAGCGGGATAGCTAAGTTTTACTGCTTCAGTAAATACATCCATCTGCATTTGGGCATGTTAAAAATCAAGCAACTTAAACATAGTGCTTTGGATGAAAAGTATGTGCAAACAATGTGAAAATGTTTTAAGCTAGTTTTAGAGTTCAGCATGTACACACGAAAACACTAAAGAAAGAACTTGGAGAAAAAGGTTAAGCGTAGGGCACAGCCGCAAACAATCCAAATAATATGTTCTCTTGGCTGTTTTATACATTCCAGAGTTGTATACAAGCTGTAAGTAATGTGGAAATAGGAAAACCTAAATATATAAACATAAAAACACTCGATCCAGGGTTGATGGTGAGTAAAGGTTTAAATTTAGTTATATAACAAAGGAGCATGTGGGTGGGTTCAATGTGACTAATTTCAGTTACGAATCCGTGATGATTCAAGAGCCTGAAGTCAGAGTATTCAAATTCAATTCAAGATTAATATGACTCTCCCACTGTCATGGATCAAAAACAGCTTGTTTTTTTTTTAGCTAAATTAAATTTGATATATTCAGTCTTAATCCAAGCGCTCAAAAATATGAAGACATCTAAGCACTCAGAAAGATTAAAAGTAAGCTTGAGACGAACAAAATATAAACATCAAAATACATTTCCATAAACTTTGAGCCATGACCACAACAGCTACAAGGACATCCAAAGGGCATGATATTCATTTTTAAATGCAATTTGCAAGAGTTCCTGCAAACATCTATAGGTCTTAGTGGGGATAACTTATTCTTTGGAGATTCTACTCTCATTCTAAAAAGACAAAATGATTTGCTAGTCATGTAGTCATGAAGTATCATCATGATTAAGTGAAATTTAACTGCTTTAGTAGTGATGGCTGGATGCAAGGGCAAACTTTGGACTGAACATTGGGGGGTTTTATGATTGTTTGGGGGTTGTATTGGCCTGCTCTGATTATTGGGGGGCGTTACAAACTCCCCCCCCCTCAATTTATGCCCATGGCTGGATTTTAATTTTCATCCCAACCCACGTAAAGTCATATCTAATGCTATTACCTGTGCACCACTTAATGTAATTTCCTAACATTTCACATGCTAGCTGGTTTGCTAGTGCATCGTGTCAGACCTAGGCCCCCCATGTGAATGAATGTGTAGGGGAGGGGGGCAGATGCCAACTACTGCAGTGCATGAGCTCCCGGCCATGGGCAGCCCATAAGGCCTCAGAAGTCTGATCAAAGTGCCATTATGGATGAAAGGATCTCTGGAGGGTCTCTGAGCAGCTCGTGAGAGCCTCTCACTCTCACAAAGTGCAAAAGTAACACATTTATTTTTAAGCCATTTGCAACCACTTAGGTGGCATTAACAGTGTCAGCGAAGGATGTGAACACACCACCTGAATGTATGCGCACATGCACACGCAGGCACATGCACATATAGGCACATGCAGGCACATGCACATATAGGCACATGCACACACATGTACATGTACACGCAAGCACATGCACATGCAGGCAAATGCACAGGCAGGTTCATGCACACACAGGCACATACACACGCAGGTTCATGCACACACAGGCACATGCACACGAAGTGTTCTTGCAGAGGAAGCCGCCATTATGGACCTGTAATCGCGTAATGATTGCCTGCAAGCTTCAAACATCTCAACCCATATGACTATTTGAGAAATGGCAGGGGTGTTTTATATATTACTGTACATAACACATACAAACCAGGAACATTTATGATCACACTTGCTGGATTTTCTTTCATAATCCTACATCCATCTCCCAGATGCTTATCCTGCCCAGAATCATGTGGAGCCTGGCTCCTATCCCAAGTAGCATAGAGCACAAAGCACTGGTACACCTTGGATGGGATGCCAGTTCATCACAGGGCTCATACACTCACACACTACAGGCAGCATGGAGCCTGACTCCATATCCTGGGAACACAGAAAGAAACTGGAGTAGCGAAAACCTAGAGAAAACCCACATAACACAGGGAGAAAAAGCTCATTCTAAGCACAAAAGAAGTGGGAATCAAACCCCCAACACTAGACGTTAGCTTAAATTTTCATAGAATATTAAATCACGGGGTTTTAAATAATAAAGAAATGTCTAATCAAATTAACCAGATAAGCCTCATAATATTGGCATGCAGCAGGGCAGCTTATAGGTCAGCAGAGGAAGCCTTTGGGAGTCAGATAGAGAAGGGATGAGTGCACAGTTCAACGTCATACCCAGAACAAATTTTTGTAGAGTGCCCTACCACTTTTGAGATTGTGTGAATAAAAGTGTTAAAAGAGGAGCTGACAAACAAACAAGGGTAACCGATGGGCTAATGTAAATTATAGTCTGATAAAAGGGTTAATGAATTCTGAGCAGAGGTTATCTTACTTTTTTCTAAACATTTTATGTGCTATATATAAAAGTTAAACCATTACGAAAAGCATTAATATTTGAGGACTGTTTTGTAATTTTACATTTATGTACGAAAAACTTTACCATAATAATACCGTTATTAACCAAAACTCAATGCTTTGTCTTGTAATACATTACCACGTTGAATAACCTTGAGAAAAGGAAATTCCACATTCAAACAATTCTCTCCCAGCCAGTCAAATAAATTCAACCAAAACTTATGGACAATCATGCAATTACAAAACAAATAGTCAGTCGTCTCTATTGGCAGAGAACGAAAAAGATTTCTTCACAAGATAATCTAGGTGAGGAACGTGTACGAAATTTCGATTGACATATAGCATTACACTGAGAAACAAGCTTAAGTTAGCCAACTGTCTCTTTTGATATCGTTCCTATTTTTCGTTATAGCTAATTTTGTCATTTTAAAGTTTTATTTGTGTTCTGTCAGACGTAACTCCGACGCTGTTAAACCGAGGTCAAATGAACAAAATTAACTTATTAATATAGCTAAGCCAAGATAGAACTTGATATTTCGTGATCAACCGAGCAGTTTTTGTTTTCTTCAGCCAATCGCAATGTGAACGCATGTCTCTCAGGCCGCCGGTCCACAGCGGTTAGACATTTTTGATGATACACGCCGGCAGCAGCCACACCCGCTCCGCGCAATATAACGTCATGACGTACGTTACGCAAAACGTCTTTTGCGTAATGACGATTCATTCGGAAGTGAGAGGCTGGGGCAGTACATGCAAAACACAAAAATGGTGTACGTGTCTAATGGTAAGTAAAAATATAAATGAATTTGTGTGGAGCTTTTCAAGTCAGTAATACTAGCATTTATATATTAATACTGTGTAATGTCGCTCATTTTGTTAATCGACGAATTAAATTTGTAGCCTCATCCAGTATGTGATCGTTAAGGTTTGCGTATACATCTGTACTACGCATTTTATTTTCCGAATGACTGTATTTACTTAGTAACTTAATGATTTATATGATTTGGTCGGTATATTTTGGCCTATGATCTTTTAGTAAGGCAGATATTTCGAGATCACGTTTCTTGTTAGGTTTCGAATGTAGCAAACGTACCACCTCATTTTGAAGGAAAAAGTAGTTAAATCTGTATTGGAAATGACAATCTACTAGACATAAGTAGGTAATGCTGCCAGTCAAGTTTAAGTTCCAGCCAGTGTAACATGTAAGCGAACAGCAATTAAAGTATTTTCATAGAAAATTACTTTGTTTGCTCCAAAACTGGCGAGTTTGAAACTGTATGAATGATGGATACTGAAGAATAATGGTGCCTTGTTGGTAGCTCACTGAAAGAGGTGTCTTATTTTGTCCGCATACTTGCCGGTTTAGATATTTTTGTGCCAGTCTGTATCTCTTCAACGTCTTGTTTTCCGCACCAGGCCAGGTTTTGGATAGCAGGTCCCGTTTCAGGTTATCTTTTTGGACCGACCTCATCTGGGGTGCTGTGGAGTTCATCGGATTGTTGTAAGTGCTTGAGTGTCAATTTTTCTTTTAAACTTATTTTATGTTGACTTTATTGGCATTTTATGTAGTTTATGCGAACAGATACGCGCCACTGTTGTATACATCTTTGGGGTAGTAAACTGTTTTAACAACAATTATTTCCCATTCTTGCTTTACAGCTTCCAAACAATCTTTCAGCCTCACCTGTCAAAGAATAGGAGCTCCGGGTCTTACTCAAGATTTGATGATGGCAGAGGGTACGCAACGGCTGCACAACTGACTTAATGAAACATTTAATTATTAGTATCATTTTAATCTGACACCTGGTAATATTATCTAAGAACATTGACATCCATCCCTGAGAAGGACAATGCTGGAGATGAATATTCAGCTCTATATTTTTTTCTGAAGTAGATCTTTACAGCTCTCAATACATGATTAAATGGGTGTTGAGAAACTTCTTTTCTTTTAGTCCCCCAAGATTCCCCGGGCCACGGCGAATGGGAAGGATAAGCTATGGGGGCGGGCCTAGTGCCCCACCAATGGGGGGAGGAGGATGAGGAAGGTGAGTGGGACTTTCTGCTTCTGTGGTGTAGATGTGATATACCTTGTCTTTTCCTAATTCTTGCAGACACTGCAGTAAATGAGTGAAGGCTGAGGCTCACACTTTGTTGTTACACTGCATGCTTCTGTGAACGTTTTTAACATTGAATTTCACTGGTATGCTAACTGTTGATGAATCCCTCTCCCCTTTTTTTCCCAGGTAAACGCCTGCACTTCATGTGCGGGCAGTGGATGCAAAGTGCCACTTGGGTTTTAGTGGGGGGGCTCTGTAAAGGGCCATAGCCTGGTCAGTGGTGGGGCACTCGCATCCTCCTCCTCCAGTAGCTTCTGCAGATCTGCAGACTCGTGACGCTGCACTGGGAATTCCTTCTGAAAGGGGCCAGGGCAGCCGATAAGCTGCTTGTCTTTGTTTTTTGTTCCTTCTTAATTGTTCTGTTCTGACATCTGTAATTTGTATCCAGTGAAATGTATAGACTGCTTATGAAGAATATAGGGGGTTTTATGGCTTAAAGTTGGTTATGTAGGCATGTTGTGCGATAAGGAAATAAAATGGTTTAACAGAAAGAGAACTCTGGATATTTATGAACTGTGTTGTGTTTTTCTACCTTCTGTATTAGCTTGAAATTTAATTGACGGATGACTTTGTATTTTATGACTGATTCCGGTGTTGCTTGTTTCCTTCAAAATTAAAAATCCTGTGCCATTGTTGTATGCATGCATGTGTTAAAAGGTGTCGCAAATGTGAAATTATTTTTGCAGTGGGCTGTGAGTTGGTAAATAATTTTTTTCAAACAGGAAAGTCACTTATTATTCTTTGGGCAAAGCTATGGATGAATTAGCAATTTGGAAGGATTTTCATGAAAAGGGATTTTGGGAAGAGGTAAATTCGTCGGATGCTGAATTCTGGGTACAATTTGAGAATTATGCTTTGAGTAATTGCATATTCAAATTCTAAGTTGTGTGTTTATGTATTACACATGCGCACACAAATACACACTATTTACACAATCTGTCTGTCACCAAGATGCAGCTGATTACAGCAATGCATATTTGTATATATCTCATGTTCAATAGTCAACCTTATGCCATGAAGAACGGTCGCTGTGAGCCGCTTCTCTATTAAAAAATGCGCTTCGTACATCACTGCCCCGGCCAAGTCGGTCATCCGCTACGCTAGGTGGCAGCATTAGACCTGTAAAGAACGACGGCGTACAGCAGTGCATCTACCTAGTGCGGCATTCGTTTGTGATACAAGTCAAGCAGCGGCATGACACAAGCCGAAAGAGAGCAAGAGAATGGAAAAGAGAAAGAAAAGGAGCGTGAGAAGGAAAAGGAGAAGGAGCAGCGCGGTGTGAAAAGGCCAATCGTCCCCCCCGTAATCCCGGAACCGGTTCAGGAGGTATGGTTATTACTTAGTGGTGTACAGTAAGAGCCCGGAATGTCACCGGCAAGCCCGGTATCAGCTGGGACTCTGAAGCACGTTTAGCTCTAGTTACACTAGCTTTAGCTAATCTTGTCATTGTCTAACACTACTGCACACGACTGCGAGACACGATCGTGAAGCCTGAAGGACGCGGCTTTTAAGTGATTTTAGTTGTGTCGTTAAGTGGCGTTTGCATTATACTCTTGTCATTTAACCCTTATTTCACGCCACTAACTATTTTAAAATTAAAAGTAATTCGCCTAGTTATCTTGTCCAATAAGGAAACCCAACAATGAAAGATATTTGGACTAAACTGCGAAATGTACGTCAGGGGCGTGACTTGTCCCTAGCAATATTGTTGTGTGTGTGTGTGTGTGTGTGTGTGTGTGTGTGTGTGTGTGTGTGTGTGTGTGTGGGGGGGGGGGGGGGGGGGACGGACGGTTCGGGGCTGATTTGGTCGTTACCAATGCTGAAACAAAACACACGCCTTTAACGTAATGTCAAGTGATATCAGGCCATGTCAATAATTCTCTTCGGTACCCAAATACCTGCCTTTTGGATCAGTCAGACGTCGTGATGCAGAACTTAAACATGGCAGAAAATATTCGCATCACAAACAAAGCCATAATACTTGGCTAGTTATCAAGATCTAGTCTTAGTAGCCATTTAAGTCCACAGAGTTTTCCGTTATTAATAGGCATTGCACCCAGCGCCGTATTGGGGAGGATGGCAACCCTACCTTCAGCTTAAAATGATGATGTAACAACCAGAAGAACAATCAGTTTGGAATCCCCTACAACACGGGATCCTTTGCTGCAGCCCAGATTAAATATGCTCATCGCTCAGCAAGTTATCCCAATCACTGCGCTGATCCATTAAGTAATTAAAAAAAGTCAAGTCAAAGGTCTTTATTATGAGTTCTGCCATATGTACAGGACACACAGAGGATTGAAATTACGTTACTCTTACGTTACGACCCCACGGTGATCCACTAACAGCAACAAGCAAGACGGGCATGATATACGAGGCAGGCATCAGTGATTTATTGTTCCACACATTATGAAATGATACAACATAAAATATGAAATATGTATAAGAAATATATAGCACTTTTAATTGCATATGTAAATATATAACTAAGTTTATTAATCAAGGGGCATGTATCAGAAGTGAACCATGAATGATTCTGACTGGCTTTTCTAGTTAACAGAGTAAGATTACTGTGTACTCATTGCATTTATGTATATCTGCAGCAAATCCAGAGTAATTTCATCGTGGTGATAAATCCCGGCTCTAAAACCCTCCGCATTGGCCGGGCTACAGACACGTTTCCTGCTGTTGTCCCACACGTGATCGCCCGACGACTGAAGCAGCCCGCTCAGCCCCGCTATGAAGACCCTTGGCTCTTGCGAGACGGACTGAATGTAAGTGGCCGACCCCAGCTTGCAGTTTACTGAACAGTAAGTCACAGCTTTGCATAGATGCAGTGGAGACAGTGACACCGTTTTGTATGCTCTTTATCGCTCCGTTTCTTTATGTGTTTATTTGAACAGTTTCGGTATTTGTATGTATATTATTTGTGCGTGATATTTATGATAAACTATTTTATCGTGATTTTAAGTTTTTAAAAAATGGTGAGGGGCAACAGATGAAAATCAGCCTGTAGAGCTAACTAGCTAATTTTGAGTCTCTGTCCGTTGATTAGTGAGCTCCTTCCCTGTTAAACAAATAAAGAAACAAACAAAGCAAAACATGCAGGTCAATGATTAGCGCAGTTGAATCTAGGCTGCAGTACTTCTTAAATATTCCACTTTGTGTTCATTTGCAGAGACCAGAAAGTATTGAACAGAGACAAAATGGTCTTAAGATGGTCGACCAGGCCATTTGGTCCAAGAAGATGTCTAACGGAGTTAGAAGAACCCCAGTGTCGGCAGAACAGGTGGGTCTTCATTTTGTCCTTTTTCTTCTCTTTATTTAAAAGACCTGTTTCCTTAAAAAATTAAACCACTTTATTTACCCCAGGCAAGGTCCTACAACAGACAGGTACGCCCAGCTGTCCTGGAATCCAGCTCCAGAGTGAAGTGGACTAACACATCAAACCAGCCGGAGTTTCTCGTCGGCGAAGTGGTGAGGACAGAACCAAAATAATTCCATGTTTAAACAAAATATTAAAGTGCAAATATCCTGCGATCAGTCTGGTTTCATGTACCTTTGCCTGTAGAGAGCGTTGATGAGTATTTAATTGTCTTCTTTTTTCCTCCTTACCTCATTAACAGGCTTTGTATGTGAACCCGGCAGACAGCTATAGCATCCACTGGCCGGTGTGCAGGGCCCAGCTGAACGTACACAGCGGACCTGGCGGCTCCCTCACTGCAGTTCTGGCTGACCTGGAGGCAATATGGTCTCACACCATACAGAAGTTCCTTGAAATCCCTCTCAAAGACCTCAAGGTACTGTGCCCTGCGGGGGGGGGGCGGGCGGGGGAGCTCCGTCTCTGCTTTGGGATGTTGTGGGATCCGTCCTCATGAACCATGCATGGTCCTAAAGCTCCATTGAACTCTACTGAACATCTCCAGTTACTGTTTAATAAGATGCTTGAATGTGTCTCAGTTTTATGTATAATTATAAACTTTGTTCTGAACATGCCGATTGTCCTGGCTGGTCAGTGCATCTCCAGTTGTGTTCTCGCCCCTCAGTATTACAGATGCATCCTTCTAGTCCCTGATATCTACAACCGGCAGCATATGAAGGAACTGGTAAACATGCTTCTGGTGAATATGGGCTTCTCAGGTACTGGCTCCAGTTGGATTATTACATCCTGTCTGTCACTCCCTTCTGGGTTTTTTTTCTTTGAGAATAAAGCGCCTCAGTACGTCTGTATTTTGATTTGTGCGGTGTAGTGCCGATGTTGTCCAATAGAGGTCAGTGTATGCACTTGTTTGGAAAATTTTCTGGCATCTAATATTAACTTTGATTGCCATTGATTTAATTTTGCTGCGTAAGTATGGAAATCGGTGTCTTAGCGTGGGATGGGTTGCATTTGGGTGGTGACGGTGCTCTTTTCTTTTCATCCTTTCAGCAATAGTGGTCCATCAGGAGTCTGTGTGCGCGACGTTTGGCAGTGGGCTGAGCAGCGCCTGCGTGGTGGATGTGGGCGACCAGAAGACCAGCCTGTGCTGCGTGGAGGATGGCGTGTCCCATCGCAATTCCAGGTGCAGCAGTGCACTCCCATCTCACAGATGGACACCAGAGGCAAACAGACAGTTATAGCTAATCTGGGTTTAGGAGAAGGGAGGATGCTGGAGTCTGAACCTGATGCAGCTAATGCTGGAGCTAAGAAATTAATTATTGAAAAGGTTTTAGTCATTAATGTATAACTGTAACGTCTGAACACGTATACCAATTTAAAATTAAGATTACCATAATTTATTATTGTTACATGTAAGTATTTACGTCTATAATAATACGATATTCTATTTGCAGGACATTCTGTTTGTGTACTTTTTAATTTGTTTGCACTTTGTGTACTGCCTTTGCGCTTTGTTTTGTATGTCCACATTTATCTGCGCGCTACGTTCTTGCTTGCAGCAGAATTTCCCCCTGTGATCAGTAAAGTCAATCTTACTACAGCCATATAGTATTACAGGCATGTGTTGGTGATAAGGCTGAATCCGCTGTCATTCATCAGAAGTGTACCGCCATGCTGGTGTCTCCCGCTATGCCCCCTCCCAGGCTCTGTGTGGCGTACGGAGGCTCTGACGTGACACGTTGCTTCTTCTGGCTGCTCCAGAGGGTCAGTTTTCCATACAGAGAGTGTCTGCTGTCCAACCGGTTGGATTGCATGCTTCTCCAGCAGTTGAAAGAGACCTTCTGTCACCTGGACCAGGTACAATATCCCTACCCAAAGTAAAATTCAAGCCTGCGTACTGTAGCGTGTAGCATTATGTTAGTACCAAGGGGTGTGACATCATCAGCTGTAATTAGTTTATTTGTTTTTGTTTGTTTATATGTTTTTGCAGTATAACTTTTCTTATTATATTTATTGTATTTTTCTTTGCCCTGTTTCGATATTTTATTGTAGTGGAGTTGACCACCTTGCATTGCACTGCTGGTTACAGTCTGTATACCTTGCATGTGACAGATAAAACCCTTTAACTCCATGAATCCTTGTGAGTGAATCAGGTGACTGTGAGGGTTTTTCGTCTTTTCCTTTCTCACCTGATTGTTGTTGCCCTAGAGTGTGTGCGCATTTGCGTTGCGTATTGTGCGCATTCGTGCTGCGTGCGTGCTCATTTGTGCTGCGTGTGTGCGCATTCATGCTGCATATTGTGCGCATTCGTGCTACGTGCGTATGCATTCGTGCTGCGTATTGTGCGCATTCGTGCTACGTGCATACGCATTCGTGCTGCGTGCATGTGCATTCGTGCTACGTGCGTACGCATTCGTGCTGCATGCGTGCTCATTCGTGCTGCGTGTGTGCACATTCATTCCTCCACCACTCACTTTGCCCACATGCTTGCAGTAGTAGCCCTAATCTCTGACAAAACAGGCTTTGGTTCCTGCGTATTTGTCCCTACCCATTTTTGTCTGTACCCATATCTCAGATTATATCCTGGTTCCTTCCTCCCATCTCTTTGTCACGCAGCTCTGTTCACAGTCCTCCCCAGAGCTGGTGTTACTAGTGGACCTGGCCATTCTTATGCCAAGCGTGCTGATACTTCTATTGCATTATTCTTAGTATTATCACTTTTGTTTACCGGCTTGTGCAGAAGGTACCCTTAAGGACTGAGAAGCCAGTTAAGCCATGTGTTTTCACGTTTCACCAGGACATATCCGGGCTCCAGGATCATGAGTTTCGAACCCGATTCCCAGACTCGCCTACTCTGCTATACCAACTCCGACTGGGGGATGAAAAGCTACAGGTGCAGAGAATCGCTGACTGTGTGGAACCTGCAGCTGTGCCACATTCATCATAATAATAGTAATAATAATTATAATAGTTTTGGTGGTAGAGTAACAGTCTCATTCTGATCTGTGCTGCGACTGAGGGTTTATGGATATTTCATAAACGGTGGCTCTGGGTGTCTACGACAGGCACCGATGGCCTTGTTCTACCCGTCAACCTTCGGGATCGTGGGGCAGAAGATGACGACGCTGCAGCATCGCTCACAGGGAGATCCGGAGGACCCCCATGATGAGCACTACCTGCTGAGCACGCAGAGCAAGCAGGACCAGGTAGAGAGCCCAGAGTATAGAGCTCAGTAGGTCAGCGCTGTCTGATAGCTGCTTATTCTGCGCAGAGTCACCAGTAAATTATTGAATCACTTATTTATTTTGACCGTTTTAAGTGTTGTGCCAGTTGTGCTGTTTCATCATCTGTGGCCTGTAGTACTCTCCGGATGTAATATGAAGCTCTCACACAGTGCTTTTTATACTTAAGATATTTACGATGCATGTGGCCTTTTCCCTCCACTCTACCTTTCCCAAAGTCTTCCAAAGGCACAGCGGAGCGCAGGACCCTTCCCAAATCCATTGGTTTGGACGGGGAGTCCGGCAGCCAGGGAGTGGATCCCCCCGTGCGAGGGGCACATGTCCAGGATGCGGAGCTGGGCCATCCCCAGGGCGACTGCCTTATGGGGGGTGCCGAGGCAGAGGAGCCGCCGTCTGCGTTCCTGTCCAGGAAGAGTGCCATGACGCAGTTTGAAGGCAAAGCCCTGGGCCTCGACAAAGCCATCCTCTACAGCATCGACTGCTGCAGTAAGACTGCACGCTTCCCGTATGCCTTCCTCCCATGTGTCATACTGAACTTACTGTGGGACTTGTTACCACACGAATGATTCGCATAAGCGATTAGCTGTCTTGCATGCTTTCCCTGCCCGCAGCATCCGACGAGACCAAGCGGAAAATGTACAGCTCCATCCTGGTGGTGGGCGGTGGCTTAATGTTCCCCGGGGCCCAGGAGTTCCTCCAGCATCGCATCCTCAACAAGATGCCTCCGTCTTTCCGCAGGGTGGTGGAGAACGTGGAGGTGATCACGCGGCCCAAGGTACGCTTGTGCTTCTGGGTGGCCATCTGGAGGCAGCGCGGTCCGTGTGCCCTGACCCGCGCGGTGCCCCTTTTGCAGGATATGGATCCACGGCTGATTGCCTGGAAGGGAGGAGCGGTCCTGGCCTGCCTGGACACCACGCAGGAGATGTGGATCTACCAGCAGGAGTGGCAGCGTTTCGGTGTGCGCATGCTAAGGGAGCGGGCCGCCTTCGTCTGGTGACGACCTCGTCATTCGACCTGCATTCCTCACAGACTGTATATACTGTCCCTTTTACTATTGCATATGTTGCCTCACTGTATTTGATATTGTTTGGTTTTGTAAAATACAAACTGGATTAAAGGTTGATGGTCATATGGTGAGCTGTGTAAAACTGCTTTTAAATGAGCCGAGAACGTGACCAAGTAAAACCATTGCGCCCCCCCCCCCCCCTTTTAAAAGCATAGATGTAGACTTATGTAGAATGTGTTTTGGTGATTTTTAAATTAAATTAAATTAAATTAACATAGCCACTGTGGAGAACGAACTTGAAAATATTTTCATTTTAATGCACAGTTACTATTTACGTGCTAAATAAATGGTGGGATGCGTAAGATGTGGTAATCGCAAAAACAAATGTACCTGGCCTGAAGAGGAGGAGACAACAGAAAAATGTAGCTGAATGTAGCGGCCGCACGTCCAGACCATAACTCGCCACGTCACCTACTTTGCCACAATGTTAAGTTAGATCTCTATCAAAACCCACGATAAACAGGCATCTCAAAATAAGATTTCCATTTACCGTTAACTTGTTCATGGTACCTTTAAGACAATTTTTAATAACAAAACACTTGCATTTACAGTAAGTATAGGACATGTGGGCTTGGTAAGGCAGTTATTAGTCATTTCTGATCCTTAGAAGCTGGGTTTTAAGACCAATAAAAAGGCAGAGAATTTAAGCTCACCAGCTTTCTAAGGCTAAACAAGTAAACAAACACATGCTGCATTTGTTTTTTTTTCAATCTCTTAAATTCAGTAAGTAGTTCAAATTTAAAGAATTATGTATAAGTTTGTTCCCTGCAGAGAGAGGGAAACATCATTTGACTACAAGTGCCCAAACCTGTACATACTACTGTAATTTATCTAATGAAATCAGGTGCAGATCTTCATCCATATAATGTTTTTGTAAAGTGATAAGTTTCAACTAATATCCATCCATCTGTGGCATACCTGAGGCTATGTTGCAGGGGTGACTGCAAATTTCCCACATGTGGGACTAATAAAGGATTATCTTATTTCCTGGCGTATCTACCCGTTTCCAATTCAGCAACTGCCAAAATCTCATTCCATTTGGCCTGTCAGTTCCTGTCAACTGCTTCAGGAATCCCACCAGACACCTAGGTTCAGAAGGCCTCCTTCTTCAGCCTGACAGCTCCCTTTACTGCTGGTGCCCATCACCAGTTTGGGGATTGCAACCACAGCCAGTACTATAGCAACCTTATGGCCACAGCTCCACAAGGCCGGCTCAGCAAAGGTGGCCCAGAACATGGTCCATTCAGGCTCAATGCCCTCAGCCTCCCTCCGTCAGGATGCAAGACAAGTTCTGCCAGAGGTGCGAGTTGAAAATCTCCTGGCCAGGAACCCCTAGGAAGACTATACCTAGTTGCACCAGCTCGGGCTCCTTTCCCATCACATTCCATGTTTTCTAAGGCAAATATTTTTTGAGTTATCGCTTTCAATAGGTCAGGTGTCTTCTGTAGTCACGCTTCCCTCGGTTTTCATAATAATAATAATTGATACTTTATTGATCCCCATCATAAGAACAGGCTTGGCCGTGAAGGGCAGCCAACTGTTGCGGTGCCCAGACAGCTTGGGTTCAAAGGTCTTGCTCTAGGACCCACAGACGTGCAGAGGCTGGGCTTGAACCAGCTACCTTCTGATCACAGGCACAGAGGCTTAGCCTACTGTCTTGACCACCTGCAAAATTTGAAATAGATCTGTCAAATTATTTTGTGTTATTACGGTAATGAGAACTAGTCCCAAAACCATAAGTATTCCCCAATTACAACTGCAATGCACAAGACAACAGGACTAGTTAGGTCATATCTACAAGGTCTATTTGGAAGCCAAAGTGGAAGTAAGAGATTGTGCCAAAATGTGAAGAAAATCTCAAAACTGAAACATGGCAGTATCACGGAAAGGTAACTTTTTTTTTTTTTTACCTAAACAAGTGTTATGGAATACAGTAGTCAATCTTCTGCATTCCTACAGATTTTTTGAAGTTAAAAGCCTTCCAAATTAAATCACAACCCAGGCTCAAATTTCCAATTGCAGCATTTAATGTACGTGTGACACACAGGAAAAAAAGACCTTTGATACTGGCACTATTTACCTATCTGTCAGGTGTAAACATAGCTGGTGTAAGTGTACCCCAGCAGAGATTCACTGCTGGAATTACATGAGAAGAAATTGAGTGCTGACTTTATTGTCTTCCTTACTTGGAAAACACAATAAAAAAAGTGCAATTAAGGTGAAGCAAGCTGTTACTCAGCAAGTATAATAAAACGACAGGTTATGACTTTTTGCATAGTATTTAAATTCCATATATAAAAAAAATCATATGAATCTCCAGGTAAATATTACGTCATGCATATCAAAGAGAAACAATATATATTGAAATGTCCATAAAGAGCGTTACAACTTTCATACTCAGGTCTTCTACTGTGAAACAACAAATACAGTTCAGAATATACAGCACCATCCAATTGTATAAGCCTATCAATCTTCCTGTTTTTCATCATATTTCTCAGAAAATAAATGGATATGAAAATAAATATGGAGGAAATAAAGTGAATGCATGCTCATAATTTCTTGGTCGGGTGAGACCTGCAGTGTCACTGAAGTGAAGTCAGTCGTAAGATTCACCTGTACAACCCAGGGCTGCCAAGCCTCACGCATCTGGCGTATAACCCAACTTTCAGACGCTCACGCTCATGCAAGAAATCTTACAGAAAATCTATATTATTCCATTTTAAACCTAAAATTAGTTACATCAAAAGCCTTGGGAAGTTTGCAAATCCTACAGACATTACATACATGGAAATGCTGGTGCAGATTTCTCTCTACCTCACGCCAAAGTTGGCAACTCTGACAACCTTAGACTTCGTCTTCCCATGTCTGCAGTTCTTTTATTGCATCTCTAAGTTCTGCAGTATTATCCTGACCCTGCAGTAACCCTAACCTGTATCCAATGAAAGGAAAGTTAGTTGTTCTTCTGGAAAGATTCCCATGCAGTTGCCTGCAGAGCTTATCCAAATCTGTCATCAACCTGAATGATCTACACATGGTTAAAGCCACAGGGAGGTTTTTCAGATCCAAGTCCTCGCCGAGGTGCACAGTGAAATATTTGCTGCAGTTCAGCCCTTCCTTGGCCTGACTGGCAAGGACGTTGAGTGCTAAGGCGAACATGTCATCCACAGAAGCTGGAACTGTGAAATCAGCCAGGCCCGAGTCCGGCCTGCCCCCAGTGTTGCCTTGGCCCTTGGTGGTCGTGAAGACCACCCTTTCTGCAGACTTGATATGCTCGGTCAGCCAGCGAAGCAGACCTTTCTCAGCAACGCTCCTTCTTTGCCACACGTCTATGATGACATCGCAGCCGCAGTGCAACGTTAGGAACTCGGCCAAGGTGACTACTGCCCGCTGGAAAGCGCGGCTCTTTGCCGGATAGATGATGAGGACTGAGACATGGCCACTGTCTTCCAATAGTTTGGGGAACGGCGAGTAAGTGCCATGAGCTTTACCTAAAATGAGGTTGGAATAAAAACCGAACAAGTGGTAAGCGATGACCATGTAACTAAATATGCCCCAAAAAGTGTATCAATCCATTTATCTTATCTGCATGCCTGGTGGAAACCGCAAGACATCACTTACACAGCACAGAAATGCAGGCTGCTAACAACACCACAGCAAACGTAGCACAGCAGATTCCGATCCATAAAGAACTGCTGTTATCTGGCACTGAGGTAAAAAAAAGGATTTTTTTTTTATTAGCATTTGTGCATCAGAAACATGTGGGAAAGATCTCGGAAGGATGAAGCTACCGTTGGTTGAGGATGCTAAACCTTCCATGCTGCAGGAGACTTCAACAGAGGCCTGAGGGCGGCTTGTGTCCGGCTGCACCTGAAATTAAGATTTGAGTTTGCAGAAACGTAATAGTTTCACGTTACAAAGATTAGCACTGACAGGAGAACGGTCTGGCCTTAAATTTAAGTTAGTGTGTTGTTAAAGTACTGACCACAACCATGAGAGACTCACACGTCCCCGTGAAGTTCAGAGTTTCAGACCACCTGGCCTCATCATTCCCCTGTAGAACACAAAACTTTAGATACAGTGTCTCTAATGGGACAATCAGAGCAAGCGCAAGATGACACGCTGAGCAGGAAATACATTTATTAACGAGAGAAATGAAAATGGAAAAACAAGTCTTTTACTTACTGTATTACACTCTTTGGCATTGATAATGTTTTCTTCTCGACCACTCAATCTCAACAACAGAATCAGATACTTGTTAATGTATGGGCTTGAAGTAAAACTTATTTTTACTTCATTTTTTAAAACAGCTGTGGTTATATTAGGTTCCCAGAGAGATCCTACAGAAACAGATAGAACCTACAGTTACCATTAATGTCACAGGTGACAAACACAGTAAATTGCATACTTCAGTTCATACATTAAGAGACGGATACATCGACGTTGACTTTTACCTTTTTTAATACAGGACTCACAATATTTCATTTTTTCTGTGTGACAACCTGGATTGTTTGTATCAAGGAAAAACAAAGAAAAATTTCTGTAATATTCTTCCAGAACTGCGTTCATATCCCCCAGAGTCACATTGCCTGAAAGCATTTTATCATTTAAAAGTAAAACACTTAGATACTCAAGAGGATGGTAGTTAGAAGGAATGAGAAATAACACACCACTTGTTTCAAAAATGGCTGTCTCTGAAACAGGTTCGCTTCCAATCATTGGGGGTGGGAGGTTGCTGCCCGTGATAACGTAGTCTTTTTCTGGCTCTGCAACAAACTCAGTAAAGTGGAACCATAACTACAAAGGGAAGGAGAAAACACAAAATTATAGTAAGTCACAATAGAGTTGGTACGCCTTGTAGCTCTGATTTTAAAAATGGAGTATTTCTTATTTCATTTTATTTTTAAATTAAATTAGGGTGGATCTCTCTTACCTTCTCGTAGCCCGACGTATTCACTGCACTGATTGGAGGGTGATACTCACAGCAGTAAGGAACCTCGTTAATGTTGAGCCATGTGCCAGTAAGGTAGACATTGCTTTCTACAAAAAAAAATAAAGTATTTCTAAATAAAATTAACCCTAGCGTTGTATCTACTGAAAAATACCATGTCGATATAGTTTTGGCAGCTTGCCAAATATGTGAGAATCATTTAGTAGAAGATTGAGCGGGGGGGGGGGGGGCAGGGGCAAGGGCAGGGGCAGGGGCGGCATGGTGGTGCAGTGGTTAGCACTGTTGCCTCACACCTCTGGGACCCGGGTTCAAGTCTCCGTCTGGGTCACACGTGTGTGGAGTTTGCATGTTCTCCCCATGTCGTCGTGGGGTTTCCTCCAGGTACTCCCGTTTCCAAAAACTAATTGGACTGTGGGGGGCTAATTGGAGTCACTAAATTGCCCATAGGTGTGCATGTGTGAATGGATGGTGTGTGAGTGTGCCCTGCAATGGGCTGGCCTCCCTGCCTCGTGCCCATTGCTTCCGGGATAGGCTCCGGACCCCCGCAATCCAATAGGATAAGCGGTTTGGAAAATGGATGGATGGATGAGCAGGGGGCACCAAAGTACTGTCCCACATAACCGCCACGCATCACACCACCACATACAATTTATCCACGTGTACTTTGCGCATAATTACTGCCTGTCTCTTTTACATTGATTATATATTACGTCTTGTATCACAAAGCAGGATTTCTTGCTTAGCCAGATTACATTTAGTCTGGACTAAATGTAAGTGGACTAAAATAAAGTGCATTTAAACTGGGGTAAATGAAATATGACAAGTTATCCTGGTTCATGATACAGGCTCCTGCTCAGGGAGTTGCTATAGTCTTGTTGTGCTGTTATGCACAATGACAACTAAAGAACTGAATTGAATTTAAGTAAAATTAAATATTTTGCACATTTACATGAATAACAAGAAGCTCTTACTATCTATGTTGATGGCCCAACTGATATTCAGCAGTAGTTCAGAGTGTCCAAGGCGGGTGTCACAGCTTTCAATGAGCGATACGTTGAGGTTTAGCATCGCAGACGGGGAACCCACAGGCTCATTGAACCATTCTTGGTGAATACCTACGGTGACGTCACACGCAACGTCATTCCTCTGAGAATAACTTAAAAAGTCCAACCTCTTAGTCGCGTATCATTATTATGTTGATGACCAGTATCCGAGTCCGCTCCGGAGTTTGGACCAAAAAACATGATGTCGCTGTAAATCAAACCTGCTGACTTCCATTACCAGTGTTGTCATGTATTCAGAAAGTGGTAATCAACTGCAATACAAAACATTTAACAGTGACGGAAACACGCATCATGGTATATACATTTTTTGTTCATTTCACATGATATTCGAGGATATTCGTGAAATCCTAAGAACCTACAGTTTAATTAATTTCAGTTGCCTGTGCATATGATGCGTTCTTCAATCCCACGTTCGTTAATTAACACGGTTACAACCCCCATTCCCCCATAATTTACGCACATACCCGTTAGTACCCAATGGAGGATAACTCTTACATGCTAGTAACGGTTACACAGGAAAATTATTGTTAACATTTCTTACCAAAATATTGAAATCGAATTAATCCAACATTTTCACTTCAGATTTTCATGCATCTTTGACGGTGCAATAATTGGCTAAATATTGCTCACACAATATTAAATAGACAACCCACAATGTATGTTTAAAAATGCACGACTAATTGAAAACAGTGCAGATAATACCTCACCCTCTCTTTTCACACAGGATACGTTCTGAAAAAAAGACCAAAATAATTCTTAAAGATTATTTGTTGACATATAACAACTATCTTTTATAATCATACTGGACAAAATACTTAATTACCACTTGCGGGTGTGCATAATAAGTGTGTATCCATGCAAACACCGAAAAGAGCATCACCCAGTCCTTGCCAAACATTTTCAGGCTTCGTCTCCCGTTAGACGCACTTCTCTGCCGGCCGCATATTGGCGAGTGCAGCATTTGTGTGCACAGAGGTTTACGGCTAGAAACTCCGCCTCCACTACAGTGGAGCTGCCGTACATAGCAGAATAACACGGTATGTGACTTTAAGTAAAGTACATTTGCTTGCTAGATACTTGTCTGGACAAATAGGTGTTTCCTGTGAAAAGTACTCTTTCTCTGGAATAAGTATTATCAATGTCCAGTTTTACTTTCCATAGCTGCACTTGGTAACCTCTCAGTCTCAACTATAGCGAAAGACAGGCTTTAATCATATTTTTAGCTGCGTTGTGAAATATTCCGCTTAATAATGATATTATTCTGTAGAGGCCTATTCATGGATCTCGCGTATGCACATTAATGCATGTAATGCCGTAGATAACATATTAACAATTCTTTTTTGGTATGTGGAATGTAAGTGTGAGCCAGTGAGGCGGGCCTTACGGAAAGTCTGCTTGGCTCTTCAGTACGCAGCTTGTTGTAAGTCTGTAAGCGAACTAATTAAACGAAGTTAGTGAACAGATCACGCAAGTCAGAATATAGTCTTTAAGACGTTCAAACTAGGCTATGCAAAATGGTATTATAAGACCCAGTACTATATTATCAGTTCATTTATGTGCATGAAATTTTCTGCAGTGAACCCAGAACGAATTCACACAGCTCTGGCACAGTAAAAATAGTAACTGTAATACGAAACTACATATGTAGCATAATTAAAACAGGATGGACGACTAACCATATAGAACTGTAACACAAACATAGCGCTCATATAAACTTACATTAGCCACTTGCAAAATAATAAAACAACAACAATAATAATAAACCGAAATCTCGCTAAAAGTCTATGGATTTTTAACTCCCTGACATATTGCAAGTTTTGGCATTTGCAGCTGAGCGCAAAAATATGCTTGTTAAAGCCTTGTGTCTTGTTCTTATTTGAAATAAACTATATAGTTATTTCTGAAAATATTTCCGTAGGACTTGTTAATCGTGGAGAATTTACGGCTGGGTTAAAGAGGAATTTATATTCCACATGTTTCTCGGCTATAACTGTGCTTGCACTGCAGTGTTTGTCTTGTGTGTACGGGTTGCGCAATACTTATGTAAAAGGCTGCATATATGTATTTTGTTTAATGTATTTTTTTGTACGTATACCTCAAAACCGTTCCTTTGAAGTGCGGACCCATCAAAGAAAAGTTCGACTGAGCCAGTACGAGGAATACAAGCGAGACAATATGTTTCCTACAAAACTGTCAAGTGGAGTGAATCAGCTACATAAAAAGTTGACACGGCGATGTTTCCTTGCTAAGCCAAGCGGGCGGATACTTTGCAGTTATTATAGCACCTGGCCAGCGGCAAAGAAGAGCCCGTCTTTTGACTACGTTATTGTGGGGGCCGGCTCTGCTGGTTGTGTACTGGCAAACAGGCTTTCCGAAAATAAGGATGAATCAGTGCTCCTTCTCGAGGCTGGTCCCAAGGATTTATTTCTCAACAGCACCCGATTGTCCTGGAAGATACACATGCCAGCAGCACTTACATACAACCTCTGCAATGACAAGTACAACTGGTTCTACCACACTACACGGCAGAGACACATGGATGGACGGGTGATGTACTGGCCCCGCGGTCGTGTGTGGGGAGGCTCCTCTTCCCTCAACGCCATGGTCTACATCCGAGGTCATGCTGAAGACTACAACCGATGGCACCGAGAGGGTGCCACTGGCTGGAACTATGAGCACTGCTTGCCTTACTTTAAGAAGGCCCAGACTCATGAGCTGGGCGCAGACCGGTATCGGGGGGGTTCTGGGCCTCTACATGTTTCCCGGGGAAAGACAGACCACCCGCTGCACCATGCCTTCATTCAGGCTGGTCAGCAAGCTGGATATCCCTTCACAGATGACATGAACGGCTACCAGCAGGAGGGAGTAGGGTGGATGGACATGACCATCTATAAAGGTACAGAGGCTTCTTTGCGTAAACATGACCCTTGCAAACCAGTCAACCCAGATGTCTCTAAATATCCCTTAACAGTCCCAATGAAGGTGCAGTTTCTCCACAGCCTGACACCTCACAGCATGCAGACATTTGATTTCTGATATAATACAAGTGCCTGGAGTTCTGGCTTTTTGGACCTTTTGCCTGTGTGAGACAGTAATGCAATCAGTGTCCTGTACCCCCCCCCCCCCCCCGCCCCACCCTTTCAGGAAAGCGATGGAGCACAGCTAGTGCCTACTTGCGCCCTGTGTTAGCCAGACCAAACCTGACAGCACAGGTCCGATGCCTGACCACCAAGATCTTGTTCCAGGGCAGCAAAGCCATTGGGGTTGAGTATATACAGAATGGAGAGAAGAAAAAGGTATTTCTGATGATGATGATGAATTGGAAAAATATACTCAGTGACAAAAAAGTTAAGCACCCAAACGTGGTGGAAATTAAATGAATCTGCATGTGGTGAAAGGTCATGTGACTGTATCACAATGATTATAATATCAGATAAAATGGACAACAGAGTTGGCAGTATGGGCACACTGCTGGTCTTATGTCAGTAGGTTGTGCCCCCCCCCCAGGCTTGGAAACATGTGGTGATATAGTGCATGAAGGCATGTTGGCCCACAACTGTTATAAATGGCCCTCGAGATCCTGCAGATTGGCACTGGGTCTGAGTTGACGTCCGAGCTGGTCTCACACATGTTTATTTGGGGAAAGATCGGGAGACCTGGCTGGCCACGGGAGGACCTCAACATTATGCAGGCAGTCCATAGACACGTCTGTTATGTGTGGTCGGGTGTTGTCTTGTTGAAAGATGTCACTGACATAGCACTGTGCCATCAGGGTCCCCCGAATCACTACCAGAGATGACCTGGAGTTATACCCTATGGCTCCCCACACCATGATGTCATACCCAATGCCTCCCCACACCATGATGTCATACCCAATGGCTCCCCACACCATGATGTCATACCCAATGCCTCCCCACACCATGATGTCATACCCTATGGCTCCCCACACCATGATGTCATACCCTATGGCTCCCCACACCATGATGTCATACCCTATGGCTCCCCACACCATGATGTCATACCCTATGGCTCTCACACCATGATGTCATACCCTATGGCTCCCCATACCATGATGTCATACCCTATGGCTCCCCACACCATGATGTCATACCCTATGGCTCCCCACACCATGATGTCATACCCTATGGCTCCCCACACCATGATGTCATACCCTATGGCTCTCACACCATGATGTCATACCCTATGGCTCCCCATACCATGATGTCATACCCTATGGCTCCCCACACCATGATGTCATACCCTGTGGCTCTCGCACCATGATGTGGGGAACCTTCATGACGTGTGTGGGTGCCTTCACATGCCCATTGGTTCCAACATCGGTGACTGTGACATCTGCATGCCCACATGCCAGGTAACTGCACAATATGGCCACCTGGCCTCATGCAAACCCACAATCAAATTCTGCCAAGTGCTGGTGATGCTGCGCCTCTGTGTCTGGTGACTAGACGTGCCAGCTCCAGGTGTTAAAATCGAACCATTACTTCTGGGTGTATAACGTTTTTTGTCACTGAGTGTTTACAGTTTACATCAGGGGTGGGGAACCTGATCCAGGGAGAGCTGGTGTGGGTGCAGGTTTTATCGATGACCTCTCAATCGGCCAATCATAAAGCAGTGGTTCTCAACTCCGGTCTCTGTCCAACTCTGTCATTAGCTGATTGAGAGGTCATCCCAAAAACCCGCACCTACACAGGCTCTCCATGGATCTGTATACCACTTCCTTTTATGGCTATTTTAATAACGGTTAATTATGGTTAATAGTTAATTGTCAATATGGAAATGAGTGTGAGAGGAGAATCCGTATTTTTCCTTTTGGTTACTTTATTAAAGGCTTCCTTTGTGTGCTGTAGGTATGGTACAGCTGGTGTTTACGCTTATCAGAGCTCCTCTTTGGCTTTGTGGGTGGCACTAAGGTGTGCTGCTGTTTGCTGTTCATGCTTAGGCGTTTGCTGAAAAACAGGTCATTCTGAGCGGAGGTGCCATCAACTCGCCACAGGTCCTTATGCTGTCTGGGGTGGGAAACGCAGATGACTTGAAAAAACTTGACATTCCTATTGTGTCACATCTCCCAGGTGATTTCCGTCTTTTCCCCCATCACATGATCCTTTGTTCTTTAACATGAGACCTGGGCAAATTCTGATTCACGGCCACGTCCAGCCCGCTGAGCTATTTTTACTGCACCAAGAAATCATGAAAATGAATTAGAAAGTTGTGTGTTCAGATGCCACGAATAATCAGAAATGCCATCGCTACTTCCATTCCAACATGCCTTTCTGAAAAATTTTAAACTGAGAAGAAGAAGAATGTCAAACAAATTTAACAAGCTTTCTATTGTAGTATGGGGCACGACAATAATCGTAAAAACAGCTCCTACTGACATGGTTAAGCTTGCATTCGACCCTCACAGAAAACAATTGCCAGGCCTGATGTACCAGAAATGATGTACAAGTTGGACTCATTAATTCAGCTCCAGAAACATCGCTTTAGCATTCAAAGATATTTTTAAAGGCTTTACTTTGAGTTTCTATTAGAAATAAACCAAAGAACAAATGTACTGTAATTGATTAACGTCAGATCTTCAGGACTCAGGACAAAGTCTAACTTCCTGCTAGCTGACAAGTGGGCACACGATGGCCTGATCAGGTCTGGAAAAATATGCAGACGCTCCTCGGTTTCTGATGGTCCATGTTACGATATTTCGATTTTACGATGGTTAAATGTCCTTCACTTTCAGTACATTATTCAATAAATTCCATGAGATATTCAACACTTTATTATAAAATAGGCTTCTTTTTTTAACCTTGAGATATTTTTGTCTTACAATAGGTGTGTCGGAATGTAACTCCATCCATAACTCAGGGAGAAGCTGTTTTTCAATATTAGTTCCTAACAATGTTGAAAAATTAATCGTACAGGTTTCACGCTCCTTTCTAAAATGAGCCCTGGCTTCCTTTGTGAAGGTGTTGGCAGTAACCTACAGGACCACATGGAGATTTATGTTCAGCAGGAGTGCACCAAGCCCATCACCCTCTACAAGGCCCAAAAGCTTCCTTATATGATGAAAATTGGCCTAGAGTGGCTTCTAAAGCAAACAGGTACAGCTGGGTGGGGGATCAAGCAAGTGTGACACAGTAGAGAATAGTTTAACCTCTAACTCTGTTCTTAAGTAGTTTAGCTGATTTTCATCTCTATTTTCTTCTGCCTTATCATTTTATTCACAGGATCTGAAGAAAAAAAAAAACACCCGTTCATGATTTTGATTTTCGCATAAGATAATTATGATGCATAAACTGCTCAGAACATCCAATGGCTTGCTCACATTTCTCACTTTCTGTTTTTGAAGTTGACCTTTCATCCCGGGTGTCTCTTAGGGTACGGTGCCACTGCACACTTGGAGAGCGGGGGTTTCATCCGAAGCCGTGCCGGTGTCTCCCACCCCGATGTTCAGTTCCACTTCCTCCCATCCATGGTAGTAGACCATGGGCGTGCCAAGTCCAAAATGGAAGCCTTCCAAGTCAGTGACCTTTGTTTGACAGCTGAAAAGCTGTGGACTTATTGGGAAAATGTGACTTTTAATGCTCATTTTTAATGCGCGATGCTAAAGGAAAGCTGCCTTTCTACCTTTATCTTCCTTCCCACTGAGATAAAGATGGGTGATTGGTAGCTTAACTTCAGAAACGACAAACTTCTCATATTGCTCCAATTTTAATATTATAGGTTCATGTTGGACCAATGAGAAGCACCAGTAAAGGATCGATTAAGTTGAAGAGCAAGAACCCTCTGGAACACCCAATCATAGAGCCCAACTACCTTTCCACAGGTAAAAGGAGCTAAAAACGAGCCTGCTTTGTGTTCCATGTGCCCGTATTCTTCAGTGAGGTCCTGTTTGGATGCATTTCTGTTATTCTCAGAGGAGGATGTGTGGGAGTTCAGAGAGTGTGTGAAGCTGTCCAGGGAGATCTTCGCACAAAGGGCCTTCGATGAGTTCCGTGGACGGGAGCTGTTACCAGGCAGCCAGGTGCAGTCGGACAGGGAGATCGACGCTTTCGTGAGACAGAAAGCGGAGAGTGCCTACCACCCCTCCTGTACTTGCAAGATGGGTCAGCCCACAGACCCAATGGCGGTGGTGGACCCCGAGGCAAGGGTGCTGGGTGTGGAGAACCTGCGAGTGGTCGACGCGTCCATAATGCCCAGCATGGTGAGCGGGAATCTCAACGCCCCCACCATCATGATTGCGGAAAAGGCCGCTGATGCCATCAAGGGCGTCCCGACGCTGCATGATCCAGGCGTCCCTGTGTACCAGCCACCGACCACGGAAAGGCAGCAGTGAGCATGAGGACAAGGGAACGACAGCGCTGTCTAGGCCGTGGTTATTTTTCAACACTAACTCTGGGGACTATGACATCTTAATACTAGCTTTAATTTTTTTCTTTGTAATTTTATAATATATTATAATTGAAATTATTATAAACTGTACGTTATCTTTAAGGATTGCATCTCAAATAGGGAAGACTATGTGCCTTAGAAAATGTAGGGTATTTCAAATCTGTGAATGCTGCTACTAAGAGAAACATATCACACATGATTTTAATATTTATGATATATACACAACAATTAATGGGGTAAGAACTGGAAACGTCTTAAAATTGCATATGAGTGTGTGTAAGCTATTAACTATGTTTACTGATTTTTGAGTAATTTTCATCTTTCAGTACTTATCTAAGAACATTTTCTTGTTTTTACTAATGAATAATTGAACCTCACAGTATTATAACTTAATTATGCAGTAGCAGAATGAGCCATTATGTGTAATTTATTTTCTAATAAATTTTATTAATTGTCTATAAAATCATTGTCATACATAACAGAACCTGTTTTTTTGCAATGTGTGGACACACACACACACACACACACTCGCAAATATATTGCTTCAGAATGTGATTGGAACTTTACCCAACTTTTTATAAAAGTGATGTTAAAACAGATCTTGCGATTACAGTGATGGTGCCCAAACCTCCATAAATCAGTATCTCTTTTGTGTTTTTTCCATGCTCTGTAGTTTTCAGTGGCATCTATCACTGCTGTAAAACAGCTACTTACCTGTTTACACAGATATCCTAAGTAAATGAAATGAAATGATGTATATAAGTAAACTGGCACTTGCTGGTATTAGAAGACAATATGGGGGAGACCCTCAGTATGCAGGATGTTTATATGTGGCCTTGTAATGTGATGTTATTCATCAGTCAGAAAATTCCACTCTGTGCCTTTAAATGAGACAGGACCTTTCCAAAGTGCTCACTCAGAGCAAATGAAAATGGGCTTTTCCTTACATGGTAACGTTTAGTGCAAACTGTGAACGCACAACACAACACAGCGTGCAATGAATGAACACATCCTTAAAACATCCATACAAAACCTTAAAAGCTTCCTTTTTTGTTCTTAGACATTTTCTATGTTGCTCTGGTCAAACATTTTTTTTGTAGAATAGTTGAATTAAAATTTAAGCAAGAAATTCCACATCTAAGAGGAAATACAGAAACACTTTTTATTCAGAGGTGTGTAAAATATTTGCATCGATGGAGGTATAATGGAGTCGAAACAAAACCGAAGGTAATATGCAGAGGAGTATAGGCAGGTGGTCTTTCTGTGTAACTAATACAGCATAGTGTTAGGCAGTTTGGCATCATTCCATTTTCCTGTATGTGTGGAGGGATTATCAAAAACAACACTGGCTAATTATCAGGGGTCAGCAAGGAAATAATATTGCTCTAGCATTAAAGGGTAGATGCTGTACAAAAATAAAATATTTTAAATCTCTGTGGCTTAATATTTTAAAAGGGGTTGTGGGTTCGAATCCATTTTCCATTAAACTCTTCAGCTGTTCTAGGAAAAATATTAATCTGTCCATTCATTCATGTTCAATAGTCCATCCAAATTATCACCACTTACCTAAAAGGCAAAGAAAAATAAACGTGTAAATGAGCAAGTGAAAGGTGTTTCTATAAAGAACTATAAAAAAAAAATCTGTGTTTACTGACTTTAAAATGTTTCTCTCCTTAAATAACTAAAATAGTGAATTCTAGTTAACACATGCAACCCAGTAATCGTGTCCGCAGTTTCTGCATCTATAACAGTTTAACATCGTACTTGACCTACCTGGCCACCGGCTTTGCACATGATATGAAAAATGATCATCTAATAATTCCACAAATAATAATAATAATAATAAAAATAACAATTATTATTATTATTGCTGTTGGCGTTGTTTGGTCTTCGTATGTATGTTTGTTTATACTAGTTTACAGTGTTAAAGAAGACGTGTAGCAGGGAGGGTTTTTTCTTTCAGGTGCAACATCATTTCGCATGTCATGTGCAAACACACATTCCAAAACACATACGTATAACAATATATACACAACATATTGCTGTCTGTGTCGTATACTGTTACAAAATATAGAAATCTCTTTATATTACATTTGATTTACACTCCATTTTTTCATAAATAAGCTATTCCGAGTGTTAAAAATAACTTGGCTGTTGAAGCATTTATATGCATATTTCGTTAATGCGTGTTAGCTATTTATTCCTTAGAATGATAATGGGGCAAATGCAAGTGATTGCGCTCTTCTGGTTTACTTTAATTTTAAAATTAACAAAGTGTAATTTCTTCGTTTCGTGGCCAAAAAAAGGGCAGCATTATGATTTTCCACACTTCGCTCGGAGCCCAGTGCGACACGTCATCCTTTGTGGATGATATGTTCTCCAGGAAAGACCATTTTCTTTGATATGCCAATGGAAAATGGAGCGACTGAGGTAATGATGCAGTCTATCCTACTGGATGCCCACCAGCTGTAACATTGCTGACTGCTCGCCTGCATGCGCCTGTCTGGCTTTTGAGTTTCACAGCAGTGGCTTTCTTGCACTTCCCTTGGACTCAGCAATACTCTGGTGGCTCATGCTCCCATTTCTGCCTAAGAACATGGCCGCCGACTCCTCGCCGCAGGCTGTCGGTTGGCCGCGTGGCTCTACCGTCCCAGAGCAGGCGGGGCTGTCCCTCGGGCCCGCAGCCTCGCAGCTACTCTCCCCCGTCTACCCGCAATTGCCTTTCTGCACTCTGCTAGAAAAGGCACTTCTCTTGGCAGGCAGCTGAACACGTGTCCATTCCGTGTTTGGGGTCACAGCGAGCGCTACACGTTCGAAATGCATATCATTTCATCTGCCAGGTCCTCCTCGTACCTCCTGCTAGAGCGCTCGGACTCCTCATCACTGTAGCCAGCAGAGATGTCCTGCAGCTCGTAGTCCCCTCGGCGGGCGCGGCCCGACCCACCTTCCCCCCCGCCGGCCCCCGGCAGCGTGCCGCTGTTCAGCAGGTGGCTCGCCGCACTCTCCATCTCGTCGATGGTTAGCTCGCATGCGTCTGCGATCTCACGTGTTGCCGCTGTGACAAACATTGGGTCCTTGGCAAACTGGCCCAGCCCCTCGGATATCAAGACCTGCACGATAGCGGGAGAAACGTTAGTTAACAGTCACCTCTGGTCAAACTGCCACCTCCCCATCAGCAACTACCACACAGGCATCCTCCTTTTTAAGCCTTAGTCCTCCTTTATGGACACAGGTGTCCTCCTTTTTAGGATCATGCCGGTGATCACCCTAGCTAGCTCCTACCACCTCCACCTTACCGCCTCCACTAGGCTGCTGGCACTCCCCCTCTTCTGCTCGTACAGGTGGCAGAACTCCATCGGTATCTGCAGGTGTCTTGGTACACGGGTCCTTTGCCGTCGGTCTGAGTCCTCCGTGTACCAGGAGCTCCGGTACACAGACATCTGGCTGCTGCTCCGCCTCCTCTCCCCTCTAGGCCGGTCCACTTGGATCAAAGGGGTGCAGTAGGGAGAATGCTCCTTCTTTATGGGGGTGGCAGGTGGTGTGGCCCAGGAGTAGATCGAGCAGGAGGGGGAGAGTGCTAGGTTCGAGTCCATCCCAGCCACAGCCATCACCTAGAGATGAAAATACAAGCCACAAATCTGTCACAACACCAGCATAGCCTTCACCATGCACGTATCCCGGCAGGCGTCCAGCCTACCTGGTGCTGCATTAGTTGAAGAGGTAAAGCAGTGAGACGTGGAGACAGTGGTATCTCATCTTGACTGTTGAGTCTCCTGAGACACTCAAAACTGAAGGATGGCTTTTGGTGCGCTGAAGAAGAGTTTACAACAAATGTAACGGTATCTCTTTCGATGAATGCCATGTCTCTAAGAATCTATGAACACATAATGCATTCATAACACATTATTAACATGGCTAATAATACTTATAAAAAGGCATAACACATTATAGCCATGTTTATTATGCATTATGAATGCTTTACGAAGCCCTCATCTATAATGCACTTTAGATACCTTTATAATGCAGAACAAACCGACCATTATAATGCACAATGAGGGTATCTGTGGCGAATTTTAGATGGGAGTTAATTGGAGATTAAGAAGTATTATAATCAATTATAATAATTTAATTCCTTATGACTGTCAATAGAAGGTGATGTAATGCTTCATTAATTCTTATACCGACCATTATAATGCATTATGAAGGTACATTATAGATGAGAGCATCACTGGAGCTTATGTAGTTTTATAATCAGCACTATAATACCTTATGACTGTCAATAGAAGATGCTCTAATACTTTATTAATTATTTCTGTACCAGTAAAGCGTGCCGCTCCATAACTATGCCGGATGTGAGAGCTTTTACTGAACATGAACTCAGGGCCTGAACACTGTGCAAATTCAAGCAAGTCTCAATTTGACAATTATTTTGTTTGTTTCACAAACAGGTAGTGTGCTGGGAAAGCTACAGGCTATCCACACTAACCTTGCAATGTCAGAGGAAGCAGTCGTCTCTTTGGCGACTTGCGTGACTCGTGGAAAATAGGGGACTCGTCTTCATGATGGCAATGGGCGCCTGCAGGGTAGTAACCCCTCGGGGTTTCATAATCGTGGTCGCTGTTGCTATGCACCTCTTTACAGGATCTACAAACCACACAAACAGTTTTAGCTCATCACCTTCCCCGTAGTCTCCTTATCTGATTAACGTCTTTCATTTTCTTCCTGCCTCATCAGCTAAAAATCACTACCAATATGAGAAATACATAGTTTTAACACTCCCCTGGGCCTTTTTAAATCACATAATCATCAGGCAGGTAACCTTGACTAATGGCAGGACCAGCAGAATTGAAATGTATAAGTATAGGTATATAAATACAGAGAGTGCTGGTTCCATTTGCCAAACCTGTCGTCGTCACAGAACTCCTCGCCACTGTAATACTCCAGAGAGCAGCAGTCCAGGTCAGAGTAGTCCTCCAAAGAATGGTCCTCTTTGCAGATGGCGGGATGCCAGCCATCCCCCGTATCTGACCTGCGTGTTTAGGGTCAGAGGTCAAACTCTAAGAAAAATAACTAAGAATACAATGAAGGTAAACAAACAGTCTCCTTATAATTAAGTATCGCAAAATTAGTTTTTCATTTCATTTATGCTGGTCAAAATCAACCGACTGGGAGTGGAGCTGTGGCAACTTGGAATTTTAACACAAGAGAGCAGAACACCAATCCCTAACCGCCATTCTGGCTGTAAGGTACCATCAAGCAGTGGAATCGCTCAGAGCTGGGGTGATGCATGGTGCCCCCAGTCTCCTTCTCCGCAGAACAGTCTGATGTGTACCATCAGTACCCTCCAGCTGTCATTTTTTGCCCACATGACCTAGCAGCCACCCCGTTTCCAGGGAAGTCACACCAGTAAACAGATTTTTTTCTGGCTTACTGACTGCATTCCAAGAACAAGCATTTGCCAGTGATTCCCAAGAACTTGTAACCACATACCTCAGATAGGTCTCACAGTAGCGGGTCCTATTCCAGGCAGCAGGCAGAAAACATGTTGATTGGATTGTAATCAGAGAATAAGGGACTCAGAAAAGTAACAATGCAACATGCACTCTGTACAATACCTGATAATATACAGTACTGTGCAAAATATTTAAATTGGTGTAAATTGCTATAAAATGGTGTAAAACCATTTTACTGTAAAATGCCGATGGGATGTGTCCCAGAGCATCGACTAAACCATTAGTTCTCAAACTTTTTGTCTGGAGACCCCAATAACATACGGCAGGAAGCCCTTTCAATATGACTGAATTTTCTTGATTTGTCTCAAAATGAAATAGACCCAGATATGCAATGCTATTGGGAAGCTGGAAAAAGATGCATTAAATACTTCTACTTTCTAGTTACTGTGTTCACAAGATCAAATGTCAATGCAGCTGAAGAGCCAATTCCTCTTTGCTCTTCTTATCACTGGGATACCTCTATTCATCACCAGGTCTGCTGTTACATGCACTACACCTCATCAGAACTGATGCAAGCTATTCAAACAAATAGCACACATACAAGCTACCTTTTTGCATATGATTTCTTGCGTGTGTCATGGTCATTTTTAAAGCAGGAGCCGCGGGCAGGGAACCCATTTGTTGAAGGCCGACGGACCTTGGACCCAGGGAAGCTAGACACGTTGGCATTGTTGAGGTTGGCATTGGTCGATTTTGGGGACTTAAAGCACGAGTTGTTGAGGTGGCTGTAGGGTGGCTTTCCGTGGTTGGGTGGTAGGTGGATCTGAAGAGGGCGTTGTGTTGCTTTGGTCAGATGCATGGAGTTCCTCTGGTCCCCATTGACGTGATTGACATGATTACCAAAAAGTCCCCCGTTCCTCTGTGAGCAGACAGTCTGGTCAAAACAACTCCAACTATCTCTATAAATATTTAGCACCATTAAAACAGCGTTTTTCCTTTGAAACATCAAAAACAATTATCTTCATTAATGAGTTTGACAAAACAAAATACCAAACGACATTGGATTAAACATAATTTGATCTACCAGTCTGATTTAGGCTAACAAACACAACTGTGTGAAATACACTGTACAGACTGTTACCCTATAAATATCCTCATCATCATCAGGATTAAAGTCCACCAGATCTTCATCCTGCAGGTCACATGATATGGCCCGACGGATCTCAGGTCCGATATCATGTAGAGTGCGGAGGCCGGCCTGTGACAGAGACAGAAGCAGCACCTTAAAGGTTTCCTGAGGTGACTACATCTCATGATCAGGCACAATGCAGAACTGAACATCTCTCTGACACAAACAACCTGAAGACGTTATCGTGAGATACCACTACACACAACAATCTCTTATCAGATTCTGATCTGAATCTGAAGGGGTTTTTGCTCTTCTAGCACGCTAATATGCTATGCACACCTTGCATTTTTGGCAATCTACTTCAACTTCTTTGGGTATAAGTGAGAGCGGCTAACAGTAGTTGACAAGAGGACAATGTCTTGTTGCCATTATTGAAAATACAACAACTGAACTCAGCAATCCACTTTTAGGGATAAAATACCTTTAAAATAAAATCTGACGTTATATGTTTTGCCCAACCCCATGGATTAGCATATACAGCGCCCTCCCCCAACCCCACCATTAGAAAATAAACAGAAATGGCACCCACTCACCTGTAGTGCCATGGTTGTGTTCTTGGACGGGTGTCGACCCACAAGGCCCTGCTCCTTGCGTTTCTTAAATTTCCTAAAGTAGTCCTGTATCAGGAAGGTGGCATAGAACTTCCCCACGGTCACCTCGTCATCTGGGTGAACAGACCACACAACCCCGCCCCGCCCGCCATCAGATGAGCCCCCTTGCCCCATTCTCATCTACAGTTGACTGCAGTGATGGAGAGTGTAAGGAAAGCCAGAGGAAAGTCAACGCCGGGTTTTTTGATATGTCGATCTATGTTTAGTCTTCCATGTTTTAAGTTCTTGATTAGTACATGTCAAAACGTATGGAAGGGTAAGAACAGAGGATATTTCAGTATAACAGAAACAAACGGAAATCTCAGAACGTAGAACATAGCAAACGAGGTAGGGAGACTGAGCAAATTAAAGAATCTGAATATCAAATACAAAATAACACATACAACATAAAACATAATATTTCAGACACATATATCAATGCATTCTATTAGTTTCATAAATGATGGAATCCTAAAATATTTTGTTTATACATTGTAAATTTACAGCTAACAGCTACAATGTACTGCTACCCGCTACTCTGCTTTCTCTCCAATCTAAACAAGGTTTTAAAACCCCACATAAGTTACACTGGAGCTTAGGACAGAACTGGAGGGGATGGTGATGCAGCTCTAGATCCCACTAAGCACATGCAAGCAAGCGGAGCCGACCGTGTGGCGTTAACCCCAAAGAGGGCGTTCTTTGAACACCACGGGGGACAGGGCTAAGCCAGAGGTGACACCCGTTCCATACCACCACCTTGAAACAGAATTGCTTCAGAATATTCAGAAGGACAGAGGGCGCACAGACAGGGGTGGAAGCTGCGGAGAAGCTGGGGGGTCGCAGAGAGCTTTCGACACAGAGAGCATGCATGCCGTGAGGTCTGACACGCTACGGACGCAGTGAGCCCACAGAGGCCTCACAGGGACAGGCATGACAGGGCAGATAGACACATGGGCACGCTGTAATCAGAGGACGGGGACGTGACAGAGACCGAACCACGGCGTGAGACACGTCGGCCCTAATCTGTATTTGAAGAAATCAAAACAGGAAAAAGCTCCACCCTCCCCCCCCAAGAAAAGAAAGAGAATACAAGTCCAGCCTGCTTTTTCACAGTAATGCATTGGTGTGAGGATTCTAGTTAATATAAAAAAAGAGATTTATGATCTGGTAGGGTTTTTTCCGAACCTCTGATGAAGTCAGTATCAAGATTAAGCCCACGCCATTCTCTGAGTGTGTCTACTTATGTGTGTGTGTGTGTGTGTGTGTGATAGAAGAGACCAGGCCTCTGGGGAAAGTCGGTTAAGGTCATGTGACTGACCACCAGCTGGGGGAACCACTTGGTCCAGAAGTTTCATACTGGTTCGTTTCCAGATAGTCTTGATGACGGCCCTCAGCTCCTCGTTGGCCTGGTCCAGGTTTCCTGGGAACCCAAACATAGACGTTTTCCAATGGATTCGGAGGAAATCCAGATCTACAATTATTGACAAGATTAGCCAAGAGCTGGAAGCAGACCAGGACATTTGTTATACGGAGCCGAATCTCATGGATGTTCAGGGGAAGTGAAGTGCACAGCACGCTTTTGTGGCTTTCGGTAACTGATGTTTAGCATTGCTTTGTGATGCATCATAAAATACCATCCACAAAAAATGCTCTCTCTGTTACGCGTATATTATCATTTCACATACAACTGATCACATCCTCGCCCATGGGGCTTTTTGGTGGAGAATATGACCTCAGATCTGAACGGTGGTGAGTCAATTAAATGATAATATATTATGTTTCAAACTGTATTATACAGTTATGTTCCATCTTTCCGAGACAGTGGTTGGGAGCCACGGCATCTCCTACCACATAGCATTCAGTTACCTTCAGTCTTGATCTTCAGAGCTGTCCGCACCAAGGCAAACAACGTTGCGTTGAACATGACCGTCCCATCGCTGTTTAAAGGCATGTTCATGGCAACCAGTCTCTGAAGTAAGATGGTATTGGGGTCATGTGACAAATAATCACATCAAGTAGCAGAAGCTAGGAGCTGTGCTACTGACGAGCATCACACACATGACATCACACGCCTGACATCACACGCATGACATCGCACGCCTGACGTCACATTGCTGCACACTCTTCAGGTACAGCTGTCCTTTCTTTCGGTCATGCAGCTGAATGAGTGCAGCTGTATGAAGAGGTGTTCTATTAGCTTTCATCCAGCAGCGACTGAAACATTTAAAGTTGCTAAGACTGTGAGAGCAGTTTTCAGCATTTATGCAGCACAGCTGACTGATATCCGATTTCACTGAATTGTCACAATGCTCACGATCATTTCCTGTGTCTATCAGTAATTTTAGCAAAGAAATAAATATGCTTAAAACACCCATGACTTCTGAATAGGCAACTGTGTGCCTGTATGTGGTGACATTTACAATCTTCATGGCATTCTGCAAAAAGCCCCTGCAAAAATCAGTAATCCTTCAAAAAGGGAAAAAATATTAATTTGCCTGAAGATCCATCATAACAGACGCATAACAAAAACATAAATGCGTGTCAATGTGTACAGATGTGTGTGTGTGTGTGTGTGTGTGGATTATGTTTATATTACATTGTGGGATCCAAATGTTCCCTACAATGTAATAAAAACCCGACATTTAGACATTGCGGGGACCAAATGTCAGGTTCCCACAAAGATCTGTGAATGCAATCAAAAAACTAAAAATGCCAAATGTCTTGTATTTTGTTTGGTCACTTATGGTTGAGGTTAAGGCTGAGTAAGGGTTAAGGTCGTCATGTTAGGATTAGAGTTTTCCCCACAGAATTGAAAGGAGTGGAGTCCCCACAAAGATATAAATAGAAACCTGGGTGTGTCTGTGTGTGTGTTTGTGTGTGTGACCCACCTTGCAGGCCACTCGATGGGGGCACAGCTTGCCAAATCCCAGGGGGGGCTGGATGCGACGCAGGAGCGTCACCACGTCCAGATGTTTGATTCTTCCTCTGTGGGGAGGGAATACCCACTCAGCCAAGAGCTAGAAGGGCTGCACACCCGAAAACAGACACAGCCTGCTGTAGTTACACTCACTTTGCTTCTGGGTCATACTCAGACCAGATCCTCTTAAACTCATCCAGATGGTGAGGACCAAGGATTGACCAATCACGAGTCAGATAGTCAAAGTTGTCCATGATGACAGCAACAAATAAATTAATGATCTGCAAGAAACAGGAACACAGATATTCTTAGGAGATTTGTTACGTTACAGTAATATTTGAATCTGCCAGGATTTACAGTTATTATTTGGTTTCCACTATCTTGTGTGTTTACATCTCTGAGTGTGATGCGGCAGACTTGAGTCAGGTCTGTAAATAGGCTTGCGAGAGAGAGTCTGTCTCATCAGAAAGTGTGCTCCGAATATTCTGGGCATGATATCAGCAAGTCACTGGGGACAGTCAGTCACACCCATGCAGTATTAACACTAACCATGAGAAATAATTACCCAGATCAGAAATGAGAAGTTCTGAAACCTCTGCTTACAGGTGAAAGAAATGTCGCCCAGGCTGTACACGGGGCCTGAGAACACATACATCAGATTAAGGAGTGACCACAAACCAGGAAGGCGCAGAGCATGTAGAAGCTGATGAAGTAGATGATGGCAAAGCTGCTTCCGCAGGTCCTTTCCTCCCCGGGGTTGTAGTCTGACTCTGGGTCGCACAGTTTCCCGTGCAGACAAGCCAGCATGATCTCCTGCCAGGCCTCCCCAGTGGCACACCTGGGACAGGGGAGGGCGTCTTCACATGGAGAGCGCACTCGGTGCACAGGCCGAAAGCGCGTTATGTACCTTTCACTTTATATGAACTGTGTGGCACATCTCTGGTCTTTTTTTAGTTTAACTTTCCATTCCATATTTATTACATATTTATTATAGTGTTACTTTATTGCTTTCACTGTTTTGAGTTGCCCACCTTCAATTTCACATTGTACAATCTGACTGAATACCCTGCATGCGTCAAGTAAAACGTTTAAATCCTGTCCGGCCGATGAGGAAAAACATACGTTTGAAAATACAAACCTAAAGAGCAGGAGGACAGCCTGAGGAAATGTCTGGAAGTTGTTGTTTCGGTTGATTTGTGTGCCATCCACCATGGCGATCTTCCCAAACACCTGGAGAGTGAATGCAGCACTGCAGTAGGACATTGCGTAGTGTTCTATAGTCAGTGACCTAAGGGGCAGAGACCTGGCTGCCATTTACCTGCATCCCGATGACGGCGTAGATGAAGAACAGCATGGCTATGAGGAGCGCGACGTAGGGTAAGGCCTACAGACATGAAAAGTCAAAACGGTATCTCAGGCATAAGAAAACAGGATGTGAAACAACCGCTTTCTAAGAAAAAAACGCTTAACATTTAACTGGAGTTGAATTTCTACCAGAAACTGTTTTTGAATTATCCTGTGTGTGTGTGTGTGTGTGTGTGTGGTGATAATTGAATGTCTAGTTGTGTGGATTCCAAGACGCTCTTGCTGATGTCCGGATGTGGTACTATGTGACCATGGCCTCTGACCTGGAAGGACTTGACAAACGTCCAAAGGAGCGTCCGAATGCCCTCTCCTCTGCTCAAAAGCTTGACCAGTCGCATGACCCGGAAGAGGCGAAAGAAGGTGATGGAGATCCTGGCACTGTCCTCGGTGTTCTGGAGAAGGTGGTGAGGTGTGAGCATGTGCACAGGGCTGGGAGAAGGGTGGTAGGGGGGGCGCTAGAGAGAACTGGTAGTGCTTTAATACCCAGCGTGTGTCACACAGGATCACGACTCAGGCACCCTGGGAACGTCGCCTGCTGCTCCGTTCCACCTTGCATCCTTAATGACAGACTGTCAGCCAGCGCTAAAGTGGTAATACCACAGCACATCATACAGAGTGCTAAAAATATACCATTTGCTCAGTGTACCCTTATTTCTGTGGATACCAATAAAGTTAAACAGCTAATAAATTAGCTGATATATTTCTACTATAGCTCATTGCAAGTGAATAGGTAAAAATAAATAAATAGTTCGGTAAATAGTTTAGTAGTCCATGAATCAGTAAATGTTACTACTATGTGCCTGTAGTGACTATTTTAAAGCACTACCAAGTGTCGCCAACAGGTGGAGCGGGGGGCTGACAGGCTGGGCAGCATGCCATTGACCCGGCCATACTTGCCTGTGCCGTACAGTACAAGCATGGTTTCTTCGGTCCTGAGATAACACATGCAGCAGTGATGTCACACCCGGCCCTCGGGAGTGGGGGGGGGGTGGCGGGGGGGGGGGGGGGGGGGGGGGGGAGTGGCCATGCACTAGTGAGAGTGACCTGCATGTGGCCTTCACAGGGAAGGACCAAGCGCACTGCAGGCCTCTAACAGAAGAACTCAGGGGCGTCACATTTCCCTCCAGAGTAACACGGCAAATAAAGGCAGTGGTACGAAAAAAAAAAGGCAAAATTAAAAGAAGAACTTCAATATAACAGAATACAAATCAGGGACTTTTCGGAGCAAACGATGGAGAAATTAACGTGAAAATAAAACCAAGTGGAGGCAGATGGGCGTGGCACCGCACAGAGCATCTTACCCCTGCCTCCACCTCCACCATGACAGTGTCTGTTGGCTTTAACATCAAAGAGCTGCATTAACTACCCAAACATGGCACTGTCACCATGCTTCATCTATACGAATCACCGCACATCCGGCCTAAGAAGTGACACACACAGACAGACGCAGACACAAAACATCATGAGTGGACACCCTACAATACACATATTCACATGTATATTTGGTATATACATTGAACATATATATCATATAGATGCTTGTTCATACAGAAAACATGAACATAATAACTGAACTAAATCAAAAGTCAAGGAATAGCGTACATACTATGTGTGCAAGATTTTAAAATGCTTCTGCAACACAATCTGTCCAGTCCAAGCAGCTTCTTAGGCGTCTGATGTGTGGTCCTAAGCACTAGGGAATGTCATACTGTAATTCGCAAGGCGCTACGAGAAATGTCACCAAATCAACAACTGTCTAATTAAAAACAACCAAAGATCCTAGTGCTCAAATGTAAGCGAACTCAAAATGCAAGTCTGCATCTCCATGGCGTTAATGAGGCATGCTTCCAGCATCGCATTCATCAAGCAAGGACACAAGGCATCTGAATGGCAAAGAAGCTTTGTACCCCCGGTTTTAGAAAGTCATGCATTTCAGAGGAGGGGTCTCCTTCTCAGACGCCGCATCACGGCTGGACCATGCACCTAAGACTACACACCTGTTCCCTAACGAGCTCCTCACTCGGAAGCTAACGGCGCTTTACAGCAGGGAACAGAACAAAACACAAAGCATAACAAGTCTAAATGCACGGCATCAAAGTGCTCGGTTTCCTGCGAGACGACAAAAGGAGTCACACAAACCAAAATAACAAGGTTGGGCGCATTATTTCCAATAGTGTCCTTAGAAAAGGATGGGCAACACCCCCCCCCCACACACCCCCCAAGACAGTTAAAGCTGTGTACTATTAAGAACAATGAACTTCTTCTTCAAAAATTACTCTGAACCAGAGTTATTACTGTTAACAAAAACTGAAGGGAAAAACATTTTCATAAACTGAAATAGAATATGACACGAAAATAAATTTAAAAACTTTAAACACTTCTTCCAAACCTAACTGGAATAAAATAAAAAGAAATGTCAAATACTTTCCGTTACTGTTTTCAAATATTATTTAGCTGAAGCAATGATTTGATTACCTTTATCATTAATTATATGAGGAACATGTTTTGCTCATTCTGAGAACATTAGTACGTAATGTGCACTGTGTATTAATCTAGGATTCTCTAAAGATCAGAAACAACTTTCAGTCTATTCCGAGAAATAAAATTACCAAAACCGAATGATATAAAAATGAAACGGAAATATATGTTTAAGATATATTAGCTAATAAATCGAAACGATAACAACACTGATCCGAACTGATGGTCCAGAAGTTGCACAAACTAAAAAATGTCAGGCAAACCGCTAATAAAAATACAGATTATATTTTATGGCTTCCAACGTGGAAAAACTGGAAAGAAACAAAACAGGTGAAATGTTCGGACTGACAATAGAAAATAAGAAGATATGGGACAGCTCCCAGTGAGGGGGGTGAGTGGTGGTTTGGGAACAGTGTTAAGCTGCTGAGAAACTAAGGAAAAGATAACATAACCCTTTTGTTTATCAATCAGGCGCGACCTAGTAGAGAACAATCAGAGACCAGGTGTGTCCCATGCCAAGGGTGTCCCAATGTAGCCCCTGCCGCCTCTTCTAGTGTTCAGCAAAGTAAGAGCTAATGAGGCAAATAACCGCCCTGATACGTAGTAGTTCCGCTGGGTTGACTTGCTCAATGGCATCTACTGAAAGGTTCACTCCAAACAAATGCTCATTAGTTACAGCTCTGTAGCTCAGGAAAGCAATAACACCACACACCCACATAGAGATAGACACACATCTAGAGGGGACATCAGTAAAAGGTCATCAGAGGTTTTATCTGGCTGGAAAATCAAACTGAAGAAGTTGCTTTCTTATCTGATGCAGCATCACAGTTTTCACTAAGCAGCATGTCAGCATGGTTCATTGCAACTTTGCAACTGTGCCATTGTTCTCAAATGAACACACAATCTAAACAACAAAATTCCTCCCAAACATAACAGAGGATTCACTTAGGCGTTTCACTGGAATAAAATATCCACACAGGTATAGAGAATCTGATAACTGTCAATGTGTGGGCTTGTTGACTGATGAGTACAATGGAGCTACGTTTCCACAATGTCTTGCTTATCATTGTAATTAAGTAACCATCAAGGAACAATCATGGGCCTGTATCGTGAAGCAAGATGTGTTGGTTAGCTCGATAACTCATCAAATTTAAGATACCCCAGTTTAAATGGACTTTATCTGCGCTCAAATTAGATTTAGCCCAGACTACCTTAAATCTGTTATCCAACTAAGCAAGAAATCCTGCTTTATGATACAGACTGGCCTTCCAAAGCAACACAGCACTGATGGTGTTACACTAACACTGTGGTCTGGGTAATTTAATTAACGTAACCACAAAAGGTCAAAAATGCAGATAAATTAGTACATGCCTTTGTAACTTCCAGACTGGAGTACTGTAACGCCCTCCTTTCCTTTCTGGCTGCCCGTCTGGATCCTTACATAAACTTCAGCTGATACAGAATGCAGCAGCCAGAGTTCTAACAAACACTAAAAAATTTGATCGCATTACACCTTGTATCTTATCCTCCCTGCTATTGACCTCTAAAGCAATGAATGGCCTTGCACCAGAATACCTTAGTGACCTGCTGACCTCATACAACCCTCCGCGCTTGCTTCATTCTCAAGGCACAGGATATCTCCTAGTACCCAGGGTAGAAAGAGCTACGGCAGGCTGCAGAGCTTTCTCCTATAGAGCTGGTCTTCCTCCCGATGTGCGGGTTTCAGGCTCACTCAATATTCAAGTCTAGACTAAAAACACACCTGTTTAGTTTAGCGTATAGGGACACTAGTTCTAGCTCTAGCTAACTCCTCACTCTCAGTTAGATCTATAGTGTGAGGTGTAGAGCTGGGTGGGGATCGGTGCCATTGGCTTTGGATAAACTGGACTGTCAGTGCTGCCACTCTAGCTTCACAATCCCTTGTGGAACTGGAGTGCTGACACTTCAGGGACTCCCCATGCCGGCATTCCCACGTGCCTCTCCCTCCTACTTATGCTGCCATTGACATATCTGCCAGAGCTTGCACTTTGCACTTCATATTGCACTCACCTACCTGTTAGCACTGCCTATAGTTTCCCCTGCTTTGACTAACTGCACATTTAATTTCCCCTACTCCTCCAGGCGGATGTCGCCTGGAGACCTCAATCTATCAAGATGTCCAGCACACCCTGCTACATGTGACGTTGCCACTACCCATGACGTCCCTGCATCCAGCTCACCGTTCTGCCTGTGTCATCTTCCATGTGTGACTCGCTGCCTTATTTCTGGTTGCCTGGCGATTGGAAGGAGAGTCGGCACCGGCTTGTCATCACCTCCCTGCTCCCCGGTTGTGTCTCAAATCTTATGATTTGGATAGTATGACTTGGCACTTAACCGTCTCTCCTATTTGACTCTCACTGCCACCCCCTGGAGGCCGGGCTCCCCCTTTGAGTCTGGTCCCTCCCAAGGTTTCTTCCTTGCCACTGTCGCCTATGGCTTACTCAATGGGGCATTTGGGTGGGGATGCTGTAAAGCGCTTTGAGGCGATGTAATGTTGTGATAATGACTATACTAAAATTAATTTGTTTGTTGTTTGTTGTCAAAGTGAACCATTTTTTAAATTCAGTATGTTGAAACTTGCTACTTGTCAACACCGTCAAACAGTGGCTCAGTAAAATAAGCTTGAGGAGCCTGCAATGTCCAACCCTAACTGTTTCTAAGACATACATTAGACTGCTGACATGCTAGAGATGATAACTACCTTTTGTAATCTGAGGAGATAATGATTTCATCAGAAAAGTTCACAAATCAATGACAAATCTTAAACATGACGCAATCGAACATAAATAAATGACATAAGACACTAAAACGACAAAAAGACATACAAAGTAACACCGAGGACTTCACACTTTAAAAATCCTTATCTAGAAGTATAATCAAATCAAATGAATAAATTATTAAACAACCCTTTTATTAGATTTAAAAAGTGCTTCTTCTCATTGTCTATAAATAAGAATCAGTACATACGCATAAAAGTGACAGACAGGAAAGATTAGGATTCCGCCATTACAAATAAAAATCACCACAAACATTTCAGACACTATAAACACACAATAATCGGCATAAAATCGGTCTTGCAATAATCATCTTATAATAAAGAGGTTTATACAGGTCAAATACCACATATAATTTACATGACCTGGTGCATTTAACATATTAACACATTTGGATAAACTGAACTGTCAAATTATGGGTATTGGCAGTCATATTGCACAACATGCTTTTAACCTGGTTCAGCAGGCATGTAGTACAGTGGAAAGGTACTCCTCATATTAGCCTCTTCACCCCTATGATTTTGATGTTACTGCAAGACCTCTGCTGGAGTAGAGAGGCTACAGGACACACGTGAAGATGGTTACTTACATTCACTTCTGTGATGGCGATGTCAACGACGCTACCAACAACGATTAAGGCATCGAAAGTGTTCCATGCATCAGCGAAATAGTGCTGTCAGGGTTAAGCCACGGAACAAGAGGATGAGAGAAAGGAAGAGAGAGGCAGCAGGGAAAGGAAAAGAGAACAGGAAATCAAAAACCAGGCAGGAATTTAGTGAACGTTGATGCATCTGTGAAAACGGCTACATTCTCTCAAGAATGAGGCAAAAAGACTCAGGAGTAGATTTCTGGCATGGATGTAGGGATGGGAAGTGACCCCTCACAGACACAGTCCTCCCAATACCTCACATCTTCAGTCAGATGGCCTGTACGCTGGCAGAGGAGCAAAAACACAAGGTTTCCAGTAACATAGCAGAACACTGTTTTGGATGGGGGTGAGACAGGTGGAGGAACCAGGTGGAGGGTGGTTGACTGACCTCATTGAGCAGAGTGTACGCTATGCTGCCAATCACCACCAACATGTCAAATACATTTCAGATGCTAACAAAATATTGACAAAGTATGTGTGTGTGTGTGTGTGTGGGGGGGGGGGGGCAGGACATCATGGAACAGAAAACGGAAGCAGGGAGGAATATTTGGCAGAGCATCAATTCACTTTCCACGAATCCACAGTAATTCTTCCCAATATTTGCTTTTTGTAAGAACTTTTTTAATGCTTAAAGAAAGTGTAAAACCTTAATAAACACTGACAGAGAACGAAAAGAATACAGTCATCGGAAGAATTGCTGGCAACTTTCATGAAAATGAGTAACGTAAATATACACATAATGATTTGAATGTTCTGCTGAAACACTTTTGAAATCTGTATACTTTTATCATTGTTTTGTTAAAACATTTTGAGTAATTCAGTAATACAATAATGTTCGTTCTGTTGGTTTTTTTTTTAGGTTTGCGTGCGTGCATGTGTGTGTCTGTGTGTGTGTGTCTGTCTGTCTGTGTGTTTGTGTGTGTTTGTGTGTGTCTGTCTGTGTGTGTGTCTGTATGTGTCTGTGTGTTTGTGTGTGCTGTCCGACTTGTGTAGGTTGATGACCATCTGCCTCTTTACATCAGATTTTTTAATATTTTTGTAGGCCCAGCCTTCGGTCACTCAGAGCCACTGGATGCAAGCACCACCAAAAATCTAATTTTTCCGCTAAAATCAGCAGTAATTTTGCCCTCAACATACTTGGAGAAAACTAATTAGTAAGGCAATAAGGCAAACCTGACCATTGAGATAAACTGAAAGAGTTCATGGGTTACAATTTCATACAGAAATTAAACAGAAATGCATTAGAATGGGTGCTGTTTGACTGTAATTGTAATTGTGTTTGACTTGCCCGGGCAAGTACGACGTCAGTAGTCGTTGCCTGAAAAATGCTCAATCGTCAGTTACAGTGGATATAAAAAGAGCACAATTATGCAACCAGCTTGATTTTTTTTTAATAATTTGTTTATTTTTCATTTGAATTGTACAGGCTGTAGGCCGCATTAAAAGTGGGAAAAGTTTTTAAATGATTTATTGTGGTCTAATTTTTTTACATCAGAAAAACCAGGCATTTTCTGGGGTTTGTAAACTTTTTATATCCACTGTAGTTACTAGTTCCAGGCATGTTCTGGGCTTGTCTGGGCAAGAATGATCTGCTGCATGCTCATATTAATAAGCCCAATATCAATAAGTCATACTATGATTCACACTTTTCAGCAAGCATGTTTTAATCACCGCCAGTATCAAGCAGGACATCGCTTCAGACAGTTCCCAAACAGCCGCCCAAATTCGACAAGCCAAAGCACATCACTGCATGGCAGATCTGGCTGGACCAGAATCACATGTCCTGTTTCGCACTCTTGATATTCATGACGAACGGCTGGGAAATTCAGTGAACAAGCGGTCTGAAGATCCAGACTTTTGTACTGCGGAACACTTTGTCAGTACAGTGAAGGTGATTAATGAGACAGCTGTGCGAGGCGTCAAACTAATAACTGACTTCCCCACATGAATTACTACAGATTCCGTGCAGCATGGTGCCCTTCTGCAAGAAGCTAAACAGTTTTTACAAACGTTATCCTGACTATCTGAAAAAGATACTGAATGCTTGATTGTTTGTAATCCCACTAAACTATATCAAACTGCCCAGGCTTGTTACTTTAACAAGCTGTATTGTATTACACTTATGCTAGTATTAAAATGCACGTGCTGAATAAATGTCTTTTTATTAGTGTATCTTTGCTGAGTGTGAAAACATCAAAGAGTAGTAGTTGTAATAAAAAAAAACTTGTGCCAAAAAATAGCTAATTTTACGAAACACAGAGCTTTATATATTCAACGGCTTTGAGTGACCCCAGAATAGGCGTACTAAAATAGTTTTAAAATATTTTCTAATCAAGCACATTTAAATTCATGGGAAAAACTTCAATTTGTAAAGTTCCGGACTTTAGGTTTTTCTGCACAACCATACCGACGTGCGTTCCACTTCCATTCTCCAGACGTGGCTGTCTATCTGCTGCAGCCAGGTGTTACGTAGGCGTCCCCTTGGCCTGGTCCAGCCGCTCAGGTCCTCAGCAAGGAGGATCCTGTGAGCCAGTTCACCCTCAGGGAATCACACCACAGGGCTGTGCGGCTGGACCTGATGCTCCCACACATGCAGGAAATGTGCCTCATTCGAGACTCCCTGAGCAACCGCGGTACCCAAGAATTCTCTGAAGACACACGGTACCAAAGGAGTCCAGTGTTCATATCAGGTCACTGGATAGTGTCCATGTCTCGCAGCCATACAGCAAGAGAGGACTCTAAAGAATTGGTCAATATGGGCACTGTTTATTTTATGAATCATTTTTCTCAATTTTTATGTAGGGTGCCAGTAATTCTCAAGATGACTGTATGTGATACACACAGTGAAATCCCGCTTCTCTGTCTCTTTTGCCAGATTATGTTGTTTTATACTTCTAAAAAACTCAGATTATTATTCAAGATATTGCCTGCTGCATGCTCATATTAATAAGCCCAATATCAATAAGTGATACTATGATTCACATTGTACCTATTAGACTTTGCTGAAGATAATCCATGACCAAAAGATACAGTAGAGCAAAGCTCAACATCTTAACATAACATACATCAAGGCTCAGCACACTGGCACCAAGAACAAACACAGTGACCACATACCCTTGGTTTAAAGGCAATTAACTTGAGAGCCATCTCCACCGTGAAGACGCCGGTGAAGACCATATTGAGAATGTCCATGGCATAGTTAAAATGAGGGGACTGGCCATGGTGCTGAATTGGAAGGAAAAAATAAGAATGACTTTAGGTGATGCACAGGTGAGATCATGTGTGAAGGATAACTATCTGCCAAAAGCAGGAGTCATTGTTCCACCAAACATCTCTATTCTGAAAGCATTCATTTGGAGATACCGCAAAAAGATATGTCAGCCTGGCAGTCGAGAGAGCATTTTTTTGACACAGATGACAGCAACCGGATATCAGTTAACATGGGTAACTAGAGGCATGTCAACTGTACAGGAAGATGGAAGGAGACCTCACCTGTATGGCGAGGCAGAGTGTGTTCAGGATGATGAGCACAAACATGACGTACTCGAAGCCGGTGGAGTTTACCACATACCAGAACTTGTACTGGTATGGGTTCTTGGGAATATATCTCCGCAGTGGACGTGCCTTCAGGGCGTACTCCACACACTGCCGCTGTAGAACCGGTAAACATGAAGAACCCAACCCGTCATGGGGCTGGCCCTCACTCACACTAGGTATACCAAACACTTTTTAAAACTGTTCCATATATTCAGATCCCATCGATGCCTGATCCCAGCCATTCTGCCTGAACACTTCACTTGAAGCTCACATCTATAATGTATAACCTACACCTGTCTCCTTCACTGCTACACCCTGCTCCATTCACAACACACCATTGAACTGAATCTATATTGCTTGCACTTTACATGCACTTACAGACACTGTAGATTGTGTCTGTAAATAAGATGTATTTTATATTGTATTTAATCTGTACTGTTTTGTTCTATTGTATCGTAATGTACCAGAGAGACACCAACTGCTGGAAACAAATTCCTTGTGGGTGCCACACACACACACTTGGTCAATAAACCTGATTCTGATTCTAATGTACTATAGATACCTTCATAATGCAATTTAATAGCTGGTATAAGAATTAATGAACTATTATAGCATCATCTTTTGACAGTCGTAAGACATTATAGTGTTGACTATATTACTTCATAAGCTCCAATGAAGCTCTCATATATAATGCACTATATATACCATCATAATGCATTTTAATGGTTTGTATAGGAGTGAAGGATGCATTAGTGCATTATAGACGAGAGTTTCATAAAGCATTTATAATATGTAATAAACATGGCTATAATGTGTTATGCCTTTTTATAGATATTCATAGCCATGTCTTCGGTGATGTGCACGAGGCTGCAGGCCCGCGATACACTAGAGTACAACGGCACTACTTCCCGTATGTTATTGCTTTTATACAACAGTTCATCGAGTAGCATTTATAAGGTAACAGTAACATGATACCGTATATATTGTTTACTTATTTAAACATTAACCGGCCTACGCAAAAAAAAAAGAAATATTTCCCGTCAGCGAAAGTGAGACTGGCTATCGCGTCCGAAAGTTCCGCATACCCGGAAAATAAAATCCATAACCGATATAATTTAGTGTTATCGTCGGTACCAGCTTATTAGCGGAATAACTTTGCATTGTAAATTTACTTCAAAGTCAATAACAGGAACATTTATTAAGCGATCCTTAAAAGGAAAGCGGTAAAACACCGTGCAAGAATAAACACACACTAAGCCTCTACGGAGACAAAAGTGGAAATAGCCAGTAGACACAGACTGCAACAAGTTATATTCCGGTTACTAATTTTCGGTTTGGAAGCTTATAAAAATTTAAAAGTTGCGTCAAAGGAAATCCAACAAAACGAATACTTATGAATCTTTACTCTCAATTTCGCCTACGTTCATTTTCGAAACAGGTGGAAATGCGGGCAGGTTCTCAAAAGTAGTGACGTGCGAATCACGAACGAACGTGCCTTTTCGAACGAATCTTTAAAGTAAATTGAACGAACCAATTCACTGGCCAAAATAATTTGAATCACTGTACACGCATGCGTGGAATGCCTGCTAAGCCTCTGTACCAGTGATGAGAAGGTTGCCTGTTCGAGACGGCCTTAGCACACTTGCGAGTCCTTGAGCCACAAGAGGTGGCTGCTCCTTGTGGCCAGCTTGCTGTCACCCACACCAATTGTTGGTGTGCACAATGTGACGAAACACAAGTATGAATTAGCACCTTGTGTTGACTTAGAGGTTTCTGTGTCTGCTAGCTACCTTATCTTAGCTTTTGATGTATGAGTATATACTTTATTAGTGCTGCAGCTTATCACTATGTTGAAGGACAAATATATTATTAACCCTCTAGCCAGACAATGTGCAACAAGCTGAAGTTGCCAAGGTTTGCTACAGAAGGAAGGGATTCGCCTGCGTTCACCAGAAGTTGACGGCTGGGTTTTAAAAAACCGAGTAGAGATGGTCACACCTCCATTATGTTCAGCAGAGAGACCAAACAGTACATGAGATGACTGATAACATCAGTCATGATCAGATGACAGATATCATCCAGGGGTGTGGATCTAGGGAGAAAACAATGACGGTGAATGGTTGAAGAAATGATGATGCTTAAGTGTCGAGATACTGTTACACCATAAGAAAATGTATAAAATTAGTATCAAACCGTATTGGACACACTCTTGCAGGGTGTCCAGCCTTGGTTGTAAACCTCGCTGTTCCATTAAAGACTGAATCTGAAGATCTACACAAGCGGCTCCTGACTATTGATTGGCGGGGAAGGAAAAACCAGAACAGCATGACTGTGGCTCAACATTCTTGGGGCAGGAGGGTGTCATTCGCAGTTATTTAGGACAGCTGGCGATGAAGACAGATAGACAAGGGGGATTCGTTTGTCTTCTGCGTTAGGAGAGAGTTAGGGCTGAGACTTCAGGAGAGTGGAGTACCGCGACTCCCTACTTCTTGGGAGATTAGTCTACTCCCTTCAGACTATAAGATAGCGCCTCGAACCCAGACCCCACGGGGGGGACGGGGGTGTGTCGCCTCCTGGCAAGTTAAGTAACATTTATATGCACGTATGTCTGTGTGGGTGTATTATATCCCTGAGTGAATGGCGGGGAGGGCAACGGGATAAAGAGGTAACTGTATTCGGTAATGGCGTTTCTCATTTGCTGTGTGTTTGCAGTGCTTATACAGTGTGCGGTCACTAAATGGTGTGCAGTGCCTCCTAAGAGGGTCGCAGGTGTGCCGTGGTTGATTGCGAGCTTAACTCAATGTGTGATATAATGGTTCACCAGTTCATTTGGTTCACATCATTCATTGAGGTTCACTGGGTCTTTCGGTCGTTCTCTGAGTCTATGGGTCCAACACTGACTATGTAGTGACATCTATTGGCCAGAATATGTGTTGCCACGAGTGAGGACCGGTTTGTACGCCAAAATATTGACTAATAAAACTATTATTAACGTGTGAATATTCAGTATATTTATTTGTAGCCTATAGTAATAAATAAAATTAAAAAAACTGTTGATGCTATATGTCAGGTTTAAATATATAGCCTGCCATAGTGTGTATATACTTGCGTGCACATACTTGTGTGCTAATTATAATGGGCTAAATTATAATAAATAATTAAAACGTTTGAATAAATAAACAAGATGTAACTTTTAAACTTTATTTTTTTTACATTACCAATGCCTAATGAGAAATTCGTGCTCCTTTGTACACGTTCTCAAAGGATGAGTCTGATTAGTCAGTGTTACGGAGGATCGTTATGGTGATTCGTTAGTGATATGGCAGAAACACTCCTGAGTGTCGGGTTTTAAACAGTCAGCATTTGTTGTGCATGCTTTTAATTTGGGGATACAAAGGTGAGAAAGCCCAAGACTACCTAATATCACAGGAGAAGTTTCATAAAACATCCATACATACTTATACACACATGTTGGTGAACCTATCTAAATGGGGATCATCCATTAATTTCTATGGGCAAAACCAAAATCCAAAAATGACAGCCTTAACCCCCACCTAGCCCTAATCTTAACCTTAAGTAACCAAACAAAATAGAAGTCTTTTTGAATTTTTAGTTTTTTGATTGCAGTGAACAATTAAAAATTTTTTAGATTATTCTTATGGGGACTGGAAAAATGGCCCTCGCAATGTAAGGTATACCTGGACTACACATACACACACACACACGCAAAAAAAACTACAGTTATTGTAGCAGCCAAACCTCTCTGTCCTCTCTGTTATATAATTCAAACAGATTCCTCAATCAGCAGCAACAGATAACTTGTGCCTGTCTTCTGCCCGGTATTTTACCACGAAGAGACAGAAAAATCCTTTCAAACCTGGTTCTTGTCCAGCTCACAGTTCTTGTACTCCTTCTCCCCCTGCTCCTGGAATGTGACGATGACAAAACCGACGAAGATGTTCATCATGAAGAAGGCAATGATGATAATGTAAATAATGAAGAAGATGGAGATCTCAATGCGGTAGTTGTAGATGGGGCCCAGGTTCTCTTGGTTGGAGTCAATAGCCTTGTAGAGCAGCCTTTTGAACAAGGAAACAGAGAACCAATGAGAGAGCAAAAGTGCAATGGCAGATTTTGAGCCAACCAACTGGGCGGGGGGGGGGGGGGGGAGGGGGATCTCAGCGTAAGGACAAGGTCTGACATAGCTGAAGAAAAATCTCTGATGTGTATAATTATGTTAAACGGGCAGAATGTGAGCTGACAAAGTGCTATGCAGGGCTCTAGTACAGAGTACAGCAGGTGTTGCATACAGGCAGTGTAGAGATCCTTACGCGGGCCACCCCTCGAAAGTGGACACAGTGAAGAGCGCCATCATGGCCATCAGGACGTTGTCAAAATTGAACTCGCTGTTATACCACACCCTCTCTCGCACGGCTGGCATATGAACTTCACCATCCTTGTACATAATATAGGTTCCCCTGTGAAGGACAGAAAGGCGTCAGGACAAGTCTGCAATTCTTGAATCCAACAGGCCACCATGTCTCATTTGGGCTTCACCATGTCTCACTGACCCAACCCACCACTCCTGGTTTGTACAGGAATCTACACTTCAATAAACCCCAACCCCATTTAAACTCCCTTCTCATTGCATTCTTTTAAATTTCTTCAGGTGACATAAAAGGCAGCTGATCAACTTTAGCCATTCACTCTGCAAAATTTTTCAGTGTACAAGAAATTAAAGTGCCGTGCAGTTCACAGGCTGGTTCTTTATCCTTCTCGCATCAGGTCATGTCTCATATGTATTCATTTTACCTTTATTTCTTTTTTTACAAGTTAAATCAAAGACGACACAACGCATACTCTGACACTAAGTAATGGCCAGACCCATTCTCAACTACAATTATTGTAACCAATAAATGATATACAATCATCTGTTATATAATTACTCACTTGCATTCCTCTGGACTAGATTTGGCCTCGTCAGTACATCGGTAAAACTTTCCCTGTGGGACGATAAACCACAGAAATAACTTGCATTCAAAAACAATCATACAGTTATCATTACATCAAATGGCCATATGCTCACTATTAGTAATAGGCTGATTTTGGTTGTGGGCAGAAGGTGCCAATACAGTTTACATGAAGTCGTTACCTTGAAGAGCTGCACACCTATGCATGCAAACATGAACTGCAGAAGCGTTGTGACGATCATGATGTTGCCAATAGTCCTGATGGCCACAAAAACACACTGGACCACGTGCTGTGGAGCAAGGGCAGCCAATGGGAGGCATTTAGAGTGAAGTACATTCACATTTATATATTTGGCAGGTACTTTTACACAAAGTGACGTAGAAGTGTGGCAGATAATACATACGAAGGACACAGTTGTCAAGAAACTAACTTAGATATTGCTAGGCTGAGCTTGAGTGGCCAGTGACAAGTGCAAGACAGTTGTGTGAACAAGAGCTATACAAACTCTGCCTAGAAAGTCACACCAGGAAAGATATACAAATAAATAAAAATGTAAGAGTAGCTAGTAAAAACTAAGGCTAAGACTGATATCTGAAACCAGAGCACCCAGAAATGGAGAGTAAAACCACTTCAATGGAACAGTCAAGAGGAATAATGAGCTGCTAAGCATCAGCACTTGCAGGTGAGGTTGGCCCATGTTTATAGGGGTACGATGTATAATGGGAAAAGAAGACATTGCGTACTCCAGATCTTATGAGAAGCACCATTAGCTTAGTTCAGATTAGCATTCGTTTTTTGTTTACTTCTATGTGTACTAGGAGCAAAAATACATCAAATTCTTTGTATGCATGCACGCTTGGCGAATGAAAATGATTTTGATTCTGATTACCTGTGTAAATTTCTCGAATTCTATAAATGAGGCCTGAGGAAAATCTCCTTACGCAAACACTATGCAGAGATGTGGCCCTTAATACAACCTGTGATATTAAGTGTGGCAACTCTCCCTACTTCTCAGTCATTCAGCAGTGAAATAACATACAGGGTCATCAACATGACATCATCTCAGTGACTTATGACGCAGCGTCCCCTGGATGATCACAAGGCTGACAATCCACAAGAAAATCATGACTGTTCCTCGGTTTGTAAGAGCAGTTGAGTGGAGGTACCTTGAGACCCTTGGCTCGATTAATGGCTCTGAGAGGCCTGAGCACTCTCAGCACTCGAAGGATCTTCACCACTGAGATGGCCGAGGACCTGAGCACCAAACACATCCAAGCATGGTTACCCACCCGGCACGCTCACGCACAATACCCACTTTTCATGTACCTTCCATGCCTGTTTACACTTCGCAGAAACACAATGCAAAGGAAACAAACACCTACGAAGCATCGGCTTCAGGGAGATACTTACTGAATGCCAAAAGACACCAAGGAAACTCCCACAACTAGAAGATCCAGTAGGTTGAAATAATTCCTGCAGAATGCACCCTTATGCAGGAATGCCCCAAACGCAGTCATCTGAGCAAGAGTGGGAGGGAGAGTGCAGATGATAAAGAACTAAAAGCAGGTTCTCATGGGCAAATTATACTCGCAACATTCAAATGCGATAATGGGTGACAGGAGCCGGAGGGCACGATTAAGACAGCAGGTCAACTATTTGCAGTTTCACGTTAACACAGTAGTGAATCATTCATCTCCAACTTAACATTAATGAAACAGCCAGTGACTTATTTGACAGTGTGCTATTCAATGCAGCTCCTGGCCCCTTGATAAGAGTGTCAAGTCTGCACAAGACAAATTCCAGCTACACAACAGCAATCAAGCCACCAGAATGATGGAAAGACAAATACAATATATATATCCTCCGGGATAGGCTCCGGACCCCCCGCGACCCAGTAGGATAAGCGGTTTAGAAAATGGATGGATGGATGGATGGAGATATATATATACATATCTCCATCCATCCATCCATTTTCTAAACCGCTTATCCTACTGGGTCGCGGGGGGTCCGGAGCCTATCCCGGAGGCAATGGGCACGAGGCAGAGAACAACCCAGGATGGGGGGCCAGCCCATCGCAGGGCACAATCACACACCAGTCACTCACACATGCACTCCTATGGACAATTTAGTAAAAAAATAAAAAATAAAAAAAAATATATATATATATAAAATAAACAAATAATCATATTCCCATAAATTATGTGGCTGGGGAGAATGTGGATGAGCCAAAGCAACATATGAGGGAAACAATTGCCACTTTAAATACAAATTGTCTGGGAGCTTCGGGAAAAAGGTCACTTGCACAAGCACTTTCTGAAGAACAGTGGGAAATACAAAAGTCTGCCACACAGTTTGGTCTGTACTGTGGTAATACAAGCCAACACAAGCGTTTCAATTTGCCTGGAGGTTCTGCAATCTTTAGCCTGAACTAAGCCATCTAAAATCTGACAGCTTGGCTCTTAAAACTTAAAATGGCAAATACTTTAAATAATCCTTATACTAATGTGTTTCACCAATTTACCAATTTTAAAAAACACAATATGTGAAACCCCCGCGACCCAGTAGGATAAGCGGTTTGGAAAATGGATGGATGGACAATATTTGAAACTAGCTTGATTATTTGTTTGTTATGTTCTTAATTGCTTTACGCTTTACAGTAACTGTGCCTTAATAATGCCTTCATAATGCATTCAGAGAACATTCATAAGTAGCATGTAAGTATATTTTAACATCCTAACATACCTTAATAGCTTTAATATACATTAATAACAAACTTTATATGATTATATAATTGTGGCCCTATCAGATCTGGCCTCCTAATCATCCCCTCTATCTAACTGGTGAATTCTCTCCTGCCACTTCATCACCTTAGCTACTGTGTAGTAAGCATACTGGTGCAGAATGGCTGCAGTCACATCATCCAGGTGGGGGCTACACAGCGGTGGGTGGTTGAAGTGGCTCCCCATTAGTTCTGTAAAGCACTTTGGGTGACTTGAAAAGCGCTATACAAATGTATAACATTCATTCATATTGTCATATAATGTTTGTTATTAATGTATATTAAAGCTGTTATAGTATGTTATGGTATAATTACATGCTACAGAATATTCTATGGGTGCATAATGAATGCGTTATAAAGGAGCAGTTAATGAAAAGCATTACGGAATTTTGTTACTCTGTTACTTAAGGGACATCTCTGCCTTAAGGTTTCAGCCAGTCAGTGTTTGAAAGAAGAGTCGTGATTCAAGGAAACATACAAAGCAATGGTCTGCAATGGCAGGCTGGCCTTCACGAAACTATCAGACAGAAATACTATCAAACACTTACTACACGCTTATGTGTGATCGGGGTTACTGCACACGCAAGCGTCGCGTCACGTCACACCTGACAGAGCGCGGCTTACCTTCAGCAAGATCTCAACGGTGAATATGGTCGTAAAAGCGTAGTCAAAATAACCAAGAATCTGTGAAAGGAACACAAACATTTAGCGGTCCTGAGAAAACACCTACAGAGGGTGAGCCCCATCAGCAGATTTACTGGTAGGTGTGTGGTTAAGGGAAATCAAGTGTATGTATGTATGCCAAAGATTAACCTGGGAATTTTTTTCTACCCCTTAGTTTATAATTTATTGTTTGCACGTTCTGTCCATATTCACACTGATTTTCTCCAGGTATTGCAGGTTCCTTCCAAAAGCCAAAGATACACAGTTGGTGTATTTAAGTTTAGGGTGGTCTGCAACTGAGCGCCCTGATTTGGACAGGCACCCGTCCAGTGCATCCCCTGCCTTTCGGGCCCTAATACCTGGGACAGGCTCCAGACGCACTGCCATTTATAGAGGATGGATGGACGATGTCAACACAGAAGAACGAGTAAGTGAACTTTGTGAAGCAAGGTGCCCACATGAAACTGACCAATGGAAATATACAGGCAGGTTGAAATTTGCCGGAAGCGGCACAGTTAAATTACAGAACTTTAAATTCCTGTCAGGGTCAGCTCCTGTTGTTCCACTCTGTGTCCCTTCTCCATTTGGCCAGCAGGCGTTGCTGGTCATCTCCTCCTTCCTGTTGTCAGTCTTTGAGTTTTCTCCCGCTCCCTGTCAATCATATGGCTCAACTCGTTGAGCATGCGGTTGCTTGTGAATCCCTCTGTCCTGTGTTCGAATCCTGCCTCCTCTGTTTTCGTATTTTGTTCCCTAGTGTTTCATTTGTGTGAGTTTTCTTGATCCTGTGTCTTGCGATTTGTATTTGGTTTTGGAAGCTCCCCAGACCTTAATCCCACTGAGAACTTGTGGTTAATCCTCAAGAGGCGGGTGGACAAACAAAAACCCACAAATTCTGACAAACTGCAAGCATTGATTATGGAAGAATGGGCTTCCATCAGTCAGGATCTGGCCCAGAACTTGATTGATAGCAGTGAGGGCGAATCGCAGAGGTCTTGGAAAAGAAGGGCCAACACTGCAAATACTGACTCTTTGCATAAACTTAATGAAATTGTCAATAAAAAAGGATTTATGAAATCCTTGTAATTAAACGTCAGTATACCATAGAAACATCTGACAAAAAGATTTGCAACACTGAAGCAGCAAGCTTTGTGAAAACTCATAACTGGACTGAATAACTGGACCCTGTTAGTGGCTGCTATATGGCTGTACAGTTAATAACGATACCCATCAAACCACCCATGCATTTTCCATAAACACTTGACCTAGTACAGTCCCAGTGAGCCTGGAACCTGTCGCAGGAAGAACAGGGGCCCAAAGCAGGCGGGGAGACCCAGGATGACTAGAACAGAACCGAAAAGAGATACTTGTCATGTGCGTCACATGGGAGCAACACAAATATAAAGGTGCACAAGCAAAGGGCAGTTTAGATCCCAATTTGCCTATAACCAGATGTTTCTTTAAGTGTGAAGTGAAAAAGCGAAGTCGGGCACAAACACGGGGAGAAAATGCAAAATCACAGTCATGCCCCCGGGTGTGAGGTCACCAGGACACCGCACCAGAACAGCAGTGTAACGTCAGCTACCATAAGATTCTGAGGACAGAATTCTCCAGGTGGACCACTTACGATGTTCCTGGCGGAGGAGCTGCGTATTGGGTCTTCAGCAGCGAGTGACACAGAGCTGAGCATGATGAACACTAAGATCAGGTTGGTAAATATCTGATGGTTTATCAGCCTGTAGCATGCCACCCGAATTCTGAACAATACAAAAATAAGCAAGAGTTTAGTGGAAATTCAGAAATTTAGAGAAACTGTAATATCTATGCTAACTATCTGTGTATTATAGAGTTGTTGTGTGAGTTAGTGCTGATGTGTGGAAACCTGCATATGTGTGCACATTTGTGGGGGTCTATGACTCATTTCAATTTATTTACACTATTTAATAGACTCCTGGGCAAAATAATTAGCCAAACCCAAAACTCCAAAACATTGAACTTCTAATGATCTCAAAAGCAAATAATTGGTCCGGAAATTAGCATGGATTAAACAAATACACAAGTTAACTTGACTTTTCCATTTGATTTCCTCAAATGATCCTTTAAAAGTCTTGTTGGTAAACTTGTGAACAGCCTTTTACAGAACGAATGTTTTTCAAGGCTTCAAACAGTTGAGTAGTTGAAATGCGTTTCCTGGTTAACCCTCTGAGGACTAGGGGCAGGGACTGGGACACTCTCACTGACTGGGGCATGGTCACACATTTCATTCAATATGGCAAATAAATTATGTCATATATACTTGTTTTGACATTGCACTCAATTTTGATGTACTTTGTAAATATGTCAGATTTATGTGAAGTTTGTAATTTGACATCAAAGTATAGACATTGCAAAATGTCTATGCAGAAACATTTGCAGAAACATTATAAAAGTACATAGTAAGCAATGGTGTTTTGATCCCAGATATCTGATCACCAAAGACTTGGCTACATGAAGATGACTGGTGTACTTGCAGCATTCAGTTGGATAAATAAATACAAAAAAGCTAACTCATGTCACTATTTCTGGGCTCCTTTCATTGAATATGTAGCAGCTTTCATATGTATGCATGAGCCATTCACACCTGGCTACACACCCCCCCCCCCCTTTTATGGCGCTGATGGGGATGTATCTGGATCGCGGTTCACCGTTGCGTTGTTCATCAAATTACCACGCGAATGCGATTTAATATGCGGAAATGCAGCTATTTTGAATGCGAACAGCGATCTTCAGGTGAGGGCGGCACTACATGCCCCCAATGCAGGTGCAACAAAGTGAGGTGACATGGTTGACTATTTAACTTAGTTTTAAAAACTTTAATACTTCCGATAATGGATGTTTGGAAAAGAAGACAGTTTACAGATTCAGTCAGCGTTCTTCATGTTTCTACAATAAGATTTCAGCGAGTTATGAACTGAAATAGACGAGAAAGACACGCGGCATCGGCCCTCGTCCCCAGAGGGTTAAGGGGCCCAGCAGAGAAATTATCACTCTGCTGCCCTCAAGATTTGAGCCCACAGTCATCTGGACACAGGCAAAGATCCCCAATCCACTGGCTACACACCACCTTGCAGGTGGGTTTGCACCAGTGTGCGATGAGCAGTGTTTTTCCATGTCTGCCAAACTACTTACACGCATTCTGGTGTCTGTATTGATGTGCGTGTGCCGTAAACTCACGGGTTAGTGCTGCTCAGAACAAAGAAGGCGCTGCCTTCAGGAATGGGAGGGACCTTCTCCCTAAGGCTCGGATCTGAGAGTCTCTGCGGCCGTGGGACAACTGGAAGTTCAGGGTCCTCCTCATCTTCGTCTCCTGCGCAGAGACCCAGTCACCCTCAGGACAGCGATGCCATCTTACACACTGAGCACAAAAAACCCAGAATGGTTTCTTTACCTGGCTTGTTTCTGGAGGAGTAGGAGTCCCGCTCATCGAAACCCTCCAATGGCATCTGTGTCAGTGATATCACAGGTTAGCTCTCACAGAAACCCTCTACCCATCACAGCAGAACATCCATCTGGATCACTCACTCTACCAACTGGCAAACAAAAACTCCAAGGCATCAATGAGGCATTTGTAGTAACTATTTCAAATGGACAGGCATGGTTGTGGACAATGTTCTGGACCTCCACTGTGAAGATAAGTGCAAGAGTGCATGGGGAAATGTCAGTAAATGGGCATCACATCTAAGATACTACAGATGTCCATAATGAACATGGGGCACTGACACTACCAATGTCCATACTGAACAAGGGGCACTTACACTATGGCACTGACACTACTGAAGTATGAACATGGGGCACTGGCTCTACCGATGTCCATACTTAACAAGGGGCACTGACACTACCAATGTCCATATTAAACACAGGGCACTGACACTACTGATGTCCATACTATACACTGGACATGGGGCACTGACACTACCAATGTCCATACTGAACAAGGGGCACTTACACTATGGCACTGACACTACTGAAGTATGAACATGGGGCACTGGCTCTACCGATGTCCATACTTAATAAGGGGCACTGACACTACAGATGTCCATACTGGACATGGGGCACTGACACTATCCATATCCGTGTCCATACTGAACACCACACAAACAGTTACCTTGGCATCTCTGTCTTCCATTTTCTCATCATCTGTCTTATCTATGCTGCCGCTTCTGTCGAAAGAATGAAACACACTGACATTCAGGACAATATCTTCCCCTCACTTTCACCAGTCAGGTCTGAGATGACGCAAACAGACCTTGCTGTTTGGACATGGCTCATTTACCTGACGTTCTTCCTCCTTTCTTTTTCCTCTTCCTCCTCCTTCTGGGCTGAATTCAGACTTTCGGCATCTGCTAAGTTGTCCACAGCAATAGCCAAGAAGACATTGAGCAGGATGTCTGATTTAAACAGCTTTATTAAGAAAAATTATTTTTCCGTGCATAGGCAACGCATCATATTTATCGCTTCCTATAGCGACCGTTCACAGTTTTTAATTTTTCATTCCATCTACCAATAAACTGTGAAAAAGACTGTATTGTTGATACTTTTCTTGCATTTCAAACTGCCTTTCCATAGTTATGGGTGTGGGGACTGATGGACCATTGACAGAATGCAAACACCTACAGGTGTGGGGACACCTATCTCATCAACATTCATTGTGTAGGCGACTAACTTTGAGAAAAAGAGTGTCACTCCAAAGTTCTAACACTTTAGTTTTAAAATTTCAGAATGTCTCATTCACCTATGTGTAGCCAACCCCTGTGTCTATAAGCTTCAGAGTTAAAATGTCTTGGCTAGAAATGTTTATAATGTGATTTTTTTTTTTTTGACAATTTCTCAGCATGTCTGAAAATAGGTTTTTGAGAAGTACATCTTTAAAGTTGACTTTAACAAAAACTAGAATAACAACATTCTAAGTGGTTATTAAGGTTATTGGTGCTGAGTTTGTGCTGAATAAAAGCACATGTAACACTTTGGGATGAATGTTTTTAGATGGGTGAAATATTGTAAAATGTCAAGGCATGTCAGACTACCCTGACAGTGGCTGAGAGGCCTCAGACTCCAGAGGGTTAATTTTGCAGCCAAATATAATATGGGGGTATTTTCCCTCAAAATACATCTGAAAATGTAGCGTCGTCTTGTATTTGGGGTCTAGAAAGAAAGGGGATAGGTGCCGCCAAATACAGTACTTTGTAACAAGCGACTTATCGTAATATAGATGCCCTATGCGGCAGTCTGGGTAGCACAGAGAAACAGACTGGGGTGACAGACAGAAAGCACACAGGCAGCATGACCAGCAACAGCTGCTGGCCGAACAGAGAAGAGACATGAAGGACGTGGTTGGATGGAACCTACCCTAACATGTCAAAGTATGATAATACCTTGTTTAATTTCTGAAATAAAGTTTGTGAAGGGAAACCAGGGAAAATAGAAGGGAATTTTACTGTGAAAAATTTTGTTCTTAAGCTTTATGTTACTTATTGTTGTTCTTTAACGTTGTAGCCAGCTGGCAAAGATTATGACTTTGTGAATTTTTTTCCCCTCATTCCTCTCATCTCAAGAAGTGGTAAGTGCACGCTGACTTAATGAAACTAATGGTACCTTATTTGTTTTTGCTCACAAGACACTAATTGCCCAGTTGTGCTTTCGAAACCTCATATTTGTGTGCAATACAGCTTGATTGTTTGTCCTGTTGCGGATGGAAGAAGCAGAACCCAAACCACAGGCTGAATGCAGACGGCCATAATCGAGAAGGATACAGTTTCCACAGATGAACAGAATGATGAAGTATATACAGACTATCATCCCAGAAGAGGCGGGACCGCCATATGCCATTATTCCATCGTACATGACGGCATTCCAGTCTTCACCTGTTAAAATCTGGCCACAATGCCACAGATTATTAAGAAGTACAATGTCGCCCCCCATCCCTGCCATAACACTTATAAAGACAATGCGCATTACTATAAACATCCATGGACAGTCCTCTTAATCTATAGGCCTCTCACTTTGTTTTTGCATTGTGTTTGTATCTGTGCAATTTCTGTTTCTTTGGCATTGCATGCAAACAAATTTCCCCTAGATATCAAGCAAGTGTATCCGTTTATGCATCCTTAGTGGCATTCTTATGTCATTAGCCACTTAAAGAAGGGGATTCGTTCTGAAAAATGCGTTGTTAGGCAATTTTGCCAGTATGCGGACGCATAGCCTGAATCAGTGTTTTTCAACCACAACACATCATTTGATAACCACTGTTTTATGGAAAATGTGCCGTGGCAGAGAAAAGGTGGGGAAACATTGGCCTGTCAATTAAAAAGTATCGTAAATACACAAACCTTTAATATAATTCTCTATTATTATCAAGCTTTATGTACTGTAAATAACTGTATGTGCTACACTCACATCACACCTGAGTAACATGTTGGTCTATGATGTTCTGACGACTAAGACATCGCTAGGCGACAGGAATTCTTCTATGGGACCACCGTGGTAAATGTGGCCCATCGTTGACCGGAACACGGTTACGCGGCACATCAGCGTACCTGGAACACGGTTACGCGGCACATCAAAGTACCTGGAACACGGTTACGCGGCACATCAGCGTACCTGGAACACGGTGAGGAGGGACTGGGGGAAGTTGTCGAAGTTGCTCCGCTTGGTCTGAGTTTCATCGAAGTTGAACTTGCCACCGAAGAGCTGCATGCCCAGCAGGGAGAAGATGATGATGAAGAGGAAGAGCAGCAGCAGCAGGGAGGCGATGGACTTCATGGAGTTGAGGAGGGAGGCCACCAGGTTACTGAGAGAGGCCCAATGGCTGGGGGAGAGAGCGGAGGAGAGTTCGGGAGAGATGCCCAGGGCCCTGTGGCTGATACCTGGGAATGTGCTTTCATTCATGAACATAATTATTTCATAGACATAGGAGCATTTGTTAGAGATTAATAGTAAAAGACACCAAAGGGTGTCAGGAGGAAGTGACAGCACATATATGTACTACGTTTCATTTATAGCGCCTTGCAAGCACCCAAAGATGGTTATACAGTAACACCTTGACATTTGCATATTTTCTGCTTTTCCTAGTCAGGCCCGGGGGGGGGGGGGTTATTCACCCAAGTCACATAATATCATAATATATGAATATTACAGGTACATAATATTTGTTAGTGTTAAGCTTTTACAAAATATTTAATTTTAAAAGTCTTGGGTAGTTACGCATCTTGTCTCAGCAACCAGACTCAGTCACGTGTCAGATGTCTTTGTGACCATGGAATCTCGCGTTTCTTGCACCTCCATACTTTTCAGTGCCGTTAATTTTGCATGTTAATAATGTGTTTATAATAATTTCATTGTACATGCAGGGACATAATTAGGATGGTTTGTATATTATATAAAAAGGTCTTGATAGGAAATGACAAAGTAACTTCACATGCAAAGTGTTACCATACAATAGTGGTACAATAAGATTCCTTTAGAAATTGGTAACAAGTAGAGTTTTCACATTATTGCTCAGGAAAACGGACATAAACGTCGAGGGTAGCTTTGTCCAAGTGTCTGTAAATTTTCACATTTGCAGGGATCTCCTGCCCCTAACCATCGTGAAAGTGAAGGGGTTACTGTATAAGATTAGGGACAAAGAGAGAACACAGGTAGAATATACAGAGATTGTTAGATAACATACTATTTAATTTGACAATAGTGGGAAACATAAAAAATAAGCACATATTGAATATTCAGACAGCACAGCGTTACGTTATGCAGTGGAACGCGAACTAACCGTGTCACTTTGAAGATTCGCAGCAAACGCACGCAGCGGAACACAGAGATCCCCAGCGGGGACATGATCGCCATCTCCACCAGAATCGTTTCCGTGATGCCACCACAAACCACGAAGCAGTCAAAGCGATTGAAGAGGGACACAAAATAGGCCTGCAGGCCAAGGCTGTACATCTTCACCAGCATCTCACAGGTGAACATTGCAAGCAGCACCTTGTTGGCGACATCTGTAGGACAAGAATGTCATTACAACGACACTGAGGCTGCTTCTCCCCCACGGCGAGGCACCGGCCTTCCCCGTTTCACTCACCTTGCACCTCCGTGAGCCAGTCGGACTGGTTGTAGTGCTCAGAGGAGATGGTGAGCGTGTTGAGGAACACGAGGATGATCACCAGCCAATAGAAGGTCACCGACTTCACAGCTGCTCGGCACTTCCTGCGGCAGAACCGGTTCCAGCGACGCCAACGCCGGCTATAAGGTACAGAAATAGTCAGGAAGTTCTTTCAAATGGTTTTATACTGGAAACAGTGCTTCCATTAGATCACTGCGGTACCCTGAGTGACATGTAAGGACTGCAGGAGACCTCGACTTCATCTTAACTCGTCTGACACAATGTGAAATACTAAAAGGCTATAAAACAGGAGCTTCCCCGGCAACGTAGGAAACGAAGCATCCTCTCATACGGAAATGGTTACCATACGTCCGGGTTTCCCCAGACATGCCCAAGGGCATCCGGGCGTTTTTCCCAAAAGGTGCCTATCTGTCCTGGTTTAGTGCTGTGACCCGTATGGCCCAGTGATGCAAATTACAGTGAAGTTAAACAACGTAAGAGAAATGCACCAATTTTCAATATACGGCAGCCACTCATCATCATCACACGGTGTTTGCAAGGCTCACGCACACGTTTACTTTAAGAATTAAACAGTATGGTCATCCCTACGTGTCACGCTGCTCACAGGTGACGTCAGCTTCCAGAAACCATTTTTTTTGTGTGTGTGAACAGCGAACTGCACTGTTTGCTTGAATTTTAACTTTAGCATTTTCTAACTTTTGTTGAAAAAGACTTGTACACACATATATTGTGTCAATTGTGTGCAGATCGTAAAACGACAGTTAACTGTAAGGTCACCATACGTCCAGGTTTTCCCAGACACAAATTTTCATGTAACAGGATGGCCAGGGAAAACTCATTAATGTTTATGAGAGAAGCCCTACCTGATTGCTCAGTGAATGTAAAAACTCATTAATATTCTGATCTGGACACGTCCTCAGTTTCATCTCACCAAGTATGGCAAACCTACATATGGCCAGAGTACAATGCACTGTACGGTGTCAGAGAGACTGTCAGGCTGGAATCCTTATCATCCATCCATCCATCCATCCATCCTGTTTCTGTACCCGCTTGTCCTATTCAGGGTCGTGGAGGTACAGAGCCAATCTTGGAAGCTATGGGAGCAAGTGAGGGAATAACCCAGTGCTGTGGTTTTCCTATAAGTACCAACCGAAGAGTAACTGTGGGAAGAAGAAACATCTGACTCTACACGATACGAATAAATGGTGAAAAATGACTGTGGTCTCGCGACGGTGAAATGAGCAGGCAGGCCACTGCACAAGCATGACGGCATGACCTTTAGTCACTAGTTACAAATGACGACATCAGGCACTCCAGTGGTGAAATGGGCAGAATGGGATTCCCACATGCGCCCGGGTCAGGCGAGGGTCACCGATCATGAACACAAAACAGACGTACTGACCTGAAGTTTGACTTTGCTATTTTTTGACTGTAAAAATCAAAAAATAATACAGTTACAGACAAGTTACAGAGCGACACGTCTAAACTGAGATATGCAAAATATATATCCGAACGGGAAAATGTGAACTTCCACATAAACAGATGATTATTTATAAACGTAACTCAATATACATACTGTACAGCTGAAGAACACAGAAGGAAAAATACGTAACTAAAGTGTAATCTGAGAATGCAGATCAGACCCAGTACAAACAGTGTTAAAAACAGAGACAAACACAAACTTCTTTTGAAAATATTACCTGAGATCTATTACTTTAAGGAATTTAGGAACTATTTTAATATGCAGCCAGTGTCATTTCATTAGGTACAACTGCTCATTAACACAAACAACACGCTATAGCCCAATCAATGAGTCATGTGGCTGAAACAGAATATATACAGCATGCTGACAAAAATCACGCAGACGATTCAAGGGGCTCAGACTAGAGTAGCATGAGACACAGTCAGAAGCATGATTTGGAGGTTTTTCTGACTCCTGGTGCCAGACGTGGTGGGTCCCGCCACCTCAGAAGCAGCTGCCCTCCTGGGAATTATACACACGACTGTCTAGACTTTACAGGGAATGGCGGGTGGAAAAAAAACATCCAGTCAGGGGCAGCTGAGTGGCTGAAAACACCTTGTGAATGAGAGAGGTCAAGGGAGAAGGGCCAGGCTGGTCGACGCTAACGGGAAAAGATGAAATGCAAAAATTACAGCTCAGTGCCGCAGCGGCGTGTGTAGAAGCTTCTCTGAGCGCAGGAAGTAGCTCTAGAAACAAAAGGGGTCCTTCCTGGAACTACGTAGGTGCAGTACCTCAGTACTATAATAAATACCATAGTACCGGCCCGAGCTGTACCACCCTGTACATGACGGGGCTGTCCGTCTTAATCACAGAGCATGTTAATAGCTCTTGGTAATTTTAACTGCACTCTCCATAAGCATCCTTTCGGTTTTCTGTGCTTAAAGTGTGGAGTGCGGCGGGCGTGTGTGCAGGCCTACCAGAGGGGGGCACAGCAGCGTGCCTTGTCGTCCTCCCCGTTCGCATTCTCTGTGTTTGCCGACTCCGTCTCACTGGCGGGCATGCTCGCTGTGTCGACAAAGGGCATGCGGTTAGCCGTTAGCCTGAAGGCTACAAGGCCATGCTCCATTATTCTACAAACAATTACCAAAAGTAAAGGTGACGACATCTGCGCATAAGACTATTAAATTATATTAAAAAGCAATGTATATGTGGCAATTTCCGAAAATGTCTGAATGGCTCGACACCATTAGCATCTCTTAAGCGCTAAACCTTTTCCACCGTGAGCTATGCACTTATTTACCAATAATATTGCTGTCCTGATCAGATTTATAGTATGCATGGGGAAAAAACAGACACAATTATACTTATCAGTAAGGCCTGCTACAGGAAAGGCTCATGAGTCACCCCAGGCAAGCGGGAATCTCAGCACAGTCACAGGGCACACGGTTAACCGTTAGCTTGAATGGTTATGATGTTTCTGATAAGGAACAATGTAGCTCAAGTGACACAACTCATCACTAAACATAGAGTGCGAGGTAAAGTACAGCATGCCTATGTTCTCTGCTTGGTGCCTTGTTTGTGAATGATAATGGCCATATTTCATCTGCAGTCAGTAGTTTAACATTTATTTATTCAATTATTCCCAGCTGTAATTGGCACCGTTTTTAACAGAAACCCATAACAGGATTTATATTAGTCCACACACACATTTGAATTCTTCCACAAATAATAAAGGTATTCTTCTTCTTCTTTTTCTTCTTCTTCTTCCTTTTCTTCTTCCTCCTCTTCTTCTTCCTCTTCGTCTTCTTCTTCCTTTTCTTCTTCTTCCTCCTCCTCTTCTTCTTCCTCCTCTTCTTCTTCCTCTTCTTCTTCTTCACATGATCCCAAAATGGAATACGAATGAAAACATTTGCTCGGCCGGGCACCTGCTCCTTCATTCGTGACGGTTATTCAAAGATCCTGAACCGACCAGTAAGACTGACAAAGGAGAGATGCACAGAGGGAGAGGCGACGGCCAGGAACGAGGACAGCCAGGCCCCGCTGGAGCACTTCACCCAAAATGTGATTCATGCCAGCCCCGCTAGGCAGCTTGATGCTAATAAACAATGCAGCAATAGGCTGAGAGGTAGCTAGTATTTTACACAGGGCCCTGCATACAGTATGTTATCAGCTAGTGCACTCAGTGCCTGACTTCACTGTTTATACCATTTTATTTTTAGTGTGGCTTATTTAATCCCAGCATGCATTCAGAAAAAGGACCCAGAATATTTTTTCACACACGTTTCCACTCACAAAGATCTGTTTCTGCCCATTTTGAAAAAATAAATGAGCTTTGTTTGAGAGAGAAACATGGCTGACGACTGTATCAAAGTCACCGCGGTTTAATTCCTTAAAATGAGGAAAATGAGGGAAACTCATACAGAAACCGTGGAGAATGAAAAGGCTTCAACCCTTCCTGCTCAGCGCTCCTTAGAAACCGTCTCCGGCATGCAGGACGCATGAACTCACAGCCACCAACGACCTTAACTTGGGTTATGTGCTTAACTTAGCGTTTCAGAACATCATGGGTGTGTGAAATGCCACCAAGTGGAACAACAGTGTGTTCTTTTTCAGACAAAGGCAGCTTGAAGCGGCACATAATATTTTTCACCTAAAAACATATAACTAGTCAGCTTAATGATGGGGTCAAACTGATTGTGATATGAGTTGTTAGATATGAGGACCACTCCATCAATTACGGCTTGTAACAACAGAAGGACCAAAATAAAGGCGAAAAGGCCAAGCGGTCTATGTCCCAAGGCTCTTGTGATTACACACCTCCTCCCACAAAGCTTCATCTTTGAGGTTTCTGATTACATAAAGCGGATTTGGATTAAAACCTTCCTTTACAGGAATGCATTTATTTATTTAAAACACTTATACATTATTGGAACAAGAAATGCAGCAAATAACGGTGTGTCCCTTCTTACATAATAAACCATTTAAACATTTTAAAAAGGTTCTTTGCATGTAATAGCATAGATACATATAAAGAAAACTGTTATATCTTGTTTATTATTGTCTCTTAAATAATTTACAATAAGTGTTACAACATAATTAATAACCAGATCATTAACCATGCATAAACCCTTTATAAGGGTAGCCCCATTGTACCAATATTTCTGGTGAGATACAAGTGGGGGAAAAAACAAGCTGTTTTAAATAGTCACTTACAAAGTGGAATCACAGCACACTGTTCTGTACATTGTAGAGTCACAGACCAGACAGAGAAATGCAGCCGTTCACATTTGCCTGTGAAATGTCTAATTCTTTGCAACATACTCAGGGCTTGTGCTTGACAAATTAATTTTGCACCACTGCATCTGTGACCTCCAGTAAAGCAGCATGAAGAGGTACTAAAAGTACTTGCCGTTGCGCTTGCCTTCCTCATCGCCCTCCTCCTCATTCTCGGGGTCGATGTCCTCGGCCTGCGTGATCCAGTCCAGGTACCCTTTCAGGTCCTCCTCCAGCTGCTGCTTCTCCCGCAGCTTCTGGAAGTCTCCGCGTGCTTTGGCTTTCTCCCTCTCCTTGGAGAACTCTCTAGAGGCAGGACAGCCCAGTCAGGGAAGGTGATGGAGACCCCTGTGTCTCTATCGTACCAAAGCAAAGCCTCAAACAAATGTTTCTCTCAGGTGGACGTGGGCATCTTTGGCTTTCAGGATTACTGAACATAACTGACCATTTGTTCTATGTCAGAACCATTTTCTATTTTTTGCTGTCCATTTTTCCACTGGGTTAATAAATTTCTAACAACAATGCCCCGAGGTTCTTGTAAACAGACTGTAATAACGCAAGGGATGAGTGGTCAACAAGAATTACTGGCAACAACAGATGATGGATTCTGCAACAAAATAATTATTGTTTTTCTATTCACCTGTTTCTTCAAAAACATCATCATGATCTTCCTAACAAAAACAGCTCACTGACTCCAGTGAGGAGAACAGATTTCATGGTTTTGTTCTTCACAGAACTGGAGCTGTTTGTTTTTTGCGACGCTAAATTTATTTATAATTCACAAATATTCCACAACAAAAATGTGGAAGGACCATTTAATTAGACTAAACCTTGCCTTAAGTCTTCTGTTGGTTAAGACCTCACCAGTGACTAATACGTTTTCTGTATTTTAATTTATTTTCAGTATCCCCCCCCCCCAGTACCACAGTAACTCCCATTTGAGGCCTGCACCAAAAATAAACCCAATTGTCTGAGTCAACACAGGGTGATATTTGCCAAATAAATACAATGGCAATGAGAGAACCTCCAGCAAAAACATGGTGCCGCGCTTCACACAAGCATAATACAACCAAGTGTAGTGCTTCCTCTTATTTACAAAGAGGGTACTTGAGCGCATCGGTTCAGTGAAAACCAAGCTGCTTAAAGAGTCAGTCTGCATCACACACACACACACTCACACACACACACACACACACACACGCACACCAAAGCAATCAAACAACATTAAAGCCGAACCAAATAACAATAAAACGAAGAATACAACAACGTAAAACTCTGCGAGAATTTCATTGTAGCTACAAATGTAATATAGCTGAAAGAAAATCAATGATCTTTCATAGCATGCTTGGAATCATTGTAATGAGTATTGTAATGAGTATTGTAATGAGCATTGTAATGAGTATTGTAATGAGCATTGTAATGAGTATTGTAATGAGCATTTGATATGACTTCACTGTGGCTTAAGCATGAAACATCAGACAAGAAAAACAAGTGTTTTTCTTCTTCTTCAGGCTTGAGTATATAACAGACTTTTTCTAAACCATCAAATGATTCTTTAAACGAAAGAGGGTTGATTTAACACATTGTAGCCTGGGAGACAGAAGTAAAAAGGGGCAATATAGTGGAGAAGGAAGGAGAAGAGCTTACCCGCTCAACACACCGAGGACAAGGTTCAAAACGAAGAAAGAGCCAAAGATGACCAGACTGACAAAGTAAACCCACGGCAATTCGAAACCCATGGCGTCATTCATCTGAAAGAACGACAGTGCGACACCTTTACAGAGGTATGGCACGGAAAGTGTAATACCTGCACAGCATGCAGAGGTAGGCAAAAGTTCGATAACATTAAGATTCACTGCATCAAGTACTTTCCTTCATTAATTAACAAAGACTCTTTAGAGTGGACTGCACAGTGCTAGTTTATTGGGTACATACAGTGCTAGCGCACTGGGTACATATAAGTCTAGCTTATTGGATACATACAGTGCTAGCTTACTGGGTACATACAATGCTAACTTATTTGGTGCAAGCAAGGGTACCTTAAGAAATACACACAGTGCTAGCTTACTGAGTACATATCGTGCTAACTTACCGGGTACACACAGTACTAGCTTATTGAGTACATGCAGTGCTAGCTTACTGAGTACATACAGTACTAGCTTACTGAGTATATACAGTACTAGCTTACTGAGTATATACAGTGCTAGCTTACTGAGTACATATCATGCTAACTTACCCGGTACATACAGTACTAGCTTATTGAGTACATGCAGTGCTAGCTTACTGAGTACATACAGTACTAGCTTACTGAGTATATACAGTATTAGCTTACTGAGTACGTACAGTGTTAGCTTATTGTATACATACAGTGCTGGCTTACCGAGTACATACAGTGCTGGCTTACCGAGTACATACAGTGCTAGCTTAAATACACACAGTGTTAGCTTAGGGAATACACACAGTGATTCATTCTACAACGCAGGAGATATGCAGAGCCCCCACTGAAACACACAGGCTCACAGCCTCGCACTAAAGCACCATGCTGGTGAGCTGTGCCGGTCACTAGATGCAAGGCGAGCGCTGCCCATTGGAGCCCCTCCATTTCCATCTGCCTCACAATCCAATTCTCACGCCAGTCTTTGCAATTTGGAGACGGACATTTCTCTTTAAATAAGCATTGTCATCCGTCCCTTTGATGGGTTCATTAGCATGTGCTCGCCATAGCAACCAGGGGTGATCGGAGAGCTTGCCGAATAAATGCAGCGTTGCAGCCAGTGGGGGGAGGGGGGGGAAGGGGGCGGCTCACCCAGTAGAGCACGTCGGTCCAGCCCTCCATGGTGATGCACTGGAACACAGTCAGCATAGCAAAGGCGAAGTTGTCGAAGTTGGTGATGCCCCAGTTGGGGCCGTGCCAGCCGTCCCTGCAGACGGTGTCGTTGCTGGGGCAGTGACGCCCATGACCTGAGATAGCGCACGGCGAAGGTTCCTCCTCAGCCATCGTTACTGTGGGGGGGGGGACAGGGTCACACCACCAGGCACTTTGAAAACTTTTGAAACTCAATACATTATGTTTGAGTAGGTTACAGAAGATACCGACAGAGCCGCTGCGTCACGCCTTCAGAATCTTGTAACGTTCACGGTAGAATTGCATCCCTTTTTAATAAGTTTTGTCTTTATAAGAAAAGAATCACAAATGTGAGAAAGAAGGGCAACTCTGATGTGAAATAATACTGCAATTACAACAATATAATTTATAGGGAAAACACTGCTCTGCCGAGCGCTCTGGGGCACGTTACATAATGTGCAGTCAGTGTTGGCCAAATTCTGTTACTTAGATCATTATAAATGACGGAATTCACTATTATTCACTGGTGAGGCCATAATAACGATGAATATACTCCAGTCACGGCTATGAAGGAGCCTTGCACCCCCCCCTCCAACGGCTGCTTTTAATGACACTAAATATTTCTTCCCCACTGTTAAGTGTTTTTTTTCCTGAGCGGAGACTTCCTGGCCCCACTGCGCTCAGACAGCTGGAAGCTCCGGTTGCCACAAGTTCTAGCTGCAATCTCTCCGACGTAACTGTCCGGCGTAGAACTGGCAGTAGCACGGAAACACACCCCCTGGCGACAGGCTCCATCAGGGTCTGAAATTAACTTTTTGACTCACTGGCCAAGGTGGTTGGTGACGAGCCAACTTGTCACCAGCCAAAATAATGAATTGCCTTTATGTGTCACATATACACTTATGTTCATTTTAAAGGTTGTCTTACTCCTTGTAAATATCGCCACATATCGCTTTTTAATTAACTTGATGATGATAGACTGGCAGCGAGTGATATCACCCACATTCCGCAAAGGTCCTCCCCTTCTCTGCCTCTGATTGGCTATCGTACATTGCTGGGTTACAGTTATTGTCAGGTGGTTGGTTACATAGGCTTAAACAAAAAAATGCTCAGAGAGGCAATCAGAGCGTAGGGATCGGTCATTACAGAATACGTGTCTGTGTTTGTGTTCAACTCTGACACAAGAAGCAAAATGCTCTTAAATCAAATACAGTAAAGACTCTCAGGACTCTCAGAATTGTGTTTTATTTTGTAACTTCTGCTACAAACATTCACCCACCAGAGTGGTTGACAGTCTTCTGGGATTTACTCGCCAAATGGAAAATCTGCCCGCGTTTGTAATCAGGAGGATGTTCTTCTCGGAGCCTGTGCTCCATTAACCCTAACCTGTTATAGGACTCGTTAAAGGACATTTTTAAGGGGAACCTGTTAAATCAAAATATCACAAATATCACAAAAAGAAATAAATCAACCAGCTCCATGAAGAGGTGACAAGGTCGTACCTGTGCCAGTGAAGTAACATGTTGCATGCATTTTCCCAATGAAGAGCTCCAGTCCTATAATGGCATAGATTATGATGACAAATAACACCAGGAGTGCAATGTGGAGGAGAGGGACCATGGCTTTTATAATGGAGTTCAAAACTACTTGTAAACCTGAAAGACAAAACAAGACAGGAATACAAAGCACAACTTATCAAGCTGACACGTCTAATTTTAGCAGCACTAGTTATTTCATTAATATTCCATGGAGCACATTCTAGTGACCCTGGTACTTCAGTGGACTGCAGATTGTGTTATATACAGCATGGCTTCCTGGGAAGCAGGAAACAACGGCGGGAGGAAGAGACAAGGTCACTCCACTGGGTTACACCCAGTCGCCATTAGCAACCAGCTAATCCCACATAACCAATTCTGACATCATTCACGGTTGTAGTAGCCAGAGCCTTTCTCATAGCTGCTAGATGTTCATTATAGCTGTAGTACTATGTCTAAACAGATTTCCTTCTAGCGGCTAGCAGAACAGATCACATTTCACCAAACAATCCAAAATCGTTCATTCCAAAGGAGAGTGAAATATTAAAACAGAAAGTTAGTTAGTTTAGTTTTGCCTGTAATAAATTCAAGAAGTTATCAATATATTCTGAACAGAAAGGCTCAATTGACTTGGTTTTCTTTATTATACAGAATCATTAACTGTTCAAAAAGCTTCGACTGACAATACAGTGAGCATGAGTATCAGCGCCTCACATATAATGCCGTTTGGCTAATGTCCGTAGGAAATGTAGATTGGAATGTCTGACATCCGCAGGTACTACAGAATGCAGTGAAAAATTAGGTGCCAACAGGGTGAAATCAGTTTATGGTCACGCAGTCAGCTGGTCATCAAATGGCAGTTCAAGAAAATCTGATTTTGGGCTCCCTAATAATCAATGTGTCACATGCAACTTGCAGGCCTTTAGTCCTGAGCCATACTATCAGACACGGTTTAGGATAGTCTTCAAAAATTCCTTCATCTTTAAGGAGGACTCCTCTGTCAGTGACCACACAGGACATCCGTTTGCAGGTGAACTTCAGATGAGCATCTAACCTGCAGTGCCAGTTAAAAGTTTGGACACGCCATGCTGCCAAAAAAGGAAGTTGATAGCGTTGCATCACATGGCCTGGCTGCCTGACATAAACACAGCAGAAATGGTTTTGGAGAAGTTCAGTCAGAGAGTGAGAGAAAGGCAGCCAAAGGGTGCTCAGCATGTGTGGAACTTCCTTCAGGACAGCTGGACAAGCATCCCAGGAGGCCACCTCATGAAACTAGCGTAGTGGAGACAGTAGAGTCAGCCAGTCCATGGAGTAATGGGGGTTAAAGGCCCAATGGTGGCATCACTGCCAGCCCAGGGATTTGAACCAGTGACCTTCTGACTCCTAACCCATTGAGTTTTGCCCCTCAACAAATTAAATTTAGTTAAGTCAGGGCATAATTCCATATATGTCACTTTATACTTAGTACCATAAACCTTTCTATGGGTAGGCATATTCACACTGGTACTGTACTTTTCCTGGAAGGCACAGAGGTTGCAATCAGACCCAAAGAGTCCACTACCCTAATTACAGCTGGCACCTCTCCTGAGCACGATTTTCACTCCCCCAAAATGAGCGCCTATGACTGCAGCACAGTCATTAGATATAGCCCTTGTTTTCATGAGCAGATCATTACTCTTCCTGCTTGATAAACACCAGGCATAACAATCAAGAATTTAAATCGCCTTATTAGCTCCTGTCAAATCACCCACCTGATTTATAATGGTATATGCTTACTTGTATGAGCCAAAGGCGTCTGAATCATAGTAACTCGTCATCATCCATGGCAAAAAAGATGCATTAAAATCCAAGACATAAATCAAAAGCAAACACAGGCTTGTAACTTTCTTTTGATGCTAAGTCTATTTAATTTAACAACAGTGAATAGGATGCAAATTCCAGAATGTTGTTCTGTAAGACCACAGTAGTCACTTCAAAGGTAACCCTTTGTAACGTCCAGCTGTTGATCCATAACATTCGTCCTGCCACAAATAAAAGAAGGGCCACTCACTGGGGACACCGGACACCAGCCTGAGGGGACGCAGTACCCGGAAGGCTCGCAGGGCCTTGACATCAAAGCCGCCCGGCTTGCCACCTGATTGGCCTGCAGCATCTCCCTCTTTGGTTAATACTTCAAGGATGACGCTAAACAGTCTGTGATGAAACACAAAAAGGAAATGAGGGGTCTCACCGCCAGCAGTATACTAGTTCATACGTTCAGAATGGACTCTTTCAGTGCATCCAGACAGTCACCTCACCCTGTAAGAGCCCAGCCACCTAACCTTAGAGAAAGGTGCCTGGTCTGCACAGGGATACATGAAGGACTACATGGGTAAAATGATAACTAAAATGCAGCTTGGCAGGTAAATGTAGGTATTTAACCTGACCTGAAGGACATTAGGGCTGCAAAAATCGATTAACCATGTGATCAAGCGATCAACTAATCAAATTGCTGGGCCAAACTTTCAGTAACTAGTGGCCTAGAAACAAAGATCTACTGTCTCGGCCATATTAAGCTTGCGCACAATCAAACGGTATATAGCATTTTGATGGTATTTGCAACAATACTGCAGCATTTTGACATTATGGCGATAAAATTTGCTGAGTGGGTAGCGGGGGGGTTGCTTATTTTGCTGCTAAGACTTTAAAATTTTGAGGGACTATATTACCGGCCAACCCTAGTAAAAATTGATCTTGAAAGTTTACCCGTTTCACTATACGGTTTGCATTTATGTTTGTTGCAGTACATCGGCGAGCCGCGAGTCTCGGGGAATATCACTGCTGTACGCCTGTGCGAAGAGCGACTGTCTGGGTCTATTAGCATATGCAGTTTGTACACAGAAGTCTGTGCGCAGAACCTAACATGTAACATGCTATGGAAAAGTGAAGTATACACTATGCTTAACATATCAATGTAAACATTGGTAGGCGGTAATCTCATCATATGCAATTTTTGCAGCAAACCACAAAAAGCGACCAATCGGTTTGTTAAATACTTTTATTACTAATTACTATCAACGTTATCAGTTAGTTGTTGAAGCAATTTAGAGACACTTATTAGTTAACTCCAAATCAAACTAATAAGTTAACTTTGTGAGTGCAGTAGAAAAGTGGAGGAAATCCACACAACACAGAAAAGAGGCAACATATGAACCTGCAGCCCAGTAGCCTTGGGGTAGCAAGTGCTACTCACTGAGCTGCCATACCACCCATTAAGAAATTCATATAAATACCATCTAAAGGACACGTGAATGACAATATGAACATGATCCCTAACATGGAAGGTAAAAGTGAGGTACTTACCCTACTATTACAATGATGAAATCCAACATGTTCCAGCCGTTCCTCACGTAGGAATTCTGGTGCATGACTAATCCATATGCTATGATCTTCAAAAAAGTTTCAATTGTAAAAATGATAAGGAAGGCATATTCTACTGTTTCCTGAAAAAGAGACGTAGGAGGAATGAGCCCATTAAGAACACTTAGCTACATGTTCACCTAGTCACACTGAAGCAGTGACACCATGATGGACTCCCCACAGGAACTGAACCTGTTACCATCCATCAAGGTACAAGCTAATTTCTTAGCTGCTATGACACTTACTGATGTTATATGGAATCAAACAACTGCTTGGCTGAATGATTAATGAACTGGAAAATCCAAACCAATCCATAAGCTACCGTGTATCTCATTTAGACCATTACGATCATGTGAATTTAATGTGTAAGGAGCTTATAGGTCTACAAGTCCAATGGGTCCCAATGGGTTCGGACTGACATTTCAGACCCATGCAGAACTCTAACCTGGTTCATCCAAAAAAACTGAGCTGCGTGAAGTTTCATCAGCATATCAGCGCGCCTGAACATCCAGCCAAGTTTAGACTAATGTCAGAGTTTTTCTCAATTTTCAGGCACAACCCGGCAGACTTCATTAATCCAGTGTATTGAGTATAATTACATAGTAAATGATCAAGACCATATCAACTTGTCTAAATGGATAGAGATGTTCAAAGCATAGTAATAGAACAAACATAGTAACATTGGGAGCATACTGTATGCAGCATACTGAAAAACATCTTTGAGCTTTCTTTCCTTGCAGAAATGAAAATTTCTGGCTGTGGATATTTCATTGGGACAATGAATGAAAAATTGCAAATCCATAAGATTTACACAACTATAAGCATAAGGATGTGGCCATGAATCCAACAGCTTAAAGAAGAACATAAATTAAAAACCAACACAATGGCAACATTCAAAATGATCTCCAGATAATGGCAAGGACCTCCTTCTCCATCGAGGCGCAACCCGAAGTTGAATTCTGTTCTTTTAAAAATTCATAAGTTGTGTTTGCTACGAATTTGCTTATGACTGTTTTTGATGAAGTTCTCAGTGATCCTGGAGCCTATCCTGAGAAGCATGGGGCATGAGGTAGGGGGAGGTCAAACACCGGGACAGACGCCCCGGACAGGAGGTCAAACACCGGGACAGACGCCCGGACAGGAGGTCAAACACCGGGACAGACGCCCCGGACAGGAGGTCAAACACCGGGACAGACGCCCCGGACAGGATGCCAATCACCGGGACAGACGCCCCGGACAGGATGCCAAACACCAGGACAGGCACCCCGGACCAAAACACTTGACCAAAAGCAATAAGTAGCACAGGCGGAGAACGTTTCTGATTTGAGATAAAATGGCGTAACTTCACTGCACTCCAGCCCCAGACCCTCACCCCATCAACTCCGCCTTGGTGGCTAGAGAAACATACTATGTCATCAGCTACTGATGATACTTTCATCTGTTATCCATCTTTCAACTTTCAGCGAGTTGACAGCTTTCTGTAGTTGGGTGTTTCGGGGTGAGAGCAAAGGCTACAGATGAAGGAGCAGGAACAGAAAAAAAAATACAAAATCTGACCCACATTTCTGTACATTAATCCTGTTGACCTTTATACATTTAGACAAATCATTTTTAATCTAGTACCAGTAAATTTGGAACCTTCTTAAAACAAACTATAAGAATCAACTGTGCGTACTGCACAGGTCTGATCCACAAATAGAGCTGCCACCCGTCCCATATTTTAAGGGAAACGTCCCGTTTTAAACCAAAATGGGACAAGATTTGTCCTCTTTTTTCCCTTTTCGTCACCCCCCTTTCCCTGACAAATTTAATATTAAGGGACTATAGCATAAACACAGTTGTCACATGATTATGATCAGATGCTTAAAATTATTCATTTACTGCAGCAAGTCAGTGAGCACCACTGTGACTTTGTACCTCATGGTTACGGTTGGATTCTTCTCCTGGTCTTGTATGTAGAGAGTTTGCATGGTCTCCCTGCATCTATATGGGTTTCCTCTACCTATTCTGGTCTTCTTTTGCAGTCCAAAGACATTTGGTTCGGTGGGTAAGCTGTTCTAAATGGCTTGACTGAGCATCCTGCGATGGGCTGACCTCATGTCCAGGGTATATCCCCTGCCTTGTGTTCTGTGGTCAGAACCCTGTTAAACCGTTGGAAGATGTATGGATTTTCATTAATACTTAAGTAGTTTTGTGCCACTTTCTACAGCTTGACCTTGTGGCATATGTGAATAAATATGGCAGACCAGCAGGTTCCACTGTGATCTCACACAGACCCTTATAGTCACTCCCAGTGATCACATGACTACAGATGTGGTACAGGCCCTGAATTGATCTCTGGAAAACACTGTGGCCTCTTGACCTTTCCAGAACCAATGGACTGTCGCGGGGCTAAGTTTGCACAATGTCTAGCCAAACATTTCACTCCAGCATAGTTAATGACATAATTCTGATGTGATTTTATCTGAAATGCCACCTATTGAGATATGCCAAGCACACCATCAAACCTGTAAAGCCAAAACATATGAAGACGAGTCAAATAAATTGTCTAGATGATTCAATCTGAGCATTAATGAAAAATAGGTGCTTATCCACCACCGGTTGAAAAATAAGCCGACACCTTGCCTTGTGCAGGCAGGAACAGTATGAATAATCATTCCTCTATGCAAACTGTCAAATGCAAACTTTTGACATCTCTAATGATGTCAGAATTTACAGCAGATTTGCATTCAGCAATTATGATTTGCTCATGAACAGCCTCTGGAGTAAAACAAAGTACAATACTAGCCTACATCAGAGCTATCTTACAGACACCGCCTATCTTAAATACGGCACTCCATTATGAGAAGAAGAGCCAAATCTGACTTGATATTCCTGTGGTAAGTGAAGCTCAAAGTAGTGAATTCAAAGCATAAAACCGCAAACTGCTCTGAATGGAGGAAGGTTTAAAATAGCACAGTGTGACAAACATGCGGGTTCGGATACGGAAAGTTACAGTGTAATAGACAACAAAGACTTCCTGCTAAAATGCGAGATCACAGAAGACCTGCGGGATCATCCTCTGCTTTGTGGCACGACGATGAGTCAGGCCGGCCAATTTCCACCTGCTCTGCCTTCTCCTCAGCCTCACGCAACGCAATGGGGCCTGTGAGCTCTTGCTGCTATTGATCATCTAGGGTCAAGGCCACGCATGAATAAGTCAATGGATCAGCTTAGCGCTTCAGTGAGCACCAGCTTCAAGCTGTTTCATATCTGATTTAATGGTTATGGACAGATTCACTGCTGTTCAGTACCAAAGCAACCCCCAACACGCATACAGAGTTCCGTATTCAGGCTGGTGTGTATCTGTACAGTATCTATAAACGTTTAAGCAATAATTCCCATCAAAATTCCACCACAAAGCCTCAAACGAGTTACTAATAAATCAGTTATTTACCAAACAAACAGCTTTCATGGTTGGAGCACATTTATAATTGTGGAAAATTTCATCTTCAGATGGGAATTAAATAAGGCACGATGAAGCAGGATTTTTCAATTTGCTAGAGGATTGAGAGAAGCTTTGTTAAATGTGTGATATCAGTCTACAGGAATTAGGTCACATTTAGCAGAGCTTCAGCATGATCCCAGGAGGTTTACATGCCTGCTGGAGTTGGTTACCATTCACAAAAATATTGGGTAGCTGTAACATCCGAGATGCCAAAGCAGATCAGCAGGAGATTCTGTCACCTTTCTGCATGTCTGTTTGCATGTTCTTCTCGTGTTTCTGTTGGTGTCCTCCAGTTGTTCAGGTTCCCTCTCATGGTCCAGAGATGTGAAGTTTGGGTGTGTCTAACTTTACCCTCCTCGGTGTCCTATCCAAGGCTGCCTTACATACACTTTTCAGGTATATGCTATAAATCTCAGAGATACTGACTGGGTGACGACAGACAGAACACAACATAATATTTGTTCCTAAAAATGGGAAAAGCAATATGTTTTGCAGTACACAGTCAAAAGTGCTTATATTTTGCAGAATAGAGCCATTTTAATGACTCCTAACATCAGTCATATGTTCTTCTGAAATAGTAAATGATCAGAATGTTTTACGGAATTCTTGTTCTTTGATCGAGTGCAGAAAGTACAGATCATGTAGCACAGAAACCCTCCATGACCCACACAGAACCGTGACCTTGGACGCGAGGGAACGGCATGTCACTAGATAAAACAACTCTGAATGTACACAATGGCTCAAATGCTATTTCACATCCTTCCGCGGATCCTCAAAATGTATAATGGAAAATAATCACGTACCTTACAGCTGTAATATAGATTAATAACAAACATCTTATGATATACTGTTTGTTATTGTCATGTTTGTCAATTAATCTATATTAAAGCTGCCAAGGTAAGTTAGGATGTTAAGGTATACTTACACACTGCTTATGAATGTTGTATACATACATCATAAAGGGGCACTGAGTGTTCTATGAATGGATAATGAATGCAGTTAAAGTGATACCTGACAGTACTTGTTCTAGAAAATTAGACTGCATTTAATGTACTTTTGTATTTTGTCATATTGTAGATCCTACAGCCTAAATCAGTGCCATCATTTTATAAAAATTGGTACTGCTCATTATTTCCTGCTAGGATATATTTATTGTAATCTATATTAATTCACCCAAGAAGCTAAGGGATGATGGGATTTATATGTCCCATTTTTTTTATACATGGGGAAAAAAGCCAGTATTAAGCGCATCTACAGGAAACTGTCTCCAGGGTCATTCACATTCTAGCTCCAGCTAAAGGCTCCACACAGTACAAAGGAACTCATTTAATTCATAGTTTCTTTCACAAAATCAATGCCATCACTGCTACATTTTTCCTGAATTGATGTTTCAGTTCTGAATGCCACTTTCTGTGACCAAACTGAACAATAAGTGCCTGACAAAAGGCATGTGTGCATCGCTGCTGAAAGGAGGGTTCTAGTGGCCCTTGGAGGGGCCCCTTTGAGGGGGCCTCAGTGGAGCTTACACATGAGCCTTGATGGGACAGTCAGCTTACTGTGCTTTAAAATGGAATCTCTTTTCATAATGGAAAGTGGATTTACTGCCCAGATCAGCAAGGAGTTTTGGCCGACGTGTGCCAGTGTGTGTGTGTGTGTGTGTTTGTCTTCATGAGTATGGGGGAAGAATGTAGGGGGTGTGCTTTTCCCTGGAGTGTGTCAGGTGACCAGATATCTGTTAGTTGATTGGCCCTCATTTGTGCAATCCCAGATCTGTCCTGTTTGCCATCTCAGCTGGAGACAATGTAACAAGTTTCCTCCCTTCTAATGATCATTCCTGAGTCTAAATTAAGACCCACTCATTAGCAACTTAGTTGAAAAAAGAATTGCCATAATAGTACTTTAGAAATGATATTAATTCTTAATATAATTAATTCTTTTGATTCACAACAGTTATGATGCATAGACCTTAGGGTGACAAAATGTAACATTCGTACAAAGATTTCTGGTATGATTATTATAAACCACAAAATGAAATACATCATCATTCAACTAACCATTGGTAACTGAAATAACCAATTAAAACAAATATGCTGCGCAGATGTTGAGGTATTTTAAAGACTCCGGTACATGTGAAGAGTTTGTGTCACAGCTGATTCTGCATCACGGTTCAGATTACAGGGTTACTGCACTTTTCAGTAGAGCAAATCCAGCCAGATGCATGTTAATGGGATTAGAAATGTTCAGATGAGTTTTATCTAGTCAGAGGTAAGTACAATGAAATTAACAGCGGTGACTGTGTGCAGAACGCAGAGCTGTTACTCATTACACGAGACACTAGTCTACCCCTCACTTCATGCCACATTTCCCAAAACAGACCTGCATTTGAAAACACGTGTCTGCTTAATTATGTAATTAGATAATACCCATTCAGTACACTGGACGGCTTAAGATGACTATTTAATTATTGTTTAAAAAAATCAAGCTGTTACAGTCAGCTCATGGGAACAGAAGCACCCTCTATGCAGCTTCTGACTCAGATATGAACCTGTAACACTTCACAGCGCACACAAGCCTCCCTGCACCCAGTAGTGCAGATGGTGCAGCATGAATGGGTGAAGTGTGCAGAGGATGGATGGGAGCGGCGCATGCGTTTCTGTGCATGGGTGCATTCCCAACTGCAGAGCACGTGCGGGCCACACGCATAAAGAGGTGACCGTCACCAGGCCGCTTGCCGAGCAGCTGCTGCTGTAATTAATAGGCAGGTGCTCTGCTCGCTCACATGGCCAATAGGCAATCTGATTTCTGATTTCCCTCCCCGGGGGAGGGGGAGTTCATCCCCTGCCAGGCACGGACACTAAGCAACCACAGGGCTCAGTGTCGTACGAATCCGCTTTTCCAACAGCAAGGGGGGGGGGGGGGGGGGGGGGGAGGGAAGGGGGTCATGGGTTTGTGGCTCTCAGAGGGACTTAAGATGGCAGGAGGTGGAGCCGCAGCTGGACCCGCCTTCTGCCGATAAGCGTCCGCGAGATTAGCACAGGAGTCCAGCCTGCTGATCTTACCACAGCTGCCGTTCCATTCCGGGGGTCACGCCCAGCGACCGTACAGCCATGCTTGTTTTCCAAGCTGTACTTCTGTAGTACATCAGACTATCCCCGATTCTATTCCTCCTTCTCCTGGAGTGAGTGGGTTGATGTTTACATCACTCTATAAGCCTACATTACATCTGCGATTGACAGCACACGGTAATCCCACAGTGCATTTCAAACCGTCCCCCATCACTAGAGGAAGAGGGAAAAAAAAGAACCTGTCTTCTGACTGGCATTATCTAGGTTAAAATAGGTTGTTTCTGCTTGTATTTCAATTACCTTGCTTTCTGAATCAAACCACCAGGAAAGAACACGCAGATAACAGGGAAAAAAACTGAAATCTGTGGGATGGACGGACATCATTGTCAGACTCCAGATCTGGGTTTGCTGCTTTTATTGCACCTGCATAGCCGAATATCTTAAAGTCATTAAAATCGAGTAACTCGGTCGTTTTCTAGTACATCCAAGCAGCTGCGGCGGCTCCGTGAGCACACAGCATCCGGTGGGAGGATGCCTGGGGAACACTCAGCCCTTTCACTGCTGCAGGAGAAGGAAGAGACAAACCACACATTTAAAATTAGCTGTTCAAAAATGTTCATAAATGAATACTCCTTCATATATCGAACAGGAGCGGGATGCCAAGATTTGGATTTCAGAAAATTAACGAGCAAAAGGCTCTTGTTTTCTCTGGCAGACCAGAAAGATGACAGTCTCAGTTAAACATTCCCCCTGAGGACCGCATTTCCCATGACCCTAAGCTACAGTATCTGCCATGTAACCCCCGAATCAGATTGAACACACATTTGTTACTTATTGCTCATTTTCTGTGTCGAAATAAAACTAGGTCATTATATTCCTTCAATGCTGATTTATTATTTCTCAGCAAATACAGCCTATGTGGACTTAGTAACAAACAAAATTCTACCCAAATTGCAGTTACAAATGTGTATTAATCTCTCCTGGCCTTATTCTCCCACGACCCTTTGATAGAAACAGCCGTGGTTATATTTAAGCACTGTGGCCTGACACCTTTAGCGCTGTGGGCTGCACTCGAATCCCAACCCACCTGTGTGTGTGGAGTCCAGCAAGAAAGTATTTACGTTTGCCACAGTTTAGGTAATTATAACCAAGTGCACATTATGCTATTTTACTTTTAACAATAATACACAGGAGGAAACAACCACCTTTGTGTTCTGATGAGGAGGAGGGAGCCGCATGAGAAACCTTCTATCCTATGATTGGCATTTTCAGAAAATGAACTTAGTGAAGCCAAAGAAAAAATTTTGATCGATACTTAAATATGCTGAGAACATGCAGCTTCCACACATACGAGAAGGTTATGCAGCTTGCAGTTAGCTAAAGACCTACAGGCTTGTCAGTCTGATGCAGCACATTCTCATCTTAAGGAAGTATGCCTACAAACCATGGATCCCTACATTTCCAGATGATCCCTTCATCTTCCAAACGCTTCTCCTGGTCAAGGTCACCATGGGTTAGAGCCCATCCCTAATGGGTACAGTATTATTCTCGATTGTACCCTGGGCAGGATGCCATTCCATCGAAAGATATATACAAACATAATGATACAGATGAACTCTCACCTTACGGACAATTTAACGATACTGCTCCTTTGCACAGCTGGAGGAAATTCGCCAGTTGACCGATTTCATTTGAAGTCAGTCATCACAGTGTGAGACACTTCTGTCCAGAGCAAGTATCTCTATCCCATTATAATGCACATCATCCCCACTGGGAATACTCCCAGCATACTCACAAGTATACTCCAAGATGACAGTGCTCCAGGGCATAAACTGTCAACAGGCAGAAGCACAAGGACAAACCCATCCGTCCTTCAAGGCCCTCCTAATCACCCGGAATGGATAATATATGTCAATGTAGGAGAAATGACTCCAAAGCCTGAAGAGGAGCCTGTAGCAGTACCTTCTGCCATCATTAAATGGTCATGAAGCAGAGGAATTCTGCACAGCAGAGCGACACCAGATCCCTGCAGAGCAGTTCCAGACTCATGTTGCATGATATACATTCTGCCTTGGCACCATAGCTGAGCCCAGCAGCCAGAACGTTCCTTTCTAGAGTAACTATCAGAATGATGCATAAGAATCTTATATTATCTAGAAAGAAATGTTCAGTAGCACAAGATTGGTGTCAGTGGTGTGAACGACACCTACTAATATATACAGAATATTTAAACTAGAATTATACTGATATATTGCTATTCTTTCAAAGAAAGCATTACTAAAAAAACACTGACAGCTGGCAGTGCACCGTATAAACTGGTGATGACGACATAATGCTTCATAAAATTAATAATAATTAGACTTGTTATTTCCATTATTTGAAAATATTCAGACAATTATTAGCACACAGAAAAACACAGTCAAAATGTGCTTTACAGTTATTGTTTTGTAGGAACAATGAAAATAGGCACAGGGCAACACTGTTTACGATTTGGCATCAGCTGAATCAGGGAGCAAAGGTACGAAATCGCAGAATCTAGTGACTCTTCCAACCCCTGAAAGGCATTGAAACTTCTGTCACTGTATTTTATTAGTAACAGCAGAGACCATATGATGCACATATGATGTCTTACAGTCGCTTAAAGCCCTCAGCACTCCATAGTCCAGCATGAGAGGGTAGAAATGACTTCTCAGGACCCCCAGCACGGACCGGAGTGATTCATTACCAAGTGTGAACCAGTGGGAATGAGAATCAGCACCGCCAAATGTGCAGCCATGCTGCTCTCCGCGGAAACAGTGGACTACTCCTCTCAGGTGAGTGCAGTCTGTGCTCAGTGAAGGAGCTTAAGCATCCAGGGATCCAGATCATTAATGATGATGAAAGGGAACATTAGACTGAGAGGCGGAGATGCTGCAGTTTTTAAGGCACTGAGGAGGTCAGTGCTGGTAAAGGAGCTGGAGTCAAGTGATCAGATTAATTCCATATCCTTACCTACAGCCCTGAACTGTGGTATTTACTGGAAATTATAATTACAAATACACAGGCAAACAAGTCAACTCTTGACCACAATCCCATCATGCACCTCTTCTCTAAGCCCCTAGATCCTATTCCACCACAGGAACAAGGTTGCAAGTGCAAGCGGCTAAAATGGAGTTTAATTACCTTACTGACCTGGATATAAAAGGCTTTAAGTAAAGGCAAGCTGTTGTGATTACATTTGAACATTGATATATTTTACTATCGTTATGTGATCATAAACTTATTTGTTTCATTGAGCCAAGTCATAACACATAGCCGAGATTATTAACCCTTTAGACTAACGGTCTATTAATAGTATTAGGAAACTGTGGATGGATTAATATGCCGTATCAGCTTCTTAATGTGCATCTCACATTCGCCGTTGTGTTTGTGGGTTTTCACTGCAACTCCCTCGTTAGATTATTAATTGAACTCATTGGCTGAAGTCTTCACACCTGGGTTTGAACCGCTGACCTAAAGGTTACCCACAAAGTCTGCATACACAGTGGCTTTTCGAAGATAAGATTGACTGCGCCTGCTCTATGGCTATGATTTGTGGATATTCATACAATTCAGGGACCTTCTAAAATTATACAAAGTCACATGACTACGGGAAAATTGCATTTTGCATTCTATGACTTACATCAGTCAGAGCCAATGAGGATGGGATAATACACTAATGGGCCAATTCCATTTCGGGCCCAGCTCTCCCATTGGCTCTGCTACTGTTCAGCACAGCATAGAGTTAAGTCACAGCTCAAGCACGCTAAGTCAACTGGCTTTGGGCACTAGATTAGAACTGACGCTTAAACTTGGATGGAGTTCAGTTTTACTCTAGTGATTCACATACGCTTAAAATCCGTGCTAATACACTGCCAGCCTACCAGGAACATAAGTTATAAGGGCATGTCACATCAGTACAGGCAGTGCCTGGGTTAAGAAAGTCTGACTTACAGACAACTCATATTTACGAACAGACTGCCATAAAGCCTGTTACATAAAAAAATTGGGTTAAATACAATGATATGCAATAATAAACGCACACACTGTTTTATGATGCATGCACCCTGATGAGGATCATGACAAATTTGTCTTTTATGAGCATTTAAGTTTTACAGAAGCATACAAGTCCAGCAATTGAACTTAACGTGTCACAGGAGCAAAAAAATACAACATGCAAGTTGGGCACCCCCAAAGATTCTCTGCCTGAGAAAACAAGTCAAAACCATCATCCGTTTATCTTTCTACCCATCGCTAAACCACTAAGAATGACAGGATAAGGCAGCATAACATAATCCTACGTAAATCTTTAAAAAGATCTACAAAAAACAAGAATATTCTGAATCTCTGCAGGTCCACTACTAATGGGCTCAGACACAATGTTGGCATTTCCTAAAACCTGTCGCAAGACAAAATGCACTGACCAGGGGAACACGAGCTTAATAGCTTGGAAAAGTGACACAGAAATGACTGTTTTTTTCCTGTCTCCATATTGTTATTTGCTGTACTGTTCAATGTCACTAGGATCCAGAATAACAGGTCTGTAGTAACAAGGCTTAATTTGTTTATTTTACTGGAAATGGTTGAGCTTTGCCACTTTCCCAGTCCAAATCAAACATGGGTTGGCATGACGATTAATTACATTTCTCCATTTTGTAATTAAAATCGACTGAATGGAGCACACGATGGTCTGTGGGGATCAGAGCAACCAGAGACCATTCTTCAGAGACCCTGAAGGGAAATTATGCATTATCTGGGGGCTTTAAATATACGACTTGTTGACATAATCCATTACAGGGCCACATGTAAGGACCTGATAGTATGAAGTTGCTGCATTGAGAATATACCTAGTTTTACCGCAATAATACGCCTACCACACTGAAGGCCAATCATCAAACCATATTCCATAAACAACACAGGGTCACATGACCCTGGAGCACGAGAAGAGGACAAGGCGGCAGACGAAGAACCCACACACTGTCACACAGTGGGGGCAATTCAGGGACACCAGGAAACCGATATATCAAGAGGAAACCTACGCAAACGTGGCTTAACATTCAAACTCCACAAACATAGAGCAGTGATGGGAATCAAACCCGCGACTCTGGAGATGTGAAGCAGCAGGCACATTGACAACATCACCCAATGGGAACCAAAACTTTGCCTGAAAGTACTTTTTTTTTTTTAAATACTGAAATCACATAAATGTATGTAGAACACAGCAGTTATTTTTGTAGTTTACTACTGTCAGTTTCAGGCCAAAAATCATTTCCTTGGGTCGAATGTGGAGTGAAACAGGGCGATTTTGGAAGTTTTAGGTTATAGAAGGAAGACGTGCCGAGGTAGAGGTGCAAACAATAGCTCCACATCTAGACCAATGGTGAAGCAGTCCTCGAGGGAACCTTATGAATAGTGAAGCACCAATATTATGCGGCTCTCATAGGAGAGACACACAGCAACCTGAGAGCCCCGCACCAGAGGATAAGCCTTGAAACAGTCTCTTTTGGAGGTGATACACTTACCATAAACTTACGTCATTAGCCATAAACAAGAAGGACCTAGCGAGAGGGGGCTCGGTGTCGGACACCCGTTTATGTAAGGTGGCAGCATTGTCGTAACCCCTCCGTCCTTCAGCAGAATATCTCCCGCCTTATTTTCACTGAGCAAAAAAGACGCAAACGTGTTTGACCTTCTTCTTGTACGACCTTCTTCTTGTACGACACCCACTCTGTGCCCACACACAGCACTTCCGGAGAATCGCTCTACCGAGAGGCATTATCACAGGGAAAAAAAACAACATAATGCAATTTGGGACTAATTCATTTTAGAACAATGCAAACGGAAAATAAAGCATAAGTGATGAAGCAGCATGAACATTTCTGTAAGGAGAGGGACAGAGCAACGTCCAGTGGCGAGCTATACAGTCAAACTAGTCACAATAATCACAAACTTAAATCCCGTCCCTTCAGTCCCGCAAGGGGCTGGAACTCAAGACCAGGCCCCGATGCAGCTGCATCCATGCCTCTGTGTCCCCTCTGCCCCTGCTACCAACCACTAGGGGGAGATCCAGGGGTACTGAAAATAGAGGGGATGGGGGAGCCCCCCCCCCCCCAAAAAAAATCAACAAGAACGGCTATCTATTTAGGACTTAACGATGCTGGAAAACACAGATATTTTGGGCTTTGCCGTAACGATTCATAAACGCACATCTCGCTATTTCCCGCATTTATGTCAGCTGCCTTCTTATCTTTCACTACGAATCTGCGCATTACTGACGCCAATTCGCTGTGCATGAATCGCACAAGGACGAAACATATACCTAAGACTGTAGTCATGTACCAGACAAAATCATTTTATCATATGGATCAGTTAAGTAGCCCGCTAAACAGTGTTAGTCTTATGATGAAATGATGAAATCTTTATAACTTCAAAATTAATATCAAACTCCTTCTGAGGCCACTGGAGAGAATCGCCCCACCATCCCAATCCACCATACGGATCTGTTTGCCAGCCCAGCAGCGGCCATTTTCACCATAATCCGATGCATATTGAAGGAGCATTGAAACCAGGTGTCACCACTGGGCAATCTAAGCTATTACCAGAGGCCAGCTTCAAACAGAAGACGCTTCAAAGCCGTCTCCGTTCTCCTCCAAAGCGCGGCCGCTTCCATTTATGTCCAGATTAATTATGTTAATTACAAATTATGTCCTATAAAAAGACAGAACCCTCGATTACTGCTGCACATATAAATTTCTGGCGTCTTACATGGCTAGAAAAGCTATGAGTTGTTTCAGGAATGATGAGCCTGATAATCCTGTGTATTATGGAGGATTTTATTGAGTTACTTGCAAAAGCATGTCATTGGCAAAATGCAACTCATTAGGAAGAGCTCCTTCATTAGGCAATATCATCTGGGCATTTTCTCAGGTGTCTGATGTACACCTTAGCATAGCCATGCAAAGGCCAGAAGACAGACTGCAAACAAGATGACCAAGACTGACAGCAACATGGCAGCATAACCCCCCCTTCAGCTGGTGCCTCTGCAGCTGCTGCTGGTACTAGTGCATCTCTACGATGAAATACCAGCCATGGTGTGAAGAATCTCTATCAACCAGAGCAGGTCTAAGTCACTCCACACATCAGTCACATTCGGGACAGAGGATATGAATGACGTGTTCCTTAATCGTGACATTGGCCAGAGGCACGACGTCAGCTGGGTGAAGATGAACGGCGTGAAGCTGGAGAGCCATCGCCCCCCCCCCACCCAACACGAGCCTCCAGAAGGTAAGTCACCTTGGCTGAGCTACGGCTAAGGTGAAGGATGCAGCTCAGTAATGTATGAGTGAGGAGGGAAGCGCATCGCTAGTGGCTGGGGCTCAGCTACCTTTATGGCACCGCAGGAAAAAGAGGGTGAAATAAATAAGCCGTCCTGCCAGCAGAGCCGCTCGCTTCCCCGGCTAAACCCTTAATCCCTCTCAAGGCCAAAGACACAACACTGACATTTTCTCCAGAGAACAGCAGAAATCACCGAGCACCTTCCATATCCGTGTCTCGCAGCAGGGACGAGCGGGAATGTGTGAGAGGCTGAGGATTAAGGCGTGAGGGGCGGCACTTGCTGCGTCATTCGGAGGAATCCCACATCCCCTGTGACTACCGAGTCTGCCACATTCCCGACAAGGACACCGTGACCTTTTGGAAGCCGCACGAGAGCAGCATGGTGACGTCTTACGGATATTTATCCGTGGCTTCTGCCGCTGGTTTGGAATGACGAGCGGCTTAAATCATCACCCCGGGAGCCACAAGTCAGCGCTGGATCTAAAACACTGGCAGGGAAATGTCAACAGCGCATATCATAAACACTAAGCCAGGCTTCCTCTTTTATGATCTATATTTAATTACGGCCAGGACCGGCACGGCGAGTGCCTGTCAAACCGGAGGGTCCCGGGGACCGGCTTCATTATCCGCCATCTCCATCCAGCGCAGACTGTATGCTTCTTTCCAGCACAGCGCCACAACCCCCACGATCATGGCCAAGCCAAACCGGACAGTAATCTCCGGGGCACGTGTGACTTACCGTTAAAGCAGAGGAGGCCACATCACAGGTGCTGCATGGCGCGCGCACACACACACACACACACGCACGCACGCAGACAGACAGACAGACAGACAGACAGACAGACAGACAGACAGAGACAGACAGACAGACAGACAGAGACAGACAGACAGACAGACAGAGACAGACAGACAGAGACAGACAGACAGAGACAGACAGACAGACAGACAGAGACAGACAGACAGAGACAGACAGACAGACATGCGCTGCCTGTCAGGTGGGAGGGGAGGTGGCCCCATAAGGACACCTGCATCCCATCTTTCAGGAATACCAACGTCCGCTTTAACATGCGCTTGTGGTCGGCTGGGTCGGAATCACATGAACAATCACAGATAGAAGAGTGTTAGTGGCAGGTGCTTCTATCGTCAACAAAACTAAATCACTCAAACTCCAGTATAAGGAACTGGGAAGCGCCTCATAGTGACTGAGGTAAGAAGACTTTCTGGCAGCTACCACTTGCCTCCAGCTTACTCCTTTTCTCAATGAACAAAATACATGAACCATAAACTTCAACTGCTCTGGGCTTAAAACATTGAAAAATATTCAGATTTGTACTTTAATTGGAAGTCTAGGGAGAACAGAATTGACATGGCCTGAAGAGGACCAGGAAATTGCTGATGCTGACACCAGCACTTAATATGTGCTTTGCTAAATCGATGTAATGTTTTAAAAACTACAGCTCTATATTGTGCTGAGGCTTTTTACTTTCAAACTGTTCTCCCTCGATCTTGCTGTAGAGACACATTTAATGGGAAAATTAACTATTTTCCAAGTATAAAAATACAAACATACAGTCATGATCCAAATGTCACTGAATGATACAGAAATCATCATCTTATTGCTTATGAAACCAAATTATGCCTTATTGAGGGGAGGGTCCTGTCCTGTCACACGCGACTAAAATTTTCCCTCCAATTATCACGATATAAACCTAAGAGACAAACAGCAGCCAATCCCATTGTTGAACACACACCAACTTTCATGTCACACACACTACAATGCATGTATAAACATCATATAAAGTTCCATTTAAACACCACAGAGCCTTGACCCAGGAACATGAAACTATGAACAAAGCAAATCAATAAAAAGAACAGGTGTACTGGGGAAGGAATGAGAGGACGAGATGCAGCAGAGCATGGTGCAAGTCGCATACTAACATACACATCAAGGCTGCCTCAATGACTTCAAGAAATGTGAGACTGCCAATGCCCAACAGAAAACACTTCCTGCCACTAGTTTTTGACCTCAGCTGTACTAACAATGCCAAGAAAATGCGACAACAAACCAGCATGACCTGAAGTATCCCCTCGCTTCAACAAATTAATGACACGCAAGACCACTGACGAGCCATTGGATCAGGTGAGCTGAGACTTAAGCGTCAAGAAGCGCCAAGCAGATAATGCCAAAGGCAGAGGGCACAGATAAGCTCTCCCAAATAACAAGCGATTCATAAACGAAGCAAGGAAGCAAAGAGAGAATCCTCAGGAGCCAAATCCAATAAAACAGTGTGTCACTGGCACCCCAGTGCGTACGGGTGCAAGGCGCCTGCCAAGTGGGCTGCAAAGCCCGTATCCGAGGGAAGCCAATCAGAGCGGAGGAGAGAGGCCAGATATACTCACCAGGTCGTGGTTAGTGGAATTGGAATCATCTTCTGGGAAGGGAATGTAAACAGCTAAGGCCACACAGTTGGCAAAAATCGACAGTAATATAAAGATATCAAATGGCCTGAAAAGAAACAGTTAAGGAGAAACTGGAATGGACCCACCACAAAACAAGTACACATGTCAATGAAAAGCAACTTATATATAAAAGATTCATTTATTCCAACAGCCCAAATAACTAAAGCCAGCACTTGGTAGTGCAAGGCAGCGGTGCAGTGATGGGTATATGCGGGTATATAGCGTACACCCACCTCTAAAAATTTTTACCACATACCCACCTAAAATTGCCAGAGGAGCACATATATGCAGTTATACGGTATACCCACCCACAAAGGAACCACTGCGCCTCATGTGCAGGATGTGTTACGGTTTGACTTTTTCCCAGGTAACCTGTGTGTCGCACGTTTCCTTCAGACGGAAACGGGCATCCCCCAACCCCCCAGGTTCTCCTCTGAGGACAGGGAGTCTAAGTCCTAACCCACACAGCATGGGGCCACTGCTGTAGGCACAGGCTACATCAAAAAGCACTCATCAGTTCTGGGGCACACGGGCGATAGAGTCACTTCCAATTCATTTGCAGTATTTAACAGTCATATGAAGCAGTGTCACTTTTTTTAACTGAACAAGCCTGAAGTGACTCATTCTGTTCATTCACATGGCTGATGCAGGAAGGACAGATACTCTGGCATCACTTGGCTTTCAAAACCAATATTTTACTAGATTTTAAACACCTGAATATGATGGACTGTCTTCCCAACACTAATTGCCTGTTATATTGTACAGCCACACAGGCAGACTTGTACTAATATTTCTTTTATAAAAGTTTCTTTTACTATCCTCCTATAGTTGAGTGGAACCTTATAGCATTTTGTGTCCAGGTTGATTTGTTAAGCATTCAAAACAAATCTGTTGGGGGATACAGAGGTATTACAAACCTGATTTTACGTGCATATATGCTATATACATATAAAAGAGTCACAATAAATTAACGTTTCGTTCATAATAAACCCAACTACATGATGTCCTTCTGATTAGTGCTTTCTGAACTTTTTATGTCCACGGATTGGTTCACATTGGACAAAACTTTCACAGACCCGTAAAATGGCCGTGCAGGGGAGGGGGGGGGGGGGTCTGGTGGATCGATCGACGATTTCAGAAATTTAACCGTTTCCATTCTTTTCAGAAGCGAACGGAGCATAATGTAAGGGGGGGGTTGCACAAAAATTGAAAATACATTATTTATTTTTGGAAACCCCCCAGGCCACTGGGACCAGTAGCAGTCTGCGGACTGAAGGTTGAGAACCCCCACTTTAAGTGACACTCATGGCGACACACCCCCGGGGGCTCCCTCGGAGAGCTACCCAGAAGGCAGCCTTAAGAAAAGGATTCTTCCACTCTACTAGACTGATGCAGGCCCTCCGGATGGGGTTGCTGAGGCTCAGACAGAAGAGGGCGCGCTGTGGCCTGCTGTTAGTTCCGCCGCTCGGCTTCTTGCTCTTGGCGTACTGCTGCCTCTTCTTCTGGGACAGCGACGCGACCGGGACGGCACAGCTGGCGCTGGTGCTCATGGTCTGGGCGGCCCGAGCCTGCTTGGCGGCATGGATCGCGGCCTGCCAGGAGAGAGCGGTCGGCGGGGGGCCTGCAGGCCGGTCTGACCAGAGGGTCGGCACGTCACCAGGTATAGGGACTCTAGTGCTGCTGGCATAATTTGCCCCTGAGAGGAAAAAGAAAAGGAAAAGATGCAAAAAAAGGCTATTGATGCAGAGGTCAAACTCAATGGACTCATACATGTTTCGAATGCATCTGAAATACATGATGGCATCTTCCTGCTCCCGGACAACCAGAATTTATTGTCTCTGACAAGCAGCGGATACTAATATGTTATTTTTTTGTCTGAAATGCAGGAGATGTGGGCGGAAGTGCAACGGTCAGTGTAGGATTTATATACGAGTTTTCCTACTCCAGTGCCTTTTTAAAGACAGGCATATTTAAGGATGCACCTTCTTAAGTTCACAAACAAGAATTTCCATCCATCCATCCATCCATTTTCCAAACCGCTTATCCTACTGGGTCGCGGGGGGTCCGGAGCCTATCCCGGAAGTAATGGGCACGAGGCAAAGAACAACCCAGGATGGGGGACCAGCCCATCGCAGCCAACAAGAATTTGCAAAAAACCAAAACCCTCATCTTCTCATACACTAAATTCATTGCATTATTTTTGTCCCCATTTCAGATAGCTGAAATATAGTCTTATTAAACTACACACAAAAAAATGGTGACATGATTATATTGTGACTGCAAACAGATGTAGTCGCTGGGCTAATTGTTGTAAAGGGGGACCTATCATTATTAATTAAGTTAATAACCAGATGCTTCTATCTTAAGTGACTAATGCAGTCTGTCATTTGCATGGGCTAGTTTCTGACTAAATACAACACTGATCAGATTATGTACATGTAACTGCAAGATCCCGAGAAACTTCTAGCAGCATGCATTAAGTCACAGGTTCTCTAGCTACCACAACTTTTTAAAGGATTCCAATTAAAATGTTGCAATTCACATTAATTACACGAGCAAACAGAAAGCATTAACTAAGAAGGATAAAACGTCTGACAGAGCGGTTCTTATGTAATGGTCTCAAAACAGAATCTGTAGGCAAATATGATTTTGCTGCAAAATTTTATACGGTTCTCAAAAGCACCCCGAACGTATTTGCTTGTGGTCCGTTCTTATAGGAAAATTAATACAGTTACCTATAGGAAAGCGTAATAATTTGCCAATGACAGAAACAGCTGTGACATTGCTGAATTGTGACCAATATTAGGTGCATCAGATATCAACAGTTTCCGTGCAACCAGTGAGCTTCTGATGCTCCCACTACATTTGATATCCTTTTAACTCTGAGGGTACAATGAACAGGCAAATAGCTGTCGACGGAATCTGGGAGTAACTTGTTTAATTTGACATGTTATGACACAAAACAGTTTTCCAAGTCAAACCCTACCTAAATTCAGCATGTTTCAATGGGACCCAAGCACAGCCGCTAAAATAAAATAAACTGCGATCATGGACAAATAGGATTTTATAATAGTCAAACCTAAAATGATACCTTTCAGGTATTAAATAGGGACAGGCTTTTCGGCCTGTAAATCATCCATATAATCATTTTGCAATTATATTAGGCCGATACATTTTATGGAAAAAAAAATCCCTTAATGAACAATTATGAAAACGCTGTAATGCGCCCGTCCGATGGTGCGTCTGACCTCGCTAAGAACAGCCGGCACATTGCTAGGTTACTGATTCAATTAATTCTTAAGTGCTTCATTTCTGCGCCACTGTTTCATTGCATCTTATGGAATTATTTCAATCGTAAAATAAAACAAAATCATACATGTATAACTAAAAGAAACACATGACAAGTGACGTCAATTCGCCAGTAGAATTAAGCGTTGCAGGACCGCTCTGACCTTAAATTTAGACTACAAGTTGCCCAAGTTTGCAAATATCGCGAATGGCTTTAAATATTATACTACCTCACCAAATATCTCAAAATGAGACGCGCATCACGGGGAAAACGGTCGTGCTGTTTAAGTTCAGATACATCATCTGTATAAATAAATAAATACATACCTTTCTGCAGACTGTTTCAAGCAAAGGACTCGGATTTGTCCACACTATTTAGAAAATGCATTGCTCTTGCAACAGAAATGACCGGCGTATAGGTCTCAAGCAACGATTTGGGAAATGCATTATCTTTAAAACAGGACTGATTCGTGCGCGTTAATTAAAGCCATATATACCGCAGAATAAAGCGCTGAAGCTACCTCGCCTAATGCTCCCGTTCGCCTATCCTTAGGTAACAGAACGTGTGGGCTTATTCAACACATCGCTGCGATTTATCCAGAGACCAGAAGCTGCTCCTCTGGTCCGATTCTTTTTTCCTCGCGTACAACCTTAAACCATAAAATGCCCAAAATGAAAACCTGGGGCGACAATATTGCAACGCCTCCGTTTTAAATTCGCGCAGATTTAGTGCATTGCATTGTAGGATGTAGTTATTCTTCAGAGTTTCATCTAAAAGATAACGACATCCGGGTGCTGCTTTGACAAGATGGATTTCACACAGTATTAACTCCAAAAGAGGAACGTATGTTAAGGGATTTTATTCCCATGTTTGTAAAAAATCATTTTGTTTCCTTCGAAATTTATTTTTAAACGACAAATCCCGAGTCCATCTTGCACAAACATCACAGAAGCTTCGTCCGCAGAGAGGCATCCGATTCATGAAATAGGTTTTTCTGAGTCAGGTTTTAAGAGAAAAAAAATATTGATTGCGGATTATCTCTCATTTTGATTCAAAGTGAACAAACTACTGATCGGAGCATTAGTCTATGAAGACTACGTGACATATGCACAAGTAACGTAATAATGTGAAACTATATAAGAATTAAATTTGATTTTGTCAGAAAAATCTGTGTATTTGACTAATTAAATGTCAAGTTGAGGCTATATTAAGGAAGAAAAATCGAAAAATTAAAGATTCAGAATCAAAAGAGATAATACATCTCCATCAATCCATATTCCATCCGCTTATCCTAATTCGAGGGGGTGGGGGGGCGGCTTGGAGCTGATTCTGGGCAGTACAGGGCACAGGGCAGGGGTGTAATGCAACTGCTCCAGGTAATGCTTACATATGACCAGACATTTGCTATTTCATTGTAACTTGCTAATTTGACAACAAGTAAGCCTATATACTGACATCCAAATTGGCTTGTACAATCTTGTGTCCTATGCAATAACAAATTCACACCTCAAACTGTAAGCCTAATTTCCTCTCTTTCCAAGACGAGCGCTACAGAAGCGTGTGCTTTCTGGTGTTAAAATTGCTTATAGTCCATTGGGAAGAGTTGAGCTTTCAACTGTTTAATCTCAAAGACATTTTAACAAATGATATATATCTTTCTGTCATACTCCATATAAATAAGTGAACTTGTTTCACATATCAAAGTTGATTTATTTCTAATCAATTTAGTGTTTATTATCAACATCTTAATTGGTGTTGGTTTTCTGAAATGTATAAGTATACATATATCAATATCGTAAAACTGATATATGTCCATTCCTTGTGTGGATGTGAGTATTTAAAATTTGGAGAACACCGAAAAGAGATTTTATACTACTGACCATTAACGTACAATTCGTTCTCAATTTACCATTGTCCTAAATTGAATTTACTAGTTTTGTTTTATTTAGATTATTTATATAAATCGAATTTCTTACCTAAAAGTCTTGGAAGCCCGGTAAGAAATGCAATTCATCTTCTTGCTCGAGAAACTTAACAAGTTTAATATTAACTATTCTGCATGGTAGCGGTACTAATGAAATGGCACGGTGGGTCTTAAGGTACAGGATATTGGATTACCTGCCTGCACTAGATAACGGTTACACAGAGGTAATCCATGATTATTAATCCCTCTCAGGCCCGGGACAAAATTACTTAAACCGGGTCCCCATGACGCGCAACCCCTCCCACCAGGGCCCTCTTCTAGGTCTTCGACAACATCCCCAGTTGCACCCCAAAGATCCCTGAACCTTCTTCACAGAAACAAGGTGTTACAAGCGACCTATGTCAACCGATTGCTAGTCAACGGATTGTTTTCCAGTCCTATATAAGACATGTTAAAAGGTTTTACTTTTTGTTATTATTCTCAACTAAAACAACGGGGCTACAAATTTTGTCGGGGTGGTTTGGCAATAAAAATATTTGAAGCATTTGGAAAATATTTTCATCCTTCCATCTTCTAACCGCTTGGTCGGAACTGGGGGAAATTAATGCTTTCATTAATTATTACAAACTTTGCAAAGTATCACTGTTATCGTGCATCATAGCTTTCATTTAAAAAAATAACAGAAACGCATATTTTAACCACATATTTAAATCGTCACAAAACGTTAATGTGTTGCATATATAGAAATATGGTGATTTTTCTGCTCGAATTAGTAACCTGAATAGGAACTAATTTGACGAAAGTGATCCTATCCGAGGGAAGAAGGACTGGTGTTCATAGAATTCCTTCCGTGTTGCTTCTTGCCCTGGGTTTCAGAACCCAAGATGGAGGCCATCAGTAAAGCTGGGCATCATATGAGTCTAGCAGCACTACAACAGCACGACCCTTACATTAATAAAATCGTCGATGTTACCGGACAGGTAGCACTGTACACCTTTAATTCAAAAACAAATGAATGGGTAAGAACAAGCCTCTTTTGGAACGCGAGCGGCTAGTTAATCTGAATTGCTGTAGCTAATGTTAACTACCTAGCTAGCTTCGCAAAATCCGTTAGTTTTCTCTAATGAAAGTAGGCAGCTACCTGGTTAGTGGCTAGACGACATCGCACTTCTTGATTCTATCAGTTTCTGCGGTCCCCCGGTTTTATTTCCCCCACAGACCTAAATAAATTAACGAACTGTGTGAATAAAATGATGGAGGTCGCCAGTGAAGCTTGGGTAAGCTAACTACTAACAGTTGTGATTTCGGCAAGTTTACTTACTGCCGTTTTGTAGGTAAGTTTTATCAGGAGCATATGTACAAGTCAGCTCTTATCAGTCCCTGCAGTATATCTAGCCGTTATATAATTTTTGTACCAAGTTGATGACATGAATTATAATTCCATTTTTCTGGTTCATCTGTTAGCTGTGAGGTTGGTTTGTTAATGTTAGTCAGTTACATATGGTAATTTATTTGCTTTTTTTTCAGGAAAAAACTGATATTGAAGGCACGTTGTTTGTATATACCAGGTAAGTATTATGACCCGAGTTCTTGCGAAAAATAACCGATTGATGTTTTGAATGGATGTGGGCAGTTTTGCGTTTAATTGTGATGTACAGGAACATGTTCTCCTCTGGACATTTGTTCATATAAATACTGTATATCGTAGAAGTTTTACACTTGTATAAATGGACTTGGCTGCTTTTCGTCTAACTTCATGTGCTCGCCCATGCACGGCGATCGTTTCGCTGGTTTTTTTTATTTCCACGGGAGTCATTAGAAATTGCGAAGTTCTCAATTTAGTATTCGGTAAAAGCTTCAGCAAAGGGCTTAACATTTCAGAAGCTAGTTTTAGATATTATTACAAACTATAAATACTACGCGAGAAAATTTGCTGTTCAAGTGTTTAACTGCCCATAATGCACAAGATGCACATGAGAGAGATTAATTCTCCTTTAAGTCATCTTGTGTGGAATGCTGCTGAAGGTACATAAAGTGGAGCTAATACCGTTTTCAGGTGTAACTAATTCTTGCTCTAGCTTTGAACCTTGTTGGCCTCTCTGCCAGGGTAATTTTCTATATGTGTGACATATTACAGGATAATAGCTGACTGCATTGTTGCATACTCCACGCCTGCTTACGTTTGACTGGACTATAGACACCGTGCTGTCTGCTTACAGGTCTGCCTCGCCTTACCATGGCTTCACCATTATGAATCGACTCAGCATGGAAAATCTAGTGGAGCCCATAAACAAAGACCTGGAGTTTCAACTACAAGACCCCTTTCTCCTCTACAGGAACTCCAACTGTATGTACTGCCTAATTCTGAGAGTCTGTGGGTCTTCTGTCATAATGCATGAAGGTGTAATGACAATATGCCGAAGATTGTGTCAAATGCTTCTTTTTGTGTATAATGATGTGCAATTTAAGAGGCCTGCCAATGCTGTGTGTGACAAGTTACCTATTACATTTAGTTTATCAGTGTCACATAGATAGTGGGATTTATTGATGAATTTCATTCTAAGAATACAGTCTAAGAAATGTGTCGTCAGGGGATTTCGTCATTGTGTGAATATCGAGATGGTATAGACTGCTGCACACCTAGGTTTTATGATGTAGCCTGAATAATGATAAAAAGTACAGTATAGCAAATACATATGCCAGTAACATAGTCATTTATCAAGTGTTGTGTACTGTACGTAACTGAATGTGCTGTAGTTTTATATGACTGGCAGCACAGTTGTTTGTTTTCATCAACATCACCACAAACACGGTAGTAATTAGTTGTGCTGCAACGTTGCATCAGCTACAATGTCAGTAGATGATAGGCCCGTTATGGGACCAGCTGCTATGCAGCACGTCAACACGCTTTGTTCCGCAGTTTTGGTCATAATGGCAGTTATGGCTTTTTCTATTGTCAAAATGTGGCAGAATGTTCAGTGCAGGCTTTTCCCCTGCTATTGCATTTTGTCTGCCAGATTGAAAAGTTTCAGTTCTCCATACCAGAAAGCATCTGGGCTAATCTGACGGCATATTTGTTTATTCCTTAATTGCTGGGCCTTTGTACAGTCACTGAAAGCATTATAGACGAATACTTCGAAATTAAAGAATGATTTTCTGTAGATATGGTGTAAGGAAAATTGTAGTGTCTCCGGTGCAATGATTTATCTTTTTGCTCATGATTCATTTAGTGGAATTTTGTCAGCCTTACATTAAAATGCACATAAATAGTCTTTGTCTGTAGTTGTCTATATAATTAATGAATTCTAAACCGAAGGATTAGGCTGGTTGGGGTTACTTTTAGTTTGAATACTAAACTGTGTGATTACTTATGACTCCAGAAATCCTTTTATTCAGACGTGTGCTAAGTCTCCTCCTTAATGCTCTGGTTTGGCATAAAAGTGGGAAAAACTGTGTTTGTGGCTCTAGTTGGATTATATTTGGTTCCTGAAAGGGGAATGATTGCATCTGTCTCGGACTGTGATGACAGCTCCCCACATCTATATCAGAACCCCCACAACTACACAAGTTTCCCAGCAGGAGAAGGCAGTGTTGTCATTTTTCTCCTGCCAGTTGGTGTGAGTCCACATGGAAAGGAGCTGCCTCGCATCCCTTTCTTTCGGCAGTCCTTCCGCCAATTCTGCTACCCCCGGCTGCATGGCTCTTCTCGCTTAGCGTTTATTTGGCAGCAGACTTCGCCGGCGTGCATTTTAACAGCCGTCGTGTGTCCAGAAGGCACACATTGGTCCGGGAGGGGGGAGGGGGGTGTTCCACCGCATGTTACTGTGGCCGGGTTTTGTCTGGGATTCATCTTTTGTTAAAATGACCTTACTTTCTCTAGCCTCCTCCTTTGAAGTAAAAAGAGGCACAGAGGGTGTCCATGCATCTTCAGAAATCACTTATTCGATTATGGCTAGTGCCATCTGGAACCTGTCCCAGGGGACATGGGGCAAAAGGTTGGCCTTAAGATCACCTGCTGCCAGACCGTATTTGGGCAATTGTGCTTGAAATGCTTGGAGGGGGGATGACGACAACAACAAAAGCCTACAGATTAGGGCAGTTCAGAGTCAGTGGTTCACCTGGATAACATATTTGGAAAGAAACCCACGTGAGGACAAGGAGAGCGCAGAGGAACCATGCGTAAAGTCACACAGTGAGCTGGGCTTGGACTTCAACCAGCGACTGACGAAACGCCATTGCCTTCCTTGCGTGGTGTATGTATTGCACGTATGCATGCAGATGTACCTGATGTATACACATACATGCATATAAAGCGGCAGAGTCGTGCACAAGTTACGAAGTTTTGGCTCAAGGTGGAACTCACCTGTTAACGCGTTGAAAAAACTTCCCAAATCCCTCTCGAAAACAACTTTCCCCTCACACCGGAGGTCGGCCTCCTGGTGCGGAAGCCTGTTAATCAGGAGCAGCTCCATGGAGGGATCCAAAAGACTCATTTCCCAGTCTCCGATAAGCCCCCGGCAGGGGGTAGGTGGGCAGGGGGGTGCCCACTTCAGCAGAGGATTGTCGGCGGAGGTTTAGGCTCCCGTGTGCCGTTACCCGCGCGCGAGCTCGCATTCGGCCGGCGGGCCACGGCGCTCGCTGTCCATGTGGCCTCGCTCCACCGCGGCACCTGTGGATGGAGTAGGAGAAGCAGGCCTGGGCTGAACCACAGCATCCGCCTGAGGGTGGCATCCAGCGTACTTCACATGGCCAGCTTCTGCATCCCTGAGGAGATTTTTGTGTGTAAAAAAAAAAAATGAAGGCCTTGAATTCTGAGCCGTTTTTGGGAAAAAATATTTTTGGAGACAGCAATGATCCCGGTGTCGTCTTCAGTCGAGTGGCGCTGCCTCCGCCGTGGCTGGGTTGTCAGAACAACCGAACCCCTCCCCCCTGCGCGGATTAGCTCCGGCAGCAGCCCCCCGCCCCCTCCGGGGAATGGCACGGGCCGCTTGTCTCTGCTGGTTCGCGCGGGCCGTAGGAGGATGACGAGGCTCTCGGTGCAGAGAGGAGACCGCGTCTGCCACGTCTTTGTGCCGGCCGAGCAGGGAGGGAGACGGGGCTGCTCCCAGCAGAAGCCGTCGCCCGGCAGAACGCCTCCTTCCTGGCCCCCATCTGCCCTCGCTGCTCCCCAGGTGCCGCTGTTGCTAGGTTTCCTACCTGGTTAATTCGAGCACAGCCCGTGTCTGGCCACCGGTCCAGGCTGTATTACGGTCCTCGTCTTCGTTGCTCTTTAGGTTAGAACGCCATGCTCTTTTAAAAATGCGAAGCGGTTTTCTCACCCCTCCACTCTTTGGCTGGGGGTCGGGGCAGGGCAGGCTTTGCATAAGGGGGCCAGTACCCTGCTGGAGGCGGGGGGGCTGTATTGAGCGGGTTGGGTGTCACCCCTCTGCTGGTGTAACAGGCTTATTGGTTCGGGGTAGGTGTCTTCGGGGTAGGTGTCCCCCCTTTGCTGGTGTAACAGCCCTCCTGGGGGGGTGGGCTGGGTATCCCCCCTCTGCTGGTGTAACAGCCCTCCTGGGGGGGTGAGCTGGGTATCCCCCCCTCTGCTGGTGTAACAGCCCTCTGCCCCCCCCACTCACACACACACACACACACACACACCACACACTCAGCCATGCTTCCCTGACTTCCAGGAACTCTCCCCATTTTTTGTGTCTTCTGTTTCTATGCTTTTTGCCTGCTCTGTGCTTTTTGCCTGCTCTCCATAATGCACTTTATGCGTTTGGCACTGCTGCTTTCGTCTCCATACATCCTGAAATCTTGGTTTGTTTTTTTTTTTTCCACCTCTTACATCATGCTGTTGCCGTAGCGGTTGTTTCTGCAGAGGCTGTCTGTTCTTTTCTAATTATGACAGTGTTGCTTTGGATACTTGGTGGTAGCCATGGTTACCAGAGCGGTAAACTGTACCAGAGCTGCCCTCCTTCTCCTGGCTGTCTGAAGGAAGGATTTTTGCATTGCAGATGAGTCACAGACAAAGGAAGGATAGGGACCGTCTCTGCTCTGGGTTTGGCCCCCTGACGGCCACCTTCAGTCGGGTAGCTTACCTGAAGCTGCGTCTATCAAAGTCCCCACTATATTGATTCGCTATCTAGCCCCCCCTCAGTAACTCATGCTGACTCTGGTGCGTGGTGTAAGGCAGCCCTGTGTGCCTGCTCTGATAGCCCATTTTGGGCCATTTTCCCAGTGATGGTCTGTTTGTCAGCAGCTTTGTGGTTTTTAAATCACGTGGGCATACAGTGAATTGCTCTGACCGTCTGCTCAGGGCACTGAGCCCACGGCCAGGCCAGCTACCTTGGGGATAATGTGCAAATTGCCTAATGGAAAGCTAATGTAGCATGCTATTGGGCTTTGTGTCCTGTGAAGAGCACTCCCATCGGAATTGTGGGTAATAGGGCAGCCGTACGGGATTGGAGTCCTGGCTTTGTCACAGCCTCCACCCTCCGCCTCCTATCCCCACCCGATCTGATGTCAGCCTCCGCCCCTCCAGCTCTCTGATTGTTTGCCACACTGGTCACATTGACCACTTCCTGACACGCATCCACTTCGAAGCAGCGGGAGAGGTCACCATCTGCAGAAAAGCCGCTGACCCCCAAGCAGCCCCCTCCGTGCCCCCAGTCCCCAGCCGTCTGTGTCTCTTTTGTTTCTCATCCAATTCTCCTCTGTTGGTTTTTTCTCCCCTGCACTTCAGAGGGTCATTAGGGCACATTGGAATAGCCAAGAGAGGGTCAGCAGGTCGTATCCCTCACTGAGCCCCTTGCTATGGAGGGGGACCCCATGGATGTGATTAAGGATGCCTATAGCCATGCCCATTTTGAAGCTGTTGTCTTAGGCTGTGCTATTTATGACCGTGAGGCGGATGCGGCCGGATCCGCGGCCATCTCCCTGCGAATGCGTTCCTCCCCGAGATCAGCATCACTGCCGTAGAGGATGTGTGGAAAAGCGAGTCTTTACGGGTTTATTTCTGTGAGCTGCTGCTCACCTCTATGTATGAATGTGTTTGCTCCCTCCTGTCGCCACGTGACGTGCCGCTCTGGCTGTGCTCAGCCTCACCCCGACGCTTTCTGTTTATATAAAGTATGTATACATGTGCACGCTCACACACAGAGTAAACATTGTGGTGTCAGGGACACTCTGAAATCAGCCTGTATGAGGTTTGTCATCAGACACGTGTCAAGCTCCTGATGGTGTGTGTGTGTGTGTGTGTGTGTGTGTGTGTGAGATGGTGTGTGTGTGTGTCTTCTAAGGGAGCCACGAGCCATGCCGCTTGCAGCACTGTCCTCCTTAGCTTATCCCAGCCTCCTAACTCTCTGTCCTCTCCCTCATCACAGTGGCCATATACAGCATCTGGTTCTACGACAAAAACGACTGCCAACGGATCGCCCAGCTCATGGCACGGTGAGTAACTTCAGACGGGGGCGCCGTGCCGCCTCCCTCCATCCCTCGTTCTTTCTTGGGTGTAACTTCTTGGCGGAAACACATGCCCAAAACCCTCGTCTGGGCGTGGAGTAGACGATCCCGTGGCCCGTAGGGTGATACGTGAGCCAGCGGTGTGGCCTTGTGTGTTGGCGGCCGGTGACCTTGGAGTGTAGGCGATCCGGGGGGCGGGGCTTGACGCGCAAGAGCTATCTGCATCTCCATAGCAACCGCGTTCTGTACGATTGTGTGCCCAATTCCTGTCATTCCCCCCCCCCCCCCCCCCCCATGTACCAGTGTTGCGTACATGCGTGTATTCGTCCGCTACACAGCTGAACTCCGCTTTTTCATCCTGCCGTTCGCTTAGAGGCGCCAAGTTCTCAGGGTGCGCGTGTCCAAAAAACAGCAGAATGAATCACCGGCTGAATGCGGGACGGCGGCTCGATTGCGGCACTGTCACGCTGCAGAACACCACTGCCACCACGTAACTGCCCCTCCCCCGCCTGTGCAGGTATCTGAGAGTCAGGGACACTTCTCACTCATCAGGTGATGCTCCTAGTGCGGCCCGCATAGTAATTATCACCATGCACTCTCCCTGGTGGCAGTCATCTTTGTTTCACTTTTAATTGGTCGGTAACATGCATCACTGTGTCGGCTGTTTGCACTCTCAGGTTCCTCCCTCCAGACAGGACAGCAGAGGAGTCCATGGTTAGCAGGTCTGCGCTGTGGAATCGTGGTCCTTTTCGGAAACATCAGTTCAGGACGCTTGAGCCCCTAAAATAAGCTCCCTCACAGCCTGCCACCCTCTGTGGGGTTTGTGCACTGTGCCATTGACAGATTCTGTGAAAGCGGCGCATGCACGCATGCAGCATCAAATCTAAAGCTGCTTTGTTCCTCCGGTGTGTCATTTTCGTCGTGTCTGTACTTCAGGTGGAATCCTAAAAGTGAGTGATGGTTATATAAATCTGCAAGATGAGGTCGAATCAGGGGTGTTTTATATGCCTGTCCCTGGGTGACTATGCCCCCGTGCCCCTCCCGTTTGGAGCTCTTTGTGATTTTACTTTGATTCTGATTTTAAACTGACGAGGGTGTCAGGTGACCATCGTGGGGTCTCGTGCAGGAGGGATTCACTACACCGCTAGGTAATTTAAGGAACTTCTCACCTGCTTTAGCTCATGCACGTGTCGAGAAAAGTGAAGGATTTCTCATTTCAGTGTGATAGCTTGAAACTGATTACAACAAAGCTAAAAAATATTTCCCCTGCAGTCCCCCCCCCTCCCCAAAAGCAGTACTTGGTGACATCTATGGGTGCCTTTTGTCTCCTCCTCTCACGGAACTGGGTGTGATTTGTTGCTAAACCACCCACCTCTCACAGGCCTCTCCAGCAGCTGACGTCTGCTGCAACATGGCAGTAGTGGGGGGGTGGGGGGGGGCGGTGGCTCACTCTACACGCAGTGGGGCTACCTGGCCGCCTCTGTCTGCTCGCTCCAGATCTCCATGTGCCTCAAATGTCTGAGCTGCTTCTCCATCTGTATCTCTTACACAGAGCTGCGTGGCCATTAAAATGAGCAAAGCTGCCTATTTGTATCAGAATCTAATTGTACCCAGTGCTGTTTATTCCCGTTTGTATTGGCTTCACTTTAAGGTCAGCAGTACCTTCCTTTCGCCCGTTACGCAGCGGTTAGATGGCACGCCAGCTCCCTCGTATCTGGGTGCGTCTTGGCAGAGTCTGACCTTCGCTAACACGCGTGTCTGCCCCCAGGGTAGTGAAGCAAGAGGCCCTGCAGGCCCAGCAGCCCCCCCAAGACTGCAGTACACTCAGCCGGACCAACGGCTGTGTGGTGGAACGTCCCATCGACATCCTGGAGCTACTCAGCAAGGCCAAGGAGGAGTACCAGAGGGTGAGGCAGACCTGTCCATGGCCTGCAGCAGGGGGGCTCGGCTCCCTGCTGCCTCCTCAGAGCCCCATATTACACTTCAGAGGCTGCGTCATACGGTAGCCCATCATACTGATCACAAAGTGCAGTGGGAAACAGGAAGCGAGGGAGGCAGTGTGACCGTTCACCGTTGTTCGAATGTTATTTGCCGTGTTTGCTGATATTCACTTCTACACGGACAGTGAGCTCAGATGTGTGGAATGAGGAGTCACACCCCCCCCCCCCCCCCACTATAATATTTGTGGCCTGGATTGCCCTTTTTAAATTATAGTTGTATGTACCAGTGAGCCAAAAGATTATGACCACCCTCACATTTTCGATATAATAGACGGAAAAGAGTTTCAATAGATGTTGGAATATTTCTGGTGGAATTTGCTGCCATTCAGGTTGCATCTACAGGGTTCTTCCTGTGTGCTTGTGTGGCTGCCACTTAAATGAACTTGCTCCCAGACGTTTTGACGTGCGATTGGCCACAGCAGGGCAGAAATGTGGTGACCTTTGTTGGATAGTTGGCACCCTGTGATGGTGCAGAGTGAAGAGTCACTCACATCTTCTGTACTCCTCCTCATTCTGCTGCTAATGTTTTCTACAGGAGATTCTGCACCTGTGTCAGCAAATGGGTGTGGCTTAACTCGCCGATTCCTCTAATCAAGAGTGGCATCTACGTACTTTTGGCCATACAGAGTGTGTTTGTATAGGTAGTTTCGGGAATTAAAAGGACAGCGATCGCAACACGGCTCCCAGTGTAGTGATCAGCATGCCATGCAGCTGGAGACAGCCCCGTTTAAAAGCATGAGGCTGCTGTGGATCTTGTGTTGTTGAGGACATGCTTACGAAGATGACATCTCTAGCTGTCATGCTTATAGTAACTCTCAGCATTTCTTACAGGCATAACTACTCATTCCTTCCCATTGGCATTGCTTATAATAGCCATTTCTTCCTGCAGTTCATATCTTGGACTGCAGTTCTGTGTTATGAAGATCGTGATATTTTTTTGGGAAGATTGCCTACATAGAAGGAAGAGTAAATGTAAATTTTAAAACATTTGATTATGTAACAGTGGGTCATGCTGCCATCTAGTGGATATGTAGTAGTTATATCAAAGTGAACTATAATCCTGGATTACTGGAGATTGATCTGCATCTTGAAGGTGAGGAAATCTGTTTTGTTCTGTCCAGGGCCGCGTCTGTGAGTCTGATTTGTTAAGCAGTGAATTGGTGGCGAACCATGACTTGCCAAGGACTGCAGTGGAGCAGGCAGCTGCGATACCACAGCACGAGAAGGTCAGGACTCTCTTCTTCTTTGTAGCCTGTCTGAACCACAGCCTGGTCAGCTTTGTATTCAGAAACTGGTAGTCAAGTCGTGTCTCTCTGAGCTAAAGCTTGATTCCTTGCCAGTCAAGGAGGTGTGGAAGTCTCACCTATAGCATGGAGGATGTCACCTCTGATGGAGTGTGACAGCTGCCATGTTCTCCCCACAGAACTCCCACTCTGGCGTGAAGCAGATCACCGTGGAAGAGCTGTTTGGAAGCTCTTTACCAAAGGAGCAGCCCCCGCTCGGGTTCACCAACCAAGGAATGGCGGAAAAGGGGAAGCGCGACTGCCTCGGCCACACCCTCCCCCTGGAGGCCCCGCTGGTTCCCCATCTGCACACTGACCCTGGGGGGGGCCGCTTGGGCACCACTTCTGCCCTGGCCAACGCTGAGCAGCACCTTGGCTCAACAGAAGCGAAAACCACCCCCAGCTACCCTCTTCGCCCCAGCCCGGTATTCCACTCCGGGGGGCCCGGGGACACCTGTGCCCAGCCGATCTCCCCGCACCTTGTCGGGCTCCCGAGCCCCAAACCCGCCGCTTCCGTGACCCGGCCCACACAGCTGACCTCCGGTACCTCGGCCTACCTGCCTCAGGAGGTCGTCGGGCAGCTCAAGGTAGATGCATTGCCATCAGCTGCCCTCAACAAGCCGCCTTTGGCGCCCAGCTTCCTCCCTTCGCTGCTGGCCACGCCTGAATGCTTCAGGGAGCCCGTGGTCAAGGCCGCGCCCTACAGCACCACACTAGCAGCCCCTGGGCAGGTAAAGCCCCCCTTCACAGTTACTCCGTTTCCATAGTAAGGTCTTGGTATTTGAGTGACTCTCACAGGATTTAAGACCATTGCTAACCCAGCATCTGTGCTTATCTCGTATTTGGGTTTGTTATTTTACCTTTTTTTTTTTTTTTTTTTTTTAACAAATTGTTGTTGACTAGTAATATCTGAGAAGTGATACTTTGAATTTCTTGATCATCGTGGCTGGATATATGAGAAGGTCTTAAGCATGAGCGCAAATTCACCTGTACTTTCTGTGTTTCTTTAACAGAATAAGGATGTTGATATTTTCATGCAGCCTCAAAGTCTGGTGAAAACAATACCAGTAAGTATACTTGACTGGTTTCCTACTACACCTCACAGTAACAGTCATGCCCTAATGGACGGAGCAAAATACACAGATGGTTTGGCAAAAAAGCAGTCAGCCTCAGCTGTGGTTCTGCTGTCTTCCTCTCTACCTACCTCAAGGGGGTCTCTCTGAAGGCGGGGCCAGCCGTGACAGAGGCGGTGCCCTCGCTGCTCCTCTCCCCCAGCGTCTTCCAGAACTCTGCCAAGACGCCTGAAATGGAGAGGAAGCCCGCCGCTCCATCCCCCACCTCACTGCGAGCCAGTGAGCTTTCCACCCACCTCAGCCGGCTCCAGCTTCAGGACACCCTCATTCACCTCATCAAGGTCTGGCTGCCTCATTCAGGGTGCCGTTGGTGATCCGCCTTGTTAACAGCAAGTATGCAATATAACAGGGCCTCATCTGTTATGAGCTGCAAGGTCCTCTTGGTTATAATGTGTTTTATGTCAATTACAGCAGTCGTTCAGTACAGGTCACATGTCTGGACACACCTGCTTTTAATGCATTTGTCGCTATTTTATCTGTATTATTTATCTTGTAGCAATAGGCCTTGAGGCAATGATTCCATACACATTTTGCAATGACCAAGGGAAGTGTAAAATTTTTAAAATAGCTTCCTTTTGCTTCGATGGCAGCATTGCAGACATTCTTTCAAACAGCTTCCAGAAGTATCCACCTGAATAGCTTCTCTCATAGTCCTGAAGGAGTTTTCACAAGTTCTGGGCACAAGTTGGCTGCCTTCCTTTTCTCTTTGATCCAACTCCCCCCAAACCAGCTCTGTAGGGTATAGGTCAGGGAATTGTGGGGGCCAGGTCTCCTGTCACAGCACTCCATCTCTTTCCTTGCCACATATGCATCCAGCTGTGCTTAGGGTCGTTATCTAGGTGATCTATCTAGGGAACTTTCAGTCGCTGTGTCTAGACGTTTGAACGGTGCCGTCCCGTTTTCGTAGCACCTGGGCTTCAGAAAGACATGGCACAGCGCCTTATAAATCCTACTGAATGCCCCCCCACCCAAACCACAGCTACTGCAGCATGAGTATCATGTCTGAATTACTGGCTGCCATGCGTTCTTGTGGAATTACGAATGACAAATGCATGTAGTTAAAACCCCCATGTGAAACACTTGCTGCAATATTCCTGTAAATACGGTCCTGCTTCTCTTCTTTGCAGAATGATTCCACGTTCCTCAGCACCATCCACGAGGCCTATCTCCAGAGTGTCGCTAAGAATCTGAACAACGTCAAGCTATAGGCCACCACATGGACTGTAAGCGGACACACACTTATTTTAGATGCCAGGCACGGCGATGTGAGGTCCCTGACGGACCGTCCAGCTTTCTTCCTCACATATCCAAGGTCCACCAAGCGGCTGCTCGGCCCATACAAGTGGTTGGCACTTGTTGGGTTTTTTTTGTCACACATGATCTGATTGGCTTATGCAGAGAACTCGATGCATTTGCGTTGTAGCCCAATGGCAGCGGCTGACTCCAGAAGGTGTGGGTGCCTTGCAGTAGAAACCTACTGCAGAATCTGTGATGGAGTGACTTCCTGTATCACGTGATCTCGTATAGGAAAAAGCATTTGAAAAAGCATTGCACCACTCTCATGCTGCCTGTTGTGGCCACTTTTAATGTTTGACACTTCTGTCAGTGAGCCCCCCTCTATTCACCAGTAAGTAGCCCTTCTGTGTAGGAGGTCAGTGCTGAGCGGCAGCCTTATTTAATGCCCTGCTCTGTACCAGTGGATCTGGTAAGAGTATAAAAAATACTTCAGTGGACTGTAGAGGTGAAATTTCAAGATCAAGATGTGGGTATAATTGCCCCTCTCCAGTTTGTGACTTGTCCTCTAAGGAGCGGTTTAGTGAAATGTTTGTTTTGTCCACCACACATCTTGCACTGGGTTCCCACCCAGATGCCACCCACCCTCTGGGTCGTGTCCTTCAGCCAACCTGGGTTGTTTCTTGCTGAAACCTCTCGTAGGAAGCATGTTATATTTGAGCATTTCGCTGCCAACAGGGCTCAGCTCGCCGCATACCTTGGCGTCTTGATTTTGCACGATCGAACGCTTCCCTCAAGCAATTTGTGCGTCAGACACAAACTACCTGGTCCGGATACTTATGGTCATATGTTCTTCTGAACTAATCGAAGTTTACCCACTGCTCACAGTCTTCACATCTGCATATGGAAGTGAATGGAAATAATTCTATCTGTAAGGTAATTGTCATTAAAGCAATTTGCATATTGGAGAATGACCTGTTTTGGCTGCAGCCTGATTTTAAGCAAACACAAAAACAGCCAGGTACAGTTTATACTCTCTGTGGCAGAGTAATTAAAATTAGCAGCAACTATGTACGTTACTGGATTTTTGCCATTTTTTTTCCCCCAGAAATACTCGTTTCCCAATTAAGATTTTTTTTAAAAAGTTTATCACCTTGTGCTTAAAAGATCTATGACACGTGCAAGCTTCCACTGTTGTATCATGGTGTACTTGCTGTCTGCTTAAACACATGTTCTCACCTCTGGCATTTTCAGGGTATGAGATGTCTATGAAATCTGGCTTCGTTTTCATGCTTTCGAAGTGGTCACATCAAGGGAAGGTACTTGGCATTTGGGAAGTGATATTCAAATCCAGTGATCACTATTTTTTAAAAGTTGTTTTAAACAGGCATTTCATTTTCTCCTTTGTTGCGTTGAACCTGACCAGCATCTTTGAGTGAATGCATCACTAAAAACAACTTGCACAGTGTTTAGTTCAAGATTAGGTTTTTTTTTTTTTGTGAAGACTTGTTTCCTCCTGTAATAAGGCTCCACTTCAAGAGTCATCGATTCTCCCTTGCTTTTCACGTTGTCTTATTCATCCTGTTTTGTACATTGCAAGTCTATTTTTATAATAAAAATTAAGTGGTGTTTGCAGCTGTCTAAATGTCCTCCTTTCTCCGATGTGTTTCTTTCATGTCACGGTCCTGGCAAATTGACTGACTGGCGGCTCCTGTCGCGGTGTTTCAGAGTCGGGGCCCCGTCACTGGCTTTGGCTCATTTCACGTGTTTCCCAATCACATTTATTGCAGTGTTGCTCTTTTTCCTCTGCTGGTCTTTGCTTCTCACTGCTCCTCTTTCATGAAATAGGAAGTGCTTTCATGGGTGGTATGAATTAAAACTTCAGCTGCAAACAACAATGATGGAATCCTGCGTTCCATTCATACCCTCATCTGCGGTCGCGAGTTTTGAGATCGCAGAAACAAGATACAAGTACTGGAAATGGACTTCCTTCACATGGTGTCTGGGCTCTGTCTCCTAGGGAGGGTGAGGAGCTTGGACATTTGGGAGGGGCTCAGATTAGACCCGCTGCTCTTCTGCACTGGAAGGAGCCAACCGAGGTGGTTTGGGCATCGGATTAGAATGTCTCCAGTATGCCATCCTGGGGAGGTGCTTTGGGCATCACCAGTTGGGAGAAGACGATCAGTTCTATAAAATCATTCTGGAGTTCATTTGGGTTAAGCAATCAGCAGGTTGTGCCGATCTATTTCAGCTCCGACTGAGATTTAGTCGTGTCTGAGTGCATGTTGTAAGCCTACCAGCTGCCCCACAACTACATCAGCTTATATCCTGAAGATGGCTAAATTATCTATCCATCCATCCATACATTTTCAGTGAGAATGCAGGATCTCACAATCCCACGAGTAACTGGGGCTTAAGGGCCACATTCAGGAACCTAACAGTGAACTCCATCTGCTGTGGGATTTGAACACATTACCTTCTCACCACAGATACAGTGTCCTGAACCACACACGGGATTTAAATGGTTCTGATCTGAGTGGTAATTATGCTATTGCCCCCTGCGCAGCTCAATAATGAAACTTCCAGTTTCCTAAATTTACAGGTGAAAGTATAGGCTGAACATCTAGGACCTATTCATTGTGGACAAAGGCAGTATAATCTTATTTTGGGGTCTGGAAGTACCAAAACTGTCACAGAAATTCAAAAAAAGGGAATGAAACTCAAAATCAAATGTTTAACTCCTTGTCATCTCACAGGCAGTATTGTGACATGCAGCACAACAGCATTAAGTCTAATGATCTGAACATGATGAGTTTTTTTGTTAATTTAATGCCTCTCAACACTCATTCTGTCCTACAGGGACAACTGTCACACCTGATGAATGGTAAGTTGGCCAGGTGCCTCAACAGGATTTGTTGATCAGCTTGGACAGGTTGGCCAAACACTATTGTATGCAGCAAAGCTAACTCCTCCCCTCCTCTTCCGAATTTCCTAATATATGACTCGGAGTGACTGTGCTGTGGACTTTCAGGCATAGAGCTCATGTTCGCTCTGCTTTTCTTCAGCACTATAATTCACTATACCAGTCTCTGCTTTCCACCCCTTGCTCTCTCAAACGCAGCATCGCTGTCTGTTTCTGCAATCAAAAGCTCCATCTCTTTTAACCTGCGCCGCTCATAACTTTACCCATGGAGAAGTATCACAAAGTCGACCAGCAAACAGTGCAGGCCCTGAGAAACATCGCCGTTCGACTCAGGATCAACTCCATTAAGGCAACTACAGCTGCAAACAGTGGGTAAGTTCATGCTCCTAGAGATAAAATTGTTTTATTTTATTTTAGTTTAGTTCCTTGTCTTTCCAAGATAGCAGTTGCAAAAGCATGTTGTCTCATTTTTACTTTTTTCTGACCTTTATCAATATCACTTCTCAACATTATCTTCTTGAATAATTATTTCCATAATAATTTCTATTGTTATTCCATTGCCATTGTTTTAAAATTGCTGCACAAGAGGTGTCAACAAAATTTCACTGTACTGCAGCATAATGACAATAAAGCTCTTAATATCTGAAAGTATTTCCATGTCAGCATAAAGCATTACCTACATATTACAAATTTGGTACAATGAACTCCAATGTGTACAAGCTGTCAGAATGTAAATGAATAAATTCTAACACAAAGTGAAATTCTGAATGGAGCAGTTTATTCACTATGAAATTTCTGTTTAGTAAAAGCAACACTTAATTTTATTATTGGTTAATCTTAAAACACATTATATAGAACCAAAATATATTCAATTTTACATCTTTAGATGACAAAGTCAAACAAAACATTTAACATTAGAACAACGAAATCATTCTAAGGTAAAAATTTTAAGAGGTGTTAAATTTACCATAATAGCAATCAGTATGCTAAGTAATCATTAGGTTGAATATAATCAAAAAATGGACATGGTATCAAAAATAGACTATAAACTGTTTTTACAGTCATATTCTGTAATTTCACAATTTTTTGTGTCTAAAAAATCAGTTGATGCTGTTGCACTTAGTTTTGATGTTTGGAGTGTTTGGGGAGATCAGATTATATTTCAGGTCTGTATAGAATTAAGCACAACCATCATGTTGAGGTAGAAAAAAAAACATATTTGTTGCAACACCTCTGTAACGGCTTGGATGATAAACTCCATTTGGTGCCATAGATTTTATTTAGAACCTGCTATTGCTTAATATAACAATTTTATTTAATTTGGGGGAAAAGAAGGCAGCAAATTCTTCACACAAAATTACATAACACACATACACAGCACATTCTTACATCGCGAAGTACACTTTGCACTGCTAGTTTGATCAGTTTGACAGTTTGTTATATATAAAGTACATATATCTGTTTAATTCATACCAGCTGTGTGCATCCATGTATTATTTTTCTTTGAGTAAGTGCAGTGGACAGGACAGAGGTTTCTGGTCTTAATCCCCTCTGTGTCCCACGGCCAGAAATTTATGTCCTTTTATTAACTTTTTTATTATTTTCTGTCTGCATTCGGGATTCCAGCATATTTTTGGAAAGGGAAGTTTTAGTGATTTGTCACTGTGTGGGCCTAACTATTGAGTATAAGCTAGACGATGCAGGTTTCACATTGTACGATGCCGCACTTCTTCATATTTTTAATGACCTACATTTAAGTTTAATCCATAGACTGTCTGTCTTTGTGTTTATGTGTGTGCCTGTGCCTGCTTCCCCTCTGTTGGATTTCTGTATTGTTAATCGACTTTGCGCTCATCTGACTCACAGACACCCAACATCATGCTGCAGTGTAGCAGAGATCATGTCTGTGTTGTTCTTCCACACAATGAGGTTCACACCAGAGGAGCCCAGGAACCCCAACAATGACCGTTTCGTTCTCTCGAAGGTGAGTCACTATTACAAAAGCGGGGCTTAAAAAGTGTGGTCCTGGACTCTGACTGGCATGATGAAAGGAAGATTTTCTACTGGACACTTGGAAACATTCTTGCATTCTTGCACATTCTCTGGTCAAAGTTGTATGTTATTAGGAAGAGTAAATAAAGTAAAGCTACACCAATTAATATAGTAAGGTGTTCAGTAGAATTTTGTGAAATTATTCTTAAGGACTGCAAAATTTTAATATGAACTGAAGTGGCCATAGCTTCCGGGATAGGATCCGCACCCCCGCAACCCTGCATTAGACAAGCAGGTATAAAAACTTGGAGTATGGATGGATGGATGGAAAGTAATTAGAGGATTTTATGTTCTATGCAGATGTAATTACAGCTTTTTTGAGTAAATGGAAATGAAAGGCATAGGAGACTCAAAACTGACTGATGTGTGGGTGCTCACTTCCTCAGGGACACGCCGCTCCGGCGCTGTATGCTGTCTGGGCTGAGCTGGGATACCTGAAGGAGAATGAACTCCTCAGCCTCCGCAAGTCTGACTCCGTCCTTGAAGGACATCCAGTCCCTGTGAGAGTCTGTGTGGTCCTGGAGGCAGCTTGGCCCACTAGAAGCCCCATGGGTCTCCTGACCTGGCTCACCCTCCTTTAGCTTTAATTGTATTGCCCCAGCTTAAAGGACTGGGGTGGTACACCCAAAGGCACACAGCTGTCAAAATGGCTGCCAATGTTTCAAGAAAGGAGGAGCTTTCTGGTTATAATCCAAGTAATATTCTGGGCTCTAATATAACTCATTGAAATCAAATTGATTTGAATTCTTAGTGTAGAAAATAATCTAATTGCATGTAGTGCTGGCATTTCCCAGAATGTCCATGGCCATTGCTGCAAGGGAAAACAATTAAATTGCACTGCAAATTAAATCATTATCTGTCATTGCAGAAGCAGCGGTTTGTGGATGTTGCCACCGGGTCCCTGGGACAAGGCCTTGGTGTGGCCTGTGGAATGGCTTACACAGGCAAATACTTTGACAAGGCCAGGTAAGGGCCCGTGATCATTGGATGAATGAAACCAGTGCTTAACCAGTGCCAGAGCTCCTGAAGACCATGATGATGTCATGCACACAAATCAGTCTTTACCAACAATAATGTGCTGTAATTACTTAAAAGTATTGACACCTGTTAGTTGCATCAAACTTTTTGTCTGCGTCTTTTAAGATTCTTGCTTCCTAACAGTCCTTCTCATTAGCATTAGCATCAACAGCCAGTGGGTTCCAATGACTTTGCTGTTTTGCAAAAAAAAATCTAAATATTACTAAAATTTTTTACATTTTTTTTTTCTGTAACGACCTGCTGTTGTAACCTCGTCTATTTTAGTGGCCAAAGAGTGGATTTTTCTGTGCAGTCGGATAAGCAAAACCTACTACTTTGGGCGGATATATGTTAAAAAGTCATACAGCCCAAACAATTATATAAGTATACATTTCTTTAGTTTAATTTGCATTTATTCCAAAGTTTAACGCAAATTACTTTTAAGATTAATCATATTGGGTGTAGCATTTAAGGTAGCAGAGCACACCTGAGAGGTGCCAGAGTTGAGCTTTAGCACCAATTAGGCACTGGATGAAACGGAACTCTGCTATAGCACAAGCTGTAGGTGCTCAGGTTTGCTAAGGGCTGTAGAGCAGTGGTATAGAGCATGTACTACAGTGTAATAGCCAGCAGTCAGCAGGCCATGGCCTCCACATCGGCCTACTGCTGAGCAGACTCAGTCTCATTATTACTGGAGCTCATAAGCACTGGGCACTAAGCTGGGTGCTTTTGGATTGGTCTGTTCCAAAAGCAAGTACTTTATTTCTTACTAAAGGCCGGATGTTTCTGGAGTCCTTTGTGTGTCAGAGGAATTAAATAAATATTGAAAATAAATTACGCAACACGTGTGTATACATGTACAGGCAGTCTCTAGGTTAAGAACGTCTGACTTAAGGACAACTCGTACTTACGGACTGCCATAAAACCTGTTTATTAAAAATTTGGGTTAAATACCATGGTATGTAAAAACTTACACATGTACTACTTCGTGACGCTCATGAAAACATTGCACACTGCTTCAGTGGTTCATTAGCTTGAGGTACAGTACAGTATCATATGTAATTTCTTTTATTATTACGGTATAACTATTATTATTTACTGTATAATTTTTTTTGACTTACCTACAAATTTGACTTAATGACAGACTTAAGGAACAAATCTCGTTTGTAACCTGGAGACTGCCTGTATACAACAAATACTATTCTTATAATATAATATTTTGTTGATCATTTACAGTGCAGCTGGCTGCTTCTAATTACTTTGTCACAGAGCTTTGGCTTCTCTGACCAGGAACCTATCTAATTTAAGAAGGTCATTACATTTATATACAATATATGTTTATATACACAAATATATGTGTATACCTTCCAGTACAGGGGTGTGCAAGCCTTGAATCTTGTCTTGCTTATCCTTAATGCTTCTATGAGTAGCAGTTCGCCCCCAGTATCTTGCCTTTCTTTGGGGAGAAAGTTCCCCTTCTTTCAATGTTGACTTTCTCTTGACCTGATGACTTTCTGTCCGTTCGCTGACCTTCTTCGGCCAGTTGACTTTCTCGCGATCTGGGGACCTTCTCTCGGTCTGATGACTTTCAGTGGACCTGTTCACCTCTTAAACGTTCTATCATGCCACCCCAAATGAACACTGTGTTCATTTTCTCCCAGCCCCACCCAGAACTGGTTTGAAGGTGTACATTGGAATTACATCGCTTTTGCTTTTAACATGTCAGCCTGATTTTTCGCTTCGTTGCACTTTCTCATGGATTGTAGAAAGCGCCTAACAATGGCGAATTGTTAAACCACATGCTAATAACAATAATTATTCTTATGTGGCTTCTGGGTCCACCAACAATGTATATTGGCAATGGAGCATGGAATGAAAGGTTTAATGCTAGCTGACTTCAAAGGCAGGTGAACTTCTGGGTCCAGACATGGCCTTTTCATACCCCAGGTCTGATGATTAAGTTTAAAATTAGTTGAGGGTCACACAATTTACCCATTTTGCCGGTGTTGTTGTGAGCTTCTGACTTTCAACATCCGTGTAATCAGATGCTTTGTTTTAATAGGTAAAGAAGAATCTTTGTCTAATTTTGCTAATTCGTTTCATGTTATTTAGGTGCCAATGCAGGCCCTGCATTTTGTGTGCTAATTTGTTTTCTGCTCTGCAAAAGCAGGCGATTTTTGTGTTTGCCTACGCCTACAGTATGTGCACAGTGCTTGATGCGTGACTAATTGAATGTGAAAATTTTATGATGAAGTTGGTCCAGGTTCCACGGACCGCATCCCAGAATTCCTTTCTTCACCCAGAACTGGAATGCATACCATAATGTGTGTTGTCTTGGCTAGTCTTTCAGCTTTAATAAAATATATCTATTTGAGTGGAAAACTGTCAGGAGCCATTGGGTGCAAGGTGGTGTGAGAAGACGGGTAGGCGGTAGGGCTGTGTTTTAGGGTGAGAGCTCTGGCTCCCTCTACAGGCCAGCTCATGCTTTGGAATGATAGTATACGGGTTTGGAAATGAATATCATTCAGGTTCAGAATAATCAGTACATACCACTTTTCTTCTGTTTCCGTGGTATGTCACGTGCCATTTCCATTTCTTGAGGAAGGATTAGTAATTGTTTTTTTAGATTCTACTGCAGTCCTGGAGGTTGGATTAGTGGGTAGCAATGAGCTTGTGTGATTGTGGGTTTACTTGTAGCCCTGGTCTGTTTTGCCTGTATAGGTCACACCGGCTTTTCCCTGCAGTCAAAAACATGGTTTCCTTTCTCTTTAAAGCTGAGGTGTCAAACTCCCCAGAGTCCTGCACATTGTTGGGTTTCCCCTCATTTAACACACCTGGTTCGACCCCTTGTGCTAATTACCACACAGCTCTTGAGCTGAACCATTTGTGGTGGAGCGGCAAAAGAACTAAGCTAACCCGGGCTCCGGCCCCCCAGGACTGGAGTTTGACACCCCTGCTCTAAAGGGTTATGTGCTTTCCTTAGTAGCCTATTGTGATCCTGTCCTGAATAAGCAGCCTTGGAAAATGATAATGTTGATGATGATGGTTGTCTTTTGATGTAAACATTTAGCACACTGACACATTGTGACATATTAGCAACCACAGAACTGGGCTGCCAGGATGCATCAGTTCATCAAGCTGCTGGACCAGATCAGAGCTTGCTGGCTAACTCCAGCCTGTGGACCCATCCCTGCAGGCTGCACTTCACTGTGTGCTTTTTTACCTCATGGCTGCACAGTTACCGCGTGTACTGCCTACTGGGAGATGGAGAGCTGTTCGAGGGGTCGGTGTGGGAGGCCATGGCCTTTGCTTCCTACAGCCAACTGGACAACTTGGTGGCCATCCTGGACATCAACCGGCTGGGCCAGAGTGATCCAACTCCTCTGCAACACCACATGGAGAAGTACCAGAGACGCTGTGAGGCATTTGGGTGAGTAGCTCTGCCTGTGAGTGCCAGTGTCCTGTGTTTTTCAGTTCATTTGTGCGAGTTGGGCTGCTGTGCTTGTCTGTACAACTGCTCTCCATTTGTTTTGAACGTGTTCTCGTATTTTTACTTATTTTGTTTAATGTGTTGCTACTAAAGCTTGACTTACTAGCTGGACTTGGGAAGACCTGTAACAAGTCAATCCGCGAATAACTTGACATTTTAATACATTTTTATGGGGACATTAAATGCATAAGCAAGAATATTACTTGTAGTGATAAGCCATTTTGATGAATTTTTAAGTTTTGTTTATCTATTATCTTTAAGAAAAATTCCAGTACTATTTAACCACGTAAAATGTGCAATAGTCATATTAAAAAAAATGTCCCACTCCTCCCCGCTCTGTACCTGACCAGGCTCCCCTTCCTCTCTGATTATGATTTAACTCCTGGTGCTACTCTTTTCCTACACATGTATCTCTATGTGAGTTAGCAGCCTATGTGTGTACATGCACATGTCTGTCAGTGCACCTCACAAACAAATAGAGATAATGTCCTTTTCTCTTGTCTGGTAGCTGGAATGCCTTCGTCGTGGACGGACACAGCGTGGAGGAGCTCTGTAAAGTCCTCTGCCAGCCTCGACACCAACCCACTGCCATCATCGCCAAAACCATTAAAGGCAAAGGAATTCCAGGTACCCACAATGCAGTGCAATCTATACACCACTCTATAGACACCCCAAGCCTATCGTGTAGAGCTTACAAAATCCAGGCACTACACTGCATCACCAAGCTGAGGTTATCACTGCCGGTACATTCCTCTAAGTAGACTTTGATGACCTGGGGACGGGGGCAAATTTCAGGGGAGTACAAACCCCTAATTTTATTAGTGGGCTACGTGTCTAGTTGGGAGAAAGTCCCAATGGGGCAGGTCAAACTCATAATTCTGCTATGTGGCCACATGCCCGGACTGCTGTACCTGGCACTATCAGCTTGGTGAGCTGCTTAGCACAGATGAAACTGCTTCTTCATCGCGTGTGTGGGTCTGTGTGTATGCGCATGCAGCTGCTGAGGACAAGATGGGCTGGCACGGGAAGGTCCTCCCCAAGGACATGGCGGACAGTGTGGTGAGGGAGCTACACAGCCACATCCTGAGCAGCAGCAAGCGCCTGTATCCAGCCCCACCCGTGGACGATGCCCCACCCGTGGACGTGCGCAACATCCGCATGCCCAGTGGCCCCAGCTACAAACTGGGGGAGAAGGTACAGCATTAATGTGGGGAGTGCAATTCACTCTCCTGTTTTAATAATAATTAGAAATAAAACAATTCAAAGAGAACTGGAAGAGGTGGATGGAACAACTCGCAAAATCAAGGAAATATTCAGGTGGGTGAGGTGGACATAAGGAGGCTTTTAGATAGTGTGGGTCAACAGTTAGGTAACACTTTACTTAAGGATGTACAAATAACTAGTAACTCAATTACTACTAAAGAACAAATCATGAACTAATATGGTTTCTGCATGAAATACATGAACCATCATGACTGAATAAATGAACATGGAATCACTACGAAACAAACAGTTACTGATTAATTAATTAAGGAAGCATGTACTACTACTTTGTGCTACCACAAAGTAGTGTTACCAACATTTTTTAGTTAACCTTACGCTTTCGTAGTAGTTAAGGCTGATTTATACTTTTGCATAGAATCTGTGCCATGGGTAGTACATGGGTCCACAAAGGGCCGGTGTTTATGCAGGATTTTGGGATAACCTTTAGGTCAGCTGTTCAAATCCAGGTGTGAGGACTCTTAGGGAGTTGCAGGGTAGATCCGGATACACAACGGCTCATTCCAGATAAGACTGCCCACCCCTGTCCTACATGGTAACCTCTATACCCTATGGCCTATATACTATCTGTACAGTTACATTTCTGGGAAGGTGCGTGTCTGGCCATGGTGCAGGCTACGGTATAGGATATCCAGCTACACAGCTACCAACGGTGTAGAATCTATATAGGAGTATAAATCAATTTTTAGTCTGGCCAACTGACTTTCTTTGTGGAGGTGGGCCTTAATTTTTAGGTGAGTATTTCGCATGCCTTCTGTCTTCTCCAGTGACAGCTATTTTCTCACCAGATTGCCACACGGAAGGCTTATGGTCTGGCTCTGGCCAAACTGGGCCGTTACAACGAGCGGGTGGTGGCCCTGGATGGGGACACCAAGAACTCCACCTTCTGTGAAGTATTCAAGAACGAGCATCCCGACCAATTCGTGGAGTGTTACCTTGGCGAGCAAAACATGGTACCCGCATGTTCTTTCCTCACTAGCAGATGGTTGAACTGGTTAACTAACATACCTCTTCATGTTGATTTCATACAGTAAACCCAGGATACAGGAAAGTGCATTGTGATGATATTGGCAAGGTGCTGATTGGTCTAGCTTGTGCTTAGAGAACTGTATTCCATTAGATATATTCCTGAATGTGTATTGAAAAAAAAATAAATATGCCATAATAGAAAACATCTGTTTTTGTTCTCCCAAAGTCAAACTTCTGCCGCAGGTATTTTGCGCCCGGGCTGCTCTGAGCTGTCATTGAGTCTGGCATTCGCTCTATTTTAGGCCGCTAGGCTGACAGTAGACACAATTCACTGAATAATGCATCTCTGTGCTCACAGTGTGACCTGTGAGGACCTCGGCCCACTTCCTGTTCACTCTGAGGTGTAAAACCCGCATAATCACAGGCTTCCACCCATGTGTGACCATGGTAGCCGCTCAGTCCTCCAGCTCACCCTGACCTGCTGAGTTCCGTTTACCTCGGAGGTCGGATGCTAGAGCTGGGAATTATGCCAAACCCGAATTAACTGCATGTCAGTACAACAAATCAGAAAGCCGTTCAGCAATATCACTTCTAGCCAGGTTGAACTTCTGATTTCCCAGTTCTCAGATCAGAGGCAGTAATATGGAGAAAAACATCCAGGCTACTCTCCACATGGATCAGAAAGCAGACAGGTTGTACTCTTTCGAGCAGGTGAATGGTAATGCCTACTGTTGGAAGGGCATAGGGGAAGGTTTCAGGAGACAAGAAATCAAACAAATTTCATACAAAATGTGCCTGAGAGTCTCCCACGTGACCAACCCTGCATTTGCTGAGGAAAGATGAGGCCCGTTGCCAGATCTCCAAGATTCCCTCAATAAGAGTTGCCATTCTGCTTCAGAACTCTCCCCCAGCCACTGCCATAAGCCCCCTACCGCTCTGCCCCCTCCTCAGGTGAGTGTGGCCGTGGGCTGTGCCTCCAGAAACAGGAACGTCGTCTTCGCCAGCACCTTTGCCGCCTTCTTCGGCCGGGCGTTCGACCAGCTGCGGATGGCAGCCATATCTGAGAGCGACATTGTCCTGTGTGGCTCCCACTGCGGTTTGTCTGTTGGTCAGTACTGCTGCTGTGATGAATTCACAGCGGGTTTTAGCTCCTCCCCCTCCATCTGCAAACTATTTATTATTAAACCACAAGTTAAGCCATGCTTAGAAATGTAATTGTTTTAGATGTTCATTTTTTTGCCTCTAAGCTCTTAGTGATGAAAGTGATTCTTCACAGATTCAGTGTGTTTATCCCATATGTTAATTACCCTTTAATGGTGTAATTCTTCATCGATACATGTACTGGCATCATAGATCATGTACTAATGCATATCTCCTGTTTGCCATTTCTTTGCTGCTGTAATTCCCAAACAGATTCTATGACTTTTTCTCCTTACTGCTGTATCCCTGACTAAATCCTGACTTTCCATTGCTCACATTTTTCCCATTGTTGCTTTGTGCTGCTCCTGATACCACCCAGCCCCTCCCCTCACTCACTCCCCCTTTCTGTCACGGAAGTGGTTACAGGATGCCCAGGCATCCTATTGGTTCCCCGGGTATCCTGAACGCCTGCCCGTCTTCTACTTATTTTTGCTGTCCCGCCCTCCCACTCCCATTGGCCGAGGGCTCTGACACATGTGGCCGCCTTCTTTCAGGAGAAGATGGACCATCTCAGATGGGCCTGGAGGATCTGGCATTGTTCAGAGCCATCCCCACGGCGACCATTTTCTACCCCAGTGATGGAGTCGCCACCGAGAAGGCAGTAGAGCTGGCGGCAAACAGGAAGGTAGCATGTGGTCCGCCCTTTGGGGATCCGTGCTGTGACTCTTGCATCTGTGCCCCACATATAAAAAAAACAGCCCCATGTGGGAAGCCCATTAACACATCTGCTTCCTTTGTCTCGCAGGGTATTTGCTTCATAAGAACCAGTCGCCCTGAGAGTGCGATCATTTACAATAGCAGCGAGGACTTTCACATCGGCCAGGCCAAGGTGTGAGCAGGGTGTGGAGGACAGAGAGGCACACACAGCCACACAGCTGGACTGCATCTCACTATCTCGCCAATATCTTGCCGCCTTGTCTTTCCCACCAGGTGGTGTACAAGAGCAACGATGATCATGTGACCGTGATTGGGGCGGGGGTCACACTGCATGAAGCCTTGGCGGCAGCTGAGCAGCTCAAGAAAGGTAATGCGAAGGGTTCTTGTTATTCCCCTGAGCTGAAAGGTGCTACTAAGGAGCATGCAGTGATTACAGTGTGTAAGGAGCATGCAGTGATTACAGTGTGTAAGGAGCATGCACTGATTACAGTGTGTAAGGTGCATGCACTGATTACAGTGCGTTGCCACACCACACGACAGACCAAATCAAGGATGGGAACCTGAGTGTAGCCATGTGGCAGGTGGTACCTCAGCACCACACTAGTCCGAATGGACCAGTGTGAGGTTTTTTTCCCAGTGGCTGGAGTGCCAGTCCTGCCACCAATCCCAAGTTTTTCCCTGTAAGTTAGAGGACCTCCTTATAGGGCTGGATGTAGGTTAACATCATACCCAGGTCGAAGCAACTGCAGGATAAGGGCCTTACTCAAGGGTCCAATGGAGTAGAATCACTCTGGGCATTCACAGGATTTGAACCAGCAACCTTCCAGTTACTGGCATAGACCCCTAGCCTCAGAATCACCACTCTGTTTTTTGGCTGCCTGGCTATAAAAGAGAAATGAATCGGTGTTGTTACAGTGACTCAGTGACTACCTAAAACCACTTTGTCATCCTTTAGAGAGAATCAATCTCAGAGTGATTGACCCTTTCACAATTAAACCCCTGGATGTTCAAACCATCATCAACAATGCAAAGGCAACCAAGGGCCGTATCATCACTGTGGAAGACCACTACTATGAAGGTGAGTGCTCTGCCTTTTCTGCTAGATCAGTATCTGCTACACCACCCACCTTGGTGTCGTCTGCAAATTTAATCAGTTTACTGTATGTATTGGTGTCAATATCATTAATGTAAATTAGAAACAATAGTGGTCCTAACATTGAGCCCTGCGGTACCCCCCTATGAACACAGGCCCACTGTGACATTGTGTCTCTATTAACTGCTCGCTGCTTAATGTCAGTTAACCAGTTTTAGCTTTTTATTCGCAGCGTCTTATTCCGCGGCTAAAGTTTGCATCTCATTTGTAGCTTCACTAAAAGGGAGTGTTTGCACGGCACATGCTGCAGCTTTTATCTAGGACATTTTGAATATAGAAAATAACGTATGAATGAAAGGTTTAAAATGTAGCACATATATCTATGTTATATAAACATTTCACAAGTCTCCTTGTAATGAAAATGGTGAAATTACCCAGGCATAATGTGATTCTTCTTACATAACAGTAAACTGGTCGCATGACACTGAGCAATTGTACACGTAATTGATTCAAATAAGAAGCCACATTTCCAAATGGAATGTGGAGGTCATATTCATCCTGGGTAAGGAAAATATTAAATGCATAGTTCAACAGCAGGTACGGACATTACGCACTCTAAGGACATTGAAATCAGCCTGGGCCAGGTTTTATAGGCTACCTAGCTGGAAACATGGCTACACCTGCAGAAATATGTGCTACAGCTTAAAAATTCTATTTATATTTTATTTTGTATTTTCGAAATGTCTTAACTACAAACTAGGTTGTATGTGGCAATGCGAATACCCCCGTCTAAGGAAGCTGGGAATAACTTAAGCCACGAAATAAGACGCTGTGAATAAAAAGGTATGAATTGGAAGCTGCACATGAACAGCTAACTTAGGCTGGGTGTGACTTTTAGTTTGGGCGACACAGGCGACTATGTGTCAGAAACACTAGAACAATTCAATCAGCAAGCAGACAGTGATCCATAGTTCCGCCCACTGCCCCCTACTCCAATTGACATACACTATATGTATGTCAAAAGTAATGGGACACCCTTCCAAATAGTTGAATTCAGCTGTTCCAATCACTTCCATAGGCACAGGTGTATAAAATCATGGACCTAGGCATGCAAACTGCTTCTAGAAACATTTGTAAAATGCTCATTGAAGCTCAGGAGCTCACTGAAATTAAGTGTGGTACCATGATTGGACTTTTTGCATGGGTGGCATCCTTTCTGAAATTTCCTCGATGTTAAATATTCCGCGGTCAACCGTTAGTGGCATTATAACAAAGTGGAAGCAATTGGGAACAACAGCAAGTCAGCCACATAGAATCACGGAGCAGGGACAATGCATGCTGATGTGCACATTGTGCTGGAGTCGCCAACTCTGACACAAAGCAAGGTCCATAAGGACATGGGTGAGCGAGTCTGGTGTGGAGGAACTTGACTGGCCTGAACAGAGCTGCCCCCATTCCTTGGATAGGGTGGGGTGGCAGTGCAGTGCATTTGGTGTTTGGAGCACTGTTCCATTAACATGGACTCCAGGTCTCCTGGGCCAGTATTCACTGTCCCCCGGAGGTCAGGATCTCAGCTCTGCCGGGCTGGATAGGTTCCGATCAAATGGGAAATTGGATTTCCCTAGATTTGAGAATCTGGAGAACCAAATATATCTATTTGTACAAAGGCTGTGGCCCTATGATGTTAAAGCAGCTGCTGTCATTCCACCAGGTGGCCTGGGGGAGGCAGTGTGCTCTGCCATAGTGAACGAGGCTGGGCTCACGGTGCATCGTCTGGCTGTGGTCCATGTGCCCCGCAGTGGCAAGCCAGCCGAGTTACTCAAGATCTTTGGCATTGACAGGGATGCCATCGTGCAGGTGGCCAAGAAGATGATCAGCAGCTCTGCTAATGCCAAGTAGATGCACCAAGGGGTTGGCCTTCACTGTGACACGCTTGGCATTAAATTTTGTCCTGTGTCATCAATAAATCAACCATTAACACTTTTGTAAACCATAGACATTTATTAGTTTATATTCACATGCTGTTAAATTGACCCCTATTCTTTGTCTTCTTCCTCACCCCAAATCCAGCCAGGAATTTGGGGTGCCGTAGCCTTAGGGTGCTTTTCCACTGGCACCTAGAACCGAGCCATGCCAGAGCCATACTGCAAACTGAAAGCTTTCATGCAAGCCATGGCCAAGCCCTACCCCTGCTGACACAGCACTGCTTACTAGCAGGGCCAAAAGCAGGGCCTAAACTCAGGCTTCCTCATCATGTTACAGCATTATGAAGTATTTCTGTAGTCCAGTGAAGACCTTGCTATGTCCAAAGAAGTTCTTTGATAAATTGACATTCTTTAATGATACTTCCAAGCTAAACCTGAGAGCCATAACAAATATCTAAATCTGATCAGGTTATTTTGATCTCAACAGAAGAACATAATATAAAGCATGCGTGCATTTCAGAGAATATCAAAATAACATTACTGTAGTGCAAGTATAAGTATGAAAACTCTTTCCATGACTCCTTGCTGGCATCGGTATCTGAGACTCTTTCATTCTATTAATCAATTTTAATGTATCTAATGTTTTTAGAATCTGCCAAACTCCCTCCCCGCTCACCTATTACTGTTGATATAACCTAGATGAGATTTAAAGCTTCAGCTTCTTGGGTTTTCGGATATCTACTGTTTAACGTGTTTTTAGATACTTCTCTGGAAACTACAAGTTCGTGGGATTTTTTTGTGAATTGTGTTTCAAAACTATAATGCATTTTAAAGGTTTCTTAATGATCTATTAACATGTTACGTTGTAAGTCTGTGGTTATGATTTGGTCATTTACATGGTAATCCTTTAAAGCAGACTATATAGCGATAAGACGAACAACAATGTATGTTCTCTGCCTGTCTGGTTTTTGCAATTCCTTGCTGTGTCTAATTATTTTTAAAAATAAAATGGAGCATTTTGGTTCAAGTATTTCTTTATCGTGAATTAAATTGTTTCAAATTATTGCAGCCCAAAAACATCTACAAGTTCATGCAAGGTCATTTAAAGGTGTGGGAAAGCATGGACAACTCAGAGAATAGAATTGCATGAGACGGGACTTTCGGAAAGGAACAGACCTTTCTTGGGGGATTCCCGTGTTAATTCAAAAAGGGAATTAAAAAAATTAACCCCATATACACAATCACTATGGAACACAGCTAATGGGGGCTCTGGTCACACAGGTACAGAGGCAATGAAATGAACAGTGACACTCACCTCACTTGTAACCCTAAACTGACAGGCTGACCCCCCCCCCCATTTCTGTCTCAGTGATAATGTATCTTTGTTTCAGGGTTTATCTCACCTAAAACATACTTTCCAAAAACAACTGAAATTTTGTTTCATCAACAATTACCAGCATGGTCCTCCCAAAACGCTGTATTACCAGATACCACCTGAAGGTTTAAGCGATGGGTCAGAAAGTTTTGTTTAGATAGGTCACACTTTAGCACATAAGTAAATCACACAGGCTGTATTACAAAGGGAGCAGACCTAGGTTCCCGTACGAAGTTGTGCTGGGTTCACGCATTCAGTATTCAAAGTCAGAAGTACAGAATGATAAAACGAATATGTCTGATGGGTATCTGTGTGTAATGAGGTCAACCCGATGAAATGTGCTGTCTAGAGGCAAATAGATTTCTTTCTTTTTGTTCATTTGTTCAAGTCATTTGTTCAAGTCATATAAAACTGATTTAAAGAAATACATGGTTTGTAAAAAATACGATTCTATAGTGTGATTTGGTCACTAAGTGAATCGTTTTGGGACTGATCCACCTGGCTTTCTGCCCGTCGACATTCTCATTCCTGGTTCTGCTATTGTTGGAAATATTAAAAAATCATAGAACATAGAGTCATAGAACAGGTGCATGTATGGCATTGATGCAAACCATCTTCATAATTTGAGACTTTTTAAACTTTGCAGTTATGTATGAGGGTCTTTATGTGTGTAATAGCCACTCACTATGGCAAATTGTGGAATTATATTTTATCATAATCATCTTCATGATAAGATGTCCTCCTAGCTGTGTGCTCTGCTGCCTTGGGTGGACTTCATGGATGGGAGACGGATGGATTTTCACAGCTAAGAAAATAAACTTTATCGATTTCGGAGGGAAATTATTTTGCATACAGCAGCAAGGTACATAAAGTGCACAGATGTATAGAGTGCAAAACAAAATCTTTGTGCAAATTAGCGCACAGTGCAAACATTATACAAACAGAATACCAAGCAAACAGTATATTGCACAGATTATATCACTATTACTGGTGTGTCCACAAGATTTTACTCCAATGAGTCCTTTTAAATCTTCACATTTGTTTGCAAAAATATGGCACACGTGTATCGGTTTGAAGTAATTTAAATTAAGACTTTACAGTTTAAATTTAGACATATTACAGTTTTCATTCTTCACAAAGAATTAAAAACCTGAAACCTATCAGAGAGCTTAAGGCAAATTACACCCCTAATACCTGAGCATCACACAGTGATCCTGAGGGTGCAGAGACTCCTGGACCCTAGATGAATATGATGAAGACATATAAAAAAAAAGCCATTAAAAACACTTTGCAATCACTGACAGTCAGTCAATCTATCAGATGACATAGGAGCCACCACCAGCTAGCATCACTGCCAGAGCCAAACGCCAGGGTTCGCAGAGAGCTTACACAGCACCAAAGCAATCTTATTGTTGAAAGGTATTACTCAGGAGAAGGGTGCAAAAAGATTCCCACAGCATTACATATACCATATACCATATGCTATATACCATGGAACACAGTGAAGACAGTCATGAAGAAGTGGAGAAAATACAGGACCAACTGTGACGTTACCAAGAACTGGACGTCCATCCAAAATCGATGAAAAGACAAGATGATAACTGGTCAGGGAGGCTGCCAAAAGAAATTTCTAGCTCCAGGAATTTCTAGCAAATACTGGTTGTGTACTACATGTGACAACAATCTCCCTTATTCTCCATATGCCTGGACTATGGGGTAGGGTCATCCAGGGACAGCTAAATTTTGCCAAAAAATACATCAAGTCTCCCAAAAGCATGTGGGAAAATTGGTTGTGGTCTTATGAGACCAAGGCTGAACTTTTGGGCCACAATTCCAAAAGGTATGTTTGGCACAAAAACAACACTGGCCGTCACCAAAAGAACACCATACCCAAGATGGATTTCAGTCGAATCAAACGAGTACCGGTTATAGTCACATTAAAGGTGGGAAAGGTTTTGAAATTTTTATCATGGTCTCATTTTTTTACGTTACAAAAGCCTGGTATTTTAACAGGGGTGTGCACACTTTTTATATCCACTGTATAATCACATTACTGCAGGGGTGTCAAACTCCTACATTTAACGCACCTGATTCAGCTCCTTGTGCTAATTACCACACAGCTCATAAGCTAAATCATTTGTGGTGGAAGAAGGAAAGAGCTAAATTACACAGGGCTCTGGCCCCCCAGGACTGGAGTTTGACATCCCTGCATTAAAGCCTGCTAAATAAAAAATATCAACTCACCAATTCACTTTTTACTCCTGATATCTTTTACTCCTGAAAGACAAAAGAATTTTCAGCAATTTTTCCATCACAACTGAATTGAGTCAACAAGGCCAGAACTTCCTTTTCGGGGCCCCTGGGCAAAGCTTTACTTGCCCCCCCAATGCAGTGAGCATTTAACTTCCTCCTCAACACTGGTCATGTGGAGGCCCTGAGCATTCACCTATCCTGCCTACAGCTAGAGCTGGCCATGTGTGTTAAACTATAATTTAGACTATTCTTACCTCAAACAGTTGTATTTTCTTACTGTTCCCACAACGGCAAAAGTCATTATACCCAGGCCATATGATAATGTGCATGCTAGAGGAGAGAGGACAAGATTAATAACCACAACATTATCTTCAGCCATAAATACGTATTTTATGTGAAACATCTGAACAATCACTCACCATAATATGAGTCATTGTTTAAAACGGCAACAAAAATGGAAGCAACGAAACCCAGGATCACATCTGTTTTAACAAAAACATCCAGTTCTGTTTCATAAAATTGCATTTGTCAGAATGATCCACCACGAAACAGAAAAACATACCTGTTTTATCATAAGGCCGCCCTTGGCAAGATGATGTATGAGCAGGTAGATCTGCAGAGAACATTACAGTCGGCTAGCTTACTGAGCATTCTGGAGTGAGACGCTCAACACTCAACAGCACACGATTATGTACTTAGTCTTGTCAGCAAGACATGCTTCTGTTAAATGTAAACTTGTATATTTTAAGTCTGTTAAAAGAAATTTATATGCACTGCTCAAAAAAAAATTAAGGAAAACTTTGAAAACACATCAGATCTTAATTGGAAAAAAAAAATCATGCTTGATATTTATACTGATATAGACTGAGTAGTGTGTTAGGAATGAAAGGATTCCACATCATTTGATGGAAATAAAAATTATCAATCTACAGAGGGCTGAATTCAAAGACCCGAAAATCAAAGTAAAAAAATGATGCAGCAGGCTAGTCCATTTTGGCGAAATTTCATTGCAGCAACTCAAAATCGTGCTCAGTAGTTTGTATGGCCCCCACGTGCTCGTATGCATGCCTGACAACGTCGTGGCTGCTCCTAATGAGCCGATAGATGGTGTCCTGGGGGATCTCCTCCGAGATCTGAACCAGGGCATCACTGAGGTCCTGGACAGTCTGAGGTACAATCTGTCGGTGTCAGATGGACCAAAATACAAACACCCGGTGGTGTTCTATTGGATTTAGGTCAGGCAAGCGTGGGGGCCAGTCAGTGGTGTCAATTCCTTCATCCTCCAGGAACTGCCTACATGCTCTCGCCACATGAGGCCGGGCATTGCTGTACACCAGGAGGAACCCAGGACCCACTGCACCAGCATGGGGTCTGACAATGGGTCCAAGGATTTCATCCCGATACCTAATGGCAGTGAAGGTGCCGTTTTCTAGCCTGTAGAGGTCTTTGCGTCCCTCCATGGATATGCCTCCCCAGACCATCACTGACCCACCAACAAACCGGTCATGCTGAACAATGCTGCAGGCAGCATAATGTTCTCCACAGCTTCTCCAGACCCTTTCACGTCTGTCACATGTGCTCAGGGTGAACCTGATCTCATCTGTGAAAAGCTCAAGGTGCCAGTGGCAGACCTGCCAATTCTGGTATTCTATGGCAAATGCCAATCGAGGTCCACTGTGCCTGGAAGTGAGCACAGGGCCCATTAGACAATGTTGGACCCTCAGGCCACCCTCAGGAGGTCTATTTCTGATTGTTTGGCCAGAGACATTCACACCAGTGGTCTGCTGGAGGTCATTTTGTAGGCTCTGGCAGTGCTTATCCTGACATCCTGGAAAAATGCCAGTGGCCTCCACCTGGTAAACCAATCGTGTTTTGAGGGTTATCTCATTGTTGTCCCTCTAGTGCACCTGTTGTTAATTTCACTAACACCAAAGCGGCAGAAACTGATTAACACCCCCCTCTGCCACTTAACTGAGGAGATCAATATCCCAGAAATTTTACTGACTTGATGCTACCCTCTAATTAAAAAGTGTTCCTTTAATTTTTTGAGCAGTGCTTATACCCTACCATTTAAAAGTTTTGAGATCACTTAGAAATTCCCTTGTTTTCCATGAAAACACACATGAAATGTGTTGGAATGGGAAGTATAGTAAAATAAATAGAAAATAGTCATTGACCAAGTTAGAAATAATCGTTTTTGAGATTAAAATGTGTGTTCTTCAAACTTTGCTTTCGTCAGAGTCTCCATTTGGCTGTGTGTGTGTGTGTGTATGTGTGTGTGTATAACATAGGTTACATATTCTAAAGTAAAATATTAGTTAGACCTATAATGTCTATAACTGAAATAGCGATAATGACGACATTACCAATTACTAAACCCATGAGTTCAAACACCACCGTGAAGAACAATGTGAAGATCAGCGACATGGTGATAGCTAGAAGGGAAAAACAAGCCTGGTGAGTTATCGTCCTATCATGTGAACTACTGGAAAGAGCACTGCAAATCTTAATTACTCACGGACGCGTGGTCGGTAGCTGACCAGCCCACAGCTCAAACCAAAGCACACGGCAAAGAAATGATAATATTTATCTATAAAATACAAAAAAAAAAAACATTTTGAAATTTAACAAATAAACTATTGCAGATCAGAAAAATTTTAATGGTTAAGCTGACATTTGAAGTTTTCATGACGGTGAGATGTGGGCAATACTAAATTGTTACTAAGAAGCACTGATGGTCATAGGTAATGACTATCTCCAAATGGGATGGTTTAAGCTCTCTAGCCTCAGTTGCACAGTTTCTGAGTACTGTATTAAGAAGACTTTTCAAGCTGCGGTTCAGCTATCCTTCTCTTTGTGATCTTCTACCTGCTATTTTAGTCGGTTGCTGTTCTTCCCTGCGCTTGAGTCTGGACACAGTGCGAGCTTAACAGTCATTTTACTATAGAATGTCAAATATACTTACAATGTTTGTAGTAGTCACAAACAGAAGCAAACTCCGGCATGCCCTTAAAAGACAGCAAAGTCTTCAAGTGAGGTACATTTGTGGTACATCGCTGTGTATAATCAAATAGAGGTAATGCATATACCATATTGGCCCGAATATAAGTCGACCCCCCATACTTTTGGGCAACTATTTTTCGTAAGGCTGCCGCGATTAGTCGACGTCGCCGATGACGTCGACATCAATATTTTAAATCGACTCATCGTTTTTTATTTTGATGAAATTACCATTATGATTTCTAAAAATGCTTCAGTGCATTCATTATAAGAAATGTTTTCCTTTAATATCACTACCTAATTACGGGAGTAGTTCAATTATCACAAAAACAAAAACGAGGTTTTACACTGTGCAAAGTTCGGTGGCATACTTCACGGCACCAGCGTAATGCACTAATGTTTGAAGAGAGACTACAAAGGTGCTTTCAGATCTTTTTAATATTTTTGTCCTTTTAGCTGCTAAATACACTCATTTTTAAAGCCAAATATTGTCTGCCTTCTGCCTTAGAACCTCCTTTGAATAAATGTTAGGGGAAATGTTAATGCTTAAATCTGCAGGGGTTATTCTGCATGGATTGACGGTGTCAGCATGTGTTCGTGCGCATTGGGCTTGTTAGGAGCAGTATTATCATAAACTAAAACTGAAAGGAAAACGGACACTAAATCAAATTAATTCGTGAACTGAAATAAAAATGAAAACTATATTTACAAAAAAAAAAAAAAACGTGTGGGCTTTATTCAGCAAAAAGTAGCGCCACACCATCAACATCTTTTTACCTTGTTTATCCACAGCATCTCCTCTTTTAAAAGATAATGTGGTTGCTCTGTTGTCCCTTTCTAGACTTAAGTGCTTATCGTTTACCAGAACAGTCGCATGTGGCGTGCTCAGCTAACCGATTTTAAAAAGCATAAGAAAACACAGAATTTATACAGATTACTAACTTTTGGCCATCACAATACGCACCTCATTCGTATGTTAGGCACACTACTAATGTGTTTATCGAATTGTGGTGAAAATAATATTCGTATGGTGCCGAAAAGTCCGCGTCCATTATATCTAAAGCCCTGCAATAGCATACAGTTTGTTGTTGTCAAAATAAAATGTTGTCTTTTTGTTTATTGTCTGGTCTATTTGATTGAGGAAAATTAATCTTTTAGATTAATCGACCAATCAGTAAAATAGTCCATAGATCAATCCATAGAAAAAGTGGCAGCCCTAATTTTTTTAGAAAAACAGTTTTTGGACTGCCAAATATAACCTTTATAAAGAAGAACAATTTTATAAAACAAATGCATTATATTGGGGGGAGGGGGTAGATAATGAATATTAAAAACTCTACAAACGTATTGCAGAGAAAGATTGAGCCATATTAACAAATGATATGACAGCTCTATTAAAATGAATGTTACTATCTTTATTAATAGCTGTCGGGTTCAAACTAGCAGTGGTACAGTCAGGGAAGCCAACAATTTACAGGACATTCGAGGACGCACGCCTAACACTCATCTCTCACTCAGCTCTCATCTGCGTGACACTCACGCTTTTACACTGTCACCCTCAAAACCCGCTACACAGAAACTTACGGGAAATCTATAGGCCTATTACTGCAAGTCAGAACACTCGTTACAAATGTTTGGCGTCATCTATTTTCTTTTTTGTCTAGATCCCGAATATAGGGCAATACCACATTTCCTGGCGTATTTTAACCGTCTTAAATTCGGCTCAGCACGGTGCTACATCCCAATAAAATACTTCATTACATAGCCTATAATCATGTGTGTGGCAGATACAACATTATCATTATGAATTCCGTAAATAAGTTCATTGCTCATCAGTCACGGCAGAATCGCGAGGAAATGTCAAACAAACAAACAGAACAACAAACGCAAACAAATAAATAAATAAAATCTATCTCTTTCAGTACCTACCGCTGGTATCACTTTAACTTCACACAGCACAGCACATTTACATGTCATCCAGCATCAATGATGAAGCCTTGTCTTTTGCGTTAGTTGAGTTTAATTCTTCTCACAGCAGATTGAGTCATAAACACATAGGCCAAAAAGCTACTCAGTGGAACGAATTTTCACTTTCAAGTTAAAGAAGTGCACTGTAGTTTTGCTTTTGATTTTCTTTTGCTTTTAATTTCCTTACTACGCGTAAGGTTGGGCAACCCTGATCCTGGACAACACCCGTTTCCAGCAGGTTTTCCATCCTGCCTGGTTTCTGATGAATTACACCTGATTTCAGGCAGATAGCAATTCAACAGATAGGATAGAAAACAGAAACAAGTGCTCTAAACTGACCCCCTGTCAGGAGTTGCCCCCCCCCCCCCCGTAATCGATATTTTTCAAATCAATGTCGATTGGGTTCTCCTGCGCTGCAGAAGCAACCACTCGTTGTAACCTTTGTTCATGCCTTAAGCAGACCAACACAAACTTACAGTACTTGCTTATTATGGTATTTTACGATTGACAGCTCCTGTAAAACGTTGCAAACGTGACAGTTACTACTTTTTCCATTTATACGCTCACACGCCACACTTCGTATTTCTCAGGAGAGACGTAATTAAGGGATAACGCCCACCAAGGTGTCCCCTTATGTATGCTTAATGGACGATGCGCATGCATGCAGAGTGGAGTTCATATCTGTCCCGAGTAATACGGAGTTAATATCCACCTATCAGCCAATTAGAAAATAGCATTTGTTGTTTCCAGGTAAGTTCAAAAATAAGTTACGTGTGATCCAGCTGCAAGCACGTTATTACATGGATGGAGCGCGGAAAAGGTGGAAGTTTAAGAGCAACATCCGATGAATGTGGTAGGCAGGGCTCTCAAGTCTCACGCATTGACCGTGAGACACACGTTTCGCCCTTAATGTAATCTCACTTTAGAGATTTGATTAAACTTTAGAGTCTTAGTGTATGAAATACGGGATGCACTGAAATACAATGAAATTCTTCTTTGTGTAGACAAATATGTAGCGATGAAGATGTTGTGGCAAGAGGAAAAAGACAGGAGGCAGTTGCTTAGCCCGTGAAAGGGATGACACTTTTTAAAAAGTGAAAAAAAGAACGAGATCCGGTTGCCGCCGAGATCTAGAAAAAAATACCTTCCGTCAAACAAGCTTTCCGAATAAGAGCGCATCTGCTCTGAGAATTCCGATAGCTAAGAACCCGCTACAAAGCCCCCCCCCCCAGAATTCACAGAGGCAGAGGACCCCACTTCTTAGGGGGTCTGATCACCCGCCGTGACCTGCTCACAATATCACCCACAGGAGCACGCACAACCGGGGCCGGTAGTTCTGACTGATGACAGAACTAAACAGCGCGTGCAACCCCACGAGGAAGCTGGGCACTGGGGCATATAAATTTAAACGGGTCGGCTTCAAACAGGCCACAGAAACGCGGTCGGGCTTACCACCCATTTCCAAAACAAAAAACTTGTCCCCAGTCTGCAGCACACGAAAAGGCCCATCATGGGGGGGGGGGGTGCAAAGGATTGTTTCTGCTTCATCATGTTTACTGGTGCTTTTCTATTCAGCCATATATTTGATCTATATACACATGTGATTGTCTTTGTTTAAGCAAATGAAGCAGGAGTTTCCAGAATACAATCTGCATTAAACCGCAGCACGGTACATCTCCACTAGATGGCAATATAATCCCAAATTACATTTAAAAGACCATTTAAAAGAGGAACTCTGGTAAAAAATATCCATCCATTTATCATATTTATACAACAACAACAAAAAATGTGACATTTCACTGTACAAACTGACTCCAGTATCAATCTCTTAATGACTGAAAATGCATGATTTGTAAATCAGATCCACACCTTGAGTAACCCTTGTTGGCAATACATGTTTGCTTTCATCATTTAATATCCAAACCGATCACAGAGAACAGTGCAGTTTTCTTTTCAAATGTAGCAATAGATCCGCTTCCCATAGCATGTTATCTTTCGCTTGATTAACTTACTGTGAATCTTATTGTACAAAGATACCCCATGAACACAGCTATTAAAACACATGGTAAGTGACACTGACTGAGTTACCTTTCCAAGATAAGACACATATGAATGTTTAATATAAACCTAAGTAAATCAGGCTTCTGCTAACTCTCGACCCTATTTTTCTGGTTTTTGTAGTAGGAATTTTAGTGAGAAGTAAGTCTTTACTTGAATGTTTGGGCCAATTTACACTCTCAAAAAGGCACTCTGTAACCTAAGCTCAATATGGTCTGTTTACACTTTCTGCATGCTACCACCATTCTAAGCCTGTGGAGACATAATGACAGAGAGGTAATGGATGCTGGCTGTGCAACTACTGTAGGTGGAAGCTAAAAATAGAATCTCCCTGAGCTTCCATCTTCAGTGACTTGGAAATTTGTAAAATGGTACACCTGCTATTTTTGTTGCAAGAAAGTAGAATGCTTAACATGAAATGCTCATTAAATGGTTCACTTATTTTGAAAGAACTGAATTCAATATTTTTGGGTCACATTTCACATTCATAGCCTTACTATTCAGGGGAGACTAATCCGACACTCTCTTTGCAGCTATGATGTTGCCACGGGCAATAGAACACGCTTTAACTGACTCGTTGACTTGGTTGCCACAACAACCATTTCCCTAGCTGAAGTAATTCCTTGAGGTAAAAACACAGAATTTTGCAGATTTGAATCTCTTAGTTTCAACCGCTGTTATTATTATGACTATTGCTATTGCTGCTATTGTAGTACTAGTAATAGTATTGTTAGTACTTAAAGGTATATTAACATTTATAATACAAAATTAAACATAATGAGAAAGAATGAATACATGTCAGTATACTATATTTATTCTGGATCTATCTATTCCTGTTCCATCAAAATTCCCAAGAACATAGAATGTTCATATGATCTAGGTTTTTCTGCATGAATGATGTTACTTATAAATGCTTGCAGTTGCCTCCGAAACGCATGTCAACATACTGTATATGTGTGATCAATTTAAAACAATATTTCATCTGAAACACTGGATATTTTGGCACGTATGATAATACAGCAACAGCACTGTTGTCTGTGCACAGCACAAATATGTAATACAAAGCACAGCAGCAATTTTCTTTTTTACTGAAATAAATCAGCATTCAATCATTAAAAACAGACTGCATGTGATTTAATATATGACCGCATCATAACAGTTAGAACATGATCACATGTTTCTTTTTCTTAGCGCACTGTGGCTCCATTTTACTGAGTATTTACCCACTAGACTATGGTCACTGGGGGGCTTCCACACATTGCTGTGGAGGATGTGAATCCCTAGGCCTACATACGCTACATGGCCAAAAGTATGTGGATACCATTTTGTCCCACGTGTGTTTCCGTAACTAAAGGTATTAGTATGACATTTTCCCACCCTTTTGTTGCCACAATAGCCTCTGCTCTTCTGGGAAGGCTTTCCATTAGAAGTAGGAACATTTCTGGTGGGATTTGCTGCCATTCAGGTTGAGTATTGATGGTAGGTAATCAGGTCCCGTTCTGTGAGCTCATGTGGCCGATCCTATGATGGTGCCAAGTGGAAAGTCGTTAACCCCTCCTGTACAACCACCCATTCTGCAGCTAATGCCTGCAGGAGATTGCGTGACTGTGTTTTTAATTATTCAGTTGTAGCTACACTCTTGTAATTTCTAGAATAAAACGTAATCGGTGGATATCAGCAGAATAAATTTGAAGTCAATCTGACCATCCAATTCAGAGTGGGTGGTGGTGGGGGGGGGTATTTTGGCAGAGAGGAAGATCACATTTCACTGGCATGTTTCACTTGTATAACTGTGCATTTTACATATTTTGTTTAATAAATACATTCTTTATTAAAACAATTGTTAGGTAAAACAAAATCATGCACCAAATGAAAAAAATATTCACTCGTCACCAATTTGAGAGTGTCAGATGTGTGACAAGTCGAGAACAGTGCATATCAAAGTATCTTTCGGTCGTCGAATTAACTTAAACTATGCTTAGGGGGGAATGCCATAACACTGAGGTTTACATGGAGATGATAAAATAACGTGACAGACACAATGAATAACTCGCGATATAATTAGTTCATTTTAAACCATCTACTAATTAAATACTGGTAAAACACCTGGTACTGAAAATGCGCGTGCACGCGGGGGGGGGGGGTTCAGCTCAACACCTGACCTCGGTGACCTCCTAGCTGGCTACGGCCCTGCTTGAGTCATTCATTCGTACTGCCAGATGAAAACTACACTAAATGCACAGCCGAAGAAATTCATGGATGATCTATTCAAATAGAAACTCTTTTCATAAAAAAAAATCTCTGGTGGGGGGTGCTTTCAACACCATTTAAATTTAAATAGAAACTTTTTAGCATGTTTGTCATTTAATAACATGTGCTGTGTATATATATATATATACACACACACACACACACACACACACACACACACACACACACACACACACACATTTAGGAGGAGGTCGTATATAGAAAATTCTTAAAATAAACCTCGTTCTGAAAAAAAAACTATGGCAATGTCGTTGTGACACCTCTAGGTGGAAACCTCTAGATACCAGTCGCTCTTCATTGACCACGCACCTTTTGTGAGACGTCAAAAATGCGCAGCAACTGTGCTTACCAACTGATCTCTATTCTATCTGAACTGTGTTGAGAACCTCCATAAGACGGTAAAATGGCCCATCCATACACTATTGGAGTAGCTAATAGACGCAGCGGCGGTGCAGGTCTTACGTTTCAAAACCCCGTTTGCCAACATGTCCAAAGTCTCAAAGCATCATGGGATACTCTCACTGAGATCTTCCCGTATCCACTGCAGTTATGGTTTTCGATAATGCACTACATTTCCCGGCAAGCTATGCAGGTCTTGGAACGTATCCCAGATGGATGATCCTAACGCTGAGAGCAGAGCCTGCCTCAATCGCTTCCAGAGGAGAAGAAGCGAAGGGCGGCGGAAACTGCAATCATGAAACGGATTTGAAAAGAAAGAAATTAACGTCTTCAGCCCGAAGAAACTGATGTTCGTAGCCAGTCATATGACAGAAAATGGACAATTCGCAATAGGTAACGCGGGAGGCAAGAAAAAAACCATGCAGTACAAACACAGAAGACATTAATGTAATATTTCATATAAAGGGTTCCTCACGATCTCTCAAGGTTGGATCGGTTAGAGATTCTTCCTTGTCTGTTTCGACTGGCCCTGTGTGGTGGCTGAGCTTTACACCTTACCGGCTAAAATGTCTGTAGAAGAACCGGGCTACCCTGGAGTGACGGTGGCAGCAGAAGAAGGGACGGAGTGGCTGCGTGTGGAGATCGAGCGCCTTTCCCGAGAGCTAAGCGAGACGTCGCATGAGAAGATCCAGGCAGCGGAGTATGGGCTTGCGGTGCTGGAGGAGAAGCAGCAGCTGAAACAGCAGTACGACGACCTGGAAATCGAGTATGAGACCGTTCGGCAAGAGCTCGATCAGCTTAAAGAGGTATGTGAAATTACTGAGGTGATATGCATGATCACTCATTTTTTGTTTCACGAAAAATATAAATTATCGCTATAAACCCATAATCATTTTCGCTATGGAAATCTTCTTAACATAAATAACATTTAATATGCTTTGTTATTTATATGGCATTTTATAGTTTAAGGTCCGAGATTCCCTGCGAGCGCGATTTGTGCTAGGATCGCAAATCTTTGTCAAAGCCGTTATTTTGCAAGGTCAAACATGGGGATGGAGAATTTGTCATTCTCTAGCTTGTGCAGTCTTGCGTATTGACGAGGCATCTCGCTTGCTGCCGCATTATTATTCTGCAAGCTATGTATGGCATACTGCTCTATTGCTGCAGAATAAATAGATTTTCCAGTTTTGTGACGTTTTACGCTGTTTGTTCCGGGCCTAGTTTGAATTTTGTTCATTTGAAAAAAATAGAAATTATCGTTATAAAAATATAGTGCATAATTTTCCGTGATGTTGAAATTATACTAATATTCGGGGATGTGCCTCGAATCTCTATGTAAAGTATAACAGATTTGTGGTTTGGGTATAATATGTGGTTTTCGGCTGATTTACTGGAATTACAGTACGTGCATCCTTAGTAAGGGCTTCGTTTTGAAGGCGCTGAATCCATTTTGGAGATACCGCAGTATTATAGACGGATGCGTATGCGGCAAAAACTACATCCTTTGGAATTCACCGCTGAAACGCGTGGACGTGGATCGCGTTTACACATGCAGTGTCGCATTAAATGTATAGTTTCACAACACGCAGCAGCTAATCGAGGTACATCTGTAAGAGCGAAACGTAATGATTTCTATGCCCCCCGCCCCCTATCCGCCTCTCCCCACTAAGTGTGGCCCCGGTATCAGCTGGCAGGCCGATATTATAACATCTGAGCCTACAATCTAGGCAGGCTATCGGTGACAGTTGCTTTGTAATTTATAATACAAATTAATTCACATTCAGTTGTATAATAATAATAATAATAAACATTTATGAACTGTTGTTGTTATTATTGACCTATATAATTATAATTAGATATATAATACATTTATAATCTTAATTACGCTAATTAGCAGGTAATCCAAATCACTGTTTTTTTTCCTACGGGAAATCTGTTATTTCCTGTAAAGGTTCTATATGTTATTATATGTTGACACGGCGCAGAATAATTTACTGATGGTTAAGAAATCGGGGTGCCTGCTGGAGCTTGAGGGAAAGGCTGAAACTCGCTCTTTTGATGACTGTCATTATTTCGTTGCTCCCCCCCCCCCCCCCCCGTAAACGGTGACTTAGTGAATCAGGCGAGTTTGAACAGGCAAGAATGTCAAGAATGCCGGTGGTTTCCCGAACAAAAAAAAAATTGTCAGACGAAGGGAAGAACGTCACTTTTAAATTTAAATTTACCGCCAAAATAATTTGTAACTGGCCCTGCATTTGCTAAACATGTGACTTTCATTAAGAATAAAGTAGGCTAGGGGTAATGTACACTCTGCCTCTTCTATTATTGTGCCGTTTTGTTCTATCTAAAAGGGCCTGCACACACTTTTTATACCGTTTATAATGTGGAACAGATGAGTCATTCTTGCCACTGAAAATATAATCACATTTTTTACCTTTTCACTAGACTCTTTGCCCAGTTTTTCCCTGTTGACCCTAATGGTGTGACAAGAATTTTAGGGCAGTTGTGATGAGAAGAAAATCTGTTTGTATGCTCTACAAAATTTTGTACAGCAAGCCTGTGTTCAGATTCACCCTGCTGTCTCCTTGGGGGGGGGGGGGGGGGGGGGGGTTCCCAGGAAATCGAGTGGAGGGTGCAGCTTTGGCCCATGGTTCATTTTTAAAGCATATGCATGGTTCTGCAACAAGGACCTTGGATTGTATAACAAGTCAGTTGTTTACCTTCCCTGTTCATAGTAACCAAGGCATTGAAAATTACCATATTTGTTTATGGGAAACGTAAGAGAAATAATTGTCAATTTGATTGCAGTTCTAGATTCAGCTGTGATTTGGTCCGAATGTGGACCGGAGTCCTCCAGCTGGTGACGACTGCTGCAGACTAAATATGAATTTGTATATTATTGCCGTGGAGAGGCATCAAAAGAGTATTAATATTTTTTTCAAAATGCTGGTTTTCAAAATTCCAGGACTGCGTTATTTTTCAGTATCGTTTCCCATTCAGCTCTATCTGTAGGTAAAATTAAGCTTCCAAGTCCTTCAGGAGAAAGAGACATTTGCAAGCTGGTTCTCCTTCTGTTCAATGTGACATTTGCGTGGAATCGTCTTGTATGCACATTTCAGTGATTTATGATTGTGACTTTCTTCTTTTTTTCTAGTCGACCATCAAGTGCTTGTTGTGAAGATTTGTTTGAGGAGAATAGGTCAGAAATGTGGTTGCAGGCCTGTTTGCGTTGGTGAGCGCCGTGTGAACTGTCCTGACAATGACCAGTGGAAAATAAGACACTAGGATGGCCTTCACTTGAGGTCTGGTCAGGGGCTGAACACTTGCTACATTCCAGCACGGTCTCCCGACCTCATTCTTCGTGACAATGAAAAGAATGGCTTTCTTGAGCGCCTGCATGCATGGGTGGGTGTTTGCACATATTTGCAGCAGTTGTAAATGTCAGATGTTTCTTTTGTCGTGAACTCAGTTTAACCGTGTTGTTTAAAACCAAATCTCATTGCTAGCTTTTGTCTCACACCGAAAGCCTTCAGGTTTCCATGCTTGGATGTCTTAGTTCTGTTGTTCATATCAAATTATGGTCTTTGAAATGTTTTTGGGGTCAGGGTGAATTTGAATGTTGTTGTTTAGGAAAAGATGAAAAATATTCTGTGTATGAACAAGCTGCCGTGACACTCAGTGGTTGTTGTCCGTTTAGATGATCTTGATTCTCCTCTGCAAATCTATGTTTTCATTAATCTTCAGTTCCATAGTTCTTTCACTGCTGGCTGGAAAATCCTATTTCTGATTTGCTGTAATGCTTTTACTTTCTTCCCTGCCTATTTTTTTCCATTTACAGCTATCTTTTAACATGCATTATAATTACTCCACCTATTTGGTGCCACACCATCAACCATGTGTATGTTCTTCAGTTGATTCAGGGATATTATGAGGAATTACTATTTCATTACTCATCAGTGACAGTTAAGCATCGCTGGAAATTGTAATGTGATCTCACAGCTTTGCATTCTCATGGGTTGTTTAATGTCAGATTGGATGGATGCATGACAATGGATGCTACCACCCTTCTAACTGATGCTACCACCCTTCTCTGAAAACTAAAAATGAATTGTTTACTTCATTAATGTCATACATTTTTTAACCAGAAGTTTGTCCCAGAAGTGTGCATGGAATAAGTGTTTAACTTCAGTTGCTGTAGTAGACTGTCCAGATTCAAACCTTTGGTTAAAACCATCAGGTAAGCAGCTCAAGGTAAATGACTTGTATCTAAGTCCCCTAAGGATGATAAATCAGGCATGTTCCCTGTCTCATCCTCACGTGTGTCCAGCCTAGTTCATACTCCACCTCTCTGCGTGCCGTTGTGTCCCTCTTTTGCATACATACTATATTTGTCCGCTAACAAAGCCATTCTAAAATGGCACGCATGCAGTCCGCGCAAACACTCCTGATGATGAAATTTACTTCATGTACAATGCGTGCAGACCGTGAGGAGTGGAGTGTGAAGTAGGCTACAGAGCACAGTCAAAGCCTTCAACCTCTCCCACTTCACAATTGCAAAGGCAGCTGGAGATTTTGTGGAATTTTCTCTAGCACTAGATATAATGCTCATTAAGTGTTTTCACACTTGAACTTCCCCGCAGGTAGCAAAACCTAGGCCAGGTTATACTAGCAGGTATGTCGAGTCAGGTTCTGATAGTCAGTACATTTACATGCACACTAAGAAAATCGAATTGTTAGTCCGATTAACCGCTTTCCAATTCACTGCTCAACCACAGTGCGCTTTTCCACTGCACCAAGTACCGTACTATTGGTACCTCAAGAAGGTACCATAAGTCCGGTACTTCAAAAATTTGCTGTAATCTTCCAAATACTGTTGCGCTTTATGTCATTGTGTCCTTATTCAACTGCCCTGTGTGCCTTTAATTGCCCCTCAGGGACAAATAAAGTTATTTTGATATTGAATTTGAATTCAAGGTGTTGGTTTTCCACTGGTGGAATAACTGGTACCGGCGCCAAAAAGACATCACATTAATTGGTGGGGTATTTTGTACTGAATTCAAACATGTAGTGCTCATGCAAAAGCACCATGGGTAAACTTTAAACTCATTTTTACACATGCAGTAGGACTAGATGATGGGTGATATTAACCATTTTCATCCTTAATTGCTGTTTAGGAGCCATATCGCCACAAATTGTTGCAGAGTTGGACATACTTCGGTCAATAAATCGATTCCTCTCCCATGCATGTATGCTGGGACAAGGACAGCAGTCCGATCAAATGCCGTAGTTGAGCTATAACCGTAGCTCAGCTTAGCTGTGCATGTAGACATCCTGAGTGTCCTTTTAGGTGTGATTCAAATGTTAAAAATAAGAAAGATGTGCTTTGTCTGGTCGCAACACAATGTTGTGGCCCCAGGAATACCGCATATTGGTGTCCTTCTGGTAATTAATTAGGAATATAAAAGGCACTCGGGGAAGTTCCGTCAGGAAAAGATGAAGATTTGTGAAAGTTATGGGAAGAAGCAGTGATTCCTCTTCACAAAAGCCCAACAGAGTTACAGTTGGCTCTAGCTGCATGGTATTTTGCAGAGGTGGAAAGTTCAGATTCAGAAAGTACCGACCAGTTGAGCATGTGTGAGTGACTGGTGCGTGAGTGTGTCCTGTGATGGGTTGGCGCCCCATCCCCTTTACGGCCATCTCAGAAGATGGATGGTCGGACGGACGGATAATTATTCACAGCCAGCGGGAGAATAAGCGAAACTGCCAATGTCTCATTCGTGAATCTGGTGGGGTGATGTCGGTTTTCTTGTTCTGTTAAGCAAAACAGATGAAGGTTGTTTTTTAATTCTCCTGTTGCACATTTTAGTGAAATCTGGTCAACCATCTAACTGAGCTGAATACCATTTTTTATATATATATATATATATATATATATATATATATATATATATATATATATATATATTCTGGTCTATTGGGAAATTTGGTAGAATGTTAACATTTTGTACGAATTTGCATTATCTGAAAAGCAATGAAGGGATATGCAGGAAGCTACAGCTATCCCAATGATACTGCCCCATAACATTGTTCATAGACTGAATTCCCCCATTTTGGGTGTGTTGAATTGTATTACTTTCCCCTGTCTCACTGACAATATTCATATGACAAATGTTTTTTTTTTTTAATCTGGAAAAAGTCCGACCTAAAATACAGTGAACCTTATTCCGTCTGCTTGGCACGTTTGTTTGCATTTCCTTAGTTTTGCTTCTTGTCTCTAAGTCTCAGACTTATTATCGCTTTGGCCACTTGTTTCCATTGCATAACACAATGGATTCATGATGAATCTGAGAATTAGAATCTGGTTTAGGTGTGTCTTTTAATTCATATGAATTAGTATATACAGTCGAACCTCGTTACTACGTACAAGACGGGATATCAAAAACATGTACATTATAAGCATAGAACGTTGTAACCACTTAGTGTAAGATGGATGAAAGAACTATCCATGTAAATGATAAAACTTTAATAGAACTGACCCTTAAATTGACTACAAAACAAATGAACACATTATTACTTGTTAAATTATTCAACAAAGCTCATTTGGATCCTTGAAATTTTCCTTAAATCACTCACGATTACTTAGTGCCGGCCGGCGATAAACTGCAACGAAAATACACAACAGCTGGTCAAAATGGATTTTTAAAATAAACATTTGCATCCAAATTGGCATTTGGCCTGAAAATATTAATGAAATATTGGTCGAATTAAATCATAAAGCAACCAAGCTACGCAATAGACAAATGTGCATTGTCGGGCGAAGATCAGGTAGATACAGGTAGATGTAGCGACACAAGTTGTGGTGGACGGGGAGAGCGCTGTACGTTGTAACGATGGTTAGTTTTCGTATTTTCTCTAGAAATTTGAATGTTGTGTCGAAGTTTATGCTGTAAGGGTGTACGCTGTAAACAATGGCTGCTATTGGAATAATACATAGGCTAAAAACGGGAATTAGAAACCTGTACGTTGAAAAGGTGAAAACATTGTATCTGGGGTACGTAGTAACGAGGTTCGACTGTATTATGGATGCATCTTTAAATGTCTGAAGGCAGAGCGGCGAAAGCTGATTTTCAGAGGGCACGGATTTCATTCTGTAGTAGGGGTGTGAATGGTTGGCTGCAAGGTGATTCGATTTGATTGTGATTATTGAGGGAACAAATCGATGCATTGGAAATGTTTAACTTCTGTGACTATTTGATTCAATTCGACAATTTGTTTGATTATTTTGGTAATCTAAATTCATACTTGTTTTAACTTAAAGGAAAAGTTTCACAAATATTACCATGGGAACTTAATTTCACACTATTAATGGAGTATAAAGAAAGTAAAGTATTGTAACATTAATCTTTTTTGTTATTATTGAACAGGGAAAACAAGCCAATGCAAACTGTCAAAAGGTCAACTGCTGAACTGTACAGACGAAATCCAGTGAATAAAGGAAGTGCTGCCTGATTGGGGGATGGTCGCGACCAGGGCAGATTAGCATTACTTTGTTTTTCATTCTGTGGAAAACATGAGATTAGTCTGTGTGCCAGATATAATTATTAGTTAAAAACACGTTGTGGTTCATATAAAACTACTTTAAGACCACTTCTAAAGGGTGATTGGGAAAAAATCGTCATCCACCACACAAAATGGCTGACCGTCCAATGTATTCATTTCTGTTATTTTAATAATTTTGTATTTAGCTTAATTGCTGCTAAATTTGAATACTGATGAAGTTTAAATATCGGCTGGCAATATTGGCCAAGATTGACACTTCGGACTGATGCCAGTAGCATTATTTTTAAACAAATGTTGGCCGAAACTGATATGTTAACCAATATGTAAGGCTAACGTTTTTTAACATTTTTTTTAACGAGTTAGCTACCTCAAAGTTTTGATCATTGCTAGAATCGCTAGTAAAAAGAACAGCTTTTGTCCTATAAAAGAGGCTTTTCCTAAAAGCATTGTAGTTCAAAGATTAACAATTAGAGTGAGCATTCTGTGCTACAAATGCATTGTAATGCAAAGATGATCAGTGATGCTTCCTTTATTGATATTAATGAGACTTCCACTGTGTCAGCTGCACTATTTGAGCAGGATTTTCCTTTTGGAAGAATTGAGAGGGAGCTTGTATGTCTATGGAGAATCTCCCCGAGCAAAGGTGATATGTGCGTTTGATTCTGGACAAGAGCTGATTTGCAGGAGGATAAACAGCTTCGTGTTTGGCTCAGCAACGTGTTGCTCGTGCTGGGAGGGGGCACCTGCTTGCCTGTGGCATGAGTCCTCATCCCCTTCCTCTCCCTTACAGTTTACAGGAGTCCACTTGGTAGTGACAAGTGACCCTCCCAGCACAGAGGCACAGATCATTCACCACCTTCCTATGGTCTCTTGCCCCTCAATTCATTGAGGAACCTTTCATTTGTGACTGATCATGGCCACTCAGTCCACGATTACGTCCTAATCGTTTCCAAAAGGCACTAAATAAAGTTCAAATCCCCTGCCGTATGGCTACTAAGAGGATGAATCCCTGTCTGTAAAAACAGCTTATGTTTTGGGGAAAAGCCCAGTGGACAGGGGGCCGCAGGCAGAATGATTGGGTCTGTCAGTAACACAGTGAGCACCAATATGCAGCCTCCTTCTCGAGACCTCAGCCCCTGCACCTGAGAGCACAGGAAATGCCTGTAAAAATGATGTGAATGTGCATTACATTTTTAAGTAAAAATGTTTATGTGTTTTAGAATGGCCTTATTAACATTATCAAACCAGTTAAATATATATATACAGGCAGTCCCTGGGTTAAGAACGTTCAACTCGCAGGCAACTCGTACTTACGAATGTACTGCCATAAAGCCTATTATATAAAAAATTCAGGTTAAATACAATAAGTAATAATGAATGCATGAATTTTGTCATGCAGATTAAAAAAAAAACATTGTGTGGATTCAGCGGATCGTCGGCTCGTGGTACAGGACTGTATGCAGTTACTTGTTTACTGTATAATTATTATTATTAAGTATTATGTTCTTTTTCTGATTTACCTCTTCAGACACAAAGACTTGGGGAACAAAGTTTGTTCATAACCTGGGGGCTTTAAGCTTTAAGAGGTGGCGGAACTGTAGCAGCTAAATGAGAGGCCGTGCGCTGTCGACGCACTGCACACTGCACACTGCTGTCCGTGATACACATTGGAGAAAATGCTGTGTGCATGGCTGTAGGAGGAAATGGATGCACAGATGGGTGTGCTTTTGCTTTTACACCAGACGGTATGGGAGTGGGTTGGATTGGCGGCTGGCCAGTACGACAGATGACTGCTGCATTGACTGTGTTTGGTCTGTAAGTGATGTCTAATAAAGTCTTTATTTCAGCATTTACCGCTATGTCAAAATCCGAGTATGAACACTCAAATGAAGTTAGCGGTACCATACGCAAACATAACTGCGAATGCTCAGAACAATAGCTCCTTTTTCTGATTCTGGAGTATGACATCACTATTCAAGTCACAACATGCCTTTGTAATGCATGTGTTAGGGCAACAGCATTGAGCCATTCTCTGCTTTAAGATAGAGACACTATGTTATACCCTAGAAATGCCTTTTTATTGACTAATTTGAAGAGAGGACCTGAAAAAGTTACTATAATGTAATCTTACTGGATGGGGAAATACTCTTGAGAGCCGCCTGAAGATCAGGACAGTCCCTGACCGCAACTCCTCCCCCAACAGCTAAATGTAGAGAATGAGCTCACCACTGCCTGGCTGGATTTATGTCAGTTTCCGCTCCGGGGGCTGTGTTGTGCAGCAGTTCCTTCCCCAGTGTGGCTCACTGGGCAGCCTGCACTTGATACATGCCCCCACGTGAAAACCCGTCATGATTTCGCTGGGGGTGCAATGCTGATGGTTTGAGGGGCCTCATGGGTAGTTGGGGTGTAATTGTACACAAAAATCACAGTTCAGTACGTTTTCTGTACGGTAGGAGTAAAGGAAACAAAACATAAATTGCTTCTTTTTCCGTTATTAAACACCGGTTTACTGAACAAAGTATGACTGTCTTAAAGAAAACGTCTCTCCCAACACTGCTGCAACCTACTAATAAAACCCTAAAATTTACTTAAGTAAAATAAAATACATATTCTCACGTAAAACAAAAATAAAATAAATATTCATTAAGGTGCACATTTAGAAAACTAACTACACCTGATCTGTACTGTATTCACAGTAGCAGCTTTCAGCTTCATATTACAACTGTGCAACACAAATATTGTCCCAAAAAATACAAAGCATAACAAAATAAATATCCATTATAGTGCAGCATTTAAAAGGACACCTGTGCTGTACTTGTATTCACTTTAACAGCCTCCAGCTTCACATTAGGGTGGATTCGCACATGTGTAGCACCTCGGCTTCGTCCATATTTGCTACATTCGTCCGGTACCTTTGCAGTACCAATACTGATATAAACAGGTGTACTGTTACTCTCCTAGTGGGAATGAACACTCATCTCTGTCCCTGCTTCTCATCTTTTCTCTCCCCTCCTGCATCTGAATTTAATTACCGCTTATCTGATATTAAATCTTAAAGGATGAGCCGTTTTCTGTTACTCTTTTAAACTAAGGTCAGAGAGGCGCCTTTGCATTATAGCAGCAAACAAATACAACTCAGCATAATGCAAAGGATTGGAAATTAACTAAATACAAAGATATAACTTATTGTGTCCTGCTGAGTGAGCTGCAGTGCTGAAGTCCTGCTCAGTGTCACTGTACTCCAGTCATTCCCTTAACTGCAGAACCTTCAGTGTCATTTAAACAGGCCAGATATGTGAAAAGGATATCAGTTCCTTGGGGGGGGGTGGGAGAATGGGAGGAAAAAGCCAAGCCTTGGGGGGGGCGGGTTTGGTTGGCTGAAACTGAGGCTAGTCACACAGGACAGGGATCTCTCTGAATGGGGGGGTGGGGGGTGTGATCAATGCTTCTGCAGATAAGATTCCATCCCAGCCTCCTCAACTCTGAACCATAACCACCGAGGACGCTGGGGAATATCTGTATGCTTGTCGTGTTTTTTGGGTGTAGCTCAGAGAATTCAGAGTTAAACTTCACGGGAAAGGAAGGACAAGGTTATATTGAGCTTTTTCCATTTTTCTCTCTCTGTCTGTCTAAAGGCTGCCTTGTATTTGTAAGCCTGGAAGCCGATGTTATTGTAGTTGTTGCCCTCGGGATGTGCTTGGTTAGAACACTTCCCTTTAAATGTGTGAATGTCATTTCCCCCCTGCTCCCTTCACACTAATATCCTCATTTCTCAGGATGCAGTAATGCATATAAGCTTTTGCCCTGTGATGGACCAGCAGTACTGTGCTAATCGAATTGGGGATACAGCTGCCAGTATTGCCTTTCTTACCAAGTACCAGGTGCTGATATGTTATTCAGTACCATCAGATATTGAGAGGCACCAGTACCTTGCAGGGAAAAACAAAGAGGTGCTGGAATAGACAGTTTCCTCCGTGGTCAATATCCATAAATAAGTTATACTCCCCTGTACATATGTTTGTAAATATCCTGCTGTAAATGTAAGACCCTTCGAAGTGTGGCATGATCTTTCAGAGGGTCACTCTATGAAAGGGAGTCGTGTGAAATTCTTCATGCACCTGTCCATTTGGCCTCATCCAGCCCGGAGGACTGCAGAGGAGGAAAAGCCTTTGCAGACCACTGCTTGCTCTCTCTGGGTGGGCAGTGCTGGGGGGGGGGCGGACGACAGGACCTCCCTGGGGTGCCAGAGATGGGGTGGGTTCTTGTTTTCACAGGAACGTCGGCTCCATTATCTATACTGATATATTTAAAGATGCAGAAGGAGCCCCCAGCCCTGATCAGCACATTGTCTCAGGGCTAAGCTGGCTTGGAATATCTGGCTGGATGATTCTGCTCAGGCTGACATAACTGGTCCCTTTATGTGCCTTTACACCCATCACAGCACAACATTATTTCCCAATTTCTTGATTTCCTATGGGGTGCAAGGCAGTAGGAATGGCAGCCATATTTGTGAGCCTGTCTCATTTGGCAGATTTGGTCTCCTCTGCCCAGGGTACGAGCTTGTGTAAAGTTCTGCTTGTGCCACGTAATTAGTATTACTGTCTTTAGAGGGGACATGACCTTGAACTTCTCATTTGTTGCATAATTAGTAGCCTCTGAAATTTGGCGATTCGGCCTAACTGGCTCCGTTTAGACCCAAGCTACTGATTTGTTAGCATGTAGAGGCAGAAAAATTCTTTCATCTGGTCATATATGATGGAGAAATTATGATTATGACCATTGAAGTTCCAGTTTATTTTTGCATGATTATAAACTCACATGATGGCCAATAGGTTTACTGTTTTTGCAGCTGCCCAGATCATTACTTCCTTGTTGCAAAAACAGGAAGTGTCTCCTTTGAGTCAGCTGTGTAACTTACACAAAGGGGCCCTGTTTTCTATGATGTATGGGGTCAAGAATGCCTGATCACACCCCGTTTGCCATGGGGGATGGGCTTGCTTGACGCCATCTGCCACCGCTCTGCTCCTGCCAGTTTAACCAGCATGGAAACCATAAAAATTGTGTTTGGACCAGTGAGATCTCACAGGAACATCTCTCACTCCAGATAGCCTAGATATCTAAAGTCCAGGTGGGGAACAGCATGGAGAATTATGCTGTGAGTACTGGCAGTTAACAGTGGACCCCAGATTTCATTCTTGGTGCCATAAGATCTCGGCGCCCCTCAGTGTTTTTCATCTGAAACTTGGTGTGACATTAACACTGCATGGGTGACTCACAGCAATGGTCTTGCTGGAAAAATGGTCAATGAGGTGCATGAAGTCAACATAGAAGGATCATGCAGAATAAGAGAGGTTGATGAATGGCTCAAATGGACATGAAATGAAACGGGCCATGGAAAGTGGCCGGTGCTGTTTGGGTTTCATTCCTGCAGGAATGAGCAAATCCTCCTGTGCGTTGTGAGAAGCATCATTAGGAAAGCGTACAGTGATTCATCCTGATGTGCTCGCGATTCTCCTGCCAGCTTCTTCCTCTCCTAGTCACATCCTGGAGTGTTCGCTGCTTCAGTTCAGTTTCTGGAATGTAAATCCGAGCTCTCGGGCTGGTGGCCAGATTAGCGCAGCGTACGTTGCTGGTCACTGGGGTAAAGGGTGTCCGTTAAGTAAATGTGTGGTTGTGAAAACCCAAAGGACGTGTGACTTTGGACTGCTGCTCAGAATTGTGTCAAGGAAGGAAATCCGGGGAACTTCCTGCTGTTATGCTCCCTTGACTTGAAATGACTCATGTATACGGAGGCTACATTCATCCATCCATCCATCCATCCATCCATTTTCTGAAACTGCTGAATCCCAATTGGGTAATGAAAAGGCTTATTATCTTAGAGGAGATCCAGCTGTATGTCCTCTACTCCTGCATCCACAGCTGCTGATGGTTCAAAAAGGTTGAATTGGGACAAGGCTCTACATGGGTAAACCCTCAGATTTGCAAATGAGTGGAACCAGTTGTTGACAAACTTATTAATACTGAATGAAGGAGCCTAATTTGCCTGTAAAGCTCCATTGCAATTTGGATGCTGACTGGCAGGTTTGGTGACCTTAATTTCCATGCAGTGCTGATTGCACAATGTCCCTTTTGCTTTTCAGGATAGCGCCGCATACATTACTTCAGTGCATTCAGAGTTTGCTTGGCTTCCGGATTCTACCATGCTGTGTCAGCTTTAATCCCAGCACTCTTCCCAGTTGCCTCTCAGCCTCCCTGTGGCACTTGACAATGCGTAGTTATAATATCGAGTAGGAAATCTGCCGGACGTGTCCCTGGCCAGTTGATTTTTTGCATTGGGGTCCATTTCAAAGGAAGAAGGGCTACTTACTGCCTTTTGATTAAGGCACTTGCTGTCTCCCTTTCTATTCTGAAATGGTTCTACCCCAAGGCTGAAGTCATCACGGTTTGCTCCCAGCAACTTGCTGATGCTTCCCCCTGTCACCGCCGACTGGGAATTTGATGCTTTCCACACTGCTTGCTTGCATGCCTGCAGTAGATGGTGACTGTGTTGGCACCTCAGGTTTGAACCCAAAGCAGAGCTCTAAATACCAAATGCTTTTCAGAAGAGGCGGAGCAAGGTCAAGTTAATGCATAGAATGACAGTAGGGGTATCTTCGATTCTAATCAGTATGCCAATTGTTAAGGCCACGATACGATTTGATTGATTCAGTTAACAGATATCAGTTCATATTAAACTGACTATACATCAAATTGCTGCTGAAAAAAACTAATCTGTGAAAAAACCTCTAACCCAAAGCAATCTAGAGACTTACCTTAGTAGAGTATTTTAAAGCACTGCATGAGTTTTTCGACATTCTTTTGTTAAAATGAAAAATTAAACAGTGTTTTTCAATGCAAATGACTTCCACTAATATCAGCTTATGTTACACTGTATTGAAAACACTGATCCAACATTAGTGAATCGAATCGTGTTCCAGTAACATTCAAAATATTGCCAGATATCAAATCACTGCATCGCAAATTCAAAATCGAATTTTATTGTGCCGAACCTTAAAATTTACACCCCTAAAGTATATGTATATAAATGTGTTTTTATAATAATGTTAATAATGAGTTATTTCTGCTACCAAATGTAATGGCCACTATTCTTAAAAATTAAACACTGTTCCAATACTGGATTTGATTACATTGAGTAATCTAACTAGGTTTTTTTTTTGGCTTAAGTTCTGCAGTTGCATTAAGGGATGGGGGGGTGTTAAGAAATATGAGCATAGTTGGGATCATCCAGTTCATGACTAATAGATGATCTTCTAGTGTGGTCCAGATTACCTGCCCTTAGTTCTAATCAGCCTTCGTTGGTGGGTTCATCTTCCATAGATGTACCAACCGAAGTCTTTAATAACATAATCAAAATAGCTGTAATCACACAGGTCTGCAACCAAAAAACTGCATAGGATTTTTTGACTGTTTCTTATAGATTTTTACTCACTGAAACCGCGAAAATTATCATCAGGTTTTCTTGCAAAACTCATGTTTTTAGTTTAATTAAGCGTAATATTTCCCTTTTTAAACTGAAATCTGGTATCCTATTCTTGAGTAAAAAAAAACATATCCAATAATAATTTCTTATATTTAGTATTTCTAAGAGCAAGATTCAAGAGAAATGCAAATATAAAATGTGAGGAATTGAAGGGGGTCAGTGGGGGTGGGGGGTACGGTGGGTTTGGCGGTGTGAGGAGCTCAGATTATCATGTTTCAACATGCTATATAAGTTCAGGATTTTGTTTGTTCAGTTTGTGCTGAATCCAGATTGAACAAACTGAACTATTTACACCATTTTACATTCCTCGGGTTTCACCTCACCTTGTGTCTTGTGCACTGATTGCCAGCTGCGACACTTTTCACACTACAGGATTTGAAGTTGCCGACAGGTCCAGACTCCCCATGTCGTCGTGGGGTTTCCTCCGGGTTCCCCCCACAGTCCAAAAACATGCTGAGGCTAATTGGAGTTGCTAAATTGCCAATAGGTGTGCATGTGTGAGTGAATGGTGTGTGAGTGTGCCCTGCGATGGGCTGGGTTGTTCCCTGCCTCGTGCCCATTGCTTCCGGGATAGGCTCCGGACCCCCCGCGACCCAGTAGGATAAGCGGTTTGGAAAATGGATGGATGGATGGACAGGTCCAGATATTTAGCTTGCTAGATATCTGCCTGGCATCTGCAACGCATCAGTGAATCTGTCCACTCTCGTCTCCGAACCAATAGAGATGGAGTGCAGATGTGCCAGCGCCAAGCATCACCGATTCGCCTCCGATATGGAGCTTTTGTTGACAATTGGAAAATCAAGACTCAAATCATGTTGTGTGATCTTTACCATTAGTTTTTTTTTTTTGTTAGCCTGGTCTGAATTTCCAAAGTTTGGTATAACAGAGCCATCAGACAGCCTTATCAACTACTGTCTCTGGGTTTGGCTTCATTTATTGGTAAGACCAAGTGTTCTGAAGCTACTGATGTAAGTGAGGAGGGAGGGTCCTCGAGCTCTAGCACTAGATGTAACCAACTCAAAGCCACAATTAGCGTATTGTTTTCCATGTTGAACATCTACTGGTGAATTTAGGTTTTTCCTAGGTTTTGCCAAGAAATGTACTCACCGTGCATTCCAAACTGAGGATGATGTAACTAAAAGGCGCATAAGAAATAGGTGCACTGTTTCAGCCCTTGTCTTTACTTTAAATATAGACCTGAAATGCTCTTCATCTCTTTAAAAACGGCGGTACGTGTCGAATCAGCAAGCATATGTTGAAATATCGAATCGGGCGGACACTGCCGATTCCTGCCCCTAATTGTCTGTTTTTGCCTTTGGCGTGGTTTTTAAATTATTCCCTCCCCCACACTTTAACCAGTCCTTGGGTTTTGAATTGGCGCTGCAGTACATGGAGGGAAGACCGGGCCATATGTGCACTGCAGTATGCATACAGTATCCAGGGCTCTCCCAGTCTGGCAAGGCAATGATCAGTATGGCAGCCTGCCAGGGCATCTCTGGGGATGCAGGCTTCTGTCTCCCGTGATATAGCACCAGATGACCGCGACCTCTGACTCCTCCCACATCCTGTCTTCAGCACCAGTCACCTCTCTCCTTCAGCCCCGCTTTGCCCTATAATCCAAGTTCTCACTCAGCTCTCCTTCAGAGATGCTCCCTGTTGCCCCACCTTATGGAGCCTGTTTCCTGTTCCTTTCAAGGAGTTTGTGAATGTCAAGAAGTAATTTATATTTGACTGCCTGAATGATTGGGTTTGGGGGGGGGGGTTGCCTGACAGTTGGTCCTGTGTTGCCCATGAGAACTAGAGAATTGAAGAATTATATTCCTCTGTTGTTCATGGATAATTGTGTTTTTTGTCTGGTACGATTTTAAGTTATGAAAGTTGGTTTCTTGTCATGTGAGTTGTTCTGGTCTTCAGAATTATGTGATTCATGTCACTATTATTTGCAAAGTAACATGCCCGCCTCCCGCCCCCCCCCCCCCCCCCCACTTCCTGAGCTCACTCTGGTGTGCATCCGAGTGAAGGGTGCCAGGTTCTCTCTCTGGCTGTTCTTGCTTCACAGTCCATTTGTTTCATCTGCTCGACGGAGAACTGGGATATTGGAATGTGTTTAATGAAAGGTCAGCGATTGAGTCAAACCCAAGTTTGAACTAGATTTTGTGAAGTTTGGTGCTTAGGCTTGGGTAAAGTACAAGCACCGCTGTTCTGATACTGCTTTTATTATCAAATACTATATATCATCAAGGGCTGGAAGAAGACTCTTGACATTTTCAGTTTTGAAATATAGACCTAACTTGTGACGTGGAATCTGGATGTACTTTACAAGGCTGCAGTTGACTTGCTTGTGTTGTGCTGAGTCTTCTCAGAAGTTTATGGATTATGGTTCTGACTGCCCTCCTTGCAGCTCCTCAGCCCTTTAATGCTTTTGACACAGATTTCACACAATGGCCTCAAACATCAAACCTTAAGCCTGCATTGTTTGTGCTGGACTGAAAACGGGGACTAGCATTGAGGTCTTGTTGGCTTTGACACGCTCTGCTGAATGACCGGCCTTGAAATCACCCAGGGTTTTGTGTTGTGAGACAGGAATGTTGCAGTTTTGTTCATACAGATTCTTGACGGAAACGACTTAAGTGTGGTTGATGAATTAATCAGATGGATGTTTGTTTTAAAGCAGGGGTGGGCAGTCTCTAAGGGCCAGTGTGTATGTAGGTTCAAAACCAGGTCTGAGAGCTCCTTAGCCAATCAGTCCTCTAATTATCTGAGTGCAGAGTTCTGGCGAAAACCCGCATACCCAGCGGCCTCTTCTGGATCAGATCGGCCAACCCTGATATAAAAGGTTCAAATATCACTGTACTCTCCCCTTTGTTGTCTGTATGTTGATTTTTCTTGCCTTTTATTTCAAAGTATAATGTTAACAATTTGCTCCTCTTGCCCTAAACTTTCATGCACCAGACGTTGCTGGCCCCTCTCTTGCACTGTCAATCACTCCGGCAGCATAGCAGGTTGAATGCAAGTATGGCATCGCCTGTGAAAAGACCTCTGAAAATAGTCCATTACCCAATGTGTTTATGACCGAGCCTGAAAGTCACATGATCATAGTTATGAACAGAAACTCTGGCTGTAATCTCCAGCACTTAAAACCCTAATGATTCACGCAACGACACAAGAACCCCACTTTAGTCAGTACCCTTACCTCCCACTAACTACTCCGTGACAAAGTGACAGCCATGTGTGTCATAGATTGTAGTGATGTTTTGGAGAAGCACATACTAAACATGTGATCCAGTCTCTTGGTCTGTGCGATATCCTGTCAAGCAGTGATCTGTCGGATGGCGCAAGAATTAGGACACGTTTAAGAACGGAAAGATGTTTGCGTTTATCAGTCCCTTCCTCCAGGTTCGCTCTGCTGTGGGGGCGGAGTGCTGCCCGCATTGCTTGCCATTGCATTCTGTCTCGCGGTAATTTGCATGAGTTACTGCTGTCTCAGGCCCGGAATCTGCTCTCCCCTCATTGTGCCCGAGTTGAGGGTTTCAGGAGAACACGAAAGAGCTTATAAGTAAATAAAACGGGGATGAGAGTGATGTCATGCAAACACCTTAAACATGGCCATGGCACGGGGGGGCGGTCCTTAATCAGAGATTTGCATAATGACGTTGATGGGAATTCATATGAATTTAGCCTAATTCACAAGACATCTTGAAGCCAGTTTTTATCGCGTTTCATCTCCTGCAGAACGTGACGCCCAGCAGACAAAGTGTATACGTAATACTCGTATTGCAAGTCCTCACTCGTTTATCAAGTTAAAATTTCTGCTCGTCTTTCCAAACACTCACAAACCAAGTTACTCGCAATTCGAGGTTTTACTGTATTAATATTTACCAATGGCTACATGTTGAAATAAATTCCAGATTAATCTGAAATAAATTTTTAGGTGATGTATTTAAATCTGCGATTACGCCTTTGGGATGAAGCTGAAACAGTAAGCAGATGGCCCTTTGTCTGACTGTTTAATTTTCCCAGGATGTTTCCGTCTACACCGGTGATTGGTGCTTTCACACCAGTTCTAGTCGATTCCCCAGCCGCTGCCTGTTGAGAGCTCAGGTGGCAGCTTTTGTTTGCTGTGTGGTGGTGCCCATCTCTCGGATGATGAATGTGGGTTTCCTTCATGGATGAATGTGGGTTTCCTTAATGGATGAATGTGGGTTTCCTTCATGGATGAATGTGGGTTTCCTTAATGATTTGACCCCTGATGCTTGGCTGTCTTTAAAAGCTTTTTCAAAAGTCTTCAACACGGTAGAATGTTAATATTGTATTTAATTGTTTTATGTTTTCAGTTTTGGGAAATGTCTCTCCCCCCCCCACTGCTGTTTTGTTGACAATAACTTATTAAGTAAAGGATATTATTGGCAAAACTGTTTCACCACTTAATTATTGTTGATTTATACTATCTTGTTGCTCATACATTTGCAGTCACAGCAGGTTTTTTGGTTTGCTAAAGTGGGTCTAGCTCAGGATTTCAGCAGGGGTCTCCTTGTCCCCCCAGGCCTTTGGTCAAGCACACTCCAACCATAAGAAGGTGGCTGCTGATGGAGAGAGTCGGGAAGAGTCCCTGATCCAGGAGTCCGCCTCCAAGGAGGCGTACTACGAGCAGAGGGTCCTGGAGCTGCAGACCGAGCTGAGGCAGATGAGGAACGTCCTGACCAACACCCAGTCAGAGAACGAGCGCCTGGCAACCATCGCCCAGGAGATGCGGGAGGTGAGTGCTGAACACCCCCCGCCAGAATATATACTGTTTTTGCATTATATGTGGGGTGGTGGACCAGGCGAAAATGATGGGGGGAAGGTTTTGGAGCAATCTTCTGTACCAACTCTAGGAACAGAATAGCTTATTTATACAAACAAAAATATCCTTACAAGCAACAACAATGTCTCGGCTATTATGTAGTGAAACTGTATGTTTGTGTCTTTGCAGCCACATTTTATGTGAAAGTGTAATTTTTTCAGGATGAATCAGCTTGAGCAGAGAGTCCCATCTGATAACGTCTTCTGTGTCTGTTAATAGGACAATGTAATTATGTTCCACAACCAGCACTGATGTACTTCCAGCAGGGATTTTTGTTGAGGACTACAACAGCTGGGCACATTGACGGATGGCTGTAGCAGGTGTATGTAGGGTACTTTAGAGTAATGGTTTTCCGATTGTTTTTCCGCTGGCATTGGCTGAGCATCCGAAAACTGTGACTGAATGTTGTCAATAATTAAGGGGGCGGGTTAGTTGTCGAATGCTAGGATGAAGATAGGTCTCTGTTCAGCCTGTGTGACTGGATCGCTGCTGGAAGGCAAAGACAAGGGAACTTTTACATCATGTTCACAGATTATCGGTTCCTGTGAAGATGAAGACCTTTCTGGTATCTGCACCTCCGTGTGTTAGGGGGCTGTCTGGCTCAGCAGCTGAAGCACAGAAAATCCATGTATGTTACCCATAATCCCCCTGAAAATGATTTACATGAAGTGCTAATTGACTAGGAATGGGTTCCTCAAAATGTCATGGTAGCTCTTCCCTTTCTAAAACAAGGAGACGCTTTTGAAAAGCTTGGATATTGTATTTAAAAGGAGGGTGGATTTCTTATGTGCACAGAGAACACCAAAGCCGTGTTTTCGGTCACCTATGAAGTACCAAGACAATGCTTTTTTTTTTTGACAGTAACTTATCTCATTGTGTACAGCGATGTCTCTCTGTGGACTTCCTTGAGCTGTAATAACCAGTAGCTCATTTTAAGGGCGTCTTTAGCAGAAGAACACTCAGACAGTCAGTGTCGGGGAACAGCACTCATTCGGAAGCATCTGCTATGGACACAGACAGCATTCTACAGCTTTATTTGTTTGGGTCCAGTGTCTGATTTACATGTAGCAGACCTCCATGCTCCACATGAAACAGCAAAGCAGTTTTCTGTAGCCTGCCTGCCTCTTCACTTCATTCTGCTGTTTTGTGTTCTTTGTTCACGGGTACATGTGTTTGTAGACTAACACCCTGCAGGCTGCTTTCCCATTTTGGACCCAGACTAACATCATCCCCTCACAACAAGCTGGTTTATTTATGCCACGCATGTCTGTCCCGTGTAGGATGGCGCCTAGGGTCACACGCCCAAATTCTTAGACTTCTCTTTGTCTTGGGTGTGTGTGCCTTCTCCAGAGAACAGCTGAAGTGCTTCCCTAGTCCACCCTAAGGGAGTATGTTAGCTCTTTTAGCCCCAGTAGCTTTATTAGCATTATTAAATTCATCTGGTTTGTTTCAGAAATCTACCCCCTCCCACTTCTTGTTTGTACATTGAGAAATACGAATTAGCTACACAACAAATGAAGGCTTTATTCACTGGGAGCTGGATAAATGACATTGACGACAGTATTTCTGACACAATCCAAATTAATGTCACTTGTCAGAATTAAGGGTATTCGTTGTGTCTGCAGAGTCCTTCATTTTAATTATGCTAGAGATTTTGGCAGCTCACTCAAGCTTTAATCCCTTCTGGGGACTGACGTCTTTCCGATTTGTGTTGCAATTTATCTGCTCTGTCGTTGCCACTGAAATGCTAAGGAGAGCTCAGATGGGCGTTTCTGAACCTCAGACTGGTGCCATATCAGAATTTAATCTTTCTAGCATTTCCTTTTTGGATTGTTAATTGTTGAATGTTTAAAATACAACGGGAAATACCTGCTGGCTCATCCCGGATGTTTGTACATCAGACAATTCTGGAAGATTCTCGTTAGGGTTGTGTATACACGCGTTGAGATCTTACTCAAAGGTGCACTGTGACAGACATTGCACAAGCATTATTGAATTTCTCATTCACTCTCCTCCTTACTCCTGCAGGAAGCCACCTACTCCTTTGAATGTTTAATTACTTGCTGATGTTTTTGTTGGAGTAACCGCTGCCTTTATGGGGCCAATACTGAGATATGGGTCTGTTTGTAGCTTTAGTCCTGTTGCCAGAGAACGTTTGTCACACTTAATGTTTCTCTGGACACTTTGTTGCATTTTAATGAGAAATTTTTAGCTTTGGTCTAACTGGACGTGACATAAAAACACACTGAAACTCATGCTGATTAACCGATCCTTGTTTGGTCAGTTGAGAATGAGTCGATGGAAGATGTGGGCTACACACTACGTGAGAGACTTATGACTAAGTTGCGCAAGTTTGCACCAGAGAGAGAGAAATCTGCAGAAGTAACAAGATCCTTCATGTTTATGAGCAGTATGTACACACCCTGTTCAGCTAATGTTTCTGTGAATCACTGCATGTAACGTGTGGCCATACCCACATTTCGGGCCTGTGATTGATTCCATCCCATCCTGGGCCTGGGGCATGAAAGTGGGGTAAGTCTGCTGCTGCAAGATGTATTCTGTACTCCTGTCCCTCCCACTGCGTGTCTGGAGAACTGCTGTAAAAAGCACTGCACTGCACTGCGGCAGACTTCAGCCTTGACATTTTTATTACGCACAAGCAACAGCAGCAACTGGGTCCCACTGGCTCCTGTGGAACCTTCTCAGTGGCAACCAGTCTTGTCAGAAGCCCAAAATTTTAAGATCTGTTATTCTTCAGTATGGAAATAGTTTTTTTTTTATAGATATTTACCCAATAAAGCATGTTTTACAGCTAAATTCTGTTGTGAGCGATATCTTCTGCATGTTATCTTGGTGACTTGGTGGTTTATGTTGAGACACAATGTCATGTGATGAGATGCAGACATTATAGCTCATTGGTAATCTACATGTTTGTAAAAGACCAAGCAAGCTAATTTTATCTTTTGCTAACGGCAGCTGGTCCAATCTTAGATGTTTATGGGGGTTAATGATAGGGGCACACTTCAGATGGGATGTTTTGAGCCAGACGGTTTGACTCGGTGCACAGAATTGGCATAGAGGTGTTGCAGGCCATGACAAGTCTGAAAGCCCCCATTGTCTGCCCTTGTGATTAATGAAACCAGCACAATGAAAGAGCGAGTGGGGGGAGGAAGGAAACAGTGCTCACTCGGAGAGAGCAGTGTGTTTCGCCTTTGCTTTCCTCCACAGGATGATAAGTTTAATTTTAGGCACCTAAACCCCAATTCTCTCAATTCATCTGTAGGCCTGGCTGTCGGACAGCTGTGACTTTAAGGCATCTCGGCTTCTCAGCTGGTCATGAGACTGGACTGGAAGAACCAGTTCATGGTAAAAGGGACCCCCGCAGTTTGGCGAGTTTGAGAAATCAAAGCAAGGCGGGACTCACATTACCGTCTCAATTGGCATCCCGTTGATCCTGCCTTCTTCCCCTAATTGATCTGTTTGATGGGGTTGGGGTGCCACCCTTTTTTGTGTGATGTAGTGCTGTGAGGTGCTTAGTTTTCTACATACAGTGCTTCTCTCAGCATGAAAGCTGTGAGCTGTGAAGGGGTGTTTTTCAATTGTATAAAGTTATATAATAGAAAATAAGCTATCACAAAAGGCGGTATGCATGGAGTCCGACTGCCTTTAGAAGCATATTATACTTTGGCTCCTGTTACTCCACAACTGACCCTTACGGTCTTCATTCGAGGCTCATCTCTCATCCCCAAGATGGCTGAAGTCTTCTGTCAGCAGAATGGAGCATGGAGTCTGGCAGAAAATCAGAGAGGTCATTGAGCAGCAAGCCTTACCCATTATTAATGTGATCAGTAATGGGATGTGGCTTTTCTCTAACAAGCAATTTTCCTTTGTCTGACCAAAAATAGATATATAAAGAGCTGTCCGACGTGTTTAGCCAGCATATGGGTTTGCTTTCCACTGAATCCTCCCCACATTCATTTGACTATGGTTGCTGACTCCAAGCACGAAGGAATTTCCAAACCCCTTAAACCCGAAAGACAGCCTGAAGGCTATTCATGAATAAAAAAACGTTACTTTGCGTTTTTGTAGTCTCATGCATATTCAGAACTTCGGTAGCTTTCAAACCTGCTTTGAATATTTGCTTGTTTCTGTATTGTATCTTCAAAGCCAAACTTTGCCCAGACTTGACTGAATGGCATGGGAGTTCATTAGTGTTTGCTGTGCATCGCAGCGTTTGCCCCACCAAAGCACGCGCGTCATATTTTCGGCTTCTATCCAGGTGGTAAGGGCTGCACACTCCCTACCTTAGGAGAGTCATCCCATGACTTTCTTCTAGTAGCATAATGTTATTTCTTTTCTAATATCATTTGTCTAATTTTTAGAACAGGGTGTATCTGCTCTGCTTTTAATTGCTGTCAAGTGGCTGCTTGTCTTTTGAATTTGTCGTGTTTTTGACTCGTCTCTTCTGCAAGCCTCATTTCCCCCATTCTCAGACCCATTATGACTAAGAGCTATGTTTTTGTTCTCAGTTAATTTATGCTGATGGGATGTTCATGCATCAAGTCTAATTTACCTCCCACGACTATATTGCCAAAAGTATGTGGGCTCCAGCTCGTCTGACACCTCATTCTGCAACCAAGGATATTAATATGAAATTGGTCAGCCAGTTGCTGATATAATAGCTTCTACTCTTCCGGGAAGGCTTTCCATTAGCTTTCTGGTGGAATCTGCTGCCATTCAGGTTGAGTATTTATGTTGGGTTATTAGGTCCCTTCCTGTGAGCTTGTGTGGCTGATCACTTTGCAGCTGAGTTTGCTCCCACAATCACTTCTTTTGTGGTTAACCAGGGCAGAAATATGAAGACTGACTTGTTGGAAAGATGGCGTCCTATGATGTTGCCAGGTGGAAAGTCATTAACCCCACCTGTACAACCACCCATTCTGCAGTTAATGCTTGTTGCAGGAGATTGCGTGACTGGGTGAGTAGTTATACACTCATGTCAACAATGGGTTTGGCTATATTAGGCAATTCCTGTAATATATAGGGATGTCCACATATATTTGGCCATATTGTGTGTATTCATGTGTAACAGATGATTTTATAGAGGTTATTCCTCAGCAGCATCTAATGTATCCATGGTGACCTCAGTGCAAATGCCCACCTATTCGCTTGATGGGCTTGAAAATCTACACGTGATTTTTGTGAATTTCTTTGAGAAGCCTCCCCTTCCTGATCACCTGTGTATGCCGGCTGCTCAGTCGTTATTTTCACCTAGCTGCCTTGACCGTTACTTTCTGCTATGTGAGCATTCTTATCAGCTGACCTCAAAATAATCTGCAAATATCATGATGGTAGTGATTTTATCCACCATGGGACTCTTGTTACTCGAGGAGCAGATATTCAATTGCGATGGCAGTTGTTTTTCTGAATGTAACTGATGGACTGCAGCAGCCCTTGCAGTGTCCAGAATGACTTGTATCTCCTCAGGTTTCAACTGAGCCTTCAATGTAACCCCAGAGGATGACGGGTGTGACCCATGCAAAGCAATGGACCAAACTGGGCGCATCCACCTTATCACTGTGCTGGTTTCGTCATTTTGTTGCTCATTTCCAGAGGCTTGTGACTTTCTACATTCGAACTTATTTGATTGTGTATTACAGTGGTACCTTGGAACACAAACTGAATTCATTCCAGAAGGCTGGTCGAGTTGCGATTTGATCAAGGTCCAAGTCAAATTTCCTGCTATGGAATAATGTAAATGAATTTAACCCATTCCAAATCCCCAAATGATTGCCTGTCTACCGAAATAACGATAAAAAAACATTAACAATCAACATAAAACTAATGCATACATGAAAAACCACACATACAAAAGTAATATGCATGAAATAAATGACAATTTATGAGCATTTTCCCTGTATTGAGGTGAGCTGATGGCTTACTGGAGGTGGAGAGAAGGAGGGATGGAGAGCTTATTGTTTGGCAGGCGAGGCACAGCTCGACCCCTACAGGTTTTTACAGGAACGGTCGAGATCCAAGATTTTGGTCAAGGCACAAGTTGAAAAAAATTCTACGGACCCGTACAACATAGAGTTAAGAGGCGTTCGGGTTCCGTAGTTCTGCTGTATTTGGTTGCTGGCTTTTAACATTTCTTTTTTACTCTTGCGGAAATGTAGTCACATGGTGTTTCAGGATCATTTCCCCTCTTGATGAGCGGAGAAGACAGAAGATCCTATTTGAGTCCTTGTGGTTGGTGTGGTGTGTTAATGTAGGCCCCTCTCTCTGCCCCGGCAATTGTTGTTCAGTCAAAGGGGCTAATTGAGTGCATAATGAAAGGAAAAACTCACCGTGAGGATGATTTACAATCTGTCTGTATAACCAGGTTTCATGGAAACCGAAGGCATTTTACGATCTGCATTATGAGACTTGACAATTAATTGACAATTACTGACAAACTTACAATTACTTTGGTTTTCTGTGATTTAAAAGAACGAAAGAAGTCTGATTCAACATCCTCTTCCTCTTTTCTGCACCCCGTTAGTGACTTTTCACATGAATTGCACTATGCCCACACCATGCACTTCAAGGAGAATGAGGAAGAATTCGTTTTTTTCCTTTGTCCTGTGTTATCTCCCACAGCTTTGTTAGCTCAACTCTCACATGCAGAGCACATTAGTCCCATGTGATGGATTTCATGAGAGGCTGGGGTGGGGTGTTGTCTGTTGGGTGCTTTGGAGTTGCTAGTGGTTTTTGTACTCCATGGGGTGTTTGTCCAATAAGTGACGCATCCTGGGAAGGGAGTACAAGTCGGCCCGGGTGTCAGGCATGTGAAGGCTGCTAGCTTGAAACTGTCTCAAGTGGCTGTTAGCTGATTTATGACTGGGGAGATTGTGTGGGTATTTTAAGAAGGGTTGCCCTTGATCTGAGGTTGATCTGCTTTATTGTTCTTCTCTTCCATGTGAGACTCCTGACACTGGCCAACATCTAAGTGCTAAGATATGTGTTACTGCCTTGCTCTGACAGTTTTTAATCCAGGAGTTGGCACACCAGAGAGCTTCCTGTGCTTGAAGTTTGCTGGGATTGAAGTTTAAACCCCATGGTTTTAAGTTCCAAAGCCTCCTTTAGAGAGGGTTGGATCCAAGCTTTTAAAGCGCAGTTCAAATTTTCTGCTGTGAACACTTGCGCTTCCCAGAATGATATTTGTCTCCTGGGAAACTCTTCGGTTCATGTACGAATGGCCGCCCTCATCTGTCCTCCCCATTTTTAGCATATCAGTGCTGCTCAGGGGGATTGGTTTTCATGTGCTCTCTCTGGACGGAAAGACGAGTGTTCTGTCCTTGTAAACCACAGACTGTTAACACCAGCAAGCCAATATGAGGTTGCTGCTGTCCTTCAGCTCTAGCCGTGCAAAATGCATGAGACAGTGAAGTGTAGCGTGCATGTGCGCTGCTCCTAGGCGTATACATGTTTTTTGGATTGACTCCCTTCACACACCAGGTTACTGCTTTGGTATGTTTGTGTAATTTCAATAATAAGAGATCAAGAATATGCTGGTCGGGATTTCTACATTCTGCGTTATATAACTCCTGGATTTAATGATGCATGAATGATTGGAAGGTGAAAGCGGCAGCCTGAAGGTCTGATGGTCATCCTGTTATCTGCATACTGTCTGTGCAGGGGCATGTTGTTTAAACGACGGGTGGTGGCGGTGATTGTGTTTGTGTTTTTGTCTCTGTTAGGGTGCTTTTCCACTGCACCAGGTACCATACTTTCGGTACTATCGGTACTTCCGTAAAGTACCAAAAGTATGGTACTTCTTTTGTGTCGGTTTTCCACTGGCATAAAAATTGGTACAGGCGCCATCATCAGGGACCGCCCCTGACTGACATCATCACAAAGCGCGGTGCGGTATTTCTTTCGCTGAATTTAAACATGTTATTATGATCCTTGACTTCCCTGTAGTCCTGCATAAGTTTTTTGATTTTAAAGCAGCATGGTTCTGTGTTTCGCATGTGCCCCATTTCTTCCAAGTGGCTTGGAAGCGTCTTTCCGTACCGCAAGTACCGTACCTTGTGCGGTGGAAAAGCAGCCTTATTCACAGGTGTGGTATGAAAACGTACAGCCCATCTGCCTGTAAATTTAAAAACAAAATGTTTTTGAATACAAAAATCCGTACTTGAATATAGTTAGGGTGTTGATACACAGGGCACCTTTTATGAGCAATGTTTCCAGTCAGTGCTGCTGACCAATGCTGTTCTGCAGCTTGCCCATTGATATTAGGCAACAGATTTGTATTTCAAAAACTTTGATCAGCAGTGGGCAACTTTTTGCAATCATCCAGGTCCAGAGGAGTTGCCCTTTGTCTTTGTTGGCAATTGCCTGGCAACATTACTCAAAGGGTTGTCTCATGCCTTTAGGCCTTTAGGCTGTGAAATTTGTTTTGCAAGACTTTACTTAAAGCATTCATCATAATACGTTATAGATACCTTCATAATGCATTCATAAAGTATTATAGGCATGGCTAGAACTATTTTTAAAAAGGCATAACACATAGCCATGCTTATTATGCATTATAAATGCTCTATGAACCTCTCATCTTAATGTGTTATAGATACCTTCATGATGCATTATAATGGTTAGTATAAGCCATTATAATGCATTATGAAGGTATCTTTAATGCATTAAGATGAGAGTTGCTTTAAGTAAAGAGTTACCATTTGTTTTTGTTGAGCATCTCTGCTTTTAATAGCCAGAAGGAAATGGGAAGGTGTCTATGAGATGGGTTTCGGTTGTTTATACAGCCCAGGTATGTCGATCCATCCTCTTGATGCACTAGCAGACCACCCGGGCTGTGCCTGTACCCTTAGGGTCGCCAGTTCAACATGACTTTCTGTGGTCAGCAGCTGCTGCCCTTTGGATACACAGAACTTCTTTGAAGCGACTGGTTTCACCAGATGAACCCCTGTTTTGTGGAATGTGGGGCTTTTACTGTGGTCAAATATAAATCTTACTCGAGCAGCAGCATCTGTTGCCAAACCCACACACATTCTCATTTGTGGACGTCCTTTCGTGTTTATGGTGGTGTTGACAGTGGGCTTCTAGTGGGGGGTTCAGATTACTAACAAGGCAGTCCCTGATGTCTGTAGCCAGGGGAGCTAAGGTGAGGACTCCATATGCGTGGTGCCATCCTCTGCAGCAGATTAGATTACTGTCTTTGTGCCCAAACCCCAAACAGCCCATCTGTCCTTACACACCTCAGAGTGCCATGCCCCAAGTCTCTCTGAAAGCCCACTATCTCCTTGATCTCGGATCTCTGCCCTTCTGATCTTCAATTGCGTGCACATGTTCACACAAACACACACGCGCGCACACACACCCATCCATTCTTAGGGCCACTTTAGAGGAGTATCTGTTTACAGGCACATTCTTGTCGTAGAAAGAGACTTGTGGGCAAAGTTAATTCTACCTGCGCGCTGGGACATCAGCCGAGGTTTGGCTTTCTATAGGCAGCCGGAGTGAAAAGACCATCAGACAGACGTACCTGATAGTGTTACTTTGGGCCCGAAAGAGGGAATCAAAGGCAAGACGTGCACTGAAAATCCCCCTACGTTTGTTTATGAGTAGAAGGCAAACCTGTTCCACAGCCATCCTGACTGAAGGAGAACCATCATATTCACACTTTATGAAAGTGTAGCTGAAAAGTTACATTCAGCCATCTTGTAGAACTTAAATGAATACAGTACCTTTCAGCTAGACCTTTTAGAATACATTCACCATGAAGACCTGCATGTACACATCTATCACAGGGATCCTCAGTTCCAGTCCTGGAGGACCTGATTGCAACACAGTTTTCGGATTTCCCTGCTCCGAAACACATACTAAACCTGGTAATTAAGGGTAGTCAAGATGTGTTTGAGCAACGAAATCTGCAAACTGTGTTGTAGTCTGGCCCTCAAAATCTGGAAGTAGGAGCTCTTATCTATGAACAGGTTGAATGCTCTGTCAGTAGGTCTCTCCGGAAATGCAAACATGTACCGATCTTTTTCATATTTCATTTTCTGTGTGTTGAGAGGCCTCTCTGTACCCGATCACTCCCTGGCCTTAGCTATGGATGAAAGCCCACGGTCGCTTGGCCCGTGCTGTTTATCCTACTGATTCATGCCCAGAACATAGTGTGGCTTACTGACCCAAGTGTTCCTGGTGTTCCCAGAACCATGAGATGACCGAGCTGCAACGCACTCGCCTGCGAGATGACATCAAGGAGTACAAGTTCCGGGAAACACGCCTCCTGCAGGACTACACAGAGTTGGAGGAGGAGAACATCTCTCTGCAGAAGCAGGTCTCCGTGCTCAAGCAAAATCAGGTATGAGGAGGTTTGGATGCGGTGTGTCTCTTAACCCTTGGCTTGATCCCTTTACTCCAACGGCTTGAGTAGAAGAAACTAATGGTTTGCGGATACAGCATTAACCACAAAACGCAGCAGTGTTAGTTCTTTACAAGTTGAAAATTCATGCTAGTTATTCATGCTAGTAAGAGATTAATGGTTGTTTAAGTTTCCTTCTGTCTGTCTCCATCAGGTGGAGTTTGAGGGCCTGAAACATGAAATCCGCCGCTTGGCTGAAGACACAGAGTTCCTGAACAGCCAGCTGGAGGATGCCATCCGTCTGAAGGAGATTGCAGAGAGGCAACTTGGGGAAGCCCTGGAGACCATCAAGACCGAGCGCGAGCAGAAAAACAACCTGCGCAAGGAACTGTCGCAATACATGAGCATCGGGGACTCCCTGTACCACAGCCCCCTCAGCATCTCCCTCGATGGCCTCAAGTTCAGCGATGACATCACTGAGCCCAACAACGATGACGCTCTCAACGGCTACGACAGCAGCTTCTGCAAGCTGGCAGGCGACGATGACAACAGCAAGGTGTCCACCCCCAAGAAGAGCGACCTCTTCCACCCTGCCCCCAGCTTGGTCAACGACCTCCTCAGCGAGCTCAACCTCTCGGAGATCCAGAAGCTCAAGCAGCAGCTTATGCAGGTAGGGTGGCCAGCTTGAGCACTTCGGGTCTTTCTCAATTGTCAAGATGGCGACCGGTTGCCAGATCAGCAGCTGCTTCAGAAGTAACATGCTCTCTGCTTCACATGCAAGTAGCAGTATGTATGTTTCAGATTTGCAGCAGCTGCATTGTTTCAATTTGTAGCGTACAGTCCAGAGTAGGCGCACAGTTCTGAATGAGCCATATGGACAGGTCTTAAATGCGAACAATTGAAATTCAATATAATAAGCCTCAGCTGATTTTAAAGGGATTTATGGAGTCTCCGTGGGTAAGACAGCGGCCGGACATCCTGTAGGATGCACTGTCAAAAGTAGACCCAGCTACTCAAGGTAGGCAACCCCTGCTGGAGTACCATGCAGGTTGGTGGTCTGAATCCAGATAACTGCAAGTCTTCCACAAATGAGCCTGCATTTCTGGTCAGCGACGCTGCAGTAATTTTATATACCGCATCAGCTGGGCTCTCGGCACTGCTGAGCTGATATTTTGTAGGGGTCAGATGGGCACCACAGCGTGCAGGACACTGCTGTGCTCTGCTCATGGCTGCTGGCCAGGGCCAAGCTGCTTTTATTGGCCAGGTCTACGCTTGGGTCTTATGCAACACTTGAAAGTAGGGATTATCCTATTGCTCCATGGTGCCTGTAACCCCACCACCATCATCAGACCAACTGATCTGATCTCTGCTTAATTCCTCCTAAATACATTATTTTTTAATTTGAAGATTATTTTATTTTTTTTTTGGATGTGCCTGGGTCACTCTGCCACAGGTCAGTCAGCTGAGCTTGGCTGAATTATAGATGAAGGTGAATGGGATTCTGGTCCTCATGTTTGATTCATTTGTCACCAAAATAGGACAGCGATGGAATTGCAGAAGCACGTGGAAATTCGATCTTCACTTTGTCTGGCCGTGTTATTAAAGGGCAGCTGTGTTTGGAAAAAGCCTGCTTCTAATTCCTGCATTCGACATCGAACATAATCCCGTATTTTTCCATTAGCCCGCGGCTGTACTTCATGGTTGCACTCGGCCAGTATTGGCTGCTGTATCTGTTTTGTTTCTCTGGGGAGCCACATTCCCAAAACCGTTAAAAAAATCTATGAACATTTTGTCGATACTGCTTTGCAAAATATTTAATTTCGTTCTTCGTTTCAAGCAAGAACATTCTTGTCACCTAAAATTTCAAGAAACTGTCTCATTTGTTCTTTGCAGGTAGAAAGAGAGAAGGTCAACCTCCTGTCAACTCTACAGGACTCTCAAAAGCAGCTAGAACATGCCCGCGGTGCTCTGTCTGAGCAGCACGAGAAGGTCAGTCGTCTCACTGAGAACCTCAATGCCATGAAGAAGCTGCAGGCCAGCAAAGAGCGTCAGTCAGCCCTGGACAACGAGAAGGAGCGCGACAGCCACGAGGATGGGGACTATTATGAGGTGGACATCAACGGGCCTGAAATCCTGGAGTGCAAGTACAAGGTGGCCATGTCTGAGATTGGGGACCTGAAGGAGGAGGTCAAGGAGCTCAAGTCCAAGTACCAGGAATGCCAGTCCAAGTATGCAGAGGAGAAGAACCGCCTAGAGGGCGATGTACAGGCTCTGACGGAGAAGCTGTCTCTGCTGGAGAAGAGCAGCCGCACGGACCGCGGCCAGGTGGAGCGTCTGGAGAAGGAGCTGAAGAAGGTGAGCGACGTGGCCGGAGAGTCTCAGGGAAGCCTCAGTGTTGCCCAGGATGAGCTGGTCACCTTCAGCGAGGAGCTCGCCAACCTCTACAACCACGTGTGCATGTGCAACAACGAGACGCCGAACCGTGTCATGCTCGACTTCTACAAGGAGGGCAGAGGGGTCCGAAACAGCCCCGAAGGTCGGGGCCGCCGCTCCCCAATCCTGCTCACCAAGGGGCTGTTCCCCGAGCCCGTTAAGGCCGAGAGCAGTGACAGCGTCCCGTCCCCTGTCTCCTCGCTACCCTCCCCGGTCTCGGACTCCCGCAGGGAACCCATGAACATCTACAACCTGGTGGCCATCATCCGTGACCAGATCAAGCACCTGCAGATGGCTGTGGACCGCACCACTGAGCTCTCCCGTCAGAGGGTGGCCTCGTTGGAGCTGGGTCCTGTAGTGGACAAGGACAAGGAGGCCTGCATGGAGGAGATCCTGAAGTTGAAGTCCCTGCTGAGCACCAAGCGAGAGCAGATCGCAACCCTGAGGACCGTGCTGAAGGCCAATAAGCAGGTAAAGGCCTTTCATGGCTATACTGTTTCCTAGTCCAGTCCTCAAGGACCCACAGTTGGTCCATATGTTTGCTCCCTCCAAGCTCCCCCGCAAACAGTCCACGTTTTTGCTCCCTCCCAGCATATGGGAAGGAGCTGGGAGAGAGCAAAAACGTGGACTGTCGGTCCCCTGGGACCGGATTAGGAAACACTGCTATACAGCAATATGTCATATACTGCCATCTTATTTTTTGCTCCTGTGACACGGTCAAGTGAAAATGTGAGGTTTGTTCTGACAGACGGCCGAGGTGGCGCTGGCCAACCTGAAGAGCAAGTATGAGAACGAGAAGGCCATGGTGACAGAGACCATGATGAAGCTACGCAATGAGCTGAAGGCTCTGAAAGAGGACGCGGCCACCTTCTCCTCCCTCAGGGCCATGTTCGCCACGCGGTGAGTTGGCAAAAGCTAACAAACAAATTGGAGTCTGACATTCTCTCTCCACTCCCCTGTCTCTGCTTCGGAGGCTACGACAGATTTCATCTTTTCCGTGTGTGTGTGTGTCTACCGGAGATACATTTCAAACAGTGCTTAATCATGATAGGAGATGAGATTAAACACCCCCCCCCCCCATGATAATCTTACTGATTTCCATATGGAGCGGACCATGCCGGTCTAATCCGGTCTTGCTTTACTCCTTTCCTTCACAAACACTGGGGAATTTTCTGTTTCAGTATTCAGCTGAAATCAGATTGTGTCTTTCACAAGCTACCTATTGTTTTTTGCTAATAGCTTTTTCACTGTGTTTCACCACAGAAAATCTGGCTGTGCCAGATATTCTGAGATCAGCCTTTCCCATGTGAGGGGGGTTTCGCAGGCAGTGAATTGAACACTGAAGGATACTGGCGAAGAGAACGACGGTGTTTCAAAATCTCAGCAGTATTCGGCTTTTTGTTATCAACAGCTTAAAATAAATGAGGAAAAAAATACATTGTGATATAGATCCTCATTTTATTTCAAAGAAAAATTAAATGGTAATGTATTTAATAGTAGCGTCTTAGTTTTGACTAAGTGTATGTGAGTGGTAGTTCATTAGATTCAGATTTAGATGTCAGTTGCAAAGAAAGTCTTTCCTGCTCTCTGAATGAGACCCCTGACAATGGAATCATTATTCACCATGAAAAGACTACGTGAATCAGGCTCACTTGATTTTTCTTTTATCGCTGCATTCTGGCTGCAGATCTTAGGCTTAGAGGGGCCCTTAAGGTGGCCTGCTGGGTTGGAGACTCAGGTAATATTGGTGAACTTGGCCGGAGAGCGGAGGAGCGTTTCTGTGGGAATAACAGCTGATGTTCATACCCCTGCCTCAGAAAGGCTTTAACGTCTCACTCCACCGAACCTAATGGCCTCTCATGTGTGGGGAAAGGTGCTGCCAGCGAGGGGGTGTTTCCTGCAGTGCGAGGTGGGAGTGGATGGCGATGAAACGGAGCACAGTAAGCCGTGATCTGAGAGGCACAGCTCTTGCTCTTAATGGAATGGGCGCGGGGCACAGCTCACAGGCCCTGGCCCTACTGGAGAGTGGGAAGTTTCCAAGCATAGAATGTTTCTACTCCTGGGTCTTCACATTTATTGGCACATTGTGGCTTCGCAATGAACGTGGAAAAGGTTTACAGTCTGCCCAAAGGCGTCTCGCAAAACCACCAATTTTGTGTTGCAAGAATAAGAACTTGAGTCATTGAGACACCTGGTTTACTTGTTAGGAGGCTAAGCACAGCCTCAAAACGCATCCTTTCAGGAGCGCAACAGAATGTGAAAGATGAACGGTGGCAAAGATGAGCTACCAAGACGACCATTATGAAACTATGTGAATTAGGGGTTATGAAACAAGGTCACACGTCCCATGTCGGATTTCTCATTAACTGTATCAGAGCCCGTTTTAACGCTGAACACATATATATGTTGAGCAGGAAGGGACCAGCAGGGGCCGTTTATGAATGTAGGCATGTACTGGTTGCATTAGGCTTGATAATCAGGAAGGGCCTGTAAGTGTCTATTTGTGATTATTCAGGTTGCCAAAATGTGGTCTAGCCAGATTTCAGCAGGGTAGGGCATTTTGCTGCTTTATAATTCAAGAAACCACACTATTCTAATTATACCTCTGTTATATACATGTAATTGTCATTGGAAGAAAATTGCTAATGACAGTAACAGTTCCTGGTAGAAACTGTATCACCAATAGCTTGTTTTACTGGTTGTATTAACAGTCTTGGCCATGACTATGTGTTTAGGTGCTCCGCTCTGCTCTGTTAAGAGCTGTAGCACTTTTCTCTGGTCAGTCCCAAACTGAATCGATTCCTTTTTGGATGCTTCTGGCTTGCTGGTTGCTGGTGTTGAGGTGATCTCAATGAGGTCATTGTCATGGCACGGCCCGATATGTGTCACAGCTGTTTGCAAAGCAAGAAATGACTTGGCCCCTGATTGGTTGCGCACACATGCGGCAAGAGCGCCCCCCCCCTCCCCCATTGCTCTCAGACTCGCAAGGGACAGCATTGGTATGCTAATGACCAGCCCAGAGTGTCTGCTGGTCAGAAGGCTTTCTTTCTGGGGGTCTGCAGAGGCATACGTGCCACTCTGGAGTTTCTCACACTCCACCACTGCCCTCTCGTCCTGCTGGGGGGGCTGGGGGGGGTCTCTTCATTTGTTAATGAAGCAGGTTTCTTTTTAAAATTCAGTTACCATGCCAGTTATCACATGCTTGTGGCGTTTTAGTATTCAAATAATCTACTGATTTTGTTGTCTGCAATGCGTCAGTTGACTTTTTTTTTTATTATTCCTTCTTTAGAGAACTTAACGGAAGCTGTTGGGTGAGCTTATTAAAACCGTATGGCATTAATATATACTTATCCAGAAAACACTCATGTCAGACGGCTGGGTTTTTAGTTAAAGGTCATTTGTTCGTTCTTCAGCTCCTTGGAGTTCCCCAGTGTTCCTCCATTCCCCCCCCCCAGTAATTGGCTGTGCTCCGACGTGATTGGTGGCTGGCCGTGACTGACGGTGTAACTCACAGCTGATTGTTTTAAGGCTTTGGAAAGACCAATCCTTTTCCATCGATTCAGTCAATGTCGCAACTGTTCCAAGACAAAGGGCATCAGTCCCACCATTGTGGGAGGACAGCGCCAGTTTGTCAAGGAAAATGGGGACCCATTAAAAGGCATCGCTTGGAAAAAAGAGGGGGGTTTCTTTTCCCGGGAAAATGTCTGACCTTTTTACCTTTAAACCAGTCTTCATTTATGGGAAGTCTCCCCTAAACAAAAGGCTTGAGCTAAAGGGGTGTCAGTGATCTGCATTGTGGCATAAAGTCGGAGGGGTGGAGGGAGGGCAGAGAACAGACCGTGTGACACACACCCACAATTGCCCCCCATGGGGGTCACAATAGACTCCGCACTCTCGGCACAGCTGGGCTCCCAGATCTTAGTGACCCTACACTGGACAGCTGTGTCCAGACCAGGCACATTCACACGTTGCGTATGTGACAGTCAGTGGTCCAAACGGGTCCAAAATCAGATACGTGTTTGCTAATGGCTAACTAACAAATTTAGCTAACTGCCGGTTTCGGTAAGATTGTTTTTACAGCAGAAGGATGGAAATGAACTCAGGAATGGTGAAATGGTTGCTTATGGCAGAGGATTGGGTTAGGCTGGGTTTCTTTGCTCTTCCTTTTGTCTTAAAGCCCTCAAGAGTGAGACATCAGATAAGAGAGTCTTTCAGGAGTGCTGCTACCACCATGTTTGACTACAGTCTTTATCCTGGAATCCGTGCGTTCAGCTTAACGTAACAGGACAGAACCAAAGCCAGAACTATTTTCGTCTAGTTATGAAACCTACTTGTCATTTTAAAAAACTGCATTGATTTGCAGTAAGTCTTTTATGAGGGTAAACTTTGCTATACATTCACTACTGTGAGTTTGTTTTCCACTAGTATTTTACACACTGGGCTGATGTCCACCCCCATGGATGTGTCCCTCACAGCTATACAGTTAACAGGACATCTAGACTGATATCTTCCCCAGCATGTTTGGACTAAACAGACGCGGCCGGCAGCTTTAAATTCAGTCCTGAGCCTGGGTTTGAGCCGCGACGAGTAGAGATTTGGGATAATTGTTCCCGCACGCACGAACACCAGTGTTTGTTCTGAGTTGATTCGTGTTACTCTGTGCTGCTAAGCTGCTAATTGCTAGTCTCTCTGGGCTGTGACAGTGTCCCTGAGAATGGCGATGCCTCCTGGTAGCTTGTCAGCTAGTAGAAGCTGTCAGCACAAGTGCGATATGAGGAGCTGCAAGCCACACCCCCTGTCACAGCAAGCTGACTGCCGACTCTGCTCATGGGAGGCTGGATTCCGCCCCATTCCCTGCCACTTCCTAAGGAACAATCACTGCCCTCTAGCAGCCACTGCTAACACTGACCAGGCCACCAGTATGTTTAGATAATGAGTTAAGCCGAGTTCTTATACCTGTAGCGTTTTTTGTTGTAGGAGAGTGCCTGCTTGTTGATGTTACGGTAGATTTTCTTCCCTGACTTGGATAACAGGCGCATATGAAATTCTTACATTAGTCAATCTGATGCTTGGAGGATGTGGGTGGGAGCTGCGCTTATGTGAATAGCAGAGCATTATGGGAAGCCCTCTCATTACATCCCCTGGGATTATTGTTGTTTTTTTTTTAGTCGCAGGAGCTCACTTGTGCAGTGTAACTGCAGAGGGGTGTGATTGGGGGTTATGAAGCTCTTCCAGTATTTGTTCCTCTGGCGGCGAAGTAGTGCCTGTTGGCGGATTTAAAGATGTAGAAACTCAACCCTGTGGAATTTTAAGACTGGAGTGCAGCTCTTTTTTTTTGTGCTGCTTGGTTGCCAGATTTGTGCACGTCTTTGGCAGAGGTGTGCCTCCTGCTGGCGCACTGAGCGAACTGCAGCTCCGTCCCCCCAGAGGTTTATTGCGTGAATCACATGCTTGAGTTCCCATGACTTCATGCTCTGCCCATTTTAATAATGCATTTCAGAGAGGATTACGTGAGGAATATTTCATGCTGTTTCCCTGTGGGAAGGTGGGCGGACAGTAAGCGGCCGTTGAGCCGCTTCTGAGGTCATGTAGGGAATATCTGACACAGAGGTGCGGACAGTGAGCTCCAGTAGGGGGCTGTATCTCGCACGCCTGTGCAGTGCCGTGACCCTAACCCATGCTGTACTCCTCCTCCCTTGCGGCAGGTGTGACGAGTATGTGACACAGCTGGACGAGATGCAGAGGCAGCTGGCGGCCGCCGAGGACGAGAAGAAGACGCTGAACTCGCTGCTGCGCATGGCCATCCAGCAGAAGCTGGCGCTGACGCAGAGGCTGGAGGACCTGGAGTTCGACCACGAGCAGCTGCGGCGGGGCAGCCGTGCCAAGACGGGCCCCTCCCGTGCCAAGGGCGCCCCCGCCAACCCACATGTAAGTCACGGGCAGTCCTGCGCCGGCCGCGCCGAGTCCAGCGGCATCGCCGGGCCTGTGGTCTTCTGCAGCGAGAAGTACAAGATCTACTGCGACTAGAGGGGGAAGCGGGGGGGCTGGCTGGATGCCCGCTTGGGTGGGGGGTGCGGGGGGGTTGGGTAGGCACCTGCTCGCTTCTGCTCTGACTCTGCTCCAGGTGCCAGACTGACATCTCTTAGCGTGATGCTGTCATCCACTGCGGCTTCGGAGCTCGGGGACGTGTGACTGTTCTGTCTCTCTGTCTCTCATTGCTCCTTGCCGTAGCCTGTGTCTCTCAGCCAGGACAGCGTCTGCACCACTTCTTGCGTTGTGGGACTGTGCTCATCCCCTCCCAACACCTTCCAGCTAGCCCAGCCCCGCAACTGCCTCCTAGGACCCCAATGTTGGCCACCAAGCATTGGTGGTTATATTTTGTTTATTTTATTTTTTATTTTTTTAATTAGTGTTTATCCCCAAAGTAGACCAAAGCATTAGTGGAGGCAGTTACCCATGATCCCTCTGGCTGGCCTGGGTTTTAGGGGGGAAGGGGCAGTGATTTAGCAGTAATCTTATTGCACTTATGTTTACACTCAATAAAATATGCAAAGATGCATTAAATTGGTTAGGAATTGGGTGCACAAGACGACTCGACAGTTCACACTTTAAAGGAGGAAATCTACTCCGATTTGGGACTTTGGGAACCGCGTGTCAGTGGGAGTGGTGTCTCGGCCCCCTGCACCCACTGTTACTTCTGTGTTGATTTGCTTTGCTCTGTGCTGCTAATCTGCTAATTGCTGGCTTTTCTGGGCTATGGCTGTTAACAGTTTTGTTCCTGGTGTAACTAAGCACAGCACAGGTGCCACATGGTTGTGACCCCCCCCCCCCTCCCGACGTTTGGTTTAGGGAGTTCTCTCAGAGCCATATGGAAATGAAGTCCGAGATAAAGTGTGCTTCTCATCAGGTGCCTCAGATGTCTAAATTATAAACAAGCAGAAGGAACCTGAAGCGAGATACAAATGATACTGTGAGCAGGCGCTAATAGTATTGATTCTTTTGGAAACTTTCTTAAGTAAAAGAGCACAGAATGGCACTCTGAGACCAACACAGACCTGTAGAAGTGCCTCTTGGAGTATCTGGATGTCAAGTCCTGTGTGTTTTCTTTTCTTTTTTCCCCGAAGTTAATGCTGATCTCTCCCTCTTTCGAGTTTCCCTGGAGCTGCTAAGCTTTCCTCTGGCTGAGCTCTGCGTCTCTGACGTTGTCCTGCTCCTTCTGTCCCGCCACTCTCTCTCTCTCTCTCTCTCTCTCTCTCTCCTCTCTCTCTCTCTCTTTCTTTAGATTGTCAGCAGCTTGTTTCCTTCGACTCGCCAGCCTACCTTTAAGTAGGGGAGGAAAAATATATCCTCATGTTGCCGCCAGGTAATTTTTCCTCTTGCGTGCAACGTTGTGAAATCAACTCCGCTTGTATGATATACTGTATGTGAATCTTAAAAAAAAAAAAAAAAAATGCATCAGTGTTTAACAAACGTGGCAAATGGAATAGAAGTAGAAGTAAACTGTTTGCCTTGAACTGTTGATCTCATTTGTATAAGTGGTGGAAAGGAGTTTGCGTGCTGTTTTTTAATGAAATGCTTTGATATGCAAGCTAGGCGTTTGAAAATGTATGGGGCATTTATTAATAGTTTGTTTTACTAATAAAAGCAGGGTTGATATGAGAAAAATATGCTTTCTAATACATAACCAGTGTACTTTCTTACTAATCGTACATTCTAAAGTGTTTGGGTTTTGATTTCCCAGATTGCTTGTTAGCTCTTGAAAATGAATGAGAAATTTAACCATTTGAGTTAACATTTTTTGCAGAATCTGGAGGAATATATGTAATAGTCAACCCTGCTTTTTCCCAGCTTTGCTGCAACCGCGTTTTCAAGGTCTTTTAGGTTATTAATGTTAGGAGCCAACGAGACTTTGATAACAGAAATAATAGAATAGTAGAAATGACATTGTGCATTTTATGGTTGAGTCCAAACACTTTCCTCCATTGAGAATCAACAAAATGATTCGCTGTTTTCGCAAAGTTCTCTGGTTTGGCGAAAAGCACATTAGTTACTTGATGCAAAATCAAAGGTCTCTCAGAGTAAACGGTGGCAGGAGGCACTCAGATAAGAAGTGTGTGCCTGTTACTCTGAGAGCGTTTTTTAACCGTGATTTTTTTACCATGGTAAAATGTGGTATTTCTTCTTCTATGACCTGGATGGCTGTTCCCGCCGTGGCTTTAGGATTCAGACTCTCCTTTCAGTTTGCCGCCATGCTTGCGCCCCGATATCGGCTCCTCTCGAGTTTCCCCTAGAGTGCGGTGAACCTTTTCTTTTTAGCATCTGTTTAGCGGTTTCTGGAGGAAAGGCGGTAGATCATCTGGTTTGAAATCCACGCGCCCATCAGGACACAGCATGTGAACTCTCACTTTCCTACCTCTGCTTGCAGGCTTCCCCCTTCTTCAGTTTGCCAAGCCTGTATTTTTAACCCCCCCCCCTGCCCCCCACTCACAAACAGTGATCTGCATGCCCCCGCCCCCTCCGTCTTTTGCTCTGCTGCATGAGCTGAGCTCCTGGGTCTGGTACTTGTGAGCTATCGACCTCCTGCACACGCTGCTCTCCTGTGTGTGGCTGACTCTGGGCTTTGTGCTTCCATAACGTCTGAATAGGCAGCAGCTCCATGCTCCAGTGACACGGGCAGCTGCTAACCTGTGGGCACTAACCTCTGCCCTTAGCTAACTCACTTTTCCAACCGCAGCGTGTGGTTGGTTTATTTATTCTAATGCAAAGGTCCTGCTTGCTCCTCATATTTACCCAATTACAATTTTAATGGCGAAATATCATTTTTAATGCTGATTTTGATTTATGTCTCCATCTTGCAGTAATTTAGTTCAGCCTGGATGCGCCGCTTCCGGCAGAGGGAGAGGCAAACGCAGCCGGCTCCCCGTCAGGCGCGCCGCCCGCAGATAGCGTTGCCTGGCCAATAGGACTTAAGAATTCCACACGGAGAACTTTTTTCTCTTTCCCTTTCCCTAATTGGCAAAAAAAAAGCAAAACGGACGTGTTCCGGTCACCGCACTCCCGCACGGAAACGCGTACTACGGCGCGGCGGCGATGCCGCGTTTGGAATGTGAAACGAAGCGCAGCGACCTTTCAGCTGCGGGAAAGCGATGCTCACAAGTACCGAGGAGAAGCTGCTCACCTTTCCAGCAGCGACCAAGGGTCTGCGAGAGAAGCGAGGGGCTGCTTTGTGTTTTACTCAGTGTTCTTACATTTTGATCCTGCGCACTTTTCACTCTTCGGTTTTACACTTTAGGGAAATTTCGTGGCGCTGTGGTTAGTCAGTCTGACCCTTGTATTTTTAATAATTATTGTTTTTTTTACGCATCTCTTTGCACACGCCACTAAAACAAAATTTCTCACCATCAATACACTACAAACCAGAGCTCAACATTCTCCACTTAATTAATCCTTAACTCAGATCATAGACTTGTTTTATTTTTTATCATAATTATTGTTATCGTTTGTTGTTATTTACTGATATTATACTGCCATGTTCTGAACAAAATCCAGGGTAAGCAAATTCTGGGGTTTTTCATGTATTATTATTCTTAGGAATAGCTTAAAGTAACAAGGAGAAACTTGACGTTGTTCTGGTTTAAATGGTAGTAGGCACTTGAAACCATGAATGAATTGACTAGTATTTCCAATTCATTTCCAGAATTTCTGGGATAAAGATTCAGGAGGGATCACTGATGGGCAGAATTTTTTGCAAGTGTTCTAATTAAATTCCAAATTGGAATTGTTTCATTCTCTCTTTGTTTACCGTGCCAAATCTTGGTACATTTTTAGGTTTTTGAAAATGAAATGGAGGAGGAAAAAAAGCAGGAAATAGGCTGCTAGAGAACATTCGTGATTTGGGTTCGCTATCTCAGCGCCTTGTTTTGTTCTGCTCTCATTCTGACCAGTAGTGCCTTTTATTTCAAGGGAGAATCTTAGCCTAGTTGGATGACTTAGGATGAAATTAAGCAACTAGCAACAAATCTTAGCAGAGGCGGAGTGTAGGAGCAATAACATGCAAAAAGCCAGTCCCTTTTTGCATGAGTCTGACTAGTTACATGAAATGGAAATTGTACTGAATTCTGTAAGTCAGTGATCCCTGGAGGATGCAAATTCAGGGCTTTAGTGAAGTTTTTTAATCATACTTTGGGAACCAAAAATAATCACTTTGGCCTCCTAATGAATATAAACGGTAAGATATAACACATTTGTGGGTGCAGGATGGTATACTATTTGAAATATTAACGTATCAATAGCTTTGTATGGTGGTGACGGTAACGTGGTATCAATAGTATTGTTGGCAAATGTGTAAGCTTTTTTGTATTTTGTTTTTTATACATCTAAGCATTGTTATTTCAGTAAACAGAAAGCAGACTCCGCATCTACAAGCTTGGTATGGCGTTTGTAGTCATATGGCTTGTGGAGGCATCAAAATGTTGTTATTGATGTGGTTGGAAAGTTTTAAAAAATTTTGAGTGCAATTCAGATGCTGTTTTACTTGGGTAAAGGTTTTCTGTTTGCTGGAAGCGATTGCATTGTGATAATTAGCCGTGCAAAACTTTATCATCATCCTTCTGTTACAGTATTGATCATTTGATACCTTTATATGAAATAATGACTTCACCTGTATGTCGGTATTTATTTGAAAGATGTCTTGCAGTACTGTATTACTTTAATGTGCATTACGATTAGTGGCAAAAATGATCTTGACTTATGCATGTTATTCAGTCATGGGACCTTTACACAGAGGTGAAAACAAAATGCGCAACTTCAGAAAATGTGAGCAAAAATGGAAAAATGTATAATTTTAGGCGTTAATAATGTATTACTTACAAACTAATCCTAAAGAGAATTGTTTTGTTTTCTCTAGAAAGGCTGTGTCTGTGTAAAGGTAGTCATACTGGCTAAATCAATAAAGTTGGATTAAACCATTCCTGAGACTCGACTCCCCCACCCGGCCTGTCATTGGACGGTTATGCGTGTCTGTCTGTGTGTGTCTGTCTGCATCTCTCTCTCTCCCGGCACATTCTTCTGTCCCGCTCTGCTGCTCGCTCTCTGTACACACGCCCATCTTCTAGCAGCGCTGCCTGAAGACCGCCTGGAGTGTCTGACCTTCTGTCCAGGCACTTCCTGCCGGCTCCCTGGAGGGCCACGGGCCCATTTTTGGCCCAGTTTCTTGGTGACCCACAGACATTCTTGCCCCGCCCCCCCCCATCCCCCCGCCCAATTCAAGTTGCGAAGACTTAATCGCGTTCCTCTACAGCTGTGCCTGATTACCATGGTAAGGCCTGGGTCTCCCGTTTTATAAGAGGCCTTGTGTTGTGGGCCAGTGCTTGAGAGAACTTCAGAAATGTGTGGCCGGCAGCTCAGCCGGTTGTCCATCGTCTGCAGTTATGAAACTGGCCACAAGGCCGATCAGCTTCTGTGTTCTTGGAAGAATCTTTGTAATCATTACCGTGAGGCTCTTCGAAATTCCGTTTGACTCCAACCTTCCGTTGCTTTTAGTTGTTTTCCATCGTATAATAGAAGGTGATCAAGTAAATAATTATGGGGGAAAAAAAATCTGGAGTTAAAAACAAAACTTAATATTTGTGTGAGATACTTGCTTATTAGTCTGATGTGATTATTCAAGACCACACTCTCCCCCCACTGAACTGCTCTGAACATTAAGACTTTTAGAATAGGTGGGAAGGGTATCACTATCCTGGGCAGATGGTGAGGTACCTCTGTGTTTTCAGGGTGTGTACTGGATACAGCTATAAATACAGCCCCCCCCCCCCCCCCGACACTCTGCAGCAATTGATCACAGCATGCCTAAATAATGGTGATTTGTATAAAGGGCACGAACGTTATCCCGGTGGCAGCCAGTTATGTCATTCGTGACAAAGGATCTATTGATAGGTCAGTCATGTGTGGAAAGCTGTGGATTGATACTGCTTCAACGCTAGACTGTCGCTTAGCAGTACTCCTGAAACTCTGGTAGTTACTTGGCTACCAGCAGAATTTGTCTGTTCTCTTCTGAGGTGTAGTATTTCCTATGTCCACAGAGTGTCACTGCAACTTGTTAAGGCAGCTGTGATGTCAGCTGTAATGTCCAGTGCTGCAGTTATGGTAAGTGTGTCCTCAAGCCATCTTCTGGAAAAGCAAATAAAATGCCAAATCTTTATTGCCTTGCCCCACTGAAGCTTTACGGTGAGTGTATATCTGCAGTCGGTCAGTCTTGATGATGCATGTGTGGTGTGGGGCCTTGTAACTACTGGCATGTCAGCAATGTTGTGCTGGCGTGTTTAGATATTGCGACAGGCGCAGCATTCATCAATCAGTCTTTTGGGCATTCGTTGTCCTGCTGTTCCTTGGGAACGATGTTGTCACTTTGTCGCATCAAAGTACCAGTGTCAAGGTCCCAGATCTTGGAGTAGCGCCGTATGTTTTCTTCTGCGGGGGGTTCAGCCCACAAAAGGCCTCTTCTTTCACCTCCTGTTTGTCATGTGATGCCCAGGACACATGAGTGGCCTTAAGGGTGCAGTGTTAAGTGGTCAGATTTATTATATATTATTACCGGTACATGCACTGCCTACTGCCATTTTGCACTGCGACCAAACCCTGGTGGCGCGAACATAACCCTCTTGGTTATTCTATGCTCTCTGGAGATTTTTCTAATCAAAACAGAATCCTCATTTTAAATATTACACTTGGGACTTCCTTGGAGATTTTCGTGTGGCTGATCATAGACAGTCTGCCGGAAAGTCCGTCTGCACAGAAGGATATAAAAATGCAGACCCAGCATCACCTACGTAAAATATTTGTGAACTTTAAAATGATCTGATTTTTCTATGAATGGTTCCTAAAATGTGGTCTGTCTCTGACATAATACTAAATATTCTTATTTAACAAACACCACAATATTTTGCATTGGTCATTGATTCAAAAAGTATGTGAACCTCATAAAAAAGGCTAATTGGAGATGTGATCAGGTGTGGGATTGATGTGTCCATCCATATTAAAAAAAAAAAAAAAGAAACTATGAGTGGGTGTCCTACAAAGACCACAATCCTCACACAAGTTACAACTGACTAACTTTGTTGTCATTAGGGCCCCTCTGAAAAAGTTACCTCACGGTTGCAAGTAATGTTAACGTCAGCTAGTGAGTTTAATCAGAAGAATATAGCGAGCTAACAGTAGGAACAGAAGGTGCTGCTTCCGCATCTAAATAAGGAACACATTCATTCAATTTTTACTGTAGTGACCTTTTGTGGCCATTAGGGGGGGTACACCTTAACGGCCCCACACAAATGCATTGTTTGAGTGGTGGTTAACACCCTTGAGTGTCAGGAAAGAGCCTGTGGGCATCTATTTATTGCACTTGCTGATATTTGTGTTTTATCATAAGGCAAAAAACACTGAAGAAGTATGGCATTCATGGGAGGTTATCATGCTGGTTGTGAATGTCAAGTAAGAATATCTTTATTATGAAAATATCAGCTCATATTTTGGGAGCTATTCATACAGAAATGCAGATAATTCAAACTAACTCTGCTCTGCATGTTGCTTGTTATTGTAATTTTGTATTCGTAATTGAAAAGCACTACATTCCATGTTATTTTGTATGTGATGAGTCTCACAAAGATGATTGGGGTATTAATGAGCTCTCACTGGGAACAGGGCATCAACCCAAATCATTACACGTCACCACATCCTTTGCCTCTCTAAAGCCTCCCGCCAGTCAGTAAATGGCTGCTTTTGTTCGAAACCTTTACAATGAATCTCCCATGACCGCAGGAATACTGCGGACGACTGGAAGGTTCTGCCCTCCTCTAGCCTTTCAGCTTTTGGAGCCTGACTGCACCTTCGAAAAGGAGATGGGCAGGAGTCCTGATTGAACCAGACTGCTGTTCTGCTCCACAGAATTTCTCGTCCTGTTGAGTCAAACCAAATCTCTCCAGTGGAAAGTGAAACAAAACTACACACATACACACACACTATGTGGACAAAAATAATAGAACACCTGGCCATTACACCCACAGGAACGTTTTGACATTCCATTCTAAATTCTTAGGCATCGGTATGGAGCTGGTCCCCCTTTTGCAGCTATAACAGCTGGCACTCTTTTGGGAAGGATTTCCAACAAGATTTTTGGAGTGTGTCTGGCCTGGCTTGCAATATTCATTCTATTTCTTCGCAAAGATGCTCGACAGGGGATGTCTTTATGGACCTTGATCAGTGCACTGGAGTGCAGTCATGCTAGAACAGAAAAGGGCCAAACTGTTCCCACAATGTTGGAAGTATAGAATTATCCACGAAGTCTGCTGGACTAAGGGTAACCCTCCACCAAACTTTACAGCTGGCACAATGCAGTCAGGCAGGTAATGTTCCTCTGGCAACAGCCAAACCCAGATTCGACCATCGGATTGTCAGACACATAAGTGTGATCCACAGAACACATTTCCACTGGTCCAGAGCCCAGTGGTGGGGTGCTTTACACCACTCCACCCACCCCTCGGCATCGCGTTTGGTGATGTGAGGCTTGCATACAGCTGCTCGGCCATGGAAGCCCATTCTCTGAAGCCCCTGGTACACAGTTTTTGTGCTGCGGTTAATGCCAGAGGAAGTTTGGAACTCTGCAGTTATTGAGTCAACAGAGTGCTGGCAAATTTTACATGCTATGCTCCTCAGCACTCAGCAACCCCAATTACTTTACGTGGTCGGCCACTTCGTGGCTGAGATTCTGCTGTTCCTAAACACTTCCAGTTTGCAATAATTCCACTTACTCTTAACTGTGGAATATCTATCATGGAACAAGTTTCACAAACTGACATTGCAAAGGTGGCATCCTATGACAGTACTACATTTGAATTCACTCTTCTGAATGATCCATTCTTTCACAAATGTTTGTAAACCTGACTGCATGGCTAGGTGCTTGAATTTAAACACCTGTGACAATGGGTCTGAATGAAACACCTGAATTCAATGATTAAGAAGCATGTCCCATTACTTTTGTCCACATAGTGTGTGGGTATGTGTACATATGCACGCCTACAACTCAATAGATGACCTAAGGGAGCTTCCTCCAGTTCTTTAAGAAAATCTTCATGAAAATTTGCTGGTCTACATAAAAGTTAGAGAATAAGTAAGTAGTAATGGTTTATTTGTGATTATTAAAATTATAATTTGTATTCAGTACAGGATTTCACCTGATATTTTAAATGAAATTGCTTGTGTAATGCTGGAAAATCAGAAAAAAATAAACATAAAACAGACTTAAGTAACATCACATTGATCAGTACAGATAAACTAACCGGCTGGACGTCTGTATGCAATTTCAAGCGTTGACCGCGACCCGTGACCTCGCGAGTGTGTTTACTGGGGTGAGGTCGGGTGCAGCTGACGCTTAGGCGTGCCCCAACCCCACCCCCACGCGCGCATGCAAGCAAGGTCTGCATGACACATGTTAAATGTCTCATCATACGACTTTATCTCTAAAACCAGTTAATGTTGAAAACGGTAACATTAATAAAGAAAACATTAAGAACACACGCTCCTAGTTTTAGTAGTGATATTTCAGTCATAAAAACACAACGACACACCTGATGATATACATTGATTTAACGCTTTAATTTCCACATTTTTATTGAGTATGGGTGACATTTAACAATATCCACAACCCACACACACACATAAACAAAATGTAGGGGAAATGTACACTTCAAAGCGTAGATTCCATATCATTTTTAACATGACAACATTCATTCTGTGTTCCGATTTAAAATGCTGTCATCTCTGAAAAATGTCTACCACTGATTTAGAAATGCCACATTATATTTAGGTTTTGCTGAGCCCCATCAAAAAGAAAACATCTCTTTAATCTCATGGAGACTGTACAGCCTCCTTTAATGTCTATGAATTACTGCAGCAAGCATTTTTAGATGCGTTTTCCTTCAGAAGGAAAGAAGAGATCAACGACACTTCCCATACATCATTTCCTAGTGCAGATGTTCACTATTGTCCACCTTGTTTACTATTTGCTATTAAGCGGAAAACGTTTTTTAGAAAAACTTATTTTGAAAGTGTGGGATTACTCCGAGATATACTGACCACATTAAATCTGTGTAAATTAATAACTAGTTCCTCCAATGATTGACATGATAGCCTATTCAATCGTAAATGAAAATTGCAATAGTGAAACAAAACATAAAGGCAACTAACGTTTTTATTCGGTATGACATTGATAGGCTACTGTAGATGTTTTAAGCAGTCGTGAACGCGCTTGTGCGCGCGAGCGGAGCGCATTTCTTCTCTCTGTTTAACAAAAACAGTTTGCCCAGAGGAAGCAGGACAGTGCTGGGAAATCTGTATGGATCACTGCACAAATGAAAGACGTCCAGAGGAAAGGCAGCTTCCTACGTGAGAGATACGTTCTATCCAAAATGCGAAGATCTCGCTGAAGGGCCTCGCCGGGGAATTATTTGGCAACATGAATGGGAAGATCGCACTTTGTACTGATAGTTGATTCGACTCGCTTCGGAGAAGCGGCGGGGCGATTGTTTGCTCCGCAGCCTCCAAGCGGAGTTTCCTCGGCGGACGGTCTCTCTGCACTGATCGCTTTCAATTGAACTGGAAGACGACTGTTACCGAAAATGCAGGGAGTTTCAACAACTGGTAAGCGCTTTTAACATTGCACCGACAACCCGAGTCTGCGCCTGTCCCGTTGCTATATCGGCGTTGGGAAACTCTGGAATCCCATCAAGTCGTTCAAGATTTAGAAAAATGCACGGAAGTTGAATTATATATATAATTCTTCCAACTCCCGACCTAAGTAGTGGATCATATCTTTCGTGTAGACACCGGTGTGATCGCGTGTATTATATATTCTTACCGTATGCTTCTCGCTGCCAGTTTTCTTTCTTGTCAATATAATGCTGGTCTATTAAAGACGATGACACGATCTCTTTTCATTGTGAGATGAGACAAAGTCTTGGCTTTAATAGATCATTGCATGTTTAAGCCCGCATGACGACTTGCTGCTATAGGAGGCGTTTTTTCACATTTGTTGCTTATTAATCATTATATACGTGTGAGATTTCATGTATGGTCACTTTCGTTATCTTTGCCTTAGTGTAATTCAGCTAGATAAAGCTAGTGAGAGTCAGGAGGACAGAGATAAGCGTGATATTGCAGTAGAAGGTGGGGTTTTCAGAAACACTTTTTTTTCTGTGGATGGTGTCATTGGGCTCTAAAGGCTGAGATTCCATGACATTGTGTTTCAGTTTATGAAAAATATCCACTGCAGTATTCAGCACCAGCTTCACTTCTTCTGGCTGAAACCCAAGTGCTGGAGCCAGCCAAGTGTCCTACTGAATAATGGTCCGGATCTGACCCAAATGTTCTGACCCAGCTAAGCTCAGAAATCATTCTATAAAGCCTGTTCATAACCAAATTGTGACAAAATTTGGCCCAGGCCTGATTTTAATGAAGCAAAAGTTCAGTTTGAAGGAGACAAAAGAGTTTATTCAATAATTTCCAAGTTTCACAGAATGCTGTAACAACAAACACGCACGTGTGATTTATGCACTGTGTCCATCTTCGCTACAGCTTCCTTGAATATTTGATATGTTTTGTAATGGTGTTATGGTGGCTTAGATGGTAGGTGCCTGCACACACTTGCAGGGTGTGTGTGTGTGTGTGTGTGTGTGTGTGTGTACATGAACATATCCACACAAATGGTTCATGTTCCCAATGTTCATGCGTTTCCTCTGGGAACTGAGTTCAAAATGAGTCATCTCAAGTAAAGAAGTTGAAGGCAGTTTAGCATTCTGTTAAATCATTTAACCAGTATAAAATCATAAATGAATAAAATCATATGAATGTGAGTTGAGAGTTCTCAGAAGTGATTCTTAAACCCCCCCCCCCAATTTAACTGCAGCAATCATGCAGTCCCTCATCTGTCTGCCTTATGCCTCGGAAGATTAAGTATTACTATCCACAGTGGGTTCGATGTGACACTTCTGCAAGGTAATTATCATGTTAGTTTCATGCCTTTGAAAGGAGAGCAGAAGGAATCGTCAGTATAACCCAGTATTAAACATCTAATCTAACAGTTACGTTTCTCATTTCTCAATAACAATGGATTCTGAATACTGCAAAAAACAGAAGCATCTGTTGATACATTTTAATGTTCTTTTAAATTGCTGAAAGTAAAGTTGCACTGTTGTAACTCTGAACTGAAAGTAAAATTCATGCGTGAGGAGGTCACTTTAGCACGATGCTACAATCTGCCCGAGCTGCACATCAACCTGTACACATCATCAGTCTTACTGTCCACTGCTGACCTACATTTTACGTCCTAACCCTGTCTTGCTGCTGCGGGCCTCATTGGAATTGTCCTAGATGTTATTTTGACAGTTCCAGAATAGCAAAGTCCAATCTGTTGCTGTAAACGATCCAAGCTTTTTCGTGATACAGGCATTTCCCTGATGAAGGTGGAGCTGCAAATAACAGGCTGATGGGGGAGATGTGAATGCTTTTTTGCTGTCATGCCAGCTGGGAATGAGGCCGAATTAGGCTATATTTCTTACTATCTTGCCATCACAATCAAGATTACGGGGGTGTTAATGGGCAGGTGTATCTAATCTGACAGTGTACAGTAACATGAAAAGAACGATAGAAGAAAAATAATTTTCTTCCAAGAAAACAAACCGGAAAGGCTGCTTATGTCATGTTCTTCACAGAATGTCGAGCCACAACAGCCCAGATGAATTTGGTGTCCGGCTCTGGCGGATCCTAATATTGGGGAGGTTTATCAAACACAAAATGGTCACAGAAAAAGAATAAAGACTGAGGATTCCATAGCATGTTGCGATGCAACTCGGGGAAATGCGAGAAGCACATTACTCAGGGTTACGCCGCCCAGCGAACCCGCTGTTTCAGCTCATCGTCTTTGGGGTCATCCTAAAGCCCGGCTGAAGAGAAGACGCATTCGTTCTTCCCGTTTCTAGAAGGTTCTCCCCTCGCCTAGTTTGTGGTGGCAAAGTCACTGTCAGATGAAATACTGCTCTCTGTATGCCTTGGGTCCTGGGAACAGCTGCGTTTCTGCGGAGTGAAAATGCCGTGCAGAGATCTCGCGGTAAACACCCCGGCTGGCGAACAAGCACCCAGCAGAAAGCTGTGCTCCCAGGACACGTGTGAGGCTTCAGCTGTCCGCTTTTATGTGGAAGCTCTTTGTCCCTTTTTTTATGCCCAGAATCATTTATAAAGTCTCCTGCTAAAGTCCTGTTGCTCTGCAGAAGAATCGGCCCAACCTCTGATTCTCTCCAAACTCCGGCTCTCAGATGCGTTCACATCACATTACCCAGCAGCCATTGCACATACTGTTTATATTATTTATTATTAACAAAAGTGATTTGGTCTGGCTGTGTTTAACCGAACTTGTGTAAACATCTCCTATCCTGGTTAAATAAACATTGAAAACAGTAGGAAGAATTTTTTTTTTTTTTTTGGGGGGGGGGGGGGGTGCATGGCAGTGGTGGGGCTGTGGGGAGACATATGATTTAATGTCAGGGAGTAAGCAGTAGTTGGCTAGAGGAGATGGACTTAAGATCCCTGTATCTGTAGGCCTGTGATGTTACTCGGGATGAGGGCTTGGCTGGTCTCACTTTGATGTTCGAGAAAAATCAGAGACCCCAGCTCAAGAAATGTGGGCAGCCCAGCATGCTACACAAAGGTACCTTTTTTATTTTTGCATTTTCATTTGACCCCTGGGAGAGAGCATGTCAGTCAGCTGTGTGCTGGCTGGATCTGTTGTAAGTCAGCCTGCTATGCGCAGGTGAATGGTCACCTGGTCAGTCAACCTTAAATGTGTATGAGCTTCCTGTTGGGATGGCTGCCTAAATGAGGGTTTTGTGCTGCTATAAGCTTCTGGAAGGACATTGCAGAGCAATGGAGGGACGGTCAATATGCATTTCATCAGCCTAGCTGGCAGTTTTGATATGAAATTTTACATTATATATCACGCTACATTTTGACACAGTACTTCGACAGGGCCATGAGTGCTAAAGCTACATGGTAAGTATGACCTCCCCCATAAAATTGCCAAAAGAATCGAATTCCTCAGTATATCAATGTAAATGAATTTTATTTTGTGATTAAAAATGTAATCTGTCGCACTAATTGAACCACAGTGCTGCTTCGTGGGAGGAACTTTTGACAACATTTATGTTGTTTCCCTTTGAAACCAGGACAAATACAGCCGTGTTTCACTGAAAGTCTGTGAAAGATTCATGTACTCTTTGTTTAAATGGAGAACAGACAAAAGCTTACTGGTCAACATGCTCGGATTGCGTGTTTTTGGAGTCCGTCCGGACGGCGCGTTTCACTGGGAGTCTATGGGAGCTCCGTACGTGTCGACTGGGCAGATAGACTCGCAGTCAGATGTTTTAGGCCTGTCTGGATGCCAGGCTTCTCTGCATGGTGTTCAGAAGACGTCTCTACAAGACAGAATCCACTACCGATGACATTAATGTTCTCGACTGACAGGGTCCACATGCTCTGCGGTTTCATTCACACTCTCGCATGCAGAAGCATCCCCTTGCAACCCAGAGTGGCACTTTATCTTTTCGTATATCGTCTTTCGCCACTGGCACTTGTAAAAATTGCAAATAAAGCCGTTATCGTTGAGTTTTTGAGTTTGATTATTTATTTGACTTTCAGTGAAAGTTCAGTGGTTTTTAGTAGAATGGTTTTGTAGTTAGCTGGCTAAATAAGCTGCTTGTATGGTGAAATGAGGGAGCCATGCTGGTATGACAGGATAAAAGATACAACAAGAAAGGGGAGCAAAATTTACATACACGTAGCTGATGGCTAAAATAAGAAAAAAGACTATTTTTTGTGTCACTGGCAACTGTGGACACTGTGCTTCCCCTGTTTTTAAAAATCACCATCCACCACTAATCAGGGTGACACTCGTGGGCTCTGGTGTAACCCTAAGCCACTCCCACCCTAAGCGTGCCCCCCCCCCGCTCTTCCGTAGCCTGTTTCTCCTCACTGTCTGTCTGACATTCCACCCAAAATGTCTCTCCTGGATTTTTACAAGGGCGGTGGGGCCATTTTTTTACAGTATGACACCAAGAGCACTTGACAGTTAATGCATGCTTTGTTCGCTTTTTTCTTCCTTTGTAGCAACTTCATTAGCAACAGAGATCTCATTGTGTTTCTCTCTGAGCATCCAAACCAGCAGTTCACTTCCTCAAGGCCTGAGATGAGTCTGGAAATGTGGGGCTTCTGTGTCCCGATGCCTGAACCGTGTTACGGAGGACAGATTGGCAGGGCTGCTGGCGATGGGCTGAGCTGGACTCCCAACATCATGCGTGTGACTCTGAGTGAAAAGAACAAGCAGGACGATGACAGGCTGGGTCGTCGCCACCCCTGAGACTCTCTGCTGTATGTTATGCTCTGTCCCGGCTTTGTCTTGTTTTTAATAAGCCCTTCAGCATGTTGCTTTTCTGCACTCTGTTCAGATGAACGCCGCATGCCGGTTTTCCCGCCGCAGCTCAGAATGCGACGCATCGCGACGGAAGTTAAGAACTGTGATCAGCACCTTCATTTGCGGCATCTTTCGCAGCCACAATCACATCCCATATCTGTGCACAAAATATCAAATATAAATGAGATTCGATAACTTCCAAGGCAGCAACACTGCACTGATGCGACATCTATGTTCTGTACTAACAAAAGTGGTGCCTTTCTCACTGAGAAGCTTAATCGTTGTGCATATGGTTAGTCCCTGTCCAGTATCTGCGTGCATGTTAGCACCCCTGCAGGGGGGGATGAGTAATGCACCTAAATGTGCACTGCCATTTCTATTGGGCTGTGTATTAAGGGGTCTGTTAAGTAGAGCATCCCTTTGGTTCAAAGAAAACGGCAACGTGTCTCTCCTCGATTTCAGCTGATGCTCTGTTTAACTTAGTCACCCGTGGGGGTCAGGGTGGGGCTGGAATGAGCTTGTGGTATCGCTGGCATTGTGCTGCATGTGCTGATGGGTCCAGTAAAGAAAGAAAGAGTGGCAAAGAACAGAAGAGTGACGGGATCGGTGTGCAAAATTTTGTTCAATTCTTCAAAACAACAAAGGTCAGTTTTTGATTTGGGTGAAAGACTAAATATGCCTGTTTTACTTTATATGACTATAGAAAATGCATGGAGCTGCTTTGTTTTATAACATTGTGAAAACACAGTAAGAAGGTGCGTTGTTTTAATTCCACTTGTTCCACTAGATGGCGATATAGGGTAGGAAGCGCATAAGCTCTTCTTACCGCCATTGCTTTCCCTGATTATAAATGTTTTTGTAAAACACAGTGATGAATTCTGGTACTGTATTTAACCACAGTTTGTGCAGAATTGCATTTTAAAAGAACCCACAAATTCGGTGTAACCTTTAAAGTCTCCAACTAAGTTAAATTATTTTGACTAACAAGGAACATTTTAATAGCAAAGTATCAATGGAAGGATTTTGAGAACACAGAGTGTAATGCGTGTAGTGATTTTGTTCTCTAGATTGTTTGATAGCTAGACTTTTAACCAGACTGGTGGGGGATCATGAGACATGAGCTCTCCGTGTAGTGGAGCACGCTCTCGGCCTACACAAACCATATGACTAGCTTGTGCTCTCTGCAAACTCTGTAGCCTCTTCTTTGCGGTTAGGATGTACTCGGGCTACTCTGTCTTTATGCGTGGTGTATTGTATTCTTGGGAGAATTTATACTGAGCTCACTCTACGCCCTTTGCCTGTGGTGAGAATGTACTCTGGGCTCGGCCTGTCAGGCCTTGCCTATGGTGAGAATGTACTCTGGGCTCGGTCTGTCAGGTCTTGCCTGTGGTGAGAATGTACCCTGGGCTCGGTCTGTCAGGTCTTGCCTGTGGTGAGAATGTATTTTAGGGTCCTTTGTTGGGTCTTGCATGTGTTGTGAATGTATTCTGGGCTAATATTGTAACATCTGAACCATTGCTTGCATCTCTTGATTTTGGACAGCAGTTTTTTGATAGATTTCTTCATTCTGATAATGTTTATTGCTATGGATGAGAAAATCCTTGAAGTAATTAAATTTTTCATATTCTCATACCAATTCTTACCTACAGTCGATTGAGACTTACTCTTTTAGGCACTCAAAAAGCTCCATTTCTATAAATAGGATTGTGCTTTGTATTCTGCGTAATGAGCTTTTCCGCAGTCGCTGCTGCTTCCTGTAAGGGCACGCTTACTTTATGCATTTCCTCCCCTTCTTCAGCACGGCAGATCACTTACAAGCCTTTCATATCTGTAAAGATATGGGTTACACAACAAACTGGAAGCAGCTGCTTCTGTGCATGTGTGTGTGCGTGCGGCAGACAGACGGCTGGCCTAGCACGTTTTCCTGACAGCCAGGTGCATGACATTATTTTGGTCCATGAACACAAAGAAACTTCCTACCAAACACCTGCTTATCCATGTATTTCCTCACCCCCTGATCAACGCCTGTCTTCTGATCCAACAAGCACAGAAACACCACGCAGCCCCAACGTAACACCCCAACACCACCTCAGCGGCACACATTCCAGAGTCAGACATTAAGTCTTAAGCTTTAAGGGAGCGTAAATCTATGGAAAGCAAAGCTTCAGGCCATTTCCAGAAATAACTCGAGCAGAACTGAAACACTCGCAACGATGAACGCGGATTAGCGAGGCTGCCCTTCGACACGTTTACGTCAATCGCTTGCCACCCCGCGTGTGGCGACGAGACTTCCTGACAGGTTTCGCCGCGCGCATTGTCTGCGGCTGAGTAATTGCGGTGTCCGCGTGCATGCGCTTTTCACATTTCCTGTTGTTTGCATGGCTGCCAGCGTTGTTGCTGTGCCACACTCGTGTGCTCTGCTGCTCGACTGTTCCCTTTATTTTTTGGAATCGGAGGCAGTTCATTATGTCATCAGATATAAACATGATGTAAGAGCATGAACCTGGACAAGAAACTTATTATTATTATTATTATTATTATTAATAAGATGAGGTGCCTTTAGTTCCATGACAACTGCTCTTACGCTTGTATGTTTTCTTTTGCACAGGGTCTTCTCATATTATGCCCAAAATAAGAGGGTTATAGTTGTCTGTGTTTCATGCATAACAGAAAAGATGCAATTAATCAAGTCCAGTACGACCCATGAGCTGTCAGAGATAAAAACCTGCTTGTGCTGTTCAGTGGGGGCAGTGGAGCTCCGAGGGAAGGTGTGAAGCTGTTTAACAGTGAGCCGCCGATCACCTGGGGAAGCCGTGGATTTCGGCTGCTTTTCCTTGCTCTTGTCAGGTATGCGTTGCTTAGGGCCCCACACACACACGCACACCGCCGGCTGCCAGGCAGGCAAACACCGACATGGACGCCCGTCCTCCTCCCCCTCTCCTCCAGCCTGCACCCATCATGTCCTCCCTCCTCTCTCCGTCTCTTTCCAACTCTCCTTCCATCTGCTTGGCTCTCTGTACCGCCCTCTATCTCTGTCCTACCGTTTTCTTCCCCTGTTATAATCCCTCTTGAGCTGAGTAATTACAGGCCATCTGGGCAACCATGGATATTCAGGATTGGAAGTCATCAATTGACTGTGTCTGTTTTGTTTCTCTGTGGTTTCTGCTTGCATGAGCAGAGAGCTAACAGAGCCCTACTTTTTATTTTATTTTCATTATTGCCTGGATACGGTGCGTGTCGGTGTGAAGGGAGACCAATGCATGGTTGGATGCCTCAGCTCTGTGCCGTTTGGTGTTTAGTTAACCCATCGTGAATGTCATGGTAATGCGGTCTTTGGCGCAATGGGAGTGATGTCATTGAGCTTCTTTATCGTGTCTGATATACAGCCGTGGTTTTCCTCAGAGGAACTGATAATGGAAATGGCTTGCTTGTTTGATAAATAGATGTGTGCTGTGGAGGGGAACCTTCCATACGGCTGTGGATTTCAGCAGTCTGGATTATAACAGGTCAATAATTGTCAGTCCAATTATGCAAACTTTATTGGTCAAGCCTCAATTCAGGCACAGAAAAAAGCATTGATCTGCTCCAATAACAAGTCCATGACTGCCTGATGGGACACATCGGTGCCCTCTGCTGGATCGGCTGTGCTGGTGCTGCTTGCCAAGCTTCGCCTCACTTCCGTGCTGCCGACAGCCCTTTTGTGAACGTCTGTGCCGAAAAGCCCCCCCCAATCTTTTCTCTGAATCAAAATGCCTAGGCTGTGGAACTAGATGGGAGGGCTTCAAGTGGGAGCTGGGGTCTCACTCTCACTCTCAGCACGAGTTTGTCACTCCCTCAATGCTGCTGGACTGGGGCTGAGAAGGCAGAGTGCAATGGAGCGTCTGACTCACAAGAGGCCACTCCTGGGTCAGGCTGACCTGTCGGCTAATTATGCAACGCTCTGTGTCCTCTGTTCAGCAGCAGACCGAGTGTAAATCCATCCTAACGTGTGAACATCCGTGCACAAACGCACATGCACATCACTCATTATGAGCAACACAAAATCACCAGGGGAATGTTTTTGAGCCCTGGAGGACCAGAGGGACACCCACAAGGGGGACCGTGCAGGTCTACAGCCCACGTCAGGTGATGGAAACATAAATGTCAGCCCTGTGCATCAGGACAGGCCAGCCCTGCTCTCAGCTAGCTGCTGGGAACACTGAAACGGGGAAGTAATTATTTCCCTAATTGAGCACATCGAAACTCGCACTGTGATCATTTGCATATTACAGATTGCTGGAAATGCTGAATTTACCCCACCTCACTCAGATTTGGCTCCATGTGTCCATAAATGGAGATTATATTTTCAGGGTTTTCTGGCACCTGTAATCATAATGGCTTAAAATTGTACCCATTTGCGATGTGAATATTTGGCCTAAATCGCTGCGGCTGAGTAACCATTTTAGGGGTGCTTAGCACGTCCGTCAAACGTGTGTCCTGAAATAACCCTTAAGACACTTTTCTTAGGATGTGATTTTGAGCTCAGTGAGCTCATCTTCTAGATGCGGCTCTGGCAGCCGAGCTGTCGCCGTGAGGTCGGCCGCGAGTTTATCGGGCACACGCTGCAGCGCTGACACACGCGCTGTTTCTTATCGCGGACCGCCGTCAGCAGCCCCCTCTAATACCCACGGCTAAAATATTTTCCCTTTTTCTCTAAGTCATAGTTTGCAAAATAATCCTCAGTATGTGCGGGTAGATCCAACAAGCAATGGCGAACAGAACGTAAACTAAAACCGGGATTAAATGATACATACTGGTGCCGTGACTGTCTCAAAGACGAGTTCGTTGTGTTTTTCCCTGATATTGTTACTAATTAAACGAGAAATGTACCCAGCTTCGAAGACAGTACGGTGTTAGTTCTGTGCAGTACAATGAAACTTACCGGCAAGATGTTCAAGGTAAGTTTAGAAGAGGAAGGGTACCAGAAACTGAAAGACGCGGGGACAGGAACCATATGTGGTAATGAAAATGTTAGTCAGAATTCGCTATGGTATACCTTCGCACGGGCGTAAGAATGTGTTTGTTTCCCCTCAAACTCCTATCTTAATCGTTTACTCATTTTCCGTCCATCAATTTGAATGATACAGAATGTTTGAGTGAGTTAACGGTGTTTATTATTTAATGGAAATACATACACAAATGGGTGGTTAGCGATGACATGAGCACAGTACATGAATAAAATATTAACGTTCTCTGGAAAGCCGTTCCCTGGCTTTCCTTCTGTAACGGCAGCACTAGGCGCACATCGTCATCATTTTTATGCGAGAATCGCTAAGATTTTAGCGGATTAGTGGAGACTGAGTATTTTACCACCAGGACGCCTCGTTTATAAAGATGCGCTATGAATTCACACGATGATGGGTTAAAGGGCACTCCATCTTAAATTAACCCAGCTTACTGAGAGATCCTGCATCATGGAACACCCACCTGGAGGAGGACCATCATTGTTTCATTTTAGGTAATTTAGGGTAAATCCTGTAGTGGTAGAAGGTGTGAGTGTCTGTGAGTGCCTGTGTGCACAATTAAGTGTGTTTCGGTGTTGGGGACTGGTCTACACACTAGTGTAGTGCCAGGGTGAACATGTGTGGCACTCCTCTGCATTATCACTTCAGTATTATTGCCAAACCCCTCCACCCATTTGTTTATTTAGAGCCCTTTGTGAAGAGGTTAGTCATGATCAAAGCCACCTTGTATGACCACAAGTATCATATACAAAATGTGGAAATGATGTCTGACTCTCAGGTTGATGTGTACTTCCGACTTCACGTTCGCATGACTCTTGCATCTATATAATGGCACCAATCACTAAATGTGCCTCATTTACAGTGCTGCAGGGCGCACAGCAAGGTATGTTGGAGGGTACGGATGTGTCTACGCGAGCGAGTGAGCCTTTCGCCATCCGCTGCTCCCGAGAGCCACATTGAGACCCGCGGCCGCAGCTCTCTGTTGGCACTTCCATGATCCAGAAACCGAGAGTGCCGTGCTGCTTGGGGAGCACCCCACGTGTGCATTTCCGTGGATTGTTCTTGGCACCCATAAAATAGACACGACTATAAATAAGCCGCGGAAGCTGGAGAGTTAAAGATGGGGAGGGAGTGATGCTGGAAATGTCAGCCTGGGAGGGTGGTCCTAATGGGTGCAAATATTGGAGACTGCATTCTGATAAATAGATTTAATTTCTTCCGGTCCACTTACCCCAAATAACCCTACAGTCAATTATGTTGTCTACTCTGTGCCCCCCCCCCCCCCCCCCCCCCCCCCAAAACACACAACGAGTAATCACTAATGTCTGTCTGTGTGTGTTTTCAAGCGCTGCCAGTAACATGGAGTACCTATTAAGCTTCACAAATGTCACTGGTTGCAGGTGGGAGTGACAGTGCCAGGATTGCTCCTGCGAATACTCAAGAGTATAAATGCTGTGTGAAAGGAACCAGATAAAAGCATCCAGTAAACGCTTATGAGCTGATATCATGTCAATGCGCTTGTTCGGTTTCTCTGTGCTGGAGCTGTTTACTGCCTCATTGGCTGAAGGCAGCTCGGTGGCAGATGCAGCCATCTCAGGTCGCTGGGTAGGAGCTCCTGTTAATCTGGTGGGGGGGGGGGGGGGGTTTACAATAAAGGGAGGGTAGGGAGGCTGGTGCCGCTTCAGCAGATAATGTGATGAAGGAGCTGCTGATGATCTGTTGTTGTAGCACGCCCTGAATGGGCTGAGATGTGGGGCTTTTTCATGATGGGGGGTGCAATTGTGGGTGGCTGTGTTAGTGGGGGGAGGAGCTGACGACGTCTCTCACCCATGAACACAACAATTACGGGGAGGAGCATCCTGTGTGTGAGTCTGTCCCAGAGTAATGTGGCTATGCAGTGATTTAGCAGCTCATGCTTCAGGTGCCCCTAAATTGGTCAAGGATTCGTCCTCTTTAATGTCAGCTGGCACTTGTTGCCCTCAGTTTTTCCCGCAAATCTCCAGCTCACTAGCCAAAGCAAAACCACTTGTTGTCCTTGTTAATATTTCTTTACCAGGCTACTGTGGATGGGATACTTTCTGCAGTCTGAATTTCACCCTTGATCTAGCTTTTAAAAAATGACTGGACAGTTTTTTTTTTTTTTTTTTATGATAAATGGGAAAGCGAAACGCAAATGCATGTCTGCTTCTGTCTGAAATTAATATGTGGGAAAGGAAGGATCTCTTTTTTTAGTGTGGAAATTTTTCATTTTTAAAATGTTTTATATATGCAGAAATGAATGTCCCCACCCACACATGCCCCCTTCACATCTTATCTAGACAGAAGGTCAGGTATTCCCTCTCCATTTTTTATTTTTATCTGTGTCATGTTGCTTTCAGCTTGAGGGGCTCGGTTACTCGCTCCCATGCCGACCGGCCGGCTCCTGTCTCCAGGCTCTGTTCCCGGGTCTTTCCTCATCCCTTCGTGAATCAAAGGGGATGGTGGGGGGGGGGGGGTGCATAATAATATGTGCATATGCAGGGGTGCACAGGCAGCTAGTCCCCATCCTAGCCCACCTGTCACTCTGCCATCTGGGTGAAGTGGCACCCATCATTTTTTTGTGAACAATGAGAATGAAATAAAGCTTACAACCTTTTTACAGGAAAGTCTTTTGGCCAGGGAATGTTGGAGAACTTGCAATCTCTGTCTCACGTTCCCCCACCCCTTACACACACACACACACACACACACCCTCCCTCCCTCTCTCTCTCTGTCCCTCCCTCCCTCTCTCTCTTCACTCTCTCCCCCGTCGTCATTTGTTTCCTTGACGACCATGGCGAGGCATTATGCTGCCTGAAAACTACTTCTACCTCATTCACGGCACGGCTCTCTGGCATTGTGAGGGAGGCGCTGCGGATGCCTCTGAAGCTGAATGAAGGCCGGGAGGGTGGACAGCAGAGGAGTACGTTTGGATTTGAACAGGGCACTCGCCCTTGGGGGGGAGGAGGAGGAGGCAGCGACGCCTGGGGGGACACAAGCAGCGTGACCCAGTGAGTGTCTGCCGGAGCTTCCATGCTGGCTCTGCCTACTGACCGAAGCGGACCTTCCATCAGGCTTGGGTGTCGGGCTTGAGGGAGAATGAACCGCCTGGGGAGGGTGAGAACCATGAGGTCCGAAGGCTGCCCAGGTGGCCCCGGGGCATGCGCGTGCAACGGGTTATCTTTTACCTCTGGGGTGACCTTTGCTGTTACAACGTGCGGGCTGAAGGAGGTCCTTGTGTTGGGCTACATGGGGGCTTGTTATGGATTTGCTTTTCCCGGTGGTGTGGTTTTTAATTATGGAGATTAGTTATTGTTTATGAAAACAAAAATTTCTCCTGCACTGTTTCCTCTTGCGTTTTAGAGTAGCACTGATCGATCGAGATGCCAGCTGCTTCTACAAACAGTGTTACTGTCCCGTTGTGTGTGTGTGTGTGAATTTTCAGAGTTAACACAAAATGCTGAATCCCTATAAACAGTATCATTCTAAATGTTGCTTCCGAAAGCCAAACCAGGATGTGAATGGAGATGTTGATGAATTTATGCCTTTATGGGCTGCTAGTTTTGTGGCTTTAACATTTTTAAATGTGGCTCCATTCAGAGCCAAGCAGCTGGAATCCATGGAGATGGTGAATGATGGTGACCAGCATGGAAATGTTCCATTTTCGTCACAGCGGGAGCACGACGAATGGCCACTTTGCAGATGCAGGATAGTGCTGCTGTTTGTTATTTTAGGTTTATTTCCACAAGTTATTATCCACCCCCCTGCCACCGTGTGGGTCTCAGTACCCAGTGAGTTGTAGTGTTTCCATGGCGACCTGGCCCAGCTGCAGAAGTGTCGCTCTTTGCATTCATGAGCCGCCGGACTAATAACTGACCTCCTCACCTCAGATCAATCAAGCCTGGGTGGAGTGTGCTCCAGGAAGGGGATCACGTGGCGGTGTCTGCCCGGGCAGACCTCGGGTTTCCCTGCCCGCCAGCACTGTCAGTCTATGATTTGATTTGATTCCAGAGATGCATGAAATTTGTATCACAAATAGTTTGCATTTCAAGAAGTACAATGGGTGATTTGCATGAAAAAAGCAGGCTGAAAGTTTCAAAATTGTATTTATATTCCATAGAATTTCAGTTAATCGATTGCCTTCTTGCTGCATTTGACACTGAATTTTTGTTTTCACTTTTACAATTCATAGGTGGCTTTAAAGGTATTCTGTTACTCTGGGGGGGGGGTGGGGGTGGGGGTGGGGGTGGAGTATTGAAGCTCCACTTTCTAAGGGCTGCGGATTCCTGAGGTTTGGGGCCAGTCATGCTCACCGGCCGACTTTCCCTTCACCAACTCAAAGGCTAGGATACCATGCACACTTCATACGTTTGAAGCCTGCTGCTTCACATTCACAAAAGTAATACGGCTGAGTCTTTCTGTCCTTTAATGAGGTTTTGTGTGACACTGGTGGTCTGTGCCAGTGAGGATCTGCAGTCACGGAGGTCACCTTGCGTGACCCCGTCGGCTTTTAACAAGGCTCCATTAAAATGACTGTAACAGCTAAGACATCAGGACTAGTAGTTAACCTTGTTAAAGATTAACTTTGTCGGTTGGCTAATATTTATGTTTGTTTGTTGGATGATAACAATTAAACAGCATTCCTCCAACATTTCATTTTTTGATCTGCTCTGGTAGTGTTCATCAGTGTGAATTTGCAGCGGCCACGTTGGGGGAGGAACTGGTGGAAAGTCCTCCAAGTGCAAACCACTAACTGGGCCTGGCGTGTTCCTGTGGGTTTAGAGTAGTGCACCCGCAGCAGAGGGCTGGCTGGAGGCCCATTGTCATGTTAACCACCATTGTGGCCCATCCCCAGCCAGCCACAGCTCTTACTTGCCATTGTGGAGTTTAGGCCCCGCTTATTCCGGAACATCCTCAGTCTGGGGGTGAGGGCTGTGTGCTGTTAAAGCTCGTGGGTCGTGTCTGGCTGTCAGCAGGGCAATGGCGTGAGCCGGGGTCGCCGGCATTTTGGGAGTCCTCATAAAGACCGCCTGTGCGTCACAACAGTGGTTGAGTTATATTTTTATCTGGAGGATAAATGTCTCCAAGTCTCAAGGGAGTGCTGAGCGCACAGGTGACGTCACATGCAGACTTGCGCGGTGACCTCTGATGGATAATTCTTTATTCTGCACATTTAGTGCTGATGCTATTACGTGGACTGAGGCTCTCAATAAATGAGGGTATATGATTTATTTTACTAACCTCCAGAGACACACCTTGTGACCCTCCAGTACTGATATTCATGCATCGTTTCCTCCTGGCTGCTTGGAGGACTGCAGGCACCGAAACATGATATTGAGGGGGAAAGAAACCGTAATAACCTCGTGGAAAGGGGGTGGCCGGTGTGGGTTAGCGCCGTGTGTCTACACAGGTCTCCCCGCAAAAGTCCCTCAGGCCCTGGTGTCTGCAATGTGTCTCACAGTCTGGAATTCCACCACCTTCATTCGGGGAGTTTCCTTCACCCTGCGCCGCTGCCCTGCGTCTGGACCTGACATTGTCTGAAATAGCAAGGTACCCTTGGTTGAAATTTTGGTTGATATTTGGGTCTACAGAATGGAGTAACGTGGAAATCCATGCTGACACCTCAGTCACTAATTGCAAGGACAGAGCACAGGCATGTGAGTAAAGTGTATCTCACTAGTACAGAGATGTGCAGTTCACTGGTCAGAAGCTTTTAATCGGGTCTTCAGTAGGCTCTTGATTATTGGTTTTAGAGTGTATGATGTTTTTACTAGTCTTTCTTTACCCTCACATGCCCCTCACTGTTGAGTTGAGATCACCCGGCAGATGACAGGTGATAAAAGCTTTTGCAAATGCCTTTGAAAATAGATCGCAAATCTAAAGTGTGGCCTGTGTCATTATCCAGAAGGAGCATAGGGAGACTGTGTAACTAGCACGCCAGCGAGGGGGGTGGGGTTGGTTTTCTATTTCACCACGTTTCTGTTCCAGTTCAGATTGAAATGCCTTCAGTTTATCGATGTTTTGGCAGTTAAAATACATCTTTTCAGTTAAATGTATAGCTTTGTTTAAAGGGATCTATAGTCATAGGATTTCTTGGTTTCAATTTAATTGGTAAATCGTAGCTCCTGACTATGAAAACAGTGATGACGATGTGAGACGATATAACAGGGCTGACAGTGTCCTTTCACTTTCAGGTAATGCTGTATCTGCAGTATTGCTGTTAAAGCTGTCCCTTTGACAATATCTCTGTAATTCTGTCATATAATACTCAGTACTGCACTTTCTGAATATAATGTGACCTCTGGGAGAGGCCAGCTTCTGTAGCCTGATGACTGGAGATTTTGCCTGCAGCTTAGACCTTCTAAACTCCCCACTCCTCTCCGTAATTGCATTGTATATATTGGGGAGGGGGGGGGCAAGTTCAGTCAGGGACTGTAACCATGGTTACCAAGGACTAACTGTTGCCGTGACGCCGCTGCTGACACGTCCCTCTGCTGATTCCATAATCTTGTACCATGTACTGCAAGTTGGATTTGATGGGGGTTAATAAATGCCGCGCGTCCCACAGGCGGCCGCCTCCGGCGTGCCACCTCCCAGATGCCGTGTGGGGGTCGTGTGGGATGTTAGGGCAGCTCCCTTTGTGAATGGTGCCCTTAACTTCACGGCCCAGACTCCGGAGACACAAGCTGGCGTACTTTCGTTTAATAATAATACGGCGATCTTCTCTTTCTTACGCTCGGGTTAAATGGTCGTATTCTTCTCAGTCCCCCACCAGTTTCTGGTGATGCAACGGTCCTGCAGAAAAGCCCTGGCCATGTATTCCGGGTCGCTTGGGGCAACGCCTGAAGGGAGACGTGGCTTGGCCGCCCTGCCCGCCGCATGCTCCCCGAGGTGCCATAATGCTGTTGTCACCGGCTCCGACGCGCCCCATTTCATGCCGCCTCCCGTCCTGCCCCATCCCATCCTGTGCACTGGGCCAGGGGATGGGGGACAGCTGCCCCACATCACCCCTGTTCCGTTCTGCCGGAGAGGCCAAGGGCCCGATGCTGCCATCTGCCTAACTGCCGGCCCGCTCGGGCTCGTCACCGGAGAGGGGAGGTGGGGAGCACATGGACACCAAGCACGAGGAGAACAGTAAGTGAGAGATTACTGCCAAGTCATCTGGATCATCTCCTGTACTTTAGATCCGTCTTGTAGTCATTTCCCGGATGCTGTCAACACGCTTCGTGTCAGCTCAGTCAATCCCATTATCACAGCACTGATCTACTTTCAGTACCTTGGCCCTGAGTAGCTGGGTGGCTGTCCTGATCAGAGGCTGTGAACCTGTCATGTCTTTTGAGCACCCTGGGGTGGGGTGGGAGGCTAGTGTTCTATTTCTCTGTATTTCCTTATAAAACACTTGGTTTGGGTCCCGTCTCAATAATTCTTCTAAAAAACATCACAGTGTTTCCTGGTAGAGCATATCGCAGGTGATCTGTGCAGGTGATATTTATACTGTGGTAACACAGGGGTGTCTTACTTAAGATGCTTGGTGCTCCTGTTGCCTGAGAGCCAGTCATTATGTGTGGCAGACAGCCAAGAGCTCCAATCATACTACAGTCATAAATGACGGTCTTTTGCTGCACCCACCTCATATCTGTAAGCTTTCAGAAACCACGCTTGAGTGCCGGTGTGAAAACGTGTAAAAGCAGCGAGCGAAAAGTGAAAAGGGGGGTGGGCAAGCCAGGTGAAAAAAGCGCCACCAGGATGTCTGTATGCGAGAGAGGAGCAGCAGGAGACCTGGAAGGGCCCTTCAGATGGCTTGACAGTGAATGGTCCTGCACATCCTGTCTGCTCCACATCTTTGGTTGATATTTTGGCATCATTTGGCACAGGAAGCCCCTTGTGCATCTGTTTGGGGCACCACGCCCAACATGCCTCTGGCCGGATTTAATCCAGCCGCTGTGCTTTCCAGAGGACCTCCGGATGCAGGTGTCTGTCATAATGGAGCTGTTCCCCACATCAGCCCCATCACATCTGGAGCCTGTGTGAATGAGTGGAATTGATAAGTGATACCCGCAGCTCGCATCGATCCCTTTGCAGTAGTGCTCTCTACAAGTGCAGCTGAGTGTAATTACACACCTACCTGTCACGAGCGATTAGTGCCTGAGTTTGTTATTTTATACCTGAATGCAGTGATGGGTGCTGCCCCTACCCAGACTAGAACATAATCCAGTGAGCAGTTCTTCCACTCTCAACGCATCCTGTATCCAGTCAGCCAGGCCTGCTGCTTATTAAAACCTGCCACAAAAGCCCTGTTATCTGCTGAGGATCTGGGGACATCCAGCTATTATGAGTGGGGCTGGACTGAGGTGTTAAGCTGTTGCGTAATTAAGCCCTCAGCAGCAGGTGGGGCATGCCTGTAGTGGCAGAGACAGAGATGGGGGGGCTGGGGGGGCCATGGCAGCATCAGGACCGAGGCTGGAGCAGGGCTTACTATTTGAGAGTCTAGGCACCATAGAGAGCCGTGCTCTCGAGTGTCAAATTAGCGCCCCTGCCCTGTGATGCCAATCTGACTCACCGCGGGGCTCTTGCTTATGCACGGTCTTGTGACGTTGCCCCCCTCCCCCCGTCCCTCACATGGTGAGGAATATGAAAGAACACCAGCCTATTTTTAACCGGCTCCATTCGACGTTCAGCCTGCTGTCCTCTTGCTGGTCGCCGGCCACTCAAACCTAATAAACACCTTATCTAAGATGCGTGGCAGAGCAGCAAGGATTAACCAACTGACAGCCTTGCACCTTGCAGTCAGTGTGAGACAGATGTTAAGTGTTCTGCCCATAGGGGGTAAAAGTCCCCCCTGGGGTATTTCCTCAGTGGTGCTGCCCTTTTATCTCCACCCCTTCTCTCATCCAGGAAGGATTCCATCAAGTCTGTCTTTGTTCTGCAGTGTTTGCTGTGGTCACACAGAAACAAACCCACACACACAGGCACACACACAGACATAGGTTTGTAATTCTATCTTTGTGGGGACTCTCCAGTCATTTCTATGGGGAAAACTCTAATCCCAATATGACGACCTTAACCCCTACATAGCCCTAACCTTAACCATAAGTAAGCAAACTAAATACGAGACTTTTGGCATTTTTACTTTTTTGATTGCATTCGCAGATCTTTGTGGGGACCCCACAAAGTAATATAAATCTAATACACACACACACACACTACTTATCTCACTGAATCTTAATTAGAAGCTACTGCTTCTGAGGTTCATACTTTTTTTTCTGTGACTTTGTAGCAATGTCTTTATTCACATGCTCCTTTTGCGTGACAGATTGGAACCTGAAGTAAACTGGCGAGCAGTCCTTCCACTCTCAACACATTCCGGATCTGGTCAGATCGCATGAAAGACCATGGGTACACACCCTGAGAATGCACTGGTGTGCGGCAGTCCGCCAGCCGCTGAGATCCTCCTGGCAGTGATTCATCCAGTTCTGATTGCGTCTTTAATAGCCTGTGAAGTTAATGTGCTCCCAAGGTGTGTGTGTAATTAATCACGTGCAGGCTTCCTCCTACACACTGGAGGCATGGAGCACAAGCAGGAAGATTAATTAGATCAAGGTCACAAGTACAATTATGTCCGGAAGTGTGTTGGCGGCTAATTTTTAAATTAATTGAGTCATAAAAGCATTTAAATTAAAAACAACAGGCTAATTTAAGAAATCTGGATTCACTGGGATCAAACCTGATCCTTAACCCTGCTGAACCTAGTCAATTGCCCCATGATGAATCACAGTAAATGGTAGGCTGGTAAAATTTAGCCTCCTCCTTGCACAGAAACGCTCCAACTCTCTCTATTTCACAGTGTGTCTCAAACTTGGTAAGTGGCATGAAAGGTAAAAACACTAATGTGAAAAAAAAATTTCTTATGTGGGGGGCGTTAAACTCCAAATGGTGTCTAGTATATCCTCACATAATTCTGCCTAAAGTCCAGTCAAGGCCAGACCATCCCAGTTTCTGATGAATAAAGGATCAGGACTGGCCTTGAGCTGGGAGTCTCGTGGCTCAGCAGATAAAGGGCCATTCTCCTCTGGCATTGTTATTTCAGCTGCTATCTCCTGCTTCCTGGCTGTGTCTGTCACTCCCACCTGTAAAACGGCCTCCCTTCTTGTTGCTTTTAGAGGTCGCGTTTAGTGCCTTGCTTTGACTATGCCACCATGTTCCTTGACCAGTATCCAACAACAGCTGACATTTGATTTTAGAGGATTCAGCTGGCTGGTGTAATTATTCAGTGGCTGATCACTAATGATTTTTATTGCTGTTGTGTGAATAAATCACAGTTATCCTGTTGCCTTCTGGTAATTATATATATATAGACCTATTCTAACACAGCTTTAAAAAAGTCGGCCTCCCTTGTGGTACCCCGGTTTCTGTCCTAGCTCAGTTAGGATGCGCTAAACCATAAAGATGATCATGTGATCTGTTGAACCACTCTGTGATTGTCTTTCGCAGTAGGTAGCTCCTGACTGTTTCATGCTGCCTTCATCTTTAGGCTGAATGAAATACCTCGTTTCCACCAACACAGAGCTAGTGCTGGTGCTGGTCTGGTTCTCACTAGGTGCCTTTTGTGAACCTGCCTGCGTGTCCATTGCTTTCATAAAAGATCAGAATGGAAATACTATGTAGGCGGAAGTGAGAGTAAAGTATAGGTGCATATGAATTCCATTTTTTTGGATCTTAAGCTTTTATATATGGAAGCCCGTTTCCGCCACCCGGAGAAGAAAAAAAAATTCATTTATCTCAGAATTCTGACTTTTTATCCTGACACCAGCTTCGGCTCTGGTGGAAATGGGACGAACATTCAACTCTGGTCATAAAACCTGTACTGCCAGAGGAATAGCTTTTCCTTATAGCACATTAAGCATGAATGTGTAGTAATTTGCAGCCCGCTGTGTGTGCAGTTTGCACGTTTTCCCTTTGTTAGCATAGAAGTCCTCCTGTTACTACAATGTCCTCCTCTAGTCTGAAACCAAACACCTGACTGAATTTTTATCTGTAAATTGCTCATTGTGCCCTTTGGGGAGTGATATGTGTGTGTGTGCCATGAGACAGACTGGCCTGCCATGCTGAGAGTCCCCTACCTTGTGCCTTGTACTTCCTGGTGTAGACTTTCAATCCTTAGGGACCCTGCAGTGAAAAGTAGTTATTTGTTTATATTTGTTTTTTCCATTCACAAGTTTATCGCATATCATGTGCAGACCTGTTTTCCTTTAATTAGCAAGTATGACTAATCGTCTGTAGGGCACAGAAAGGCTTCGAGGAATACAGCACTCAAAGAAAAGCGGCTGTGCTCTGTGAAGCGTGACCTTTGCAGAGACGGCCGGCGAAGGCGAGCAACTCACTGTAAAGCAGTAGAACCGCAGGAATAATTGATCTCACAGCCTGCACTGGGACAAAGGGCCTGCGTTCAAGGAGCTGCCCAAGGGATGCCGCTGATTGGCAGCTCCTCACAAAAGGAACCCACAAAGAGCAGACATTAAGGGCCAGACACGGGGGTGTGCATCACTGTGCCCCAGTCCAGGCAGAACCCACCCCCCATGCATTTCATAAGGTCACTGAGGTCTCTTCTGCTGTAGGTGATGTAGGAAAAGTTTGGCTTGCTTTTATTGTCCTGAGGATCACATGGGGTGTGACCAAAAGCTCTTTCAATGGATTTGAGTGTGAGGATGGAAATGGCTTCCTCTAGATAGAATCTGGTAGCGAACACGCCGATGCACAGCCCACTGGAAGAGGCTTCTTTGTTTTCCTGTCAGTGGTAGTGAGTCGTCTTCTGGCATCGCCATGGAAATAATCCATGAAAGGGCACAGCTGTAAGGCATCACGTGTCACATGTCTAATGCACCTGCTTTATCCCCCAAGGAGGGGATCCGATCTCGAGGTTTATCCCACCGATCTAAAGAGCACCTCACTGATGCGTGGTCTGTTGTCCATGGGGCAGGTCAGCCGGTGCCAAGCTGTTTATAGCAGCATGGATGGCAAAGGGAACATGACCAATTAGCGTATGAACAGAAGCTATCACTTCTGCACCACTGCCAAAGCAGTACGAGCATGAAATCATCTACAGCAAAGACGTGTGCATATTGTCAAGTCAAGTAGGTTTTATTGTCATTTCAACCATACACACAGTATATAGAGAAATGAGATAACGTTCCTCCAGGACCATGGTGCAACACAGAGCAGGACAAAGACAGAGCAACATCATAAGTGCAGAAAGTGTCGTCATAAGTGTCATGTGCTTGAAAACTACCGGTTGTCACAGTTCAATGATGTTGACATGTTGGACCAGGTGGTTGGTGTTGATGTTTTGCTGATTGTGCTCTTGCTCTCAAAGAGATCCTTTAGTGCGGTTAGTTCAGAGGTTAAATACAAGGCTGCCCTGAGTTGACGGGAAAGCAATGTGGAACAAAGTAGGGATTTCGTTTGATCAGTTATAGTTTCACGGGAGCCCCTAACAAAGGGAATCTTCTGGTGGACACTCGTGTCAGCCCCCAGTAGCCGGCGTGAAGAACATAGCGCCACTCAGCCAGGAGGCTGAGCTTTGTGCCACACGTGTTTGTCTGCACAAACTGTCACCAGCTGCAGTGTGTGTCCGTCGCAGGTGTGAAAGCAGGTTTGGCAGGTCCTGTTTGTCTCAGAACAGGACCAGAGCCTTTACAGCTCTGCACAAAAGCAGGATCTGGGTGGAGGGAGCAGACGTGGAGAGTGTCCTTGTCATTCAAGTGCCATGGAAGAGCTGAAAGGGAAAGAAAAGTTCACTCTGAGAATCGAGATGAGGATGGTAAGGCTGCTCTTCATATCACTTTTAAATGTAACAAGGGAACCTTAACTCAGGGTATCTTCTGGCGTCATCCATGGATGGTGTTGAAGGAACCTCGTCAGTATGTGATATCTAATGGCATAATAGGGCTACCACTGAACTTATAAAACGTTGTAGTGATTTGTTGTTTAACACTTTTGTAAGGGCTTATTGGTTTTTCAGTCAGAGCCACTTTCTGTTTGGTTTCCATAGCATTCAAACATCTTACCTACCCAGGTAAATTGATGCATGCAATGACTCATCATCTGCGTCAGAGATGCCAAGAGAAAGCGCCTCATTCTTAGGGAATCCCGGCAATGTGTTTATTAGCTAGGCAAAGAGTCTGTGCATCTGACAGTTGATATAGCCGTTCAAGTGTTCATCATCGCTACAGGAGTCCGGTAAAAATCTTTCTGAATGTTGTACCTGAAGTTTGGTATGATTCATTGAACATAGATGGAGTAAACTGTGGTGTTAATATTACCTTCTCACATTGTTATTCTTCATATTGTACTATAAATATAATGATCATTTCCGAAACTTTATCAAAACTAGACTGAATAATTTGTTGGACGGGTTCAGTTTCCCTTCTGCGTTTGTAACTGCTAAACTTTTGGTATCTTTGAAAGCCAGATATTATTACAATACATTCTCACCTAGTTTGTGGAAGAAAGTCACATTAATCAATATTATAAAAGGTCACCTAGATCATTTTTGAAAAATGTTGTTATAGCTGTAACTTGAGAACAAAATGAACTGGGTTTATTGAATTAATATGTGGCCCATTCTGAAAGCATTAGGACTGGAATGTAGGTCACCTAGTTCTAGTAAAACTATCATTTCTGAACATGATGGTGTAGATTGGTTGGCCCTGACATCTGCCTCCTTTGTGAAAACCTACTATTTAGCTTGTCTTGTTGTCTTTCAATATTTTGACTTTTCTTTTGACAGTTAGAGAAATGAGATGAAGAATTTTTGGAATGTATGTGTTCACTTCCTTCTTGATATTATGCAGCTTGATTGACATAATTCTACATGGATATTTCATAATTTTCTAAAGGTTTTTTTGTTTTGTAACAAGGTGCTACCTGGACTAATTACAGACGTGTTTCCTGCATCTTCTCACGCAGACGGAAGTCCACCTCTATACAAACGTGACTCATATGTTTTGCGGAGATCTAAGACGTGCCCTCAGAAAATTGACACCCACAATGAGAGAGAATAATTTCTTCCTGGAAAGCTTGTGTCTCACAGAAAATGATTAATTCCCGCCCTTTTAGTGTATCGTTTTTGCGGGCTGGCCGGATACTGCCGTGACATTGTCTCCAAATAGACTGCACTGGATACTGGATGCTCTTGTAACTGGAAAAGCTCTCAGGGAATCATTAGTGCAGCTCACTTCACCCGGCCTGCCTGGGCTATTGATTCCCATCGCCAGTGTTCCCTTGCTGTCCTCCAAAGTCCTGGAAAAGTGATAGAGATCATTCATTGCAGTTCCTCTTCCAGGATCCATCTGAGGCTGAATGAGTTGTATATCACCTCCGGCATCAAGTCTAATACTCTTTAGGGCTCTCTGTATTTATGTTATCAGTGATGCTTCAGAGGTGGTGAAAAGCCCGAACGCAGTGCGTGGGAGAGGAACATCATCCAAAAATGTAGCACCTTCAGCACCCATCTCTGTCAGCCCGAATAGCCCTGTATTAGATGCTGCCTGACGAGTTAGCGAGACACACTCTCCTCCTGTATCACTTTCTCATGAGGACATGTTCACTCCATAGATATCCCACCCCCAGCGGTGCAGTTAAAGTGCAGCCCGACGGACACACAGCTCCGTCAGGCAGGAGCAGGAACCCTCGCTGCCCCCAGGCCGTACCCCAGTGACCCGGCGGGGAGAAAGTGTCACCAGGCTGCCGCTGCACCCCGGCGGCCTGCCTCACAGAGACCCCAAGGTAACCCCTCCCACGTCGACCGGGGCCTCACCCTGGGGAGTGCCGGCACGTGTCCCGTCTGTGTGCTTTAGTGTTGAGTGCGACTGCGTGCGTTAACGTGTTTAACTTCTCACATCGGCTTATTCTAACATGATCTACATTATATGAAACATCTAACTGTGAAAATCAACACAGATATTGTCAAATTTCTGGAAAGGAGAACTATAGTCGTAAAAAATGGAAGTTGCTATTTTTGTGAACAAGTGAAAATTGAAAGTGGTTTTCTGTCTCGTGGATAACAAAGTGCCAATCTGTATAAATAGTGCACAATAAAATGTTTTCATGCAGCGACATCTGTCTAACTGAGTGCTGTTGATAAGAGGCAAGAAATTAACTCTCCTAGAAGAGCTACTGCAGTGCCTGTTTCTCAGGATGTTTGCTGTAGATGCTTACAGTTTCAGTATGTTCTCTTATGTCATCCGTAGATTCTTTTCAATTGTCGTACTTATAAACAATGTTTATGCATTGTTGCAATTTTTAAGATATTTGGATGTAAGTACTAAATATTGTTTGATACATTATTCAGCCATAGTCCTGCTTATGTCACCCAGTTCTTTATTTATGTAAATTAATTAAAATGTTATTTACTCTATTCTATTTTGATTAGTATTGCCTGGGAGGAAGGAAGTTTTGAGGGGAAGAAACCTCTGTGTGGTTCTGTCAGCTTTTTAATGATCCTTTTAAAAACGCCTGCTGACACAGAGAGGCATGCATTCGCTCAGCCGCCGCTTTCACGTGACCATATGCGCAGCGTATGGCTGCCCTCCGTCAGCTAACAGAGATATATTTGCTACTCCTCTCTGAGTTGTCTCTTTTTTTCATGTCTGAAAACCACAGTGAGTGACATCCTGTACAGAATGAGGAAGCAGTATTCGCTGCCTTTGTACTGATGTGTTTTCTGTCACGATCGGCTGCTCCTTTCAAAAAGCCCAGAATTTATCTTTCTTTTATTTGTTTTTCTTTTTTTTGTCGAATTGGCACAGGATGGATGGTCGCTCTTCAGGGTCCCTCTCAGTTTGCGTCCCTCGGGAGCTGCAGTCACCCTGGGCTGCGTGAGGGACTGATCCTGTCTTTTCTCCTCTCCCACAGTTCCCCCTAAACCCTCACACCTACTCGGCCTGGGAAGAGAGAAGAGCCCGAAGTGGATTCCCCCTGCGCCCTCACGACCTCTGCCTGCTGCTCCCACACCGAAGCCCAGCAAGGCACCCACCTGCTTGGGGAAGCCAGACGCCGAGAAGACCGTGAAGAGCGTCTGCCTGCTGATCGAGAAGTTTGAAAACTCAGGGTGAGAGAGTCTCATACATGATTATGTTTAATTTGTAATCCCTTATTCGTTATTACTCGTTATTGCATGTCTGACACTAATGTGTTTTTATGTTAGGTAGCTATTGCCACTTTAAATAAATGTATCAAATAAATGCATTAATTATGCATTCATGTTCACTGGAGAAAAGCTGTTTTCATGATGTTGTAGAGCAGAAAAGCATCACGCTGACGTGGTGATTTCTACTCAGCGGCGATGCCTGTCTAGCAGTTCTCACGAACATGTTGTGGGAATGGTGGGTGCAACAGTTTTTAGTCAGCTAGCTGCGGTGCTCGTTAGAGCCCAGGGCTGCATGGTGATGATGGTCAGGGGTGCTGCCTGTGTACGCTGGGCTGTATTTATTGCAGTATGGAGCAGCAGTGCTCTCGCTTTAAGTTTACTCTATGCTATTAGGCCACAGATGTACACCTGGTCTCGGCTGTCCTTGTGTGTTTTGCTGTCTGATGCTATCCCACCTAGGCTGTTCATGCTACTTTATGGTCTTCATTTAGTTGTTGGCTGCTGATTCAGGCTGTCTCTGCTGTGCAAACTGATTGTAAGTTAAGGATAAGCAGTTGTCATTTGGCTCATCTGTGGGCTTTTCTCTCTCGCCCTCCCGTTCAGAGTGCCAATCTTTGGTGCCCACCGGAGGGAGCAGCTCCACCTGACTCTGGCCATGGAGGAAACACCAGAGGCCACGCGGGATCCCAAAGAGCTGCCGTCCATGGGGCAGGGGAACGAGGACTCATCCCAAATGGGGCAACAGGCACTTAGCATCTCGGGAGGGACTGGGGACGTCATGGAGCTCTCTGCCTTGAGCACTTTGCGGATTGATGAAAGGAGTGTGGTGGGAATTGGGGACGGCACAGGCAGCGGTGACCATGACACCTGCAGGACTGAGGGCCCATGCGAGCTCGGAGACAGCCGGGACTCGGGTACCATGGAGCAAAACGGCAGCGGGAAAATCCCGAACAGGGACAGCGGCATAGACAGCCCGTCGTGCGCCGTGGAAGGTGAAGTCTTCACAAACGAGGACGCCATTGATGAGGAGGAGCAGAACGACAGTGTGACCGAGACCGAGACGGAGATGGATAGCGAGGCTAGGACCTGCGTGACCCTGGACAACAAGAGGGACTCAACGCAAGACGAGGATAGTGACATGGACGAGGTCAGCAGTGGCGAGCAGGAGGGCGCTGAGCTGCTGAAGAGCGAGCAGCACAGCAAGGGCCGCAGGGTGAGTCACTGCATCTCTCTGGCACAGTGAGGGGGTGTGAGGGGGCCAGGACTTGGAGGGTGCCTGTCAGCTGGCAGCAGGAAGGGGTGTACTTTGGGTTCTTCTTCACTGGAGTTATCTTGTAAAAATCGGCCAGTAGCATATCAAGCTGAATGCTTCAGAGGCATGGTAGCTGGCGGGGGGGGGTGTATCAGAGGCAACCCCAAGCCGAGCACTCAGTGCTAGTCCTCAAAATACTGTGGCATCACAGAAGCAGCTTTACCTCATCGGTCGTTAGCTCTACATCACAATTTCTTTGATACGTCGACTCGTGTTTTTTCCCGGTATGTAATGTTAAATAAAGGAGCAGCCCTGTGATGTGACCAGGCTCGCTAGTGCACTTTGCTCCACCTGACCAGGCTTCTTCATGTGTCAGCAAGCTCAGGAAATGTCGCAAGGGCCCCTTCTGGCCGGAACTCCAGAAACCTTGTCACCCATAGCAATGTAACCATTTTTCTTGGTGTTTTTTTCATTAACCTGTGCAATTAATGTAGATGAGCTTGCAAGCAGGCTTGCTCGATTATGGCAAAAATTATGATCATTTTGCTCACTATATGGGTAGCAGTTATTTAACACACACCGTCATTGACTTTGGAAATCGCATGCATGAATTGATCTTGTCTTCTTAACAGTGGATTCCTTGAACTCTAAATATAATTCAACTGTGAAGCAAATAGAAAGGAGTTGGAAAGGGGTGCGTTTGCTTTATTACACAAGACAATGGGAGCATCATTGTGAAACGAAATGTGGCAGGATAATCGATTTATTTCCATTATATTATTTTGATAATCATTGGAAGCCAAAGTAATAATTGAAATTTAAAACTGGATTAATTGCCCAGTCCTCCTTGCTATGGTGAGTAATGGGGGAGTCTCTGACTTGGTGTGGCATGGTGTACAGAGACGTTACAAGCGTCAGCGCTTAGGTGCGTAAACACTGGGTTGGAAGTCGGCATATAACCATAAGGGGATTATTCAATGTGGAATGTAGTGCTAAAGTATGATGGGCTGCTTTATGCATCTATAAATCACTCTTAAAGGACTTGTCAATACATCTGGTAAACATTCTGTTTCGGTGTAAAAGTATATATGGCGTACTTTTTGTGACATGGAACATTATGAAACACGCGTGTGGAAATTATGAAAAAAACATTCACTTAATGTCAGCTAATTGATAGGATGTTCACACCGTGCCTAGTGATCTTTATGAATGAATCCAGCATTTTGGTATCTGTGCACAGTGAAATGAAGTCATGAGTTTTCAGGTACGGCTTGGGAGCGTTTGTTAACTGTGCTGTAACTGGTTTTGTTTCTGAGGTGTAGAGAGTAAGCAGTCACTCTAGTGCCCACACCCAAACACTGTGGTCTCCTTCCCCTCTGCCATGTGGGGAGAATGAAGCTCTCACCCCCCTGTTTCCCTCTAGCTTACCTGGCCTGCCATAAATCTCCGTCCCCAAAAGTCTTGAGAAGGAAAGGCCTGCAACGTGGATTATTTTTGAAGTCGTGGCTGTGTCAGTTTAATCTTAATAATATCCCCAATGTAGAGGATGTGGTTTAGCTCAGTTTATCTCAGTAGAACATCACAGAAAGAGAGAGAATGTCGATGAGATGGTTGTTTACAGGGAGGCTATAGAATGAATGCTTTATGCTTGTATGGGCAGAGCAGACTTTCTGAATGGCTCTACATCTGTATAGACAGAGCTCATCTGTTTTTATATGGACGAAAACTGTGCGTTAGGTGGGTCTGTGCCTGTATGGACAGAGACTGTACGTTAGCTGTACCTGTGCCTGTATGGACAGAAACTGTACGTTAGCTGTACCTGTGCCTTTATGGACAGAGACTGTATGTTAGCTGTACCTGTGCCTCTATGGACAGAGACTGTACGTTAGCTGTACCTGTGCCTCTATGGACAGAGACTGTACGTTAGCTGTACCTGTGCCTCTATGGACAGAGACTGTACGTTAGCTGTACCTGTGCCTTTATGGACAGAGACTGTACGTTAGCTGTACCTGTGCCTCTATGGACACCACAAAGAAAATTAAGGATTTCATTTACTTGGTATGTGATGTAACTGTCTTTATTATTCTTGTCGAAACCAAACATTAAATGAGGAATGTTGTTTGTACACCGATAAAGGTGTGCGTGGGTGACCATCGTTATAGTCAGATAAACAGTGCCAGTAAAAGGGTTAACTGATGGTTATCTGGGAATAGCATTCGAGTGACCTCTAAAGTGTTTGCCCAGATCAGCATCGCATGCCATGAATGTCCCAGATTTGAACATATCTTGACAATAGGCTGATGGAGTTGTGGATGTGCCCGTTTGGATAAATGAAACACTGCTGACATTCAGCGCTGCGCCTCAGTTGCTGGCTTCCTGTAAGGTGTCCATGCCTGCCTCATCTTCCCCTCCTAGTGCTCCGAGTCCAGGAGGCTGCTCAACATTGCCAGAGAGCTCCTCCAAACAGAGGAAGCCTATGTGAAGAGGCTTCACCTTCTGGATCAGGTATGGGAGTTATGCTGTAGACTTTCATGTGCTCTTTGTAATAACCACCACAGTCTACAGTTTGATCTGGCACCACCTGCCTGCTGGCACCCTGTACTGTATCAGCGGTAGGGATGATGGATGGGTGACCTATATAGCCAACTCTGTGTTTGCAATTGACCGTCTCTTAATGCTCAAGACCAGCTGGAATTAAACGCCCACCCCCTACTTATCATGCATGCTTATTTATAAAAAAAACAGGATTAATTACAACCCTGGAGAGATTTTTAAACACACTCTAATCTAGTAGGTTGGATGTTATTTAGGGATGTCCTATTTTTTCCCTTTATACTTCTCAGTTAAAACCGTAACATCAAAATTGAAATTTATAGCATTGACTGTGTTTACTTGTCTGCAAAGCACCTTTCCATTCAGAGCGTGACTACAATTTAATATATTATATGCAATTTAATGACAAGAAATATGTATGGGTAGGTTGTTTCCTCTTTGTAATGTTAGTAATACAACACTTCTGTTTGCCTGCATACAACATACAACACTTTCTGTTACTCGTCTGCTTTTTGTGAAGCATGTGCATCATATTATCAAACCACACGTTGTTCTTGATATAGTTTCCGAGACTGTCTTGAGTGTTTGTGCTAAGGTTGTGTTTCTCTCAGCACGGGGCCAAACTTGCGCAAGAAAAAATGCTATTTGTGGATATGGTGGCTGTGAGAAACATGAGTGTGTTTTTGAGGGTAAATGAAACCCTCAGCTTTACAATACTGACCCGACAGCACAGAGACAGCCCTGGGAATCAGTGCTACAGTGTCATTTATTTAAGGCAGCGTGTTTGAATTGAGGAGTCCCTCATTCACTCCAGAGGACTTCAGAGTCGTCCTCATGGGTAATGATGTATCTGTCCTGATTTCAGACTGAGATTTCGTGACCCACCAGATGCTGGTCTTTATGTCGTTTCTCTCTCTCCTCGGACGCAGGTATTTTGCACCAAGTTAACAGAAGCCGGAATCCCACAGGAGGTCATCACCGGAATTTTCTCCAACATTTCCTCCATCTACTGCTTCCACGACAAGTTCCTCTTGCCAGATTTGAAGACCCGGATCTCTGACGAATGGTGAGAAGACAGTGAGCCCAGCCTGGCCGAATTGTTTTGGATACAAGGAGTTGTCAGCTGATGGGGGGGCTGGGGAGAGGCAGAACGTGGGAGTAATCATCTGTCCTGCCTGCTGACTGCGCAGTTACTGCCAGCATGTGCTGCCCGTTCGGATCTGGGCCTCTCTGGGTAGCTGTGACTATACTATGGAGGTCCTCATTCGCGCTGAAACTTATCAAACGATTCTGTTTGCAGGACACTTCACATCCCGTTATGTCAGCTGGAATTGAGCTTGACGGTCCAGGCCAGCTAGGGGCTCAGTATTAAGATGTTCTGTTTCGGTGTGAATCCAGCGATAGTATTGATCTTGAAAGTACTCTCATTTCATTTAAATGCACTTACCGTTAGTAATGCCGTTTACGCATTTACATGTTCGTTCTGATTTCATCACAATATTACCCTTTCAAAGTGAGGTGCACTCCACTGCCGCTTCATTATGAATCAGGAGTAAATAGCAAAGGAAAGATAAAAATAAAACCTAAATGCATTATAGATGACATCACTTACAGGCAATAAAGCTGCCATTCAGAAAGCCTGAGAATGTCTTGTCAGATCTGTACATCCATGTGTACTTATGAAGCCGTATTTAACCATCACAGGGACTCAAATCCACGTATCGGTGACATCCTGCAAAAGCTGGCGCCCTTCATGAAGATGTATGGGGAGTACGTGAAGAACTTTGACCGTGCAATGGACCTGGTCAACACCTGGAATCAACGGTCATCCCAGTTTAAGAGCATAGTCCAGAACATCCAGGTGGGGATCTGCAGCTGTTTTCACATACTGGCCGGGCCATGTCGCCATCTTGGGTCATATCAGTGTGTGTCTGAGAGTGGGGAGATGACCTCAGTCTTAATCTCCAGTGTTAAGCTATGCCGTTACGCATTAAGCAAGCCGAGGCGCCCATGCAGATCCCAGCCTCCGTCATGAGTGCCGCGTGTGGCCAGCTGGGCCCCTGACTGTCCTTACCACTTCACAGAAACAGGAAGTGTGTGGGAACCTGACCCTGCAGCACCACATGCTGGAGCCCGTGCAGCGCATCCCGCGCTATGAGCTGCTGCTCAAGGACTACCTGCGGAAGCTTCCCGAAGATGCGCTGGACAGGAAGGATGCGCAGAGTGAGTGCGCCGCTGGCCCCAGGGGCCCCTCCGCGTGATTAAGCGGATGTGTGCCATTAAACCGGTGCAACAGGCCCCGTAGAAAGCCAGTGTTTGTTTGGTAAATCCTGTTGTACTTTTGCCCTCTCAAAGCCCTAGTGTGAAATCAAAACACCCCATTTGTATGTTTCTCTCTCTGCCTCGCCCTCTCCCAGTTAAAACTAAAACAAATCTCAAAGGCTATTCTGTTCACCTGCATTTTGGGGAAAACAGCATTTTAAGCCCTGAATTGGCATTTTAATGTCCTTTCTTAGACTGGATAGAGAGCACACAAAGAGACAGACTGGATTTACCTTTGTAACAAACATGCAAACAGCAATTCTTCAGCAGCACACTTAAAAAAATTCCTTCCTTTCCCTCACTTCCTGTGAGCTTCTCTTTAGTGGCATGTGGGAAACATTTGGAGCCACTTAAGGTGACTTTTGCCATGTTTGCATTCATAGCAGTTTCATTATTTCATTAAATCTTCAATATTGCAAGCTGCCCACCCTAAATATTATGCAAACCCTCTAGTTACAGGGATCTGATGCAATGACATGTGTGTGAATACAATAATAATTTGTGGAAATGATGACACATGTGACTGGTAAAATACCCCCGGTTAGCAGCGCATATAGTGGTTTCATGCATCGAGCTCAGGGAGCTGGTGTGTAATCTCTCTCGCAGAAAGGAATGGGAGGCCGGATTTTTCCAAAATTAATCAAACTTGCCCTACTGTCGGGGGCAGGTTGTGTGAACGGGTGTGCGCTCTGTTATAGTAATAATTGCATTTCTGAGAGCCCTGATCCACCCCCCAACCACTGTAGGATGATGCAAGAGCAGTCATGCTCACATTACGTGAGAGAAGCCTGCATTTTATGTGTGTCTCTTCTAAAAATAGCTGTGGTTGTCGTAAGCTGACTTGTATATATGCAGATTATATAGTCTGTAGCTAGTAACTAATTGTGTGTGTGTGTGGGGGGGGGGATTATGAATATGCCACGTCCAAATGCTATGACTATTTTTTTAGGTCCCCACAAGGGGAAACTTTTTAGAAAAAATCTGTGACTGCAATCAAAAAACTAAAAATGCCAAAAGTCTTGTATTTTGTTTGGTTGCATATGGTTCAGGTTAGGGCTGGGTGGGGGTTAAGGTTGTCATTGTTGAGATTAGGGTTTTTCCATAGAAATGAATGGACAGTCCCCAAAAGCACATGAATACAATCGTGTGTGTGTGTCTGTGCCCTGTGTATATGGGTTCATAAATATCTTCAGGCATCCTCACCATTCTAGGACTGCCTCACCAAGGTTCCGAGGGGGCCACTGTCTGGTGTGCAGGGGGGGGGACTGTGAACTGGTGCTTAGCCCTTAAGGCATCTCCTGTACATGGTAGATGCTAAGTGGCCTTCTCTGCAGTCCCCCCACCATTTCTCCTCTATATTCACCTCAGGCCAAAACTTCTGCTTTCTGCAGGCATTACAGTTCCTCTCTAGGAGTTGCTGTTTGCAGTTGATGTGCTATTTAGATTTCACCGTGCTAATACCATAAAGACCTGTTGGTAAATTTATCGGTGGTGGCATCCAATGATTTAAAAAAAAACATTTAATGATGTGATCTGTTGTTCATTATTTCACAAGCCGTCACGTGTCTGCTGTAAATCCTGAGTTTCAGTTGCCAAGGCCTTAGTGTGAGAGGTGATATCGTTATGCTAATGAAACTTGTCTAGCAAATAAAACTGCTCTAGATGCAGGATAATCACTATCATGATAAAAACATTGTCCCAGATGGCTTCTGTGATTATCACCAGTGTTTCGGTGCTCATGCTGCCTTGGGTGACAAGTGCACAAGGCAGGCTGTTGCAGGCCTGTATTCAATGGTTATTCATGGCGTTTAACAAGCTTCTCATTTGTAAAAAGGCCCTTAATGAGTAACACTCATAACAGCTGCCAACAGCCAACCAGCAGCCCCATGAGAAACACCAGTGACTGTTGGTTGATGTGCAGCATAGATGCATGACCCTCAACACACGGCCTTTCCTTACTGCACTCTGTCACCAGATGGTGAGACAAAAATATATCAGTAGTCCGAAGAGGTCTCCTGCTGTCAGTGACCGCGGCCCAAAATATCAGAAAGTGCTTTCAAACTCAGACCTATTGTCCCGCTCGGTGTGTGCAGGGCACCTCCATCCAGACCAAGGACAAACACCATAGTTTCACCTAGAGGGCACCTGTTTACATCCTGCTTTGTTAGCTTCCCTCAGCTTTCATTCTTGCGTCTGTTCACTTGCTGATCAGACCCAGGAGCACGGCATGTGGGCAGGTCCCCGCTGGCCTTTCTGACTGTCACTGTAACACTGTCTCTTACAGATGCCCTGGAGCTCATCTCTACTGCGGCCAACCATTCCAATGCAGCAATAAGGAAAATGGTGAGCTGCAGCGTTATGGCTCTGTCATACGTTCCCTCCCTTCCTCTCTCTGTTTCTCCCACCTGTCACTTCCTCTCTATCTGTCCCTCCTTCTCTTTTGTTCTTCCTCTATCTCCCTCTTCCCTCCACTACCTCTCTCCCATCTCTCCCTCTCTCTCCCACCATCTCGCCCTCCCTCTCTCCCATCCTCTCTCCTTCTCCCTCCATCTTTCTTTGTATTGTTTCTGGCCACTTCCCTCAGTATTTGGTGCTCAGAGTATTCTTTCTGTCCCGCTATGAAAATGCTTCTTCACTCCTTTGCTTCAGCGTCTTCCTTTGCACTGCGATGCATGCAGTCCTCTTTGAAAGTGACTTCTTTTTGTTTCAATGACAATATTTCAGCTGGCAGTTCATGGCAGGAAGTGCCATTTCCTGTTTCAGACAATACAAAAAGAGAAGGCCGTCTTACCGGAAAATAAGGCCCCCACCTTTCCATTAAGTCTCCCAAAAAACTGCCTGAATTATTGGAAATGAAATTTTATGTTTCATGTGAAATTTGGCAAATTGCCCAATTCCTGACTTAAATGCTTTACCTACAACTCAAAATAAAATGGATGCTTACACCCAGTCAAATTTTGTTTCCTCGTAAGATCTAAGGAATGATGATTCTCTCAGCAGTGAACTTCTGAAAAAAGCCAGAAATGATTTTAACACGTTGCAGTGACTTTTTCCTCCATAAAATATTCATCCACGTGCCATTAGGAGACCTTGTGTTTCATATGTTCAAGGAAAAGATGAACAAGCTTTTGAATGTGTATGAGCGGCTGGGCGGAGAGGAGGACATTGTGAACCCAGCCAATGAGCTCATCAAAGAAGGCCACATCAAAAAAATGTCGGCCAAGAACGGCACTGCTCAGGATCGCTATCTCTACTTGGTGAGCGCCGTTGGTTTCTTTGTCCAGTTCTTGCTGTGTTCTGATACACCAGGTTCAGTGTGTTTTTAAAGCCAACTTCTCACTATAGTGAGCTGTCACTTTGCAATGGGTTACTTCCTCTGTGTCTAGACGGACTGGCTTCCTTTACCCAGAAGTCAGTTTGCCTGCTGTGTGTGTGTGTGTATTATGTTTGTTACATTGTGGGGACCAAATGTTTGGTTACTTTGGTTAAGGTTTGAGCGTAGAGGTTAAGGTTGACATTGTTGTGATTAGTTCTTGATTAGTTGCATTGTTGTGTGTTTTCCTCATAGAAATGGACGGTCCCCACAAAGATATAAGTTCAAACGTGTGTGTGTGTGTGTGTGTGTGTGTACGCTCACCTGCATGTTTCCTTGTCTGTTACTCTGTACGTGTGTGTATGTATGACGAGGCTTGGTTCCAGTCACTCTGTGTGCCCCATGTCTCTTGCAGTTCAACAACATGGTGCTGTACTGTGTACCAAAGCTCAGGCTGATGGGCCAGAAGTTCAGCGTGAGGGAGAGGATCGACATCGCTGGCATGGAGGTACAGCCTTCCGTCGCTCAGCTGACCATGTCATACTCCTGCGATGTCAGGCGTTTAACCTGCCCAGTGTCAGTCTAATTAAAACCAGCTGTTATGAGTAGGTCATATTCAGGTTCAGCTCCTGTTGTGGAACAAACGGAGCATTGTGCTAACAGTGCAAAGGTTGTGAGTTCAAATCCCAGGGAGCCACACGTACATTGTTACCCTTCCCTCTACTGTTGGTTGCTTTGGATAAAAGCACCAAACAAATAGATAAAATGTAGTGATACTTTTTTATCGTTTGTATAAAATTGAAATAAAAATGTCAAACCCCTCTGGAAATATGATCATCAGCATAACTTGCGCTCAAACATCCTCTAGGTGCAAGAGAAAGTGAAGCACAACTTGCCTCACACTTTCGCCATCATCGGCAAGCAAAGATCTCTGGAACTGCAAGCCAGGTAGGGGTTCGGCTAGTCGCAGAGTTCGGCGGGTGTCACAGGTTTGGGTTTGGGGTGGACAGCTTGGAGTACAAGGAAAGTCAGCCAGGTCACATGACATGTGACATGACATGTCACCTGATTCGGCATGGCAAGTCTCCCCTATTTATGGAGGGAAGCCATCTCTGGCCCGCAGGGAGAGGGAAGGATAAAATGGGGGGTGGGGGGGAATTATCAGGTATAAGCTGTCACTGTATAAACACAAATCTTGGTGAATCCTGCTCATCAGCAATTACTCTGTTGGTCATGTGGGAAGAGCTTCTCTCTAAATTTATGCAGGAAACTGCACCAATGCAAGTTAAATCCATCCAGCTTCTGAACGTGTAAATGTGCACCTGATTTATATTGAAGCATATTCTTAATCACTCTTTGCACCTCAGGTCTGAAGAGGAAAAAGAAGATTGGGTCCAGGTGAGGACCTGTATTGAATCCTTTACTCGATTGGCTACTTGATTTTATCCATGAAGGCTTAACCTGTTATGGTTAAACACCAAGCCCACCAGAATTATAAATGCCCCCCACCCCCTCCCTCCTCATGACTGGAACTGACACCCCATTGGGTTACATGTCCATGTCCTTAACTGCTACACTGCACCCTGCTGTTACTGGTTGGTAGGAGGGAACGATAATTAAGTACATGAGAAGGATGGAGGTGAACAGACCAGTTAGGGAGTCTGACGTCTATAGCAGGAGGACCCGTGCTACTGCTGCCACAGCGCCCCCATCAGGCTAGGGTTATCCCAGAGATGAATGTGACCATCTTGCTGGCAAGTTGCACTTCAAAGCCCCCCCTCTGTGTGTCCGTTTGGGTGTGGAAAGGGGCCTCGCTTGGCCGGTAGCATGGCACTCCTCTCCACATGCACTGGTTGATCTGTTGAGGCCCCGTTGGTTCGTAGGCATGTTCTGTCAGCCCCTTACAGTGGCAGTGGCTGGGGCCCAGGTAGCAGTACCCCATGTGCTGCCGATAGCTGGATGCACCAGAGCAGGCCATCATAAGACAGGAATCACACTTATGCTTTTTATTGTTTCTGTGTTATCGCTGTTAATAATAATGGTGTTAATAGTTTACACATTGCATCACGGGCATTTCTCTGTCCATAGCTGAGCAATAAAAATACAACCGGTGTCTCTGTCTTTCAGGTGATCCTGGCCACTATTGAGAAGCACAAACAGAACAGTGAGACCTTTAACAAAGCCATTAACAGCTCCTTTTCCCGCGACGAAGACCAGCTGCCTGAGTCTCCTGTAAGGCATTCTCAGTATTGCCATCAGCACCCTGTACTCTGTGGGGGGGGGGGGGGGGGTCTGCTAACCACAGCTGGGTCATGTTCTATGTGTATAACATTATAATTTCTGGATGCTAAATGCTAGTTCACTGGTGCCGTAAACATCATCTGTAAGCTGAAGTATGGAATAACTTTACACAAATTAGTTTTTTAAATAATTATAACCTGACATGGAATGCTAAAAGCTACATAAATGCGAACAACTTCTCTGAATCTCTTGTGATGTACTTTAAATAAGCCAAACTGAGAGCCTGTGACCAAATGCAATGGTTCACTTCTCTGTCTAGAGCACTACTGCCACCTGGTGTCTAGAGAAATTATTGTTTATTTTTGTTATATGGCGTAAGTTAGACAGCTAATACATTGCGAAAGCATTGGTCTCTCTGGGATAACAAAAAAGATAAAACTTGCCCAGTTTGATACCTTTGCCTTGTAATTGTAATGCTCCTTTAGAGACATGCAGTTCAGTTGTTTATAGAAGATGTATTGATGGACTTTTAAGTATCATAGTTATTTCAAAGTAAACCTGGTTCTTCAAGCAACTCTGACCTTTTCTTCAGGGCCTTTGGAGCAACATGTCAGTAGACTCAGATGGTGGAGGTTTCCAAGAAAGGGTGAGCTTTGATTCTCTGGTGCAGCTCTAAATGTGGAGCATTCTCTGAGAGAAGAGCCAGATACAGATTTAATAATATTGCAACGCAGAAAGCAGAATGCACTGCCCATTTATCCGTGCTTTATAGAGGGCCCCATTCAAACAGGAGCCATACTCGAGATCAGCTTTAATAACATGTAGTGTTTGCTAGACATATAAGAGAAGCCTTTTAATTCACAGCCTTGTTACAAGATTATCGGAACCATATGAATGCTTATTTTATTTCTATTAATACTCTGTTACTGTTCCCCAGAGCCTACGGAGTATTAAAATAGTATACATACCCACAAGCCCATCCCTGCTTCTGTGAAGTATAGTTCTTATTAGCATTAACGCTTGGCCAGCACCAGGCAGTATAAGTTCTCCTCTGTAACTCAGATATCCATCTAGTTCACCTTCAGCGAGATGTGATCCCAGACTGCTGATGAGTTTCTGTCAGGGCAGAACCCATCACACACTTGTCTTAGTTACAGGCAGACACCTGCTTTCCACCTAGGATTTGACAATTCCTCCCGTAAATGATGCTAAATATGTCACAGTGGAACAGGTGTCCTCTTCACTTTCATTTGATGCCAAACTGGTGAAGGCACAATGTTGTGCATCTTGCCACTTTGTAACAGGGTTCACTGGCTCTTCTCCATTGCTCTGCTGTAACAAAATGCAATGACTCATTGCAGTCCAGAGCCGTTAGATGCCTGTATGGTACCAAACTTTGGACCTCCATTACAAACACCAAACAGCAACACCCCACATGTGAATGGCCGCTTTTGACCATCCTGTACCTCAGATGCTTTGCTGTAGAAATTTTGCCACTGGGCAAATGTTACCCACTGCCTGTTCCCTTCCAGAAAAGCTCCAAGAAGAAGGAGAAGGAGAAGCAGACATGTAAAGGGTGCAATGAGAGCTTTCACTCCATTACCAAACGCCGACACCACTGCAAAGCCTGTGGAGCGGTAAGAGTGTGGCTGAATGCAGTTGAAATCTGCTTAACTTTGTCTGAAATCCTGAGCACAATCTGGTGAGATGCTTGGTTTAGGGAGCCATGATTTACCTGTGAATGGTAGCACTCTGTGGGCGGGGCTTGCCTGTGAATGGCAGCACTCTGTGGGCGGGGCTTGCCTGTGAATGGCAGCACTCTGTGGGTGGGGCTTATGGATTCTACTTCCCCTTGGCAGGCTATCTGTGGGAAATGCTCTGAGACTAAGGTTTCCGAGAACAAGACCAGCCGAGTGTGCCGGGAGTGCTTCTCTGGGATGGCGGGGGGCCAGGGGCAAGAGGGCCTGGGGACTGCCGGAGATCAGAGGAAGAAGGCCCATGTGGAGGTGAGAGTCAGGACCCACATTAAAAGGGGGGTTTTATCCTCACAGCCAGTGCTGGCTTTTGAGGGCCATGGAGACACTTGGCACTCACTATGTTATTCTCAGTGCCACTTTCAGGAGAATAGAGCAGTTCAGTTTGAGTTTTTTCACCTCAAAGAAGAGGACAGCACTCAAGAAATACCCCCTCCCTTCTGTTTATCTGTGACATAATCCTATTTTCCATACTATATGTGCATGTGTGCTAAAGATTGAACTGTCTATTAAGCTGTGCATTATTGGTGCATTGAAATGCAAACTAAAGATGTTTTTTTTTAATAAACGGTGATCAATATATGGGTCAGTCAGTGAGCTGCTCTCAAAGTCTATAATAAAAAGAAAAGTAGCTCCCATCATGTTATTCATATGACTAGGTAGTGTATGGTATGTTAGTGGTATGTCCCGGTGGTGTACAGTATGTTAATGGTATGTCCCGGTGGTGTACGGTATGTTAATGGTATGTCCCGGTGGTGTACGGTATGTTAATGGTATGTCCCGGTGGTGTACGGTATGTTAGTGGTATGTCCCGGTGGCGTATCGCATGTTAGTGATATGACTAGGTGGTGTGTGGTGTGTTAATAGTATTGCTTGTTGTTGTTTACTATGTTACTGGTGAAATTTGATGTTATTGCTTGGTGATGTGTGTTATGCTTGTAGTATTGTTTGGTGGTGTATGCTATGTTACTGCTATTGCTTGGTAGAGTATACTGTGTTACTGATAATGTTTAATGGTGTGTGGTTTACTGTTATTTTTTTGCTTAGTGTTTAAGGTCTGGCCGCTTGTCAGCCTCAGAAATACAAGGAATCTCTGGAGCGTGTAGGGGAGGTTTTGGTGTGACGCTGGTTAGTGGATGGCCTGACACTGCAGTCCTCAGGTGCTGTGGGATAAATCAGCTTGACTTAGCAGACCCGGTAGCTCTGAGGAATGTGCTTTCATGAGCCTCAGTGTGAGCAGCCTCAGGCATCAAATATTGCTGTTTTACATGCTTTGCTTGCCACCTTAAGTAAGCAATCAGCAACAGCACAAGTGCGTAATGGCTGGTTTCCGCTGATCATAACATTCCTAAATTTCCTTGTAGATTTTACGGACCGGTGGTCTGAAGCAGATTTCAAGGGAGGTCCCAAGTCCTAATTTCACTACCTGGCTGTCTGCCTGGGTATCGTGCATAGATAAAAAACCTCTGCACAGCCTTTTCAGACTGTTCCGAAATTTGCTCCACAATAAAAGTTCTAGGATTAAATAGGCTTCCCAAATTATTAATAAGTGCAGAGTAAGTGTTTTAATTAGGAATGATTACACATGAAAAGAAGGTGTCTGGTGACTCTGTATTTAAAGTTTCCTTTGACTTGGTTCACTTGTGCCGTAATCCTGTTATGTTAATTTGAATGCACTACTGTAAGGCCATTAACGTCGCACCCTTAACTAATCTGCTCCGCTCAGATCTCTGCTCTCATACAGCAGTTCCTTGTGGAGTTTCCCCTTGTGTCAGAAGAAAGGCACAGAAGCACAGGGCAGTGAGGATTACAAAGACTGGCTCAAAGGCTGTTTGTTTGTGTGGCGCTGGGCAGATGTCTTACTATGGCTCCTTGACACCTTTCCAGCGGGAAAATACCGGACGTGATTAATGGCACCATCCGCAAAACTGTTATGCGATACATTAGTGCCAGTACCAAGCAGCAGCTTTCTCACATGAGAACAAAGTCAGTAAATTATAATTAAGCGTTTTGTGTAAGGAAAAAAATGGTAGTGGTTTTCTTTTAGCTGAGAGAAATTTGAAAGCTACAGAAATAATCACACAGAGAGGGACTGAAATGGGCATGAAGTGAAAATAATGTACCTGATTTTTTTTATTATTAAAGTGTGCTTTGTTATTTTAGACATTATATTTTGGCTTTCCCTGTGACCACGCAGAAGCAGAACTCCGTACCTGTAGAGAGCTGCCACTTCAGTGGCCTTCTGCACGTTCAGGAGAAGGGGAAGAGTTGGACGAAGGCCTGGGCAGCCATCACCAAGGCTGAGCCAAATGTTCTGCACCTGCAGAGTGCCGCACAGGTACAACATGAGCCACGGTCACCCGAGCTCCACCTGCCCAGGTGGAATTAGGTTAGAGGGTTAGGCTGCTCAGACCAAAGACTGGCCCCTCTCAAGCGCATGGACAGGCCCTGCATGCGGCCCCTTTGCACACTGAGCGAGTGCCTCTTTCTTACACTGCTTCCAGGTGTTACTGGTGCTACTGCTTTTGCTTTCATCTCTTAGGTCTGTTCATGCACACAGAAAAACAAACAAAATCAAGCAGCATTCCTTTGCCAAGCGATTATGATTAATGAGCTCAGAGATGAATATTCATGTCTTCCAATGAACAAAAATGCGTCTCTCAGCAAGATGTGGGTCCGCCACAAGAGCCCATGAATGTAACACCTGTTCTGTTGAGCAGCAATTACTCATTTGGAGGAGCTCAGGCTGCATCACAGCATATGAAGCAGATCGCTGTTACACCTGTGTGTGACTGTCTCAGCCCTGCACAAGACAAGAAGGCATTGAAATTATAACAACATATACACCACTTCATTGTCACCTGATACAACCCAGGAAGTGGCTGTTACTGGCTCTGCTATGTTTTTATTGGCCTGTATTGGTTTTTGAACAACATTAATCTGGGAAATAATGCTTGTTGATATTGTTGGTCACCGTATATGTCTGTTTTGCAAGATTCTTATATGTGTGTGTGTGTGTGTGTGTGTGTGGGGGGGGGGGGGGGGGATTAATGTTGTGAGTTTCTGATGGGGTCCTTCATTAGATTGTCGCTGTACCCTCCTCCCTCAGGAAAGCCGCTTTCCCCAAGCGATCCCCTTAACCGGATGTGAAGTGAGCACACCCACGGAGAGGCAAGAAATGAAGTATGTTTTTCGGCTGAACCTGGCCCAACAGGTGCTGCTATTCAGTGTCCAAGACCAGGAACTCCATACAAAATGGATGGAGGTTCTCTCCAGGGCATCCAGGGGCGAAGCACCGACAGAGACTCCTGTCAGTCAGGCTGAATTCAGAAAGAGTCAGTAGTGTTCCATCGCCCTTCTCCATGTACAGTGTACGTCTTACTTGAATTCACTCTACCGTGGCACTTTCCTGTTATATATTGTATCCTCAGAGGGGCTCCTCCCCTAAAACCCCCTGTTTGCTATCACGTTTATGTCTTTGCTGGTCTTTTTTAAATGTTCTTCTCCATTATTAGGGGAGATGAGAAAATATTTTGAATCCTTTTTTGTATGACATGACATATTCTCTAAGGCATTCACTGAACCATGGTTTTATTTATGTTGTTTTTGTCCTCCCCGCCACCACACCAAGAATGACATGCCCATTGTGAAGCATTATTCCTGCCCCATATCGCTCCCGTCTGATTCAGTATTGACAGTAAGATGTGACCCCGGCTGACTCTGACTGGCTCGGTGCCTGATCCTGTGAAGAATGTACAGTGTGTATAATGTGTCTTTAGGGTCCAAAACTGTCCATTTTAAGTTATAAGAAGTCAAAGCTTGTGGCTGGCCACTGGATTGCAACCCAACCGAATATGTCTCTGTGCATGTGATGTCACCTGTGAATCAGAGACTTGTCCCTGAGGATAGTCTTGCTATATAAAACGTACCAAAAAACAAGTACTGTATGTTTGGCGCCCTGGAAATGAGACATGAGAAGGATTTCTGCCTGCATGTACATTTACATGTGTTGTGTTTTTAAACAGACTGGGTCGTCTTTAAATACATGTACATCCAGACTTATCACATATTTAACCAGGACCATGACATTGAAATACATAAGCAGATCATTAAATAAATAACATGTACAATTCATAATTTGCAACATTGTCTTAATTGTATTCACTAGATGGGGAATACATATGATCTCGGGACTTGGCTGCTGCCTCTTCTGACATTGCCGCAGACACGTTTCTCATTAACACGATAACTCAAAAAGTGTTTAATGGATCTTAAGCCTTTTCAGACACATTGTATGGATGGATATCTGGAAGTGACCATATGTTGAGACTTATTGCACCAGAATTGAAATAGCATCACATAGTGGTAGCAAAGGCAAAGATCAAGATCGATGTACATCTGATTTCATTTTGAGACATATTGCTGCAAAATTGAAGCAGCAGTGCTGTGTGGCAGTAAAGGGTGGAAAGCAACTGCAGAAGACACTTGGTCCTGTGTACACACAACTCTGAAATATTTGATGGATCTGTCGTGGACTTCCTAGGGACATTGTATAGGATGTGATGTACTGGAATCTTTTTCATTTTGAGACAAATCATGCCAAAACTAAAGTAGTACGAGTACCTCTTAGAGACTGCAAAGGGAAGAGGAAGAACTGCTGATTACACTTGATCTTATGAACACAAGAAGACAAAAACATTTCACAGATCTTTTTTACAATTTCACGGAAACATTATGTGGATGAACATCTATGTGTGTTTTCATTTTGACACAAATTGCATGAAAATTGAAGCAGTGGCACGTAAAAGGGGAGCCAAAGATGCAAATCTAGTGAACCTGATTACACTGAGACAGTCAACTAAGTTGGGCTTTTAATAAAGATTTTTTGAGAGGTGGGGAGGGTATGTGGGGGGCTAGAGATCGTAGAAGTTGTGGGTTGTGAGAGGAGTAGGGTTTAGATTGGGGGTGACATTTTATGGTTCATTATGTTTGGTTAAAGACAATGCAGGATTGGGACTTCTTCCTGAAAGTGATAAATGGCTTGCAGTCTTCACATAAAAGAAGTGTTTTCATCCTACACCAGGAATATGAAATAAAGGTAAATATTACAACACAAGCTCCTCAAGATAGAGACAGCACTATTACCCACTGTGCCACAGTGAAGCTGACCTGCGATTACATTTCAGAGTGATTCAGTTTAAGTCAATTTTAATTGTTCTTCCGCCTTTCACAATTGTTCAATGAAACAATTATTGTACATGAGGTCACAGTGTGACATTTAGGAAACTCACAATGCAGAATAACATGCACAGTACAAAGCAGTGAATGACAGTGTTATTAGACAGCACAGCATAATACAGAAAGGAGTGTAATAGTGCGGTATGATATGTGCGGCAGTATATTAGCAAAACAATGCAGTGCAATTCAGTGGCTCTACTATCTGCAGGTATGTGGGGAGTTCTAAGTACTAAAAGAGGTACATGATGTGAAACATGAGTTATGGAGAGATCTAACGTGCAGCCACATTTAATCTGTTTGTCGATCTGAACGACCTGTTAACGACCTAAACGAGTTATCTGTTCTGACCATCTGAGATGCAGAGTTGCCGACTTTGGTCAGCTGACTGGAGTGAGATTTTCAATCCAAGACAAGACTTCACACGCATGCACACGCGTTTACATGTTTGTAACAGTTTTATCACCTTAAATAAATAGTCTGTAGGGTTTGAAAACTATCCCAAAGCTTTTGATGTAGCCAATTTTAGGTTTACAACTGTTGGATTTCTTGCGTGAGAGTCTGAAACCTGTCAAGTCAGACGCGTGAGAGTTGGCAACCCTGCAGCTATTGCATACATGTATTTATAAGCAGATCAGTGTTACCTCATTCTTCAACAAGCTAGCGGTGTTTCTTTGGTAAAATGTATATAGGAAATGTTAAAAATCATTAATGATTAATACATCCATCATGTAGCATGGAGAAGCTTGCTAGATATATTGACGTTCACACGAATGTGTTACGGTTTTAGGCCTTCCCAGCGGTCCGATATTGGCGGTAAGCGATGAACAACAACAGACGAAGCATTGCAGTATTGCACAAATTTCAGCGACTTGGTTCTTATATGTAGAGAATATTTTATTTTGTACTTGAACTAAGAAACTGCAGTATTTCAGCGCTGCAGGCAGTCTCCCCTTCACTGCTCGAGCAGGGTATACACGCACATCAACGAGTGCTGAGGCAGTAAACACAGATGAACATTTCTCAGGGCAATTACAGCGCCTTCGAGAGATACCGGACAGCTGCATAACCTTGAGATACTTTTTTCTAGACTTGATATAACATTCCATCTTAAGCTCTTGCGGCTGTTTTAGCTTTGCGGCTAAATAGTTATTATATCTTATGTCAAGGTCCGAACGGTTAGTAAAACAAAGGTGGGTTTCATTTTCATGTGTCAGTCTTTGCAGCTGAATACATTTCAGTACTCCTTAGTGTGTGTGTGTAAGCCAAAAAAATAACTACTAAAACGATTTATGGCTCAGATATCGTTAGCTTACAGCAGTCAGTTTATATCAGACTCTCCATTTACCCATGTTAACGTTCTGTTTTGTTTATCTTTCACACAAATACAAACAGAGGAAAACGAAGCCGATGACAGATGGTTTCTACTGTGTAACCTTCGTTAGAAAATCCCAGCTCATGGAAGGAAGTCGGAACGTGCAGTCTGTTCAGGTTTTCACAGCCTGCAGGAAAGCATTACACTGATACTGTTTGTTTTTTAATTAAGCCAGAGTTTTTTATGTCACATACACATTCACACAATGTGTAGTGAAATTCTTGAAAATTAAGGTCCCACCGAGATTTGAACTCGGATCGCTGGATTCAGAGTCCAGAGTGCTAACCATTACACCATGGAACCTATGCATACGTCATTTTCTGTATCAGAGCTGGTGACAGATTGTCGCCTTAACTTGTCATTTTTTGTTAAAATCTTTTTTTGTGCTTTGTCTGTTGCGGACGGGAGACGTGTTGTTCGGAATGAAACTCTCCCCAGTGATTACCCTTAAGTCTACGCTGTTCGCCATGCTGGAAGAGATGAGCATCTACGAGTTTCCGCGTGTTTTGTCTTATGCGTCCCCAATGCACACTGGGAAATTGCTGGGGGTCCTCTTGTAATCAGTGGTATTGCTGTCACAATTATCAGCTTTAGAATTGCCATCAAAGGCATGCAGCCGCTTTTGTGGGGTAGCCTCCAAGGGGACAAGAAGAAGGAAATTGTGAGCCAGTCATTTCTGTCACTGGCTTTGTTTCAGGAATAATAAAAATGTGATCAGCCATTAACACTTACACTGTTCTAGGTCATACACAATAGTGTGGCCATTATATTAATTTGTACCAGCAGTAATTTGTGTTAAAGGTGAATCAAGTCACTGTTCAGTGGAGGTGCAGTGAGGCACCTCAGAAAGTGATTCACTGGATCTTAGCTGCTCACTTGCCATTACAGTGAACCGTTATTTTTATTAATTGTTTAATTTATGTTGTTTATGTTGTTATTGTGAGATGCCACCAAGTCAGAGTTAGCATTGTGTTATCCATTCTGTTATCCATTGTGTTGTCTATTCTGTTATCCATTGTGTTATCCATTGTGTTGTCCATTAGGTCTGTCTTCCCCTTGGCATTTCTGCTCCTTATAATCCTCTTTTGCTTTAAAAATTTTCCAAGCTTTTCCAGTGCCCTGGGTTTTTTCATATCCAAAATACTGATCCAGAATTCTGATCTTGCTTCTGCCAGCTGTCAAATCCATAGGTTTTTTGACAAATTGGCACATCTAAAGTTCAAATCTGGTAACAGTTTCCCTAAGGTAGGGGGAAAATGAATTTACCATTAAGTGAGGAACTTTCAGGCAGTAATGGAAAGCTGGTTTTACTTTCCATAGTATTCAAGACAAAACTTCCCAGCTCCTTCCTAAACTGCATGGCAGCATGATACCCTTCAGCAAACTGAAAGCACAGAGAAAGAGATTTTTGATGACTTTCCTTTAACAGTGTTCTGTTCTCCCCATGCTTGGTCTGGATAGGCTCTTGTCTGGCCTCTTCACTCTACCCACATAATGTAATTTGGCTGAACATGGGGGAATGTGATCGACATTTTCCACCTTTAATTGAGTGGGTCAAAATATAAATATTAAATAGTTATTCAAGAAAATTAATCAAATTAATTGTCCCTTTGATTATGCTACTCTAAAGTGTCATGGATATGAAGAAAGGTAAGTTCACTATCTCTCAGCAGAGGAAATACTATTTGTGTGATTATACTATTTGAGTGTTTTTGTATGTACTATTTGTTTACACAATACTCTTACTTGGGACCGCTTTTAGAGAATGTCTGTATATAACAGTGTAACTGTTATATATTGTTATATACTGTTACACTGTTACACTGTCTTGGTCCTTTGTGGCTAAATGTGTGTAGCTTTATAAACGCATGAATTTCTGCAGTAGGAAAGGGCTTCCTGTATCTTGCCTCAATGGTGAAACCCCCTAACCCACACTTCTGAGAAGTGACTGCATGACAGAAAGCGCTGTACAGGCCGGGTTGTGGCAGGCAGCTGTGTACAGCCTCCACCACCCACAAGCAGCACCTTCCTTCCCCTTTTGCTTATTGTTGCCTCCGACTGGCGTAAGAAACTGCGTCAGTTTTCGCAGATGTGTTACTCTATGCTTGCCTGTGCTGTCTGGTGACAGCTCAGAAACATGTCGCTTTTAATTAAGATGTCTGGGCATTCCTCTATGATGTCATAAGTAGTTAAGCTCGCTGATTTCTGCAGTCCCATCAACATCCCGGCAAATGATTTTTGCGCTCGTAGCGTCTGCCTGCTTTTGTGAGGTTAAAAATAGTTTTCTTTTTCTGTCATCTGGCAGAAGTGATTCCCCTGCACTGCATGCCCCGTCAGCCACAGCTGGGGTGGAGATGATCGAAAAAGCTTTCACAACGGAATGGCACAATGCTGCATGAAACTTTGAGGGGGAGGGGGCGGTTGCACCTCTCCGCCCCAGGAAGAGGCAGCTCCACTATCGCAGAGCCCGAAGCACAGCGGTGTTGTGAAATTGTTCGGAGAGTGTGCTCACTCAGATTTTACTCACTCAGGAAATGAATTATGCTAACGTTACTGTTATGTTTCCTTTTGTGTGTGGTATGGTAGCTTGTGTGGTTGCTTCCCAAGTATGTGGAGCTTCATGGTACTACAAGCCTGAAATGGCTTTCTGGGAGCAGAACGCAGTATGTTCCTTAAGGTCAAACGTGTACCCTCAAGTACAGAACCCATGTTCTCTATGTCCTCTTTCATAGATCGTTACGTGGCACGTCCTTTTTCCGAACATGCAACAAAGTACATTTTTGGGCACCCGAAATTTCATCGTTGGGACAAGGTATGGGTTTGCATTTCGGGTATGGATGGTAGGGACATGTACCTTCCAATATTGTGTGAGAACCGTGTTTGATTAGGGAGGTGGGGGGTTCGGGGCTGATTTGGTCCCCACTAATCTTTAAACCAGAACTGTACCCTTACTTTGGGAATAACTCAGTCGTGGGATTAAGATGAGTCACATGCGTAAGTAGCAGGTTGCTTGAAGTCTGGCAAAAAGTCTCTGGTAATGGGCCGCCTCCAAGCTGCGATCCTGAAAAGATGATCAGGGAGAAGGCTGGTCGTTCAGGAGAAAGAAGGACAGTGATGGATCAGCTGCTGCAGGAAGACCCAAATTCACACTTTCTGAAAAGGCGTAATCACGCTTCGAGAACATGAATGAGCAGGCATAAAAATCAGCCCCGCACCTTCCCCCCCCCCCAAAAATGCTCATTTCACAAGACTGCTGTAAGACAGCTGTGGTGTTATAGAAGGAAATGCACCATGTCGACATGTTTTGACGTCTGTCATGCGTGCATTGATGTCGTATAAGTATGCCTGACATCTTAACTCTAACCAGTTTTTTTTTTGTAATAGTATTTATGTTTGCTTTTTGGTTGGGGGGGGGGTGTGCTAGATAGCTTTGTGAATTTCTGAATATTAAAATGTGTGCCAAATGAGAAGTACATGCAGCTAGGTAGATACGCAGGAAGAGAAGCTGGAGACCTCCGAGTTGTGGGCGGCCAAGCATCTCTCTGTGCTGCTTACAGCCTGATGCACCAAAGAGGGAGGACATCACACCAACCACATCAAATCAGCCGTATCTCGCAGAGCAGCTGGGCTGGGTGGCGACTCTCTGTACTGGCCGGTCTTTTCCGACCCTGAATCATCCGCACCTCATTACAGATCCCTGAGCAGATGGGATTTAAGTCTTTACACTGTTACAAAGTCGAGAGAACCACCCGCGCCGCTTCATTTGTCTCACTCACGCCGCTATGGCGCTCGTGCCTGTGATAATGCTGATTCCGGACTTTCCTCATGCTATTGTCAAAGACTGTCAGCATAGATTCGTACACCCAATTCCTCGTATGGTTTCCGTCCCGGAGCCGGTTGTGTAGCTGCTCCTGGTTCTTCCCCAAGTTTCATAACATCAGCCTCAGATCAAGTCAGTGTAATGCAGCTCTATAAGCAGATCAAATCAGACTCTCAAGGTGCTCACTTATGTTTTACGGAGATACAGAGTGTGACCTGCAGTGTGACTCCCTCTACCCTGAAAACTGCACACGCTGGTCTTCTCTGTATCTCACCATTACGCTTTCTTGCTCCATACAGCAAATATAGCAACCCATCCATTCATCTTCCAATAACCTATTCAGTACTGGGTCAGTGCAGGGCCTGGACTTTGTCCCAGGGTAGCTTAGAGCACAAGGCAGGAGATGGGATACAATGTAGGAACCTCAACTCAACTAACAGCATGTCTTCGGACTATGGGTGGAAGCCCCCACAAACACGGGGAGATGCAGATCCACACAGACATGGGTGGGGGTAGGGTTAGGGTTAGGGGTAGGGTACCCTGCCAGCAAATAGGACAATTATGATCCATAGTCTGTTCGCTGGTTGCTTCAGCATACTTATAATAAATTAAACATTGCTGGTATTGGAATTTAATTAAAAATATAGCAGACAAAATAAATAGCAGAAGGTTTATATGACTGACTATGACACGTTTATTATTCGTTCTATCCTATTTAGGATGTGTGCTATTTAACTTCAAGAATATTGGTAGTGTAATTTGTTTAGTTTGTGCTTGGTTATACACGGTAGTTCTGTAGAATGACTAAGTACATTAGCCTATGAATCTATGTTCATAGTAAATGTATGTATTATTTGATTAATCTGTTTTCATACCTTATAGTTTGTATAAAGCTACAAAATTGTCACTTCTGTCAGTCACACGCACACAATTTTGAATAAATGACTCATTCCTATATTCAAATATAGATTTTTTCATTGAAAAAGGGAATAGAAAGGACTATTGAATGCTGTTCCTTTAAAGGACTGTTATTCTTCTCATTCTAAAGCAGTTTTACAATGGCAGTTGGATCACCATGACAACCAAATATCAATCAGGGAGGGGCGGAGGGTGTCAGTGCCATAGATTATCAAAGCTGTAAATTATCTAGCAAATTTCAGGCACCGTATTTACAGTGACACTGAGTGAGTCCATGTACTGCTGAATTTGACTGCTTCACTCATTGACTTCGGTTGATTACCTCTCTGTACTGTCTCAAACTCCATTTTTGTTCTTGACATAATATTAATATACTCCTTAAGTAGGTCAATGTTCTCTGTTTTGCCTTTGTATTATTGTTAATGACAAATTCAAGCATTATAAACAATTTCTACTAAGCAAAATATTTATAGAAGGTTGTCCAAATTCCATCCATCCACCTGCTTGCCCAATGTGACTCAGTCTATCTCTGGAATCACATAGAAGATGGATGGATTTCTGTAGTTTGATGTAGCTTTTAATACTCCTGTATCATATAGTTCTGTCCTGTCGTTGCTACGCTGAACTTCCCTTGTCCCTCGGGAAACTCATCTTTAATAATCCAGCATTTTATGGCTAATTCACAGTATCACAGAAGTTCACAATGATTTGGAGGGATTTATATCCCCAGCAGTTAAAAGTCTTAAATCCTTGGTTACTTTGAGCAGGTAATGATTGTTGTTAGATAACGGTAAGATCTTTGCAGCACCTGCCAGCAGCTCATGGAGTGGCAGTGAGGAGGATCCTGCCAAGACCTGTGCCGTCGTTTACTCTTCATCAGCACTCATATCATCTAACGTAACATTTAACTTCGATGTTTGCAATTTACGGTTCTCTGTGAATGTACTCAGCCCTTTTAATTCACATTTACATTTTGCTGTTGAATTTAGGTAGCGAGTTAGCAAATCAGTAAATGCGAAAATATCTAAGTGCTCGGTGAACCTCAGAACAACATAACTGATCAAAGATATTAACAGAACATCAGTTATGCTTTAATAATGTTTTTATTTCATATGAATCAAGTATTTGTTGACCAATGTTGCAGATATAATTGCTAGACTGCCTCCAACCGGCCTGATAAACATGAGTGTCTCTGATGCAGAGCGGCGGCTCTGTGGGGGGGACCGTCTGCAGGCTGTTCTAAGAACTCAGCCTCGGCTTCAGTCTGATTCAAAGGTAAATGGCCTTAAGTTTGGACTTTCACTTCTTCCTCTGTTTCTATAGCAGCCGGCTCCAATTTCCACTTGTCTGTGGGTCTCTGTCTCAGCACTGAATATTTTGATTCTTTAACAAGTTATTCTTTTTCATTCATTTAACCACAAATGAGCCTTTTATGATTTATCACACGGCTTTATGATAGATAAAGTATTTCCATTATATGTCTGTTTAACAGACACAGCAATGCGGTCATAGCTCTCTGTGACTGGATCCATATTCCTGTTTAACAGATTGTCTCAGGTCTCTCTGACAGATACCATATTGTTATATGTGTGTATAACAAGTTTTCTCTTTGATGATTCTGACAGATAAGTACACAAGAGTGATGCAGGTTCTGTGTGATGGATCACTACGACTGATACAGGTTCTGTGTGATGGATCACTACGACTGATGCAGGTCTGTGTGATGGATCACTATGACTGATACAGGTTCTGTGTGATGGATCACTACGACTGATACAGGTTCTGTGTGATGGATCACTACGACTGATACAGGTTCTGTGTGATGGATCACTACGACTGATACAGGTTCTGTGTGATGGATCACTACGACTGATGCAGGTTCTGTGTGATGGATCACTACGACTGATGCAGGTTCTGTGTGATGGATCATTATGACTGATGAGAGGCTCTCAGGGTTTATAGAGTTCAAAGGCACCATTGGCCTGGCTCCAGCGCCTAATGCCATCTTCCTGGGCAGAGACGAAGTGTGAAACGGCTGAAAGAAGAAGGATTTGGGTAAGCCGCAGTGTCACTCACATCACCACAGGCAGGGCTGACACGAAACATGGCGGAGGACACAACATGGCCAATATCTAAGTGTTTCAGAATAAGTCACATGGGAGCCACTGAATAAGAACGTACTGGAGACTGTGTTCTGTGCCCTGTGGTTTACAGAACTGAAAGTTTCACAGACGCGAGACGGTTGTTGTGAAACGCTTTCAGTTCAATTACACTTCGGCCTCAATCTACGGCTTCCCCCCTGTCATTGCAAGATGCACATGAGATATCTGTGCACATTCACCAAAAACATGATCGATGAGACTGTTGACATAAATTACCGGCATCAATTTCATATTTTAAGTTACTCAAAATTGTGATTGCTATTAAACACTAAGCAATGGCAGGATCCTCCCCACTGTCACTCCATGAACAGGTTTCAGGCGTTACAGAGATCGTCTAATATCTATCATTAGCTGGTTAAAATAACCAAGGATTTAAACCCTTAACCTCCAAATCACTGACAGCATGTAAAGCCTTTTTATAATCCTATGCATTAAACATAAAATACTATATTATTAAATATTAGGAAAGTCTCCTGGAAGACTGGAGTTATAAAGACAGATCAGTGGTCTGCAGACAACAGCGGTACCTAAACAGAGATATATAACACATACATATCTGTCTTTGTAATAAACTTTTCATCCATCTTCCATCCACTTATCCTGCTAAGGGTCATGGGGGTGGGGGGGGGGTGGTCCATCATACAACGCATACATGCACACACTCACTCACTCACATGGTTGGGCACTATGGGCATTTTCGAGACAGCAATGCATCTAATTGCACGCGTTTGTTCTATGGGAGGTAACCTGCATGACACTGATGGTAATTAATTTGTAACTAGCCAACTTGTGCATTCATTCATAGCAGTGTACAGATCTGCTGATGCTAATATGCTGTTCATATTAACCAGCACTATAGCAATGAGTAATTCATTCAGAAAAGCCCTTTAACCATTGGTTTTCCCTTCATTCTCCATATGTGCTCTGCTCTGGAAATGCCCTGATGATTGGAGGTCAGTGTTAGTGATGTTTAAAGCTCCTCACTCGGGAAGCCAGTCAGGAGTGAAGCATCAGCATCATGGGTGAGAACGGATAAGTCAAAGCGACTCTTTGCACATCAGCTCCTGTAAACCAAACACTGATAATTCAGTTTCTTTTCCAAGATGAAAGGCACACTAGTTAGACACCAACTAATCCGCCTGTGTGTCTTTGGACGGCAAGAAGAAGCCCGTCTAACACTGGGAGGACCAGTGAGTCACATACGCTGGGTTCAAACCCCCAACTCTGAAGGTGTGAAGCAATAGTGCTGACCACAGAGCCACCATACCGGTCTGTTTTAGATGTTTTTAGTGACACATCCATCCGTCCATCTTAGCTGCTTGTCCTCAGCAGGGTTGCTGGGGTGATAGAGTCTAGCCCAGGCAGCACAGGGCACAAGACTGGGGTACATCTTTAATGGGATGATTCTGTCACACGTAGTGTAAAAAAAAAACTTATGTTTGCATAATTTGTTTTTGCTTATTATTGCTGACAGCTCCATTCAGACAAGTTTGTTAGGTTAACTACCTTTGATGAGTGTCTGTGCTGTGCAGATGTCCCTGAGACGTTGACCCCTGTGAGATCAGAAGATCATCTGCACCCTGCATGACGTGACACGACAGGATAATGAGTCATATTCGCCAGACTTTCACTTTGTTTATTACTAGATATCCTTCTTTAATGCTAGCATGTGCATTGGTTGCTTATCATGTTTACTAATGCCTTACCATCTGTTTCCATTAGCATTGCCTTTAAGTACCACAGAACTGCTTTCCTCAGTCCACATGTGACTGTATGGACAGAATGTAATTTCATAACATATATCTGAATGCTGAATGAATATTTGGTTCTTGTGTGAAAAGATTCTTTCATTTTCTACCCAGACTAAGAAACTGCTTTATTTCAACGCTGCATGCAATCTCCCCTCTACTGCTTCAGCAGGGTATATGCACATACTGCTTCAGCAGGGTATAGACGCACATCAAGTGTTGAGGCAGTGATCTACAGTACTGGACAAAATTGTGGAAACACTTCCAATTTTAAGAGACTGTAGAACTGTATTCAGCTGCTGCTCTGTTACTATTTAATTCTCCAGTGTACAAATTTCAGGTCCAGAAAGTATAAATCCAGACTATGATTTTGTTTCAGCCAACCAGCTGTGTATTCTGTGACAGTGGCTCTTCATACTCAATTGATTGGTTGAAACAAAATCCTGGTCTGGATTTTTACTTTCTGAACCTGACATTTCCACCTCTGCCAATGTATGACATTTGTAACATTTTTTAGTTGTTTATAAATATTACTGCCAAAATATGTGTAGTAATTTTTAAAGCGTAATACCAAAAATGCTAAGTACCACAATTTTGGCCACTAGTGTATATCTAGTTGTTGCACCTGGGCCTAATAAACAAAGTGGTAACTCACTGTCTCAAGGCTGGGGAGGAAACCAGCTCAGACTGAGAAGGAAAGTGGCACTGCTAATCTCACTGGCCAAGGCTGAGAAGGATAGGGAGTATGAGGGGAGACGGCACCAGTAATAAGAGCAATTTATAGCAGGCAGAGCCTTTGCATTCCAGCTGTGTTAATTAACGTTCCTCGGTCTTCTGATTTCTTCCATACGGTTCACCAGTGCCAAAGTCCAGTCGGGTCCAGCCTCCCCTGGAGGAAGCACAGTCTGTACTGTCCTCATTACCAAAAGGGATTCGCCCCACTGAACAACCTTTCAGCTCACACACCTAAGGCTATGCACACACACATACACACAGTCCATGTATTAATATCTTTATGAGGACATTCCATTCATTTCTATGGGGAAAACTCTAATCCCAACAATGACGACCTTAACCCTTACACAGCCCTAACCTTAACCATAAGTAACCAAACAAAATACGAGACTTTGGTCATTTTTAGTTTTTTGATTGCATTCGCAGATCTTTTATTAAACTGGGGTTATCCTTCTGGGGAACGGAAAAATGTCCCCACAAGCTAAAAAGTAATCAAATTGTGGGGAAAACTGTTCCCCCAAAGTAATAATCACACACACACACACACACACACACACACACGTAACAGGTATTTGTACTCTCACCTATGGAAATGCACATACAATTACATCATATCAGAGAGAGCTACCAGAAATTCATGACCACGTCTTTTACTGTTTTAATATATTCACAGAGACCACAGGCTCCAGGCTGCAATTTTCCCAGTTTTACTAAACAGAAATGCTCTTATTTTCACTTGAGCACTGCACTGCACATTTGTACTGTGGCACTGCACCTTTCCTGCAGTTATTTTTCTATCACAGGAAATGTCCCATTTGCTTAAAAAAAACTTCATTACTTGTTAAGTGGAATGTTTCTCCAGAACTAATAGCTGTATTTAGCCGTTCTTGTGTATTTAAATACGTACAGCAGTAAAAACCGAATACCTTAATAAAGAACACCGATGAATTCACAGGTTTTTTAATGTAATATTTGCAGAGTGTAAAAAGCAAAATGAAGGCATCGCGTTCAGTTAATGCATTACTATTAAAAAACCTGTAGCTAATCGGAGTGACAAATGCCGTGTGTTTGCTACATTGCTTTTTTCAGTGAATTTACTTAGTCTGACTTGTATGCTCAGATTCCCTTGGATACTGTGTCCGGGGAAATGTGATCGAGACTCTTTCTCTGGTGTACAGGAGATGGATTTAAAGCATGAAGAAGTGTCCTTTCGATAATAACCCCGGTTCCATGGTGATTTAACACACGATCATTCAGCTTCAGTCCCCTCTGCCCCGGGCATCAAGGCGATGCCGCTCATGTAGCTTTGGGAAGAGTGCAGTCTTTACCCAAACAGTGTATAACTAGCTCAGTACAGTGATCCTCGTTTGAGCAGCCATTGTGAGCCGGTGAGGCACCGCGATCGAACAGCGTCAGTCCGCCTACGGTCCCTTAGAGGTGAGCCTCAGGAAATCACCATGACTCTTCTGTGAATAAACTTATTAAATGGCTTTTGCTGCTCTATTGCCTCTTCATACTGCTTAGAATTTCATAGGGGCCTAACAGGTTTATAATTTATCACATTAACTTTTTAATCAAACAAGTGATTAGCACACAGCACAACACAATCGAGTAGCATTAAGAAATTGTCCAGTGTATACCTCTGTTTGTTATTCTAGCTTGTGGTCTACAAGTCAGCTTATGACCAGGGCTTTGTGATGGTCAGCGTTGCTGGGGCAAAGCCTGATGGGAAAGACCCAAGACCTGATTTTCATGCAGGACCCCAGTGGTGTCACCAGAAGCCCATGGTGACCTCATTTGGCATTTGGGTGTGTTGTACACCAGTGTGTGTGAATTGTGTCAGAAATATGGGGGGCGTCCCCTGGTGAGCAGATGTCAAAGCAGGTAGTGGGTAGTGGGGAGCAAAGGTATAAGTTATTGATCTGAAAGGGGGCGAGCAAGATGAGGAAAGTTGTGGAGTGGGGTAGGTGGTTTGAGGGGGCCCAATGAACAATCTTCAATGAACAGGCCTGCCCCACCCCCCCCCCCCCCCCCCCCCCCGGCTGAGTCTCTGCTGATGGACATTGTGGTTATTTCCCTTTTTTATCTCTCCGCCATCTTGCTATAACTTTGGAGGTATGCTTATCCTTGCTGTCCTGCTGTAAGACCAAGTTGTGACTAAGTTTCAACTTTCTGGCTGATATCTTAAGGTGTTGCTTTAGACTTCCTAGATAATCCGATAGAGTAAATAAATCTGTTAGCTATTATGTCATGGTGTCATTACCTCACAGGTGCTTGCCTGGTGGGGCAGTGACTAGCACTGTGGCTTCGCACCTCTGGGACCAGCATTCAAGTCTCCACCATGACTCCATGTCTTTGCATGTTCTCTCCATGTCCTTGTGGTGATTTCTCCAGGTACTTTGCCCTACCCCAGACCCCCCCTAACCCTGAATAGGACAAGCAGGTACAGAAAATGAGTGCAGGGATGGATTAACTCATGGAAATAAGGTAGATACCCTGATGGACTTCTCACAGGTAACATGACATGTGTGGAGTTGGGGAACATTTAACTTGAAAGTCAAGCCTCAGCTGTACATTCATGTCTTAGACAAGACTGTAGATTGTATTAATTTCAAAAAATTAAAAAACAGATTTAGCTCAGTTTTAATGTTTTTTTTTTTTTCTTTTTTTCAGCAAGCGCATATGTCCGATTCACTGGGAGATAACACAACAGCAACCATACCACTCAAAACTAATCCTGAAGGCAATCACAAAGCTTCTAGAAAAGGCCTGTCTACACAGAGGGTTGTTTTCTACTGAAAGTTATGCAGCTACTGTTGAATTGAAAAGTCTTTAAATCTCAGCTTGTCTGTGTTGCATTCTGAAACCTTCCTTGTCGTGGAGCATGTGTCGTCCTCATCCTCCGTTATATCTCAAATAACAGTGTCTCCCATCTTTCTGCTGCGTAGTGGGGAGATTAACACAGGGGCGGTTTTCTGTCATCACATAATCTGTTCTGCTCACCACCACATTGCGTTTCCACCAAGGATTTGCGGATACTGATGTTTCAAGGAGGAGTTCAGCACCTGAAAGCTTGCAGACTTCACTTGATCCTGAGGTAAAATCCTGGGTTTCCTTTTTATAACCAGAGTGGGTCTCTCACTTATTTTCATTTTACATTTCTGTGGATCTATATGTTTTATAGGTCTTACATTTACCCTAAAACCATCCAATATGATAGAATGTGCCTAAATGTTTTTGGTATATGGAGCAACGGTTGTTGATGGTGCCGATGTATAGGTACATTTATTATTTTCCTTTGGCCATCCTGCCCTGCATTATGGTCTGGCACCAATCAGACACACAACATACTAGATGAGCGATGTGGAAGAGGGATGTATGTATGCATGTGTGCGTTTGACCATACCGCCATGTCACTACAATGAAATGGTTTCTCTTTGTTATTGTAAATGAGTCCTGTCTGACCTACGTAACAAAAGCATGTTGTACGTTTGGCAGGTTGCCTGTTTAATTTATAAAGCCATCCATTGTGCTGTGCATCCGAATAATATTCATATTTTAAAGGCCCAGTTATTCCATTTGCCACCAAGCTAATTGAAGTGTGCTATTAAAAAGGGACTTGGGAGGGGAGGGAAAATGTGCTGTTTCTCAGCTGAACAACAGAATGCTCTCCTCAAAGTAGTAGAAGGCCTTTTCATCTGCATCACTTGTCAAATGTGTTTTGGATGCTGATATCTACACTGTCAGATTAAAAGCCTGCAGCCCTGGTACAGTTTTGTTCCCCAAGGTATAAACAACATTAATGTAGCCCAATGGTAGAAAAATGTTCCTCAGAGTCCATTTCTGTACCTTAAAAGATACATTTACATACAGCTAAGGTACAATTTGCAATCCCTTGAGGGTTTAGCCCCAGTGACAAGTAATTGTACCTTTAAAGGTAAAAAGTGGTACTTTTTCTGTAGTTGAAAATCACATTTATTGAACTAAAATTGCATTTGTGCCAGTCAGATGGTCCCAGAACATCCCTAGTGTAAAACAGACAGTTTTAGGAAGGTTTGGAATGTGTTTAAATGCAAATGTAATCTTCGTCCAAACTGCACTTTCCACAGCTCTATAGTTCACATTATAATTCTCTTACTTAGCTGAGTAAACACTTTGCACACCACTGCCTTAGGTTAGAGTGAATGATCAGATAGATATTAACTGACAGATATGAACAATGCGCAGCAACAGACAAGCAAATTTCACCCTTTAATCTCCATCATGCAATACGATAGTGACCTATAGATAGTGAGTTATAAGACAAGACCTTCACATGGAAATCTCTTTATGCTCTGTTGTATTTTAATGGGACTCCAGTGCTTCTGTTGTGCAGACAAATACAATATTTCTTCTGGAGATGCTGCTAGTTTGCCAGCTCTATTAATCATCTTGCTCTGTTAATTAATAATTAATGTGTCTAATTGCTGTGAATAATCAATACAGAAAAGTTATGCTCCCAACATTGACAATTCATATGCTTGTACATGCAGATATGCAATATATACACATAAATGGCATTTTGGAAATCCATCTGTAATGTTCTCCAGAACCCTGTATTGGCAGTTGGAAGGTGGTTGGATGGATAGATAATGTTACATTACAGTTTTCCACTATGCAATATCAGCTTTGTGTTGGTGTTAAACGCTATATCAATATTAATCATTCTCCATATTGCATAATAAAATGTAAGACGTTCTATTTTATTATCATATCAGCTGAGATAATCACAATCTGAATGTACGCCTACGCTCACTGTAAATATAACAAGAAGCTGCAAGTGGGTACTGGCCCCTGCACATCTATACAACCCATTCAGTAGAACCACAATGCACCACAATGACAGCGATGTGAGAAACGGATCAGCACCATTCAAAGCAACTCAAATTCAGTGCATTCAGTACATTTCAGGTTAAAGGTTAAAAAAATGTGATCTGCGATAGAAGTCATATGACTTGTTGATTTTAAATGGTCTACTGCACTGTCAGAAAAAAAGAGTGCCGATTTGTACCTTTGCTTGTCACTGGAACTGTACCCCAGCTGTAGGTAAATGAAAAGAATGCATTGCATTGTAACGACATGGTGGTTTGGTAAAACACATACATGCATTCATGCATCTCTCTTCTACATCACTTTTCTAGTATGTTGTGTGTGAGGTTTGTACCTTTTATTCAAATATCAGGTACAGAAATTGATTCCGAGGAACATCCTCAAGGTACAAGCTACATTGATGTACCCCAATGGTACAGAAATGTTCCTCAGTGTCCATTTCTGTACCACAAAAGATACTTTTACCTACAGGAATAGGGTACAGTTGGCAGACCCTTGGCGATACAGCCCCAGTGACAAGCAAAGCTACGAACTGGTGCTCTTTTTTCTGACAGTGTGGTGTTTAAATGGGTTTTATTTGGAATTTTAACAAAATCCCTTTATGTTACAATATGGACGGAGGTATCCAAATGTGATGGTCATCCAGAGCCAGGATTGGCAACATAAAAAGCCAGCATGGTCAGTATTCACAGAATGTCCTCTTAGAACTGAGAACATTTCTATTGCAAGACACTGCAGCTCCAGAAAATGCCATTACAGACTAACTGTGGCATTCATTAACTTTGACCTAGAACCAGACAACTTGTTCTGAGAATCCCTGGTCATTATGAGCTGAATCACACACAATGTGTAGTGAAAGTCCATAAATTCAGCTGGGTTTGTTTTTAAATTTAGCTAAGGTCACCTCTTTAGCAAAACAGATGACATATAATCTAATTAACATGCTAAAAAAAGCCATTAGAGTATCATCAATAGATTCTGAGGTGTATTAAATAGGCCACAGGACTAACTCCTGGTGGAAAATGACCTTGAGTGTTTTTTCTTCTTTTTATGATCTACAAACAAAACATGAAGGATCTTTTTAGTTCCTAGATACATCTGTATGTAATGTTTGTAATGTACTGTCTTGTTGGACATCGCAGTGTTTAGATTCACACTCCATGCCTTTGGAGCCCCAGCCTTGGTCACATTCAAAGTGCACTACTTCATAAAATTCTTGCATGCTCCTCTGTTATCATTACCATGGTACAATATTGAACAGGCTGCAAATCATCATTAATTTGCAAAATAGGGACTGCCTCCCATTTATACATACAGTCGGCCCTCAGTTAATCAGTTCCAGACTCTACCGCGATAAGTGAAGTAGGATTTTTTATTTAGAAATCGAAAATTTTCGTAGTTAGAGCATAGAAACTCTGTTTACTACCTTCTAAGTACGGGTTATAACATTATTAGAGCCCTCTATGAAATAACACCCTTTAGTCACCATTACTGTTATGGTTGCTGGACAGGGAAGAAGGAACAGGGATACGAGGAATCAGGATCGAAGGGTTTATTTGGAATCACTCCAAATGCAGGACACAGGACCATGTAACATCAAAACGTCAATGACAGACCTGGGCTTACAGATGCTGACGTGGACTTGGTTCGTTGATTGTTGGATGTCAGTAGAGTCTGTATGTTGGTAGGAGATGATATATGTAGTTCTTGTTTAGTTCTCTACCTGCCTGTCAGCCTGCTCCTGGTAACTCTAATCCTTTTGTTGTTCAGCCTTAGTTACCCCTTTTCAGTTTTGACCCCTCGTGGTCTGGTTTTGTTTTTGTATCTCTAGTGTTTTTCTATTTAAATAAACACTGTTTTGTCTGGTGAGCCGCAAGTGGGTCGTCCAGTTTCCTATCTGCCTGCATCATGCCTCAGACACACACCAAATCCACCTGAATGCATAACAGCATCCTATCACGGTACCAGGCTTGAATTCACAGAGCTCCTGAGAGCGACCCAATCTTTCGCATGTGTTTGTAGAAGCAGTCTGCAAGCCTAGGTGCTGGATTTTATACACCTGTGGCTATGGAAATGATTTACAATTGAAAATATAAGATGCATTCGGCTTTAACCCCTGAATAATAGTCTACGTACAGTTTTAACAGATACTTTATATGCGCTTATCGGACCACGAAAATAACTTGCAATAATACTGAACCATGCAGTCATGTAGGCCTAATTAAATTACGTCACAGCTTGTGTTGACGTACATATGTATAGACACGTGTGCTCTGCATGCTAGGATATTCAGTATATCTGTAAATGACTAGGTGTTTGGATCAACACCGATATTTTCTCTTCTATGTTTTACTGATAACATTAAACGTAATAAAGGTATGATTATATAACCTTAAAGTTATTGGTCTTTATCTCAGGCAAATATCCTTACTATCGGCCGACTCAAGAGCCCCTTCAGCAGTACATTGAAGTTACAACAATCGTGCGTTAACGGATGTAACGCTGCGTTTAAAAAGTCATCGTACATTTACCCCAAAATATTTAAGAACGGCTGAATATTGTTGCGCTGTCTATACTGTGTCCTAAATGTAATATATGAAATACGCAGTTATACGTACTGTACCTACAGTACGATGGGTAGTCCGGAAAACAACAAGCGTATAGTTTTATATTTAAGTATGGTAAGAGGTGGGGCGATGTGGGTAGTGCGATCAAACAGCCGCTCGGTCTGCACGCAACACTGCCAACAGAAGGGAAGTGCTGTGTATCGCAGTGTGAGCGACGCTCGAAAGAAAAGCGGTATCTGCATGCTAAAGGTACCGCTGTGGGACAATATACAAAGGGCAGACTACAGACAGAGGAGGATCATCTGGAACAGCGTGCCCTGTCTGCATCGCTAATACAGTAAAGTACGATCCGAAAGAGGCTTGCTGGATCATTAACCCTTTTAAAAGAACATCCAGCACAGCCTCTTACACCTGGACCGCCGCGATCGAGCACTGCTCGTCGGTTCCTCTTCATGCAAAAATAAGGTAGTCAGAGATCCGATATGTCAGCCGTAACTTCTTCCATGTTTGATATTCCGAGGACTATTTTCGCGATTGAAAATCAGAACAACGCTGGAGGTAACCAGACAGGTAAGAGCAAGAGTGCCACCGGTTCGGTCGCCTTTGGCTGTGTCTGGTTTGGGTGTTGCAGACACGAGAATCTCACGTTAAGTGACACTTGAATGCATTGTCATTTAAGGCCACCCTGACTGCGTGCAGCAGTCCGACGCGTCCTGCGATCATAGAGGATCTTTCTCAGCTTCCCTTACCGTTTCTTTGCTGCAAACAAGTGCAGAATATAATTATTCTTGTCGTTTGAGGGAAGAGTAAGACAACATTTTAAAAGTTTAACTGAATACGTCTTTTATGAATACAAGAGTGACATGTTAGATACCATACATATCATCTTAATCTATATACTATTATTTTACATGTAAATGGTAATATTGTTCATTTTGATAAATAATTCGTTATATATACCCTCATTTAGCTCAAGTGTGTTTCATGCTAATTCTTGGGGAAAAGTATTAACACTTTTTTTTTTATTATACTGCAGATAAGGCACGTTTCGCCTAAATTTTAAAAAAAGGTGTGGCGTGAACAAATTAAACGTGATCGTACTCTTCTGTAGTCGATCGTATGCAGGCCAAATGCTGTATAACGCAGATGTTTTGGAATGTATGATCATCTATCAGATATATATTTAGCTGAGATGCCCATATAGTAGAAAGAGAAGCATGCTAGAAGCCTGCCGCTGCTAATGCTGAATTTATTTATCTATCAGCGCCGAGCAACATAACAGCCTGTACTGTTTATTTCAGCTGAATGGCACATTTAATACTTATCTTAATCCCATAACAAGATCATTTTAGTCTATTTATAGCAAAAACATTTACACGTTAATATGCAAATAAACGTTAAAACGGTAGGAAAAAAGAGAAATGCATGACATTAATGAAGTCATGTAAGAGCCTCGCAATAACATCTCACATTCTAACGAAGCGTCCGTGTTCAGGCTGACTCTTTCTATTTCAAATTATGTCAGAGTGAATACACCGTGTATATCAGTTTATGTGTATATCTGTTAAAATATGGGTTAATATGAATACACTTTAACGTATTTTATTGTAATTTGCCCTATCTGACTACTTAAGGCGTGAATATTTAACTGGAAAACTGTGTTCAAGTTACTGTGAACGGTGTCATCTGAACAGGGGCTAGATTATTTTAGTCTTCTTTTGAGATAAGTCTGCGTAATGTTATTATATTTGCTAATTATCTCACTAGTGTTATAAGAAGCAACATTTTCAGCTAATTTAAATTATTATTATTATTATTATTTTTACTTTCAAATGGTATATCGGAAACCATCAAGTACATTTTATTGTTATACGTTTACATTTTTATTAAGAATAGTTTGAGAAACTGGATGTTGGTAATTGGTGCTGCACTGAACACCACATTTATATTAGATATTATGGTTTGAAAACATTGAAAAATACAAAGTCTATTACCGTTATCGAGTCAGCATTATTGAAAATTGAATCTGACGTAGAAAGTGAAATTACAATGAGATAGGTAAATCTTTACGATGCATAAAATGTTATGTATTGCATTCAGATATGCCCCGTTTCACGTGAGATTATGGATGTTTATTAAATGAATCCAAAAGTTAATGCAACCTTTTATTTGAAGATAACTTCGGAGTAGCAGGAGTGAGTCATCTTCCATCTTGCTTGTTTTCCCCTATTGTTACAGGAAATAGCAATAAAATATGATTCATTACCCTGGCGTAGCCTAACCGATTTGTAGGTTAAGTTGAATTAGTGTCTAGACTACAATAGGCTATTACCAGAAACACCTGCATAGCGTAGCCCTATGTCACATATTTGACTTTTAAAATGGTGACAGTAATTGAAAAAAAATGTTAGGTCAGTGAAAATTGAGAATTATTGTAATATAAATACTATTATATGTGTCAGGTCTTAAAATGTATTTTTTGGTTGCATACATGCATCCATATCGATAAAAAGTACACTTCACAATTTAAAGAACACTGTTCAATTTGATTATTATGAGGCGTGTTTATGATATATGACGGTAGGAGTTACTGGCCCCCTGTGGAGCTCATCAGTTTACATAATGTGTGGACCTCTAGTGGTCATTTGAGAAGTTGCATCTGTAGAGTATTTCTCTATTGTTTGGTGCACAGAAGTAGTTATTTTTGACCCAGCCCCACAACATAGCTGTATTAATTTTAATGTTTAATGTCACTGTCACTTCCAAGAATATTTATGTAGCGTTGCGGAAGCCTGCAGTTAAATTGATACAACCACAGGAAGGCTTTGCTGATCCGATGCTTGATGTTTAAGATAGCTCGTTAACGTTGACCAACGTCAATATCGGGCACGCACGTCTGAGACATTAAGTTTCCTGTTTTGTTGAAGTCAATAAAGAAACTAATTTTAACGAGGTGAACTACGCTAAGTTTAGGTTTGCTTTGAGTAAGTAGGTGTGCGCCAGCTCTGAACTGCACAGCAGGCAGCATTAATATAGCACAGTGTGATCATCTATGGGTGTTTTGGGGTCTACAGACATTCTCTAATGCTAAATATTTGGCACCAGGGACGATCACTAAGGTGTTTTTATAGCATGACCATAGAAGGTCACTCAGAAGAGACACGTCCTGTAGATAAACTATAGAACTGTTTGGAGATTCTCCACACTTATTTTATGTTATTTTCTTCTTTTCTGCTTCACAGGCCAGTGCAAGCCGATGCCACCTCCTTCCCTGGGCACTTTAAAACTCGTCCACGGGAATGGAACTAGCGTAGGCACCATAATATCCTTCCAATGTCCGTCCAAGCACCGGCTGATCGGCGAGGGTACAGTGACCTGCGTGTGGCGAAGCAGCAGTTCGCAGTGGACGGGAGGAGCGCCCTGGTGTAAGCGTATGTATCGCTGTGGCAGGAGACCACACTGCGCTGCTCTTGTTGTTAGTTTCTGAACACCGAGATCTTCCAAATAAGTAATTAATAATACGTAGCGACCCCTGCTTTGAGAATGGACAGATGGGTGGATTACTGCAGTCAGTGTGTGTGTGTGTGTGTGAGAGAGAGAGAGAGAGAGAGAGAGAGGGGGTTTTTAAAAATGGGAGAAATTTACCTGGTAGGCCTATCTATTTTCTGCTCCCACTTGTCGTTTTTATGGAACCAACAGGTATTTACACCTTTGGGTAATTTGGTAACTAATTAACATTGGTGTATGTCTTGGACTGTGGGGGGTCTTATGCAAAGTCATCAGGGCAAAGACTCAAACCCTGGTCTGAAAGATGGTAGGCAACAGTGCTTGTCACTCTGCCCCTCCCTGGAAAGTCTTCTAGATGAAAATAAATAGATAAATCACCTCAAAAATGATGTGTTTCCCCTGCCTTACTAAGTAATAACTAGTTCTGACTTCATTAAGTTAAATGTGCAGGCTTGGCACTGTTCATAAATGTCTAATGAATTATGGGACTGTTTATTGTCAAAATGAAAATAAGTATTTGCATAAACTAATCAGAAATGCCATCTGTTTGTATACCATTTTTATTTTTATTGTCATTCATTTAAATAATTGCAGGAAGACTGAGACGTAATTGCTTTGCTAAAGATATAATGCAAAGGGTTAAAATAAATGACAGACTTAAGCGGCTTGGTGAATTCATGGAGACAGTGAAGTTTAATTTAATATATAAAAAAACTAAATTTGGCATTGACATCACAGCCATATCACTGATTGAATTTTCCAAGCATTCACATTAATATTTCAGTGTTTTGCATTACATCTCATCAGAGTTAATGTATTGCTGCGGCTTAAGAACCTTCTTTGATTGTTTTATTGAATTTTAAATGTTGATACAGCTCTTGTTTTGTTCTCATACTTGGCTTTTTCCCGGCGTTCAGCCCTGACGCGCTTTGAGGACTTTGGATTCAGGGTGGCTGTGATCGCCTCCATTGTGAGCTGTGTTGTCATCCTGCTGATGTCTATGGCCTTTCTCACCTGCTGCCTGCTGAAGTGCATCAAGAGACAGGAGAGGCAGAGGCGTGAGAGGTGAGGGCCAGCTTTTCCCATCGTTATTGCTTTCATTGTGGAAAGCTGTGAGCTTATGTTTGGATGGCTGTCGTGTGCGTGTAATAATAAGCCTGTCCAACTAAGCACTTTCCCTGTGTTTGACTTTGTTATTAACTTAGTCTTCTTATCAACCTGAAAGAAATAATGAGTGGTACTCATAGTACTCATAGTACCCATGGTACTCATGGTACTCATGGTACCCACTGGATTGAATTTGAATCTTGTCTTCTGTAACTGTTCTGTAAAAAGCAACGTAGAAAAAAAACCAACTCGTTTGACGTTTCAAATCGATTTTTGGCAGCAGAAAGTGACCTTTAATGACGAGAGCGGAAATGTTTACAAACTAAGAGTTCTTCTTGTACTAGCAAAATCAGATCATTTTATTCTGCAGCGTGTCCGTGAGCTGATTATTTATCCATCGGGATCCATGGAATCAACCCTAGTATCTCATGTGCTCAGCTTTAATGATGGGTGATGTCATCTTATGTCCAGGGAGACACATCTGTGGGTGGGGCAAGGGCACCTGGGTGAGACACAGGCCCCACACAAAGGCCGAAACAAGAAGAACAACAGAAGCAAGCAAAAGACCACATCGAGTCTGACCTGCGACTGTGTGGAGTGTAACAAAAGAATGTCCTATGGGTGAGCAGAGTCCACAGACAAAATGCTGAGAAGGAGTTTAAAATTAAAAAAAGCCGACAGATCGGCCCTGGCTGCAAGCCTCTGTAGCAGTTAATAACTTCGTTAGATGCTACATCTGCGCCCTGCATCATTTAGCACTTGCCAGTTTTGTGAGGAAGCCTCAGCATTGTTCATTCTAAGGCCTGTTACTTTTGGCCCCCCTCCTATTTTAGTTCCACTGCATAACAAGTGGTAATAGCATTAATATCACACTGCCCACTTTGCAGAAACATACTTATTATTTTGCGGCGCTTGCAGAAAAACGGAGCCCCAGTAACTGGGAATATCAGTTATATAATGGACAGATATATTTATTTTATTAAGCAGATAAGTTTGTTTTTAATAACATAATGCGCATATGATTTCTTAAAGTGAATAAGTCACATGTAAGGTGTAAGACTAACTCAGCTATGATTCCTGTATTTAGATAGATTGACATGTATATCTGTGCAGAGATGGACATTTCCGGTCCAAAAAGTACAAATCCAGACCAAGATTTTGTTTCAACCAACCAGCTGAGTACTCTGTGACTGTGACTCTTTATACTCAACTGGTTGGTTGAAACAAAATCTTGGTCTGGATTTTTACTTTCTGGACCAGAAATGTCCACCTCTGTATCTGCGATTGCACAGGTAGACCTTCTTTTCTGAGCAATTTTCATGTGCCCCCCCCCCCCCCCACCAGGTGCCATCATCTACTTGCAATGGATAGCCTCGCCTTTACCCCTGCCCCATTCCCCTGCAGTGCATACAGCAATCCTGTTGGGCCCCACCCCGAGTGTATCGCTCCAACCAAGAGCTGCAGCCCTGCAGAACAGACGATTAGTGTGATCAGCAGACCGTACATGGACGACCCCAATGGGAACTGTCAACGTCTCCTCAATCCTGAGAGGCAACCCTCGCAATTAATATACGTGTGAGTCAACAATGTGAAGATGAGACAATGAATGGACATTGACCAGCTACACAGGTCAAAGTTAAAATCACCGATCTCCTTGGACAAGCATCATTCTTGCCTTAAACTTTTACCAGATGAATGCTGCAGATGGCCAGGAATCGTCATGACCATTTGGTACTTTTAACAGATAGGATGTAGCAATAAGAAATATTTCTTCAGCTTTTTTTCCATTTCATGTTTTTACTGGGAACTTAGAGATTTGTTTTTTACTGGCAAAAACTAAAGTGTAGAGTAACCAGTCAGTGGAATGGTCCATATGTATTTCATAGCTTAGGAACTTATTTTTGACCAGGGCAAAATAAAATGGACAAAAAACATCCTTGTAAATCAGAAGTGAGAAAAATTGCTCTTTGAATGGAGTATGTCTTCCCTCCCCAAAACCAAGGAATATTCACAGTGTTATAGTTGTGAATGCTGTCACATGTGAGCTGAGAACATTCTTCATAATCAGGTGAGTCTATGGAACTGCTTGTTGACAGAAGAACATTTTAAAATTTCCTATGGAAAACATTGGATGACTACTGACAAAAGCAGAATATTGGTGCCAGGCAGTTAATTTGTAGGATCACAGTTGTAATACTTTATACTGTTTGCAGAGTAAAATGATTGTATTAAAGTATTTTAAAATACGTTTTTTCCTCTTTGTTCTAAATTTTGCCTTGCTAATAATTCTCAGAAAAGCAGTTTGTTTTCCTGTTACTGTCTTGACTCACACAGTACTGTTCCAGGGCTAACATGCACAGGAAAGCCCTTTTTCCACTGACGCTCTGTTTGCATGTCTTCACCTCTCTGCCAGCCCACTCCAGCTAATAAGTGTGAATTTCCAGCTCACGCACACAAACACTGTGCATCTGATACCCTGCATCTCTATGAAAATGAGCATAAATACGGCATTAGATATTCCCTGACATGACTGAGCATATTTATGCGCCTACTATTTGAAGCCTGCTTTCTGAAACCGGGTTAGCTTGGCTTGTTTGTTTTTTCCTTGGCTGGTAACCACAACAACGTGTTGGGTGCATGACATGGTTTCAGTGTTTGTTTTGCATATTAGGGAACTCTGCAGCCTCAACTTTCTGTTCCTATCTCACTAGCTGTTCATTCACTTGAATTTTTAGCAGACCTCATCTGCCATACAGCATTCTTCCTGGTGGGGGTACTGGCAGTTTGCCAAGGGGATTCGATCAGAGCACCCTTAGGCCAGGGGCACCAGCTCACTTTCTGGGGGGGATCTCCGGAAACACTAAAGCCATTTCAGAAATATAAGCTCTCCAGTGTACCCTAGACCCCCCCTCACCCTGCCGGGCTTCTCCCTAGTGGGAGCTGCCCCAGTGGCACTCTTATACCCTAACCACCTCAGCGGGCACCCCTCCATCTAAAGGAGCAGATGCCCTGTTTTGAGGTCCCTCCAGATCCTTGAGCTCCCCAGCATAGAAATCGACACCTGGCTACTTATACTCACCACCTTCTTCTCTCAGACAGTCCCCTCAACTTATGAGCATAGGTGAGGACAGGCACAGAGATTAATTGCTGAACCGGGTGCCAGTCTGGCATCTCTTTGCCACCTTGGACCTCCTCAGTGCCTTCAGGAATGATCGGCCTGTCAGTCTCACGTTCCTCCTCATCATCAGATGTTTTACTGTCGTTGTTGTTTCCACAGCAACGAAATTTAAAGGCGCATCCTCTCCACTGTCACATCAAAACGATAGACACATTAGTAACAATAAAACATCCAATAAATAAACAATAAATAAACAGGCCAGCATGATAAAGTAGGCATACCCCATACCCCATCACTGAGATACTGAAACTCCTTCTCTTTGAGCAGGAGTTCCCCTCACTGAATGGAGCAATCTGCTTTTATTTTCCATGAGAACACTATAGCTTTGGATTTGGATGCACTGATTCTCATCAGCAATGAACCGCTCAGTGTGAACCCCCCCATGTGAGTCTATGTCCTTCCAGCCAGGGAAGGACAGTGGCAGACTGGCAGCAAAAAGCAGCCCAGGAATTTGCCACTCACCATTGGAGGGGGGGGGGGGTATTTTTTGCAGATCATGATCAACCAGTTGGCTACCAATGAAATGAAGAATTATCCTTTAATCATTTACTGCGATTGACCTGGAGAAACACGCCAAAATGGACCAACAGGTTGGGCACCCCTGGTATATAGGCTATATTATGCCAGGATTGGAGATGAAAGGTCAGTCGTCACTGGGAGCATTCCCAAACAGTCTGATGGCCAGTCCGCGTCCGCCGCTGGCCAGTGGGATCATAACAAGGGATGTGTTTCACTAGAACTGTGTTGGAAATTGCGTACAGGCTAGTTACTGCCATTGAACACCCCCAGTCCAAAGGAGGTTCGCCAAAGGAGGCCCTACCAAAGGCTTAACTGTCCTCAGCAATTTTAGCAAAACTCCTGTAGTCTAATACGGGAAGGGGGAGTGACTGTTGAATATCATTTGCCGTACATCAGTGTAAGGCAGAGAATATTCAAGTTTAAAAATGATTGTAATTGCGATTTTAAAAATTAGCAATGTTAAAAGACGGATGGATTTAAATTAGAATTAGAAATAATTAATAAACAAACAAATTAATTAACTGTGTGTGTATCCTGGAGATTTTCACCATATTTAAATTATGCATACCATCACTTATATAACTGGTATATTTATATATCTAAATATTTACATCTTATGTATCAAGTGGCTAAGGAGCCAGCACAACAAAATGAAAACATCTGAATGCCTGTTTTTCACTTCACCTACGTTTAAAGATGCCAATTCGCGGACTACTTTGCATATCGCCGCCAGCTCGCGGGACACGTGGGGCTGCATGACAGCCAGCGAACAGATGGCGGCGTCCAACAGCTGGAGCAGCAGCATGGGGGGGCCGGGCGCAACGAAGTGCGAGAGGTAACCGGAGAGGCCTTAGTCATAGGGAAGAGCGAAAGTTACAGCACTTTCTACTATGGCAGGTTTGTCAGTCTCCTTTCAGCTCCTGTGATCTGAAATGAACTTTAATGAGGTTCGTTTACACAGCGTGCAGTTTCCGCAGCAAAATGGCCTCCCGCGCCGCGTAGAGGAGTCGGGCGTCCCGCCCCGTCGGTGACCTTCGCTTGTAAACTTCCAAAGGAGCTAACAATATTAGCCAACTTAGCCCGGTTACCAGGCTGACTTCAGATACACAGCTGGCTTTCAAAAGATCATGACAACCTCTGGCGAAAAATGCGACTTTCCAGTGTTTTTTTGGTTGTGATGTGAAAGTGGTGTTGTTAAAACAACTGTGCGCAAACTTAACCTTAATATTATGGAATATCGGTTTTTAAATTGAGATAAGCATAACATCGGGAAAAATGCGTCTGTATTGCATTTTATACTGTATATAAAAGTCATTTTGTTAAAAGAGCAAACGATTTCACAGGTTGTTTGCACAATATGCCGATGCGCTGTTGGAGTTCTCTAATGGTGACATTGCTCTGCTTTTAGTAGCAGCCTGTAAATGTCAGAATGGTTTTAAGGCTACCGAAATACAGTTTACTGTGGTGGGGCTAAGACGAGCTGCAACAAAATTGACGGGAAAGTTGTTTAGAGCCTGGAACTGTGCACTTCGGTGTTTGTTCAGAGTCGATCGATAAAGTTTGTTAAAAAGATTCTTTCGAGTTTCTTAAGTGCAAAATATTACCGACTAATTTGTTAGTTTTGCGTTTAAGCTTTATTATAAATGCGTGCATTAATACTTATTAATGGTACATGACCCTTTCAAAAATACCAGTGCGCTTTTAATGTTTCCTGTTTATCCTATACGATTTTTATCGCTTTTTTGAAGTTATAATCAATACCCTTTATTGGGATATTTAAAAGATCATAATTTCTGAAATGGGGTGCACAGGACAACATAACCACAGAATTGTATTGAAGTCACTGTCAAAACTGCTCTTGGTATAATATCGTCATGCATAATGGTTGTGCTTTAAAAATTGAGTGGTGTGTGAAAACACGTACCGACAGGGGCGGTAAAGAGAACCAAGTTTGCAATATTTCCGATGAAAGGGTGTGGTTGGAGTTAACGTGTCACAATCTGAAATGCTCAAACATGGAAACAAGTCAAAGACAATGATGCATTGGGTCTGAACATGAGACATTTTTGCTCTAAAGCATACAGATCTACAGCTGAGGAGACCAGAAAAGGATAGTAATATTTTTATTTAAAGAAAAATGATGTCTTTGCAGGATGCTGCTCCATTGTAGGGTATCAACACAAGATAGGCCTGAGGCTGAACCTGCACTGGATAAATCATAGGTGGAAAAAATTTGTTTGTCCTTTACGATAATATACAGTATTATTTGATGTGCAAAATAGTTGTGAAACAGGTGGTCTGTTGTAAATATTACACCTTGACATTGTGATGTTAAGGAGAATCCCCAGATGATTCTATAGAGAATAGAGAGGAAGACATGAGGAAGATTTCAGAGAAATTTTTGAGGTTTACCTGTAAATGTTTAGAGTGCTGTTTTCATTGTAGGTATTCATTTATATTAAATTTGTAATATATAACCTTCTTAGAAGCTGAAACCTAATTGCGCAAAGACAGTAGCATGATTTATATATATATATATATATATATATATATATATATATATATATATATATATATATATAAAATTAGAGTAACACTTTGTTCCTAGTTTAAAAAGAATAATGCAATTAACAGTCACAGAGTGTCTTTGTTATATATTGTCTGGAGCAAAGTAAATGCTAACAAGGTGAAATGAGTACTGAATGCGGACCAAATATCTGCCAAAGTAATTTTTGTGTGTGTGTGAATTATGTTTATTTTACATTGTGGAGACCGTTTTTTGTGTCCGCACGTCTGTGAATGCAATCAAAAAAAAAAAAAACACTACTGATGGTTAAGGTTAGGGCTGGGTAGGGGTTATGGTACTTATGTTGGGATTAGAGTTTTCCCCATAGAAATGAATGGAGAGTCCCCACAAAGATATAATTACAAACCTGTGTGTGTGTGTGACCCGTGAGCAGCAACGTAGATTCTTTCCCACCTGTTTGGTTTGATGACATCACAGGCTTTTCCGATCCAGTGGTCCCGCTTTGATAAAGTGGCGATGGCAGAATGACTGCTTATTTTTAACTTCTCTCCCACTGGCAGACAGTTACCGTGAACAGCTGATTAAGGATTCCGAATTCCTCAGAAATGACAAGCGAATGGGCACTGAGCTGGTGGATAAGCTGGTGTTACAGCTGAACAGGATCTACCCACAGATACTGAATGACAAGGAGGCGCGGAAGGTGAGAACCGGGGGTTCAGTCCCCCTGCTGTTTAGGGCTGAATGGGTCATGTGGACTGTTCATGAGTGCGAGTAACATTGTTTACTGTGAAGCTGATCATTAACCCAGTTTGTGAATCTGAAATAAATTTTCTGTAAATTCTTTAGAAGAATAAACCTAGTAAGCGGTCAACAGTTAATTACTGTTGTGAAATTGTGACATAAGATAAATTATTTAAGTTTCCCAGTAAACGGCTGTTGATGGTGTGATTCATGATGTAACTTAAGGTGAGTAACCTAAGCATCCCTGCAGTTCCGCAACTTGGGTGTGCCCACGGCCATCAGATTGCTGGAGCTGCTTTCCCACCTGCAAGGCAAAGGGGAGGAGGCCTGTTACGAGTTCTACCGGGCGCTGCACATCCACGCCGAGGAGGTGTACTTCAGTCTGCCCACGCGCATCCGCCGCAGGGGTGAGAGCCTCCCAAAACACACTCCGGTCTCAGGGTGGCATGCACTCGCTGCTGAGAGGCTGGCACTGCTCCACCTAGTGTCTGGCACAGTCAAAGCAACCTGCTACGCTGACACGTGGTCAGGCTCAGGGGGCGGTGAAATTTAACACAGGTGTGCAGTGAACAGCATGGCTTGTTTATGTGAATATTCAGTTTTCCTGTTCAAGTGATACACCGAAGGCGCTTATTAACGTCTTAGTTGCATGGTTTGCCCTGTATAAAGCAGGTGATTTTTAGACCTTTTAAATCCTTGTAATCACTATAGTCATGTCTGACTTGGGTGTATCATTATCATTTGAACCTGTAATTAACCAGTTTCCTTGCTGTTATTTCTGAAATGCTAACAATTGGTTTGGTGATAGTTTTTTTTTTTTTTAAGATCAGTAGTTTCCTGAGGGTGATAAAGATGTTTGGTTCAACTTATATAGACAGGAATGTTTTTTTTTCCACTACTTAAATGTAATGTCATTTCAGACGGTCCTCTTTTGTTGTTTTTTCTGTTTTTAACCACATGGTAGCTGGATTACGGCAGTGAGCTGTGACATAGACTGATTAACACAGACTGATATTCTGTACTCTGTATTTGCAGTTGAACTAACAGTTTGCTGCTTTCATTTCTAGAAACTACAGAACCAAAATGGACTAACACTGCTGACGACCTAAGGGAGAAATTTGTTCTAAATGACAGGGGTAAATCAAATAATACAGTACTAATGAAGCTCAGTCCGAAAAAATGTTAACTTTCTTCCTCCAGATGAATGGTGTTTGTGTCCAAAGACACAATGGTATTGGTATTTCAGGGCAATGCCACGCTCTGTTAGGGATTTCACCCCATTGAACAATGAACATATTTAACGACGGCTTTTGGAAATCATTCGGTATAATAATTTTAGTCTTTTTGATTTTGAATCTTCGGTATTGTAACATGCTTATAAAGTTTTTATTTTAAAACATCATAATGTGACACCTTTGGCCTCTGGACTGTACGTGTGACTAAAGTTATCCAAATGACCTGTATCGCATCATGGTTTTGGGTGTCGGAAACAAGCATATTTATCAAAGTACTATAATTCTGTAACTGTTAACTTAATCAAGCACGTAGTTCTGTTGGAATTGATCTGTCATACTTGGATGAAACTGACATGAGGCCATCTCTCTTAGGACATGGTTAAGGCAGTGAGGATTTCTTTTAAATCTGAACGTCAGATGAGATGCATAGTGTTACCTCAGCTTATTGCTGGCATGGTCTCTTGTTGGGGGTCTTTAACACTGATGCTGGTCTTGTCCGGCAGGTCCCTGGTTCTTCCTCAGTTGTTTCACAGTGGTGGTTGGAGTGGCGTTCCTCTATTACCACAGTGGTGAGTTGCGCTTCGTACCAGAAACACTTTGCATCTCAAATTTAGGAGAGAAACAGTAAAGCCAAGAATGCTAATATATTTAGATGCTGTCATATCAATGGCATTCCCAATAAGTGAGAGCTCATCTCAAGTAGTGACCCGTCTCTTCATCCACAGAGGGCAAAGGCCTGGGTAACGACACCAGGAAGGTGCTGGGATTCACAACACTGGGGCTTGGGACGCAAGCCAAAGAGGTGCTGATATCCTACATAGGTGACTGCAGGAGAAAGTAATAGGCCAAGCTCCTGCACCAACCAACCACTGCTAACATCAGGGGAAAAAAACAGGTTTGCCTCATGAAACAGGATGAGACAGTCAGGTTCTCTTTAAAAATGCATGCAAATTTTATATATAGAATGTAGTTTTGGAGTTTCTAAATATTTAAGAACATATATTTTAAGTGGACACTTGTTTATGCCAAGCATGGCGTTTCTGTACTCTTCATAAGAGTGTAACACTTGCTTGTTAAATTTTAATATCCTCTTTCCTTCAATGGTCTTTGCTGTTATTTTACCGTTGACCCAGTTTAGATCTGGTTGTAACAGATATTTTTGTAGCCTCAACATATCTGTTCAGGACTGCTCAGTCTACCTTCATTTTTACCATAAGAAGACGTAAAGCATCATTATAAGGACACTACGCCCTTAAGACATCTCCCGTGGTTCTGAACACTAATGCATTCCCTGTCACCTTAAAGGCCTGACCACAAAGACTGCGGAACAATGCCTACTCACCATCCACCATCTGTTACACATGCCGCCTATTAATAGCTACAGTCTCTTTTCCAGAAAGCTGCATGTTCGCTTTGGGAAACATTCAGATATTTTAACGTTTGTCCTGTTGTCGCCTTGCACCCGAACGCTAAGGGTTGTTTAAAACGAAATGCGTTGTTACAAGTGTAGAGCTATATTCTAATTTCTGTATTTTATATGTGGTATTAATAAATCACTCACTTCTAAGAAAATGAGTTCGTTTTAACTGGTGATGTATAAGGTTTATCCCATATGATGTCGTAGACGGTTTTGATGCCAGTAAAGCCTTCAGGACAGCAGGCCCGCTTGATTCTGCTTTGGCTGAAAATCATTTTTAGTAGCATTTTGTTTTCTATTCTGAGATACGAAGGTATAGAAATACATCCCATCTGGCTTACCGGTGTGTAACCTCTACCTTCAGCCGCATCCCAGCGCCTGCTGGCTTCCTTGAAAGTTTTGGAAACAAATGAAAATGTGCCACCTACAGCTGGTTTACAAGACAACATGTGTTTAAGTACAATGCGGAGAAGTGAGTCTAGCTTTATGAACTTGGGCAGAACGATGTGATGCTTGGGAACATTTAAGTTGCTTTCACTGAACTCAAGCCTTAAGTGTGCTGCCAGTAAGTGATCATCCTTCTCTAGAGGGCAGTATAAGTAGCACACAGTCTCTCCAGAATCACAAAACAGATTCTGTCCATTCTGTTACCCCAAGCCTGGATGAGGCTATTAAGGGACAACCTTTTTAAGCGTAGAAACAGATGTGGCGCGTCCATAGACTACACTGGACATGTGCAGGGCACCAGATACTTATGCATGTTAGAGACAACCATAGCTAAAAAGGCGTATTCGATAGTACTGCTTTGCATAGTGTTAACCAGCCATTACAACAAGCTATACACAGTGATAGGACAAAGCAGCCAAGATTATTAGACTTTATTACAATTTTTTGTAAAAAGAACAGACTACAAAATATTTTTAAATAAAAAGAATAAAAATGAAAAGAATAAAATTGATATGGAGCTCCGTAGAAGAAATCTACATAAAGTTGCTTAAAATATGCATTTATCTAAAGGTACTTGAAGTATTTACTTCGCTAATGCAGCCAGATAAATTGCTGAATAAATTCAGGGTAAGTGTCTTGTTCAAGTTTGTTACGCATGGGCCCCTCCCAAGTCAGGCGCAGCAACTCCCATGTTACGTGTCCAAAGATCACCAGTGACCATGACCCTACTACGAAACAGAAGCAGCCCACCCATTTTTTTATGTGCACAACATTACAACACTTCTGAATCTCCCCAATAAGATTATCTTATTAAAAAAAAAATAAAGTGTGGGAAATGGCCGGAGTCCTACTTGTCACATTCACAAAGGCACCAACTCTGAAGACTGACCGCAAGCCTAAAAAACAAGACCCCCTGAAATCTGATCAGCCAACATCGCAGATACAGTGGGAGTGGAGGACTGTAAGTCTGACATGTGCATACATACCTAAGAATGACTGTAAACACACAATCTGCCATGAGCGATTCCCTATGCAGGCGGAAAGCACTGCAGGGTTGTTCATGCTGGCAGAAAAGGCAGTAAGAACAGAGAGATGGCAAACATTTGCTAGGAGTTCCAACGTGGACATTAAAGAGCTCATTACATATGTATCTCTTCGTTGAGATTGCTACTCAACCACCTAGCAGAATCGCAGCAATTTTAAAAAACTTTTTCTTTGGGTTCTGTATCATATCCCTTTTTCTTTAGATTTTGAAACGTTTTAAGGCAAAGTTTTTTTTTTTCTGACATCAGCAGAGGGGCACTTTGAAGTCTATGGTTTTGAGGTTCTCAGACGTTCCAAGAACAGCACAGCTCAATATAGAACACATTCATTGATATTTTGCATATACATTGTAATATATCAGTCTCTGCTTAGTTATCTGACTTAGATAGATAATACAGCCATTTCTGCATTTTTCCCCATTTTAGTATAATGAAATCCCCCTCCCCACTTTTACCACTACTGGCTTGTTTCTAATTTTGAATCTAGCAGCAAACACATTTCATGGCAAAGAACTCATAATCAACTATTTACACAACTAGAGGTAAGGGTGTACATCTTAACTGTCTGAGCTACCAGTAAAGAATAGCAGTGGGCCCCAACATTTTTGCCACCACGGGCCGGCTTTATTCCATTAACATTTCTGCGTACCGGGGGAGAGCGTGTTAAGAGACGTGCAGGGACGTGAAACGGTGCCCAACATTTTTGCGCCATGAACCAATTTCATGTAAAACAATATTTCCACGGACCGTTATAGAAACAACTAAAAAAAAGTACGTAAAAATACAACTCACCATCCTGCAGAATTAGTGGGAGCCCTGAGCTTGTTTCCCTCTTATGAGCCGGTTTGGGGGAGGGAGCGGAGACGCGTAACAAAAATAACGAGGTGCGCAATATTTAACTACAGTAAAATCCCGTTATAACGGACTTCATGGGACCAGGCAAAACAGTCCGTTATATCCAGAGTTGCTGTATGTCCAGAACACAACTACAGGAGACCATTTACTCATGCCGCACCCCAACAGACACACTTGTGGTAGAGATTATTATACTGTACATGTAGTAATCCAACTTTACCTAACCAGAAGCGTGACTATTAATAATCCCGACTCCGTATCTGTGCTGGATATCACTGGCACGCCGTGCGCCTTGTGGGCGGAGCCTGCATGCCCGTTATACTGAACAAAACTACATCTAAAAGCGGTTCTGGGGACCAAATTGTTTGTCCGTTATAAGCGAAATTCCGATATATGCCAGTTCGCTATATCCGATGCTTTTTCTGCATGTTCTTAAAGGAGTACGGCCGGGACCAGCGGACCTTGTCCGTTATAGACGATATTCCGTTATAAGCGAGTCCACTATAACGGGATTTTACTATAATCACCAAGTGCGTTGCCTTATCGCCACCTATGAGACACAGAAGTGGAAGCGTTTTCCAAAGTAAAACAGCCACTGTTATCCGTTCGCCGCGGCCCGGTACAAAATGCTCACAAACCGGTACCGGTCCACGGCCGGTGGTTGGGGACCCCTGATCTACTGGACTTGCGTGACTAATACTGTGACTTCCTGTTATACTGTTATATGACGATTATGCCAACACTAGGGGGCATACTTAAACCGTTGTGCTGCATCTGACATGGGGGCCACCTCCCAGCTCAGACGGAGCTGGACCCTGAGTTATCCCCTGGATTAGAGGTAAGCCTGGCCTGGCTTGGCTGTGGTTCATCTCCCCTCTCACAGCACTGGCTGCCCATGCAGCACAAAAACACACCATCAGTTGAAGGAGGCGTATCTTACAGTGGGGAGCCAGGTTTGATGCTGGCCGCGCCACGTTGGCTGCCTGGAGCAGGGTGGCTCAGAAGCCTGTATCATACAAGCTGGAGTTTACAGATGGGCTTTTCTCCTGCACATCACTGGTACGGCTCCCTCAGCGTGGAGCGATTAATTCTCTATTAAAACAGCTACGTCATGTGCACCGATCTTCACCCAGCTTTGGCCCCCAGGTAGGATGCAGCCCCCCCCCCCATCTGCTTTTTTACCGGCCTTTTGATTGATTCTTGTCAACGAATGGAACGAAAAATCATTTTCCCTTCCTCTTATTGGTCCTGTCAATTATTCCTATTTGACCAACCCTATTGGAATTAACATCCCAATGAGTCACCCAACATGTACCAACATACTCAAGTTTTTATGCATCTCCATTGGTATAATTTTCACAATCCCACCCCAACTTAGACCTAATTGGGCTGACCTGACCTAGCCTGTTCTCAGCACTGTACGGGGGAGCATCGGAACACTGGAATAATAAGCCTTCCCAGCATAAGAGAAAGCAGGAAAAAATAACACACAGGTTCAAAGATACTACAACAGGATACACTCTGTAGTGGAAGATGTATGGGTGCATGAATAGCTGAAATAAAGGAAATGTTCATATTAATGCAGCGGGTAGGACTCTAGAAAGCTGCGTCTAACATGCGAATGTCCTACCAGTAACAAGGCTAGATCATCACGAAGGGTGACAGACTCAGCATCTCACTTGCTTTGACTTGCTGTTCTATCTATCTGCCTTAAATCCCCATAATTGTTAACCCCCATAAGATGTGAAGATCCAGAGGCCCTGCTCTCTCAGCTGAGGGCCTTCTCTGTGTCCCATGGGGGGGGGACAGGATCCAGCACTTCCTTCTTTCTGACACACACTCGAGCTTCGCCCCGTCCATGGCTTCCCCTCAGGTGGCTGATGAGGTGGATCTGTGTGGAAGGAGAAGGCGCGCGTGTGCAGTGAGACAGCGAGCACACGCACTGACATGGGGTGCTGAGGCCGGGCAGGAGCGGCACTGCATCCATCGTGTATCAGCTGAGAAATTATCCGCTTATCACTCAGACTGCTGACATCTCGGTTCCCAAGAATGCTCACGCTCAGTGACGAGCTCTGAAGTATGCTGTGTGAGAGTAGATGAGGCACAGAAAAGCGAGACCCAGCCTGCCTGTAGTTCAGGGGGGTAACTCAAGATCCAGCTCCCTCTTACTCTTACTAAGTGGCCTCCATGTCAGATGCAGCAGAACAGTATAAGTGCGCCCCCTAGTGTTAACTATCATAATCATCATATGACCACATTAGTAAAACAAAACAAGCTGGTAGCTCAGCAAGTTAAAATATACTTCCAGACTATTTCAGGAATATTTGCTAAATTAATTATTTAATCCATCCATCCATTTTCTGAACCTGTTTGTCTTATTCTGGGTCATCTAGTGTCTATCTGGAAGCTACAGGCGCCAGGCAAGGAACAACCCAAGACAGGGCATCAACCCATTGCAGGGCACACTAACACTCACACCAATGGGCAATTTGGGTAACCCCAGTTAGCTTCAGCATGTTTTTGGACTGTGGGGGGAAAACGGGGTATCCTGAGGTATCTCTAAAATATTTATAAGATATTAAACATCAGCCGAGGACCCTATAAGAGGTTGTGGGCTCCACCACCATTGCAAAGATCTTACTCCCTCTGTGAAATGTTGAAGCTGAGATGTCCCTGCATGGGGGGCAGGGGGGGGGCATACAGTGATGCGGAAAGCCTGAGATTCCTGTAGACAGTAAGTTCAGGAGCTGCATGCTAGACGTCCAGGTGAAGATCAGGTATAACCGGCAGATGCTGCACCTTTACCGTCTGAGGGTGTCCCACGGTGGCCTCTCGCGGTCAGGAGCTGCTGCCAGGCCGCTGGACTCCAAATGCCGTAATGAAGACATTGACCACCACGATGATGAAGACCAGGCCCGTGGCGAAATTCTCCAGCACGTTCAGCCTGAAGTGCTTGTTCACATCATTCAGGTCCCATTTCACTGTGGGAGTGAGACAATGCGGTCACTTTATGTTTGGGTAAGGAAGGGCGTTAGGAAGCTGCCTGTGTCTGTCTGGAGGAGGGCACCAGCATCTAGGTCATTCAGGACATGCTTTACGGCCTCCAGAGGGCAGGTGGCGCTGCTGAGCACATGCCGCAAAAAAAAAAACCCTGCATCTAGACGATATGCCTCTAACTCCTTATGCTTACACTGCTCCTCGGCCCTAACCTGTCACTGTCACATTCAGGACATGTCACGGGAAAGCCAGCGTGGGACCGCTGCAGTGAGCAGTAGCTGGTCAGGGCAACACGCTCTGCTCTGAGCCCACTACTAAAATTAAAGTCTGTCAGGTTTTCAGCTGGGCATTGAGGCCGGTCGCTGAGATTGTGGATTGTGGCTCAGGTCTGTCGGGAAATCACAGTACTCTCATTGTCTCCCAGGCAGCAAGGGCTCTTTTCAGGGGTCTCCAGCAATTCATTCTTCCTTCAACGCGCTGGCACAATACAGGGCTCTAATCAAGGTAACTCACTCACCCATGTATGCAGAGGTAGGTTTTCTTCCTATTTAGCACCCAAAACACCTTGGGAACAAAAGATTGAAGTGGAGGGATGTGAACCACAGACCACCCACAGTCTCGCACGGCGTGTCAGGTGACTGGATTAATCTGACTGAATCATTCGAGCTCATTCTCAACAATAAGGATAACTTCTATTTTGTTTTGCCCCCAGTCACCTGGAGCTCAGGGTCCCATAACCTGTAATCTTCTCCCCCCCCACCTCATCAGTCCTGTTTGTGTTCACCTTCCTGTTTCCCTGTGAATCCAGCTCCTTTGTTTGGTACTGAGTCATGTTGGCGCTAAGCCCACTCTGCTCCTGTTTAACCCTGAAGTGGAAAATACCGCCAATAATCCCATTCTTCGCTGCCAAGTCCCTGTCATGTGATTCTGTTTTCCAGCCTGACAGGAAATGTTCTCACAAAGAGAACAGTCTTTCTTCACCCCCCCCCCAGTGCTCAGTCTCTGTCATTTGTTCTAAATGAGTATGTATTTTCTCCCCATTCATTCACATAAATGAACTCCTGATACGTTTTACGGTTTCTACTCAATTATATTCATTGCAAGACAATGATGAAAGTTTTTTTTTTTTTTAGCTGTTCTCATGCTGGAGAATGTGGTCTGTTTTTTGTTTTGTGCAAATTCACACTATCAAGAGTGAATCTCAATCAAAATCGACTGACTCATTAACTCTGAGGAGTGTTATTGTGACTTTCTCCAAATAAAGAAATCATTCAGGCATCTATCCTACAGAAAGAGAAGCAGGGCTGGCCCGTGCCCACCCTGCCTCATCCCTCACCAATGAAGATGAGGAGGATGCCCACAATGATCTGCAGGCCCAGTGAGATGCTGACAAGCACCACAAGGGGTACGTAGAAGACGAAGTCTGGGCCCTGCTCCAGCACAGCTTTCAGCTGAGAGGCGTTTGCCATCAGCAAGGCCACGTCCAGCATGCTCTCCGCCGCGCTCTTCTTATTGGCGTAGTGGTTCATGTTCAGCGGCCCGTCGTTATGCCTCCAGCGCCCCCTGTGGGGCACCTGTGGGAGAAGGCATGTGCGGTCACATTCAGCAAACCAAGACGACCACAACCATAGAGGATAAACACACATCTGTCACTGGCAATGTCTTTACCACCTAATCACCATCCACCCATCTTCCAAATCTTATCCTTCACCTAATTACCATGTACTAAATAAGACAATTAGGATCACGGATGGATTCTGTCCCCCCATCTCACTGAAATCAAAAAGATATTTTGAGTTTATCGTCTTCTTGCTAACAGTGGCTGTCAGAGTTGGGTAATTCAGGTCCAGAGAGTAAAAGACCAGACCAGGATTTTGTTTCAACCAACCAGTTGCGCATGAAGAGTGAAAGAGTATTAAACTGGTTGGTTGAAACAAAATCCTGGTCTGGACTTTTACTCTCTGGACCTGAATTAACCAACTCTGGTGGCTGTATACTTCAAATGATGTCTGGACTAAATGAAACCGAATATGTTGGCCCGAACAATCTGTCACAACATTTAAACAACCCCGCCTCTTACTTCATTCATATCACAAGTCCAGAGGGCGCAGAATGTTTTTGATGCAGCAGACACACATACAGAGTGCAAATAAACATATTGTGGCACGAGTCATTTTAATAAAGGAGATGAGAGCTCTTTTAAAATGGACGTTACCATCTTTATCCAAAGCCTACCACAGGTTTAATACTAGAAGTAGCACTGACAGGGAAGCCAACAATTTAAACAAGTCTCACGTTTACATGCTAACGAAACGCATGCATTCCAAAAATTATACAGTCAAGCATTTACTCTTAACAGAAATACACATATTAGTTTACAATATTTAAAACGAGCTGCAGTGCAAAACATGCTGGTAACTCCATAATTAGTCCAGCTGACCAATCCCCCGGAGTCACATTTATGTCAGCCAATCGTGGGCAGTGGGTGGGACCAGAACAAACGAAAAAGGTTCTGTTGGGGGCCCTGCACAGGCGGCATGACAAAATGGCGATCAACATGGTGATTACACGTTATGCAGCGTCATACTGCCCAGACGACGTAGATTCCGGCGTTTTCGCCTGAAGTAGACGGCCAGCTTAAGCGCGGTGTGAGCTTCTCTGAAACATTCCTGAACCTCAGATGATAAAGGGGTCACATGGTTCCTCCGCCCAAGGCTCGCTCACTTATCTCCCACATTTGCTGCTCTCGGAGGTTCCAGGCTGCTCTCTAAGGGAGGCAGGGTGCCAGAGAAATGACTCAGTAAAGTATCAGGTGGCCAAGCCTTCCACCAACCATCTCCACCCAGCTGCCGTTTCCTTCAGCGGCTGTGATATTATTTCCTGGAGAGAGCCGCGCAGAGGCAGGCCAGAGTGTTTGTGAGTAACCCCTTGGAAAAATGGACAGAACAAAGGGAAAACAGGCCCATGTGATACGGCGCAGGGGAAGCTTTCACTTTAATGGCCTCAGCTGTGGCAGGCTATAATTGCAACCTGAGTGCCGTACTGTGTAATCAAGACTTCAGAGGCGAGGCAGCGGCCGGCTTCATTGAAGCTTTGAAATTCATGCACTGCAAAAGACAGGAGGACTTTTCAGATGAGAACCAAGACTCCTCTTCGCGTTTCAACTCGAACTAGATGACTGCTAGATGACACACTACTCCGCCCCCAACACCAGTATCTGCATACCATTACTATATATTCTCATCAAAACTTTTACATGTTTGGCTCCTTGTCTTTCTCCCTCACATATGTTGGGCTCCGCAGTTTTTGACCTTCGACATGGACAGACTGGTTTTTCCATATGGCGCCATCAGGTTTATTAGGTCTAAGCGGAGGCGGAGTCTTCTGGGACCTGACCTTGGCTGCAGAACCTTAGAACGGCGTATCTTTGTGAAGGGTCCTAGACGGACTGAGACTCAGAAATAAACTCACTCTCTTCTCACAGATCCAAGTGCATCTTATTTTCTTTTGTTTCATACTCTTACTGTTTTATCTATTATACATTATAGTGAACCACTACAGAAATCATCTGTCTCCAGAGTTGGTCCTTCTTAGCAAAATCCAACATTAGGCAAATGGCATCCAGCAGCAAAGGGACCCTTGTGTTGGACGCATTGCAGATACGTGGATGATATGTCTGACATCGCGCAGGTCCCTCTGCATGCTTCAGACGGAGGGTGGATGTTTTTCCTTCTGGGTGCCGCACAGGCGGTACTCCAAACAGCGGGCTCCTTGTGTACACCACTGCAACTCTCTGCCAACCCCCCCCAAACGCGGCTGCTGGCCACCTCGAAAAACATCTCCAATAAGCAGAAGGAAATGCGACAATGCTCCCCCCGCCCCACTAACAGTGACACTAAGCTGCCTTCCCTCACACTCCTCTGTGTGCCTGCAGGATTACTGTTATCCAGCTGGGGGATGGGGGGTGGGGGGAGGGTGGTTACATGCATTAAATTGAGTGATGCTGATTTATACAAGTAAATCTGCATATTAACTATGTAAATTTGCATATATTGCACCCCTCGCTCTTTCTGCTTGACTGGAAGTATGTGACAGAAATGACATTGTATAATTGTAACACATAAAAATACAGGCATAATTGGCTAGAGCCTGTTGTCCATTGGTGCTGGAGGATCTGTGCATATCTTGATGGTCCCTCCCAAAGCAGCACTAGCTCTGTCACAATTTATTACACAAGCTCCATGCTGTGGTATTCAATTCACACTGAAAGTGACTAGAGACATATTTGGCCCAGTTTGTGGCTCGTGGGTTAGGAATCGGTATCTGTGATCAGATGGTTGTTGGTTTAAATCCCATGGCCAGCAGAGTGATTTCAGCATTGAGCCCGTTAGCAAGAGCTTTAAACCCAGTTGCTCCTATAAGTAGCTGAGCCTCACAATCTTTGGATAAAGGCATCTGTTAAATAAGTAAAATGATGTAATTTAGAAAAGCTTCATGGCTACAGCTCTCATTAACTTCCCTGTAAATAAGCAGTCATGATATAAATATATATAGACTGTAATGTTTACACAGACCAAAAGCTTGTGGTGCATAATTTTAACGGCATGCCTCAAGCCTTCCCACTTCCTGCACAATTAATGCCCAGACTCTTCCACTTTGGCCATTCCTAGAAGTTCAGAGCCACAAACCTCTCAGGTAACATGTATATATGTGGTGGTACAAAACTCTAACGTGGGATCGACTTTTTAAACCTCTGCCACAGTGCAGTGAGGTTACCCTGCGGATATCTGCCATGGTTTCAGCAAATGTGTATGTACATTTCCATTAAGATACAGTGGTTTATCCTCTTTCCTCTTAGGATGTAGCATAAGATTGCATTGCTTTACATTCAGTTATCATACATAAAAAATTTGCTTTAGTTTTGATCAGAAGAGCTTGTTTTTAGATTTGATTTGTATATAAAAATTGCATATGAAAATGAATAACTTAAAAGACCAGATAAACAAGCATCGCCCTGCATGTTGATTTTACTCTGAATTTTGGTTTCTTGGCTCCATGCACTTTAAAGTTATAACCGCTACTTATACTGTAAACAGTTTCAAGCTGCGGCTGCTTGCAGTCTTGCGAATAACGTGGGACTTGAAACGGTCAGTTAGTTCTTGGAGTTCAAAAGAAAAGGCGGGTTGGCCAAAGACAGATTCCCTTTTGGAGCAGGCAGTGGGCACAGATATTCAGAGGGAACACGCTAACATTCGGTCATTCAAACGGTACTGCTACTGACTGAGCCATCGTGGAACTTTCACTTCCCTCGGATTATACAAATGCAGTAGTCAGATTAGTGAGGTTATAGGGGTGAAATGCACAAATGTGCAGAAGTGGGCAGCTGCTCAAAGGAGCTTGTAACATCACAGAGTATATAAGCATAAAAAGTGGATATCCAGACAGTCGAGGTGAACTTATTTAGACATCTGCTATGGATCCCGTCCAGGGTCTTGCCCAGCCTTGCGCCCTGTGCTACCTGGGATCGACTCCAAGCCTTTCTGTGATCCAGAACAGAATAAGTGGCTAGAAGATTGATGGTTGAATGGATGGATGGATAGATATATTAGATTTGCAGTTACGTTAGACAGCAGCCAACCTAACTGTGCTAAGCCCTCAGCACCACCCCAGGCAACAGCATCTCATCTCTTTTAATGCAAATGAATGATAATACACCAATTTGCAGGGTGCACAAGGTCAGCGTGCTGTCTGAGAACATCACATACTCCTGTCTGCCCAATACCTGGCACTCAGGCCTGGAGAGTTACCTACGGGAATGAAGGACTACTTCTATAAAAAAATGCAGCACAGGCACAGATCTGTTCAGACAACCGCGTGTGAACTTCTGTACGGTAATTAAAACCCCACACGCTTTTGGCTACTCTTTGCCGTCATTGCTTCATTAATCAGGGAGCTGTCAAAACATTCAAAGCATTTTTATTAAAATTAAAATCAAGTTGTCACAAGCCGTTGCGTAAATGTTCCCCAGGAAACAGTGTTTTTCCCACCCTCATAAGAACAGACCCTCTGTCCATCGATGCTCATCTAGTGCGAGGTCACTGTGAGTGCTGAGGCCACAGATCCACCTGCTGAGCCACAGCACCATTCAGGCTAGACTTTGACTTAAAAAAAATAATAAATGCACATGCACTCACCGACCACTTTATTAGGAATTAGGAATACTGGTGTATTCCATTACAACTCGGAAGTCGGAATTTCCAACTTCCCAGTCAGAAATTTCAGCTGGAACATCCCAGACGTTAGAGTTCCAACTCAGAAAGTCGTAGGAACCTTGGCAAACCCAAGACACAAGGCAGGTTGGGTCCATGGATTCATGCTGTTTACACCAAATTCTCATCCTACCATCTGCAGAAACCATTAGATCCATTAGACCAGGCAACAAGAGACCAAGTGTGTAGCTCAGTGGATTAGAATGCTGTGCTTGGATGGTTGCTGGTTCAAATCCCAGGGTTGGCAGAGTGTTTTCAGCATCGGGTCCTTGACCAAGGGTCATAACCCCCAATTGTTCCAGGAACTGTCTGACCCCACTTGTCAAAAAATGTGATGTTACTTTGGATAAATTAAATGTTTTCCTAGTTTTTTAGTGAGCCTATGGCCAATGTAGCCTCAGTTTTCTGTTCTTAGGCTGACAGAAGTAAAATTGATTGTGGCCTTTTCCTGTTGCAGCCCATCTACCTCGAGGCTTGACATGCTGTGTTTTCAGAAATGCTTGTCTGATCACCACTGTTGTAGAGAGTTGTAAAGGCTGCAGCCTACTTGTCAGCTCGAACCAGTCTGGTTATTTTCCGCTGACCTCTATCATCAACAAAGAGTTTCCGCCCGTAGAATTGGTACCTCCAGGATGGGTGTTTTTTTTTTTTAAACCACCCCACCTGGACACCAAGAAACATAAACAGTCACATGGTTGCTGTCACATGGTTGCTGTCACATGATTGCTGTCACATCCTTTTCCCTTGTCATACTTAGGTCACTCTCAGGGAAACAGTGTGCCCTTCATTTCCCTTGGATTGTACGAATACAACAGTCAGATGAGTGACAATATTTACAGCGATAATCCCATGAAGGCCACATGAAGGACACATTAGACAAGAAATGAAAGTTGTCTAATCAGCAGGAAATGGTTGTTGGGTTACATAACGTCACAGTGACAACAATGAGGTCACAAGCCAGAAAAAGGCCGCAAAGTGCCTTTAGCTTAAGTGTTCTTCATCCTTAGCATTGATCCAAGAGAAAATTTCATCCAAGGATTTCTTGACAAAGCTAACAGGAGACTGTTACAGATTCAGGCAGGCAAACCTCGTCTACTTTGTCTTCCTGTAGAAAGATGAAGACATGTGGCCTTTCTGGCCGGACGGCTCAGCTACGACCTTGAGCGGTGATGCTGTTTTCTTCACTTTCAGATTAGCACTTCAAAAGGGCCTTCAGCCAGTTCGCTGCGCCTCAGGACATGTGTCACAGATTTTTCCAGGCTCCCTCTTTTTGGAATCCCCTACACAGGCTGCACAGAGGGTTTTCAGGCAGGTGCAGAGAAAGACCAGCTCTGTCAATTGCATTTGAAGATTTAATCTGGAAATCTGACTCTACACAAAGGCTTCAGTCATTTGACAGTTTTCCCACAGCATCATTACTACCCTTATTCTCACCGCTTTGTCAGTATCATTGACGAATTTAAAGTGCGACAGCTTCTTACATTTATGCAGCCAAACATTGAAGCACCTCAGGATGTGTGTCAGCTTAAAGACCGAGAGCTCTTCTGCAGTTCCAGTGACGGCAGCCAGTGGGCTGTAGGAAGCAATGGAGCTGCATGTGTTTATACACACAAACATCACTTACAGACAGTTGGTCTATTGTGGGTGCCACTACACTGAGATGTTTAAAGTGTTTCTACTTTTAAAACAAAAGTCATGTGTTGTTTTAATGAAAACCACTGACATCACTATTGTACCCCATCAAAAAATATACACTTAGGAAAGCTGAGACTAACTAAATAAGAGGGTGTGATATGAAAGCTCAAATTAAGGATGTCAGTTATCCTGCCACCCCCCCAGACAGACATGTGAGTCAGTGCAGCCGAGCATTTCCAGGTCAGCCGGGGCAGCGTCGATGCTGCCGCTCATTACCAGCCTTTAGGCCAGCTCTGCACTCACGGTGTGGAGCCCGGATTGAAAAGTGAATGATGTAGCTTTTGATGGCCAGTGCCATTATGGCTTAGGATCCCAGGCACTTGGACGGCTCCCCACACACTCCATCTAAGTGGACTGAAGAAGGAAATTCCCTTATGGCTTTCATCTGTATCGCCGCATGAAGTCTAATTAAGGTCTAGTCAATAGCCCTGATTTATGTCAAATTGCTTTGAAATACAGCATGAATAATTCATGTGCTCCTTGAAAAAATTTCAAGGCATTTTCTCTGAATTTATATTACGAAGCACCAAGCCATCCTTAACCATACACTGTCAAATTCATTTATAAGTTTCTTTGTAAATATGGTTTATTTTCTTTGTATATATGTCTTAAACATAATAATAAAGAAACCTGATTTCAAAGAGGATTCATGATATTGTAAAGCAATCGTACAGTCACTATTACAGACCAGATAATTGCCACAATCCAAACAATCACTAAATGAATGTACTGGACAGACAGTAAGTCACTTACTGTTCAATATGGGTGGGCTGGTATATAAATAGACGTACGTAAGATGTGTACATATTAGTAAAATATTTCTATATTTCTTATATTTCTAGCCTACTCCTTTTCATTGTGACAAAAAGTAGGACTGACCGTTTGTCAACCTATAATGAAACTGAAAATTGAAAGTGAAACTGACGTTTTTCAAAGCAAAGCATCCGAAAGACTTAGCGCAACAAAGATACAAATGGTGACAACTTACACCCACAAATAACAAACTCAGCCAAAAGGATTGCAAGCAAACGTCACGCAGCACAGAAGCCCAAGAAAAAAAAATAAGAAAAGAATGTAGGGGGTGTCAGGAACAGTAATCCATGGCAACATGAGAGTAGGTACGGGGAATGCAGCTGGACCGAAAGATTAAGCGAGACACTGAAGGCCATCTTATAAATTAACTGTGGGGGGGAAACAATGGGTTATATATATTTATATATCACTGTAAAACAAGAACCTCCGGAAGGAAATACGATTTACAAATTTGATTTAACAAATTTGTAAAATTGGTTTCAAATAAAACAGTCGGCATGTTTAGCCTTGCATGTCGATTCATGTTAAAATCAGGACACTACAGGAAATTTAGAGACATCGATTAATCTAGGCCTGAATGCTTTAGAAGCGAGACCACTGTTTCTCAGCCCGATCCTCAATGAGCCCCAGACAGTCCACGTTTTCGCTCCCTCCCAATCACGAACATACCAGTACAGGTATGTTAGGACCTGGACGGGAGTAAAAATGTGGACAGTCTGGAGGCCCCCGAGGACTGGCTAGAAAAACACTGCTTTAGACTATGGGGGGAAACCACGAGACACAGGGAGAACATGCCTTCTCCGCAGACCCAAAGCCGCGGTGGGATCTGTATGACGTTTAAACTAACATCCGGAGCCAAACAGTAGTATTTACTATCCGTTATCTCATCCAAAACAAAAAGGATAATATGTGACCCCCTAGTGTTCAACCTATGCTATAACAGAGACTCACTTTTAAACTGATCAAACTCTACCAGGTATATAGTATTTCATTGTAGGCTTTTCTACCTCATTATGGCACGTACACACGTGTGTCTAATATTGAGTTAACAAACATCCATCTTAAGTTGGTGAATTAAGAAAGCCCACACAGTTAAAAACCACCCGCGAAAGTCATCGGTGTATAACCCCTTTACAATATTTACAATACAATACTAATCGGTTTGCGAGCGCTCGCTAAGGACAGGTTAAACCTCCCGACGGTAATGTAAGCTAATGTAAGGAAGCAGACACTGTGCGGCGGAATGCAGTTACCATCTATAACAGCCACTAATACAGACCTAAGTGAATCGTTATTTAAAGGGAGCCTGTCGGCATGCCGATAATGTTGTGTGCTTATCACTTGATCGTAATGAAGAGCTTTCTATTCACCTAATCCCATAACCGGCTAGACTTTACACGCTCCGCTAGCCGCTTAGCTTCCCATACACAGATCCCGCCTTTGTGCCGGCAGCATCTTACCTCCGCCCCGGCGTTTCCATCGGCATCGCCGTTCATTTCCATGCTTCCCGCAGACATAACCACCGTCAGTATTTTAAACACCTAGCTGGCCAAGTGTATTTATCTAGAGGAATTTCCAAAAATGTCTTTTTTCAATGGTTTTCGCAAGCGAGACCAGCGGACAGGACGGCGCTGAACTTCCCTTTTTCCGTTAGGGGGCGTCAGGCGCTGCGCTCCGCGGAGACTCGTCACCAGCGGCATAATATTCATAAACTCCAACTTACTCAGTTACCTTTATCTTGTTTTCGCAGATTAGACTTTAGTAGTTAGGAACCGCTTAATGACGAACAAATTATTTACTGTATTTCGTGTTGTATTTATTTAGTTATTTTTTCTAATTCTGTATGTCATCAATACCACTTGTGTAATAGAAGCACACTACTGTGACCTAAATATATTTGCACATATAACGTTTTATCATATGTTTTTAATGTCTAATCATAACATGTTAGAACTTTGTCTTTATTACCGTTAGCACGCATTGTTTCTGAGATGTACAGTGCCGCCTATTGCTGAGAAAGGGTACAGCTAGGGCTGCCATCAGCAATAGTTTCTAAACAAGGTTTGTCAGACATGTTGTATAATGTTTTTTAGGCCAGTTATTAGCCGTCTATGACGGATTTAAAAATTACTGGTCCACTAAAATTAAGATATCTGGATTTCCCTATGCAGATTGATTTAGTCCCCCCCCCCCCCCCAAAAAAAGATACTAGCCTTAATACAGATACTAACTTAAACATAGTAAATTGGCTAATTCAATAATTCCATGTCTTCTTTCAGCTACTCATAACAATACAGCGTCTGTGAATTGATTTAGCATTTTTAATTCAGTGGATTATTTTATGTTCTAGTAGGGTAAGTTTGAAGTAAGGCATGTGAACTATTACCCCAAAGTATTAATTTCATTATTTAAACTACAGTTTTGTATATAGTACAAACATATCACAATACACACAGAAATTCCAAATCCGTATTTTAATACCAGTATGAGAATTAAAGAAGTTGATTTTAATTGTGTGTGTGTGTGTGTGTGTGAGTGTGTGTGTGTGTTGTACGTTACATGTAATATCCATGCCTAATTACTACCTTTTCCAACCCTAACACTTTCATGGACGTTATTTAGTGCTTTTGTCCAGGTAAAAACTCCATGAAAGTTTACCTAACGTCTAACCAGTGCACCACGCACATACTTTATTGATATTGTTCTTAATGTTCTTCCTGTTTCTTTGACAGAAGTTTATAGGAGTAAATAAACGACCAAAAAAGGATGGAACCTTCTGTTACAGCACAGCGGCGTTCCAGCAGATTTCACCAAGAACCCTCAGCTTAACACTACACACTGCCGTCCACTACATCAACGACAGGTGTCTGTAGAAATCTGGATTCAAGTGTAAGTGGAGTCCGAACTAACATTTATACTTATATAGATGTAGAAGACGTGTATTCCTGAATAACAATTCAAACGTTTTAACAAATGATTTATCCTATTATCCTATGATTTATCCTGTTATTTTAAAATATTTTGAGTTTTTTCAAATTGTGTTCTATTTTAAAAAAAATTTTCTTGTGTTGATAGGCTGTATGTCCATTTAATTATAAAGTTAGGCCAATATATAAAGTTTAATGGTAACGTAATTATAAAGTTTCATTGACTTTATTTTTGTAATTCAGCATCGAACTAATAAATTGTTAACAAGCTGTATTTTTAATTCATCATGCAATACCAAACAAAACCATCGATGAAGTTAATAAACTATTTGATAAATAACGAAGCAGATGTTTTGTGAAAAGCAACAAGTACTCAGAGAAAGCGAAGCCATCACCTGGATATGCTGCCTTCAAAACGGATGATTAGAACGAATCATTGTGTGATAAATGACAAACACTTTTTATATGCTGCATGCATAAAATATGTAGAGTATGTAAATATTGCTATTTAAAGATATTTTCAGGTAGCTATTACGTCCTAGCTGTTCTGTATTTAGCTAACCTATTAAATAAAGACATCCTTTGTTGAGCGATAGATTTTGCCGAGTGGGAGATCCTCACGATTAATTTTGCCGGCCCACATAACGTCGGTCCACCGGGACAATGCCCGGCATGCCAGGTGAGCACTCCAGCCCTGCCTTAAAAATATCCGTTTTAACTTTATCTTTACTGTTTTCCTTCCTTTATTAATGCGCATTGTCATTTCAGGAATACTATGAAAGAAGTATTGAGAGAAACCCTGGTTTCTTTTTTGTGAACTATGCAATTATGCCCTGTTATGGGGGATTACTTTTAGGATTTTAGTGACTTTCTTACCTAATACCAGTTACCACCCTCTTCGCTTTACAATAATTCTCTCTTTTAGTAGTCTAAAATAATAAAACAAAAACGAGAGGGAAGAAATCTTTAAATTGCACAGACGAAGCGGGACCTGTGATTCTCACGTGTGCACAGGTCTGGGACGGGCCGGGCAGGACAGTGTGGTGGGCAGGGGGTACGTGATTCCCCCACCCGTTATCATAAAGCAGGCGTTGCGGGCGAAAGCACGAGCGCTTGCATTGGACGGTACGAGCTGTCGTTGCTAGGGGAGTGGAAACCGTGTGTGAGGTGGGTCTGCAACACGAGCGGCGCTCATTGATTGTTTTATTTTCCGCAGAAAAAGGGTCTGTGATCTTTGTGGCACTTCTGTTCAGATGGGTAGTTTGTTATGGATGAAAATATATAACCGCAGTTTAGATGCTGGGATTAAATCTGTTTCTGGCTCTTTGGATTATGTCGCTGGCTACCTATAGGCAGCTGAAAGCGATACACGCCTTGCAAGTGGAGTGACTTACATCTTTATGACAAGGATTATTTAAAAGATTATAGTATTTAAGGTCAAGGTCCACGACTGTTTTTCGCCTTTTTTTCTTTCAACGCACGTCCGCAGCCACCTACAGTTATAGCATGAATGTGGGAAGGAGCTGTCTAATGGCAAGCGGCTAGCCTTCAATGCTAGGAGCTGCTCACTTCTGCTCTTTTGGGTCACTTAACCGGCTAACGCTTTATCTTGGCGCGTGTTGTAAGTACCCAGCTTTTCTAAAAAATACATATGAAAAATCCAGCAGAAAAGATCCAGCCATTAGTGTAGATATTATAGCCGATTGGAGAACCGAGAAATGGTACCTATATCATATTTAGCTAGGTGTGCTTGCTTTGTAGATGGCGAGCCAACTACTTAATAATGAGCCGTTTTAGCTTACGGGCAATTTGCTTGCAATGTGTCGTGAGCTTCATCGGGCTTTCTCGTTGTAACTAGTTAGCGGTTACAGAAGGTGATGTATTGTAAGTGATCAGTCACTGAACATCGCTGCAAAATCGTAGGTGATTCATCGGTGCGTTTTCGAGATGGCTGAACTGGAATGGGGATTATCTGCAGAATTAAAGGGGGAGGAAAGCTCGCAAGGAGCGCCGGGCTCTTCCTAAGCGTCAGCATGGCCGTCTCCGTTTAAGGCTTCCTCGTCTTTCTTTCATGAAGAGTATAAATGAGCACAGCGCATCTTCCTCTTGCTGTTCGTGCTGGATGCGATGGAGCTGCTCTGGTGATGCCCCATGTTGCTGAACTGCGTCAGTAGGCGTATCTGCAGGTACTCTGTGGCCGGCCGTCGCTGCTACTGGTACCGGGAGGGAGACAAGCGTGGCGATGCGACCCTGGGTCGTCGCTGATAAATATTGAACATTTTCAGGTGAAATGGAAGCGGGGGGCGAATCCAGCTCGGAGCCCCCGCTGGGACTTGAATGCCTAAGCTCGGGATGCAAGCCGGGCATTAAGGTGCACGAAGCCACGAGTGACAGCAATGTCAATAATATGGATACCTCGGCGCTGCCGAGAGGGGGAAGCGACCCTAGTGCTTACCCTCCGTCCAGTTACCAGAGAATCGTGCGCCAACGGTTTATAAGAAGGACCCTGTGGTTCTCCGACTCCGACGAGCAAGCCTTCGAAGCGCCGGAATGCGAGAGCAGGAGCAAAATAGCCAGCATAAATCTGCGCACGGTTGTGGACAGGACGCTGGGGCCCGATCGGTGCCTGCTAGAGGGCTCCAGCACCGAGAGCCAGGGCGGACAGAAAGACAGCCCCACGGAGAGCGTCGCCGCGGACGAGGAGAAGGAGAAAGGCCGGCTCGATGTCAATGCAGCGTCCGCCGACCCCGCGAAAAGCGCTGGCAGGACCACCAGCGACGAGAACGAGGAGGAGGCCGAAATGAAAGCTGTCTCCACATCCCCCGGTGGGAGATTCCTCAAGTTTGACATTGAACTGGGAAGGGGGTCTTTCAAGACTGTCTACAAAGGACTAGACACCGACACCTGGGTGGAAGTTGCCTGGTGTGAGCTTCAGGTAATTATTAGCCTTTTAGATTTGAAGGTATTTCATGGTGTGACTAAATTTACAAGTTAACTGTGCATGATAAGCTCCCAAACACATCTCAGTCTTTTGCAGTTAACAGTTGCTGCTTTGTCACATGGTTGGGAATTTAACAGGGTGATCCATCCATCCATGTTCCAACTACTTATCCAGTACATGGCTTTGGTGTATGTGCGCTATGAAACATTTTTACCATCTTATTTGGCTCAAAATTTTCCACTTAAATTGCTGTTTATGTATTTTTTTTTACATACGTAACAGGTGTTTTAAATATTTCATGTATCCATTGAGGTCACATAGTCATGTACGAGAAACTTTGAAGTCATGAGTTCTGCAAATACAACATAATTTACATTGCACATGTTTAAAATAAGAAAGGCGTTCCCAAAAAAAAAAATCATTTTATCCCGTTTGAACCAGTAATGATTGTTTTGGTAACAGTTGATATAGTTATACTTCCTTGAAGCTTGTGTGATATGAAATGATTTTCCATTTATGTAACAAGATTAACTGGCACATTGTTTCACATGATATTTTTGAATTTTGGATCTGTTGCAGAACTACACAAAATGGGGGATAGTTTCAAGGTTTCATTCTTTCACTGATAATCTAATTTTATGATTAAATGTTTCTTTTCATTTTTATCTCTCTCTCTCTCTCTCTCTCTCTATATATATATATATATATATATATATATATATATATATATATATATATATATATAATATTAGTGAGTAATACTCACATTTGCCTCTTCTTTACTTTAAAGTTTTCTCTCAGCCCTGCATATGCTTTCAGCTTTACACTCTTATTGATTGTTTTTTAACATGATTAATTTAATATATTTTCACTTTGCGCTCCTTTGGTGAGGTAGGGGGACGTGAAATGCTGATGCGGCACTGAAATGCTGCCAAATTGTGGGAACATTTTTTCACATACCGGTGTCTTGCACTGGATGACTGTGTTAGTTACCGGACTGTGGGAGTATGTTTTTGTCCATAGTTTGCTGTCGGTAGTAGGATGTGTTTTGGACTTTTATGAAAGGCTGACATGACGTACATATGTGAGCGTGCACGTCATAGTGGGAAATGGCCGTTAAGTGGAGCCATTTCCAACTCTCTCACGGTCCCGTTCCCCGTGGCTGGGTTCCTGGGGTGTGAGTTGGATTGGGTCCCACTTGGCGCTGAGGTTGCTGTATTGTGGTTAGCATCCTCTGCAGAGATCAGTGTGGCGGAGAGGGAAGTTAAGAAGATTCACTGGGAAGTTGCCTTGAGGCTTCACGCACATGGAGGACATTGGCGTAGCTTATTGCTGGCGTCAGGGGCAGAAATGACCTCTTCCGCTTCGATACGCTGAAGAAATATCCTTGGTTTTCGCAGCTGCTATGTGACCTTAGTGATGAAGGGACCAGTGGGTCCAGGTACTCTCAGCGCCACTGACCTGCGTTCGGCTCGATGCTTGTTTGTCCTAGAAGTCATGTGGTGGAAGCGGTTCTGGACACATTTGGGTTCGTGCGAGTGCTGATCTCTGCTCTGCTACGGCTCACGCTTTCCGATTTCTGCATTCCAGAGGGGGGGTATCTGAAGTGGGGAGAGTCTATATGTGGCTCCTTCACTTGTGGCCTTTTAGCCGCCTAGAACTTCTCGTTCTTCGTCTCTCGCTGAAGGAAGGGCTGTCAAAACAGACAGCTGTCCCTGAAGGTTGGCTCCTTTTATTTGGAGAGCACCGGCATGGCATTACAGGGTTTACTGATTGCTATATCCAGGTAGCATCCAGCATCCAGGTTCTGCATCTCAACTGGGACTGTTAAGATACCAGACCTGGGGCTGTGGATGGAGTGTTTTTTTTTTTTGTTAAAGACAGATGTTTTTGTTGAATCAAAAATTTAAAGTGCCAAAATTAAATAGCTGTAAATGGGATAACGTCTTAGGTGCAGTCAGTCTGAAAATGGTGCTCTCGAAGATGTTAAATCATCCTTGAAGAGAAAAAGGAGCAGTTTTTTTTTTTAGTTAGCGCGTTCTACAAATCTGTCCTGACATCCACGGTTAAGCAGAGCGCCGTGTGCGTGGATCTGGGGTGGGGGAGATTGGGCGGGTGCTCAGGTGTTGGGTGGGGTGTGTTTAAGCGCGGGGATCTCCTGTCAGCCTAAAATAATGCTCCTCTCTTCTCTTTTAAAATAGATGTGCTAAGTCATGCAGGTGAAATTAACGTTTCTCCTCGATGTTAGAGAGTCCAGAATATGCTGTGCAACTCACAGAGGACGCGGCTAAATCGGGAAGCTTGCATTAAAGTGCGTGTCGGGGGAGGGGGGTGCAGCCAAGGCGGTCGGAGTGCTGTCCGTTTCTTTTTTTTTGGGGGGGGGGGGGTTAGCTGTACATCTTATTAGAAAGGCACCATGCTGACCAATTGAAAAGTGCCCTCGTCATCTCAGTCACACCCTACAGTGTCGGCGATGGGAGATTTACTGTTTACAATATTGGACTTTTCAGACTGTCACTGTCCTGATGGGGGCGTCACCCTGCCACAGTCTGGGCTCCACTGCTTTCATGCCGGGCTCCTTTCAATGGCTAGCCTCTGAGGGTTGACCATCCATCACCAAACCGTTTGCCTAATATAGTGCAATATGGTATCTCTTACATCTCATAAGTCCTTGTGAATGTGTCCATTTTTTGAATAACCAGTCACGGTCACAGTGAGCTGCCAGGCAGCCATGGGTTGTAGACTTTTATTTACATCAGCAGGCCCACAGCGCCCCCTTCAGGGCCCCCACTGTAGAGCTTCTGTGTGCCTGCAGCATTCTGTTTAACGCAGTGTAGTGGCTGCACCACTGTTTATCTGATTTAATGTGAGCTTTTCAGACTAGCAGGAATATTTTGGTTCTTCAGCAGCGTCCATCAGCTGTGGCGGCCGGCCACGTGCCCCCCTACTACTCAGGGAGCATTGTGATCAGTGGTCCTTGCTGAGAGCTGCAGGGTCTCCCCCCGGGCTGCCGCCCACTCTGTACTGCAGCGGAGACTCGTCCTCGTGCCAGAGCTTGTGCAGAGGAGTGCGCCGCTGCCGGCGTGGAAGGGGGGCACGTCTGTGATTTCCCACCGTTTTGGCTCCCAGCGGCGACACGCGGGGGCTCCCTTCCGACCGCGGTGCTGAATGCTGCCGCATCACGTGTGTCGGCTCCGTTTGGTGTCCATTTAACCCCCAGCTTCAGCTTTTGAACAATATTATTTGGTTGACGTTCCTTTAAGGTAAATTTGAATATTACAGGTGTGTGTGTGTGTGTGTGTGTGTGTGTGTGTGTAGGTTTGCATAGATCACATCTGGGGACCAAAATGTCCCCAAAGTGCAGTAAAACCTGAAACTTCCTTACTTTTGCGGACACTTCTTCAGGTCCCCATCTGGATAACCTCAGTTTTATAAGAATCTGTGAATGCAATCAAAAAAGCAAAGTGCCAAAAGTCTTACGCTTTGGTTGGTTACTCATGGTTAAGGTTACGGCTGGGTGGGGGTTAAGGGTGTCGTGATTGGGATTAGGGTTTTTCCATAGAAATGAATGGACAGTCCCCATTTGGATGGGTAGATCAACCTGTGTATGTATATGTATGTATGTATGTATATATATATGTGTGTGTGTGTGTGTGTGTGTGTGTATGTATATACACACAGACACACACCCACACACACACACACACACACAAAGGTGTAAAGCGTAGCAGGGCCAGTCTGTCCTGTGGTGTCCTGCTGCAGAAAAAAATCGCATTCTACAGTGTAAAAAGTGCAGTGCAGGCAGCCGGAGAGCCCCTAAGCAGTGCTGGTAAAGCGGGACGCGCCTCGCCGCTGTGCGTCACCTTTTAGGAAGTCGACTCGCTTTATTGTCCTTCCACGCAAGTGTAATAAATTTTGCTCGTCGAGCAAACGGGATAGCAGCATATACAGCCTGAACAAGGAACCAAGCCGAACAACACTGAACAATAAACACTGCGGGAGAATAATAAAGAATTAAATAAGTGAAGAAAAATGAATGAAGACACAACAGTACAAAGCAACAACTGTAATACAAGGAAACAGTGCGTGTAAATAAACTGCGGAAATAAGAGAGACGGGGTCGTGCACTGTAGGGATGGCCTGTTGCTACACTGCTAGCTGTTAGGTCCAATTTTCCAAGTAACCTGCTAACTGTGGGTTTGGTTTTATGTAAATATGGAGTCATCCTGAAGTTGATTGGTTCAGTATCAAAGCAGGAAGACATTAAAGAGGAATGTGTCTGAGAGAATGGACTTTTTTCCCCTGGCATTTGTTTGTTCAGTCCGGTTCAATTGATGAGGATAAAGAGGAAAGATGGATGGATGGATGGATGGATGCATGGATGGTTGGACATGCCTGAGATGCGTGCAGTAATCGGGCACAGGCGCACGTCACTGATCCTATCGGGTTTTTTGATTTAAAATGGATGATAACAAGGTTGTTGCTGGTACATGTTTTTATAACGTGGGATGTTGTGTGTGTGTGTGCGTGTGTGTGTGTGTGTTCAATCAGGAGTCCTTCTAGATATGCTCCAGTAGATGTACCAAGGCCCACTGCTGTGCTAACGTCCCCAAAGTGGCCTGACAGGAATCGGTCCTGCCGTGGCTGTGGATGGGGCCTGTTAAGGCCGCCGTGTCTCTGAGTGCGAGGTCACACATGCAGGATGTGCTGCTCCACTCTCTCTTACTTGTTCACACATTGATTCGATGATGGATCTGGCTCTAAATGACTGTGGTCTCCCAATCTATTTCATTATGAATTACATTATAATGTATAACATTTAGCTGTTTGCTAGACGTTTTGTTTTAATCCAAAGCAATAAAGATGACTGACAATTTTTTTCCCCCCATTTCTAAGTCCGAAATGGAAGCAGTTCATATTAAATACAGGGGCACAGACCCTCATGAGTTGTGAACCAGAAACCATTTGTTGTACTTTAAGCACTTTGCTTTTGTGTGTGTGATGCTATTCATTATATATTATCCATGCAATAATACATTATCATTCAGATACACAATGACTCCATTTACTTGGCATTATTTACTTTCCTTGCGTGTTTTCATATAAATCTTAAGGCCGCCAGTGACACTCTGAAGTTCGGCAAACATGCATGTTTTAGGAAGATTTACGGTTTATGTGTGTGGCTGGCTGTGGAGGGGGGCTGTGCATGTGAGCGGGGGGGGGAGACTTCGGTCCCTTAAGTGAAAGAACAAAAGCCGAGCAGCTGGACCCTGCCATCCTGCTAGGTGCAGGAGGCTCGTCGAGGGAGCTGCAGCTTTGTGTTTCGCTGCCTCTCCTCACAACAAAGCAAGAACCACCCCTCTGTGCTACAGCCAGGCCTCTGAAGGCCGACCGGGGCCTAGCAGATCCCAGAGCCACTCTGCGCCAGACCAGCCATTCATATGGGACTAGTAACAGGCAGACTGAGCGGGAAGTGGCCCGTGGCAAGTGATTTAACTCAGCCTGTCACTTTGCTTGCTCTCGCACCAAAGATTTATCGCTTGGAGAGTTTGGTCCCAGTCAGCATGCTGGTTAAGGATCGGGATGAACTTTGCGCACACAGAATGAGCTCTTATAAGGTATTGCTGAGATGAAGTGTGGGATCTTTGTCTAGGTACTTTCGCAGCCATAATTAGCAGCCATAAGTTGGCATTCTGTGTATATTGGGCATTGTGTGCAGTTTTCTAATGGAAAATGCAGCTTGCAGTGAATTTGTTGGGTTTGCAGTAAAGCGTGCTGTGCTACTTTGGAAAACACAGCTTGCAGTGTATTTGTTGGGTTTACAGTGAAGCGTGCCGTGCTACTTTGGAAAACACAGCTTGCAGTGAATTTGTTGGGTTTACAGTGAAGCGTGCCGTGCTACTTTGGAAAACACAGCTTGCAGTGAATTTGTTGGGTTTACAGTGAAGCGTGCCGTGCTACTCTGCAGACGCTCCTTGCCATCAACCCACCGCTCTCCAACTCGTGTACCAGGCTTCCCGTAGCCCCGTCCCTCTGTCTGTCGATATGGCCATCGATCCGGTATCTGGTTTTCCACAAAATACCCCCCCCCCCCCCCCGGTTGCATAGGCCTAGTGCTTCATCCCTGAGGTCACTTGAAGTTCCTTTTTTGCCAGAGTGGACTGGAGGTCACTGACTTTTGACATCCGTCACGAGCGAGCAGCACTGTGTCTAGGAGGCACCACGAGGGCCAGGCCCAGGCTGACGCGGCCCCGTTGGCACTGCCTGCTGGGGGAGATGAAGCCCGACTCGGCTCAGGATGCTGGAGGGGGTCTCCTGCGTGACTTCCTGGTTGCCAGGGAAGTCAACTTGCCCTCTGACATTTGGACATCTTCCAAGAAGCACCAAGGCCTTCGGCAGGACACCGCGAGCATGGTACACAGTGGCAGATGGTTCCTCTTTGGATTTGTAAATAGATATATAATTTAGCATGGATGTAATTGCTGTGGTTTGCATAGTGCCACAGTTATTTTCATTTGCGTGTTTTTTTCGTCTGAGTTTACCTCATGTTCCTCGACGTGCACCTTGGCCTGATGCGATGCACGTCGTGTCTGGCTTGGGCCACAGAACTCCATGACATACATTCTGTTTCACTACTTAAGCAGCCAGTTTTCGTTAAATATTGTGAGCTTCTGGTATGTGGTTGTTATCTACACTTTGACACCAAACAAACACAACAAGCACCCTTTTTTAAAAGATTTTCTCATCTGACTTTGGTTTGTATACTGTGGATTTAGCAGGTGACATGAAGGAGGAACAAAGAGACAGTACGTGTGAACTGCCACCAGGGGCAGCGTCTAAGAAGTGACCCCTGTTGGGTCTGTCCAGTGGGCCTGCAAAACCAGGATGTTCTGGTTAACCTGAGGGCTTTCAGACTGCAGTGTCTGCAGGTGTTCCGGTTCTCAGTAAGCAGTCAGGGCCCAGTGCTGATAGAGAGAGTGAGCTAAATTAGATAAATAAACGTAATTAGTTCAATAGGGTGCTTAAGTGCTCTTTTAGATTGAAAACCTGCAAATGTTATGGCTTGTCAGGACCTGGGTTGTGCTGCTTTCCTTTTGTTGCTGTGTTTTGCAGAAATGTGGATGGATATCTCATCCATCTGCCCATCTGTCTTCCATGGCTGCTTATGCAGTACAGGACTGTGAAGAACCTGGAGCCTACAGAAGAAGTCATTGCATGTTCATTGAACATCTTAAAGGGGCGTTTTTCAAAAATTCAGAAATTGTGTACATTGTCCTTGTGTTTAAAATTCTCATTTCTGTTGCTTTAAACATTATTTCTTTATCAAGTTATCACCATATCTTTGACTACTCTTCCTTTTTATGGGGGGAAACCGCAACCTCTGCAAAGTAGGGGGGCCCTGATGCATAAACTACGACATAGCTTACAGATAGAAGCATGTTCAAGTTGTTAAACATTGATTGACACGATAAGGAATATATCCTGGGCTCTCACATTGAGAGTGTGGGAAATTTAGTGCGGAGGTGGGGAACCTGATCCATGGAGAGCTGGTGTGGGTGCAGGTTTTATCGATGACCTCTCAATCGGCCAATAATAAAGCAGTGGTTCTCAACTCCGGTCCTGGGGACCCTCTGTCATTGGCTGGTTGAGAGGTCATCCCAAAAACCCGCACCTACACAGGCTCCCCATGGATCAGGTTCCCTACCCCTGGTCTAGTGCATAATAACTTTACTTTCCTCACACCCTATTGCAACAAAAATGCTGCCCTGTAATGTCAGCAAGATACTTTCTTAAACTAAAGTGCTAGTTGCATATTTATATTACTTGCGATGCAGCAGCAGCTAGATTCACAGGACGTGAATTTGTTATTGTCTTGGGCAACAATCCCCAGAGGCATTTCTTCCAAATAAATGGATTTCTTCACGTGTGTGGTATGGGCTGGCATTAGAGTGGATCTTTAACGTGCAGGTATTGGTAACGTGATCTGATGGGCTACATTCCAAGGGCTGATTCTTCAGGTTGGAGCTTGAGCACCTCTCGTCAGTCGCCGTGACGGTGTAGCTGGTGTGCTGTGTTCCTGTCCCCGCGATATCTGGAGCGTCATGGTTTCTGATGTCAGAATCCGCAACTAAATGAGACCTTCAGGCTCTATCGCTTTATCTATTGCAAAGACAAGAAATGAAGGATGTATGTACCCTGCCATGAGGCTCCCTGGTTCCTCCGCTTAAGGCAGTCCTTATTCTAGCTTAATGCCTGTCTCAGCTCCAGTGAGGAGACGAGTAGATTCCACCTTTTGCTAGTTTCATAAGGTTTTAAGTGTACCCAGGCAGAACAACATGATAAAGATCGGTTGCACAAGTGAGCTTCAGGTGCAGCCTTTAACGGGCATGGTGCTGCAATGTGGGCGTCTGATGCCGTTAACGTGCTGCAAAGCCTTTATCCTGTGAGACACGGAAAAAGTTTGATTCTTGCGTAGGTTTGAGCAGTATCTAATTTTTCCTACTGCCATATGGTCCTTACATTATAGCATGATATTTTGGTGGTATTTTCAAAAGCAGCAATATTTTGGTATTTTGAAATCTTGGTGATGAATTTCACTGAAAAGGGGGTAGGGTTCCCCCCATGATTAAATATGGGGCGGGGGTTGGGGACCAGTTTTCAAAATACTACAGTATGCCTGAAATACTGTGGTAAACTCAAAATCCCACCCCATCCTACCCTTGCTGCGAGCGCAGCTTGCCAGTGGACTGTGGACGGTTGGCCCTCACTGGTGTCACCTGTGCAGTGCGAAGCTATTCATAATGATGAATCCAGTAATGAGTCATAGCCCTAACCCTACTGTCTGCCGCATCTGCATTTCACGCTGGGGGGTGGCTGCGTCTGTAAAGATGGGTGGCCGCCCGGTCTGTTGTACGTGATGATGGCTCTCTGATAAGGGCTTAAAGGAAGACAAACAAGTCAGTGTAGGTCCTCTGTGTGTGTTACTACTGTGTTGTGAAACATGATGTGCAAAGGTGATGGGATTTACCAGAAGAGGACATTTTCCCCGGGCACCCTGTGCATGGCAGGCTAGCAGGTTGCCAGATGGAGGTGTGACATCTCAGCTGAGTCACACGTTCAGCTGGGTCACACGTGACATTTTGAGTAGGAGAACACTTGGTATTCTTTTAACAAGGGTTCTGAATGGAGGATCGCCGTCGGCCTGAGAAAAGGTGCGTCCATGTATGAATTTCAGTAAAACGCTACTAACGATTCATTGACCGGATTGGAGTTGGTGATTGCATTTGGAAAAGCATGATCCTATATATTTCAAGTGCCAGTTCATTTTTTACCGTTACTGCAAAGACACCGGCGTGCCCCTCCCTGGCGAGGTCTGTCTATGCCGGTATGTCTATGCCAGCTGCCATGTGTTGCCCATCTTTCACGGCACTGTGCCTGCTGCCTACCTTCTTATGCCGCATGATGCGATCCCTGGGTCCTGATAGGGCTGCCATGCTGGGTACGATTTGATAGTCTGGCATACGGTTATGGAGGCATGGCCTTTACAGGGAAGGCTCTTTGTGGGGAGATCACATCAGTGATAGCGCATTGAAGCCAGGGGGTGGGGGGGGGGAATCAGGCACCACAGAAAGTGTTTCCCTAGTGGTGAGAAGACAGACCTGCCTATCTTGGCATCCTGGCAGCTGCAGGGCCAGTGATACACGTCTGGGAGCTGGCAGAAAATGGCCTGAACTGTACAACAGAGACGCCCCGAGGGGCAACTCTGAGAGCCCCGCGCACGGCCACACCAGCCAGGCTAAATGGCCCTTTGGTTGGGGACTGACACGGTGGAAAGTCGGTTATGGATGCTTTCCTGTTAATGTCACTAGCCATTTCCTGGGCCGTCGGCCTGACCGTGGCGGAAAAAGTGCTGCCCTCAGCACTGCTGCCCAGCTCGGCGCACGTCAGCATCGATCTGTTTCACATTTTAATCAAACGGCATTGCGAAGTGCCTTTGATCTCGCCGTGACATGCCTGCACTTGTCGCTGGTTTGCATAAGCGCCTCTTTTTTTTCCAGATAACCGCCTAAATCTTCGCCCTTTTCATTGGTGCTCGTTAGCGCTGATTCAGGTTAGCATGCTAAGGAAGCACGGTTCCCCTCCGCCGCGCTGCTCGTCTATATTCTGAGCCCTATCGATCTATGTATTTTTGGATACATGCCGTGTGCGTCCGTGCTGTGCGTGTCACACTCTGCCAGCGTGCCGACTATGAATATTTCAGAAGCCGGTATGCTCACGCTCCCCCGCCGCGATTCTGACGAGATGCTCGCCGGTGCTGACAGCATCTCTGGACACCAGCCTCAGGCTGGCCTGGACCGACCCGGGACGGACCAAAATGGATCCGTTGCAGCCTTGCATTATTTATGCCGACTGCCTTTTCGGACACTGGCGAAAGCTCCAGTGAGGGCTGCAGTGGTGGTCTCCATGCACTCCTCCGTCAGCACTGCTCTGGGGGGAGGGGGAGGTGCTTTTGTTCACTGCTTCCGCACCCGCTGGTCCTCCCTTAAAATAATTAAAATGAATGAGATCATCTTATGACATTATTTATGATCTGTGGTGCCTCTCAGCGCCCATTTCCCAACGTGAGGTGTTGGGTATCACTGCCTCCAGGGTTGTGTAATGGTCCTACGTTTAAAGATCAGTGCCGGAGAGCCCTAAAGTAATAGAGATAATGGCTTTTCCTGCTGTCAGCGGATTTGAGATTTATACAGTTGCGAACTGATGGCAGTGGACAGTGATATCGATTCGGAGTACCCTTTCATTCTCGCGAGTGTCAGCTGGGTTTTTTTTTTTTTAAAGAATCATTCAAGCTCAGTTGACACGTCATGTATTGAACGTGAATAAAATTGTCCCCATCCCCCGGTTAGCTACCCTCGCAAGACATTAAAACAATATTGATTAATAGCAGTGGCAGCCATTAATGACTGTATCCTCGCAAGCCGGCTACAGTCATCATCTCATGGCGTCTGTGTGAGCCCAAGGTTTCTGTTTCAAGTCGTTAGCATTTTTGTTTCAAAGTGGTGACATGGACCCCTCCATGTGCAGCCACACCCAAATCGGTCCTCACCCAAGCTAGAGCATTATTCCATTGGGCAGCTACTTGGAACCTCGTCCCTAGTCAGGAGTTGATCACTGCATCTAACAGTCTGAGCCACTGCAGGCCCAGCTGGTGGGCTTAACGCCAGGTTTCCAAGTTAAGAAGCATGTGCTTCGAGAGGCTAATGAGCCATGTGGGTTATTCCTGTCCCAGGACCGCAAGCTGTCCAAGGTGGAGCGGCAGAGGTTCAAAGAGGAGGCTGAGATGCTGAAGGGCCTCCAGCACCCCAACATCGTGCGCTTCTACGACTTCTGGGAGTCGCCGCTCAAGGGCAAGAAGTGCATCGTGCTGGTGACGGAGCTCATGACGTCGGGGACGCTGAAAACGTGAGCCGGGGTCCGCGCCAGGGTGCTAGCGGGTCATGGGCCTGCAGAGGGGATCGGAGCAGTAGCGGTCGGCTCTGTTTGCTGGTGTTCTTACAGGTACCTGAAGAGGTTCAAGGTGATGAAGCCCAAGGTGCTGAGAAGCTGGTGCCGGCAGATCCTGAAAGGCCTGCACTTCCTCCACACCAGGACGCCGCCCATCATTCACCGAGACCTTAAGTGCGACAACATCTTCATCACCGGCCCAACCGGCTCTGTCAAGATCGGAGACCTTGGCCTGGCCACGCTGAAGAGAGCCTCTTTCGCCAAAAGTGTCATAGGTGAGTGAACATCATGCCCGCTTTCCTGTCTTGACTCTGTGGCTCATAATGTTTACTTGATGAGTTAGTTACTTCATATTGTACACGGGGAGTCCTTTCGATGATCCGAAGCTGAGCGATTGTCCTATGTTTGTCTAACTGCTTTGTAGGGACCCCTGAATTCATGGCGCCGGAAATGTACGAGGAGCACTACGACGAATCCGTGGACGTCTACGCCTTCGGCATGTGCATGCTGGAGATGGCTACCTCGGAATACCCATACTCCGAGTGCCAGAATGCTGCCCAGATTTATCGCAAGGTCACCAGTGTAAGTTAGGGGTTAACCATCACTCTTACAGTACTGAGTGTGTGTGTTCGTGTGAATAATGTTTATATTACATTGTGGGGACCTAATGTTCTGCATAATGTAATAAAAACCTGTTATTTGAACATTGGGACTATTTTCCCCACAAAGTGACTGCAATCAAAAAACAAAATTTTTTTTACCTAAAGTATTTTGTTTGGTTTCTTATGGTGAAGGTTAGGGCTGGGTGGGGGTTAAACTCGTTATGTACGGATTAGAGTTCTCCCCACAGATATCAATGGAAAGTCCCCACAAAGATATAATCACAAACCTGCGCGCATGTTTGTGTGTGTATGTATGTGTGTGTGTGTGTGTGTGTATGTGTAGTCCAGGAATACATTACATTGTGGGGACCAAGTGACTTTCCCTCCGAATTTACACCTCACATCACACCATCCAGTTCATGAACTGATAGCTCATTATACTTGTTCAAATCTTTGCAGTTCATTGAGCAAAAAGATTTCTTAGGATTTTCTTAATACATTGTATAAGTAAATGTAGATTGTATAATACTCTCTCTACAATAATAAAATTAGCATTAATTTGTGTGTGTGTGGGCTAGTCATAAGAACTTTAAATAGTTCAGTACAAGTGCCAGGCAAAAAAATGCCCAGAGTTTGACGTTAGTACTTTATATTTACAATGAGTTTGGGTCTTAAGTCTAATAATGTACCAGTGTGGCTGAAGTGTTAAGAGTTCATAGGTTGATGAGCTAAACTACAGGTAACAAGGAATCACTTCATGGTTACAGTAACATAAAACCTACATGATGGGGGTAAATGCTCTAAGCGTGCAGTACAGAGTTCCTGGTGAGAAGGAAGGTTAGGGACTGGTAAACCGATCGGACTTCCGTTTGGAGCTGTACAGACAGAAAGGGACAAGTCACACGGGCTGGATACTGCAGCCTGATACCATGTAAAAAGCTACTTATCGATCCTGAAGCGGGAAGGAGTGCTATGTGGTCCTCAGCGGGTTCCCAATCCAGCATCCTGCAGAAGGGCTGTGGGCTTCTGGGCAGATTTCACGTGTCACTTCCTGTCTGCATGCCGCTGTCCAGCAGCCTGCCATATTTTCAGCTTTCCACGTGCATTTTACTCCTGTTCGTGTGCCTCCATTTCCCAGGGGGTGAAACCCGCAAGTTTCAACAAGGTGACAGATCCAGAAATTAAGGAAATTATCGGGGAATGCATCTGCCAGAAGAAGGAGGAGAGGTGAGTCTGATAATGACAGCCCTGCCGTTTATTTCTGAATGGCGTGTGATCACAGTCTTGCGCATCTGAAATGCATTGGATGCCCGTAAATGTTCCCATTGGGGGAATATCTGTTTCCTCAATGTTTGACTGTTTCTGCAGTTTTTTAGAGCAGCATTGATGATGCCCACCGTTCCTGATCGGTTTACGCCACCGTTGGCTGTGACGCGCGTGTGATCTGTTCGTGTAGATTCTCCATTAAAGACCTCCTGAACCACGCATTCTTCGCGGAGGACACCGGAGTCCGAGTTGAACTGGCAGAGGAGGATGACGGCAAGAAATCCTCTATAGCCCTGAAACTCTGGGTGGAAGATCCCAAGAAGCTGAAAGGGAAATATAAAGAGAGCGGCGCTATAGAATTCACCTTTGACCTGGAAAAGGAAGTTCCTGAGGGTGTTGCTCAGGAAATGGTGGGTTATCAGATGAGACCTTTATTTTAAGTCTTTGTTTTTTTTGCCTGCCAGTGTATGTTCTGTATTTCAGGATGGATATTCTGTCACATCATTAAACCTTGAGCTTCACCTGGCTGCAGATGAGAAGCACTGACTGCAGTGACCTCTACATCTCAGGAGACCCTAGACTGGTCTTCTGAGCAGCATCTGCATCCAGGAGCCGCATAGCTCTCTGTCTCTGTCTCACTCTACCTTCATTTTATCAAATGGTCTATTGTTAAAATTAGAAAAAAACTGTCTGTTTACGAGCAAATGAACAAACAAGGTAAGAAGCCAAACACCCACACACACACACACACACACACCACAATCTTGAGCAAAAGGCTTGTGCAAACAGCTTCCTCATGTGTGACCAAGAATGTGCCCTGATCCAGATTGAGGTTGATAACTTCTTTCTGAATTCCAAGAATCTTTCACTTGCCTTTCACTCAGATTGACATAATAAGGAATCGCAGTGACTCCTGCCAGTCGTACCGTTTTTCTTTCATTGTTTTATGTTTCTGGGGTTGAGAGTCTCTTCATTCCTGATTCTGAAACGATGCTGGGTGCTGAATATTTGATAAATATGACTACAGGAGATTTTTATTACTGGTGTGTTTAATAATTTATTAATGAGCAGTCACCTGAGTGGTCACAACGGGCCGCTGGAGTCTTTAATTCCCCACATGCGCAGAGAGTGAAGCTGCAGCTCAGGAAGACGGTGAAGCAGCATTTGATTGGCCCGGGGTTGCATGTGACCATTCTGTCAGCATGCAGAGGTGGCGTGCCTCACAGAGCCTTCCTCCTCCTCCTCCTCTGCGATCCTGAGTGAGGGCTGTTCTTACCAGGCGTTGGGGGGGCTGGGGGCTGCCTCTGCTGCTGCTGCTGCCCCGTGTTATCACAATACCTCAGGACGGGTCAGGCCTCCTGGGGGGAATTAGTACACTCTAGTTCCTGTCTGCCTCTTATTGTCCCATCTGGGTAGGAAAATTCCTCAGCTTTAATTAGAGGTTATGCAATTATTTGCATGTGAAAATGGGGGACGAAGCTGGGGCAGTAATTCCCGACAGCTCTGCTGCCCGCAACTAAAGATATCGATTAATGGTGCAGTGAGCCAGCCCGCTCTCTCTGCCAGTGAACAGATACTAAAGCTCTTTGGTGCAGTAAGTAGGTGGCGCTAGCGTGCCATATGGTGCCCGCGCCCGGCCGGTTGGTGACACCTGTCTCCTATGTGCCCCCCACCCCACAGGTGGAGTCCGGCTTCTTTCATGAGAGCGACGCCAAGATCGTGGGCAAATCCATACGGGACCGGGTGTCGCTGATCAAGTGGAAGAGGGAGCGAAATGTGCCGGCGTGTGACAGGGATGCGCAGCGGCCAGCGGAGGGCGCTCCCGCCCAGCAGGCCCCACCACAGGTGCCTGACGGTCCAGTGGCACACGGCGGTCCCCCCGAGCCTGAAGAGCCTGAGGCTGACCAGCACGGCCGGCAATGCAATCTGCCCGCCAGCGTCACCTCTGTTACATGTGAGGCATTGCACATGCATTCTCATATACACAGACACATTCAAAATGTCCAATGCCCAAAAGATTTAAATGTGCTAAAATGACTCATACTCATATCTATTTGAATATATGTGTGCGTGTGTGTGTGTTTATATATACACACATTCACCCCCCTAGAAGAGTCCGTTTGCTGAATGATGGCTGACAGGCTGCCTGTGTATTGGCTGCACACGTCCCTCCCCAGTTTGATTAATATCTGTGACATTTCAGCTGCCTAAGCGTCCCTGCAGGCCTCGCCGCCCCTGACCCAGACCTGAACCAGGTCGCAGGACTCGCCAAACCCGTTCCAGCCCATCGCTGCACCATAAATCTGCACCTCCCACATTTACAAGCCATCCACCTACCTCACCCGCACTACACTATTCACTTTTATTTGTCATTTATTTATTGTTTAGGGAGCAGATCTGTTGTGCTTAGGGTGGCCACCTAATCTATGTCAGGAATGGCATACTGAGCTACGACAGGGCTTATGAACTAACAATTCAACCATTTCAAGGACCCAGATTTCACTTAAGCACTGATTTCTTGCTGTGCGCTGATTGGTCAGTCTCCTGTAATCATGTGTGTGTCACTAATGTTAAAGTGAACCAGCTAGATGAGTCAATCAAGGAAGCAAACCATTAAAAGTACAAGACAAACTGAACAATTCAGCCGAGCACAGGAGCATTTTAGTTTTAAAGTTGTTTGTAAAACCTGAAGTAGCTCATAGTGTCTCTCCTGACAGGGATTATCTGGTCACTCTAGTTGTGCTGCAATGTTCGTTCACTGTGGGTGATAAAGCTCTTTTTTGCTATCTTGAAACCTTTAACTGCTCTGCTTTACTGACGTCCAGACGTTACGCGATCTGCACTTGCCGGTGCGGGTCGAGAAATTCAGGAGAAGTTGTTCGTTGGAAGCTGCTCGCTGTGGGTAGTCGCCTGCTTGTCCGTATCGTTTTACAAAACGACTCGATAATCACGCCAAGTGCGCGTGCGAGCATACCGCAACTGGCTCGCCACCAAAAGCACCTGAGTTTGGGTGTCAGGTTTTCGTTCCTCTGTTCAGGCCACATGTTTCCCTGTTGTTTTTTTGGGTGACTAACATGCAGAATGTCTTCTGTCCCGGATGTGTGTGTGTGTGTGTGTGTGTGTGTGTGTGGCTCACAGCGGACAGCACCTTCGACAGCGGCCTGGGCTCCACTGCTTACTCCAACTCCCATGGCAGCCAGCGAGGTGCCCCCTACCAGTCACTCCTGGAGGCCTCTGCTGCCCCCGCGCCACAGGTTTGTGGCCACCTCTCTCTCCCGCTCTATCTGTCCACCATCTTGTGCGCGTCTGAGCCGGCCTCGTGCCCACAGACGCCCACTGCCCCCCTCATTCCTGCAGTGAGGCACGAATGAATTCCTCCGCTTTTTCTGAGATGTCAATCGGAGCCCCACAGCAGATACGTGCTCAGATCTGCGCGACTGGTGCAGCCATGTTGTTTTCGCCGGGCGACCTTGACACTTCTCTCTCTTGCCTACCGCTGTGCGAGCAGCACCGTTCCAGTGTGCCCTGTGTGATCTGGGAGACCCCCCTGTCTGACGACTGCTCCGACGGCTGTAGCGCCTGGCCGCCTGCAGGGGGCTGCCTCTCTGCCAGGCGGGCCAGCGCCTCCTTGGTTGAAGCTGTGCGATGCGACGCTCGCCTGAGCCCCACGTACCGTCCCTTAACACCACCACCGTGCTGCTGCCACACAGGGCACGCGACCACCTCTGACTGGAGGGGCATGTGGGCCGCAGATGAGAACGCGTCTTCCTCAGAGTCTACCCCTGCATGCGAAGGTTTTGCCCTGCTGAAGCCCCCTTTGCTGCTTCACCCCCCCCTGCTGCACTGGGATGCCCGTCGCCATAGTGACTCTTCCGTGGAGCCTTCCCCGGCCGAGCATCTGGCTCGGCGCCACTCGGACCTGGGCTCCCCACTTAGCCCCAGCTCGCCCCAGTACGTGGCCGGCTTGCCCTGCTGCGAAGCCTGCATGTCCCTCTGTGGGCCGTGGACCGGCTGCAGGTCCTCCTTGTGTGGGGCCCCGCCCATCACGGCCAGCAGGGGCCCTCCTGAGAGCCCAGAACTCACTCTCCTACACAAGTCTCTGCACTATATCATCAACATGAAGAGACACGGCCCGCCCCTCCCTCCAAGCTCTCCTGACAGAGGCCCACGCCGGCCCTCCTTTGGCCACAAGGAGGCTCCCAGCTGGTCACACTCCCGGCCCTGGGATGAGTGCCCCGGCCGCCTGCACAGGTGCAGTGACGAGGCGCCCCTTTGCCCACAGCACGTGGAGTTAGCGTGCGGGAACTGGCCCGGTGTCACGGTAGGTTAGAGGACGGAGGCCGAGCACCACCTGCCTCTATGACCTGTAGTCCTGGCGAATGCCATGAGCATGGGGCAGCTACTCTGGGGTCTGCGGGTCTGGGCCTCTGCCTGCAGGGGGCAGCAGACTCCTCTTTTCATTCCTGCTTCGCTTACTTTTCCACTGGCAGCAAAGGGGTCTTTAAAACATGGTGGTCTGTCACTTCTTCCTCGTCTGAGAGGCCATGCCTCCCCCTCCCTACAACTACCAGCTGCTCCTCTGGGTGCACTGAGGCTGCTGTGACTGGCTCACTACCCACATTCCCCTACCTTTGCTTTCCTACTTTTCTCTCGAGGGAAGGCGGCTGGTCTATGGATGTCTGTCAGATCTTTTGGGGCGTCTTCTCCTCAGTAGGAAATCCACACTGCAGTTTGGATGCTTTTCAGTATTGATTTATCGATGCACAACAATTTTCTCTTTCAGCAAGTGCTTGAAGTTGTAAGTGTAAATCCATGTATATGTTGCTTTTAATACAGGTTTGTTCTCTTCCAGTCTGGGATGCCTGTCTCTCCCAAAACAGCTGCCACAGCCACAGCTCCGCTTCCACTTGCCGGCCAGACCTTCCAACCTGCAGCTCACTCTTTACAGCAGAGCCAGCCGCCTGTGCAAACTTATCAGGCTGCAGCACCCACTATGCAGCAAAATCACCAGACTGCGCAGACCTTTCACCCTGCAACTCCCTCTGTACAGCCAAACCAGCCGACTGCACAGACCTACTTGGCTGCAGCACCCTCTGTGCAACCGAGCCAGCCGATTGTACAGACCTTCCAGCCTGTAGTGCCCTCTGTGCAGCCGAGTCAGCAGTCTGCGCAGACCCAGCCAGCTACAGCGCTATCTGTACAGACGAGCCAACAAGCTGCGCAAACCTACGCAGCTGCAGCACCCTCTGTACAGATGAGCCAGCAGCCTGCACAGACCTACCCGACTACAGCGTCCTCTGTACCGCAGAGTCAGCAGTTTGCACAGACCTTCCAACCTGCAGTGCCCCCTTTACATCCGAGCCAGCAGACTGTGCAGACCTACCCAGCTGCAGCGCCCTCTGTACAGACAAGCCAACAGTCTGCACGAATCTTCCCGGATGCAGTGCCCTGTGTGCAGCCGAGCCAGCAGGCTGCACAGACCTACCCACCTGCAATGACCACTGTACAGCCAAGCCAGCAGTCTGCACAGATGTACCCAGCTGCAGCACCCATTGCACAGGCTGGCCAGCCGATTGTGCAGACTTACCAGGCAGTAGCTGCTACACAGCAGTGCCAGCTACCTGCACCGACTTACCCACCTGCAGCAGCCATTGCTCAGTCAAGTCAGCAGACTGCGCAAGTGTACCCAGCTGCAGCATCTGCACAGACCTATGTATCTGCAGCCGCCACTGCACAGCATGGCTCAGTAACTGCACAGATGTATTCGGCTACAGCAAACACTGTACAGCAGAGCCAACTGACTGCACAAATCTATTCAGCCCCTGCATCAATTGCACAACCATGTCAGCTAGCTGCGCCGACCTACCCAGCTGCAATGGCTACCCCACAGCAAACCCAGCAAGGTGTACCGGCCTATGCAGCTGCAGTAGCTGCCCCACAGCAAACTCAACAAGCTACGCAGACCTACCCAGCTGCAATGGCTACCCCACAGCAAACTCAACAAGTTGCGCAAACCTACCCAGCTGCAGTAGCTACCCCACAGCAAACTCAACAAGCTGCGCAAACCTACCCAGCTGCGATGGCTACCCCACAGCAAACCCAACAAGTTGCGCAGACCTACCCAGCTGCAGTGGCTACCCCACAGCAAACCCAACAAGCTGCGCAGACCTACCCAGCTGCAGTAGCCACCCCACAGCAATCCCAACAAGCTGCACAGACCTACCCAGCTGCAATGGCTACCCCACAGCAAACCCAACAAGTTGCGCAGACCTACCCAGCTGCAGTAGCTACCCCACAGCAAACCCAACAAGCTGCGCAGACCTACCCAGCTGCAGTAGCCACCCCACAGCAAACCCAACAAGCTACGCAGACCTACCCAGCTGCAGTAGCCACCCCACAGCAAACCCAACAAGCTGCGCAGACCTACCCAGCTGCAATGGCAACCCCACAGCAAACCCAACAAGCTGCGCAGACCTACCCAGCTGCAATGGCCACCCCACAGCAAACCCAACAAGCTGCGCATACCTACCCAGCTGCAATGGCCACCCCACAGCAAACCCAGCAATCTGCGCAGACCTACCCAGCTGCAATAGCCACCCCACAGCAAACTCAGCAGCCTGCCCAGACCTACCCACCCACAGCACAGTCAGCTGAGCTGGCTTCTCAAAACTACGCATCTGCAACACTGACTGCACAGCATGGCCAGCAGGTAAGTGTGGCACCGGCCGCCCGACGGCTCAGACACTCTCAGCTGGGACTGGCGGCAGTCTGTCCGTTTGCAGTGGTGGGTGCCCAGTTTCCGGCAGCGTAATTCTGAGTCACAGCTGCGTCCGCAGACTGTGACCCTGTGTAGGAGATGAGTGCTTTTCTTGTGCTCCATTTTCATCTCACAGTTCCAGCCCTATTTCCACACTGCAGCTTTGCAGTCACAGGTAGATCTTCGTTCCTCTGATTGCACATTCCTCCTGCACCCCCCAGGTTTGACTGAAACCACACTTGAGGGGGTGCTGAAGTAACTTCACGCAGATTCACATTTGTGTCCCGCTAGATGTTTTACATCAGTTGTCTTTTGGTTTAAAGTGATGGCATCATGGCATTTTCGAAGGTTCTGGGATTTATACGCATCTTTTATTTTGAGGTTTTCATGTGAAGGTAAATAAGCTCATTCAGGCTACAGATCAGCTTGTTAAATGCCAGCCGTTTGCTTGCACTCGGGAACAGAAGGAGCAACGTGGGTCCCTGCAGTGACTGGGCCCCCCCCTCCTGTTACCCTCACCTCCTCCCCTCTCTCGCTTTCTCTCCCCCCACCTTCCGCCTCTTCTCACTGCAGCAGCTCTCCACGGGGCAGAACTTTCCTCAGCTCGAGGGAGCAAACCTACAGAGCCTCCCGCACTCGGCAGCCAACCAGGCTGGGCAGAAGGCTCTGAGCTTGCAGCCGTGCAGCCAGAAGGCAGCGCCGGTCCAGCCGCCGCAGGCCGTGCCGGTGACTCAGCTCACACAGGTAGCCGTGGCCCGACATCCATTCCCAGTCTGCCGACACGCAGAATCAAAATGCAGAATCTTTAGTGTGAAATGATTTGCGTGACAAGAAACTAATTGAGGTGTCCAGACATGTTTTGTCTATTTATGGCCCAGACAAGTGTGGTTGTGCTTGATTAGATGGCTGGGAGTCTGCGCAGATGGCACCAATCCTGGCCGGTATAATGGGATCAGTGCTGGTTTCTCTGCATGGGCCAGAGTTCAAGCGATTTATCCTCTACAGGCTTGTAGTATCCAAGTCTGTTTGATCTTTCTTCCGGCGTTTGCCATTCCAGTTCCCTTCCAGATATCCTGTTAATTCAGCAGAGGCTTCTTTTGCTCTTACACTCCTCCTCCTGTTCATCCTCAGCCCAGCTTTCCCAATCCCGGCACCTGCCCCCCCTCCCTTTTGTATATGGACTCGGGAACAGGTCATCATCATCTTTTGCCCCCCCCCTTCACTTTGCTCCTGCGGTTCCCCGGCCTCCCAGCAGGGGGTGCCGTTGAGCCTGTCCCTCTACTTGCTGTAGCCGTGCCTGGCCAGTTACCCCAGCAGTTGGGCATGAACATGGAACCCCCCGCTAATAGGCTTCACCAGCCTACCCCTTCCTCTCATACTCAGTGTAGCTCCTCCTTGCCTGATATTTCAGCTCTGTCTGTTTCTGAACCTCCCGGAGGTAAACATCTCCGCATTGGCTCCATCGATTCTCACAGAGTAACGTCTAAACCACAGCATTTGGTTTACAGCAGATATAGTAGCAGATATCCAGGGCTCTGCTTTCCCCTTGCAGCATGATCATTTGCATTCTCTGGGTGTCACCACATGCCAGCGGTCAGTTGCACCTCTCACGCCCTTGGGTCTGTCTCCCATGCTTGCAGGTGGCCACGCCCACACCAGCGCCCTCTGCCCTGCCCACGGATGCTGGCCGGCAAGGCATGCCTGCTCAGCTGCAGCCGAGCCCCCCTGCAGCAACGTCTTTACCGGCAAAGACCGTCGTAGACATGGCCTTGCAGGAGCAGAGCAGAGCTCCGTCTGCGCAGCCCCCTGGCAGCCAGCAGTCAAGTCAGCAGTTTCTCGCCAGCACAACCCCCGCAGCGGCAAGTCAGGAGGTGTGAACGGGCATGCTGGCCCCACCCTCAGGGGCACTGCTTTCTCTCACTCACACACACACACACACACACACACACACACACACACACACACACACACACACACACACACACACTGAGCTCCCATGGTTTTCTCAGCCTCGGCTGCCTTCCACACCTCTGCACTTTCCCCAGTCTGCAGCCCACAGCCTTTCCTCTCAGGGTACCTGATTGTATTTTCTTTTTTATTTGCCTCCAGGAACCTCAAGCAGACAAACAAGTGCCATTGCACAGTTACAACTACGACAGGTGTGTGTGTGTGTGTGTGTGTGTGTGTGTGTGTGTGTGGGTGTGGGTTATGTATATATTAAATTGTGGGAACCAAATGTCCCCAAAGTGTGATTAAAAACCTGTTTCTTTTTACCTTGTGGGGACAATTTTTTCTGTCCCCTTAAGGATAACCTCAGTTTTATAAAAATCTGTGACTGTGATCAAACTGAAATAGCATAAAGTCAGTTTTATTTGGTTACTTGGGTAAGGGGTTAGGGTGTCGTTGGGATTAGGGTATTGCCTATTGAAATGAATGCATAGTCACCACAAAGATTTGAATACGTGTGTGTTTATCTATGTGAGTGTGCAGATGCGTATAGGCATGTTACCTGTAGTTCATAGGAGCCTTTGACTATGGCATTTGACATAGCGACCTGTAGCTCTGCCGCATAGTCACTGAAAACACCCCCCTCCCCCCGCAGTGTCAACTCTGACGCCACCTCGGGGAAGGAGATGAGCGACGGCTATGAGGGCACGCCGGGGGGCAGCAGGGTGGATGCCAGGGTGAAGAGGCATCACCGGCGCTCGACACGCACGCGTTCCCGCCAGGAGAGGAGCAGCAAGGCCAAGCTGAGCATGCTCAATGTGAGTCTGCCTGCCCTCACACTGCACGGCATGGGCCGAGAGGGGGTGCAGGAGCGGCACCCTGGTGGGTGGGTGGGTGGATGGATGGATGGATGGATGGATATGTATACTACAGGGATCTGAAGGGGAAATGTGTTTGCATACAGATACAGAGACCAAAGTGAGAGACAAGGTTATGCAAAGATTAATATCATCGCTGCCTGGCCATACACATGTCCACTCTCTGACAATTGTGACTTTTTACTATAGATGGAATACACCTCTGGAATACAATTCTCCTCTGTCTATTGATATTGTTTGACGTCTAATTAACCAATGAAAAAATGTTTTATGAAGTCATCTGTTTAACTAGAACAAAAATTAGTACTAGTTGAACATTTTTGTCATGGTGGTTTGTGGATTATTTTTAGGGCTGCACAATATCACGTTGCGATAAAATCGCGATTATATACATGTGCAAGGTGTTAGATGACAGGTGTAAACCCCAGCTTTTTGGTACTATTCAGGTGTTTGCTTACACCCACAGTTTAGTAAGCAGATCAATAACGTGCCTAAAATATTAATGAGGTGCATTATGAGGCCCAAAAGTCGGTAGTCTGTATAAATTCGGCACGTTTCTGGTTATTAAATTCGGTTAGCAGAGCGCCACATGCTACTGCTTTCGTAAATCATGGAAGCCATAAGCACTGAAGTGGCGGTGAAGAAAGGGACAGCTTAAGTTTTTGAGGAAATGCATTTTTTCACGCTCCTGAAATAATAGATTTTTGATAAGTGATTTCATTGGACACAAGGGACCATGATGAATACGAGAAAATATTTGACTAGTTCTTGAATTTGCCATTCTGGTGTGACGTGGAGAGCCCAGGGTGACCCGCGGCTTAAACAGCTCTGAAAAGGTCCTTGGAGCCGCAGTGTCGACGAAGCGGCCCCCCCACTGCCACCCCCACCCTGCCACTGCACGGCCACTGTCTTCACTGGCTTCCATTTCACTCCTGCTTTGGACCATAAGGAAGATGCTGCCCTGTGACCCCGTTTCGTCTCCCTGACATCGTTTGTCGCTCTCAGGTGTGCAACACCGGAGACAAGATGGTGGAGTGCCAGCTGGAGACCCACAACAACAAGATGGTGACGTTCAAATTCGACCTGGACGGGGACGCCCCGGAGGAGATCGCCACGTACATGGTAAGATGATCGCTGCTCGTCTGCCACTGTCACTCGGCAACCCGCCACGGCTCTGCTGCCTTATTCTGAGTGCTTGTGTTTCTCGGGAGGGCTCCCCAAAGCCCACCACTGAGCTGTCATTGTAGGGCTGTTTCTTACTCATCAAACTTGGCCTTAATTAGAGTTATTGACACTGCTTTTTACTGGCTTGCTGAGTTCTACCCTCTGCCATCATATTTTTTAATTTTGTGATTTTGAAAATGACCTGGGGCCCCAGGACTCTTCTCTGTGAAGAGGGCAGGCAGAGGAGCTGTGCCAGGGCCGTTTGGGGAACCGGGGGACCTGGGGCTGTGATCTGCACCCCCCCCCCCCCCATCATGCTCCAGCTGCCTTCTGCGTGTCTCCCTGCTTTGGAACATGATCATGTGCGTTCCCAGGTGGAGAACGACTTCATCCTGCCCCTGGAGAAGGAGATCTTCATCGAGCAGCTGAAGGACATCGTGGACAAGGCGGAGGACATGCTGAGTGAGGACACCGAGGGCGAGCGCAGCTCCGATCAGGGCACCAGCCCCCAGCAGGCCCCCTGCAGCTTCCCCGGGGGGGAGGTATGTGACCCCATGAGCCGCTTTACTGACACCTCAACCCCCCTCCTCGACGTGGAGTGTGACGGCTCACGTTTCTCCTGTTCCAGGGAGCGAAGACGCCACAGCTTCACACCCACCAGGCTGTCTACCAGCAGAACGGTAAGCCTGCCTCTGCTTTATCACAGGCGAGGGGGGGGATTCTGGTCCCTGCCTGGGGAGGTGAAGCCAGGAGGGTTTTATTTTTAAGTGGTGATGCACAGGTGGTGCTCAGTAAGAGGGATGGTGGAGGGAGGGTCTCGCCTACAGTGCGTTAAACGATAACCGTGTGTTTAAGCGTAATTCCTTCAGTCCCGCTGAGAGCTTCAAAGCCCTGTTCTGAGAAATGGGGGGGGGGCTGGTCTGCAGCTTGAACCTACGCTCGGCTCGGTGGGTGACCTTCCCTTCCTTTCCCCATGGCCTCTGCTAGTCCTGCACACTGGCAAGAGGTGGTTCATCATCTGCCCCGTGGTCGAGTCCCCGACTCCCGACGAGAGGAAGCCTTTAGCCGCGGCCAGCTCCTCAGCACAGGGTGAGACGCTCGCTCGCACACATGCACACTTTCTGAGGAGACGGTGGGAGTAGCGCCCTCCTCCTGTCCTGACATAGACGTGATGCTGCATGTCTGCTGTATTGCCACAAACCCGGCTCGTCCCCTCACTCTGTCCCCAGAGCCAGCCCTGCCTGTCCAGTCTGGGGTCCCCTCCCCACCCTCCCTGGCCCCCGCTGCTCCACCGGACCCCGACCCGGACGGGGGGAAGGCCCTGCATTCGCCGTCATCCACAGGGACTGCTGATGATGCAATGGGGGCGATGCTGGTGGAGGATTCCCCGGGGGGTCGCCCGGGCCCTGTGTCGCCCACCCATGGTGCTCAGCAGGCGGCAGAGGTGGCGTGTGCGGCCGCCGTCATGTCGGACATCCCCTGCTGTCCCATCGTCTCGCCCCTGTCCTTGGACGTGCAGGCCGGCCAGGCCGTGGCCCCGGGGGGGGAGCCCCTCCTCCGGCAGGGTGACCCAGCCCAGCCGCTGGTAGTCATGCAGCAGCCATTTGCCACGCCCATGCAGTCATCAGTGGGCGGGGCCAAATCCGTCTCACAGCCGCAGAGCCCCGCCATGGCCCCACAGGTGGCCGCTTCAGGCCACGCCCCCTGCCAGCTGTCCGGGCCGGGCGAATCCGACGGGGAGGGCCCTCCCAGGGTCGGCTTTGTGGACAGCACCATCAAGACGCTGGATGAAAAGCTGCGCACCTTGCTGTACCAGGAGCACGCGTCCCCACACACGGCCCCCGGGCCACCAGAGACACCAGGGCCTGGAGTGGAGCTCGCCCCCTCTCCCTCTGGGGGGGACGGTTTGGTAAAGCTTAGGGATCCTTTATTCTCACAATGATTTGGGGGGGGGATGCCTACCTGCAGGGGGTTACTCTTCTCCCCGTGGTGTGAGACGGCTTTGTGTCGTTTCTTTTTAAATGTGGCTTTCTTAGCTTTTTAGAAATTGGTACTCTGACAACGGAATAGGTTCATGTTCCCGCTAATGTCATCGTATTCCGGCCTTCAGATATCTGTAAGGTCCCTCAGTCTCACTTCTGACATCCTCTGAGTCCGTTTGCGCTCAGCAACCTGCCATTACGAAATATGAGCTTTACCGTTGTATTTTTTTTTCGCTCCGTCTTACTGGTTCACACAAAGCTTTCAGTCACGTCGAACTGCAGCAGAAAGTGAGTTTGGAGTCCATGTGGAGCCGGTAATGAAATGTCCGTTTGGGCACAATTAGATCACGTGGATGACATTGAATGAGGAGGCTGTTCCTCTGGGAGCGACTGCAGCCAGTGGCCCCCTCCTGACTGCAGGGAACGCTGTCACATGGCCAGCAGAGTCTGCCAGTCTTCTGAGGTGCTGTACTGACCAGCCGTCCCAGGCGACCGGGCCTCGCACGCCCCCCAGATTTCTGCATCTGCTCATTCCTGTTTCGACACTGTCACGACCAGGATTATTATCGTTAACTGATGACAACATATTTTTGTTGGTGGTAATCATTCAGGGAAACGTAATCCAGTATGTTGCCTTTAGGTGAGCATTAATAGTGCCTGGAACATGTTTGGCCCATTTTCGTACATAATGCACTAAATATTCATGTAGGATTCTCTGAAGATCGAACTCATAAAATAGCTTCACAAGTTTCAGTCTATCACTAGAAATAAATTTCCTAAAACACACTGAAGCTGAAATACATTTCAGTTTAGTTTTTAATATAAGTTTAAAATAACTAATAAAACCTAATTTAAATTAAAATTGAAAATAATTACAAAATAACCTAAAAATTCTAAACTATAATACTGCTGTGCTCCACAAATTAAAGAGCCAATCCAAGGGATCCCTGAAGGTTAACCAACAGAAAGTCACTGTGATTCCAGGTTTGGGTTTTCCATCATTCATCCATTCAGTCTGCCGGGGAAGTGATTTCGCTGAGGATTGTAGAGGATTACCCTTTGTCAATGCAGCTGTTTCCAGATTACAGATTATTACCCTCTTTGTACCTTGGACTTAGCTGTTTAGCACTGAGGATTGTGGGATGTATCAAGCCAGGCTTCTTCTGAACGGGCCTGCCTGATGTCCAGAACATTATTGTGTTTTAATGCCGCTCGCTTCCTGGAACGGGTTAATGGATATTTTGGCGTGAGCCCCAAGGTTAATTGTCTCAACCCCCCCACCCCAAGCGGATGCGTGAGCCTTAAAGCTGCTGGCTCCATTAAAATAGGAGCACAGAACACACAGCCAGTGGGCGAGCATGAACTGGCTCAAGTTCCCTGGCCTGCAGCTCAGTGCCAAGCCTGCCTGAATGTCACTGCTCTGTGTTGCAGCCCCTGATCCCCGAAAGGACCGACAGCCTGGCTACGCTGAGTGACTCTGCTGTGGTCGGTATGTGCGTCACTCTCTACCTTCCGTCACAAATCAGGAATCCCACAGAACATGTCAGATTGTGTGTTGGTGTGATGGTGACCAGCTCCTGTAGTGCGCCGCGCTAAAAATGCAAAAGTCAGGGGTTCGAATGCCCTAAGGTGCACACAATTTGCAACACTTCCCTGTACTGTAAGTTGCTTTGGATGAAAGCGTCAGATGGTTGTATGTAGGGCACGCGCATAACAAAGCCTGTTTTTAAGAATCTGAGGAGAAAAGAATTTTTAAAGGAATAACACCCCACTAGTATAAAACTGAATTCAGGAGAACTTATATGGAAGGTCTTTCAAACCAAAGACGACGTTTAGCTTCTGCCTGCTTTAGGCACCATTTGCAGTGTAATTTAACAAGGGCCCCCTTCTCCCATACCCTTCTCCCATAGTCTCTAATGACCTAACAAGGGCAGGGCCACAGATGGCGCTAGGGGGACGTAATCGCTTAAGGAAGCAACAATCGAGTGTCCTGCTCTGTCAAATGTTTGAAAGCTTCTGCCAATCGATTTCCTGTAGCAGCGCAGACAGACTAAAAACAGAAGTCTTTAGTCAGGTGTGCTTTAGCTGTGGGTGGCAGTTCTCCGTGATGTTCTGCTCATGGACACAGTAAGGGTGTCTCCTCTGCCTGCAGGTTCCCCCAGGACAGTAAGTAAGAGAGACTCGGTTCCGAACTCCAGCTCACACACCGAATCCCAGAGCCAATTCCAGGTATTCTCTCCATTTCAGGCCTTTTTCAAACTTTTATTTTGTAATTCTTTGAAAAACAGAGATTTAATTTCCATCTACCACAATAGTCCTTAAATACTTACAGTAGTGACATTTGGTTAGTCATTCTCTGTATTTAATGTTTCAGTAGCTGTCCTCGTCTGTTAACAACCCATTTCACAGTGATTTAAAATACATTTATCAGACATGTAGGTAGAGGGACATGGACATTGCATGTCACATCTCCATAAATCCATGCTGTTCTCCTTAACGTTCCTGACTTTATACAGTTTTCCTTTTGATGCAATTAAAATGTCACATTTAAATGCAGGCTTGCTTTGAGCAGTACAAATGTGGCATTGTTTTACGGCTGGGGTGTCAAACTCTGGTCCTGGGGGGCCGGAGCCCTGTGTAGCTTAGTTCTTTCCCTGTTCCACCATAAGTGATTTGGCTCGAGCGACATGGTAATTAGCACAAGGAGTTGAATCAGGTGTGTTAAATGAGGGGAAACCCAACAATGTGCAGGGCTCCAGCCCCCCAGGACCGGAGTTTGACATCCGTGTTTTAGAGCATGCTGTGGTTCATTGAGGGTTTGTTTGTGTTTGTTCCGTCTCCCGTAAGCTCATCCCCACTGCACCGGACATAGTGAGCAGGCTAGAGCGAAACAAGAAAAGCAAGAGCACATGTGGCTCTCACGCGCCCCCTAGTGGCAAAGGCGGCTGCAGGTCCCTGTCTAACGGAGACGGTGAAGATTTGCCCGTCACCACGATTGGCAGGTTCTCGGTCATCAACACCAAAGATGACGTCACCCTGAAGACGCAAAGCAACCGCTATTCCGCGCCCCCTGACTTCTACCCCGATGGCGCCCCCCCTGGCCAGGAACACGGTGCCACGCCAACGGACTGCCCGCGCCAGTCCTCAGACTCGGAGGAGGAGAGCGCCTTAGCGGGGCCGGGCACTCCCGCGCCGGCGAGCCAGGCACGCCCGGAGAGCAGTGGTGCCGACCTCATGAAGAAGGCCGTGGCCTTCCTGCGCCGATCGGGCCGCGGCGGCAGTACACAGAGCTCGGACTCCCCAGCTCGGCATGGCGGCAGCGACGCCCCCAGTGTGCCCGTCTCCTCCCTGCACTCGCACTCCTCCTACATGAGCAGTGACAACGACTCGGAGTTCGAGGACGCTGACATGAAGAAGGAGCTGCAGCGACTGAGAGAAAAGTAAGTAGCTCTGGAACCGGGAATGTCCTCTGGCGCGTGACCTGTCTCACGCCCTGCGGCAGATATCTTGTTAGACAGTGTTTGGGTACTTTAAGTAACCGCATGGATGTTAACAAATTATGGTGAATCAGTGGGTAGCACTGTCTGTCATCTGCAGTGTAAGAGGTCCAGTCCTACGTTGTGAGAGTGTGGGGACCAAATACATGTACAGTTGCAGTCCTATAGAACATGTTGACTAGCAGGATCTTGGCCCTCCCTTGTTCTGGACCCATACTAGCACGTCTTAACCTCTCTTGTATGCATCCTGTCAGAATTGCAGGCCCCCCGGTCTTTCTCACCGACAACATTCACACTTGTCTTGCAGGCACATGAAGGAGATCTCCGAGCTGCAGGCCCATCAGCGGGGGGAAATCGAACTGCTGTATAAGAAACTGGGCAAGCAACTCCCTCCCACCATTGGCTTCCTCCACACGGCGCCCCCTACAGGCCGGAGGCGAAGAGCTAGCAAGCACAAGCTGAAAGCCGGCAAGCTGCTCAACCCAGTGGTGCAGCAGCTGAAGAACATCAGCACAAACCCCAGTGAGTGTGGACAGGGGCCGTGGGAGCCATGCAGCCCGCGGGAGGGATGCTAGGCCTACCCACCCTGAGAGGGCCCAACCCACAGGGGGCACGGGACCGGCTCCCTAACTGTATCAATGCCTAAATAAAGTAGAACGTCAGCAGTACCACACTTGTTTATTGCGAGTTATGATCTCATCAACACCGGCATGGCTAAACGTCTTCATGGGGCATGGTATGCCAATGGGGGAACAAGCCGATCACACTCGAGGAGGGTCACCCCCACGCTTGGGACGTACTGGGAGAACTATGCGTCAGTTGCAGGGCTACCTGTGCCACCTGTGTGCCACGGCTTTAACGCCACAACTTCCTGTCACGCCTCTAGACCAGTGTTTCCCAATCCGGTCCTCTGGGACCCTCAGTCAGTCAATGTTTTTCGCTCCCTGCCAGACAGTCCACGTTTTTACTTCCTGCTGGGGATTGTGTGTCGGTCCCCGAGGACCGGATTGGGAAATGCTGATTTGGACCTTTTCTCTGCTCTGTCTGTTTAAAAGTCATGGTGCGTTGTTTCAAATATGTTACCCCTTCACCATTTATTTCAGTGTAACGCATATCATTAGTAGGTGTCTAGATTTGTGTCCATGGCCTGAATTCAGATCCAAAGTGGCCAGTGTGGGGTTTGGTGTTTGCGGTCGACTTGGTGTTGCTGTATGTTTTAAAAAATGGGGCCCATGGAATCAGAATGTGGCGTGTGAGTAGTTGGAAGGGCAGTTGATGGAGATTCTGATGGTGTGTTTTATTCGGTTATGGATCAGCAAGCGGGTTTCCTGTTTCTGTTTGGCAGGATGCATGTTTGTGTGGCGCACACATGCGTTGTGATGGTGTGCGTTGGCCAGTGGTGGGACCACGTGTGTATTTGAGTGCTGAATGTCGACCCCTGTGTTTGTATGGTACACCTGTGCATTGTCTTCCTGAAGGTGAGACCGCGCTGCCCCCTGCTGACTTGTCAGCCAAAGTGTCAGGGCTGGCGGACGGCGAGGCCTTCTCCCCGACCGGCACCCTCCCCGCCTCCGCCTCGGATTCTGTGCAGACCCAGCAGCCCTGCTCTCTGAAAGGCTCGCTCTCCTCCGACAACATCTATGCCGGCTTTCAGAGCGAAGGGTTAGAGGCCCACAGTGGGTTAGGCCAAGGTACCCGCCGGCCCCTGCACCACCTCCTTTCTCACACGCACGCACACGCACGCACACTTGCTGCACCCCCCTCTCACACATGGACACGTGCGAACCAGCTACACTCCACAGCATGCAGCAAACTCTGGGTGACACGCTTAGCCAGAGTGGCACGTTGGCAGGGACTGTACCTGGTGCCACGCGTGCTAACTCCAAGCTCTGGATAGTTGGCATGTCATCTTCTGACACCTTAGCCTATGAGGGGACGCTACTGACCAGCGTGTCAGTCTGGGATGCTCCACAGATGACTCGGAGAGCACTGCTAAGAGGGCGGGACCTACCGACAGCTGGGTGGAGTTTAGTGGGCCAGTGCGTCTGGGTCCCAAAGCGTCATTTCCCGAAACGTTTACACGTCCCATCTCCATCTCTTTCTTTTATTTTTTCATTCGGCACACGCTGAACATGCCAACATAGCATCTGTAAATCAAAATCACTGGGGGGGGGAGGTGAGGTCCTCACTCCTAGCCCTGTAGGACTGTGGTGGGGGCACAGGAGGCCCCACAATGTCTAACTGAGCAAATTGTGGCAGTTTCAGCATCTGCAGTTATGATCTTCGGTAAAAGTGGCACCATGCTACGCTCTCCAGGGCCAGGAGTAAAGGCTTCCCCAAGTCTGCCGTGCTACACGCGTGTGAATCCGCAGACGCCGTCACACACTCTTTTAACATGTGGTCCACAAGCGCTGACCTGACCTCTGACCCGGGGCTCTGTGGCTGTGGGGGGGGGGGGGGGCTGAGGGCCCCACGGGGCTCTGGAGGGAGGGGCTTTTTCCATGCCAGCTGTGTGGACTTCACAAGTCTCTCTGTTTCTTCTCTTCTTCCCTCTATATTCATTTGCAGGCTGGACGGTTTACCACCAAACTCCTGAGAGAGTGACCTATAAATCTAGTAGCAAACCACGTGCTCGATTCCTCAGTGGACCTGTCTCTTTGTCCATCTGTTTGTATTCTTCTTTATACCTTCTTTCATCTCCACTCGCTTCCTCTTTCCTTTGACCTGCTTCGTCATTCCAGCAGGCCGCCTGACTCATTCCTCACCTTTGTTTTTTTTTTTTGTTCCTTTTCGTTAATAACTTTTATAACCTTTTCCCTGCCTTTTGCACTGTTGCTTTCACTTGGGTTTTCCTTTTCCTCCCCATAATGCACTTGTACTTTTTGTCCACCTTTCCCCCCCCCATTCCACCCCCCCATACAAATGCTTTTGTGCACTCTGCTTCTGGTCTCTGGACACCAAAAGCATATGTGGAAGAGCTCGTCTTCTTCTCTTAAGCGTGGGCAGTGATGTCGAATCGGACTTCCCCCTGCCCCCCCTGCCCCCCCACCACCACCAGCCTGTGTGCCAAAGCCTTTGTATCCCCCGTTTTGTCTGTTCAGTAATCCTTTTGATTTGCGATTATGCGGAGTGTCCAAAACACAAATAATAACTTGGAAGATGCCTGGCCTCCGGTTGAAGAGCGGTCTCTTTCACACATGTTTGGGACTTTGAAGACGTGCATGTGACAGGCCGATACAGAACTAGGAAGGCACTGATGGGCACTTACTCCTTGAAAAGGGCTGTATTTCAATATTACTTTTTTAATACAACTGTCTACTCTGTTGCTTTCCTTGCATGAGAAAAATGCTGATACAGAAGTGCTCCAGCTAGTGCCCATCCTCTTCCAATTGGCATTTCATATACTCTTAACAGTGCTCTCCTTCCAGTCCCTTTCGCCTGACCTCTAAAGTGCCCCTCTGTCCCGCATTTTGCTCCCAGAGGCACAGCCCATGTCCATGTCACCGAATTGGTTGAGAATACTCTGGCTGGAGCACTGCGTTTTCGCTGTCCAGTATGACATCCACTAAATGTAGCGGTAGTTCTAATCGTAGTCTTTAGAGGATCAGTGCATAGATGTTCTCGCTCTGCCGTTAGTGTTTAAGAGCTGAGGATAATCTATTTCTTTCTTTGTTGCTGCTTTTACTATATGTTTAAATAGATCACTCAAATAGGTCCTTTTCTCAGTCACCGAACTTGTAATTTTTCCTTTTGTCTACTCATATAAATTTATCGTTATCCGTTTAGATTTACGATTAGCTACCATTGATACCTTGAAGTTTTATCCTGTTTTTTGCACTGTAAATGAAAACTGCTCATTCTTCTATATTTAGATTTATTGACATTTCAGTCTGGAATGTTTTTTATTTTTAGTTATTTTTTTTGCATGGATGATTGTTTATGTACCTCAGTAAACCCTATTACAGGGGTTATGTTTGTATTCTGGTAGCATCCGTTTAGAGAAATAATTTGAAGCAGTTTTTCCAGTAGTGCTAAATGATGACAGAGCATATTGAATGGGCTCACCCCAATATCATTTTTGCTGCAAGAGACCTGCTAACTTTTAATAGCACAAATTTATGAAGAAAATAAGCCCTTTATTACAGCATCCAAATCACTGATTATAACCCCCCCTCCCCCCTTTCAGTTAATCTTAATTTCATTTAGTTGAACTTTTCGTTAACACTGGCTGTATGTATTGCTTTGAAACAGCTTGTCCACCGATCTGTCTGGTTACGTCTGTCGAGGCCTAACTGTGTGTGTGTCTTGTACCTCCCCTTATAGGGTCAACCCTGAAACGGCTATGTCTAGGCAAAGAGCGGAGTAGTAGTAACTATCTCATTTACTTCTTTCCTTGTTCCACTTGGCATGAGCAGTCTGATGTGATTATTGTGTCACAAAGTCCATGGCCGTTCGAACGCTGAGAAGTGCGCGCAGGGTGTGTGTCATGTCATATCCGTGAGCGTAGTGTTCTTGCCATTTCTTTCCTTTTTCATTCCTCCTAGTGCATGAAAACGTTAGACCGCCTGTTTTGTGCATCACTGTGACCTTACTTTTTTGTATCAGCATTAAGGTATGGCTGTTCTCTGCTATGTGGGAGTGGAGTTTGAGAGCATAGGATTCCCCTACTTTATTAAAAGGATAACTAATTGAAATGACTCTCCAGTGTTTAAATGAAATATCCTTTTAGACCTTTTGCATATATATTATACTTGGAATAGACAAGCTTCAGTAAGATTAGCTCATAATGAATGTTAACTGCACCTTTATAATGCATTCAGTATACAGTCATTCAGTGCACCTTCATAATTTATTCTTAGAAAATTCATGTCAACCTAACATGTAATTATACCTTAACATCCTAATTTAACAGCTTTAATATACATTAATAAACATTATGTGACGAGAACAAATATAATAATTATGTAAATAATTATGTGTAATGTTGGTTTTTAATGTATGTTAAAGCTGTGGAGGTATGTTAGGATGTTAAGGTATAATTACATGCTGCTTATTAAGATGCACTGAATATTATAAAAGCATTATGAAGGTGCTGTTACCGGTTAGTCTTTCAAAAAAGAGCTGGAATCGTCTTTGATCAAATCAGCCTAGAATCACGCAGAAGCAGTAGAAGAGGCTACTGCACGTGCAGTGAAATCGTGGTTCCTTGCTATATACGTTTAGTTAAGTGAGGCAGAAATCGTCCACAGTTTCAGACTCTGAAGATGTCACATGTATGCAAAAGGGGCTTGTGGTGTGTTGCTCTGTCCCTAGCTGTGTGGAGTGCAGATTCAGGAGCCACCTGTCTTACAGGGTCCCATCACGGCAGCGGGGCAACTGCGATGGCCTCCCGGCACAGCCAGCAGCAGGCCCCCCCGGCCGGCTCCACGGCCCCCCTGCCACTGGCAGGCCTCACCCAGGCTCAGACCAACAACAGCAACAACAAGAGCGCCACCTTCACGGACGATCTGCATAAGCTGGTGGACGACTGGGCCAAGGAGACTCTGGCGGCCACGCAGGCAAAACCCCCCACCAATCAGAGCAGGGAGCAGCAACGGCGGCGGCGGCATGGGCGGGGCCTGGACACCAGAGCCATGCCCATGGGCGCAGCAGCCAATGAGGTGATTGGAAGGGGATTGAGCAAAAAAGAAGTGTCACGCTGGTGAAGTATGCGGGGGGCACATAGGGGAGGGAGTAAGACAGGATTTGTTCAGTTTAAATCTCTTCAGTGTAATTAACGTCATTCATTTCATTTCTGCGGATCCTGTTTTAGTATCTCAGATAATATATGGGAAGAAGCCTCTAATGCTGAATGATAGCTTATGCCAGGAGCCTTTTTAGGGGACAGCTCCCTGTTTGAAACCCTCATAATTAAAAATCAATCAAACATTGAGAGACCCTGTAGTTCACTCCCTGACGTTGGTTTGCTGGTCATTTACCATGATTGTATTGTTTGAGGTGCAGTTTCTATGACACAACCTGTATGGCAAACCATCTGTGTATTGCATCACCTGCGACACGATTGGCCAAAACTTTGATAGTGTATAAGACTATAGGAGCATCTGCTGAAGTTCAGAGTTCAGTCACAACTCTTTGCACTTTTGAAATCTGAGCTTTTGTGTAACTTCTGGGATGCATCTCACCAGGCTTACACTGCATCACCTGAAATCCTTCCACATGGGTGAAGTTTCTCCTTTTTCCGCAGGTTAAGTGCAATAGCACGCAGAGTGCAGCAAAGTACCAGCTGCCACTCTCCTGCCCGATGACGGCGGCTCTGGCCCCTGCAGTTGCCCCAGGGATGAACAGCAGCCTCTTCACGCCTGTGCCGCCCAGCTACATGGCACCATCCTGTCCCTTTGGAAGGGTTCTGCAAGCACCCATGTCTGCAATGCCGTGGCCAGGCTTGGCCTGCCCTGGCGGTCCTGTGGGAGTGCTGGGCACATCGGGGGCGGTGCCATTCCCTTCTATGGGCAACCCCGCCTTGCACTCCTTTCCCATTCCTTTGCGAAACCCAGTGAGCCCACCCAGCCCCAACATGAGGACTACCTAACTGCATTCTGTCCTGGCCCCTGTTCTCTGCATCCGCACAACCTACCATCAGCCAGTCCCTGTCACATGATCCCACCTTAAGGACCACCTACTGTTAGCCAGTCCCTGTCAGATGACCCCACTATAAGGACCACCTAGCTTCAATCAGTCCCTGTCACATGATCCCAGCATAAGGGCTCCCAAGCATCAGGTAGTCCCTGTCATATGATCCCACCCTAAGGACCACATAGCTTTAGGCAGTCCCTGTCACATGATCACACCCTAAGGACCCCCTAGCTTCAGACAGTCCCTGTCACATGATCCCACCATATGGACTCCCTAGCTTCAGGCAGTCTCTGTCACATGATCCCACCCTGAGGACCACCTACTAGCAGCCAGTCCCTATTATATGATGATTCCACCATGAGGACTAGCTAGCTTCAGTCATTCCCTGATACATGATTGAGGGACCATGTAGATTCTCTCCATCCCTGCCCTGTGATCCAAACATGACCACCGCCTGGCTTCAGTCTTTTCCTGGCCAGTATTTTCCGCATGAAAACTCAGACCTGCGCTTTGGTCAGGTGTCACTGGCATTTCTCTGCAGTGCACTCGCCTGCAGATAATTTCAAGGGTGTAAATAATTGTTGTGTGTAAATAACCTGCGTGCGTGTAGAATTTGTGTGCTGTTGGGTTTGATCTTACTTGAGCACATAGCCATACTGTGTGTACATTTTGTCATGCAATCACTGTGAAATGTTCCCTTGGATTTTGCCATTGTTTATTTTAGGCCATTGCCATTTGATTTTTAATTAAAATTAAATGTTCATATTTGAAAACACTATTGCTTGAAATTGTAAAAGATTTTCAATAACTTGAACTTATTTTAAGGTGAATTACCCTGCAAGAGTGTTGTGCCTTGAACAGAGCTTTTTCACGTCATATAAGTATAGAAACATTTGGTTGTCTTTATCTCACATTGGTTCATGGTACATTGTTGGTTGATTTTTATGCATTGAAAATAAACAGATTTGTGGTTTACATCAAATGCCCTTCTAGCACTGCACTATTAACTGTAGAAGCTCTTACTACAATAAAATTGAGCATTATTTTCTTGGATGAGATCAAAGTTCGCAGAGAAGTAAGAGTTGCTTTTTGGGATGCTCGCTGGGGTACAACCTAACCCGAGGCTTTCAGTAACTAAAGTAGCTATACATATTGCTTCTTGTTTTGCCACATGGCAACGGGTAACTATTTGATGACTTAGGGGAAGGTTATGAGAAACAGAGAATGTAGCAGCTCATCTGTCTAGAGGTTTCTTGTCTGAGACTTAAGTGCAATTGTGACGATTCACAGAGCTTGTGTTGCTGCCTTCTGAAATGTTTTTCAAAAATAGACATTGGGTTCTTTTATTGATTTAAGCATCGAGCACACAATATAAATGCATCACTTAATGTGTCAAATTGTGTTTCCTCCGGACACAATTACTTTTAAGGAAGTATTTATCCATTCTTTTTTTTTTTTTTTTTGGGGGGGGGAGATAAATGCAGTCACTGTGGTTATTTACTGATTATTTAATTTTCTCATTAAGGTTAATTTCAATGCTGCTAGTTTGTCCACTGTGCTCCTGCCATAATGGGAAAGATTAATTAGTTTGCCTCTGTTAATAACACAATATGCATGATGATTTGTCAGTAGGAAGTTCTGTAATATATACACCAATGAACAAAACTTTACTGTGTCAAAGATTCTAGACTAAGTTTCTGTTCCCCTGAAATCGTAATTTGTAGTATTTGGCCGCGTGGTCCTAAGTTACTTCCCTAAAAGAGAGATGTCTTATGATTATGATTATCTACATTTTGAATTCATTGCCGGTGAATCTGTCTGTTTAGCTGATCTTCCGTCTAGGTTGAAAATGGTTATTTGAGGGAAAATTGCCGCTTGTCTGTTTTGGGTCACTGGTTTTAAGTGTTAGTTCTTTGTCTTATTTGTTCCATAGATACAAAAGTAAGTCAATAAATACTCAAAGGAAATTGCACAAGATCAATTCCAAATCTTTATTTACGCCACATTGTGACAAGAGCCCTTTATTTCAGTATGTTGAAGAAGACTGACGAAAAGCTTACGATACAGTTTGTGCTGTATTTAGTTAAATCTGGGTTCAGATGTTCATTGTCATGAAATATTTTCTACCACAGGCTGAAAGGCATCACTGTCTTGTCCTGTCAAACTGTGAGTTGTACAGTTCTCATGTAATTCAGATTTTTGCTTTTTTTGTATAATACATCAATTCGGTTTGAATTGGATTTTTATAGACTATTGTGCAGAATCTAATGTTATGGCAAAATACTTCCAATACTAATAGATTTCTGTTCTCTGTTACATGAGATACGCATCTATTGTACATTCGCGAACGCTACATAAGCAAACACTGAACTTGGTTTAAATCCCTGAGGCTTGCACTGAAATTTTGTGTGGAACTGCTTCTGCCTGCTGTATAGTCCTCTGGCATTTTTTGGACCCAGTTATCAGTGCTCAATCACAAAGACTGTACATGTTTAAAGTAATGAATAAACATATTTTATGCCCGAAACTGCGTCCTCTCTATATTAGGAAAAATATTAAGATAATTTACAGGTATTGTTTTCTTATATAATCTTTCACAAATAGCATTGTTTTCCACGCCGTGCCATGTAATACACGTCTTGATAGTAACTTTTCTAAACTTTCACGTTATTTTTACCTTCGCCACTCCATTTGTTATTCCTTGTTTGCTTAATGCGTTTGTCTTTATTTAATAAAGCTCTTGCTCAACTTGTTTTTTCAGTTTATTTATATTTAACGCCGTCTGAAGCTCTAGTTCGAAGTTTTAAAATATGTAAAATACAGATTTTGCTTTCCGGTGTTTGTACATATGTCCACCTGTACGTAAATGACATTCAGGTAATTTTGTTGTGTTTAACACCAAAATCATTTCCCTATATCTTAATGCTGTTATGCAAAAATAATGCTGTTTGGCGATATTCATTTTTATATATTTTAAAAACGAGCATCCATTAGTGCAATAACGTTCTTTGATTTTACTCCCCATGTGGAGTACTAGGAAAACGCCTGATCTCTCGGGTGTATTGACCAATATTTAAATTTGTGGCGCAAACTGCTTTCGCCCGTCGATGTATCCACTTTCGCTGATTCACTTCTGCTGAAATCTGTACATTTTTTTTACACTAACTAACACGACACATGCTTGTGTGCCCTTCTACGTGGATTAAAAAAATGTTTTAAAGAAGCGCCGTGTGAAAGATCTGCCCGCTTATTTAACCCGCATCGGTGTCAGGAATGTGTTTGCGGTGCAAAACATAACGCCAGATTCGCCACGAGGCGCAAAGAATAGGAAAAACAGCAAACAAAATTATCGAGAGAGGCAGGTATTACTTTGTTGAATGTCTACTACAGATTTCCATTTAACAGTAATTGTATAACGCATAACTGTAACTTGTGTATGCGCTTCTGTAGGTGATACAAAAATGGGGGAAGATAAATCGCTTATTTTGTCGAAAGTGCCCACATGCGCCCATGGCGATCAGCAGCACTGGCTTCCCTTTTGTTCGCATTGCTCTGTTCTTATTCTCTTCACAATGAATTCGTCCTGATTTGGGGGGTCGCTTTTATCTGATTTCATTTATCGAATCAGATTGTTAAAAAGAAAGGGCATTCCAGTCATGATTCCCGGTGAGAGGTTTTAGGCTGCTACACGGGCAGGATGTGCCTGCAGTTGTTGTGAGTATTATTATTTATGAAGACATACGTTCGCCGAGGTTACGTGCCGTTTTTGGAGACAAATCGGGCAATGTGACCACATGCACCTATGTGTTTTTTAAAGCAATTTTGGAGGTGTTTTGATTGTGCGGATTAGCCGTCGCATGCTGAGCCGCGTAAGGGGCTAACAGGGTCTGTAGTCGGTTAATGGTGGCTGAACGCGTATGGCTATGGATGTAGCTAACGTTAACAAATATTTCGTGATAATGACTTTACGGACTACTACCCGCTCACTTGCTTCGAAGAAAGAGGAAAAACGTTTTAAAAGCCAACCTTGATAGCAGTCAGTGCCAAAATAAATCCTGGAAAATGGTTCCGATGTGGAGGGAAAACAATGTATCCCCTGCCGTATGAAGTAAACGTGTGTTGGATTGTGGTAACAATGTTTTTCCATCCCCACACTTTTCTCGTGTTTGTTTGTTACGAATAGTGGCACGAATTTACCCAAATAAATGAAATGTTTAGTGCAGAACGTGCTGCGGACACCGCGCGGAAAAGTCGCGCGAAAGACGGCGGCAGCCGCCGCATATTAGCACAGTGTGCCGCAGCTAACTTTAACTTCCTAGTTACTAAAACAAGTTATTCTCTCGTGGTTGTAAGTTCCGGCCGCTGTTTTAAATACCAGCAAACAGCGTTTCGCCCTGGCGTCCCTCGCTGCAATAACTCCGAGTCCGCTTTTGCTTTGTTTCCCTTCGAAAGCTGCCACCGAGCCCTGCTGGGTGGCAGGTAGACCGACTCGGGTCACGGCACGGTGCCGCTCATTCTCCCCAAACCGTCGCCTCTTCTCCACCGCCACTGTCAGCAGCGAAGCCGCCGGCGCTGCGCTCGCCGTCGGCCGTCGGGAGAAAGCGCCGGCTCGGCGTCACCCATGAGGCCGCTGAGCTTTGAGTAAAGAGCCGGTGAGTAACTTGTCTTCGTTCCGAACGCCGTATTTATACTACCGTCTTTAAAGAGGTGTGTAATGGCCAGACCGTGGCAAGACTCGTGTGTGTCCGTGGTTCAAAAAACTATGTAGGTTTGGTTTTGAAATAAATTCATGGTTAAAAACATTCATTTTGATGATGATGTCCATCAGAGTTTGCATTGGCGTTCACCAGCTGCCGTACATACGCAGCCCGAACTGAGAGTCCCGGTTTCTAATTGGATTTCCTGGCATCATTCACTTCTTTTACCCCAAAGACCCAAACGGTGCCGAACCCGCCGCAGAATGGGTACTTGCAAATGAAGTAAGAATTTATTATGGTGTTTTTTTTGTGAGTTGGATATGACCGTTCGTCTCGTGTTGGTGAAAATTTAAAAAACTCACGTATCGGAAAACTAATATTTGTGGTCCCACTGTTTATTGTACATTTCGTAGCCGTACTTGGTTTTTGTAATTATCCCTAACTAATTCTCGAAACAGCCTCTGTCTATTTTAAGATGTTTTGCGTAATAACTGGAAATCATCTAGATGTATTTGTGCTTTTGGTTTGTGTCAGTCAGTGCTGGTGCGAGGTTTATAAACACCATTTTCAGCACATATCATCACACATTCATTTTAAAAGAAGTCTGCGGGAAATTTTATTTGCTGTTTGCATACCGTAAATCTTTCAGAAGTGTTTAATGTGTAAAAAGCTTTCTGAATTTCAGAATTTGAATTCAAGTCCATTGTGAGATTTGGGATGGAGTGAAAGGCGTAACGTGGACCAGTGTGGGCACCCTAACCCTGTCTTTGCTCCTTGATCACTTACAGATGTAAGGTGCCCAGATTCTTTTTCCAGCCATTGGCATCATGGGACTGGATTTTGATGTGAAGACGTTCTGCCATAATCTGCGGGCCACCAAGCCCCCGTACGAGTGTCCCGTGGAGAGTTGTCGCAAGGTCTACAAGAGTTACAGTGGCATTGAGTACCACCTCTACCATTACGACCATGACAACCCTCCGTCTGCACAGTGCACGCCACAGCGAAAACGGAAGGGCCGCCCACCACGGGTATCCGGGCCTGGGGTGGAGGATGGCGACGGGGATGCAGAGAAGGGGAGTGGGGCTGGGTGTGGAGGCCAGGGGGCCACCCCCGGCAGTCCAGGCCTCTCAGAGCGGTCACACTCCCCTGGACGGGAAGCCATGACCTACGCACAGGCCCAGCGTATGGTGGAACTGGAGATTCACGGCAAAATGCACCGCATCAGCATCTTCGAGAGTCTGGATGTGGTGTCCGAGGACGAGAGCACTGAGGAGGATGCACCCTCCACAGGGCCTGGCTGCAATGGCGGGGAGAACGGTGGCGGGAGCGAGGCGGGGGCTGGCAGTAATAAGGACCGACCTGACACCCCTGCCGCCAATGGTGGGAAGGGCACAGTCACGCCCAAGTCCGGTAAGCACAAGAGCAAAGAGAAGAAGAGGGAAGGGAGCTCGGCTCACCATCACAGTCACAGCGTCCCCACGGGGCCCGCAGTGAAACTTCCAGAGGTGGTGTACCGGGAGCTGGACCAGGAGCAGCCCGACGCTCCCCCACGACCTTCATCCTACTACAGGTAAGAGCTGCTCAACGATGGTCGCAGGGACCACAATGCTATGCATTTTATCAAAGCATGCTCTTCTGGTAGATCTGATGAAGTATTTTTGCATGACAAGCTGTTAAAATGTAATCTGATAATTGCATTTGTAATTATATGTAATCATGATAAAGTCAAATGGTGCACATGTTTTACATGGCCACATCTTTATTAAACGGATGGTTTAAAAAAAATCTATGGAAAATGTGTTTGAGTGTGTATGTGTCATCTTCATTGACGATTACCAATCAGCGACATGAGAAACGGGCCAAAATATATTAATTCAAAAGTTACCGTTCATGTGTGTCTTTAGGATGTGTTGCTTGAATGGACTATTTTTGTCATGTTCTGTGACCCACCTTTTGAGTTTTACGTCTGACAGGCACCTTGACACACTACTGTAGAATTTCCTGGTACTTGAAATTTATTGGTCCCTTGAGTATAGGGGTCCCCCACCATACTGTTTTTTCCACCTCGCTTCACAGCTGGGGTGAGACTTTTCTGTTGGTGTGCAATGTTTTGGTTTCTCCAAACATGGCGCCCTCTGTATTCACCTAAACGTAATACTTCTGTCTCATTTGTACACTGAACTTTTGGGAAGTTATTAGCTAGCTTGAGACAGACGGCACGCTTGTTCATTGCTTCTTCATCTTATAGCATGCCAGACATTATCAAGAGTCAAGGATCATCCATTTTTATTTAAATATACACTTACACCTGAGCTGAACACCTGACTCAAGTTAGGTTCTTTTTATTATTATTATTATTATTATTTTTAAATATCCTTCACATAATTTCCCCTAAAGACTTTGTTTTAAAAGTTAGTTAAGTGAAGTTATGACAGGTTGCATTTTTGCTATATTTAAATGAAACTCATGTTCAGGTGACATTTTCAAAGTCATTCAGGCAGAAATCGAAATTATTCCAAGGGGTTTGCAAACTTACAATTGTACTCTTACCCATTTTATTTAAGACTATGAAAATTTATATGAAAATGCTAGTTTTTCCTCCCGATTTTAATCCTGAGATGGTTGTATAAAGATTTTACTTGTAAATAAAAATATATATCTGGCTTGATGTGTCTCTGTAGTTTGTTACAGCCGGGCTTTGAAAAGGCTTTAATTCCAGGTACATAGACAAGTCAGTGGAAGAGTTGGATGAGGAGGTGGAGTATGACATTGACGAGGAGGACTACATCTGGCTGGACATCATGAACAACAAGCGGCGCAGCGATGGCGTGGCCCCTGTCCCTCAGGAGGTCTTTGAATACCTCATGGACCGCCTGGAGAAGGAGTCTTACTTCGAAAGCCACAACAAGGTGTGCATGGTGTTCATTCTGTACGCAGCAGATGACCTGAAGGTTAAGAGGCAGGTTTGTGGTCGGAGTGTTAGTGATTTGAGTCAAAAGTTCAAAGTTTTTATATATCTTAAGCATTTTTTTTTGTGTATTATCGCTTAGTTTTCCTGGTTTTAGGTACAAAATCAATGTGTGAAGCTGAAAACCGCAGCCCATAGCGTGTCGTCTCCCCCCCACAGGCCGACCCAAGCTCACTAATCGACGAGGACGCCGTGTGCTGCATCTGCAATGATGGCGAGTGCCAGAACAGCAACGTCATCCTGTTCTGTGACATGTGCAACCTGGCCGTGCACCAGGAGTGTTACGGCGTGCCCTACATTCCCGAGGGTCAGTGGCTGTGCCGCCGCTGTCTGCAGTCACCATCCCGGGCTGTCGACTGTGCCCTCTGCCCCAACAAGGGTGGTGCCTTCAAGCAGACAGACGACGCGCGCTGGGCCCACGTGGTGTGCGCTCTGTGGATCCCCGAGGTGAGGATGTGGCACGGCCCACCAGCCTTCCGTCCGCCGGTGCAGGCGAAAGGCCAGAAGCACATGCACAACCTCCTCCTTGCATTCATACGTCCCCTACAGTTATACTACATGAATCTGAAGGTTTTGCTGATTTGACTTGAAACTGGGGTTTTTCTTTCTTAAAACCACATACTTGTGACCAGTCATTTGAGAAACACTGATGTAGTGCAAGGGTATATGTAACATTAATAAGTAATATATTGTATGTTTCACACGTGCAGAAAATCTTGTGCTTCACAATTTGTGTGTGTTAAAATAAAACAAGTGTTTCATTTGATACATTTGACCACTCGGCAATTACTAGCCCCCTGTCCGCAGTTGGGAACACTGTATGCCACGTCTAGACAGTATGAAAATTTAGATTCCACTAATGTACATTTAGACTATTCCAGCTAATCGTTCTATTGTACACACATAGTGCATGTTCCTGTTTGAGCGACTAACTAGGGTGAAATTGCTTTCAGAATCCTGTTTGTATTCGGCGTATTTGCCTTAAGGCAAAATGTCCCCCCCCGACAAGCGGGTGGAGTATCTGTGAAGGTCTATAGTCATTTGCTGGCAGGTGAGATGGGCTGGGCTGGGCGTGATGCCCCAGAGTGTGCTATCATCCGTGGCCCTCACTGGTCCAATAACTGAACACATGCTGGCTGTATCTTAGGAGCTCATTTTCTTGTTGCAGGTATGCTTTGCCAACACTGTGTTCCTGGAGCCCATCGACAGCATCGAGCACATTCCCCCGGCTCGCTGGAAGCTCACCTGCTACATTTGCAAGCAGCGTGGTTCCGGGGCCTGCATCCAGTGCCACAAGGCCAACTGCTACACGGCCTTCCATGTTACGTGCGCCCAGCAGGCTGGCCTCTACATGAAGATGGAGCCCGTGAGGGAGACCGGTGCCAACGGGACGTCCTTCAGCGTGCGCAAGACGGCCTACTGTGACATCCACACGCCGCCCGGCTCCATGCGGCCCATGGGTGGCGTGGGGGGAGCCGGCCTGAACTCCTCTCACAGTGAGGGGGAGCCAGAGGACGAGGACGAGCCAGGCCCCCATGACGAGGACTCCAAGGGCTGGAGTTCAGAGAGGGTGAAGCGAGCCAAGGCCAAGTCACGCCTTAAGATGAAGAGGGCCCGGAAGATCCTGGCAGAGAAGAGGGCGGCCGCTCCCGTGGTGTCAGTGCCCTGCATCCCCCTGCACAGGTACCGGCCAGTACACCGCCACACAGGCAAACATCTGTCATACGTGTACAGTGCTGCTCAGACCATGGTATTTGAACAATGGGGGACCCTTAAATACTCCACACCTCCCTTTGCCTAGCTTTGGAACCAGAGGCAGTTCTGGATTGAACTAAAGCCAATGTAAAGCACTTTACCTACAAATTATAAAAAATGGAATAATCTTGTTATTGCTGTCTTTTTATTTTTTTTATTTTATTTAAACTGGTATTGTAACCTAGGTTTTGCCATGAAGATAACTATAGCTGCTTGCATGCTGTGAGAACATCTCAATTAATCTGCCTAGGTTTGGTGCGTTCCTGTGGTAACAGTGGTGTGCTTCCACTTCTCATCAGGCTCAGCAAGATCACTAGCCGCCTGACCATCCCCAGGAAGAGCCAGTTCATGCAGCGGCTGCACAGCTACTGGACTCTGAAGAGGCAGAGCCGTAATGGCGTGCCGCTGCTGCGCCGTCTGCAGACGCACCTGCAGTCACAGCGCCATGCAGAGCAGCTTCCTGCAGTGAGCGCCGTGCCTGCATGCCGTGTGCTGTCCCGCTTGCTATTACTTGTCTCGCCATTAGAGGGCGTCAAAGCCACCTGCCCATGTGCGTATGAACGGGCTGTGGCTAGGCTCTGCTAAAAAAAAAAAAAAAAAACACTGTTCAGTTCAAGAGAACAGCCCTGTAAACATGGCTGGTATATCGGACAGAAGTCTAATCAGCAGAGTATGCCATGCCTGGTCACACAGCCCGCCTTGCTGTTAATACAAGCGTTACACCGACAGATTCATAAGAAGTTTCACATGCACCCCTCCACTGTGCTGACGTCTAAGGCTGTCTGTGGTTCTCTCCCTCTGCCTGTGTGTGTGTGTGTGTGTGTGTGTGTGTGTGTGTGTGTGTGTGTGTGTGTGTGTGTGTGTGTGTGTGTGTGTGTGTGTGTGTGTGTGTGTGTGTGTAGAACGACAGCGAAGAGAAGCAGTCAGCCTTGAAGGAGCAGCTGAAGGCCTGGCAGAGGCTGAGGCACGACCTGGAGAGAGCCAGGCTCCTGGTGGAGCTTATCCGCAAGAGGGAGAAGCTGAAAAGAGAGGCGGTGGGTCTTGCCGCGGCCTTGCTCTGATGGGCCGGCGGATCCACACCCCTCGGCGTGTGTCCACCAGCAGGCTGTGTGTGGGTCACACAGGAAACCACACCTTCAGGCTTATAGCTTTCAATAAGTGAACACCACAGGTCTGGTATCAGTCAAATCAAGATTTCAGCAGTTGGCTAACAGACAGAGTTTCCCCTAAACGGTCTAAAACTACTGCTAGATTCCAAAATTTTTTTTTTGAATTGCATATTCTGAATTGCTATACCTTTAGAGGCTTCTTTGCTAAATATGCATTCATTAGCCTGTCCATTCACCGTCTGCTTAGGAGTTCTCACTCCTTTAGTTAGGAGACAGTGGTGTGTGATTCGCTACACGCTGCCACGATGCCTCACGCTGGCGTTCAGCCGCGCTCAGACCACAACAGTCATGGCCAGTTACTTTTTCGCAGGCAGTTAAGGAGGCCAGATACTTCAGACGACGTCTGTAGAGGAGTCGAACCTATTGGCGCGAACAATCTGCCTTGTTCATTCTATGTCACACTACAACACAAAGTGTTTTTGATGCAGCAGACCTACATACATAGAACAAATGGAAGCTCAACTGCTACAGGTCTGATACTAGCAGCAGCACAGACAAAGAAGCCCACGATTTACACGCCACTTAGTTACACACTAATGAATCATGTACATTCCACGGCAAACATTACACAGTTACATTTGCTATTTGCAAAATACACTTGCCACATTTTACTGTTCACAATGAAACGCATGCCGGCAACTGCATAATTAGTCCTGCTGACCTAACCAGTGGTGTCAGTGTCTGAGCCAGTTGGTAGTGGGTGGGATCAGAACAAATGGAAAAAGTTTGCCTCTGTACAGGTGGTGCATCGAATCAGCTCTCATACATCGCTAAAATTATGTTGACTTTGCTTGAAATTTGCAGCTACCTTTGGCCCATGGCACTGCCAGAGTCAACACTGAGTTTGTATTCTTCAGGTATTTTACATGTAGGCAGTGGTGAGGATGGTTAGGGAAATGCACTTGTAATTGAAAGATTGCAGCTTCGAATCCCTAACCAGCAAGGCACCACTGAGGTACCCCGAGCAAGGTACCGCCCCCAAGCACTGCTCCCCGGGCGCTGAATTAGCTGCCCCCTGCTATGTCACGAAAGTCACATATGGGTTAAATGCAGAGGGCACATTTCATTGTTGTGTGCTGTGGTGTGTCAACAATGATCACTGATCACCAAATTCTAAATGTGCGTCTTTTTATTCGTGCTTCGCAGCTTCTTGTTTTACCGTCTTGTATCTGGCTGTACGGTCTGCCAGAGGCGTTCAAACACGCACGAAGATTACCAACAAAAGCCTCCAGAGCCTTAATGCGGTGCCATGTCCTCGCAGATCAGGGTGCAGCAGCAGGCCCTAGAGATGCAGCTGACTCCCTTCCTGTTCCTGTTGCGAAACACGCTGGAGCAGCTGCAGGACAGAGACACCAGCCACTTCTTCACCGAGCCGGTGCCGTTGGCAGAGGTGAGTCCAATCAGGTTCTCACTGCACTGATTGAATCGGCCAACTATCAGTATTGGCAGATACAGCAACAATCGGTCATTGGCCAGTGGTTAAAAAAGAACTGATATTTACCAGCAATAATTCCCATTAAAATGGTGACTGATGCTTCTTTGCACACCTGCATACTAAACTGCATACTAAATTGCCTCCAAATGCAGAACCGAACGCCACAGGAAATCCTTTCTACTGGTGGCACTAAGACTGTATAACTCTTCCTCATTCTGTAGATGACTTTTTCAGAATCTGTCATTAAGACTCATTTGGATCGGGCAATATTACTCCTCTGTTTATCGAATGTTTGTTTTATCCATCATCAATGCTGCTATTGCAATTATTCAAGGCACAAACACTTAGTCACTTTTCATTACACATGCTCTAATAATCTGTTATTTTATTATGTTTGTTATAGTTTAGTTATAGTTTTTTCTTTTTTAACTTTTTACAGAGTATGAGTATTTATGTGTATTTATATAGTTACAATACAGTATCACTCATAGCTATTTTGCACTATTATTTTCTTCACCTTACCTTTACTCATGTAAAGGACAAAAGAATTTCCCTCGGGATAAATAAAGTTTTTTCTTATCTTAAACGGTGAGAAAAATGTCTGGGGCATGGAGTTATTTTAATATTTTAACGAAAATGTTAGGATTGCATTTTGTGAACATTGCTCTGCTAAAGGAGGATCTACGAATTGATATTTCAACACAGCAAATTTGATTGCTCACCTAAAGACAAGACAGTGAAGGGTATGAAGTGTTTTTGAGAAACAGATCCGTTCCAATAATGAAGGCTGCGATCCTGCCGAGTAAGGAGTCAGGAATGCAAGCCTTTGATGGCAAAAGAAAATTCAGTGCAAAATTAAAATATGTAATCATTATCACTTGATGATCAGTCCGGCTCTGTTATAAATATGTATACAGTTATAAAATATAGTGCTCTGTTGTATGCCAGGTTTGGTGTTTTCTTACCAAAAAAATGTACTTTTTCATATTTTTGGAATGTAATTTTGTACATTGGCGCAGATTAACGAAACAATGTTGCATTGGTTTTTACTCTATGTGGAAAATGAAGGATGGATTTTAAGGCCAAATTAAATAGTGGAATAAACGTGTAACTTATAAGACCATCTCCTGGGCCAGATTTTTCATTTCTTGTACCTTGTTCCTCAGGTGCCTGATTACTTGGACCACATAGAGAAGCCCATGGACTTCCAGACGATGTGGAAGTGCCTGGAGACTCATCGCTACCTTAGCTTCGACGCTTTTGAAGCTGATTTCGGTCTCATTGTCAACAACTGCCTCAAGTACAATGCCAAGGACACGGTGTTCTATCGGGCGGCTCTGCGCCTCCGAGAAACAGGGGGCGGCGTGCTCCGGCAGGCCAGGCGGCAGGCCGAGAAGATCGGCTTTGATTATGACACCGGACTGCACCTCCCCCGGGAGCCTGGCTCTGAGCCACCACGAGAAAGGGACCGTGAGCGGGACCGTGAGCGGGAACGTGAGCGGGACCGAGAGAGGCCGCTGCCCTCTGAGGATGGTGAGTGATTCTCTGCCCTTCCGATGATCTGGTCTTTCCTCCTGAAATACTGCAGGGGGAGGTCTTATAAGGAATGGTGTGGAATATGTATATATGAATGTGTAAGGAATGTGTATACAATATGCCAAAGGAATGCTGGTAGACTGAAAATGCCATACTGCGCGTTCTGGCGCTTTGAGCATAGCCGTAATTTCCTTCACCGTACTTTCCAGATCTGCACTTGCCTGAGAACCGGCGGCGCCTCCCACTGGAGGAGCAGCTGCGTGTGCTGCAGGCTCGCTTCGACGAGGTGAGCGCTGGCAAACACAGCATCGGCCGCTCGCGTCGCGCCAAAGCCCTGCGCAAGGAGATGACCGTCATCAAGCGCAAGCTTGCTCACCAGCGTGAGGGCGGGGGCGGGGCTGGACCCAGAGACACAGGGGGCGGGCCTGAGCGGGGCCCTTCTATGCCCCACCTCCTCTCTGCCACGACGCCCCATGATGAGGGAGGGGAGAGTAGCAGCCATGAGATCAGTGGCAAGGGTGAGAGCAGCTGATGACCTAATGTACCCTTGTGAGGGGTGAATCTGCTACCTCTGCTTGCAGATGCCTATTTAAGTCCCGCCCCTCCTTTCCTGCATGTAGATCTCACTGCCTCTTCCTCCGCACTGGCCCCGGAGGTGGGACGCCGCACCTCTGTCCTCTTCTCCAAGAAAAATCCCAAAGCGGCCGGACCACCCAAGAGACCCGGCCGGCCTCCCAAGAACCGCGACGTGGGACACGGAGGTCCTGGTGTGAGCCCCAGCCCCGTAGGGCCTCCCCAGCTGCCTCTGCTCTCTTCTCCCCGGCAGCGCAAGCGGACGCGTAGCCCTCGGTCCAGCACCAGCTCGGAAAGCGACAGCGACAATGACGACCTGCTGCCCGGTGAGAAGCGAGGTCCCCCCCAGCCTCATGAGCTTTGGCTCCCGGTAACCCTAGAGCCATCTGACCATACCCGATGCCCCCCCAGGCCTGCCTAGTAACGGTTTTGATGGGGGCAGCCAGCCGGTGACGGAGAGCTTCCGCGTGTACAGGAATGAGCGTAGCCTGCCCCGCTCCAGCTCGGACTCTGAGTCCTCCACCAGCAGCAGCAGCAGCGCAGCCTCCGACCGCACCAGGTACCTGCTTTCTCCCCTTATTGCCCATTCGCCTGGTACCTGCTTTCTCCCCTTATTGCCCATTCGCCTGGTACCTGCTTTCTCCCCTTATTGCCCCCTTAGCCCTCCGGCATCCCTACTCTCTGCTCTCCCCTCTTGGCCATTGTATCTCTTTGGGTATTGCATCATGGGTTGTGAACGGGAGGAATATTTTTGTAAAATTTTTATGGAAGCCATTGGAAGTCTGTCAAATACTGTTGAAGGCTGAGACCTCCAGGTTTTGGGGTGCAAATCCCACTTCTGCTGTGTGCTTGTCTGCGTGCGTGGGTGAAGCTTGTATGGTGTCCTCCCACATTCCAAAGGCATCCAATTAGGTTAATTGCTAATTAGTGTCTTTAAATTGCCTGTAGTGTAGAATGTGTAGGATTGCTCTGTAATGGACTATCATTCTGTCCAGGGTGTAACCCAACCTGGTGCCCTTTGCTGTTGGAATTGGATGGATGGATGGATGGATGGATGGATGGATGGGTTGTTCTTGTTAATATTGCTATCCAGTCTGTGTCAATTCCTGATGACTATATAGACAGCATTCTTCCAGTATATCCTGTCCTCTGTCTCGGGCTTCAGGCTTCCAAATGCATTCTTCATTGTGGTGGTGATTGTGATGGGTCCATCTTGGTACTGATCCACTATGTTTTACAGACATTATGGTCTTAAGTCTCCTCATAATATGTCAAAAATAAGATCGATGGTGATTTGTGTTGGTGGTTCAGAGAAGACTCCTCTGGTTTCTTGCCTTTTTGAAGCCATTAAGTGTTTATCAGCATCATAGCTAAAAGACATCAGTGTTCTTCCTGTCCTCTTATCGTCCAGCTTTCGTATCCATACAGAATCCCAGGAAATATCTGGACGATTCTGATCTTTGTTCTTAAAGATTTTTGTTTCCTTTGTTCCATATCGCTGCTCTACCAAGTGCCCGTCTGAGGCATGTTTGACTGCTGCACCCTTTGTTGCTGATTTGTACTCAGGAGGCAAAAGCTGTATGTCTTCCATCAACAAGTTAGCTGCTGTTACTGTGGTTCAGCCTTTTGTTTTCTTAACATTTCGCTGTATGCTCACCTTCTTTTGTTTTTACCTTTCCGTGTAACTGTCTTCACTTATTATTTTCCCATTATGTGATGGCATCAGCACATCGAAGAATGTTCTCCTGTAGTCCGTCAGTCCACATTTTGTTTTCTTTCAATCCAGCTTCTTTTACATGTTCTGTGCACTAGCTGCATATGCATGGTGATAGTGTGCAGCCTTGTTTAAGTCCTTATTGGTCTCAGGGTTCATATGTATGTAGGGTTTCCACTATGGCAAATTTGATTTGAATTTGATTTTGGTGTGTTCTTAATCCTGGATAAGAATGGAAAAAGGAAAGTATATGTATTTGTTAATTAATTGAGCTGGTGGAGAAATTTAATTTAGATTTTGTAAACTCAATGCGGCATTGATCAGACAGACAAGATAGGGTAATGGTTGAGTCAAAAGACACTTGTGATTGTCGTATTGGTGTAAATCTATAATAACCATTTAAGCATCATGTCACTGCCTGGGATTTTTGTATAGTATTGTATTCTAAAAAACCGAATTTACTTATTGATATTTTTGATGAAATCACTGGTGTGAGCTGAACAGTATCAGATGTGCTCTTCAGTGTGTACTCTGTGTACAATGTCCCAAACTAAGGTGTGGGGGTATGTTGTGTCTGTGGGGCCTATGTTTGATTTAACCTCCAACGAAGGCTATTTTGCAATGTACAGTGCTCACAATGAGGAAATGCAGGTTTTCACCTGCTTGGTTTTGCAAACTTAAACTTTGTAACTGGATAACTGGCTGCCTTAATATCTTAAATGTCAATGGAAAACAATACAAAATGTGTGCAAAGTTGTTAGACATTTCGAACATGTTAGCCCCATTGCCGTCTAATCACAGGTTGTGATGGATTGTGGCTTGATGGGCTAGGGTAGCATCTTCTGTGTGGGGAGCTGACTTGGCACACTACCAGTGGAACCCCCCCCCCCAACTCAGTCAACAGCTGTAGAATCCCTGCAATCTGGGCTATGTCAGTTTCTCAGTATTCCATCGTGAATTTGGCTTATTGTCCAGTGTAATTTTTAAGTTCAATTAGGTTTTTCCTCTAATAATCCATGGTTTGATGTTCACACAGTTGGAAGGCTTTGTTATGATGGAAAAAAATCCTCTACTGCCCTGGCATTCTGCCTGAGTTTTTCAGTCATGCATTAGCTATGATGCATCTTGTTCCTCTTCGGAATATACTGACTCTTACTTAAGGTATTTGGTGTCATTAAATAAATCTTGGTTGTCTATCTCTTTTTTTCAGAGGTCTTCCGAGTTCATCTTCATAAAAAACAAGGCTAATTTTTCTTCAGTAACTTCACAAATAATGTGATTAATGGTGCAGCAATGTGGAAATTTTGACCAATACAGGTGTATTTTTTGTTTGTTTGTGATACCAATTCCAGCTAACCTCAGAGCACATTGTGTAAGCAGTGAAAGTTACAGAGCCTTCCGGCATTGATTAGTGGAATGATGTCACCTTTGTCTTTCATTCTCTGAGAAATTATGCATAGATCTGTGGGTCAGATTTGATAAAGAATCAAGAACTTTGTGGGCCATATAAAACCGTTTGTTACTTTGAAACCTGTTCTAGGTGGTGAAATGAGTCAATGACATCCTTGTCCTCAACTGTGGAGAATGGCTGATTGCTCAGTGTAGCCATCTCCAGTCTTTTGGCTCTGGTGCTGCTAAGTTTAAATGTTGACTAAAGTCTAAATATCAGCCAATATTGATTTTTAATAAACATCAGTTGATACACAATATATCAGTTAACACTGGTATCTCTTGTGATCTTTGTTTTGGTCTTTCCTGCTAGCTTTCCATAAAAGGCAGAAATGAAACCTTAGACTTTTTTTCTTATTTCTTAAACCTGTTTCCAAAGTGTATGCCCAGTTGACTCTAGTCATAAGTTGATTTTTGCAGTGGTGGTTTTAAGGGAATTGTATTCCAGGGTTTTCATGCATCCGGTGGCAGACATCTTTTTAGTTATCTTTGCATGTGTCTTCTTGGGAATTCAGGAGTGGAATCTGGAATGTAATATTGTTTATGCCTGTGTATGTACCGGGAATGAAGTTAGCCTCCAGCCACAGTACTCTGAGATTCACCTGACATTGTCTGTCCCTCTCAGCACAACTCCATCGAAACAGGGTCGTGGGAAACCCTCGTTTTCCCGCTCCACCTTCCCAGACGACAGCAGCGAAGACACGTCAGGAACCGAGAATGACTCGTACTCTGTAGGCGGGGGGAGGGGCATGTCGCACAGTAAGTACCGCACCTGGGCAGAGAAGATGTGGGGGTGTGCAACGGTGTCTGCTTGAGGCCATGTGTGTTTTGTTTATCTGATTTGAGGCTTGTCTCTCTCAGTGGTGCGTCCACGGAGCAGGTCTGGGTGCTGGATGACGTCAGAGGACTACACATCGCTTGACGCTTTGGACCTGGTGTGGGCCAAGTGCCGGGGATACCCTTCGTACCCCGCGTTGGTGAGCAGACCAGCATCACCCTGTGTTGCATCACCTCTTAACTGAAGTGTGATGCCTTGGCTAACTTCCTCTGCCCTGCATGCAGATCATAGACCCCAAGATGCCCCGTGAGGGCATGTTTCACCGCGGTGTGCCCATCCCAGTGCCTCCACTGGACGTGCTGAAGCTGGGGGAGCAGATGACTCAGGAGGCCCGAGAGCACCTCTTCCTGGTGCTCTTTTTTGATAACAAGAGGACCTGGTCAGTGCTCTTTCCCTCCCCCTCACCTAATGATAATGAACGAATCATTATTTCTTCTGCTCTCAGAACATTTTTGTATAAGTAGAACTCCCTGGAGTGCCGATATCCCGCAGGTTGAGTTGCTCTCTGCCTGAGATCAGGTGTGATTCCTCAGAGACCAGATAAGATGGAAAACCTGCTGGATACCAGCACTCTAGGATCTGGGTCGCCTGTCCCTGAGCTATACTTTTGACAAGCCTTTGACACTGGCCTTGAAGCTTAATGGCTGAAATATCTAAGCTTCACATTTCTTCCAGAGAGTTATATAGCTCTTTATACTATTCTTTCTTGCCCATGAAAATCTGTGCAGTTATAAAACGTCCTGCAATTTTACAGAAGTGACATGAGTCTGACTAGTAAATGGCATGCATTTGTTGCCTTTTATGGTAGCGTGAAGCCAATTACGGTGATGTGTGTGTATTATGTTTATATTACATTGTGGGGAACTAATGTTAGTTTTGCTGGTTAGGGGTTAAGGTCATCATGTTGGGATTAGAGATATCCTAATGATAATCCTAATGAATGGAGTTCCCACAAAGATATCATTACAAACCTGTGTGTGTGTGTGTGTGTGTGTGTGTGTGTGTGTGTGTGTGTACACAGGCAGTGGCTGCCACGGTCCAAACTGGTTCCCTTGGGTGTGGACCAGGAACTGGACAAGGAGAAGATGCTGGAGGGAAGGAAGTCCAACATTCGCAAGTCAGTGCAGGTGGCTTATCATCGAGCCATGCAGCATCGCAACAAAGTACAGGGGGTCCCCAGCAGCGACACAAGTGATACAGACTGAGCAGCACGCGCACACAGACACACAAACGAACGAACCTGCACTCGTGCTCTGTGGGATGGTGCCGAGCGAGAGGACTGTCTGCCCATTGGAACGGAAGAGGACGCGCACGATCGCCGGGGCACCACCAGTGTGCACGCAGACAGTTGTCTAAGATGATAAGGTGACCTTCTCTCCAAAGCCCCACACACCCACACATCCCTGAGGAGTTTCAGCAACAGTGGCGGGCCAAATGAAGTTAAAACTGAATCAGAAAATATTTATTGACGTCTTGTAGGAACAGTGTCCAGAGCAAAGTATGACGCAGTTCAGAGTAATACTGTTATGTTTCTGACTCAGTGACTGTTGTGGTACACAGACTAACATGTCGCTCAGCTGTTTCCCTCAGTCCCACTGTCTCTTTCCTTCCGCTTCACCCTCAAAAAAGAACATGCGGGTTGGATGAATGGGATGTAAGTCCAGGTGTGTACGAATCATCATCTCTGGTGGCGTACTGTTCAGTGCCTCCACGGTTCGGACCTTCCTTCAGTCGCTCCCTCTGGTGTGTCTGGTCTAGTAACTCCCTTGAAGACTAGTGTAGGTTTGGGTTCTGTCTGATGGCGGGCGAGTACAAAAGCACAGGATGGCGATAGTGACTTGTACTTGTTTACAAACGGACCCATTTCATTCAAGACTTATATTTTGTATTTAAGAGTCTGGAAAGTCAACACAGATGTATGGAAGTACTGTTTCATTAAAGCCTAATCCAGATCTTTGCTGGCCTTGTGAACCTGTTACTGTGTATGTGTACTTATCATTGCATATAAGCTGTTTGCTATGTGGATCAGTCCTAAGGACGCGATTGTGACGCGGTGTTGGAGATGTACATCTACAAGCCCACCTTTTCTATGGTAAAGATATAAATAGACTAGATGTATTACTAATCAGAAGCATGAGAACACTCCATGGATCCATGTTGAAATGTCAAGTGTAATTTCAGCACAGACTGAACTGTGGTAATGTTACAGTGCATGCAAGAGATGTACTTTGTGTTCGGGAAAACTGAAGGGGAATCTTTGGTGATCATGAACATTGTATTATTTATTTTGCCTCAATGATCCCTATGTGTCACTTAAAGGATTTGGAGCCTCTGATACTTGCACTGTGGGGATATTGTATGTCAGTCATTTTTTTGATGTGCCCTCCCCCCCCCCCCCCCATTTTGTTTAGTGGCGGGATCAGTAAGTTGGTGAATAACGTTAATGTATAACTGAAATGTGGATATAGGATATAGGGAAAAATGACAGCCCTACCATTGAGTGGACTAGTGACATGGTGGCTGATCACATGGTTTTGTTTGTCCTAGTTTCAGGCCAATGATATTAGAAATTTTATATATATAAAATTAAGATAGAACTTTAATAAAAAGGTTTCAGTTTTGTACAATTGTGTCATTTCTGTGGTGCCTTGTTTGTGCAGAGGGTGTGACAGTGGCCTTATATTCAAGCCTTTATGTCTTGTATTCTCATTTGGTGTCATTACACCTATTTTTCCATTCTTGTTTCATTTCAGCTTAATCTGTTAGTGTTTTAAGTCCATCAGAGTATATTATTAACCTAGTTAATGGAGGAAAAATTCACCGACCTTTGGACCCTGATACATCTGGAGAACAGTGGTGTCGCAGGATTCTGTCCTTTTCAAGCCGAATCTGTTCACTCGCCTTTTTTTCCCTTAAGTGTGTGACTGCCTGTCAACTTCACAAGGGACATGAGTATCATGCTCTTTGCAGAGACAGAAGGCAGCTGAGGTTTATATCTTTCTGCCTAATAAAAAGGCGGCAAGATTACCTGCGAGATACATGTCTGGTGAACCATGGTTATTTACATTAGAATACAATTTAAATGACTTTTAGGGGGAAAGCTTGGTGTTTATTTTGTACTCCGGCTTCCTTGTGTCTTATATACTGTATACACCTTTCTTTTCACCTGTTTTCTGTGTAAAATTGGGTTTTAATACCCAGTTAATATGAATGATAGTCTGATCAGTTTAACTGAATAAGCAATATGTTAAATTCCTGGCAATATTCCAGGTTAAACTGACAGGCTGTGGAATAACAGTATGTACTCTTTATATTGTATTGCATCAATAATGTCTAAATCTACATATCGAAACCCAGTCAAGTTCAAAGAATGACCATTCAGGACAATGAAATGTCACTTTTTCCAGTTAAGCATTTGTGGTGTGTGATGCCATGTGTGGCTGAAGGTTGGGTGGTAGTTTGTAGGAACTGCTATTTGCTGTTATGTTCTGTCCCTTTTCATCATTGTAAAGTGCTCCCACCTGGAGTCAGTGGAGCTGTTGTAAATATTGGACCAAGGTAAACGGAGTGAGCAATTAATTTTCGGCTGTAACGGCAATCAGAGAAGCTAAGATGTCGCCATGGTAAGATTCAGAAAGTCTTCACTTCAAAGCCTTTCCATCATGGTAAGTGCAGCTGCAGCACGTTCATGTCGGACTGGGGTTCGTTAAGTCCACAGGTTAGACCTACATCTGCTTACTTACCAGTCAGTTTTTAAATTCTATCTGTACATTATACAGACAGTTCAGAGTTAATCGTTTTTTTTTTTTTTTTGTGGTTTAGTAGTTTTTGACCACAGATCCCTTTAGCGACCCTCAGTAAAATAAGCTTAAGAAATGAAATCATGCTGTATTTCTTAGATATCTGATGCACCCATGCAGACAGTGCGATTTTTGGAAGAAATGGAGGGCAGACTTACAAATCCTGTAGGATTAGAGTTTACTGATCAGTGGTCATTGTTGACACACCACAGCACACAGCACGCAACAACAAAATGTGTCCTCTGCATTGCCCCCGTATGTGACATAGTAGGGGGCAGCTAATTCAGTGCCCGGGGTGCAGTGCTTGGGGGAGGTATCTTGCTCAGGCTGCCTCAGTGGTGCCTTGCTGGTCGGGGATTCGAATCTACAATCTTTCAGTTACAAGTGCGCTTCCCTAACCAACAAGCCACCACTGCCCAAAGACACGTAGAGCAGCTAATGACAGACATGTTGTAGAGTGAAGGTATATTTGCCATGCAAATTTGTTGCAATCTCACTGTTGAACTGATAATGAACTTTCATATTTCTGTATCAGACTCTTGTCCAAAGCAACAGAGGAGTCAGATACAGGAGGTAAGAGATTAGCTGAGTTACGCTGGCTGCTAGACTGAGCTTCCAACAAGTGGCCAGTAATATGTGCAAACAAGAACTGGCAACCCAACAAATGATTACAGGAAGACATGTTACTTTGAGTATTTTGTTTCAATGGAGAACGTCTTTGCAATAGTGTTGTATTTTATTAGAAATTTTCATAACTGATTTATGAGCCATCATGCCTTTGGCAGAACAGTTACTGTAGAAGGTGTGGATCAGTCTGACTGGTAGTTCTGGCTCATGTTTGGAGGTCTGCCAACAGGAAGTCAGCGCAGCTTATCAGGAGCCCTGTCTGTTTTTACAACCCTCTTTTTGGGGAGTGGGTGAAGACCTTTATGTACTATGCTGTTTCAGTAACTAAGCTTATCAAACTGCTGTGCGATGGACGTCAGTCAAACTGCACTTGCGTGTACCTACAAGCATTTTTATGCTGGGCTATCACTGGGAACTTTGCCTTCCTTCCTCACGCCAAAGACATGTAGTTGGACCCTGGCCAAACACACGCTCTTGGTGGTTCGTTTGTTCAGATGTTCATTTTTTTTTTTACCAGACAGGTAATTTTTCATATAATGGAGATTAATCCTCTTAATATTATTTTTAATAACTAAGGTGGAGGGAACACTAAAGATGTTTAGTGTATTTGCGTAATGTAATATAATGGTGTGTGGCTTACCACATGGGCTAAGCCTTTGTGCTTGTTATCAGAAGGTCACCGGTTCGAGGCTGGCCACAGCAGAACAGTCACATGTCCATGTGCCCTGGAACTGGGCCCTTAACCCTGAGCTCTCTGTGCTGCCCCCTTACTGTGACCCCCAAGCTTGTTCTCACCTGTATGGGGAACAAAAATGTTAGGGAATGAGAGTTTCCCCACAGGAATTAATAGTTTCATTATATCCTCTCGGAGTGACTAAATGAGCTCCAAATGTTCCCTCAGCAAAGGGTATGTTTACAGGTAGGTTACTAGTCCGTCACATGGAACCACCGTGTAGTCACACACAGATGTTTCTCAGACAGTGCTCATTGTTGACACACCACAGCACACAGTGCACAACAACGAAACGTGTCCAATGCATTTAACCCATATGTGACATGGCAGGGGGCAGCTAATTCAGCACCCGGGGAGCAGTGCTTGGGGGAGGTTCCTTGCTCAGGGTACCTCAGTGGTGCCTTGCTGGTCGGGGATTTGAATCTACAATCTTTCAGTTACAAGTGCGCTTCCCTAACCAACAAGCCACCACTGCCCAAAGACACGTAGAGCAGCTAATGACAGACATGTTGTAGAGTGAAGGTGTATTTGCCATGCACCCAACCAGCTGGTCTTTGCACTGTAATAGAAAACACACACAAGTACAGAGAAGCTGGCTGAAATTGCTCGAACCTCCTTGGGGATTATGATGAAGAAACAAAATAAGATACTTGTTTGCCGAGGGAAAATAACACGGATGCACAGTCCATCTCACTTGGTGGTCATGTTTGCCTCTATAGCTGAAAGTGATTTTAGCAATTTCTGATTAATTATTCATTCTATAAACTCTGCAACAGGAAATATCTTACTTTACTCTTTTATTCAATGTGGAACCCAATGGATTTAAGTTTGAAATGGTTCTCGAGGGTGTCCTCTGTTATTCCCCTCCAGTCCATGAACAAGTAGGTGTACTTCGCCTGTGGTATGTGAGTGTTTCTGGTCTGCAATGTACTGACATCCACTCTGGGCAGCGGCCATGTTTACCACCACTCAAGCCATGCGATTGTGTGGGAGCCCCCTAGTTAGTTACTACACTATGGGGGGGATGGGCCCCAAAGTGATTTTGAATGGGGTCCCTGAAACAATAAACATTATCCAAATCATTAGAAATTTTGGGCCCCCAACCCAGACTGATGATATTATGTTACCAATTTTTTAGGGCTCCTGTCACTCATCCTATAACTGCTCCCCCCCCCACCCCACCTTTAAGGCACTCTTGCCATTGCTATTCGTTCTATGCCGCCCCCGCACGACCCGATACTACAGAAGCCGTTGAAAAATAGAAACGTGCAGCATTAAAACATTCTTGTAATATAAATATTACATGTAAAATAAAACAATCTTTTTAATTTTGAGGAAGTATTATTCATTTGGAATTTGGATGTTGTCACGGAATTGCGCAGGAGGAAGTAATATCTTCGCCCGGCTACGCTAGACTGATATTAACCAGCTTGGCGGCACCGCTTCCCTGCTAACCGAGCATTAGCGAGTACAGGCAGCGAGAATCGGGGCACCCTGCATTTTCTGCACCCTCATCTTTTTTCCGTACATAATGTCTTTGAACAGCTTATATTTAATTGATTTACAATCTTTGTAGGTATCTTGATTCGGTTATTTTTCTCCAGTGAAAGATTGTTCAGGTGTTGTTTAACTAAATAGAAGGACTGAAAGTCTTTTGTCCATAAATCGGTAAGTAAAAATTGAATTAGAATCTGACCGGTTGCCGCTTAATTATCCTAATCGATTAAACTTAGCACGCTGTCTACTTGCGGGTATGAATTCACGTCTTATTTATTTAGCTTATTAACATTTGACGTTACGTAGTGTTTTAAAACGTAAACCAGGGCATGATATCTCACATCTATGTCATTGGGAGTTGGTCACTGTTCTTCGTGTGACTTTCTCCGACTTCTGGAGAATCCAAAATATAAGGTCCGCCAACATGGTAACTGATAATTCTAAGTCGGTCTTTAAGTGTGTGTGTGTGTGTGTGTGTGTGTGTGTGTGTGTGTGTGTGTGTGTGTGAGAGAGAGAGAGAGAGAGAGAGAGAGAGATGGGGACAAGTTGTTTTGTGACATAACTAGTACATAACTTACACATAACCCGTATAATATTAGTTTCCAATCCGTAATACCTAGAAGTCAAGATATTTCAAAGAGGGTGGTGGGGGGTGCGGTGGGTCACCGGCAAAATTTACTGAGCGTATTGGAGGGCGGGGGTTGGGGGGAGACGAGAAAATTGAACACAAGAAAATTTTGTGCTCACTGAATTAACGCAGATCAGTGGCAAACCCTTTAATTGTTTGTATAATTACATTTACAGTGACCGTCACCTACGTCACCGAGGCCATTTTCGCACCAAATTCATGTTAAGTTAAGGTATACAATTTATTCTTTCTAATTTCTCCGACTTCGTGATAAAAAAAAGTTTTTATTCTAATTAGATTCGAATAAATAAATATTCATTTATAGTGTATTTGAAAGAAATTCTTTTTTTCTATTAATCATCGTCATTAACCTTAGCTAAGTCCTTGTTAAACATAGCATGTTTATATGGCGTCTACTCACAAATGACACAACCCGAAAGGTGTTCTTGCGGCTACATTTATGCTATGTTTAGTGTTTATTCTTTGGGTTTCTTTACAAAGAAACTTACACGGTAAGTATATGTAGATTATGTTATGTCATCCACCTTACATATGGTCAATGAATGATTTTGGTGGTTAATGTCTGTCCATTAGTTGTTTGATTACTCTCTCTCTCTCTCTCTCTCTCTCTCTCTCTCTCTCTCTCTCTCTCTCTCTCTCTCTCTCTCTCTCTCTCTCTCTCTCTCTCTCTCTCTCTCGCAGGCAACAACGAGAACGCTGGAAGCAGTCCCTTTACTAGATATTTGGTGTCATGTTTCAGGACATCGAAGCCAAGTCAAATTTTTGTGGGTGTTAAAACACTTCAGTGGTTAACATCTCCTTTTATACTGGAAAGTAGTAGGAGCCGGTCTTGTTCAATGGAAGACTTCCAAGACAACAGGACGGCTCGTGCTCAGGTGTACATGCACCATGCTTGTTTAAAGTAATGTCTTAGACCTCCAGGAATCAGGTGTTTGCTTCAAACAGACTTGGGAAAAGAGCGAGGCAGCCCTACCTTTTTGATTCTTGGCTGCAGGGACGACTCTGACATCATGAGCAGGCTGGTGCTTCGCCTTTGCACACTTGGCTGTGTGCTGATCTGCTCTGCCGCTGTCCTGGAAACGACTGAGTTGGACCACAGGACTCATCTTACCTGTTCACAGGTCAGTGCTGAGTTTTAAAAGCCATGTCCATCATTCCAGGGTTGATTTGCTTTGAAATGCTTCACGTTAATAAATTTCACATTTTTCTCACCTTAGGTTTAGGTGTTGACTGCAAAAATTCCATGATTGTTATGTTTCCTTTTTAATTTAATATTTTAAATTGTTTTGCAACCATCCTTCCACCCATGTCCAGTGTTTAGTTCTTATTGAGTCTTTTAGTACTATGGACCGGCACCCTGCATGTGCCTGGCTTTGGATTATTGAATATATTTGACATTTATAGATGGATGCATGGACAGATCAATGGATGGGTAGATGGATAGGAAAAGACACTTTATTCCGGTCTAAAAGAAGCTTGAACTAACAGCGATACTGTGAAGAGTGTACAGAGTGTCCTACCCACAAATAGCCTGAACAAAGCTTGATTTTGTTTCTCTCTTTCTCTGATGGTGCTTCTTTTAAACCAACTCATTTGCCTACTTGTGTGAGATATGATGTGGATTTGCATGCAGGCATGAGAGAGGAGGGGGTGAAGTGGAGGCATGTATGTGTGTTTTTGCCTGTCCCTCTTGGTGGTCAACTGGCAAGGTCCACTTCCGGACGGAAACACAATTGAATTCGCATTATACGATTTTACCTCTCTCTGGCCTGTGAATTTTATACGAGTTTCATCAACGGGGACCCCCGCGTCTGCATTTTCGGATGTAGTGGACCTTGACTGTTTTTGTTGCTAATGATGGAATTTAGCCTAGGGGGGGAAATAGTTGGGGAACCTTTCTCATTAGCAGTATGTGCATACCCATGTCTGTGGGTCCGCAGAAAAGTGCAAGGAGATGTGTAAACGTTTACAAAAGTTGTAGGCTTAGTACTTTAGTGTAATATGGAAATCCACCAGCTTTCCAGTTGTTTTGGAGATTTTTTTCCCACAGAATATCCTCGTGGAATGTGTTGTAGGAATGAACCTGAGTCGCTAACAGATAAGGTGGTGGCTAAAGCAGGGTTTTGCATAACTGACATATAAAAATGAGAAGTGAAATGTTTACTAAACAGAACAGATTCTTGTGTATTTTGTCTGTCTGTATGTGAGCCTTTTTTCCCCAAGTTCAGATTTGGATGAATGAACTCTTACTGTAACATTTATGTTTTGTGCATTTATTTTATGATTAATATCCTACAAAGGGGTTATTATGGGAGTGAAAGAAATGAAGAAGTGAAAGCATGGGGTCATTCTGTCCTCCCTTTACTCATCCTACTGTTGTGACAGCGACGTGTTTCTCATCGTGTAGTGAGCAGCTAACTCTGTTAATCGCTGCTCATTTATTTTAAAAAGCGGTGGCATATTTCAGCAAAATGACGTGATTATGCGACGTTGTTGTTACTAATGTCAATGGCTGTTAATAGGCACAGTCATCATGATGTGACGTCCGATTCATTGTCCCTGCCTTAGGACTTGATTACAAGTGTAAAGAGCGAGGAGACACACTGATGGGTTTATGTGTCGCATTGGGTCCCGTATACGGCTGTGCGCGTGTGTGTGTGTGTGTGTGTGTGTGTGTGTGTGTGCCCGAAAAATGCACTATTGTATGTTCTGTGTCTCTAAAGTGTATCCAATCTACTGCACTGATCATAACCAGCTGTAACTTGTCTCTTCACAGGACATACGCGAGTGCACACTGAAGGGTGAGTGAAACTTATGGCCTTGAGAGTGATTTGGCTGGACAGAGCTGGAGACACAGTTGGGCAGAGAGTGGTGTCATGTGACGAGAAGCTGGTCGTGTCATGCAGAACTGTTTGAAGTATCAGAAAGGGCTTTTTAAAGGCTATTGAAAGACATGGACGGGTAAACAACGGCCAGCGCATGACATAAAAGCTTTATCTGAGCAGATGGGTAAAGGGATAACGCGAAGCCTTTGATTTGCACACACGTGTTGTACGGCTGCTTCTGTGAATGAATGACCTTCAACATTTGGACAGCTATCAAACAAAACCTAGCAGATACTCATCACTGATCTCTAAAAAAGGAGCATGTTTGTTCTGCGTCGCTGAGATCACGTTAGCCGCTCTGTAGATGATGTACGTGCGATAATACAAAGAGATGTTTTCTGGAACTCTGCTTGGTGACATGTAACATATGGGCTGGTAGGTCACATGAGTTGATCTCGCCTTGGAATGTGAAATACGAGGGTTCTGAAGGAAACACTGCCCTGCTGTATGTCATATATATCTGCTCTGAGACTGTGTCTGTCCTGTGCTGTTCTGTAGACGGGGAGCAGCCTGGATATGGATCTGGCCCTGTAGCAATATTGTCGCTGGAGCTGAAAGCCTTGTTGTGCTGCCGTCACAGCCGGGACTGCAGACCCTGTGTAGAGATCTACCTTACCGTCAAAGGTACCCCCACCCAGCTACACCTCCTCTGGCCTCTTCTGCTCATACCTGTACGCACGGTACACTCATATGCCCCTCATCGACCGCCAGGGTTGCTGTGCGTCTGTCTGTCTGTCTGTCTGTCTGTCTGTCTGTCTATCCACCTTTCTGTCCAGCCTACCAAACATGCATTGTGTCTGACAGCTACAGACTGACCTTGTTATTCGATTAAACAATTCCCAAGCACTCTATGCTGTCAGAAAAAGGGTACATCCCTGGTATAGTTTAGTACCATAAGGTACAAACCAAATTAATGTACCCCCAATGGTACAAAAATGATCCTCAGAGTCCATTCCTGCAGCTAAAAAGGTATATTTACATACAGTTAAGGGTACAACTGACAGCCCCTCGATGGTACAGCCCCAGTGATAAGTAATTGTACCCTCAAAGGTACAAATTGGTACTTTTTTTCTGACAATGTGAAGCATGTTCTCTGTGCATATCAACATGAGTACAACCCCCAATATTGCTCAAACGGCTCAGTGAGTACTATTCTGTGTTTGTGCGACCGAGTTTTGTTGCCATTTGCCTGCTTATACGGCTGCTTGCTGTCACACCAAATAACCAAATAATGTCAGAGTGTGTGCAGTTATATAGTGCCATTTACTTTCACGGCCCTTCCTTTATTCTCCTTGTCCAGCTCAAGGCTGTCCTGCCTTTTTGACTGTGCTGAAGGGAGCGCATTCATTTTCTAGCTGCTGTGATGTTGCGAAGGTAGTATCAGTCACTTAAGCACTAACTCTGCATGTGGCCTCAGTCATGTCTCCTTTCTCTAGGTGTCATGTTGCTAATTTAGTGCCTTGTCCATTGTGCAGCCTAATCAAGATCTCTTTAAAAAGAAACAGTTTTTTGTGTCTTACAAGATAACAGCTTAATAGGGGTGTCAGGAATGTTCTGTTGTCATGCCAAGGTTTTTATACATTTAATGCTCTGCTTAACTTCTAATAGTCTTTGTTGTCAACTTGACTTTGTTCCAATTCGTTATCAGCTCTCGTTTTTGGTAGGGATTCAAAGCTCCACTGTACCACACTCATCCATGTACATGAGCGTGCGATGGTTGCGAAACTGCGTGTTCTCTGTCACTCATACATTGCCTCTATGAGTCTCATTTATATTGCATCACATTAATCATTTCAAACTGAAATGTACCTTATAGGGGCCTGTTTATCAGGGGAGGTATGTTACATGGCCTGTTCACAGATGTGGGAGTTCTTTTTATTGATAAATACACACCGCCCTTGTCATCTCTGTGATTGGTGGTAATGTTAGTCAGAAGGGTGCCCCCTATTGGCCCCTTTGCTTTGTAAACTTTTAGCTGATGGTGCTCAAGGCACCCATATTGTCTCATGCTTGATTGGTCCATCGTCTCCCACAGGGTCCAATGGTGAAGCAGAGGGATCAGGGGGGCCCAGCGATAAGTTCGGCGCCACCGTGAGCAACATGGGAAGTGGGAGCAATGACAGTCAACCCAGATTTCCCTCCCACCTGTCAGGTCTGAGTCAGAACCTGCCTCTGCTGAAACTGTCTCACTGTTCACCTAATCGTGTGGGTGGTAAGCGAGGGTGTGTATTAAGCACGCCCTTACTGTTTGCTGCCTGTTTGTTTTTTTTACAGTTCAGTCCTTCGTACTGTGTCACACCACTCCGAACTCTATCAGTGTATGCAAGATAATAGAGTTCACTCTGCCCCCTGCTGCCCTGGAGGACTCTGATGAGCCTGAGGTAAACACAGTCGTTACTAATCTACTCACTGCTCGTGACTCTATGAAGTGTAACCAAGTCTCTGTGTACGCTACGTGTCTCTTCAGACTACAAGAGTGATACATTTATACATAAAACATATTTCTGGTAGTGCCGAGTGTCTAATTAGCACTTTAAGTTTGAGTTCCTCTCTGCTCCAGATGTGGCTGTCCCTGATCGTATCTAATAAATTGGCCTTCGGAAGCCATCTGTTTGTGTCCGCCCAGGCTGCGAACAAGAGCATCGTGTTGCCCTCTCAGCAAGAAGGTATGATGGCGCTTCTCTTCATGATATGTGACAGGGAAACATTAGCAAAGCCCCTGACGTCATTTTGATTGGCCACCGGAAGGCTACTGACTGTTATGCCAAGAATTCTCAACACTTAATTAACTGTAGTGCCTGGCATTAGGAGAGCTGCTCTGGAGCTTATACCTGTCTATTACGTTATTGTGGAAATTGCTGGCATTCTGGGATGTGATGAAAACAGAGCGTGATGAATTTAAAACACAGAACTTCCCCTCTTTCCCTCTCAGTCTGCTCCACAGCCCAGAAGGAAATTGTGAAAGATTGTGATGGTAAGTGACCACACTCACATTTACTGTTCACCAGTTGTCAGGATCAAAGGTCAATCTGCATGCTTGTAATTTAACCTGGCGGGGTTAATTATTCCCAATAATTATTCATTGCAATAATGGCGTTTTGATGTTGTGATGAAATAATTTGATTTATAGATAATAAGTAATAAAAGCTGTGATAATGAAGTACCCTGTTAGCTCATGCCATATTTACCAAAACATGTAACATCCTACTTTTCAACCAAGAAGTTCACACTCCTTTTGAGCATTTTTTTCTGCTTCTGATTGGCTGGTTTGCTTGTCAGTTCCAACGCTGCACACTGTGATTGACTGGACGAAGGAAGAGGTCATAGTGCACCTGACCAATGAGGACAAAAACAGCTCGGCTTCACTGTCCATGTGTCTGAAATACGAAGATACAGGAGATTGCATATATCATAAATGGGTCAGTTCTGCACTTTAATCCTGAGACCTTGTTCTGTGGCAAAATGTTCTGCAGATTATCTTTACTTTGGTGTTTTCTATTTGCAGGATCAAAAGGATAATATTTCAATTCCGTTTCATTCTGTTACTCCATGTCTTTGTATTCAGGTACTGTAACCTTCTAATGATTTCTATACTGTATATGATTATGATTATGATTAGACCTTAGTAATCTGAACTTATATGGCCTTTTCTAGAGATTGATACTCCACAAGTGAGAACATACAGTATATTGTGGAAAAGACTTTTTTAATGATTTTTCACAATTATTATACTAACAACACACACTGTGTACCTTCTCCCTTCTGGAATAAGGCATGGTGGATGAAAACGGATGCCTTGCGTGTCAATAGCTGTCCCTTCAGTGACCTCAAAGGTAAGTAACATTTCAGATGCTTCAGTTACCAAATAGGTCTGGCCAGAAGTGAAGCAATGAAATCTTAACAGAAAAACTGACATGTTCATGGCATATGTTTGTCATTAAACAACCATCAGAAAGAGCACTGGACATATTAAATGTTTAATGGGTGTTACATCTTTCTCCTAGAGTTTTTCAACAACACCTGGAAAAATATCTCGCTGCTTGTGGAGCCTGTTCAAAGCAATGGGGGTGACACAGTGCTCACTTGGAATCTTAGCACCCCCTGCAGGGTGGAGGCTGAACTGTGGTTGTGTGAAAAGATGGTCGAAGGAGCTCTGCAAAGCTGTAAAGAGAAGAAGGGTTCTAGGGTGCATTTGAGGAAGGACCAGGACTCGGAATGGTCTGTCAGTTCCCGCGGGCATCTGGTATGTGTATATATTTGACTTTTAAATGCACCAGCTAGGCGGCATTGCTTTTACGAATAGTTGCTTTCAATGACCTATTCTAGCTATGTCAGCTTCAATTCATTTATGAATTTCTCTTTATTTAATTCCTCGTCTCACTAAGTTTGAGAAAAAAAAAATGAATCAAAATGATTACTAGTATCTATCTTGCATCCGGATTACCCTGCAGAAGTGAGGACATAAGTCACAGTGGACGTATCTTGATCATTATATGGGAGAGGTCAAAAATACTGTATAACAATATGACACACATTTAACCGAACCTCTATAGTGGCAGCACACTCCCTTTGTTTTGGCCCTTGTCTTATGCCGCTCACATGGTAAAATTGTCCGCTAGCGTCCACTACGGACATCTCTCAATAAATTTGATCTAGGCTGTTATGGGACCTCATACATCAGCATGAGTGAGTGGATGTTACTCAATAGGATGTAAGGCGATTGATGACAGTATTTGCTTAAATCTGAAAATGTTGGCATCTGGTGACATCTGTCGACCTTTGCAGGGAAAAGGGGAATTCAATCAAATTTTTCCCCATCCCATGCTCTGCGTAGCGGTAAGATTCTCTTTCTTGTTTGGCTAAATTCTAGCTTGTGGGTTCATTAAGCTGCGTCTAACCACTCCCTGGCTTTCTGCTTAGGCGAAAATATACCGGATGAGCGGCGAGTTGGCCATCCAGTGTCCTTTTGCAGGTGGGTTTGCAAGCGTCATCTTCTAATGCAATGTTTCAAAATCTGGTCCTCGGGAACTCGCAGACAGTCGAAATTTTGAGTTTGGGGTGTGTGTGGGGGGGCGGGGGAGGGCAAAAAGTTGACTGTCTGGCAGGGAGCTCGGAGGGAGCAAAAACATGGACTGACTGTCGGTCCCTGAGGTCCAGGTTGGGAACCACTGCATTAAAACTTAAGGCAAGTACTTAGGTACATAACTGCATTTTAAACTATGTGAAGATCACTTCATATACCAGTGTTAACATGATGTTTTCTTAAAGACGTAAGAAAACTATACTCACACTACACAGCATAGTATGTCACATAGATCAATGACTCACAGTGTGATACACTCTGCACACAAACTAACTCTCACACTATACCCTTCCAGCCCCTAGGAGGAACTGGAGTCTACTGGTCCTTGTTACCTTACTCTTAATCTGCCTGGTCGTCTTTCTAGCCAGTGTGCTGCATGGCAGCTTCAAAGGTGAGTGAGTATGGTACATTTATGTCTATTATCTGGGTGCCTACTGCACAAGCTTGTAAAGTGACCATGCATTATTATATACAAAGGAATTACCCTTGAAGCACTGTGGAAAAACCTCTACTAATTTTGTTCCTAAGGTTACTTTCCACACTATTTTTCAGAGATTGCACATTAGATAATAAAAACCTATTCGGGCTAGATTACATACATGTGCTGATGCTGGTGTTTTCTCTTTATGTTACAAGGATTTGTGTTTGCATGACTTGAGACTATGTTCACAGTTCCATCTTACTTATCACTCACCATTCTTCTTCAAGCATGGAGAGTTAACACATCAGTTGGAATGTACTTTCCATTATGAAAAATGTATGCCAGAGGACAGACAGTTCCAATCAGCCAGACAAACAGTCAACGTGAATATATGAATGGTCATTAATTTCAATGGAGAATATTTATTTCATTGGACTTTCTGACCACAAGTCATGTGAAGGTTATATTTGACTAAGTAGTTCATCTTAATTAACATTCCAAAAGTGATGATCAGTGATCATTTGGATGAATAAGGTTATTCTGTTCATCCTGGGTATAATTAACTGCATCAAATCAAAATCAAAGCATTATACGCATCCAAATCTATCCTAAGAGAGTCACAGTCACGTGATGATATTGCAGTTGTGACTTGCTGGGTCGGCTACTTTGAGCAGCTGTCTAAAGCTGATCCTCCAGCTAGAACTTTGGACATCTCTGGGACCACCTGAGGGTAGGGAAGGCCGCAGGGATCTGAGGTATCTGGGGTGAAATTCTCCAGGCTGGTGGAAAGGCTGTCCTCCTAGCATTGCAAGCAGTCTTTGCTTCCATTTGGGAAACGGGCATCATTCCAACTGACTGGAAAATGGGACTTGTCCCTATCTGGAAAGGGAAGGGGGATCTCCTGGATTTCGGCAGTTATAGGGGGATAACACTGCTCTCAATGCCAGGTAAGGTCTTTGCTCGGGTCATCCTGAACAGGATCTTTGATCACTTGTTCGCCTACCGGTGACAGGAACAGTTTGGTTTTACACCTAAGAAGTTTACATTCGACCACATCCTGGTACTGAGGGTTCTTATCAAACACAAATGTGAATATTGGCGGAGTTTCTTTGCAGCTTTTGTTGATTTTCATGAAGCATTTGCTCGCGCTGCCCTGTGGGACATCCTGAGACTTTGCGGGATTCCCTCAAAGTTGTTGAACGTCATGGCCAGCCTATATACCTGTACTGTGAGTGCTGTGCAGAGTTGAGGCAGTAGGATCCAGTAGTTGTGGGCCATCTGTTGGTGAAGAAAGATTCACTGATCTTGACTTTGCCGACAATGCTATGATCTTCACAGAGTCAATGGAGGCTCTGATTGGGGGTCTCAAGAGACTGAGCGAGGAGTCTGAGTGTCTGGGCTTGTGAGTGTCTTGGATAAAAACCAAGACCCAGGCCTGTAGTGACCTCATGGGTGCAGCCATCAACAGTGTGTCTGTCTGCAGAGGGCATGTCAACTTCCTGTGAAGTCAGTGGACACGTTGGGGGAGCAAAGGGGATCATGCAGTCACTGGAAAAGGGCGTGTGGTGATCCCAATATCTTTGTAGGAGGATGAAGGTCCAAGTCCTGGTGCTCTCTAATTGCTGTATGGCTATTCAGTGACCTGAGATGAAAACTTGACTCCTTTAGTAATGTGTTTTTTGGAGAATCCTTAGGTACTGCTGGTTTGACTTTGTGCTGAATGAGCGGTTGCTCATGAAGTCCTGAATGAGGCACATTACCTGCATTATGAGGGAGAATCAGTTTTGGTACTTCAGCCATGTGGCAGTTCCCTGAGTGATTCCTTGGGGGATCCAGCTCACAGGATCCTCATTGTTGAGGACCCAAACAGCTGGACCAGGTCAAGGGGACGCCCAGTTAACGCCTGGCTGCGACAGATGGACGGCCATTTCTGGAATGTAGGACTGGATTGCGTGTCGGCCTGGGGGGTTACCAACCTAGATCCAAGTTTTGTCATATGGTGGGTGCAGCATCACACGGTACCAGTGCATGGTCCCCAACCGGACTTGTTCATCACATGCTCATCATCTCTGTACCCATGCACAATCAACACAATTCTTACACAATCATGACACCTGTGCCATTCTGGGAATATGTTTCATGTGACATGAAGTCTATTATTCTGGGCCGTACGTGCACAGTTGTGTACTTAGCCTCACCTAAATATCACCAATGTGTCTCCTGCCTGAGAGGACAGACTTATCTAAAGGTCATCTGATTAACATCTGGCTCCTGTGGTTTTGACTGTTTCGCTGGTGTGTAGACCTGCTCACCAGGAAGTAGCATGATGGTCTCCTGTAGCTTTGGGCTAACAGTGCGTGCTAATTGGAATCAGGACTGGCACACATCTCTTTCCATGATGAGCTGCAAGGGAGCTTGATCTTATTGGTCTGCACAGGTGGCTCCATGCTGAGTGAGCTGCTATTTGCTGTGGTTTTGATGGTATGTAACAAAAGCTTCTTTTCCGTGTTAGATACCACTGTACCAACAAAACTTTGTATGTTTGTACATAGCCCAAAAAAAACAAAAGAAGAACTCAAAATGATAAAGTGGCATAGAAACAAATATCTGCTGTCTTCGACATATTAAGCTTGCTAAGGACTGAACTTTATATAATGGTATATGCTATTTTGGCAGTGTTTTCCAAAGCAAAATTCAAAAATGCAACAAATTGATGACAACATGCTTTCTCAGTTATTTTTATCTCCAAGTATTATCAGTGTTATTGATTAGTTGTTGCAGCTCTACTTTGCCGTATCAGTGCCAAATGAGAACTTCTCACCATTAACCCCTTATAAACCCTGTCTATACCTCTCAACACCACCATGCCTATCCGTCAGATATTTAGTACACACTTTGATAAAAAGACCAGATGAGATATTCCTAATGGCCAGTTGTCCCTGACACAGTATTCATGCACAGAATCTCATTAATAGTTCAAGGGGTCTGGGGATCTTGCATTCCCCATTAAACCATAAAGGGACCCCCCCACATAAGAAAGGAAATGTGATGCTGTGCTAGTTCATTATATGGTTCAAATAAGAAGCATTTCTACAGGCATGAAAATGACACAAATGCCTCTTAAAATACAGTTTGCATCTTCCCATGCTGATAACTTTGACAGACTGTATGATCGGGGCTTTGTCCGTTTCCCTTGCATATAAAGTTAAGATTTTTTGAGTATGTGCTCAGAGTTTATGACTCCTTCTTGATAAAGAACAGACACTCAGATGGAATGAGGCACCAGCTTTCATCATTGTGCTTCCTGCAAAAAGACATGGATAGAGGAACAAACCAAGCCTCAGTTCTCTAGGGGGAGGAATATGAGCATGAGTAACTGTCTTTGTTAACTGTTAATTCATTTCTAATAGACATTACTGCCCAGCTTCCTTTGAAACATCTTGAACTTTAGTTTTAATCCTTTTCTGGGCAGGCAAATTAGTCCAGATGCTTTAGTTGTAGAATTAAAATGTTTTGTGGGGGTTGGTTCATATCAAGTGAATGAGGAGTTGGACGAATCTAGTGACAATACACTGTAGTGCACGTTCCTGTGATATTGTACAATAATTTACGATGAAGTTACACACAGTGATACTGGAATCCCCCACATTGTGCCCTGTGCTTCCTGGAACAGGTTCCAAGCCCTGTCACAATGCAACCCTGTCCAGGACAAGTGGTTGGAAGCTGGATGGATGGGAAAACTCGAGGGGAAACAATCATTCACAACTATTCCTTAGAAATGACTTTCACCTGAGTATTTGATTAGCTTGATATATTTATATGATATATCTAGTGACTGCACACATTCTGGACTATGGTGAAATATGTTCTATATGGACAAAAGTATTGGGACACGCCTCTTAATCGCTGAATTCAGGTGTTTCAGTCAGACACATTTGTTACGGTGTGGCGTGTGGCAGCCAGACAAATGGTGACGATCCACTTACCTGTATGACTTCAAGACAAACACAAAGAAAAACTGAACACAAAGGGATAAACTACAAATAAAGAGACAACGAGGGAGCAAACAAGCAGGGAAAAATATAAATTTACTAAAGGAACCACAAAGAAACACAACTGGGTGAAACAGGGAGCAGGACTAGGAAACCAAGCAGAGCTTCAAATATATGGTGCCATGAGCAACAACTGAGTAGGGAAATGAACACAGGCAGGCATTTAAATGCACAGCTAATGTAAAATGCTAATCAACCAATCAACAAGGCTATGGAACAAGAAGACACAGGTGAAGCAGGAGGTGAGCATTTGCTGGCCAAAAGGGGATAAGAGACATGGGAAATGGGTTGTCCTGAGGAGCTCAGTGAATTCATGTCTGGTACTGTCGTAGGATGCCACCTGTGAAATAAGTCAGTTTATGAAATTTTGTTCCTGCTAGATATTCCAAAGTCAACTACAAGTGGGATACAAGTGGCAGCTTTTAGGAACAACAGAAACATATGCTGAGGCACATAGTGTATAAAACATTCCAACGCTCTGTTGACTCCACACTTTATCTGGCATTAACTCCAGCACAACAACTGTGTGCCAGGAGCTTCAGGAATGAGCTTCCATGGCCGAGCAGCTGCATGCAAGCCTCACATCACCAAGGGCAAGGCCAAGTATTGGTTGGACATAGGTGAAAAAGTTATATATGTGTAAAGCACACTACTGCTGGACTTTGGAGCAATGTTAACGTGTTCTATGGAGTGACAAATCACGCTTCTTTGAGGGACGAGTCTGGGATTGGCAGGTGTTAGGAGAACGGTACGTTGCTTGACTCCATTGTGCCAACTGTAACGTTTGGTGGAGGATAATGGTATGGGGTTGTTTTTCAGGGGTTGGTCTAGGCCCCCTAGTTCCAGTGAAGGGAACTCATAATGCTTCAGCATACCAAGACATTCTGGACAATTCTATGCTTCCAACTTTGTGGGAACAGTTTGAGGAAAGACCTTTTCTGTTCCAGCATGATTGTGTCCCAGTGCACAAGGCAAGGTCTATATATATATAGAAAGGAAAGTTTAAGAAAAAAAGAACAATTTGAATCTTTGCCTCATTTACCTATTCTGCTGCAGAATTCTACAAAGGATAAATGATCATTTCTGCACGTCAGGGGTAGAAAATGGTGCCTGAATATGTGGTGCTATAACAATAGTAAATATAATGAAATGTCGAGGATAATCATGTCAAGTAATGGCTGCTTTTCTCCTTCTTGGTAACCTTTATTTGCCCAATCCTCTGGCCCCTCCTGCTCTCTCTCTTATGAAGTGCCATGCAGTGTGAGCACTGACATGGACGCTGATATCCATATGAGCTGCTTGATGTGTATTCAGGCGCATGTCTGCAAGGTGAATGAACATGGTGCCAGCTCACGTTCTCTTCCCTCGTCGCAGGAGATGCGAACCGGGGCCACATGGTGCTCCTGTTTCCCCCGGACACGGAGCCGGCCTTACCGGGCCTGGTGTACCGGCTGGGTTCCATGCTGTCGGCGGCAGGCTTCAGCGTGAGTGGGGACCTGTGGAGCCGAGGAGAACTGTGCACCCTGGGAGCCGTGCCCTGGCTGCACGCGCAGCTGGAGAACGTGCAGCGGAGGGGTGGAAAGGCTGTGCTCATTGTGACACGGACGGCCTGGGAGCTCGCTGAAAGCTGGCCGCAGGACGCAGGCAGGACTCGGCCCTTCTCCTACCCGTACCCAGACGTATTTGTGGCGGCGCTGAGCTGCATTCTGGCGGACCAGCTGCAGGGTCAGGCCGGCAGGCGTTTCACCCTGGTGCAGTTCGACACACTGCCCCCTACGGCCCCAGCGAATGGTCACCCTTTCCCCGAGCTTTTCCAAGGCCTGTCCCTGTACAGCCTACCCTCGCAGCACTTGGACTTCGTGATGGAGTTGGTGGCACCCTGTGGGTGGGCTGGCTCCTGGCTGGGAAGACTGCAGGGTAGGCTGTGGGTGTGGGTGCTGGGCCTCTACAAGGCCAGGGGTCTGCATAGGCACTGGCTTTCCAGGCACTTCCAGGGTGGCACCAGGTCATTACAGGGAACGCTGTGGGAGACAGCTCCCCTGCGCCCTAGCCCCAGTGCCTAAGTGCCCACCTCTGCCCCCGCTATCAGACCTCTCTCCCTGGATTAGAGCTAACTGAGTTCCATGGACACATCCAGCCTGAAAAAGGCCTCTTTTTACCCCCTAGTCGGACGCACCTCGTCCTGAAACAAACACTCTCTTTTAAATATTTGTATGTTTGTACATAGCCAGATGCAGTCATGTTGACTTCTTTTATATCCAAAACTGTATTATGATATTGTTGTTTTTAAATGAGAATGTTAGTGTGACGATAAGCTGAAGGTTTGTTCATGAGCTATTTGTGTTGCCTTTCTGAAAGACTTTCAGTTTGTTTGCATCAGCACTCAGTCTTCTTGCAGTTTTTTCTTTCAGGGTTGGTAACTGAATTTAGCTTAGTGCCAATTATTGTCTACCAAGTGTAACAGCGTGTGTCGATATCATATACCGGGAAATCCTTATTGGCCGCAAGACATCATCGTTATTTTAATAAGTAATTAGTATTACATTTTGTAACAGATTTTGTTGATTGCTCATGTTACTGTGAATGTACAGCACTCAGATCATCTTTGTTTTGTCTTTTGTGCCTATTTTGTTTGGCTGAAATGTGAGCAGGATCAGGTTCTTTTGGAAACAGTAGGGGGAGGCAGATTAACTGGGGAATCAAAGGAGCGGGGAGGAATCTGCCATGCACAGACTCACACACTGCAGGGGAACCGATAAGAAACCCAGGTGACACAAGGAAAGTGAAGTTCACAGTGTGGGAATCGTTTTTATTAAAATCTTATGTATCTATATACCATAGATAAATCACACTTTTGGAATATATAGATTCAGCCCCGCTTTCAGACATAGCACTGCTAAAAGTGGTGCTGTGGCACTGATGCAAAACATGGCAACACTAGTTAGTGTTTTTTTGGGGGGAGGGGGTGGGTAACGGGTGCCAGTACGATAAAAAATTATGCCCTATTTGTTGCCATATCAATAACACACATGCTGGGATAATCCCTAAAATATTCTCGCCCATGACCAGATCCCACATCTGTAATTTAGAAATGTTCAAAAAATAGGGTTTCATTGTAATATTTAACGTTTTTGTTTGTGTGCGGCTACAGACCACACTGATACTAAATACACATCTTTTTCTTAAACAAAACCCATATATTTCCTGTCATTTGTTGGGGTTGGACATTCAGCCTCCTGAACAAGTGCAACTACGACCTGCAGCTTGCATCTGGAAGAATCATTTGGACTTTTCCCATTTGAAAGCCACTACGTGGACCAATGACACGGCGAGCTGCCGAAATCGTCATCCACGACCGTAGGTCGAGTCCCGCCTCCGCGGTCTACAATTGGCTGAGGCGGCACGTCCCGGCGGAACTAGGGCGGGGCGCCAGTGCCGCTTCTGCGGACGGGACAGAAGCAACGAGAAGCGCAGGTAGTCGTTTCATCTAGCCGAAGATACAGCGAACCGGTGTAGCGGGGCTGTTTGGCGGTGCGGGAACGACGGGGCGTTGCTACCGGAGTCTTCCATTTGTGAGGAGTGGCACCGCGTCGCCCGCACATGTGCTGAGATCATCAGAGTCCGAGCAAAGCCGAAGGTAGGACAGTCCGGGGTCAGCTCACGTTAATCTCGGCGCCCCCTTCTCCGCGGCTTCTGGGGACCCGCTGTATCATCTCCGGGCTTGTCCGACATCTGCGTTCTTTAAAGCAGAAATGAATACATGCCGGCGAACAGCTTACCGGTGTGCAGCTACGAATGTACAAGAACCCTCGATGACGTTATACTGGTTTGGATGTGGGGATTAGAGTAGGCAGCGGAACATCTTCCCAGGGAAATTCACTGCGTGTGGATGTTAGCTTATGCAAGCTCTGTCTCAGTCTAAATATATTATAGCAGGTGTGTTAGATCTCTTTCGCAGGTCCGTTTCATGAAAATCCGTAAGCGTAATAATAATAATAATAATGATGATAATAATAATAATAGATGTGACTACGGCCGGGCCGCCTCTAGTGCTTGCAACACCCGTAATAGATGCGGAGAACAGCTGGTTGGTCATCCCACCCCCTTCCCCAGCTGCCTTGGTTGCATGTACCCATCGGGTCAGTTCGCCCACACCCTTAATCTGTAGTCTGAGACTGTAACTGAGAACTCGTTATTCAGTAGAGCCGCGCAGAAAGGGAACACTATTTTTAAAGATTGTAAATGAAGGTTAATATGATTTAGTCTATGATTTAAAAAATCAATATGCACTCTTTTGGATGTCTAAACACATGGTATGAAGTCAAGTGTAGTAGTAATGGTGATCGATCAATAGGTGACACCGAACTGAAGATTGTCGTCGGCTATTTGTAGCATCTATTTAAGTGGACCAGATTTGTGTGTTTTCCACGTTTGCAAAAAAATAAATAAAAACTATCCGTCTAAAATTAACTAATGCAATATTCCAGAGCTACATTATATTGCCAAAAGTTTTGGGACAACCCCCCCAAATTATTGAATTCAGGTGTTCCAATGACTTTCATAGCCACAGGTGTATAAAAACAAGCACCTAGGCATGCAGACTGCTTCTACAAACACATGCGAAAGAATGGGTCACTCTCAGGAGCTCTGAATTCAAGCGTGGTCCCGTGATAGGATGCCACCTGTGCAATAAGTCAATTTCCTCGCTATTAAATATTCCACAGACAGCTGTTAGTGGTATTATAACAAAGTGGAAGTAATTGGGAACAACAGCAACTCAGCCACAAAGCAGTAGACAATGTAAAATCACAGAGCTGGGACAGGACATGCTGAGGCGCACAGTGTGCAGAAGTTGCCAACTGTCTGTGGGGTCAATAGCTACTGACCTCCAAACTTCATGTGGCCTTCAGATTAGCTGAAGAACAGTGCATAGAGAACTTCATGGAATGGGTTTCCATGGCCGAGCAGCTGCAGCCATGCCTTACATCACAAAGTGCAGTGCAAAGGGTCAGATGCAGTGGTGTAAAGCACTCTGCCACTGGACTCTAGAGGAGTGGAGACGTGTTCTCTGGAGTGACAAATCATGATTCTCTGTCTGGCAATCCGATGGACGAGTCTGGGTTTGGCAGTTGTCAGGAGAACAGTACTTGCCTGACTGCATTGTGTAAAGTTTAGTGGAGGGGGGATTATGGTGTGGGGTTATTTTTCAGGGGTTGGGTTTGGCCAATTAGTTCCAGTGAAGGGAACTCTTAATGCTGTAGCATTCAAAGCCATTTTGGACAATTTCATGCTCCCAGCATTGTGGGAACTGTTAGGATAAGGCCACTTCCTGTTCTGACATGACTGCACAAAGTGTACAAAGCAAAGGACATGGATGAGCGAGTCTGCTGTGGAGGAACTCGACTGGCCTGCATAGAGCCCTGACCTCAACCCATTAGAACACCTTTGGGATGAATTAGAGTGGAGTCTGTGAGCCAGGCCTTCTCGTCCAGCATCAGTCTCTGACCTCACAAATACTTTCCTGGAAGAATGGTGAAAAATTCCCATAAAAACACTCCTAAACCTTGTGGACAGCCTGCGTGTGTAAAGGCAGGAGTCCCAATACTTTCAGCAATGTATTGTATAATTCTGTGTGTCTCATTCAGTGTTACTTTTTCCCCCAGAGTGCTCATCTCTTCACAGTTTGCCAGATATCAGTGTTCTTCAGGGAAGTGACGCAGCCTCCTTCTGCGACTGCATGGAAGCCATGTGGTCTTCCTGGCCTTTCCACCTGGCGATAGTGCTGTGCTCCGTGCTCTCTGTGGTGCGTGTGGAGACGGCACCCTGCCAGACGTGCCGCAAACTCACAGAAAACTTCATTAAGGTACAGACACATCTGCCTACCTGCCCGGCCTGTTTAGCTTCTTTTTGAGGTGCAATCTCAGCATCCTTTGACCAGCTGACCCATCTGTTTTCAGGGCTTAGAGCGAACAGCCAATAAGAACTTTGGGGGCGGGAACACCGCTTGGGAGGAGGAGAAACTTGCTAAATATGCAAGGAGGTAGGCTGAACCTGTAGTTATTCAGCCTTGTTTAATGCACATGAGGCATTTAATGTGCATTAGTGTTAGTGTGTGTTAGCGTTCATGTTCAACCCAGATTTTATGTATCTGAAACATGGCAGCTAGCTTCTTCCGGTATGACCAGTTCAGGAGTGTACGTGATTGTTTGTAAAAGTATGTCAGTAGCTCTGAGCTCCTGACATCATTCGTAAGTTGTTTTTAGATCCACAACATGTAGAAAAGCCACAAAGGGAGCCCTGGGCCCTGCTGAGCCTCTCGCTAGGTGTCTGTGAGTGTGTTACGGAGATGTAGCATATCAGCAGTGTGCTTCCTTTTCCTAACCCCTCGCCCCCGGCAGCGAGACACGGCTCTTGGAGATCGTGGAGTCGGTGTGTGAGAGCTCAGACTTCGATTGCAACAGGCTGCTGGAGCAGATCGAGGACCAGGTGGAGACGTGGTGGTTCAAGAGGTGTGTCAGGATATGTCCCTCTGCTGGTCTGATGCTGTTCTCGCGCTCTCTCGCATGACGTGAGGATGTGCGTATCTCTCTGCTTCGGTTCTTTGTGTTTTATTTGGGCACACGATGGATGTTTTGGCTGACAGCATTTGCAAACGGAGAATGCCCTCTAGGTAAAAATGACAGCCAGCAGAAGCTATAAAGGCACGCAGTGCATGTACATCCTTCAGAGCTCAGGCTTCTGTAATAAATCATTATATCGCTCACACATTAAACATGAACAGGGCAAACCCTGTGATAATTGTTTTCTTTGTCTCATACCATAGCAATTAACTGACAGATTTGTACCGTAAGGGTGCTTCATCATTTAAAGTTTATCTCCGATCTTAAATACAGAGAAGTATCTTCATGTCTTAATGTTTGGCCAAAAAAGATTTTAGAATCTCGGTTAAACTGAACATTGTTTTATAGAGTAAGTGTAACGTGATTGTAGTTAGGGCTGAACGATTGGAGGAGAATACCTAATCGTGATTTTTCTGACGTATTTGATATTTGCGATATCATTTTTTAAAAGTTAAGTTTCAGTTCAATGTTCAGTGTAATACGTTTACAAGGTATGATGCAGCATTACCTCATGAGATAGACCAGTTAATATTTTGAGTGTATTTTCTAATGCAAGGATGAGAACTTAAACATGTGAATTGCTTCCTACATGTATTTTATACTTTTTTTAGTCCTTGTGTACATAACCTCTGGTCTTTAGTCATCCGGTTTATACATATTTAAAAATCAAGCCACAAGTAACCGTAACTGTGCCAACTTTTACTGAATATCCTTTTCCTGAACACTACGACCGGTTTCTAAACAAACTGGACATGTAATGTAATGACGATGGTCGTATGATTCTGTGTGGACCCTGTTTCCAGATTATGCCACAAACTCAGAACAATTTGCTATAAATTTAAGGCAAAATTACTCAAAATTATTGTTTCATGGTCATTTATTTGCCAATAAGTGCTGCGTCGCTAATGACCCAAACATGGCAAAGTGATTGTATTATTGCAAGTACTGCGTTTGCAAACAATGCTGGACCACTTCCTACCCTTCGTAGAGCATTCTTGAAAGTCCTGCATATACAATAGTTAAATTAGCAGAGAATAATAAAAAAATTACAACATGAACTGTGACTAAGTCAAGTTAAATAAAGCAATAATATTAAAAATAAAACAATTCCAGCAAGAAGAAAATGGGGATTCTGCAGCTAATGCTGCATGGACCTATAATAATTATGGAGTAATTATGACAAAAGTCCGTGGTCGTGTAAGATAGATCTGCCTACTTGTAACATTAGTTTTGTACACCTGTGCAGGGGAGTTTGTTTTATTTAAAAAGTTTTGTACACTTGTTTGTTACAGAGTTGCAACTTAATAATTGAACATATTGTCAGAAGCCATGTTACAAAAATTTTTTGAAGGAAAAAAAAAAAAGTGCTTGTGTTTTTCAGTCAGATTTGCAACATCACATGAACGCATAGATTCAGAAGCCACGTTAAAACAATGAATCCGGATTAGAAGTGATCGGGATTAGTGCACAAACTCATGTAAAGCCCTTACTGCCAGACACCGAGCAGCATGTGGGCGTGGATCTGTGCGCCTCAAAGCATGCCGGCAGGTCAATCTTTTGTTTTGAGTATTGGGCTGGATTTGGCTGGCTATTAAAATGCTGCTCCATTTACATGCATTCTGGACCGGAAGAAATCTAAATACAGTTTCCTTCTCTCACTTAATCCTGATTTGTAGTCGTAACGTGGCTTTTGAAAATATTCGTTCCTGTGTAGTTGCAAATCTGCGACTTTGAAAACGCAAGTACTTTATGAAAACTTTTTTGCAAACACAAACTTTGCTGCACAAGTGCACAAAATTAAAATACAATTGCGCAAATCTCTGCCCGGGTGTACAAAACTAAATTAGAATTACGCAAGTCTGTTTTATGCAACCATGGAATCCTGTCATAATAATCACCCCATAAACAACATGGCCTTTCTGTAAACCATTTCTGACCGTGATATTAGGCAGGTAATTCACTTACAGCTCAGCAGTGGAATCAATATTTTCCTTGTCTCACGTGTATTTTTGTGGGCGTATTGATAAATTGTTCAGCCATGTTATCTTTTAAATCCACTCATTGTTTTATACGGCAGGATTTTGTTGACTGAGTTGTTGATGACAATGGTCACATTCGGTCATGTCAGACTAGTTAATGTTTCTTAAGAGCTGGACTGTTTAAATATGCTTATTCTGATATGTTAAAATGCCATCTTGTTATTCAATCTCCAGGCAGCAGGAGGCGCCTGACCTCTACGAATGGCTTTGCATTGATGAACTCCGATTGTGTTGTCCCGAAGGCAGGTTTGGCCTTGAATGCTCAGGTAAAGAAATGCCCATTAATGTGAATCCTCTGCCTAACTGAAAGATGCACCCCTTTGTGAGCTTGTCGGCTTCTCTCGCTCTAGAGTGTCCCAGGGGTCCCGGAGGCGTGTGCGGGGGCTTGGGACGGTGTGAGGGCGAAGGAACTCGCTTAGGGGACGGTGAATGTGTGTGTGACCCGGGCTATGCTGGGGAGCTGTGTCAGCAGTGTGCCGACGGCTACTACAGGGAGAAGACCTCCAACCACACGGTGGCGCTCTGTTCAGGTAGCCGCCTCCCTGCCCACAAGCTCAGAACATCTCAACATAGGCTGTGCTATAGACCCATTGGATGTGTGACACCATGTCTCTCCTGGTTGCTTACTGTCTTCAGCCTGCTACCGTGCTTGTAAACACTGCACTGGACCGGAGGACTACAAATGCCTGGACTGCAAGCCAGGCTGGACTCTCCACGACCACAAGTGTGTGGGTGAGTGGGTCGACCGAGCCTCTTCAAGTCCCTTGAGGGCTGTGCTGTTGTACCTTTGATCTGCGCACTTCGTCAGAATCACCCTAGTATAACGTAATACCCAGATGCTTCTTGGGGGTAGTATGGCCTGTGTTCCTGACACCCTCTGTGTGACTCTTGAAGACTTGATATCTTCTGACTTGCTGATGTTTCCGTGTGTGTTTCTGGATGTTCTGCTCACGTGCACTTCTACTGTTCCAGACGTGGATGAATGTGGCACTGAACTGGCAAAATGTCCTTCCAACACGTACTGCTTCAACACGGACGGCTCCTATGAGTGCAGGGGTAGGACGCTCGTCGCCAGCCGCGGGCCGAGGGCTGCTGGGCCTGACTGGACACTGGTTGTACTGCCTGAATTGTACATAAACGTTCCTGTGTGTTCCCCCAGGCTGTGACCAGGCATGCGTGGGATGCATGGGCAGCGGACCAGCCCGCTGTAAGAAGTGTGCCCGTGGGTACAGGCTGGTGGGGCCCAAGTGTCTGGGTGAGCCTGTCTGCATTCATAAATGAGCATACAACAATGCGGTATGTGGATGCAGGTCGTTAGGAGGGTCGATGGACAATAAACACTGAGCAGCTGTAGCTTTTAAATATTCAAGCTGAGTGGAAATATGAAAATCCTTTGTTTACATTTAGTCGAATCTTGCCGATGAGATTAATCCAGAGTTTGACTTGTGTGGCTTCTTTGCGCGTCTCCGCTAGACATCGACGAGTGCAGCGAGAGGGCAATGGCATGTCCAGGGCTGAACGAGGCCTGTGTCAACGAGGAGGGCTCCTTCCGCTGTGACTGTGCAGACGGGTTTGTGCGCAGGGACAGCATCTGCGTGGAGAACCTGCCTCTCTGTGAGTGATGACTGTTCCGGCCAGGAACACAAGGACACATGGTCCTCAACTCTGCTGCGGCATATGTGTGATTCACAGTATTTGTAGACGTACCTCTTCGAAATATAGATGCATGCGTTTGTCTGTGTGTGTTTGTACAGCTAATTATCTTGCAGATTTATCTGCCGAAAGATTTTCTCGGCTGTAGAGATTGTGCTAAAAGATGAAATCCAGGCCACGGTGTGGCTGTGAGTGTAAGAAGCCAGGGTGACGAGGCCTTTGTGTCCTCCCCCACCCCCACAGCGGGACCTGAGAAGGGTCTTTTCGAGGACATGACGGACGACGAGGTGCTGGTGCTACAGCAGATGTTCTTTGGAGTGGTGATCTGTGCGCTGGCCACGCTGGCAGCCAAGGGCGACATGGTGTTTACCGCCATCTTCATCGGGGGAGTGGCTGCCATGGCCGGATACTGGCTCTCGGAGAAGGGCGACCGCGTGCTGGACGGATTCCTGCGGGGGCGCTAACCTTCTAACTGGGGGGGAATGGTTGGAGTGGAGAGCAGGGGCTTCGGGATGAGAGGACGAAATTTCAGAAATAAAAATTTAACAGTGGAACTGCAACTGTAGGCTGGCCAGTGGGGTAGTAATGTGCAGGTTGTCCTTAACTGCAGTGTAGTTTTTGGGTCGTCATGAATTTTTGTGGCCAGTTGCCTGAACACCACCAGCCCCCCCACCCCCCGCCCCGCATCATGCTTGGAGTTCTGGGGCCCTGACCATGCTGGGACATTTCAACACTCACAAGAGGTTTGTTTGTTTATTTATTTATTTGTATCTTTCAGACTTGCAAAGCTGAGCAACAGAAAATTGCTGATCGCCAGTCTAGCTTTTAGCTTCAGCCGGCGAGGCGAACGGCGCGTCACTGGAGTGTAGCCCCGACTACGGGTATTTTCAGTTCAGGATCCCGTCGGGGAAAGCTTGAGAATGAACATTTTCTTTTATCATTTTTGTTCTTTTGTTGTACAGGAAAATGTCTGGAGTGCATGAGAAGCCATTCAGTCAGCCAGTGTGTTTTTGACACAAGCCTTTTTGCAGCTGTGAGGAGGATTTGCTCAAACGTGCTTTTTACTGAAGCATAAATGGCGGGACTTTAGTTATGCCTGTTGTTTTTAATGCAGAATTATTTGTGAATTTACCCATAAAAACCTACTGCCTCAGCTGTGTGTGTCTGTGCAGGGGTGTCTCTGCGTGCATGCATGCATGCGTGTGTGTGTGTGTGTGTGTGTGTGTGTGTTTCTCTCCACACTCCCTTTTACCTTATGTAAGGAGCGAACATTAGAGTCTGTGGTGCTTGGTGGGTCCCATCCTTCACTTCAGTGCTGTCTCCCCTTCAGTGTTCTTGTCAATTTTCAAGTCGGTACACAGCTTTCATTGCCGGTGTGTTGAATGACCGCTTGGTTCCCACATGCTATGCAGCGCCATGTCCATTCTACCACCTGTGTATCTTGCTGTTGCTTGTCTTCCCTGTGGACCAGTTTGAAAGAAGGGCTGCGTGTATCGTGTGGCGAAGCTCTGAGGTCTGTTACCCCCAGTTCCTGTCTGAAGCATTGGTTCCTGTCCTGCTTGATTCTGTCTGGCAGTGTTTCCCAACCCGGTTCTCCGGGACCCACAGATGGTCCACATTACTGCTCTTTCACAGCTCCCGGTGGACAAAAACATGTCTGGGGATCCTTGAGGACCATGTTGAGAAACGGTGGTCTGTGTTAGGGATGACATCGTGACTCATAAAGAACAAACCCCGGCCATCGCCAGCCTCCTCCAGCTGTCCGTCCGCGTTCCTCACTGTGTGAAACCACCCGCATCTCTCCTGCCTCACGGAGCGCAGTTATGTCGAGAAAATTGCACTTCTTAACACAGCTGTTTATTATTATTATTATTATTATTATTATTATTATTAAAAATATGAACTTTGATGGTTTCTCCTTTGTGTTTTCTTGTTACCCTGCCCTGGAGGATGTGGTGTCTGTAAAGCTGCACGTTCTATGGGGGCTGGGTATCTGGGATCCGGCTGCGTGATACAGGCCTGACTGACGAGTCTGTGTTCTGACCTCCATCTTACTGCTACCTAATGGCACAGACAAGCCAAAATGCAATAGAACCGGAAGGTACCAAATGACGCAAGAGTCAGATTGACTGTCAGCTTAATGCTGGGTCTGGTAGTGACTCATTTAATAACTAACTTCTGTGACCGGGGTGGGTGGGGCCCTATTTTAATGTCTTGAATAGACCAAGAAGTGGGACTTAAACCAGCCAACTTGTAAGTGCAAGTTCTTGAAGAAATTGTCTATATTTGAGTGACAAGGCCTCTGCGTCCTGTTTTAATCACCTGCCTCTGTGGAAGGCAAATTCTGGTTATAGAGTTCTGAACTGTGTTAGGCAAAAACAAGATTGTTGTGAAATATACAACAATGACTAACAATATGATTAATCTAGATGAACAGGCTTGTGGAACTTGTAATGAAAAACTATTAGTGATTCAAGTTATTTTTGTGACTGAGAAGTCGGAGGGGCATAGATAGCCTGGCAGATTCAGGGGGGCCCAGCCCAAGGGGCCACTGAATATGCAAGTTATATGTAAAATTGGGGGGGGGGGGCAGAATTTTGAAGTATACTGCTGCTTATGATGAAAAAGTTGTGTAACATATTTAGTGGCTCATTGACTCAATTTGATACAAGTATGAGAGAAGACTGTTAATGGATTTTAATTTTTATGCTGAATATACACACTGGGAGGGAGCGAAAACATGGACTGTCTGGGGTTCCCCAGGGAAACTCCGGCTTATAGGACTGACTGTCCTGTTTAATGAACATATTGGTGAAACTCGTTCTGAGGAGCAAGATATGTGAGTCACAATTCACGCACTTGCTACTTAATAAACAAAAAAATAAAGGCAAGTGATTTGTGACATACAAAAGCTTGAATGAAATTCTACGAGGATCACATCACTGGATTAGATGGCATCGGACTGCCTCTGCCTTCTTACAAAGTACCAATTCTAGTCTGAACTGTCACTATTAACTACAGAAATGCATCCTAAAGAATAAAAGCATGTTAAAATATTAAACCACAATTTATTAATGCCATACATATTTTAGCAAACCTTTAAAATTTTTCATCCAACAAAAAAGAAGCAAACAAAGTATTATGATTTATAAAGCCATTATTTCATTGATAAAAACCTATACTTTTTAAAACATACATTTCTCATTTCTTAAATGTTAAGTATATAAGTTGAATGAGTCTTCGGGGTCCCATCAAAGTTCAAATTCCCAGCTTTTCATGGTTCTCCCACAGCCACGCGTGGTACTTGTTCAGTTTGTGATCTTGAGGTTGGACCTAAAAAAAGAGACTGAAACTGATTAAATAGTCCTAAAGAACTGCTGTATGACTCAATGAAAAATATTCAATCGTGTGGATTGTATACCGTGACACTCAGGACATTAACAACCCCCAAACCTAACATAGGCACGGTTTCACATCTGTTGCCATCTCATTCGCATAGAAGCTGGACATTTGTTGTAGCATAAGATGATCTGAAAAGGTGACCCATTTTCGTCTGGTTCACTGCTGAAGAAGGCAGACATAAGCTGTGTTTTTCTCTGAATGGTGTCCACTTACCTGCTTCCACTCCTCAACACAGAAGATCCTGTAGGAGTCATTGCCGTACTTCCCAATGCCATGCAGCTCGATGGGATAATGCCACTGTTTGTTTAAGTAGTCATCTGCGAAAGAGCAGCATCAGACCAGTTCAGCCTCGGAGTGATAAGCGTTAAGCGCCTTGTTCAAGGGCCCAGTGGAAGCAGCAGTCTGTCAGCCTTGGGATTTGAACTGCCGACCTTCCCGTTGAGCCACACATGGCCTTACACTCCAGGCAACAGTACCTGAATGAGTACTTATATATGTCCACGAGTGAGTACTTGAATGAGTACATAAATGAGTACTGAGGACATCTGAATGCCAAAATAAGCAATTGAGAACAGTATTGAGTAGTGTAATGAGTATGTGATTGAGTACATCCATCAGTCAGTCTGTAAATGCTGTGAAGTACAGATAACTGTAAGGACTCTGTGTCTTACCAGAAAACCTGATGATGCTCTTAGCTCTTAGTTCATTCAAGCCTAAAGGTTGGAGCAGCTCTGCCAAGGGCTTCCAGTCACTTGCACGGGTCACTTCAGGGGAAGGATAACGCTCAAAAAACTGCCAAAGCATCGGGATGGCCATCTTACCTGTTGGTGAATGGACCAGAAATGAGGAATAGGACCACTGAAGTGTCATGACGTTAAGCAATGAAGGTGTAGATAATGAAAATGATTATAGACATACTTTAAAAAACACACAACACAATGCAGTTCGAAAAGCAAAGTCCTACATGCAGTTTAGTGCCTTGAAAGTGCTCACCGCTTGTCCTGTTGAGAAAAATGGTGGCAATCAGGAGCTTCCAGGGGTCATGGAAGAGAGTCTCCTGCACGAGGCAGAAAGGGGATCGAGGTGGGGTCCACTTCTTAAAGGCTTTGCGCCTGGGGGGGGTCGGTGCTGCGGAGGGGGTAAGCAGTGAGATAAAAGCATGTGCCACGCAGACCACGGCTCACACCCCCAGGATGGCGACCGTACCATCTCTAATGGACTTTCTGCTAAAGTAGGGACTTCTCTTTCGGTCTGTCACAGTCTTTAATCCAGGACCTGAAGAAGACATATAATTCAGGCATTATGTCACACTGTAGATTGTAACTCAAGGCCATTCTCGAAGTGGACGTTCTGGTGGAAAGTTAAAAGGAAAGTTCTATTTTATGCATGGCTTTATAAATTACTAGTCACGAGATTATTCATAGGGTGATATTGCCATAAAATATTATGGCACTAATATTTACACTGCATGTTCATCAGGTGATACTAAGATGGATTCTTACAGCTCTCGGGTAGCTTCTTTGGTGTTAAGCTCCCCCTGGTGGCCATAGGGGTTGACAGCAACTTTTCATGCAACAATCCTGATGCAGATTCAGCCTCTGTTTGCATGTCAGGGCCGCTAACAAACTCAGGATGTACATCGCCGGTTGAAACTGCACGATCTGGGGAAGGGCTCAGTTCTGAACGATGGCTCTGAGCTTCCGCACACGCATCGTCCTTCTGCTGGCTGGAGCATGTCAGCCTAAACAGCTTCTCCTTCAGCCGAGTCTTTTTCTGTATGCAGGTGTCCACGGGCAGCTCAGGCGTCTCCACGAAGAGATGCCCTCTTTCGCTGTTGCTTTTCTCAGCTTCTCCTGCATTCCCCATGCTGCAGCCTGTCAGCTGTGGCTTCTCGGGTGTTAGATTTAAATGTTTCCTGCCACTGCATCTACCTCCTGATCTGGACCTGCTGCCCTTGGATTGGACTTCTCCACTAGAACATTTCTCCTTGTCCACAGGCAATGCCGGAGACACCTGGGCGGAGATTTCAGACGTATCCTTTAAACGCTTCAGACTCCTTTCCCTTCTCGAACCGCTGGATGTCACCGGACTATTCCCATGCAGAGTGAAGTCAAAATCTTCTATTTTAAGATATGGATCTTTGCTCTTTTGCAGAAAAGCTCTGAGTGCTGCCTTTGACCTGAACTTCTGCCCCTGGGGACTATAAGTAACACAAAGTCAGTTCACCAGATAAAATGGTTTATAGTTTCCATTACAGTTTGGTAGATATTATCATCCACTCCTGCTGTAGTTAGATGGCATCACTGACATAAAAATGCAATTTTAAAATTTATGGTGATAAAACCCATTAGACCACCTTGTCTTAAACAGTGTCAAATTCATTTGTTAAATAGAACTCTCTGTACTGGCTAACCATGTTGTCATTGGCAATTAGTTTTTTTATATAATATTAGTATCAAGAGAAAGCAATCAAATAGTTAAAATTATTATTAAGGCAATACCTTATTAGATAAACATCAATTTTTCCTGCTGTCTTCCCAGCTTTCCTTTCTTTGAGTACCTTCAGCCAGCCCTCTGGCATTGTAGGACACTGGCAAGTTCCAACACACCAGCTTCCATTATTTTGGAAATTCACACGGTCTGTGTCTGTACTGGGCTCATTCATTTCCACATGGTCTGTGTCTGTACTGGGCTCATCCATTTCCACATGATCTGTGTCTGTCCTGGGCTCATTCATTTCCACATGATCTGTGTCTGTACTGGGCTCATTCATTTCCACATGATCTGTGTCTGTACTGGGCTCATTCATTTCCACATGATCTGTGTCTGTACTGGGCTCTTTCATTTCCAAAGAAGGCGTGTTTATATTGTGGTCAGTAATTTCTACGCGGTTTGTAACAGACATGATACAGTCATTATCTTTACTGGCCTCAGTAGTAGTGTCTTTACTAAGCTCAGTAACTTCCACACAGTCTGTGTCTGTACTACACTCGGCACTTTCCATACAGTTTGCATCTCTGGCAAATTTGTCTACACAAGCTGTGTTGATGCTGGTCCTCTGCTCACTGTCTGCCATTGGGCATCCGTTTCACTTCAACTTCACTTCACTTCAGGAAGAGGTTACTTCAACTTCTGTATTAAATCATTAAGATAATCACATAGCAACATTAATAATAGAAATAAATCGGATTTATCTGCATCTTTATAGCCGAATACAAAAAAACTTCCATGCTTGCCAGTCGCATTCTGATTAGTTTACGATTTGCAACGTCAACGTCAAAAACAACCGTTAAAATAAATTCATGTAAACATGATTCATTTAAAGACACTGTGGGATTTGATGCCTTAATGTTGTTAACCAGGAACGACTAGGACATATACTTGTCAGTTTCCGCAGGTTGCTTCCGCCATGCAAGGAAAAAAGACTAAAATCAAACAATCGGTATCTCGATATTAATTTATGTAAAGATCTTTAGAGCTGGGAGGAAGTTGCATTCATCTGGTATATGAAAAGTCCATTAATTGAACACTGCACTTACTATATACAACAATATCCGATAAATTGCATGTCAGTCGCCATCGGATTGTCACTTTCCGCGCTGGTTTGACGACAGCCTCGAGTTACGCATGCGCAGAGCTCTCCGGGAGTGAACCCATCTGCGCAGACTCGGGCAGTGCCGCTAGGTAAACATGCGCTGAAGATGGTCACCGTTTGATGAAGTGTGGCGTTTACCGGAGCTACATAATTAAAGTGACAAAACACACAATAAAACACATAATGAGAGCTGTTCCCACATGGATTGATAAAGTACATGACCGAGACAAGGTAGAGCAGTGGTAAGCAGCGTATTTTTCCCTTTTGAGATTTAGCTAGGCCTCTTAGCAACGGCCGTTACTATGTAAACTATCGTTTACAGTTGTCGTGGCGGTGTTGTTACCAATGAATTTAGCTAATATGGAGGTAAACCAAATGTCATACTTAAAATAATCCATGTATTGTATTCTTTAGCCGAATGCGAGCATTACTGTGTTTGAACTGTATTTTATGATCAATATAGTTAGATACTGTCATTTCAATATGCTCATGTTAGTATGGCACGCATAACAACTGTAGATAACATGAATTATATAAATTAATGATTTGACAAATGATATGTATTTACGTTACTTGATCACAGGAGTAATTTTAATGTTGTATGACTCATGCTTCTCTTTTATTCTTGTTCGACTTTGGCATAAGTCTTATTTCTTTCAATAAATATAAATGACGATTGGAATGCGAGGACCGATAACAGTAAAGTAACGCTTCTCTGCAGTATTTACGATCTCACTTTCAAGCCCGATGGAAGTCAGCTAATAGTAGCCGCCGGAAACCGAGTGCTGGTATGTGCTGTATTTTTCGGTTTCTGTGTATCTGTTGTTGCATCAGTTTCATACACTTTGCTTGATACCTTATGCTGTTTTGTTACGTTCAGCCAGTATAAACGGTACTTAGTAGGACTGATAATGAGTGTGATGATTGATATTGCAGGTGTATGACACATCTGATGGAACACTTATACAACCCCTGAAAGGACACAAGGATACAGTGTACTGTGTAGCATATGCTAAAGATGGTGAGTTTTCCCAGCTGTATGATTGCTGTAAAAAAACTGTATGACACCTCAAAACTGGGCATATTGTATTCTGGGGGACTGTATTCTGCTTTATACAGTATCTGTTTTTTTTTCTTTTTAGGAAAACGATTTGCCTCTGGGTCAGCGGACAAAAGCATAATAATCTGGACATCGAAGCTTGAAGGCATTTTGAAATACACGTGAGTGAGGCTTTTCCATCACTGCAGCAGTCTGCTTTATTTATCTAACATTTAATGTCCTCTGAGAATTAAAAATGCAGTATTAAATTTGAACCAGCAGGTGGAGTAGTGTTTAAATATGTAGACCTTGGCAAAGAAGTCGGTGAGAAAGATACTAATAACTGAAATATTTTAAAGTGCCAAATATTGAAACTATATACACTCACTGGCCGCTTTATTAGGTACTGGGTTGCTTTTGTCTTCAGGACTGTCTTAATTCTTTATGGTGCAGATTCAACAAGGTGCTTGAAACATTATTCAGAGACTTTGGTCCCTGTTGACATGACAGCATCGTACTGCTGCTGTAGCCAATCTGCTTTAAGATTTGACATATTGTGCATTCAGAGATGCTCTTCTGCATAACAAGTGAGTTACTGTTGCTTTTCTACCACCTTGAACCAATCTGGCCATTCATCTCTGACCTCTGCCATCAACAAGGGGTTTTTGCCCAGAGAACCGTCACTTCCTGGATGCTTTTTCCTTTTCAGCCCTTTCTCTGTAAACGCTAGTGATGGTTGTGCATGAAAATCCCAGTAGATTGTGAGTTTCTGAAATACCAGCCTATTTGGCAGCAGCCACCCTGCCACGTACATAGTCACTTCAATCGCCTTTCTTCCCCGTTCTGGTGTTTGATGTGAATATTAACTGAAGCTCCTCACATGTGTCTGTATGACTTTGTACGTTTGGTTGCCGGCGCATGATTGGCTGATTGAATATTTGCTTTATCAATCAATTGAACATAATAAATAATAATAATTTATTGTTATTTATATATATATTTTTTATTTATTAGGTATACCTAATAAAGTACCTAATGAGTGTAAGATTTGTTTAAAAATAAAATTCATAAACAGATAAAGAGTCTGCTCTAATTTCTTGGATTAATAGTTTATTGTTCATGAACGTTGAAATAACTGAATTCAGAGGCTAAAATTAACTGAATTTTTTTGTGGAAATTGATCGCAAACATCCATTTATCCATTTTACAACCTGTATCCAGTACAGGATCAAAGGGAGGTCACAGTGGCCTTGTAAGCCAAAACCCACTGGAACCCTTGACATGCAGTATTTTGTTGATACACGGTGAATGAAAATAAAGATATTTCTGGTAATATTGATGCTAATTTCCACTATATGGGGAATTATGAAAATAAAATACGACAAACCAAGGTTACATAAGGTTACATTATGTTTTGATGCAGACACAATGACTCAATCCAGTGTGTTGCCTACAACCCTGTTACACACCAGCTGGCCTCCTGCTCTTCGGGGGATTTTGGTAAGTTAATGGGATTTATTTTTCACTACCTTTCTGCGGCGGAATAAAGGACAGGAATCTTATTTCAGTTTATATAGAGAAAACATAATTAACCAGAGGAAATGTAACTCTGCAGTTGATTCAGCGTGTTCTGTGTGTTTAATCTCAGGTTTGTGGTCTCCAGAACAGAAGTCTGTATCCAAGCACAAAGTCAGTAGCAAGATCACGTGTTGTGGGTGAGTTTTAGGCTTTACTTATAGTCCAAGTTGTCCAGGTCACTCCTTTTGTGTTTTCAGTCAGAAGTAATCAATACTTTATAGAGTAACTACACAGTGAATTTCTTTACTGCAGTTCTTTGTGATTTTGTTGACCGTTCCATTTGAGAAGCAGCAACGACTTCAGTGTGCGCTGATGTGGTCATGTGACTTTAGGTGGACCAATGACGGTCAGTACCTTGCCTTGGGGATGGTGAATGGGGTGGTAAGCATCCGCAACAAGAATGGGGAGGAGAAGGTGAAAATCGAGCGCCCTGGTGGTTCTTCATCTCCTATTTGGTCAATTACTTGGAATCCCTCAAAGTATGTGGCCATATTTATTATACATGAATTGTATTGTGAACTGGTCTGTTAGGCTCGTTTTTGACATCTTTTTGCTTTTCTCTTTTTTTGGCTCTATCTCTGCTTAGAGTATATAAATAATACATTTGATGGATTTTTGATCAATTAGCATGTTCTCTGCTTAGAATATATAAATAATACATTTAATGGGTTTTTGATCGATTAGCATGTTCTTTGCTTAGAGTATATAAATAATACATTTAATGGATTTCTGGGGGCGACATGGTGGTGCAGTGGTTAGCACTGTTACCTCGCACCTCTGGCACCCGGGTTCGAGTCTCCGCCTGGGTCACATGTGTGCGGAGTTTGCATGTTCTCCCCATGTCGTCGTGGGGTTTCCGCCAGGTACTCCGGTTTCCCCCCACAGTCCAAAAACATGCTGAGGCTAACTGGAGTTACTAAATTGCCCGTAGGTGTGCATGTGTGCCCTGCGATGGGCTGGCTCCCCGTCCTTCGGACCAGTAAGATAAGCGGTTTGGAAAACGGATGGATGGATGGATTTTTGATCAATTAGCATGTTCTGAAATGACAGATTATGTTTGTGGATCAATACAAGGGGAAACATACAACAGCCAGCCTTTAAATCATCATTAAATTTGCCTTCAGAATATCTAATAAATTCATACATGAATTGTCTTAGTTGTTTATATTTGTATCTGTTTTTAGAGCTTCAGATGTAATGATGCAGGAAATACAGAAGATTTCAGCACATGTGTGCAGAGGGCCAGCATCTCCTATGAATAATTTATGGAGAGTGTACTGGTGGAGTAGATGTGTTATCCCCAGCAGGTTGTGGGGCTGTCATAGGTGCAGTTAAATCAGGTGTGAGGGGGCATGGTGCTGTGTAGCTGTATGATGCAGCTGTCCTCCGTGGTGGAGACCACGGCGATCGAGGTGGGCAGCCTGCCGGAGACACTCCTGACGGCATATTGCGCAGAGAGTGATAGGTCCCATGGAGTCACATGGGCCACAGGGACCTTCCGGAGGCGTCTGTCAAATCAGACTGCAGGGCCTCATTTAGTATAGTGTGACAGACAGATTTTGCACAGTGTCATTCGCTATATTTCGATATTCATTAGAAGAGTATTTATTGGCTTCGCCCATTTTAGATGCAGGAAGGAACATCTGTCAAAAGTAGGAGGCTGGAAAATGATTGGATGGGGGAAGTAATATTTGTATGAGGAGAGCCCTGGGTGACCAAACTCTGTTAAGTATCACATGCATTATAGTCAGCATGGTTGGAAGATGTATTTAAAGACTTTTAAGGGCCTGTGTTAAGCTAAGTTATGTCCTCATTGGAGTGTAATAAAGCCTGCCTTGAGTTTGATAAAGATGCTAAATCGCTTTATTGGTGCAGCAGTGGGCATTTGGTGCCACGCTGCTTGGTCCTGACTGTGATGTGAATAGCTGATGTAATGGTCAGGAAACATGCGGCGCAACCTGTGTGTGGTGAACAGAGGAGCATCTCTCTGGGCCTCATGCAGGGATGAACACAACGACATCCTGGCAGTGGCAGACTGGGGGCAGAGGCTGTCGTTCTACCAGCTCAGCGGGAAGCAGGTAAAAGGCTTCGGGGGCGGTGATGACACATCTGATCACATGTTTGAATTACAGCCGGCAAGGATGGGTGCTGGTAGGTCAGTTGTGTGGGGTGGGGGCTCAGGTGGTTTTAAAGTTCACAGATCCAGCGATGGTCGCTCTCTCAGAGCTTGACAGAACCCCTTTATGAAGCAGCATGGCGGCACGGCCTGCCCTGCCAGCCGGGGGGTGGGGGGGGGGGGGGGGTCACAGGGGTGTCAGGAGTTACACAGATAAAGACTGACATGCTTGCGGATAGGAGTCTTCATGGGATGCAGCTGTTGCAATCCTGAGCAAGATATCAGCCCAGAGCTACTTCCACATGGTGGGCTCTACAAATTGGTTATGAATAGATAAAATAATCATTTATTACTAATAATTTTTCGTCTATCAAACTATTGTTTTAGCTTAAAGCTTAAAAGAGATATATGTCACTCCATATTTTATCTTCAGTGCTAATGTCCACCAGCATCACTTATTGTATTTAGCTGTCAGGTTGGTTTGATGTTTTGTGGTTACTGGGGTGTCAGTGGGGAGTCATTTAAAAAGGATGTGGGCCTATAGTTCAAATGGCTTTTCCTGTTTCAAGCCAGAAATAACATAGAGTGTCAGCCCATGATGTCTTAGTTGAAGGGAAACAGGTGTGTGGAGTGGAGAGCTGATATTCCGCTTCACAAATGGGCTTGTGAGGGGAGGGCTGTGCAGTGTAAGTCCCAAAATGTCATTTTTCGTGGCATTAGAAAATAAACAAAGGAGAGCTGAGGAGACAGTGCAAAGTCTGGGGTTAAGCTGGGGGTTCGGTGTGAGTGTAAAACGCAGATACACACAAAGACATGCTCTGGCTTTCTATTCCTTTAGCTTGTTGTGGTTAGGTTTTTAAAAATAACATATAATATTCATTTGCTTGCAGATTGGAAAGGACCGCATCCTGAATTACGATCCATGCTGTGTCAGTTACTTCTCCAAGGGCGAGTATATTGTCATGGGCGGCTCTGACAAGCAGGCCTCCCTCTACACCAAAGATGGCGTTCGCCTTGGCACCATTGGGGAGCAGAACTCTTGGGTCTGGACTTGCAGAGTCAAACCTGATTCCAACTATGTGGTGCGTTCTCTTGACAGGCTTTATAGCAGCACTCGATGTTGAGTTTACATTGGTGTATTTCTGAGTTCCTGCAGTGAATCTTAATATAAAACGTGCTTTTGTTAGGACCATTCTTGTACAGTTGGGTTTAGATTTAATCGGGATAATTGAATCAGGATAAATCAGTTCAGGTGAATGGATGTCATAAGCTGTACTTCTGTTAATAATGATGGCAGACTTTTTTAGCATTAAATTTAGCTTAGATTTGTAGGTTTTCTTGCCTTGCCATGTTTTCTACGTGTGGCCTGATACACTGGGATGCAGACTGGCTGCCCTTTCTGATGCCCTGTGGTTGGTTCATCACCCCGCCCGCCTTTGATTTTCATGTACTGTTTCACTTGTCACAACCAACCACAAAGGGAGCAGTGGGAGGAGCCTAGACCCCAGTATCTGAGTTTCATGGATTTAGCAGTTTTGGGTACGTTGGGAATTTAGCTGTTACGAGATGTTTGTGTGTCTCTCAGGTGCTGGGGTGCCAGGACGGGACTATCGCTTTCTACCAGCTCATCTTCAGCACGGTTCATGGTCTCTACAAAGACAGATATGCCTACAGGGACAGCATGACTGACGTCATTGTACAGCATCTCATCACCGAGCAAAAGGGTAACGTCCGTGTTCATAGGGATCTAATTCAGATTTACATATTTTGTGCAAATAAGTATCCTTCAACTTGGGAAGCCTATTTTATGGTTGTGTTCCATTGCTGAGTTACCATTAGCAATATGCTTTGTGGGAACAGCTTGCCAGTTGAGATGCTGCAGTAGTCAAGTCCTGTCATGGAGATTTTGTAGCATGGATGATTTATACAGAATCCTGGTGAGCGTAGGAGATGCTTGTGTTTGAAGGAGGCTTCCTGTTCCATCCCCAGTGAGAATAAAGTGCAGGGAGCTGGTGAAGAAGATCGCCATCTACAGGAACCGCCTGGCCATCCAGCTGCCTGAGAAAATCCTCATCTACGAACTCTACTCGGACGATTCATCAGACATGCACTATCGCGTGAAGGAGAAGATCAACAGGAGATTTGAGTGCAATTTGCTGGTGGTCTGTTCCCAGCACATCATCCTCTGCCAGGTCGGCATGCTGAGCTTCTGCCTTTATACCTCTGGAAACCTTTATAAAGGCTTTTGAAAGTTCGCTTTTCACAACAGTGTCTGTTCGAGGCCACCATGTTTCCAGCCAGGGGGCAGCAAGGAGCTCTTATGTTTACCTGCCCGCCAAGTGTCAGCGTGCATTAGATCAAAAAGCTAACAGAATGAGCAGGCCAGCCCCCGCCACTGCTAACCAGTAACTCATAAGCACATGGAGTGCTGCATCTCTCTCACTCTCTCTCCACACATGGAATGAAGCCCATTTTTTCCACCACTAGGGGCCCCTTTTGGCAGTCCACGCGCGATTCAGTCCAGATCTCCACTGTAGTCTGGGATATTGGACTCCGGTTGGGAAAAGTACCCAGCAGAGCCACTTACAAACCCCAGTTAATTGTTTCAACACTATTTATTGTTTTTTTTTTCATGCGCATGCTTGAAGGAACCCGTAGTCTATTAGTACATTATGTGAATTCTGCTGTGAGTTGCAAACACATGCCCAAAGTAATCTCCTCTGTTTGACATTACATATTTTGAAAAATGCTGTAGAAACATTCCATTTGGCCGGCTGTGTCGTGTTGTTGCAGTGCTCCCTCAGGAAGTACAGAAATAGAAATACACTCAATGTTTTACCAGTTTAAAGGCCACATCTGTGCTCTATTTCTATGGCTTTGTTATATCGCAGACTGTATAAGGGAACCTTAGGACCTGCAGAACTGGAAGCACTTTGTCTTGCGATTGTCTGTAGCTTCAGTTTGGCTCATTCCATGTGAGAAAATATTCTGAAAAAGTAAAGCCGAACTGCTCTGTAATATTTTGAGGCGCATGTTCCCCGAGTGCATGGATGCACTGCGATTGTGACCCGGTCTCCTTCTCCCACGCAGGAGAAGAGGCTTCAGTGTCTCTCATTCAATAGTGTGAAAGAGAAGGAGTGGTTGATGGAATCCTTAATCCGCTACATCAAGGTGATCGGCGGCCCCCCTGGCAGAGAGGGGCTCCTGGTGGGCCTGAAGAATGGAGCCGTAGGTCTTTCTTTCCATATTCAAGGAATAGCAGCACTTCACATGCTGTGTTATTAGCGGAAAGCCAACTCTTTCTTTTTATTTTGCTGTAAAATTTAGCTTCACCAGATGTGGGGGGGTCTTGTTAGATTTTACTGTATATTTCATTGTATATAATTGTATATAATATGCATATTAAAACAAAAATCTGTTCGTCTTCATAGACTTGGATTGAAATCTTTTTTAATTTTAATGCTTGCGTAAGTCATTGAAAATATGTAGCCGTGTTGTAGATATTAGGAGTCCTTGAATGTGGGTTAATGAGTGTACATGTAATCTAGTGTCCTCAACAGAAGCAAAGCTGCCCATCAGTGCACAAAAGGGCGTCCAAGGATGCTTACTAGTGGCTTTTGCATTGATCCTATTCTTATAGATCCTGAAGATCTTTGTGGACAACCCGTTTGCCATCACGCTGTTGAAGCAGTCCACCTCTGTCCGTTGCCTGGACATGAGCGCTTCCCGCAGCAAGCTGGCTGTGGTGGACGAGCACAGCACTTGCCTGGTTTATGACATCCACACCAAGGAGCTGCTTTTCCAGGTAGGTCATTTTTAAAGCCACCGATTCTAGGAAGGAAACATTAACCTATGGTACACTCTATACTGTGAGACTGGGCTATATTCAGAAACGCACTTGTGAAGATGTCTTGGAAAGGACACATGAGGCACCGAGGTGGGCTTCTCTCGGTGTGGACGGCATCTCATCGCTTTCTATTCCTACCCTCCTCATCACCCCCCACTCAGGAGCCCAATGCCAACAGCGTGGCCTGGAACACACAGTGCGAGGACATGCTCTGCTTCTCCGGCAGTGGCCACCTCAACATCAAGGCCAGCAACTTCCCCGTGCACCAGCAGAAGCTGCAGGGCTTTGTGGTCGGCTACAGCGGCTCCAAGATCTTCTGCCTGCACGTTTACTCCATGTCGGCGGTGGAGGTGCCGCAGGTACCGATAGATCGGACCTGAGAGACAAAGCGGAAGTCCACTTCTCGAATCATCGTCATGCCAGATAAGCCAGCCTGATCCTGGAGAAATTGTTAAAATTTAAGTGACATTTCAGGGTCATGTTTGTTCCTCATCTATCTCAAATCTTATCACAGTGCCCCGAAAGGGCAGCCATTTTCAGTTGCCATGGTAGCAGTCTTGGAAGCCAGTTCTCTAGGTTTCTGTTTCTACATGGGTATTTTTGTAGCGCCGAGTAACTGCCAGAAGGAGAGATGAGTAACTCGTTCATGGTGCCCGAGTGCTGGCAACACGTAGAGCAGAGCCAGGACACCGGCTCATGGAGCCGAGCCACAGGCTGTGTGTGCTGAGGAGCATTTGGCCAGATGTGACTGCATTAGTATGGATGTGTTTGTCTGTTTGTGTCTGAATGTCTAGCTTTTTGCGTGTATCTGGGATTGGTTAAGCAGTAGGTTATGCATGTGTGTGGGTGTGTGTGTGTGTCTGTGTCTGTCATTTTGAGTGAAATGTACAAATTCTCTGCTACACCTCGGCTACACGCCAGGATTTCACTGAGGCATCAGTGCCAATTTAGATGTTCTCTCTACAGCATTCTTGATGTGGGAAGGGTGCCCTTAAATCTCTCTAGTGTTAGTCCTGTTGGGACGGTGAAGGAATGGGTGCTGAAATCTCTCTTCTCTGCCTTCTAGTCGGCTCCCATGTACCAGTACCTGGAGAGGAAGCTTTACAAAGAGGCCTATCAGATTGCTTGCCTGGGGGTGACCGACAGCGACTGGAGGGACCTGGCCACAGAGGCCCTGGAGGGGCTAGACTTTGACACGGCTAAAAAGGTCCGTGTCACTCCCGTGCTCCCTGTACACGTTGTTTCCAAGTCATTCAACTGATCAATTTACTGCTGAGAATTCTGGTGAAACACTGCTAGCGAATTTGTTTCCTTTTATGTATTAAAATGTCTTTATCGAAAATCCATTCCATTTAGTTTCCCTCAATGGACCCCTCTCCGAAGTACTTCAGATGACCATTAGATGGCAGTGCTGAGCCTTTTCTTTAATATGCCGCCGGTCCGTCCAGACAATCAGTAATTTGATTGGCACTGAGACGGCTAGAAATTTCAGCCTAAATGCTTTGCTTTGCCAGGGACCCTATTTGTTTCTCACTATAAACGCGTAGATGCATCCTGGCTCGGTTTCTTCGTTTAAGCCGTCGCCCACAGCCTCTTCCGCCACTTTCATACTCTTCCCGCCTCAGTGAAGTACACGCTGAGGGAGTTTAGGGTTACATTACAATGAGTATCCCTAAAGTACTCAGAGAGTATGAATGGCGGCTCGCTTAACACAGCGAAAGCGGATCCCTCCCAGAAGAGCATGTTCACTTTCTGTGCCCCCCCCCCCACAGGCATTCATCCGTGTCCGTGATCTACGCTACTTGGAACTCATAAATAGCATCGAGGTAAGTGCTCTCTGGAAGGAATTCGCTGTTCATGGGGCTGCCTTTAACTGCATTATGCTTTTTATTAATGCAGCGTTGATTTTAAGTCACAGTGTGAAAATGTTCAGCACTGTAATAGAGCAGATGTTCAGATGGCCCCGGTAGGTAATGGGTTCCAGTTTAAGGACGGTTCGGGTCTTAGCCTGTGACGGTGCAGGCTGGGTTACGTCCCTGTGAAGATTAGTAAGTCCTGTCTGACTGGGCTCCAGCCGCGTAATAACACATGTCTGACTGATAAAAGGCACGGGGGATTATTTGATGAGCCTGGTCCCAGCAGGAGTACCTTTGCTTTTGTAGTATTTTTTGACATTGTACTTTATATTTTTATATGTAACAAAACTGATCGTGTTTGTAGTTTGCTTGTGGTGTCACCAGCTTTATTTGAAAATATGCAAGAATACAGAGACTCTGGACCCCGAGCAGAAACACATTAAAAAAGGAATTTTTCCCCTGTTTCCTCCATCCCCTTAGGATTCCTACCAGCTTTTTAAAGACAGACATTCCATCCCTTGTATAAGAGATACCAGAATAGCATTGGGAAAATAAAGACAGCCATTTTCTTCAGTAAAACATGCCTGTCAATGATATGCATTTAGTGTAAGTTGAGAGATGAGCCATTCCCCGCAGTCATGAGCCCACCTGCTTTCGCACAGCGAGGGTGGCCTTCCCTTCGGGGGGGCGCCTATCTGACTGTCATATGTGTACACGTTGTGGGGTGAGGCTGTGCGCTTAGTGTCTTACACAGCGCCGTAACGGAGCTCGCATTTGTTCTCGCCGACGCATCTGCAGGAGAGGAAGAAGAGAGGGGAGAGCAACAGCGAGCTGTTCCTGGCGGATGTCTATGCCTACCAGGGCAAATTCCACGAGGCCGCTAAGCTATACAAAAAAACGGGCAACGAGGGCCGTGCCCTCAGCATGTACACGGACCTGCGCATGTTCGAGTACGCCAAGGTGAGGCGGGGACCAGCCACACTGTGCTCGCAGGTGCCCCTGGTGAACATCGCCCTTCACTCCCCTGTAGCCCATGCCCCACGCCTGCTAAGCTGCTTGACCTTCTTCTGTTTTGGTTTCCATGTTCTGTTCCCCTTTATTCCGGCCACCACACACGAATACTGTGCTGACTTCTTACACCAAATCAGCTGTTGACTTAATGGGAAAATATGTGGGTTATGGGTGAGGTCTGCTTTACAGCCCGTGCTCCTTATCGCAGAGGGGGGGTCTGTCTGTAACTCCCGAGGCTTCATGGGGGCAGATGGTTCTTACGGGGTCTGGTCTATGGTGCCCCATCTTGCCTTTTGCCCCTGTATGTATATTTGATATATATATCAGGTTCATGAAGTAGGTGGAAACGCTTTTCACTACACAAAAATTACAGTGTATGATTGCATATGTGACAAATAAAAGCTGAAAACTCTAGCTGGGGCGAAGTCTGCGGCTTATTTGCAGCCAGCAGCAGGATCTCATCCCTGCTCTCTGATGCATGCAGGACTTCCTGGGCTCCGCAGATCCAAAGGACACCAGGATGCTGATCAGCAAGCAGGCCGACTGGGCGCGCAACATTAACGAGCCCCGGGCGGCCGCTGAGATGTATCTTTCGGCCGGGGAGCACGTTAAGGCTGTGGACATCATCGGGGAGCACGGCTGGGTGGACATGTGGGTGCTCATCGTGTGCCTTGCCCTCTGGGCCAGGGGAGGGTCCACCGGGGGGTATCTTCAGGGGGAGGAGGGAACATAAATGTTTTTACGGGCCCTGGACTGCTGGGGGCCCCAGTGAATCCTTAAACAGTAGGAAGTGTGTTAGGAATTTAACACTTTTGTATGGATGTTTTTTCAAAATTTGTTTCTGCTTGATAGTAACAGCTTTATGTACACACACTCTTCAACACACCTAAGTAGCTTTAACCCTTCAGTATGCAGTGACACATCTGATAGACTTGGGGAGCCAGTGACAATTACTGACTTGCACTCCTCTGGGCTGCTCTGTTCTGTGTTCTTGTCATTTCTTACACCGAACTGCTGGTCAGAAGTTGTGGTGAAGTCATGGGAATGAGGAGCCGCCCAGGATGAGGATAAGACTATCAGGACTGCTAATACTCACACCCGACTCGCTGGCTCTCACTGTTGTGCATTCGGGCACACTCCGGTCACACTTCCTTACACATCCTGCCAAGACAGAGCCAGGGCTAGTTTGGCCAAAACCTATGCAAATATTAAGAAATTGCTAAGGAAAGAGCAAGTTCGGCTCAAGCTGTAGGTGCTGGGCCGAGGGCTTGCTTGTTTATATAAAGAGAATAGCCTCCATTTAGGTCCACTTTGCACAATAAGCCGTGGAGAGCATTTCATGGAACACAATGGGGAAAGCCCATGGCATCCAGCCAAGACAGCGAGCATCCATAGGCTGTTGGGGGATTGACGGCACGGGCTGCTGAAGTGCTGTAATACACACCCGTGTGTTTTTGCAGAATAAAGTAATAACCCTCAGCTAGGGCTACAGTAATGCTCTCATGGCATCCTTCAGCGGGAGGGAGCGGCATTATTGTCACTCCTTTGATAATGCGAGTTGACTGAAAATGAATGCACTCATAATGTACATCTGCAAGCCAATTGATGGGGATGCTGTCCCTTAGGTTGATTAACACTGATGCTGTCCCCCAGGTTGATTGACACTGATGCTGTCCCCCAGGTTGATTGACACTGATGCTGTCCCCCAGGTTGATTGACACTGATGCTGTCCCTTAGGTTGATTGACACTGATGCTGTCCCCCAGGTTGATTGACACTGATGCTGTCCCCCAGGTTGATTGACACTGATGCTGTCCCCCAGGTTGATTGACACTGATGCTGTCCCCCAGGTTGATTGACACTGATGCTGTCCCTTAGGTTGATTGACACTGATGCTGTCCCCCAGGTTGATTGACACTGATGCTGTCCCTTAGGTTGATTGACACTGATGCTGTCCCCCAGGTTGATTGACACTGATGCTGTCCCCCAGGTTGATTGACACTGATGCTGTCCCCCAGGTTGATTGACACTGATGCTGTCCCTTAGGTTGATTGACACTGATGCTGTCCCTTAGGTTGATTGACACTGATGCTGTCCCCCAGGTTGATTGACACTGATGCTGTCCCTTAGCTTGATTGACACTGATGCTGTCCCTTAGGTTGATTGACACTGATGCTGTCCCTTAGGTTGATTGACACTGATGCTGTCCCCCAGGTTGATTGACACTGATGCTGTCCCTTAGGTTGATTGACACTGATGCTGTCCCCCAGGTTGATTGACACTGATGCTGTCCCCCAGGTTGATTGACACTGATGCTGTCCCTTAGGTTGATTGACACTGATGCTGTCCCCCAGGTTGATTGACACTGATGCCGTCCCCCAGGTTGATTGACACTGATGCCGTCCCCCAGGTTGATTGACACTGATGCTGTCCCCCAGGTTGATTGACTTTGCCCGGAAGCTGGATAAGGCAGAGCGTGAGCCACTTGCCAAGTGCGCTGGCCACTTTAAGAGGCTAAAGCACCATGGCTATGCAGCAGAAGTCTACTCGAAGATGGGAGACCTGAGGGCACTGGTGCTGCTGCACGTGGAGACATGTCACTGGGACGAGGTGAGGAGTACCATTCGGACCTGCGGGCTGGGACTTCTTACTGTATAAAGCGTCTCCCCCTTTCTTGTGTCTCATGTGGCCCCTCCTGCAGCTCCGATCAGAAAGACAGAGTTAGCTTAATGTAGCTGTACAAGGAAGGAACTCAACTTTTCTAAATGTATATTCCAGAATATTTGTTAGAGTTTCTCTAGGAAATGATACTGGAGAAGGTCAGTGGAAGCCGGCTGGAATGTATGTCATTGTCTGCGGTCCAGGCCCTGATTCTTTGATCCCTTGCCTTCTTGGGAGAGAGCCGTGTGGAGCAGCGGGGGTGGGGGAGGGGGGGGGGGCGGGTTGTGAGAGAATGTGTAGGGCCAACATGTCTGTACGGTCACTCCACAGGCGTTTGAGCTGGTGGAAAAGCATCCCCAGTTCAAGAACGATGTTTACGTCCCCTATGCACAGTGGCTGGCAGAGAACGACCGGTTTGAGGAAGCACAGAAAGGTGAGCCAGTCAGAGGCGTGTTCTGGGCATGAGCCCACCCCGGGGCTCCCTGCGGAATGACGTTATTATCTGTGTAATTACAACTTACACTTAAATGTATAAACATGACTTGTTTAGTTCTTTGGCAGTGACGTGTGGGAACCTCAACAGGACTGAATGTCATTTAGATGAAGTATATCTGTCATCTTGATTCACGCCAGCCTCCTGACATACCTCAAAACAGTAATGCAGTTGCATCAGACTGCGCAGTGATGCAGGACAGCTTCTTATTAGGGACCTATTTGGATGAGCTGCACGTCTGCCTGCTCTATGTTCTGTTAGGACGATTTTGAATCACCGGCATCCAGGGCGTAACTTTGGTTTGAACATTGGGGGGTGGGGGGGGGGGGGTTGAGGTCTCCAGTCATTTAGGTGGAAACATGATTATTGGGGGATTGTATTAGTATGACAACCCCTTCACCCCCCCCCCCCGTAATTTACTCCCATGTCCGACATGCATCGAGTCTCTCCTCCGATCTCATGAAATCGCCATGCGACTCATGGAAGCAGTCATTTGAGGAATGTAAGGTTGAAAAGATGATGCATCAGGTTATGTTTCACAAGTCAACACTTTGACAAATGAGCAGTTAGCATGCTCTGCATGTGCCCTGGAAACTATGGTAGATGCCGAGGGGGGGGGCACTCTGAGACTCAGCCTGACTGGCCCAGAGCCTGCCGCTAACGCCTCCCGCCACACCACCTCTTCCTGCCAGCGTTTCACAAGGCTGGGTGGCAGGATGAGGCCGTGAAAGTCCTGGAGCAGCTGACCCACAATGCGGTGGTGGAGAGTCGGTTCAATGACGCCGCCTACTACTACTGGATGTTGTCCATGCAGTGCCTGGACATCGCTCGAGGTAGGAGGGCGACCCCTGCCTTCCATTTACGCACTTTATTCTTCAAACTTTTTAAAAGCCTTTACCAGTCTGCTCCAGCCGATCCAGTTCGTCAGCTGGATTTGTCTCATGTCTCAGAAACTGAGAGCAAGAAGGAGGACATGCTGAAGAAATTCCAGCGCTTCCAGCACCTGGCTGAGCTTTACCATGTCTACCACTCTATCCAGCGGTACACCGTAAGATCCCGCATACGTACTTTCTCACTCTATCCAGCGGTACACAGTAAGATCACACATACGCACTTTCTCACTCTATCCAGCGGTACACCGTAAGATCCCGCATACGCACTTTCTCACTCTATCCAGCGGTACACAGTAAGATCACACATACGCACTTTCTCACTCTATCCAGCGGTACACCGTAAGATCCCGCATACGCACTTTCTCACTCTATCCAGCGGTACACCGTAAGATCCCGCATACGCACTTTCTCACTCTATCCAGCGGTACACCGTAAGATCCCGCATACGCACTTTCTCACTCTATCCAGCGGTACACCGTAAGATCACACATACGCACTTTCTCACTCTATCCAGCGGTACACCTTAAGATCACACATACGCACTTTCTCACTCTATCCAGCAGTACACCGTAAGATCCCGCATACGCACTTTCTTACTCTATCCAGCGGTACACCGTAAGATCACACATACGCACTTTCTCACTCTATCCAGCGGTACACCGTAAGATCACACATACGCACTTTCTCACTCTATCCAGCGGTACACCTTAAGATCACACATACGCACTTTCTCACTCTATCCAGCAGTACACCGTAAGATCCCGCATACGCACCTTCTTACTCTATCCAGCGGTACACCGTAAGATCACACATACGCACTTTCTCACTCTATCCAGCGGTACACCGTAAGATCACACATACGCACTTTCTCACTCTATCCAGCAGTACACCGTAAGATCACACATACGTACTTTCTCACTCTATCCAGCGGTACACCGTAAGATCACACATACGCACTTTCTCACTCTATCCAGCGGTACACCGTAAGATCCCGCATACGCACTTTCTCACTCTATCCAGCGGTACACCGTAAGATCCCGCATACGCACTTTCTCACTCTATCCAGCGGTACACCTTAAGATCACACATACGCACTTTCTCACTCTATCCAGCGGTACATCGTAAGATCACACATACGCACTTTCTCACTCTATCCAGCAGTACACCGTAAGATCCCGCATACGCACTTTCTTACTCTATCCAGCGGTACACCGTAAGATCCCGCATACGCACTTTCTCACTCTATCCAGCGGTACACCGTAAGATCACACATACGCACTTTCTCACTCTATCCAGCAGTACACCGTAAGATCACACATACGCACTTTCTCACTCTATCCAGCGGTACACTGTAAGATCCTGCATACGCACTTTCTCACTCTATCCAGCGGTACATCGTAAGATCCCGCATACGCACTTTCTCACTCTATCCAGCGGTACACCATAAGATCACACATACGCACTTTCTTACTCTATCCAGCGGTACACCGTAAGATCACACATACGCACTTTCTCACTCTGTCCAGCGGTACACCGTAAGATCACACATACGCACTTTCTCACTCTGTCCAGCGGTATGCCACACGATCCCAAATACTCGCTCATTTCCCTTCCCCTTTTACTTCCCACTATTCTCCCATCATGGCACTGTGTGATGAAATCCTCATCTGGGAATTGAAGGCTGGGAAAAATCTCCCTCTCACATCTCCGTCCAGGAGGGTGACTAACCATGCCTGTCTTTTCAAATGTAAGCCTTTTGTTTGGCCCAGCGTTCGGTACATAACCGAAAACAGACAAGGCTAACACGTGTTTCTCCCCTCTGCTATTTTCAGGACGAACCTTTCAGTTCCCATCTCCCTGAAACGCTCTTCAATATCTCCAGATTTCTCCTACATAACCTGACCAAAGAGGTGCCACTGGGAATCTCCAAAGTGTATCCCTTCTGCATCAGCCGTGGGTGCTGTGCTGGCCATCTGTGTAGCCATAGCAACGGCCGGCCTCCACATGCCTGGTGCATTACGTATTAATGATGGCCGACGCTACGCTAATCCTTCAGTTAATCCGTCCTAATTATGTATGCTTCCGTTATGGCACATCTCATGCAGTAGACTGGGCTGCTCTTCTGGCTGAATGGTAACCCATCGTGTGCTGCACTATAGTGTCCAAGGAGGCTAAACAGTTCTCCAAGGCAGGGTACAGCAAATGAACACAATATTCAGGAACACAACAGGAAGATGAACCTCTAGTTACCGACACTCGATTGCTCAGCTGGGAACGCTGTCCTGAAACAAGTAACCTCTTCGAATATGACTTCAAGCTTTTTAGACGTCTTCCTTGGCTTTAAAAGTTCTTCAGCTCAAGTGGGCTTCATGTTGATTATTTAAATAGCAGGTCATGACTGGGGTGCAGTAATCTAGAAGCTAAACATGCAAAGACAGGTGAAAGCTTTTTAAACCAGGCCAGGAATTAGGACAACTGCTATTTTAGCTAATTGATTGATATCAAACGGTTGACCTGATTCTATGTTTTTTTTTTTTAATTCAACAAATGCTAATGAGAAAAGGTGCAGTACAGGCAGGTTCTCTCCCCAGGAACCGTGAAGTGTAGCTCCTTAACCGGATGCTTCAGGAACACCTTGTACGCCCTGGCGAAGCAGAGCAAGGCTCTGGGTGCCTTCAAACTGGCCCGGCATGCCTATGAGAAGCTGCAGGGCCTGCGGGTCCCTGCCCGCTTTCAGGAGACCATGGAGCTGGGCAGCCTGACCGTCCGCTCCAAGCCCTTCCATGATAACGAGGTGGGCGTCTCCCCGCTTCCCCGAAAGGTCCAGCAGGCATCTGGACGCTGGGCGACGTGCCCAGCCCCTGATCTCAACCTGAATTAACGCACTCGCCACAGCCCACGCAGCCATTCCACCGCGTTATTCTGGATCTTAGCTCTGAATGTGTCTGTGGTGTCACCCATTCAGTTTAGGTGCCACCTCCATGCCTGCAGAGCGAGAGCCTTGTCCTTTTGTACACCTGTGCGTGTCATGTTGTGTGGGTGCTGGTGTGACTCGAATTTCACCACCTGTGTGTGTGTGTCTGTGTATGTGTGTGTCTGCATGGTTGTGTGTGTCTGCGTGTGTGGGTGTGTGTGTGGGTGTGTGTGCCCCGCAGGACCTCGTCCCCATGTGCTACCGCTGCTCCACCAACAACCCCCTGCTGAACATCCAGGGCAACGTGTGCATCAACTGCAGGCAGCCTTTCATCTTCTCAGCCTCGTCCTACGGTGAGAAGCACCTGTCTGCACCCTCCTCGCAGCTGCGGCCCTCCCCCTCGGGGACCTCGAAACTGCCAATTTATACCTTTTCATTTTGGACGAGATAATCATCAAGGGCAAAAGGATGCAGAACATAGCATAACTAGGATGAGTGGCGAAAAAATTAAGGTGCAAATGGTATATTTTGTTTTTCTGTTTTACAGGCTTGTAGAGCATGTAGGAAGAGTTTTGTTTAGGACAGATTGCAGCTATTTTATTTATAGGGTAAAATTAATGAAAGTAGAGCCTGCTTTCAGTACAAACAAGTAACACGGTTTGACACACGGACAAAGCCTTAGAAACTTAGAGCAAAGATTTAAAGAGAACCTTGGAGTGTCGCATGCCACGTGTGGTGTCACTCAGCGCAAGCTAAACGCGGGTGGGTGGCGGTCCCTGCCTGTTATGGTGGGTCCTGTGGTGAATGATTGCACACGCGTCTGTCTGTGCCACTTCCGCATGTTCGCAACCAGCCGATCAGCCGCAGCCGGCGGACGGGGGCCGTCGTATACCCGCTCCTCGGCCCGCCTCGGGGCACTCGGGCGCTGTGACGGCGGGAGAGGTGGGCAGCTGAGAAGTGGCTTTGCTGTCTCTCCCAGCTCAGCTCATGTGGAGAGACTGAACACTGCCTTGTTTTTGAGGCTTTTGGTTGGGCTGCTTACAGTCAATTGCGGCTCGAGATTTTTGTTTGTGTATTTGTGTCTGTGTATGTGTGTCTGTGTATTTGTGTCTGTGTATTTGTGTGTGTGTGTGTGTGTGTATCTGTGTGTATCTGTGTGTACACATGTTCTCCTGCCTGCAGAGGTTCTTCCCCTGGTGGAGTTCTACTTGGAGGAGGGCATCAGTGATGAGGAAGCCGTGTCCCTCATCGACCTGGAGGTGCCCCGCACGGAGCAGAGGTCCCCCACACAGTGGCAGGAGATGAACAGTGGCGGTATCCTTCTTCAGAACCTTGGTCTGATGTGCTCTTAGTGATATAGTAAGCCTTAAGCTCTCTGTGACCACTGAAAGCTCTCCACCTCATGCTAGGGACTCGTATCAGTCGACCACACTGCCTCTCATACTGCGCCCGTCTGCAGCAGGACTGCTGTTGGGTCAGAGAAGGTGAGATTTCGGTTTGACTCTCCTGAGGCTCCTGGATGGCTTACAGAGAGTGGATGGAGATCCCGGGGTGTTACAGCGAGGCCTGTCTCTCTGAAGGACCGGCAGGCTGTACCTCGCTAAACTCTGTTAGCCTTCCTTTGGCTCTAATTGTCATAGGTGTGGTAAGCTTTCACCCCCAAAGGCTTCTTATCCATCCAAGTTAATAGGTTTACTGTGGCTCTGTCTAGCAGCCCTAATGCCACAACCTTTTTGGCTAGTAAGATTACACAGCTCACCCTCAAGGGCATCATGGTGTGTTCTCACAGTGAGCAAACCCAGAGATAGTGAAGGTTTCACACTATCAGGTTTACTGATAATGACTCCGTTTTCTTGATGCGTGACTGAAACATTTTTGCCAGTGCAGTGTTAATGGTCAATGTGCCTGCCAGGCCTCAACACATGAATATTTATTATTCAGGGAGCAGAAAGTACCAGTTACTGATGAAATCTGATCTGGGACCACTGGTTGTCGTTCAGTGTCATCAGTTCCCTGCTGGTATAGCTGTCTGGTTGGTTGTGAAGATCTCGGGAACAGCAATGAGCGCGCAGTTTACATGCGCTTGGGGCTTGGAGCTGTCCTCATGTGTCCCCGGCCCATGTGACACACCAGCACTGTGCTGTGCTCACAGAACCGCTTAATCTTGGCCCTGTTCCCTTCATTACCTCTCTGCATCTGCATCTCCACTTGCAATCTTGTGTTCTTGATGGGTCTGTTGATACGGCCTAATTGTAAACAAAATGCGAAGGACCTGCCAAGAGATGTAAAGATTGTACCTGCAGCGTCGTGCAGCTGGGGGTGCAGTCGTTTGCTTGAGTACTTGAGTTTGTTAAACAACTGAAGAATTATTATCAAATGAATGCATGAAATTATACAGTTATGTTTCCGGCTGGTTAATATGAATGTTATTTGAATCATGCGTGGCAGTTATCACCGGTTTAAGACGTTTGTTTTAGTTTAAGTTCTTAACGGTGCCAGAATCCCAGTCGCTGAAGATGGACGTGGGCTTCGGTGACCCTGAGGACGACCCCTTCATGGCAAAGCTCAGCTTTGAGGTGAACAGGAGCTGCAGCCCTCTGCCCAGATATCACTGAGTCATGCGTCCGGCATATCGTACACAGCAGGCTCGCTTATGACTGAAGCCCTTAAAATATCTTAAAGAGCGTAATATAAGATGAAATTTTCCATCTGACGTTTTGACAGAAAATAAGACAGCCCTCAGACTGGAATAGTAAACAAAAGAACAAGAAAACCAATGAGTTTTCTGTCTGTGTGCCTGTGTCTGTGTGCTTTTGCCTGTGCCCTTATGTCCGTGTGCCTGTGCCTTTGCTTGTGTACCTATGCCCATTTGTCCTTGTGCCTGTGTCTGTTTGGCTGTGTCCATGTGTCTGTCCCTGTGTGTCCATATGCTTGTGCCCATGTGCCTGTGCCCATTTGTCTGTGTGCCTGTGCCTATGTGTCCTTCTGCCTGTGTCCGTGTGCCCATGCCTGTATATTCGTGCCTGTGTGTCTTTGTGCCTGTGTCCGTGTGTCTGTGCCCATGTGCCTGTGCTCACAGCAAGGTGGCTCGGAGTTTGTGCCGGTGGTGGTGAACAGGGCCGTGCTGCGATCCATGAGTCGCAGGGACGTGCTGATCAAACGGTGGCCCAGGCCACTCAGCTGGCAGTACTACCGCTCCCTCCTGCCCGACGTCAGCATCACCATGTGCCCCTCCTGCTTCCAGGTAGCGCCGCCCTTCCCTTGCGTCTACACAGGGGCACCCCGCCGCGAGTCTGACGGGACCCTTAAACTTGCATTAAGCATGTTGCAAATCCTGGCACATTAGAGCCGTCAGTGTGCTAGTGGCACATTGACTGCCCCCACTAAGGGTGTCTCCTCCGCCTCCTCCTCCACCTCCTCCTCTTTCTCCTCCTCCTCTCGGCAGATGTTTCACAGTGAGGACTATGAGCTACTGGTTCTACAGCACAACTGCTGTTCATACTGCCGCAGACCCATCGACGAGCCCAGCTGAGAGCGCAGAGGTGGAGCGACTGTGATTGTGGCTTCCTGTTCTATTGGAATCATATCCATTCAATTATTTTTATTATTATTATTATTGTTGTTGTCCTTATTATAGGTATTATGGTTGTTATTGTCATTGCCTAACTCATGCAATCTCTGTTCTCCCCCTATTATCACTATCCATTAAATGAAATTTCTTTAGCTGATTAGCGTGATTGGATTACACGGATCAGGTTTCTCAGGACTTATCAGGGAGATAAGGAACAAGACACGTACGCGTGTTTTTTCTACAAAATTCCTTTTACGTGATATGCCATTTTTGTAAATATAGAGTGTCCCACATGTATTTTTGTACATTAATGTGTTAAATAAGCAGCCTGTCTTTATATATTAAACATCATCAATGCTCATGCATTGTTCTCCGATTGATGTACAAGTTCAAATGTATTTCTGCGTTTGTTAATTGCAGGGCATGTAAAATGGAAATTTTGCTATTAAAACTAAATGTATGACTTCTCTTTGATTGTGAATAAAATATTCGGTCTTTGTTACATTTCCCTGATGTGGTCCTTAAAACAGCAGTTTAGTGGTACAGCTTATGACCAGCCCCAGGATGCTAATATATTACTTGGTTGCCTAGTTACCAATGAGGACTGTCTGCCTGTTCTGTCTAAGGACTTTCCTCCCAGGTCACGTGTGACCTGACTGAGCTTGACGTCGATACCTTATCTACAGAATTGAAACCGAAGTGATCTGTTTTTTTGGATTACTGCTGTTTAAGGTGACCTAAATCTGTTTTGCTGACACCCACCATAGTGCACCAGAACTAATCCAAGGCAAGAACTTAAAAGGAACATAACCTGCATAGGGGGGCTGCATTGATCTCCAGGCTGCAGCCATGAACGGAACAGAGGGTCCCAACTTCTATGTGCCCATGTCCAACAAGAGTGGGCTGGTGCGCAGTCCCTTTGAGTACACCCAGTATTACCTGGCCGAACCCTGGAAGTACTCCCTGCTGGCCGCCTACATGATCTTCCTCATAATCACCCGCCTTTCCCGTCAACTTCCTCACTCTCTACGTCACCATCCAGCACAAGAAGCTCCGCACTCCTCTGAACTACATCCTGCTCAACCTGGCGGTGGCCGGCCTCTTCATGGTGGTCGGGGGCTTCACCACCACGCTCTACACCTCGCTGCATGGATACTTCGTGCTTGGGGTCTTGGGCTGCAACCTGGAGGGTTTCTTTGCTACTATGGGTGGTGAGTCGACAGATCGACGTTCATTGTCCACCTGTGAGTTTATAGGATATAGAATCAGGTCCAAAAAATGACTGCATTGTTCTTTTGTAATCAATAGGTCATGTATAATAGGTTAATTTGTTAGTTAAAATTACAGAACGATATTGTAACAGCAAATTTTCACTGAAAAATCATGGTTCTAACATCTGTAAATTTAGATGCCAACTTTCACCCTAAAATCTTGGTTTAATTAATTACTTATTTAGTTCAGTAATTATTTTGAGAGTTAGGAGTAAGAATCAGTGGGCTTGCCTGACCTGTAAGTCAGTTGCAATAACACAGATTTCACAAACATTTCCAAACCGTTTGGCAAAGCTTCTTGCGGTCAAGCCAGCTCTGTGTGGACGCCTTATGTTCACTGTGCAATCAGCTCCTCACCCTGCGGGGTCTCGGGGGGGCCGGCAGGGGAGATTGGTCTGTGGTCCCTGGTGGTGTTAGCGGTGGAGCGCTACGTGGTGGTCTGCAAGCCTGTGAACACCTTCCGCTTCGGGGAGACACATGCTGTGGTGGGCGTGGCACTGACCTGGATCATGTCCCTCACCTGTGCTGTGCCACCGCTGCTGGGCTGGTCCAGGTAGGAGGGTATGTGTGTGTGTGTGTGTGTGTGTGTGGAGAAACAGGAGTTCTGCTGACCGGTAACGTTGCGGCTCCTTCAGAAATAGACTGCAGTTTTTTATTACACTATTTACATAATCACTAGACTAAACCTTATCACCTTTTTATGCATCCGTCCAGTTTGAAACTAGGTGCCTTTCTCAGTATGAGGAGTTGGCCAGTGATTACATCACTACTGAGCATAACCAACCATTTCCTAACCACAGCACTGTGTGTCCTTTATGCAACACATCATGTGCCCAACGGATGCTTGACAGAATTTCAGCAATATCAAGAAAAGCAATCTGATAAGCGGCTGCGAGGTGGCTCTGTTGGTTGCCTTGTAGCCTCACACCTTCAGAGCTGGTGGTTTGAATCCCACCTCTGCTTTGAGTGTCTGTGGTTTGCATGTTCTCCTGTCATGCGACTTTTCTCCGAGTTCTCCCACAATCCAAAGACATGCTGTTTGGTTATGTGGTGTCTGAGCTGCCCAGAGTGTGTGGAAAATGAGCAAATGTTCAGACAGCCATAGCAGATACATTCTGATGAAATGGCTTCTATTATAAATAAAGGAAATCTGTGTGAGCACCAAGCCTGGGGTGTTTTTCTCTAAATCTTTGAGAACCTTGAAATGCATGAGATATCACTAAAAAGGCTGGTCCTTCTCAGTGTGTGTTTCTATCATTCCGTATTCAATCCTACTAGTGTGATCAGGAGTATGCATGCACCTATCACTCTGTGTTTAGTACTGCTAACCTTCCCAGGTATCTGTGTGTGTCTCTCTCTGTATGTGCACTACAGTTATAATTTGCTCGCCCCCCTGCAGGTACATCCCAGAAGGTATGCAGTGTTCCTGTGGGATTGACTACTACACGCCAAAGCCCGAGATTAACAACACGTCATTCGTCATCTACATGTTTGTACTGCACTTCACAATCCCACTGATGATCATTTTCTTCTGCTACAGCCGCCTGCTGTGCACGGTCCGGGCGGTAAGACCTGCCCCCATCCCGTCGTGTCAATGGCGAACCGTGCAGTGACGTGTGACCTTAGGTTTCCTGCGCACCCTGGATGCCGGTCAGCTTTTGCATGTGCTTATTTACGCATTTACTGCTGCGTACGGCAGACACCGGGTCTGTATAGGGTGATAAGTGTAGGATTTTTCTCACTCTTGTGCTGGTGGAGTGAAGGGACGCGTGCGTGCTCCTGTGTGGCACCCCCACAGCATGTTCTGTGCCTGTGCAGGCCGCAGCGCAGCAGCAGGAATCGGAGACAACCCAACGGGCTGAAAAGGAAGTGACCCGCATGGTGGTTGTCATGGTGATATCCTTCCTGGTGTGCTGGTTGCCGTACGCCAGCGTCGCCTTGTACATCTTTGCCAATCAGGGTACTGACTTCGGGCCTGTGTTCATGACCATCCCAGCCTTCTTCGCCAAGAGTGCCTCCTTTTACAACCCTGTCATCTACATCCTGCTTAACAGACAGGTAACTATGGGTCATGTGACATTCTCAGTGCAGTTATTCTTCATCCTGTAGGATTGCCATATACGCAATCTGCAGATAGCTGCACTGCACAAATCATGCAGACAGCCATTATGCAGCACCGTGTAATAGAATCAAGCTCTTGCGAAAATCCCTGCTAATGAGAACCACACTAGTAGAGGGATTCCAGCCACGCTCAGCTGTGATCCTTATATGGCGAGTGCTCACGTAATCCTTCTTAGGGAAGCGGGATCCTTGTTACTAATGATGATTAATGGCACTGGGTTTGTTCTGGTGAAACGCCCACTGTGCCGTGTGTAATGTGAGCTCGGCCTGCTCTCCACAGCACACCTCTGAAGGGTCACCGTCGCTGTATTTTCTCTCTCGCAGGTTTGATCAAAGTTTTCAGTTTACTGTGTATCTTAATCAAATGTAATGTTGAATTTAGGTCAATGGAATTCTTAATAGGGCGGCATAATTTTATTCCATAAACCAGACATGAGGAATAACTGTGAGCAGAACTTTTTCTGGTAAATCTGATAGAGACGAATTCAGTTGCACATCTCAGACTCATCTGCTAACAATTACATGTGATTTTACCCACGATGGTTTTTTTTTAGAACTAATCGCGGGGACATTAAGAGAACACTAGTCTGCATTTATTTATGTTCATGCTAAAGTGGCTCCAGGTTTCTGCTGTGCTCCATGTCTCTGCCTTGAATGCAAATTTGCACGTGTGTGAGCATTTATAAAGGGAATAGAAAATTCAGCATCTCTTAAAAAAATGACTAAATGTGTGTCGTGTCTGTATATGTGTGTCTACATTGGTGAAACGTAACAATGTGGCTGTTCACAGTTCCGTAACTGCATGATCACCACCCTGTGCTGCGGGAAGAACCTGTTCGGTGAGGATGAGAGCACTACTGCCTCCTGCAGGACACAGACCTCCTCTGCGTCCACCGGCAAGGTGGCTCCTGCCTGACGGCGAAGTCGCGAGCCCTGACTGCCAACCAGACACCAGCTGGCCAATTCTGCCTCCCTACTGCTGCACACACACACACACACACACACACACACACACATTGGTTTGTAATCATATCTTTGTGGGGACTCTCCTTTCATTTCTATAGGGAAAACTCTAATCCCAACATGACAACCTTAACCATAAGTAACCAAACAAAAGACGACATTTTTAGTGTTTTGATTGCATTTACAGATCTTTGTGGGGACCTGAAAAATGCTCTCTACAACATCAAAAAGCAGGTTTTTTTATGACATTGTGGGGGATATTTGGTCCCCACAATGAAATATAAACTTAATCCACACACACACACACACTAGTTAATTCTAAAGATACGCGAAAGACCGCCCTGCATCATTATGTAGAAAAGCTATATAGCATTTACAGTATACAACATTTCCATAGACAATAATTCTGGCTGATCTTTAGATCTTTGCATGGGAAATAAAATTGATGCTAGAATATAAATCCATTTTTAGAGGACAGTCTGATCTTATTAGAATAGTATTATGTTAAAATGCAAAATACTGTGATACTGGGTAAGTTAGGGGAGGAATCCACCGTTTGCCCTGTAATGTGAATGTACAAGCAGCAAAGAAGGGAAGGTTATTACACGGCTGGGAAGGATTTAAATCGAATAAAAGCATCTTAACTGTGGCTTATTTGGAAACCACTCGATAGTTATGTGTAAAACTCTTGCTGTAATTACTACAGCAGAGATCCTTGTTAGTATGTCAATAAATCAGCTTTACCTGTTTTGTGCCTGTCTTTGCCAGAATACCTCAAAGGTCTTTGCTAAATACACTTTGACCCCTTTCTCAAAAAGTGGATTGAAGCCAGTCCAATGAATGCCAATAAAATGTGTTTATCACATGGTGCTTATGTGCGGCGACGTGTACCTCCAAGAACCCAGCTGTAAGGTTGAGCCCACAGCTGATTACTATTCAGTACATGCAACAAAAATGCTAATTAACCCTCACAGGTACTGCCGGTACAGTATGATGCTGTCAGCGTGTGTATTAATTACAATAAATTTTTAGCTCACTTGGGATCACTTTGTGAGAGCTTCCTTGGGGAGGGAATGTGTTTGTGGCTTTTTAAAAATAATTGTTGACCATTTACAAGCGAGAAAAACCTTGGAAAATACACTTGTCGGTTTGCTTCAATTAAGCTGAATTAGTTTTAACCAGGCATGGCAGTAATTTGATAAACAGTAGCAGTTTCTGCCCAAAACTCCACCGGAGAAGTTTGAGGATAAATTAAGGGTAATGTGTAATGTATTGTGCAAGCATGGCTGCGCAGGAGTAATATTGCCTTGTTTAGTTATGAGATTAATGGATGGGCGGAGTATTGAAAAGAGCAGAAGGGAAGAAAAGAAGAATCATTTTTTCTTCCATGAAGGGGAGGCATCCTCTCGCAGGGACTCCCCAGGCTTCCAGCCATATGCTTCAAAGGACTCGAGCAGCTCCAGCGTGACCCGAGGTGAAGAAGCCCGCGGTGCGGGGAAGCGCAGCGCATGGAGGACGGCCAAGACAGCCAAGGCTGAAAAACGATGCTCCGAGCCCAGCCGCCAGATCCGGCCCGGGACCGAGCAGGGGACCTCAGGGCAGCTGGAGAGAGCCGACCAGACAGGAGGCCATTGTGAGCGGCGCACTGCTCCGTAAGCCGTCATTCGCAGTGCCGGTGCGACGGCCATTTAACTGCGTGGGGAGAATCGCAGACACCAGTGAAAGCCCAGCTGCCCCTGGTCCTGAAAACCTGCTGTTGAAAAATGGAAATGAACCGGACCGATTTCCATCATTCTGTCTTTTCCAGGGCAGCATAGAGTATTTCTGGTGCATTATACAGCTTTAAATTGCTTCTAGTCACTATGTTTTTTTTATATATTTTAGCATAGAACAACAGCGGTCAAGAGCAAAAGTGTTTGAAAACCAGATCAGAGACCCTTTGAATGCGTGTGGTTCGCAGCCCTGGTCACATGTTTAGTTGTATAGGTTTCCTTGAGCTGTCAGTTGCATTTTTGCAGATTAAAGTATCTCTACATTACAGAACTCCTTCGAGGAACAGTATGCTTTTTTACTGATAAGAAAGTTCAAAGAAATAGACTGCCCCATACCTGCCACTCAAACTACACACTAGTAAATTATTAATTATAAACAAGCTAAATATATATTTGTAATATATTTTGAGCTGTACAAATATACCAAATCAAATTAAAAAAATTATTCAGAATCAAATAGAACCATGTACAATCCACACATTTTTCTAATTTTTATTTTGGCTCGGTACACCGTCATAATGGATTTGAAATAAATCATTCAATATGCTCTAAAAGTGCAGACTGACAGCTTTAATTTAAGGCTATAGGCAGCTATTTTGGGTAAACTGTGCAGGAATTACCATTTTCATGCGTGGCCTTCTCCATTTTAAGGGACCAAAAGTATCTGGATAAATTAATATTATCATAATGAAAGTCGTCACATTTAATTCTTGGTTGCAGTTCCTTTGCAGTCATTGAGGGCTTGGAACCCACAGACAGCACCAGACTCTGTGATTCTGCACCGATCATGCTCTGCCAGGTTAATAAACCCGCTTGTTTTGGCGGCTTTCTGCCTTCAGTCTTATCTTCAGCAAGTGAAAGTGGTTGCTCACTCAGAATTAGGTCAGGTGCTTAACTCATACATTCCATTTTTTTTTCTGGTTGGTTTATTTCATTGTCTTGCTGCAGTGTAAAGCACTGCCTACTGACATATTACGTTGAATCTGAACGAATAAGATGTCCATCTACAGCACAGAATACATCCTAATACTTTTTATCAGCAGTCACCTCATCAATAAATACAAGAGAAACAGCTCCAGTGGCAGCCATAAACGCCCAGACTACAGGCTTACCTCCTCCATCTTTCACTGCTATTCCTTACTTTCTCTACACTTGCTTCTTTCCACCACTCTGGCATAGGTAAATCTTTTGTCTCATCTCTCCATGACATCATTCCAAAACTGAATAGTTTTATAATTTATTTCTTAGCAAATGTCACACTGGCATTTCTGTTACTATAACTTACCAGTGGCTTGCATCTTGTGGTAGCCCCTCTGACTTCATGCTCGTGCAACTTTCTCCTTACAGTCATCTAGAAACACAACTGCAACCACATCCTGGGAAGTGTTTTTAATCTGGTCGATAGTTGTGAAGGCATTTTTCTTTACGATGAAAGTGTTCCTTTGTTGTGCACTGCAGTAGCCCTACTGGGTGTAAATGGCCGTTTGGGTACGTTATGTTCTTCCTCTTTAACTTAACAGTTGAATTTGCCACACCTAATCTTTTTGCTTGGTATTACATGGTATTTTCTTTAAATACCTTTTCAGCTTCAGGACAGCCTGCTTTACTGGCACTGGTACAGCTTTGGTCACCATGTTGATTGAGGCAACATATTCAAAATGAAGTGACAACACTTAGAGTCTAGAACTCCAGAATTGAATTGTGCATGGATTGACAACGGTCCAAAGACTTTTGTTCCATTAGAGTGGGGGAGGGTCTGTGTATTATATGCTTTATAAATGCTTCACAGTTCACCCATTTTAACTGTAGTATTAAATTAAAGTTGACAAAATAATAAAAAATGTGTCACTGTATAAAATACTTGGACTGCACTGCATGAGTTTGGTTGTTGCTACATGCAAAGTCCAGTTTTTTCCACCATTTTTAATAATTTCTTCCAAATTAGAGATTTGATATTCATATAAATGTTTGAAATTCGGTAGCTCTTCCACAATAATTTAAATGGGGGATATTAAAAATGACGGTGTCCACCTCATCCCAAGATTTCCAGCTCAAAGAGCCCAGTTGAAGGCTGCAACAAAACAGCGTTTTTTTGCTGATGAATTGCTTTCAATTAATTTGATCAATTCTTTGTTCACCTGTTATGAAGGAGTGGTCATTCATTAATAAAAAACATAAACTTTGCTTTACTCATTACGAGGAGCACAACCATAGATGGAAACACGTAAAGCCAAATGTCAAGGACAATTCATAGGTTCAGGTATGATATATTAATGTTACAAAGAAAAACTAATTAATAAATCGGTATTACTGAACAGTAAGAGTAGGACTAGCAACCAGGACAGCGGGTCCAGTCAGGCATTGACCGCTAAGAAGCTCCTTTGCCCTGGCTGGCTTTTGGTTCCCGTTACTGGAAAAGGTGGATCCACCTGAAGGTCAAACAGAAGGTCGCCTTGTTTTGTCAAACCACATAAAACAAAAAGTACAAGCAGGCAGCTTGTCTATATTTTTTTAAGAAGCACACATTTTATTTGATTCAATTATATATCCTTCCATGATAGACGCTATCAGAGAGCAGGACGGAGTTGGTAGAGCATAGCATTCAGTCTTTGACTGGTCCCCATCTCTCTCTCTCCCTCTCTCTCTCTCTCCAACAGCTCAGCAATGCTCAGTTCTCCAAAGGTGTGACTCTTCATGGGCCCGCTATGAAAATGAATGCTGTAAAGGTACTTCAGCGCAATGAGCGTCACATATCAGTCAGAAAAAGCTCAGATAACAGTTCAAAGCACCAGTGTAAAGTCCTGTCTGTCACTGCCACAGCTCAGACCTGAGTAAACGATTCTGATTTTGTGGATCGTTTGCGTGGGAGACAGGAGAATCATATCGTCGTTCCCTCCAACTCGAGACTATAAGAGAGAGAACATCCATAAATATTGCTATTGACAACCATGTTACGGTACAGTGCATCTTCCATGTGTCTGCAGAAGGTGGGGGGAGGTCCATGCATGTGCTTGCAATGGGAAGACCCCCAGCATCGAAATCCAGTGACAATGAGCCCCACCCCACCCCCAGCTCTCCCTTGTGGTTTTAGACAAAGTGACTTTAAACTTTCCCTCTGGTCCATCTGTGCATAACCACAGGGTTAAAAAGTAACTCTGCAGCTTGCCTTTTTAACCCTAAACAGTGCACTGCCGGGGCACAACCTGCTTTTATCAAAAGGCCTAAGCTGCTCTGTGGCATAAGAACACCCCCCACGACACCCCACAATTTGGTACGCTCCAACTCTTCTTCCTCCACAGCAAGGGTTGGCATAGGGTATCTGTCCATCACCCAGGCCTCCTTGCTAGAGGTCTCTCAGAAGTCTCTCACATGGGTTCACAAGGAAAGCGATCGTGGAATAGGGCTGCAGCGCCCAGGTGTGCCTTGCTTGTGTGGTGGGGGTATGGGGGGGGGGGGCGGGGCGCTGGTGCTTCAGGCCTCACTGCTGCACTCATAGATGTTGTCCTCCACGAGGGCAATGACCTGCTCAAACTTGTGCTGCAGCTGCATGCGGCGGGCTGTGGGGTTGGCGTCCAGCGCGTTCACCACCTGTGGAGATGGGGGGGGGGGCGTGCTCAGCACAGAGCGGCTCACATTCAGGAGCTGTTTACACAGCCCCCAGTGGGCTCTGCCTTCACATCCAGCTCCTCTGCTGCTCCTGCCCTGTTAGCTTCTGGCATTATCTACTAAGCGACCATTGTTCGGTTGCGAAACATGCAAGCATGCAATTAATGGAATGCTTTTGTACATGAGAAAGCTGAAATAGAACCAGTGTTCAGCCTGGCATTATGGGAATTCCAAAGCGTATACCTCTGAACTACATGGCTATTGAATTCTGATCAGCCACCATTGAGGGCAAAGAATGTCAGTGAGCATGGTGCCCATATTCCAGTGAGCCCAGCTCCGATCCCAATCTTGCTTTATGTGAAACGCAGTGTTGCATGAGTGACACAGACGGCTGATCCTGCTACCTGATAGCACTCTTTGAACACACGGCACAACACCAGCCCTACTCGAGTAGATGTGAGCAAACCCTTACCTGAGTACGATATTTCTTGGCATAATTGTAGATCTCCATCAGGGCCAGGTTTGTGTTGAATTCATTTCTGTATTTCTGCAGGAAAGGGAAGAGCAAGATAATGAGAGTCTGAGAAGTCACTGTCACGCACAATAACACACACATACAACAAAGGCAGATGAAAGGCCTAGTGTGGAGATATGAAAAAAAAAATGTTTCCCAGGAGATAAAACATTATTTTGCAGTTAAACATCTGACCACAAAGGGAGGTATCTACTGTATGCATAAAATTGCATGCTACATTTTTGGATAGAGGCAATGGAAGCGTTTTTAGGCTAAAACGGTAGATCTGAATTTAACGTGATTTTGAAACACATGTAACAATCTGGAGAAGGACAGCAAAGCGAAATTACGAAACCACGCTCTGTGTAAATTACAGCAGAGGGAGAAACAGCTTGAGTTTGACATGGAATGACATCCCAGGTCGACTTTCAGACGAACGCTATGATTCACCAGTTCACAGAGCAGAATCACAGAGCCTTGGAATAAAATGTCGGTTTAGTCCCCAGGTAAAGACTAAGTGATACAGTTGATGTGCACTGTCATGTGAAAATCATAACAGAGCATAACACAAAACAATTCAGCATAGTCAGAGCCTGAATGCATGTTTGTGATCTCATCTATTTAAGGATTATGTGCCTGTGAATTGTGTGGCTCTGTTTCCTACACTTTAGTTTAAGTGATAAATTCTAGCTGCCTGGATATACATCTTGGACTGGCTTCCTTCCGTCCGTGTACTACAGTAAGTTATGAGCTCTTCCTTTCTCTCTTGTTCCAGTTTGCTACCTTACTTCCACATCCAAAAGTGTCCCAAATTTCGTATGGTAATTACAGGTCAGTGAGCGTTCAGTGTGCAGCCTCTGATTGCCCTCATTACAAATCCAATCTCAGGCTCACGAACGAGACTATCTGGCAGCCGCGAGCGACACGTGAAAACGGCGTGAAGCACCCCGGCGTCTCCGGGACGCGGACCAGCTGCTCGGCCCGCATGATCGGGAGTGTGCCGGACCAGGCACGGCCCACGGGCTGACGGCCCCTCCCTCACCCGGGACTCCTCAGCAAGGTGTGCATTCATCTCCTGCTCACTCAACGGCGCCATCTCCTGGATCTGCTTGTAATACCACTGCACCCGTTTCTTGTACTCCGGTATCTCCTTGGCATACAGAAGTTTGTTGGTGGGGGAGTCCTAGAACAAAGTATTACCATTAGCTGGGAGAGTGACAACAGCTTTAGCATTAGGTACGAGGGTAACAATGGGATTAGCATTAGGTACGAGGGTAACAATGGGATTAGCATTAGGTACGAGGGTAACAATGGGATTAGCATTAGGTACGAGGGTAACAATGGGATTAGCATTAGGTACGAGGGTAACAATGGGATTAGCATTAGGTACGAGGGTAACAATGGGATTAGCATTAGGTGGGATGGTAACAACTGCTTTACCATTGGCTAGGAGTGTAAGAATGGGTTTAAGCATTAGCTGGGATAGTGACAACATCTTTAGTATTTGGTAGGAGGGTAACAATGTAATTAGCATTAGCTGGGATAATGACAATGACTTTAGCATTAGCTGGAATGGTGACAATGGTTTTAACATTAGCTGGGAGGGTGACAATAGCCTTAGCATTAGCCGGGAGAGTGACAACAGCTTTTTAATCAAGGGTTGCTCCCACACCATCTGTCAGGCAGGGACATTCAAAATACTGTAAATTAATCATACCAGGTGTCTAATGCTGGCTACGAAACACAGTATCCTTAGAAATGCAATATTGTGGCTGGAAGAGCAATAACAAAAGCACAAAAATGTAGAGTTCTGCCCGACAGAGGAGCGGCAGGTACATTGCAGACTCAGCAGCAACACAATGCCGCCGGCCGTAACGTGCCAGACACACACTCTACCAGAGCGATTCTGTCGGTCGGCCGTGCCCTGCTATCCCGGGGTTCTCCGTCCTCGTGCCCACAGCCCATTTCTGTCAGTGCTGCATACCTTTCATGTAGCAGCACCCACACATTGTGGGACAATAAGAGGCAGAAGGCATGACCCCCCACCCCCATCACAAAGGGAACTCGCCCTAACTGTTTTCCGTCGAAAAAAAAAAACTTTAATTAATACTCGGGGGTTACAAAAACAAAATGGTCCTAAAAACGAAGGCTTTTCCCCCCCAACATGTGTTTCCAATGTATTTCATGTTACGTGTTTTGAAATTCCCATATCTGTTACCCATGTCTCAGTAATGCCGCTACAAGCCAACCCTTCCCAAAGCGGGCTCTTATCCAGAAAGCTGGTAGACAGACGCATGTAGGGCAGATGGGGGCGGAGCCAACTCAGCGCTCCACCTGATACCCGAGCCCTCCTTCCTGTGCACAAGGCCACTTCCTGCAGCTCTTCCATCTGCTGGGTAACACCTGACCATTTCCCGGCAATGAGAAAACGCTGTTTCCTGCGCAAAAGTGACCTGAGCTGCATTTCCTGCTTTAACTGCTAGCTACTGCTACCCCTACAGCCTCACATCCTGCTCCCAGGAAATCTGAGAGGGAATAAAAAAACATGGAATCATAATTAAAGCCCCCTCCTCCCCCCCCCCCACCTTAGTAAAACAAGGGCTTTGCACATGTTTTAACTTTAATAAGACCGCAAATCGGACCCTGGCAAGTGACATAAAAATAAACCCGGCGTCCGCACTGATGAAAGGTGAACATTGTTCGTGGGGCTCGGTTCCTGCGGGAGGAAGACAGGCACTGAGACAGGATATTGTGTCTTGAAGGTCAGGGTGTCTACGGAATGAAGTATTCTGCCAGGCCTCCCTCAACTGTGCAAAACAAGGACTTCCATGTCGGGTCATCTGGTCTCGAACAACATGAGGAAGGGTGGAAACAGCTGACTGAGGGGGGGGAGACAGTGCTGGGACCTCACCTTGCCTAACTGCAGGTCGGACACAGAGCAGGCATCGATGAAGGCTTGGGCGATGACGGACAGGCATGCATCCATATGGTCTGTCTTGTCGATGTCGAAGACGAACTGGGGGTTCTTCAAAATGTTCACCCAGAACCTCAAAGGTAAGCTGCAGCAATGAAACATGAACAACTCAGACGAGAAAGGTCACAAACACCATGAACGCTATCGGTTATCGATGAGTATAATTAAGGCTAATAGCCGCTGCCATGCTGATGTGGAACGCGGGGGCCTCGGTCCATCTCCACCCCACCTATTGGTCTTCCAGATGTGCAGGGTGTCGGGGTCTGTGATGCCTCGTTTATCTGCCTGCTCCTCCAGGAAGTCAAAGAAATATTTCACAGCCAAAGGGGGCTTGTCAGATGGAATGCTGAGGATGGCCTGAAACAGGTCATCCAGGAACTTCTGGAGTGTTCCCTGCAGAGAGAGAAGATCACGGGTCAGCACCTCCCACACACTGAACACAGCATTATGGACTAAACCTGACCTCCCAAATTTGCTGGCGCCCCAAATATTTAGTTAAGCCCAGGACAACTGCAGCAACGTCAAAACGTCTGCGGGCTTCAAATCCAAGTTGGATGCGTCAGGTATCCTACGAATAAGCCCTGCAGGAGTCCCTCCCCACATTCTCCATGACCCATTTTTCCACACGTCACTCCTATGCCAGGCCCCGCTGTGCTGAGGAGATGCCCACCTTGGTGGAGAGCAGCCGCGTAAGGTAGATCTCTGGGAGCACCTTCTTGCGGTGGCTGTGCCTGTGTGACTTCTTGGTCTCTGTCAGCTCGTCGTGTGGGAGGACCTGAGAAAATGACACAATGGGACCGGCGACAAACTCGTGAAGGCAGCTCGTGGGCATCAGTCAGGTCTTTACAACTGGCCAGAGATGAGGACGCGATGGCATAGCAATCAGCCCAAAGATTTTGGCAGATGAAATTTGCTACTTATACGGAGTTCAAGATCAGGTGCGCAAAAGCGTCAGCGACAGCAACACCTTCTGCATGATGTGACAGTCCAGTGTTTAAGGTTTGCATCTTATGGGTTGCAAAACAGGAGAGATACCTGGAATGAGTGCCTAATTATTTGTGATGAGTTTTTCGTCTTTTCTTTCTAAATTGTCCTTATTTTCTCCTTTTTGGGAATAGCGAGATACGGCGACTGTCAGAGGGCTCCCTGTCAGCTCCTGACACCCAGGGAAGTGTAGAACACTGGGATAGGACTATTGTCTGTGCTGTCAGCTACCTCTGTCTCAGGCGGAGGGCTGCGGGTTCCGGCGGCTGATGGGAAATGCTCGCAGGAGAGCGGGATGAGCAGCCTATTTGGTCAATTCCACCCACAGCCCTGCAGGTGCCCAGCTGACAGTGGACTTTGCTGCGGAGCGACGAGATGGAGAGGAACCAGCTGTCTAAGCAGGCTGACAGAGCATGAACCGCTCTCTGTGTTCCAGGCCATCTCTGAGCTCCCAGCGCTCAGTGTGAGTCAGGCCAAATCCCCACAGCCCTGTCTGACTGACGGTCCACCTTAGGAGCTCGGAAATATGCAATTAACTGAAAAATACAAATGTCTAATATATATCTATTCATGAGAACAGTCCTCAGTCCTTCCTTCAGCATGTTCTGTGTTAACAAGGCAGCCGTATCATGCAATTGCTTTCCTCGCTACCATGATTCCTCAGTCTCCCAGTTGATTGCATCATTTCCATTTCTGCCTCATTTCCTTTACATTCCAGACCTATTTCCTTTCCATGATTTTCCACTTGCCCCTCATTCCCGCCCCCCACTATACGTCTCATACTCTCACCGTCCTGCCAGCCTCTCTGACCTCTAGCGAGCAGCTTCTCACCGGAGTCTCGAACCCTCCCAGGTAGTCGATGTGCCTGCGCGTGTCTAAGTGTCACTGCGTGTGGGTGTGTTTGCACACGGCACTGCTTACCAGGTGAATATATTTCTCTGTGTCCAAATCTTTGACTGGGGAATGAGAGGAGAGATAAGAATCCGTCACAATCCATCAGTATCTGTCACTGACACATGTGTTATTGGGAAAAGCCCCAAACTGAGATTGCTGGAACTCAGCCTTTCTCACTGGTTTACGTCAATATCAAAATAAATACCCTTGCTCAGAGTACACTTAACACTTTAGTATTTGTTTGGCAGGTAGATCCTGTTTGGAATCTCAAATCCATTCACAGTACTTACTAATGCTGCCTCGTTATGTGATACTCCATGCATGACTTGATTAATTTTTAATGATACGTCACACTTGGTAGACAAAGAAGCAAAAAATTCAAATTCAAAAAAATCAGTCCTCGGTAAATCTTCAATTGTTTAAAATCCAAAAAGAGACCATTTCCTATAATTGCTCTTCCAGTTTCTTTTTTATTGTGTATTTTTTCTGGTGTCTGTCACTAAACACTCTTTATTATGTCAACATGAAAGCAGCCTCACTGCATAATGGTGGCATAAAATTATTTTGGTTATATATATCAAATAGACAGGACAGCAAAACAAAGGCATGTTTTGAAAAGATCTGCACATGAAAAGAAAAGAAATCGGAGAAAAAGAGGAAGAAGCAGATCTTTGAGAAGACGTAATGAAGTAAATAAGTGGCTCGGTGTTACCTCACCTCTCCCCAAAGTGTTCTCACGCCTGTCTTTCAGGCTCATTGCAAGTGAGGCTCCCTCTGGTATCTGGGGGGGGGGGGGGTGCAAAATCACAAAATCACTGAGTGTAACCGGGGACGGAAATGTCGGCACTGACGAAGGTCAACATGGCATAATGAACTGAAGGATTTCCAGTGAAGTCCAACAGCACACACGTTCAGTCACGTTCACAGCTTGCTCACACCGGCGTGCTATACAGTGTAAGTGTCTCTTAGCAGAGGTCACTGGTCATGCCTTGTCTACTGAGATATACTACATGTGACACTGCCCGAAGATTGAAGGTGGGGTGACTGGAGAGCGCCCTCACTTAAGATCCTCTGGCAGTGCTGTAAACTGTACAAAATGTACACTCGAGGGTATTTACTTTGTAATGAAAGACGGTGTTGAGCTTCTTGCGGCCATCTTCCATCACTGACGTGTTGTCCAGGTCCAGGAGAATTCGACTGGTGCTGCCAGAAGAAAACCACTCTGGAAGATTGACAAGAAAGAAGACAGCTATTGTAGCATCGTCTCTAAGGACCCGGTGGCGCTTCTGTAAAGCCTCAGGAAAAAGTATCGGGATAAATATAGCTCTGCTCTAGGAGTCAGCAGGGCTGAGTGTGACTCGATGTGGGCTGAGGTCCAGCTTTTCACCTAGGTCTACGTCTTCAGCACTTGGCCACTGAGAAAAGGGCAAATTCTTGTAAAACGCCTCCAAGATCTTCTCTTTGACCTGGCAGATGGTGTCCGTGTTCATCACTCGCACAGTGAGCGAGTCCATTCCTAATCCTTGGAATGAGACATTGATGTTCTGCAACAATAAAATGGAGGCAATCAGATGACCGCTGGGCTGCATGTCTTTGCTCTACACCCCTCTGGGTTGCCACCTGATTCATTGTTACATGGTCTGGGGCCCCTCGCTCACCTGGGGCTTGGCCTCGATGTTCTCCCTCAGCAACCACTCCTCGTTCAGGGTGTAGCGGGCTTTGCCGGTGATGGCGTCGATGGAGCCCTTATTTATCTGCTGTTTGATGGCACAGAGCAGCAGAAAGAACGGCTCGCCCACTGTCTCCTGGAGAGAAATCGCAGCAGCCGCGGCCTGTTAGATGCCGTCAGCTGAGAAGCAGCTAGTGATGCTAAATCCACACATGCTATATTCAACACAAACCGCGGAGAAGCTGGCAGCGACCACAAAGCAGCCCAGCTACAAGTGTCTCTTCCTGGAGAAGAAGCGCTCGGGCAAATCCTCACCGAATTGCAAAAACACCTCTATGGTACGGCATTAACTTTTACAGCATTTTTAAGAGGCTGATTGGACTACAATGTGAAAGATATCATAAAAGGTTAAGAAGACCATTCTTTCTTCTGTATGCACCTTCAGGTAGCTGTACATGCAGATGGACATCCAGTTGGTGAGCATCTTCTCCACTACGGACTCGGTCCTCCGCAGCATCAGCTTGGGGTTCTTGGGGGCCGAGCTGTCTATAAGGTCTACCAGCAGGTCCTTCATGATGCTGGTGTAGTACTCCAGCTTTCCGTGCAGAGCGATGGTGAGCAGTGAGGCCAGGCTACATCTGGAGTGGGGGGGGAGACAGGAAACCCAACCTTCTCAAGAACTGAAATCCCCCTCAACAGCACACAGGAGGTCGGAAAACATGCTGATACTGGAAAAACGATTCACGCAGACAGGTTGTGACCGAATGATTTAAAACCAACCGATTTGTGAAAACGCTACATGTTCCAGGATCCCCTTTTATTAATCACTGATTTAACTTGGTTTCTAAGCATCTATATATCTTGCTTGCAAACATCTATGCAGGTTTTTCGCCTAACCCTAACCCTAACCCTAACCCCATGCTGCTGTTCAGTGGTGCTTCATAAGCTTCTCTACGCCATCAAGGCGCTGGGCCACGTTACCGTATTTCAATAACAGTAGGAACTAGTTTATTACTCTATCAGCGTCTTCTTGGCTGGTTGGCCTCTGCCAGACTCCTGGCGAGAATCTCGATTCCAGTGGACGCTCAGGCGTTAAGGTTTCACAGGCGGAGCACGTTGCACTACAACAGGCACCAGGTCGGCGGAGCAGTGGTCGGCACAAGGTGCTGCGACATTCTCCAGCAGAGGGGCAAACGGCGACAATGTTCAGAAAGCCGCAATTAGGCTGATCTCCTGAACGGCGGCTTTCAGTCTCCAGGCCGAAACAGGATGGGGGAGGCGGGGAGGCCTCTTTGGGTCACCTGTCCCGTACGGCGAAGTCCTTCTGCTGCTCCAAAGCGTGCACGAAGGTGATCAGGAAGTGCTTGTTGTTCAGCAGAGTGGAAAACAGCGTGACCCCCTCCTCCATGTTGGGCTTGCCGGTACCTGCGGGCTGTGCCAGGGAAAACACACAATTAACTTAAAGGCGCGGCGTCACCGTGGGAATCCGTGCTTCACACGTAGCCGGCACATGCTTCCGCATCGTTGCATCGCCGCCTTTGAGATCGGCTACGGCCATATGGTGACACGGCATGGTCTTAACAGAGCTGTGTCCTCACTGCCAGCCCAGCGGCCGTCCGCGCTACTACACGTCCAAGCTACTACACGTCCAAGCTACTGGGAGATGATCTATGCGGATCTGCTACCATGGAGGAGTCTGTCTCCAGACGATATTACAGCGGGCACTGAATACCGCTCTGACAGAGCTTCTCGCAGAGAAGGAGCTTGGCAGACCTACATCAATGATTAATTAGAATTAGAGGTGAGGCATTCCTGGGGGAGCACCGGGCTGGGCAACGGCGCCCGTTACCTTCCAGTCCTGCAGCAGGGGGTGAGTCTCTGGCACAACACGCGGACTCAGATTATCGTTCTGATAGACGGGCTGCACCAGGCTGTTCTTCTCATAGTCTGAACACATCTGTGGGACGGGGGTACAGTTAGGTGGTCTGTCTCAAGGAAGAAGAAAAAAGTCCCTTCTTTGGATCAAACCTATTGCACTTAATTAAGATGGGTGCGCTTCCAGAGCATTGCATCATGGTAAGCGGCGTGACTTCTGCTAGTACTTTCGCCGCATGGTTACGGCGGCTTGCTGCGAGTGCGGTGGGGCCCCCGAGCCCCCGCTGTGTGGAGGACAGCGCTGGAGGACAGGCCGTGTCCTCGGGCTCCCACACACTCAGCTAGCAACCCCCCCCCCCCCCCGAGTGTAAATAAGAGTTACGCCATAAATTCAGAGTCCCAGTGCAATTGTGTTTAGACAAGCACTTTAGGTTGCAGAATATCACATACAAATTATAGAGACGGGGGGGGGGGGGGGGGGGGTGGGTCCTTTTGCAAGCAAGCTGGGATGTTTTCTTTTAAATGGGAACTGACTCCAGCCTCTGGACTCGAGCGGGTGGGTGGGGGGTTGCTGCTTGTTTCATGTTAGAGGCCCCAGCGGGATGAGAAAGGAGAGAGTGTGGAGGTAACAACATTTATGTTACATTACCAGCGATTTTCACAGCTCCTCGCCTCACAGCGCAGCCAGGGCACTGTCCACTTTCCTCCATTTCCTGACCTAGTTTGTGTTTGCCCCTCAAAGCAGTCGAAGTCCTTGTGTGTGTGCGCAAGTGTGTGTGGCTTAGGTATATATTACATGGTGGAGACCCAATGTCCCCACAATGTGATAAAAGCCTTTTATTTTGACATTATGGGGACCATTTTTGTCTCCACAAGGGGAAACTCAATTTCCCAAAAAATCTGTGACTGCAATCAAAAAACTGAATATGTCTTGCCTTTTGTTGGGTTTACTTATAGTTAAGGTTAGGGCTGCGTAGGGGTTAAGGTCAGCATTGTGGTGATCAGGGTTTTGCCCATAGAAATGCATGGGTGGTCCCCACAAAGATAAAAACAAAAACGTGTGTGTGTGTGTGTGTGCGTATACGCGAGCCCAGGGACGGGTGGGGGCTGTGAAATGAGACTCTGTGTGTTTGCATAGAGAGTGTGATTTGTTCTGACTCGGTGCCCTCCATTGTTCTGCTCTACCACAGTCACCATGGTAAAATGAAAAAGTGGGGTGTCTACCTTTGGGAAGAAGGTTCGGGTGACAAACTGCTTGTACTCCAGGAAGGGGATGCCCTGACTGCGGTTCAGCTCCTTGGTGAGGTCCGTCATGTCGGTCTGCAGCTCAGCGAAGCCTGTGGGGGGGCGGGTACAGCATGGGCTCTCGTTCAGTCTCTCCACATTCCCCCCTTAGGCATACTCGGCACGTCCGTCTGCCAGCGTACATGGGAACCGCACGTTGTGAATGTTTGCACAACACGGCCTTCACAGGCCAACGTTAACAGGAAACTCCTTTATTTAAAGCATATGTAGAAGTCAAAGTTAGAACCCGAGGAACTAATTCAAACAAGGAATGAGGAGATCTGTCGTGTTTCCACAGCATTTATGGACTGCGGGCCTGCAGTGAGCCTGGAGCCCATCACGGACGGCACACTCAAAACCCTGCAAAGAGGCTGATGGAGACACGACCGTCAGTTCATGGGAGGAAACCCACAATAACCGGGATCCACCTCGACAGGGCCAAACACTCACTATTCTCAAGGTGAGGACACAATGCTTCTGACGGCTGATAAGAGGAGCGTGTTTTGCTAAAAATAGCTTCAGGTTAATGCATCAGTTTCCCTTAGTTGTTTTTCTGCTGTTTGTACTTTTGGATCTTCTGACCATCAAAACTCTCCTCAAAGGGTGTAAAGCAGATTTTTGGGAAATTTCTGCAAAATTCCCCAATCACTCTGAGAAGCGAATGGGACAGAGACTGGGAAATACCTCGCTGCTTGGCGTCATGTTGAAAGCATGGGTTCTCATCGAAGCATGAAAGGCTGCGCCCCCAAAATCTCCTTAATGCTTGACACACTCGGAGGGTTTCAAATGCGCCACTGCCCCGGCCTGTGAGTCGCCCTCTGCCTCCAGTCCCTCCCCCACAACCTCCCTGACAACGTAGCCATAACAAAATCAGCATGACCGCTGTGGGTCGGGGCTTTTTGTGAGTCACGCTTACAGTGCACAATCGCGGAGTCTTTCATCACAGCCTTTCTTTTGCACGGACACACGCACATGACTATGCACGCACAAGCACACGCACACACACACACACACACACAGGAAAGCCTTGTCCCCAGTCGCAGCCTCTGTCAGCTCACCTACGCAGAACCAGAGGGGCTACTTCACTAAGGCCGTTTCTCTGCGTCTCCGTGTCATTAGTCATCAAAGGTGGATCTGACCTTCCTATCCGTTAATTTGTACGGCATTAGCTGGGACTGTGAGTGGCCCGTGGTCAAGAGGGTGGGCGGGGGGAGCACACCTTTTCGGATCTCCTCCCTGATCTGTGCCTCCATCTCCTCCATCTGCAGCAGCGTCTTCTGCCAGTAGCGCTCGGCACGGCGGCTCTTCGTGCAGTACACCACCAGGGCTGGCGGACGGAGAGAGGGGCAATCAGAGCGGCTGGCGGCAACACGACGAGCCGGACAGCTCAGAAATAAAAGGCCCCATTATGCGCTAATAAAAGACCCCTGTTTCTCCGGATAGAAGCGGCATTGACAGATTGCCCTGATCACACACACAGGGTCCCTCTGAGAGCGTCTGCAGTTAATCCCAGACATGCTTGGAGCTCACATCACATTGTGAGTCCATAATGATCTGTGTAAGCTGCATAATTAATAGCAGCTACGGTTTAATTCAGAAACCCACAACAAATTCCATGACAAATATACACAGAGTACAGGCCGAGACACCGAGGCAGAAAGCAAAACACTGGCAGCGTAAACACGCGTGTGCTCGCACACGGATGATGTGGGAACACGTGCACGGTGCCACACAGCCCTGCTTCAGAGGGTGGAGCCAGGGCCGGCCCGCGAGGAGCAGGTACCTCTCATCTCCTCGCACATCTGGGACGTCAATCTGCTGCCAAGACCTGACATAAATCACAGCACTGGCAGGGGGGAGGGAGTCCGTCGCCGCCGCCGCCACTTACCCACGGTGCACAGCAGCAGCAGGACGCTGCACACCACGATGGAGACGACGATGGCCAGCTCGCTGCCTCCCAGCTGCACCGTGGCGATGACCTTGCGGAAGTTGCCCACCTGCACCTGTAAGCACGGATCATGACTCTGAGGCTCAGCGGGCACAGACAGGCACACGGCAGTGCCAGGCCTGCACTGGCCCAGCTCAGGAAGCTTCCAGCAAGGGCCGCCTCCATGATCTGACCCTTGGGGGGGGCTCAGATCCCTAAAGAAATATGGGACGCCACCCCACACACTAGGTAACCTCACTGCCGCGCTGGGGGGTGCAAAATGCACATGAAAATATGGAAGAAATCGCTGAATAGTTTCAGAATAATCACTTCTTTTTTTTTTGGGTGGGGGTGACTGAGACAAAAAACAGAGAGAGGAGCTGAAGTCTCCCTAAATAGGATCTAGAATTGCCTATGAATCCAGTTGAAATATGACTCAAGCCCCCCCCCCCCAATAACTGCTGTTGTTCCATTTTAAATGTCAGATTCTCTAATGTTTTCTGTGTGTTTACATTTAAAGACATTCGTTTCTGTCACTGTAATGCCTCTGTAAATAAGCCTGTCCGGTTCCGATTTGTCAGCCTAAGTACAAGCAGTGAAGCAGTGCCCCTTTCCTGTCAGCCTTCAGTGTGCTTCCTCTCAGTCCACTTTGTTTCCCCATTTCTCTGTGCTGAGCTCTGGCACTCAGTTTAGCCCAGCAACGGATTTTCCCAAACTTTCCCATTAAAGTCCCTCCCTGCAGGAAAATGTCGGAAGCACAGTTTGCTTTACTTGTTCAGCCCAATAAAATGCAGCGTAATCTGTTTTTGTGTTGAACAGCGAGCTTGATGAAGAAAAGCATTGTTCTGAGTTCCTTGTTTAATCTGAACAATAATTTATCTCTGACCTGCCCAACACATGTTTATTTCCCGCTACAGTGGAGCCCCGGGATATAAAAAAAGGACAGAGACGTCCCAGTTCCCACCCAAACCGTCTTAGCATCCCAGAAACACAAATCAGGCACAACAAAAACAGCGCCCGCGTCTGTGTTATGACATTCCATCTGACCAATGACCTGGCCACTCCTGCCTCCCTTTCCTCTCACTAATTGCTTTTGTGAACCAGAAACGGTCCCTTACCACCATTCCGGGCCACAAAACTACTAAACTCGAGAGGGTCCCTGAGACATCGTTAAATAGAGCCTCTTACTTTTTCGCTCTCCCAAGACAGGGAGTATAAATTGTGATCTGGTGCCTGTTGGGTTATTGCCAGCTTCAGCTCATTGCTGCAGGAACTGGGACAAAAATAACTGCAATAATCAGTGCAAAGAGGCTGACTGTGACTAAGACGATGCTTCCTCATCTGAGACACATTCCACCATGACAGCCACTGTGAAATACCATATTTTTACTAGCCACAAAATAGGTGGATTTATTTACACATTTTTACAAATGAATAAAGGGACTTAATTTCCGTAAGGGGAAAAAAAATAACAGTCATTGGGCATGGAGAACAATATTTATGGTGAAAAGTATATCTTTGTCAATGAGGCATGATGGGTAACGCAGGTCCACTTACAATGACTGGCTGCTCTCTTTCATGTGAGTTCAGGGAGCCATTGATAGTGCAGTGAAACAGCTGATCGTTACTGAAGCTGACGTCACAGGGGATGGAGCCAATCGTCACAGTGTGTTCTTCCGGAGCCAGATTCAGTTCACTGGGTCCTTTCTGTGAAAGGCAACACCTGCACATCAGTCCAGTCAAGCCACAATAAAATAAAAGACGTGGGGAGTGCATTGCACTCAGAGGGGAACCCTTTTTAGGATCTGATGACACGTAAATGTTTGGAAAGGGAATTGAATATATGGTCTCATCAGAATTTCAGCAGCTGTGAAATATGAGGTGTAGTATTAGATAACAACAGGGTGCTCTCTGGGAGGGGGGGGGATACTGGTCTGGTGAGAAGCCAGCAGTCGCAGGGCTCTTACACATCCAGCCGTCGTGCAGCTAGCTGGGAACCAGCAGTAAGAAACTCGGAAATGCCAGGATGGGGGCCGCATGCGCCGGGGCAACCAGGTGGGTCACCACAATCAGAAAAGGGAAGACAAAGAGTGAGCTGAGCATGTGGAAAACTGAATGTTTATTCTGGGATGCTTCCCGTTTACTGATTAACGTCGAAATGCTGGCCCCATCCCAGGATGCGAACCTCTGTATCTCTGTCAACAACCACTTCCTTGCCATCTATTTTTTACCGAATGACATTAACCCTCCTCCAAACGGCTTCCTCAAACACGACAGGAGCGGCATATCTGACCCACGCAGCCAAAGACTCCGCCTTCCCCGTCTAAGAAGATACAGAAGCCACCAAGGATCACGTGTCTGACTTCCTGGAACATCTTTGTGTTTTCTTCCACATGCCCAAGACTCAAGAAGGAAGTCTTAGTGTTTATGAAAATGTACAAAAAGCTAATTCATGAAAGGTCATCCAGTCAGCCAACAAATTAGCTGAATCAGAGGAGTGCACAGTTTGGTCACAACATTTCTTTGGAGGAGTACAGTTCTGCTGGTGAACTTCAAATTAGTGACTTGAAACTCACTAAGGGCACCTGTGTTTGTTGTTCCTAATGAGGAAAAGAGAAGAAGATGCACATTGTGACTGACGGCTGACTACCACGCTTAAGCAATTCCCTTCACAGCAACAGAAAAATCCCCCTTCAGCTGACGACCGTGAGTCAGTGAAGGACACTGATTGAGATACACACACCAGCTCCTCACTGGTCAAGAATCAGACCCCTGTCTTTAGTCCGGAGCACTCACATTGATTATGAGCGTGAGCGGCTCTCCTGGATGGTGCTTGATGAACTTGTCCTTGGTCGCGGTGAAGAACTGCGGGTCCTCCAAGTAGTCCATGTAGAAGTGCACCCTGTAGGGCTCCTCGTCGTCCTCAAGGTCCATCTGGGTGGCAGGACTGTCCCCAGTGTAGGGGACACCATTCAGATAGAACTCCACTGTGGTTCGCGTGGACTGAGGAGAAGCTGGCGAGGAGCATGTGATGATCGTGTTTGACTGCACAGAGCAAGCCTAGACATAAAGCATAGGACACTGTTACACAAGCTCAGTTTGCTCATGACCAAACAGCATTGTTCTATCTTTAGAACATCCCCCATATACCACATGCTCATGTTTGCCAAGCCACAACGTTCACAGTTTCAGTTGGCAGAGAACATGCCACAGCACAGTCTCCCACAATCCCTATAGAACAACTGTAGAGGCCCGACAGAGACTCACGCTTTGCTCATCCACGATCCCCCTGACCTTCATTTCCACGTTCTGCACCAGGTTAAAGCCATGTCCCTTCACCGTTATGGTACGGCCCCCGCTAGAGAACAAAAAGCCGGGAGTTAATGCACACACTCCAAGCCAGAAGGCGAGAACCCCGGGCCCTTTGAGCAATTGAATTAGCCCAGACACCCACAAAGGCGCTGCATGCTACCATGCGTCTGCTTAGCGAAAAAAACCCTGGGAAGGCGGCCCAGTTGCAGACAGCGCCTGTGCCTCTCGCAAGCTCCCAGACACAGCGGTTTGTTTGGCTCACTGACTCGCGGCCGCTGTGTGAAGAAACTCAGGCTGCTGTAAGTGGTGTGCAGAGAAACTGGGGTGACATTTCAGCCGGCGCCTCTTGCCTATTACACTGAATGCGGCGAGCGAGCAGGATACCTCAGGTAGCTCTTCTGCGGATGGATGCCAACGATGATCGGATTCCTCTCATAGGTGTAGGAGGAATTTTGCAGGTTTTGGCAAGGAAGTTCTTCAAACTCCACGCACACGGACACGGTGGTATCGGGACGCATGTGCTCCGCCGGTGGCATGGTGCACTCGATGGTGTCGGCGTCTTTCCTGGCAGAGAAGCAGCACAATCATGAGACAACCTGTCAGAACATGCTGCATCACCAAAGAACGTGGAAGGAGGCGAAGCAGCCCGATCTGTCGAGCCCGCAGCACGACACAACAGGGTTCGGAGGAGGAACCATTACAGGGTGGGAACAAGGACTGAAATTACACCAGGGTCCCAAAGGAACCCCATGGTGCATGACTATCTGCTTTTTGCTGATATTTTAGGCAAATGCTTAAGTAAAAATAGAATAAACTATAACAAACAGAAAAAACGCCGTCAGCCTGCCTCACCCAGATCATGCCTCTAACAGTTACTTCATTCACTAGTCACAGTTAGATTCATCTACTCGTTGCTATATTCTTGCTGTGTGGAGCATTCATTCATTCATCTTGCATTCTGCTTGTCCTAAGCGGGGTCATGGTGGTCTGGAGCCTGTCCCTGGATACAACAAGTGCAAGGCACAGAATAACCCAGGATGGGCTGCCAACCCACGGCAGCTGCTGGTACAATGGAACACAGTTACCTAATAATAGTGCAGTCCTGGGTGCCGTTGACCCTCACTTGCACTCGGGAGCCAGTGTCCAGGTGTTCGCCCTTCAGAGTTACTTTCGTGCCCCCAGACAGGGATCCGTTCCTGGGCTCCATGGATAGTACTCTGGGACTCTGTGAAGCAGAGAGGCGGCTTATAATGTTATAGCATTTGATTAGTATTAGTGATAAACGGGATTAATAAATCCTTTCAGGATAGTTAGGAAAAAGCTTATGTTAGGCTGGTCTTTTGATTAGTTATTAATTAGAAACTTTTAAAGAATGAACTGCATTTCTGTCCTACTGAACAGAACACAAAGGCCTTTTCAAATTCGTGATAACATTCCTTGGCCTGCACTTGTAACTATTCTGTTGCAATTGAAAAAGCAATTCTTGCTGACATTTTTCTGGTCCACGTCTCGCCCTAGAACTTCTTGGCCCTGAAGAGCGAGGACCTCCAGCTGGAAGGCAGATCATCTGCATTCTGGAGACTTCCGGAGGTTCATGCCTGCTCGTCACTCTGGGGATAGGCTTCAGAGCGGTTCAGCACACATTTCCACTTCCCCAGGACAGGATTCACTTCCTCTGAGGAAGGTAGTGCGGGGGATGCGGGGGTGGGCTTCCTATTGTTTACAGCAAGCTGTTTCTTGCGGACACAGATGTTTCCCGAGAACAGAGCTTCAAGGAAGGAGACATGAAGCAAGCCTCCTTCCTGTTCCTGATAGGACAGTTTCTTCATTTAAAGAAATGGGGAATATCCCAGCACAAGAATGCTGAATGCTCTGTTTGTGTCCAACGGTGTACAAGTGAGGAGGGAGGGGCTATATGAACAGGGGTCTGATGTGACAGGTCAGCTGGAACAAGAACTGCTTCACGTATCACACATATAACTAATAGTTTGCGATGTAAATGATTGTGATCTAAACATTTCCTGTAGTAAAAAGGAAAGAGCCCCAGAGATGTAATAATAAGTGCTGAGAAATGTTTATCAGAGGCATTAATGATTATTTGGGTGCTACCCCATGCATGTACAAAGACTTTGTCTCTGGCAATCTGGTGAGGTCTTTTATTCTGCAAATACAATTACACAGATCACAGCAGATATTACCAGATCCCAAACAATACATGCTGAATAAAATATGACAAAAACAATGTTATGTTTAAAATGAATGCCTTTATATAGGTTAATCAGGCATGCAAAAAGATCTATGCGGACATATTCATTGGCTTAGTAAAGTGATTTAATGGGATGGGCAGGAGATCTAATACTCTTGGCTAAAACATTTATTCTAGTTGTTAATCTGTTTTAAAAGGTAGACAAAAGAGAATACATACCAGGTATGAAAAGGTTTCTTTGGACTGTCCCACGCTGCTGCCCACAGTGACCGTCACCACGTTTGCAAACGTATCCTGTGATCTCCCTGTCACACACACCAGCCTGACAAGGGGAACAATGACACAGCAAGTAAACACAACTTGTTGTGTAGCCCAGAAATAAATGAACTGCTGTTTCTAAAACAAACCGCAACATTAAATAGATAGTTGTCATGGTCAACAGCTGCGTATGCATTTCTTCACGACGAGATGTTTTCGGGTTGGTCGCACAGAAATGTTTCGGTGGTGAGGAATGAGGGCTGTGAGGATTTGTGTTGGCTGCTGTGTGTGTTACGGTGAGGAGCTGCAGCAGAGTGATGGAGTCACGCGGGGAGGGTATTTCCCAAAAAGGGGCACAGCTTTGACTCATTCATATGCTTCCCCAGGTGGTTAGTTTTGCAATTCATAAAACCTCAGCTGACCTCTGATGTCTCATCTATGGGAAGGTCAAGGTGACAGACAAAGCCTAAGTCAAACCAAGTCTCAACTCATATGCTGGTTCAATAAATACATCCTTTAACACTGTGCCGGGTTATATACTGATAAGCCACAACATTATGACCGCCCCCCATGTGTAGCAACTAATGTCGACCATCTAATAAAAACAGTGCGTGTCAAGGTGTGTGATATTCCATGGTACCCTAACACTCAGGACTCGTAGTTGACGTGTTGGCTGCCGAAGGGATGGGAGCCACTCCAAGGTCTAATTTGAATGGATATAAGTTACAGGCAATCGGGCATGAATTCCGTTAGAAAACTATTGACATTTGCACACATATAGCACAGTAATCCTTGAAGAGAATCCAAAGGCAAGATCTGAGATTTACTGCTCCAATGCATTGAGGGACAGATCAACAAAATAAGCCATTCATGCCCAAGAGACCCAAAGATGGATGTCGACCGATATAACATAGCTTACCATTGTCTCCAATGTCTCTCTTTCTTTATATCAAAGTCTGCATCCATTTCAGTTTTGAGTTTCAGTTCAGGCTACCTTTGTGAAGTGGTACATGCTAATGGTTGTGTTTGAGTCAGGCTAGGAGCCTGATGCGATATGTGGAAGAACAGAGGTAAGAGATAAGTAGAGTTGAGAGGGAGTCAAGAATGAAGGGAGATGAATGGGACTCTAGGCTACTTACTGCACAGAGACACTATATCTCTCCGGGAGCAGTGTGCAGGGAACGGTGCCGATGTCCACTTTGACATCCGCCGCCCTGCGGCCCAGATTCCTACCCTGGATGGTGAGCCTGGTGCCTCCTTCCAGGGGCCCGCTGAGCGGCATGATCTATGGGCAGGACAGCCGAGAAGATTATGTGTACATCTATGCACATGCGCATGAACATCACCATTATCGTCGTCATCATCAGCATCATTGTCATCATCATCAACATCATCGTCATCATCATCATCGTCATCATCAACATCATCGTCATCATCAACATCATCGTCATCATCATCATTATCATCGTCATCATCAACATCATCGTCATCATCAACATCATCATCGTCATCATCATCGTCATCATCATCGTCATCATCATCGTCATCATCAACATCATCATCGTCATCATCAACATCATCATCGTCATCATCAACATCATTGTCATCATTATATCATTCTTATTTGATTGCTTCTATTCTTATTTAATTGAAGTATAATCCTCGCTTCCTTTTTAGAACAATAGCTAACCCTAACAAAGCTGTCGATCCATCAAACAGAGTGCCTAATCATTTTACATGCATTAAAACACTTCCACCTAGTAAACTAAATCCACAACATCTATAGTAGGTCCAATCCCCACTGGATTGCTTATAGTGTTGCTCGAAGTACTGAGAAAACCCACACTCAAGACAGTTAATACCTCCCTAGCATCAGATATTACTCCTGATCTATAATAATTGGCGGTAATCAAGCTGTTGCTTAAGAACCCAGATTTACTCTGCGGTCACCAAATGCAGACATTCTCACAATTTCTCATATTAATAAAAAGACTGTTGGCAGAAAAATCCTCAACCACAGGGAATCTAGTCTATGGAACCGCCTGCTGACATATGTGATGATGACCCCACGGTCAATGTATTAAAATCCAGACTAAATCCTATTACTTCAGCCTACATAAGGCTGCTTGGTGTGACTGGACTATATGTTTCTGAGTCTGTTGCTCACCTATTAGCATCCCTACTGACCAGGTATGTTGCTGACATTTACTTGCATTACTTAGTAAACGCTTTTGTCCAAAGCAATGTACAATCAGTAAATTAGCTAGTAATGTTGATCCTTAACACCATGCCAGCAGCTAAGACTATATTCATGGCGAGACCACATATGAGTAAACAAAGGGAATAAACGATTTGGGGAAAGTATTTTGGGAAAATATAAGTAAATTGAATATAAGCCATGATCCATAATTCCTTAAAGAGTGACAGTGAGACTGGACTTAGTCTTTACTGTTGGTATCAGGGTTGGCTGCCATTACGGAATGCATTCATCAATTCCAATCCAAATCAGGAAATAGGACTGGAATTTAAATCTCCCTGGAATTTGAATTAATTTCCAATTCTGTTCCCCATGTTTTTTTTTTCTGATCCCAACTGCAGTTCCAGTTCCTGATTTGGACTGAAATTGACGAATGCATTCTGGAATGGCCCCAACGCTGGTTGGTATTACTGTAGTTGCTATTATTATTACTATCAAAGATTTGGCATGGTGTCTCAGTGGGCACCATTGTCACCTCTCGCCAGTTGGGTTGGCTGCGTATGGGCTTAGCAGAGACATGCCCACAGATGCGCTGGCATCCTGTCCACAGTGTAACCCTATGCCCTGCGTTTCCTGGCATAGGTTTCAAGCCCCCTGACCAAGATAAGCAGTTAGAAGATGGATGTATAGATTATTATTAGTAAAGGGGTAGGGTCACTGTCTGCTCTTGGAGCATGAGACGGAAAACAGCATGAATTTGCTAAATTGACATTAATTTTATTTAGCAGATGCTTTTGCCCAAAGTGATGTGAAGCGAATTGCACGTGACAAACGTACTTGCTGTTGCGGAGTCAACAAGGCACAAGTGCAGCTGGGCTGAACGTCCAGGTACTAATGCAAGTAATAAAGGAGTAAGAGCCACAGAGCATCATATCTCATCCTCGGGAAACCTGGCTCTGCCTGATCTATGTAATTTTGTTATTCTCAGCGGAAATTGGCCTCCACAAACCCCCAAAGTGCTGTTTTATGTTTTAATATGCCTAAAATTAAGCTCAGCTTCTGTGTCTGATATCACAAACAGGTAGACCTATGGGAACTTCCTGTTTTTGTCTATGCTGTTTATATGAATCACCTCCTGTCACCGGAATATTAATAACTAGCACAAGAACAGCAATTGTAACATTTGCAGGTTCTTTTCACAGCTCACACCTCAGTTATTCTCCTCGCTAGTGGCCCTTCTGTAATGCGTAAGTGTGAAACTTACCAGCATGCAAATGACCAAAGGCGACGTCTACCCACACTTTTTGTTGTTGCAAAGCTAATGTCATCTTCTACGGCAGCAGAGTTTTAATATTTATTTTGCAGACAAAATGAGTGCAGAGTCAGAATCCTGGTTGTGCAGGCAGCTACTGGCCACCTACAGTAGAAGCACCACAGCCGCATTAAGAACTCAGTTCTTTATAAAAGTCTGAGTTCCTAAAGATGTCAAGGTTATAATATGGAAAAATATTAATTATTTGTAATTTGTGAATTTTGGATTAAATGATTTTCCAGACTAGTCTGGTCCTGGATACTTGATTGTCCTACATCACATTGTAGAAGTTTCTGCCAAATGCTTATTCATAAACGAGGCTACAGACACCCACATGGAGCCCATAAGCAGCCCCCCCCCCCCCCCCCCCCCAATACACACGCACACACACACACACACAAGCATATTATAACCTTTGATTGAACATGTTATCTACAGGAAGCAGTTAGCAGGGCCAAATAAGCCTCAGACGGACCATGTTTCCCCTTTAAGACCGAAAAAGTAGATAAACGTGTCAACAAAGATATCAGACCAAAATGGAGACCAAACATGCTCCCTAAGTCATCCTGAAAATGCCGAGCAAATTAGCCAGTAAATCTGCATGCTGAATGAGCCAGGAGGTGAGCTGGAATAGCCAAGCAGCAGAAGGAAATGGTCCTTGTCTTGGAGTCTGCTTGTGGTGTGGAGAGGAAGCCAGAGGGCGGAAAGGCATGCTACACCGCAGGTTTATCAGACCAAGGACCGGGAAGCCTTAACCGATCTTAACTGACCTTAACCAAGCTCGAGCACTGTGCCTCACTGTACTCTAACTTCCACCAATAAAAAACAAGAATTTCTTCTGTTCTCCAAAGACTTCCTGATATCTTATTGGATGGCCAGAAGATCCCAAGCCTCTCCTGAGAGAAACCCCAGATATTCCGCGTATTTGTTAAAATTCACCACCAGCTAACTTCGTTAAGTCACTGAAATTAGTTAAAAAAAGTCAATAAGATATCGACTAGCTATACAAAGCGTGCTAGTGATTAGGTGAAAAAAATATATGGGTGTATTGGACGGTTGCTGGAAGTACTGGGGTGACTTTAGGAGAAGTTTTGAAATGGCTCCGTTAACACACTTTGACAGGCATAATGTCATAGTTTTACACCATCATTTACACATAATTTTCTTTGGCTGCCTCAAACCTCTGCACGTGAGTGGGATGCTGAACCTAGGTTGCAGGAGATAAACATGCGGGGTGTTTTGGGTGTTGAGCCACCTACCTTCCAGATCTCTGGGCCCGGACACTGGGTCTGACTTGTGTGACACTCATCGCGGGGTTTACACGAGCTGTCACACCAGGCGCAGTGGTGTCCCTGGTCCTCCCGTCCCCAGCACTGGGAGCAATCTGTGCTGCCTGCCCCGCAGTTGTATACCTCCACTGAAGAAGAGGACAGGCGTCTGCATCCAGCATGCATCCATTGGTAGAGAAAAGTTCCTGTGTTTCCCCACATACCCCCCACCAAGTGTTTCAGTGACAGTGCCACTCACCTGTCATGGGCTGAGGACTGTCGATGTACTTGTCCTTCAAGCCCCAGCGTTTCAGGGTGAAATTGAACATGCGGGTTTTTGCCGTGGTGGTAAGCTGCCAAAACAGAGGCGAGCCGGGCTGAGACTGTGCCCCCCGTGTGGATGGAAAGCCCAGCTTTCACCTTGACCGTCTATCGTGACATTGGTTCTCGGCAGCCCCTTGCTTTCAGTTCTTAATTCAAACCCGGTCACCATTTCCCACCCTAAGCAATAACACTAACAGTGAATTACACAATATCGTCACCTTTTATTACAAATCTCATTTTCTCAACGCTAATGGCCCTTCTCAACTGCTGCCGTGGTGCAAGTAGGTGAAAAGTTGTTTTTAATATTGGTTGTCATTCTGGGCTGCTCGGCGTACTGCATCATTAGTGCTACAGTTATATAAAGCCCGCTTCCTGTCCCAGGCAGGCATAAGTTGCGAAAGCAGGCCCAGGATACCAACCGCAAGCTTCTCAGCGGGGTGCGGACAGTGGATGGACGCAAACCAGACGAGCTCTCCGCTAACTACCGACTGTGCCAAATGGCAGGAGCTCGGGGGAGGGGAGAGGTCCTGGTGTGCGTGTGTGTGGCAGGTGGCGGGTGGGTGGGGGGGGGGGTGGTTCTGAGGGAGAACGCTCTTGTACTCACTGTCACATCCTTGCAGCTGAGCTCCGATGATCCGAGCCACGCTGCCTCATACTGGAGATCGCCCCCAAAATCACATACCAGCGCAGTGCCCTGGTCCAAACAAAGCATCACACTTGACAATTAGGGAAATGAGCCTCCTGTTCAATCAGCCTCCCGCCGGCACAACCTTCGGTGAAATCAGGGCACACCTGAGCCCGTGTGAGAAGAATAAACCCTTATAAGCAGCGCTGTGATGACAGCTCAAAGGCTGCTCTTTTAACGTCCTTCCTTCAGGCACGTGCCTTTTCCTTCGTAAATACCGTCAAACCTTACAAAATGTTTGTAGCTGAAGAAAAAAATCTATTACATAACAGGTTCACAGGACCATATATAAAAATTAAGGCCAATGGACCCGAACGACCGATCGCATGATCACTCGGGAACCAGTGCTCCTTGCAGTGCGCCAGTGTGTTCTTACGCCGAGCTCACCGCTCCCATCCCACTCACCCGACACCCACACACCTCTTCACATTTTTAATCACCAGTCAGCCCGACTTCCAGCCGTATCCTCAGGTTATTCTAACTGCTCTGAAAGACGGGACAGACCAGCACTGAGGGCGGAGGAGGTTTCCCCTGAGAGAAGAGGGTGCCGGGGGAGGGGAGTGAGATCGGGGGCACACAGCAGCCCGTATGCTCCGCTACGCGTCAGAGCACAAAGGCCCAGAGAGGCAGCCGCACGTCACGGCACAGGCAGACCACTGATGTTTGATCGAAGCATGACAGGGTACCTCCTCCACGTTGCTGAGTGACACCGTGATGTTCGGCGACCTTCCAGACAGTGACGGGGGAATTTTAACAAACGTCCCGGTTGGACAAGACTCCACGTCCTGTTTACAAAAAGACAGGACATGAATAGGCGGGTTAAAAATAATTACAAGCAAAAATAGCTAGCAGTACCTTTAACTGACACGAACTACCAGGAATACAGGCAACTTTACAGGACGTGTAAACGCAGAAACTGAAACTTCAATAAAATGCAAGAACAGCATAATTAAATCAGACAGTCCTTTCTTAATTAATTAATTTTTTTGCTAAATTAGATTAATATAATTTCAATTTTACAATTCAAATTAAACTAAATTCTTAAGTCTAGGAGAAAAAAGCTCTTGAAAACCTGCAAAGCTACCAGGTCAGAGTTCAGAGATTGTGATGAGTTCAGTTCGAGGGCACGGCTACAGTCAGAATCAAGATGCCTGGTTATGTCACAGCGGCTAAAAATCTAAGCATGAGAACTTCTGCTGCATATGCTGATGTAACAAACTGATGAAGGTTACTTCATTATTGCTCTCCACAAAACGAGGTCAATCACCCATTGATGGTCTCTATGAGCAAGAACTATTACTTATAATATGGATAGGTCACTAGCCTGCCTTTCTGGTTAATATCCATTAGCAGCTACAAGAAGATGAGGAGATTTTGTAATTATCAAAAAATGTCACTGAAAAATCCCATGATATAAGCGTCACATTTCAGGCCAACGATGAAGGTAAGGACTTCAAGATGACTCCAAAATGATTTTTCACAGGTATGACAGAAATGTGAGGTACACTCAATGAATCAGCAGTTATATGATTCTGTTTTATAAATGAGGTTCTGTGATTTTTTTTTTTGTTTGTAATTAATAAAAGAAAACGTCTTAATGTCCACACCTTTAGCAGATGGTCCTTCGTGGCATTTTCACTGGAAACACAGCTGTTCTCCTGCTGGTTCCACAGGCACTTCCCCTTATTCTGCAGACAGCTGCTGCACCTGAAACAAGGTCCCAGGGGAACTTAGGCAATGAGAGGCTGGACCTGACCTCGAGGAATGGCCTGTCTGGGGCAGCTCAAACAGGGCGCCCGAGAAGGGTCACATGACTGTTTTCATTTACACTGCCGCTGACGGCGCCTTCGGATGCCTTTCTAGGTGGGTCCCATTCAGGGGGTGGGAGAGACGTACAGAACATAAGGAGCCCTGGGTATCCCTGATTCAGGGTTGACTGAAATCAGGTGCCCCCCCCCGCTTAATAGGATCTCTGTTTTGACAGAAATGATTTCCTTTGTTTCAAAGTGCCAAGACAAATGTTCTCACACAGGGGCGGACTTCTCTGGGGGCCCTAGGCTGACATGGGTGGGGGGCCCCTAAGGGGCCATTAGAGATATTTTTGGAGCAGAAAAACAAACGAGAGGGAATTAAAAACAATAGGACTTCAATCAAAGTGCAGGGGGCCAGCAGTAAGATTCACCAATCAGGGTGCGGGGTGGGAATGCTGATGGGGGGAGGGGGGAATTACACCAGAGGATCGATTGGTGAAATTGAATCATTCCCTCTTTCTTTAAGGTTAGTCTTGAATTTTTGCATATGTTCATCTAAATGTGTTCTTTCCACGTCTGTACAAGTTGTATACCTCTCTAGCCAGACTGTATCAGACAAGGGAGATGTAATGTTAGTCTTGTATCTCACTTTCTTATTACTTTGTGCCAGTTCGCTTGGCAGTGGAACGACCAGTAGACTCTAGTGGTAACGAAAGCTGGGTAGCGCGAGTCTCAAAGTAGAATAGTCCATTACAGCCAGGACAGGAAACAACTTTGTCTATCCTGAAAACTGCTGCTAAAAATACTAAAAGCATACATGGTGCTATCATTTAAATGAATGTATTACATTATTTCCTTAAGTGTAACTTCCACAAATTCTGTCTTCCTGGGGCCCCTAGTTTTCGAGGGCCCCAGGTGGCTGCCGACCTTTGCCGTATAATAAGTCCACCCCTGTTCCCACATCAAAAGAAGCAGACTGACATCTTCGCACCCGAGGACATCCTGAAAGCTGCCAATCGCCATGGAAGGTACCAGTCTCTCTATGTTAACCTCTTCTCCTTGTGGGACTTTCTCAGCACCCACGGCATAAGGAGGTGTATTTTAAACCGAGCCAACCCTGACAAGTGACATGAGCACAAACTCGACTTTTGGTCAAGTACAAAATTACACAGGAGAGCTTGATAAAAGGTGGTCATATACTTTAGACAAAATTGATGCTGTTTTAGCAAAATGAAGTTGTATGTGCCAAAATAACCATGGTGATCACTGTTTGAGTGCACTGTCTGTACAGGGTCCCCAAGGCAAACTTTTTCATTTTTTCTGGCCCCATCCACTGCCAATGATTGGCCGACGTAAATGTGACACCATGGGGTTGGTTGGCAGGACTAATTATGCAGTTACCAGCATGCTTTGCATCACACCGAATTTTAAATATTGTCAATTAATATGTGTATTTGTTCATTTCTGTTAGTAAATGTTGTAACCATGTAATGTTTTCCATGGAATGTATGTTTTTTTTTATCGTGTAACCATGAGACTCGTTTAAACTGTTGGCTTCCCTGTCAGTGCTACTTCTAGTATTAAACCTGTGGTAGGCTTTGGATAAAAATAGTAACGTCCATTTTAAAAGAGCTGTCATCTCCTTTATTAAAATGACTCACGCACTTGTGCCGCAATATGTTTGTTTGCGCTCTGCATGTGGATCTGCTGCATCGCAAACACAGAAGGGACAGGGTGGAGGTCTCATATTAGGTATATGCTACCTTGAGGAGCGGCTCAGATGGGCAAGGAAAAATACGCACCACTTTAACTTCACATAAAACGCGGCATGCGTACATGCTACACGTTTTCTTCTAAAACGTGGCACTTCCCGTGAGGCTATTAAAAAAACATCGAACTTCACACTTCGGAACCAACGGAGTGGGCAGACAGCACGAGGGGCTGTGTCCGTGCAGAAACACTTTCAAGAACAAACAGCACCACGCTCACACACCAGATCTTCAGAGGAAGATGTGAAAGCCTCAAAACAAAGAATGAAATGAAAAAAAACTATTAAAGAACAATTTCCTTCTATAAAAAAAACAACAGAATTCAAAATATTGAGCTTAACTGCCATTCAACTGCAATGCTAGTATGCTGCCGAGGGAAGCAAAGTGTGCACGTCTTTGTAAATCAGACGTGCAAATAAATATTTCATCCACCCACTTATCCACCCACGTACAAACCCTTCTTGATTCGCCGCCACATTTCAGGGTGCTGTGTTTGTGTGTCACTTCGCTGCACTGGCCACAGCCATAATAGGTAGAGTGGTCTTGTGGAGACCTGACAGTGCTGCGGTGGATGACGGACGGCTGCCACTTACGCCGTGTGAGGGTGTATCAAGCCCGTCTTCTGGCAGTCATAGAGAGTGTAACTTCCAGAGACAATGGGCATGCCGTTCGCCTTGATGGCCACTGGTATGGTCACGTGATCTGAGAAACATGGTGAAAATCGCATGGAGCAGAGTCGTTCTTTAACCACTTTGTGATTCTTGAGATATGGTTTTGAGCAGCATCACGACAGGATCAGAACAAATGCATAAGGACATTTAAATGCACAACAGTCTCAAGCATAAGAGAACACTATATGATGATTTTAAAGGACACTAGATAAGCCGGGTTCAAGGCTGTCAGAAAGGGGGGGGGAGTTAACAGGATTCCTGAGTGGCAGGGACCCTAAAAAATATGGAACATAATTGCAATGGCCTTTGTTGGGGGGCTGAATATAATATGCTTTCATGGGGTCCAAAATCTCAACATTAATCGTGAGAAACACACAACTGACTATTTTACCATCTAACATATTAAAAGAAAACTAGGAAGATGAATGCAAGTCCGCAATAACGACCTACCCTGGTCAGGGGGGATGCTTGGGTAGTTGTCTCGAGACAATCGTTTGCAGGTTTGGATAGCACAGGGTCCAGAGTCACAGTGGACTATAGCAGGCGTGGACCCCCCCGGACCGAAGTCACACTCTACTGAAAAGCCCTCCAGCTTCGGAACGCTGCCGTGGATCAAGATGCCCACAAACTGAAAGCGGGGGGTAGAGAAAGACAGGGAGACGCGGGGCCTGGTTAGATGGTGGGGTCATTTTCACCCCAAAGCCAATTAGGGCCTTTCAGTGTCACAAGTTTAAGTGCTGAGATGCACTGTAATGGAGTCACAAAGGTCGCCGTTGTCAGACTGCAAAGTCAGACTGCAAACAAACAAACAAAAAGCCAAGCCTGTGAATGTCTCAGGTTGTTTTGATAGAGGTGAAACTAGGAAAACGGTTAAATCTTATTCTTTCAGTTCTGAAAGGAAATAACAGCGGTGCAATAGGCAGCACGGTGAAACAGACACAGAACCACTTCCTGCTAGTCACGCCTGTTTCCTGTGTGTGCAAAACGTGGGGTGAAGCTGGATCAGTTTCCTGTTGCTCTGGGAGAAATCTTGAGAATCCATCTGATAAAGTCTAACTACGGCTCCATTGACCCTTCAAAGCATTTGGTGGCTTCGCTTTCCTGAGCTGAGCTTGCGTGTAAAAGTCATTTCTGCAGCCCAAAGGTTTGCATCAACATGCAGTGCAAATACAAAAGACACATTAACTGGCAGTTTAAAGGAGAAATGTGTGCTGTCACAGAAATTCAGATGTTGTGTTTATGTCCCACTGAGCATTTTGCTTTTAACCCATAACGAAAGGAATCCTCATGTAAAAACATTAAAAAAATAAATATATAAACTATGGAGTAAAACTTTTTTTCCAGTTTCTGCTTGGCTTGGCCCAGGAACTAATGAATTAAAATATATTTTCCAACAGATGTGAGTATAAATATTGGGTTTTGATAAGATGCAAGGGCTCGAGATCAGCAGTTTTGCTGATATCAAGGTAGTAGTTTGTTGAAAGGCTATTTCTTCAATAAGGTTTTTCTTGAGAAAGAAAAGAAAATATATTTTCTGACTTCTGCTTTTTCTTTTCTGACAAAAATAGTTGTTCATATGTAAAAAAAATTTATTGTTTTGAAATATGGTTTTTCAAAAAAAAAAAACTTAAAAAAGTTATATTAAATAACCATATAGTTATATAACATATAGTGTAGACCGTGTTTTCCAATCTGGTCCTCAGAGACCTGCAGACAGTCCAGGAGCAAAAATGGGAAGGAGCAAAGATGTGGACTGTCTGGCAGGGAGCTGGGAGGGAGCAAAAATGTGGACTGTCTGGCAGGGAGCTGGGAGGGAGCAAAAATGTGGACTGTCTGGCAGGGAGCTGGGAGGGAGCAAAAATGTGGACTGTCTGGCAGGGAGCTGGGAGGGAGCAAAAATGTGGACTGTCTGGCAGGGAGCTGGGAGGGAGCAAAAATGTGGACTGTCTGGCAGGGAGCTGGGAGGGAGCAAAAATGTGGACTGTCTGGCAGGGAGCTGGGAGGGAGCAAAAATGTGGACTGTCTGGCAGGGAGCACAAACATGGACTGTCTGTGGGTCCCCGATGACCAGGTTAGGAGACATTCGTTTAGGACACCAAGGTCTTTAAAGGTCAGGCACTGTCAGCTGGCTCGAGTTTTTCTCTGGGACCGGTGACAGATCCAACTGTGACCCTGACTAAGAAAAGCAGGTAGACGACAGAAAGATGGATGAATGGATATACAAACGGCGTGCAGGACTATGGGTGCTGGGAATGCTGGTACAATAATTTGTATATAGGGCTGACACACCCCTGCTTCAGGCCAAACCTCAGTGTCGGTGCTGATGCTGATGTCCGGGGGTGTGATGGTCATCCAAGGACACTGCTGGGGGCCCTCGTTCACACCAATCCAGGAGCTTTGCAGATGCTGGAAGGGACATTCATTCTGGGTTGAGCACCTAAAGGGCGAGAGCAGGGCCAGAGTTTAAGGCAGTGACCAGGCTGCTACAGCAGCAGTCTGTCTCTGCCAATGTCCTCTCTTAATCATTGCTAAATAAACCCCTTTGTTCACACATGCCACCCTGTCTCCTTTAGTGTCATGTATTCAAAGCATAGTGTATTTCATGTTTTTATATAAACCTTTCACATTTACAGAGATCTTGGCATTCAGGCCGTCCGAGTGCATTGGAGAGCCACCAAATTGTGGTTGCTTTCATTTTCACAGCTGTTCTCTAATAATAACAGAGCAGTCAGATACAAGCGGGACAGCAAATGATCACGGACATGTTTTCAGGCGGGAAATAACGCTGCAAATAAACTCACAGCTGTTTACATCATGCACTATTATTTTTTCTTTAATAATAGAACCACAGGGGAGAAAGACTTAAGATATACTATTGAGTTTCCAGTGTAAATTTGGAATATATCATAGAAAATTCGCACAGCCTAAGAATGCAGTTTTTCTGATTTGTCGGTAGAGCAGTGTCAAGAACCTTAGGGTGTCAGAAGGTCAGTGCCAAAGCTAAGAATAGCACAGATCATAAGTTTGGGCCTCATGTAGGGGGAGGAAAAGACCCCCCTGTCCGTTGATCTGGGCGAGCAATGCAGGGAGACCCAGTACAGCAATGACTCACAGTACCGTCAACCCCTCCTCCTTCCATTCCACGAAAACGCTGAGCTCTCCAGTGCGCTCTGTTTCTCATTCCTGCTTCACCACCCCCCCCCCGAAAAGATACCGCAGGCTATCCAGCTGAGCAAAGCTAGCTATAGCTTCACGCAATCAGCCATCTTGTCACAAACCTCCCCCTCAAAAATGAAATTTGAAGTGAAACACGAAAACCTCCCTAAGCTGTAGATAAGGATGGCGGACATTTCCGAATGGTAAGAAGCTGTGTCCTGCCCACACACGCGCAGCATAGTGAGTTTTCCAATCGTGGAGTCACAGCAATCAGAGTGCTTCTTCGAGGTGATAAAGGAGAACATCAGCACACAGACTGCCTGCTTCTCAGCCCTACCATTTTCTCCCTCTCAGACTCGTACCGCACTTCCTGGCCTCTGGCGTTATTGCAACCACCCACCGTAACCAATCAGTGGTTGGTGTTAGCTATATATTTATGACTTCAGCTGAAAGGATTTTGAGCAAAATCTAACCTTTCCTTAAACTAAAGTGATTCAGAGGTGGATGGTTCAGGTCCAGGAGAGGTCAAAATCCAGACCAAGATTTTGTTTCAACCAGCCAGTTGAGCATAAAGAGTCACAGTCACAGAGAACTCAACTGGCTGGTTGAAACAAAATCTTGGTCTGGATTTTTACTTTCTGGACCCAAACCATCCCCCTCTGATGTGATCCCTAAGTCATGAAAGTGTCTCTGTGAGCCCAACAAAGACCATCCTAAAGGCTTATAGCACAGTCTGAGCCTGAAGGCCACCTAATCCTGACAACACGAATGATCTGCTTCTAAGACAGAACATTTCAACATCATGCGAAACAGTAACAAAGCCTAAGGTCTAACAGACAATAAATTAAGCAAAAAATGGGTGTGTTTCATGACATAGGCCTGTGTAGGAGAAGTAGGTCTACAAGCTAGATGAGATAGAGGGATCTAAAGAAGACTGCAAGCCTGGGAGGTCTGCTTGGCAGACTGATTGATTAATTGGATGATTGATTGCTCTTGTCTGGAAAAGTAAGGAAAGACTTCTTACCTGTTCTTCAGTGTGCACCAGCCACAGTAGGCGTCACCAGTACCCAAGCAGTCTTTGCAACTGGAGTACTGCTCACAATTAGCCACCTTAACCCACAGGAGCTGCAGAGGAAAACAATAGGGCTGCTTTTTTCGTTCGTGCCACATGAACACCTAGATCAGGGGTGGCCAATCTTATCCGCAAAGGGCAGGTGTGTGTGCAGGTTTTTGGGGTAACCTTTAGGTCAGCTTTTCAAACCCAGGTGTGAGGACTCTTCAGCCAATCAGCCCTCTAATTAGTAATCTATTTAGGGAGTTGCAGTGAAAACCCGCACACACACTGGGTAAGACTGACCACCCCTGACCTACATGCTCCAAATAACATTCATCATAAAAGATTCCTACACTTCAATAATTTCAGCACGTACGTTTTTTTGTTGGTTTCGTTTCACATCATGGTTAGGAAAGGAACTAAAAAAATAGATGTCTAGCTACGTTTAGGCCTGAAGGTGTAGGTGATGCATGAAACAGAAGCAGAACTGTGACACGGTGGCGTGTAGCTCAATGGGCCTGTCAGACATCTGTCCGGATGTTTGTCAGTTTGAATCCTGCAGCTACCAGAGTAATGACGTCACTATTACGTCCTTGAGCAAGGCCTTTATCCCAAAATGATCCAGGGATACTGGATGCTGATAGACCCTTTGCTTGTACCTAAAACTTGCTCTCACCTCTGTATATGTGTGTGTGTCTAATATGTAACCACAGTATCAGCAGCTACAGTTGGAAACGATATCACAACTTTTACAAGATTTCGGGTATTTGAGAAATAAACATTGTGGTTGAGGAAACTGCAAAGGGAATTTCTGGTTTTAGCAACAAAACTGATATTAAAACATTGGTGCCACACTCACATGGTTGGAAGTCATGAGGTAAATGTAGTTTCGGTCGCTGGGGTCAAAGGTCATGATGTGGTGGACGGACTCGCCGGGGGCAACTTTCAAAGACTTCTGACTGGCTACAGTTAGATTCTGGAAGAGATTCAGCTGAAAGACAGGGACAGGCGGCGGCTTCGTAAGCTGACTTAAACCGTACATTCAGCTAAAGTCAAGAAAAGCAGAAATCTGAAATACAAAACGCAGACTCATCAAGCATAAAATCACAGGGACTCGCACGCAAATTCAACCACACACTAGGAGCAACCGAGCAAAACGCATCATTCGTCAGGTTCACCTGTTTTAGACGGCGGGAAGCAATGCCCAAGAATGGCGAGAACAATGGGGACTCTGCAGAGCCCACTGATCCGTATTCAAATGATATGATGCCGGAAATAAGCAGAGTACAAAAACCAATGACAAATTAACTAATTTCCAAACAGGAAATCTGACAATATCAATTTGTTATTTTATGTAATAAATGTGACCCAACTAACAGTGATTAATGTTTGTTTAAAATAGGGTGCATAATGAAAACACTTGGAGTGCATTCCTGATTATTACCATATGCTGCCATCACTGGAAGTAGAGGGAGCCGCTGTTGTGTGTCATGTACATTTTTCTACCAGCATGCCGATTGACCTTTTTTTCTGTTGTTGTTCTAGACTACTAACAATCACACAATGGCTCCTGAAATCTTGTCCGCATCTTGCCAACATGACTGGTCATGATGGAAAAATGAATTACTGTAGAACTATGTCACAGTTCCCAAGAGCTTTCTTGTAATAACAATATTACTTTTTGTTTCAGGTCTTTTCTGCAGTTTCCACAATAACTTGGTGCTCGTTGCATCACCGCATAACCACACTCAAATACATGATAACATTTCAGTGCCTTAGTCCTTCACATTTATAGCACTTGCTTGAAGAAAGGAATCTCAAGTTAACACATTCTTTGTGGTTCATTGTTTTACAGCTTCCTGGCTTCAGTTAACTCCTTGATCCTGGGGAGACCGTATCATTTCTTAACACGATGTAAATCCTCTCTTCGGTCCATCGCATCTTTCGGTGTTTTCGGTGGGTAGGCGTGCACTTTGTTGTACTGATGCAAACAATTATTTCACTTATAGGAAACCCAGGCACTTTGAGAAGCTCACACTATCATACTAGAAACAGTTAAGATCCAGTTATTCACCCAACACCAGTACTTAAGTTAACGTTACACTATGTGGTAAATACAGTATGCTACATGCAAGGAGAAAATACTGCACTTGCAAATGCCTGTAACCAAAAAGTGTGGTCCTGCTGAATATCCCGCCACGCTCTGTCTCTGCTTGAACAAACAAGGGTAACCAAGCACACCTGTAAAATGTGGCACTGCAGACCAAACCAGAGAGACTAAACAAACACCAGAAACAAAGAGTAGCTCCTGGATGGGCCATTGTGCCCGTTCACCTAAAGGTGAGGTGAGTCGACACTGAAGAATTTATCTTGTGACCACGGGGGAGGGGACACAGCTGGCCTGCCTTATCAAAATAAACCTCGTGGCAGGCCAGGCAAAGAAGTCCTACAAAAAGTTATTCTGGATGCTAGACGATGGCAAGCAAAGCAACTATAAAATGTACAAATGATTTGGGAAAGGTAAGCAATGATACTGCTAACAAGCACAGACAATGCCCTTTTCCTGAGACCGCACTGTCAGCTGCATCATTATCAGTGAGGGTTACAGTGGTTTAACTCATTGTTTTCCTGTCTCTCAGTGGGTCATGAGGTCTCACCATAAAGGATGAAGAGATTGTGCAAACTGCATTGTAAAGGAAACCACTGGAGGAGAAAACTACGAATAAAATTTGCGCAACAATTCGAAGATTATTAAACTCATAGTCATCTTTCTTTGTGCGAAAACAGAAATTGCTTAATGCTCTACTTATCCGCGTAAGTGTCTCGTGCGAGCCTTCATTTTCAATGGGAAGCCACACCCTTAAGTATTACAACTTTATAGCGGTGGGGTTGAGTCCATTCTTTCTGAAACGTAATTTGAATGACATCTGGAAGCATGCTGCAAGGCACCGATCCTTCATTTATCCTTCATATAAAACACAAAGAACGTGTGGCAGAATAACTGGAGTATGCACTCACTCTTCAGTCATATTACAAACAGAGACACAGCATGTACCTTACATGTGTACAGCCCCAGTCACACCAAAACTGGAAGGAAATATTAATTTCCATTCAAGTTTAAAAAAAAATTATAGTTTGGAACTTGTTTTCAAGACTGACCCCCATGAGGTCTGAGTGCAAACAGGGAAGTCCTGGGGGGGGTGAAAGAAGCAAAATAAAAAAAAATTCCTCATTAAGAATTCTCCAATTTATAGCCTCTAGGTAGCTTGTGTTGTTAGTACTGCCACCGGAGGTAGATTCACAGAATCAATCAAGCCACAGCGTGATATATATATAAAACGATGTAGCCCTAGGCTCCATGACTATCAGAAGCTATATTTCTTAATCTATATCCTTTGTTGCCATCTGCACATAGGAAATTACACCAGACTGCACTTACTTCATGTTCACAGCTCACACAATTAACATACTCGTGTTGTGCTCCTTGGCACGGCGAACGCGATGGGTAGCTGGCGCGTCACGAAATGCTCAGGCAGGACTATTTCAGCACGTACAGCCGAGCTTCCCAAAACCGGCTTTCACGGCATGCTGTGTGCGCTGGCTTTCTGTCCAGCTGATATCTTAATTAATTAGAGCTGATTGAGCTGTTGATTAATGATCCGCCTCAAACTCTTATTTTAAACATTTCAAATAAAATCCAGCAAACGACACCCTACAGCTGAATTATCACTTCACATTTCCTTTTTGTCTGGGTTTGCATTACTGGACTATAGCTATGAACTATAATCGAGAAAACGGATAAAGATTTACAATTTTAATAACAAACAATTATTTTCAGAAATTCTGTTGTTTTCACAACAACTTGGCATCAACGAAGGTCTGTGTCTTTTTTAATAGTAGATTACAGGTTCATGTATCAGCACTTGATTTGATGACCAGAATAAATAACCAAGAAAATAAAAATACTTATTCAGACAAAGTTCATTCCTTCTGAGAAATGGTTAATAGTTAACTGCTACTGCAAATTGAGACAAAGTGATGCCACAAGGCCTGTCCAATATCAGTAATTATTTGGCTATATGTGATTTCATATGTACTGTAATACCTCTGCATAGTAAAACAACTGGGCTATTTTACTAGTTGAATTGAACCTAAATCTATATCACAAAAAGAGATGCGATTTTCCAGCTTCATTTAACAACCTTTAAGAGAAACATCTGCAAAAATAAATCTGTTCAGACTCAAGCAAGCATTGAAATAAGCAAATGTTCTCAGAGCTGTTTTAGGCTGCTTAAGAAGCCATTTAAATTCTTACCAGCTGCTAAGCAGCGAATACTCACAGTGTACAGCAATCTGACAGAGCCTCAGTGTATTACTACACAGCAAACCAGTGTAAGAAACGCTACCAGTACGATTTGTTCCTCTTTGTCCTTAATGAAATGTAGCTTTTTGTTGGAATTACAAACAAATCGCAAGTTAACAACAACTAATAATTTGTAGTATTTAATCAACTAACTAAAAACCGATTACTCTAAATTAAGAAAAGCATTCTGCTTTGTTGATATTTCATACAGAATCTGATGAAGGCAAAGTATTTTATTTCCAAAAGTCCTTAACTGACAATCTTCAGCAAATCCTTAAACATATTTGGCCACATGACTCGAATATCAGACCGCACCGAATTAACATTCAAATGATGCCTGACCATGAGCTTAACTAGATGGAAAACCAGTGTACACAGTGTGTGGTGAAGGGTCGTGGCTGGGAGACATGGTCTAGACTACTCTACTTTTTTATAGCAGGAAGTGCTCACGGGAACCTGAGGATTATAAATTAAAGGGGGTAAAGGAGGGACCCTTTAAAGTAATTTCATGATTGCACTGGAATGTTGTTTTAAAAAGCTGACAGACACTAGAGCTGCATATGAGGAATATATACAATGAGTGTGAACCATGTAAGATAAGAAAAATACTGCAGACTCACAGCTCATACTTTTTCTTCCCCAAAGGCTCACACACAAATTGGAGCACAAATATCCCCTGTTAAAACAATTAACTAAGTACCACACACGTGCATACATACCAACAGCCGTCTAACTGGGTGATGCCAAACTTTCCGTCACGTGACAGGTCAGCTTACAAGGGCCACTCTTACCAGCATACGTCCCTCTTTGTTTTATGTTCTAATTTCCAAATCAGATGAATTACAGACAGACGCATCTTAAACATAATAAACTTAGATGAACAAAAAAATGGTTCTTAAAAATACACATGGCTTCTGTCTTATAACTATGGCAAGCAGAGCTGGCTGTAATATGACATTTGCAGCTCTTTCATTCGACGTGACGTGGCTCCACTTTGAGCTCAGCCAGGAGCGGTTGGTCTTTATCTGCACTCACCTTCCACAGCCTGCCGGCGCTGCTTCCCAGGAAGACAGCAGTGCGATTGTGCACGTTGTCCACGGCAACAGAGGTCAGCCCCACAGTCTCGAACAGTGGGGAGGAGACCAGCGGCGTCTTCAGGGCCAACGGGTGCTGCAGGTGTGCAGCCCCGCAGTCCAGCTGCTCCGACTGTAGCTGCAAAGACAACAGAGAGCAGAATGGGTTTCAGCGGCCTGGAAATGTTCTGCAGATTACAGCGGCACAAAAACAAACCCGAATTACAAACAAACTAGGTATTTATACACAGAGGATTTATTAAATTTAACTCAGAGAACGTTTACAAAACAAGCCAGGATTCATTATATCATTTTGACATAACTACCCTCACAGTCTCCACAGTGATGAGATTATACATGCTCCCTGAATCAGTGGTGAACCATGGGATGTGCATGGTTAAGTTGCCTGCTTCCAGAAAATGGGGCAAAATGAACTAAAACACTGAATCACGGGCTTGAATGCTCCTGGAGAGCAATTGCTGCATGCTGACTCAGAAAGAGCCGAAATGTCTCAAATCTGGGGGTGGCCAATGACTTCCCACGCATGCTGACCCCCCGCACTTATCGAAAATTGTCTGTCTCCCATCAATAAAAGGTTCTTAACTGTGCTGAAAATATCAGATTCCGTCTGTCGCAGAAGGTCTGGTTTTGGCAACAGAATGATCCTTTAATCTCCAGTGGCACTTGATTCGACACTAACTGTATAGCGCTTGGTGTCATCTGGTGTAGGAAGCACACCAGAGCGAGGACCAAGGATGTTACTAAACAGGTTTCATAACACGCCAAAGTCATCGAGGGATGTAAATAGCAGCCAGTCAATGTGGGCCAGCTGATGGGAAGCCTGTAGCAGCAAAACCGACCATAAAAGCCAGTCAATCCTACTGAGAACTTCAACATTTTGTTATTATTTGTTGCAAGGATCCAGAAACTAACCGACTTCAGACTATAAATGATGTAACACCAAACATAATCATGTTTGCGGCTGTGTATGACTCCTATAGGTTTATTTGAGGCAACAATTTTAAATATTATTCTGTTATAGCTCAAGCCCACCGTAGTGGCAGATACCATCATTTAAATATGGATAGACGAAGGGGGGGGGGGGGGGCAGCGACATTATCTTGGAAGGAAAGTCTAATAAAATCGGCATTAAGGCTGGATCATGCTGTTTTAACAGTATGACCTACATTTTTCTGTTGTGGGCTCTCGCAAAGCGCAGTTCTCACAAAATCCAGTCATATTTCTTTTATAGTTTCCCATTCTGTAGGCTCCCTAAAAGGACTTTTGGAACGCAATTTAAAATGCAGCAGAAAATGCAGGAGCATTTTAACGATGAGGAGATTTAGTCAGTACCGCATACAGGGAGAAAAGAGTATAATTGGAAACAAAGGTTGTAAAGTTGACTTGTCTGTTTTTTTTTTTAACATTGGGCAGCCAAAAAAAATGTTAAACGTCAACTTTTCCTAAAGTAGTTTTAGTTATGAAGACTTTCCAGGTCGCCATTAAATGCATTCTACCTGGAGAAAATGGAATTAAAAATATAATACGACATGATTACATTACTGTGCAAATAATAGTAAATTTATTAAAATATTTTTCTCACTTAGCAAAGTAGGCCTGTTATTTGACTGTTGCACACGAAACTGTAAAAAAACTAAAACAACGAGTAACGAAATAGATACATCATTGTAGAACCCCTGATTTTAATTGTTAAAAACATTACTGTGCTCTTTATCAATTCCAGACGGCAATGATCACCGTTTGCCCAACTCAGCTACTCACCCCCCCAGCTAACGTTTCTCGACTCTGTTGTATCCCTAAGGCAGATGATCTGAAGAAGTGTGTCATTATGTGATACAGATCTTTAGAAACAGCTGCTAAGGTCATGATTCATCTATCGCCATATCTCGAACATGCACTCCTCCGTTTGCACGTTTTAAAGGAGATCCAGACACAGTACGGGTCTGCAGCAACGTTTCTAAGCGCAGACCGAAGGGTCGCAACCACGACAAACAGAATCTCTTATCTAGATTAGGACTCCTATGCATCGCATTATGCAAGTGTCCCTCTCTGCCTGAGAAAACCAGCAGGTGCTCAGAGTATGTATTGCATAATATATTTATAACAGTTAACCGCTAACACATCCGTAAGGCAAGTGTTTTAGTTTTAAGGCGGGTTTTACTAAGCCTTTCTCTTTAAGTGGAAGCTTGACATAAAGTTTCACATACAACTGTTAAAACTTGTAAGAGTTTTGCACGGGTACCATAACGGCACTTTCCCGCATTTCCTTAAATTGCTTATTGCTCCTTCTAGTGTCTCTCGGTAACATCGTTGCCTCACTAAGCCTTTGGTTTTACTTTAGTATGGCGAAGTCAAACGTTAACGACACAGTGAAATTATCATTCATTCATCATTACGTCCATCGGCGATAAATGGGGAACGAGCTACAAGCGTGAAACTGAGCTAATAGCTAATACTAGCAAGGGGTTTACACGTTTAAGAGTGAAGACTTGTACATACTTTGACATTACTAATGTGACATTAATGTGTTATTATTAATACATTGGCTACCCTGCTCTTCAGTGCAGCTGAGAGACTGATAGCTTTTTCAGAGGTTACCAATTACGTAATGAAATACGTGTAATATAGGCCTATTTTGTGATGCCAACGTCACTAGAATAATTATAAACGTATTCTTAATAGAAATTATATTCAATTCTAAGGTATATATGACATTATAAAAGTGCTATCATGTAGGCCTATAGTTTCTAAATAGTTTATTTCTTTATTTGCTTTAGAATGATTTATATACAAATTCCAGATTAGTGTATCTTAAGTTTATTATTTGGTAGCGTTACTGTATATACTTTAGCCATAGAGAAAAGGTTTAATTCTGGACCTGTAAAATTGATGTAATTTGTTGGTCAAAGCTAAAGAAAATAGCCCGGCTACTTGACCGAATCCGGCCTTTCACTGCTGATCCAAGAGATGGGAACTGGCTTACGAAAGAAAATCAGACCCCAGTGCGGTTCCCATAACCTTGGCGTGTTTTGGCAGATCTCTCACTTGTGATACGGAAACGTCCCGGCCAGATACAGTGTGAATCATCACTTGTCTACGCCGAAGCATCAGAAGGCCTAAAGTAGTGTTTATGTGCGATCGATGGTTTGCCTAAAATTAGTACTTAGGTGTAACAGGGAGATTTACAACAAATTTATGCGTAATTATAATTTAGTAACTAATTCCCACGTTTACTTTTGTCACGATACGTGGATTGTATAGTACAGGCTACAGTTCACATACATTTTACAGAATTATTTGCATTATAAATCACAATTGTAGTCCATGGTGGCATAATGAATACAAACCAGCGAAAATAATCATATAAGTAACTTACCACAATATTCGACTTTTGAACGCACACAGCGCCCGAACCCTGGATGACACTGTCCAGCACCCGGACCTCCCCGGTGCTGGCCGAGGTGGAGCAGTTTTTTCTGCCCTGTCGGATGGTCTCCTCGATATCTGCGAACCTGAAGGCGCACACGGCCGAGTTTTTGTTCGATTTCGCGAAAACTCCGAACAAGAAAGGCTCCGATCCTATTCCAGCAACATTGATCTCTGCAGGGTACACTGACAAAACTCTGTTATAAATGTTCTCATTGGATCCACACTGAAGGTACATTTCGATGTACGACTCCGTCAGCTTTCTGCTCTCCGAGGATAATTTCCGAGGATTTTCGGTGTCCAAACAAATTCTTGCCAATATGCTATTGGGTTGGTTTTCCTTGTGACCCGTATTGGCGTCATTGTTTATTGCAATGTAAGAATAACTTTTCTGTATGAAAGTATGGACGAAATTAAGCGCGTGTCTCTGCTTGACTTCTTGTTTTATCTTAAAGACATTGTCTTCTGAAGGATTTATATCATATGTGAAAAGCTTAGACAGATCTTTAATATTTAGAGACCTGATAGCAATCTCTGGGGTGTTTTCAAATCGTAGATCTTCTTTGCTGTGGTTTTTCGGGAAAAACGAAGAACCGGCACCTGTATATGTTGCTCCCACTAAAAGTTTGGTGTTCCCACCATGACTTCTGAAAATCAATCCCACCGTCGAAGCGTTAGCGTGATTGGCAGCGATGTTCAACATACTGGGAAATACTGTTTTTTCCCCCTGTGGTGGAAAATCAACTGCAATCTGAGAGATATTCTCCATTTTCCTAAGCTCACAGAATCCCTGGTATACAGATCCGCACACGACGAGCACCTTCTGGTCCGGGTCCAGCTGCAGCAGCTTGTTGAAGTTGTCGGTCGGAGCCGTTTGGTGCTCGCAGGTCGCCTGTGGAAGCTGGGGAGCATGGCACAAGAAATGATCGTTCACCGGTCCGGTTTGCCTTTGCACCTCAACTGACAAACTCCTGTTTAGCTGGTAAATCGTATTAACCGCCGCCAAATAAACTTTTTTTGAAACTTCATCTACGACGAAATTATTGGTCTGATTCGGAGATGCGAAAGCCTGTTGGATCTGTAGAGAGCTGGCAGAGCGCTGATGAGAAGTCCAACTCAAGAGCAGAAACAAGACGCGAAGACACGACCCGATTATTTCCGAAGGAGGCATTTTTCCTTCTGGCTGGTTTCAGCGTGTTCTGTGCCGAGGGGTGCATTGAGTAAGGAAAAAATATTCAGATGTTTTCGAGACAACAATCCAAAAGGAAAACCTGTTTCCTGCTGTACGCCTAAGCACAGAATGACGTGATAGCGAGTCGTGCTTCCTTTTAGTAGCGCGGCGCCGCTGTAAGCGAGAGCTTGGCACTTTACCGCCCCACATTTCTGCTAGTCGATGCTGAAATAAGAAAAAAAATATTACCCCATATTTTCTCACTAAATCTGTTGGCTTTCATTTCCCGGCTTACCATATCAAGAGCAAATATATGTGTCAACATCTAAAGATATATCAAAAGTCAAGTTTTGACTTCCTTAGACACGCATCTGTCTTGAACATATAAGTTACCGTTGTCAAGTCATACAAGTTAATCATTAGCGAATAATTTACTTAAGAATACAAATGTTACCCTACAGTATACAAACTGTCCACCGACAACAATTGTTAAAATTCAGAGACTGGGATATACAAAGTGCATTGCTAAAAAGAAAAGGACTTATCTGTTCCAAGTTGTGTTTAAAAATTGATATTTGGTTAGAAGAATTAGGGAGGATGAAAAAAAGTCATGAGATAATGTGTTACGACTGTGGTAAAAAAAACACATTGTACTCTGCTTTCTGGGGGTTCAGTACCGAGAATAATATTCAAAAAAGAAATATTTTATATTACGCATAAACCGATTCTGTCCTAGAGCAACTGTCACGAGTGTCCGAAAGCCTGTTATTTTTACAACGCAGTCATTGACAGTATCGCTAAGGTTGTGTAATTTGTATGTAGGTGTGTGTATGTGTAATTTGACAGCTGTTCAGTAAAAGTAGGCTAAAGATGTGCGAAATGAACAGTACAGATATTAGCCTACAGGTACACGATAACGGTCCGTATACTACTTAGAGCGTACTAACAAGCAGATTAAATTACATTCATTCGTAAATGCTGGAGAAGTTAATTTCTTGGTTTCGTACACAATTCAGCAAGATAAGCTATACCTTGCCCCTCGTCCTACTGTTTAAAAGGAACAATGTCTAACAAAATTCCGATTGTGAACTGGAAAAAGACGAATTGGGCACAAGGAAGGGAGGTGTTTTGACCGTGAACAAAAATAAGTCTCCAGAATGCCGATAAGTTATCTGTACTATTTACATTTGTATTGATTTACGTTTAAGACTATCTGGTCCTAACCGATTCAAATGTGTTTGGGGCGATTATGCGCCCACAGATGGATATACCGAAACAAATATACCTTCTAAAGGCAAAAATATGGTTATGTAACAGCAAATTTCGAATACAAAGAGCATACTGACGTGTCCATTCGCAGAGACAAGTATACCTGAGTTGCTTTTTATCTAAATGATCATCTGCTGTTCAGAAATTCTTTTAATTAAACTGACATTTCTCAACGAAACGAGGATTTTGTTACCTGCGTGTTGTTTTTCCCCCCAAACACTTGCCATTGTGTTAATTTTACACACGTGGACTATGGTTAATGCCTGGGTAGTGAAGTTATGCTTAACCATAATTGAGATTCATATAATTCCGCGTACCCTAAATTATATGAGACTCACAGAATGGTAATGAACACCCTTTACCCAGTACATCCAGTAATATGTCAGATGCCCGATGTCCATTTGCCTTACTCGCAAAACACAATCCATGCACAAACAGCTCCCCGGAGGAGCATCCATTTGCCCAGATTAGGCCATTATTGGACTTGATAAGCAACTGGCTGTGGTCTGGGGCTGTTTATCTTGGCCCCCGTACCGTCGCTGTTAATCGGACATCGTGATGGAGCAGGAAAGTGCCGAGATAAGGCACAAACTGGTCGTCGGGAAAAGAGCTCCCACATAAGGTGATACGCCCCCTCCTCCCGGTAATTTAAGCGAGGGTGACATGGTTCACCGCTGTTGGGAGAGAAGGGGGGGGGGTCACACTTTGACTAAGAAGTGTGACGGGGCGCTTCGTTCAGGTCACGCCTGCTCACACGTGACTGAACTAGAGCACGACACGATGTTTGCTCACTTAATCTTACGTGGGGCATAGTAAGTGTCAGCGCACGGAAAATATATAAAAATACCATATATATAGTTTATCAGCCAGGTATTGTTTCATTTGTTGTCGGTCGAGTTGCTACTTGCACGACCGCACCAATGCAGCCCAGAAAAAGAAAGACTCCCGCCGAACAGGTCACCTCATCTACAGGAACCTGTTACAACGTATTTAGTGTAATCATGCACACTTCAATATATTTTATTAACTGTAATTCCGTGCAATAAAACTGGTTTAGAGTATGGTAGAATTTTATTAGCCACAAGAACAAGGAACACGATTCATTTTTTTTGTTTGTTTCTGTTTGAGTCTTTGAGTTTCTATTTGAAGCGATTGTGTTATAAACTCATTAATATTGAGAACTTATGAACAGGCGACATGTAGATGCTCTAGGAGATGTTTAAGTAACGTATATTTGTACCGGCAGTTGTAGGCCGTTAGCGTGTTAATACTCTGCCAAGTAATTCCAGAAACATACAAGTGCCATATTATTATAAATTACAAGTAACTTTATACTAGCTAAACACTAAACTTTATACTTATACGAAAACATAATACTTTAAAAACAAATGTAAACTAAAGATAGTTGCTGAACATTATAACAAAAGCCCTTTATTACTCCACTACGTATGCTATCCTTGTAAAACTCTATATGCAACTGTATGCACCTATAATTTAGTCTTGTGTTTAAACGCAGAATTACTAAGAGCTATAATTCACAAAGCAGAGGAAATGCAGTTTGGCCTTTAGTGATATCCCAGGTCTCACAGTCAGGACTTTACAGCTTTACGAAACAGCACAATAAAAGATTTTTAAATGAGCACCCCCGGTGCTATACAAAAATTATGTAATTATTAAGTCCTCGTGAACTTGTATGGATGATTCCAACAATAACTTAGGCCTTTGTGCATCTTTGGAACAAGGGATTCAGTCTGCAGATAATTAACTAACGCAAAAGCGGTTAACCCGAACCGCCAAAAACACGATTAATATATATTATAATATATATTCCTATAAGGAAATCTCGCTAGCATCATCTTGTTTGCTAAATGCTTACTAACTTTTTTAAAACTAAAATTTGACCATTTCTGGCCGCAATAAAAGTAAAACCTGCGCGCGGGGGGGGGGGGGTTAATTTAAACTTAATCACTTTAACCGTTTCCCATTTCTTTCCTTATGCGACTGGCACGCGCAAACGCAAGGGACTGTAAAACGGCGTGGCCTACAAATATATACAGGAGCGTATGCTTGGAATTCCCAACTCCCCCCCCCCATCGTTTTCAGCACCGTCGTTTGGGGACCCCTGACCAATAAGACAGATACACGAAGTCTGATCACCTCGGACCAGGGAGTTCCAGCATACAGATGATCACAAAGTTAAGCACCCATCATTATTGACACTGCATTGCAGCTGTGGTCATCTGTGTTGGGGTGGCATGTCGTCTGCATGAGTGTTTAAGATCTCGGCTGTCACCTACCTGTACCTGTCAGTAAGCAACGGAGTCAGCGGCTGACTCATGACGTCAGCTATGCAATGCATACTTTTCACAGTGCAAGTCACGTAGGGGAACAGGGGACATCACTGTTGGGTAATAGATTGGCGTATCTCACGCTGCACCCACATGCTTAAGAAGGTGTCTGTCTTAGTGTTGTATGTCATAAATATAATTAGTTTTATGTTTAAACTTCAGGAAAATAGCAGAAAAATCCCCAGTGTGTGAACGTTGAGACTGAAGAGCGGATGGCTACATCCTGCCACTCCGTCCCAAGTGACCGGCGGGGAGAGTCAGTCTGCCGCTTTTCCTTGTTGTCTCTGAAAACAGCGCAGGATTATCCGCTCCGTGACGGAGATGAGTGGCCTGGGAGTAAAGCTCTCGACCCTCCCAGGCTGCTTCCTCCTAGATAAAACAAAGACCTCTTAGGTTTCTGTCAGCAAGGAATCTGGAAGTTATTCTGCTGTTAAGATTTCATTAATACCAAAACGGACAGTGAATTAGCAACATGTGCGAGTAAATCGTCAAGGACAGGCCACGGGCGGGTTATTTATAGCTTTTATAATTAGAATACCCCATCTTAGAGGCGTGCTTAACATGTAATTATCGAATAAAGACGAACATGCATGTGTAACAATGAATTGGGATGATTTTAGTATGATACGAGTTTGAGCCTGAGGGTGTTCTGGCTTTATTCCAGGCTAGATAACACGTAGAAACAATCCCTGAAATCCAAGCCAAAGATTAGTTTACTGTGTTTCACTCCATATTTTTGCCAAGAGAACCGAAGTTGTGTATGCCTGGCTGTTTTGGCTGTGAGCCGTCAACTTGGATGCACACATTATTATAATTCTACATTTTAACGAGGACTAGTCAGAATATCTCCTGCTAGTCTCTTCCAAGTTCATTCTGTACCTCCTACATGCGCAGACAGACCACAGAGTTCATGTGAGCGTTGGCCTTTTGTTCAGTCTTCTCACTCTCACTGTCCACATGCATGTCTGAGCACATAATGCAACAGATGAACTGCGCAGCCAAGTGTGGGTGAGAACAGCAACCAAGTAACCAACCTGTAATTCACAGGCTCCCCGGTCTCTGTTAGCCTGGGAGTAGAAGGACATCTGCTGGTGACAGTGTGTAAATTCTCAATTTACAGTATAACCAAATTATTCAATAATTCATTAATCACCGTAGTGAAGGTACAGTTAAATTTCCACATCTAATTTTGCTCTACGTTTAATATATTTCATTAATTATATCATGGCAACGAAGTTACGTGTGTGGAGTTTGCATGTTCTCCCGTGTTGTCGTGGAGTTTCTCCCTCACACTCCAAAAACGGTGAATTGTAGTTTACAGATTGGCCATATGTGCGTTTGCGCGCCCCCCGTCCTCGGTTATTCCCTGCTTTCCGGCCGTCGCTTCCGGGGTAGGCTCCGGACTCCAGTAATCCTGCACACGACAAGCGGGTATTGAGAATGGATAGATGGATGAATGGATAGACAGACTGAATATTCGATCTTGAAAGTAGCCAAGCGGAAATACATACAGTATGTATAGTTACCGTAATAGGCAAAGTGCGCCATCTAGCGTGGAATGTGTAAACCTTAGAATACAGAGAACACGATCGCACACTTCGCGCAATTTAGAACCGTCAGTCGACCCAAGGGCGTAACTTTGGCTGGAACATTGGGGGGGGGGGTTATTAGTTGGTTGTGATTTCTTGGGGGGGCTACAACCCCACCATCCCTCTCGTAATTTACGCCCATGAGTCGACCAATTGCGTTATTCAACCGTGGGAGGAACCTGGAGTTATCGGTAGAACCCCAAAAATATTCAAGGAAAACACTCCCCCCCCCGAAATCAGGTATGACGAGACACCTATGAAGTGCAAAGAACGGAAATAGCAAAATACACCCCCACTCCACAAAAAGATTAATTCCAGGATACGATCTTTATATGCTGGCTACATTAAGTTGATTTTCCGAGTCAGTATTACCAGTTGCAATTAAATCGACAATCGTTAAAATGCTAACGTACAACAATAACAATCATCATACTGTATTCTAAACAGTTGTCAACTTGGCATCTTTCATAAGAACCTAAATTTTGGGCATGTATCACGTTTCAGATAAAAACAAAGACGGAAAGGACAGGTCCAGAAATAGCCAATGGTTCTCAGATATAGAGAAGGTCTCCATGCAAAAGGAGCTGCACCCTATTAATTAAGAACTGAAGTTATTATTTTTTTTCTTTTTCATTTATTTTACAGATGCTTTGACAGACTGGAACAAGACATAAATATAAATCTTCTTTCCCTTACAGATAGCAGCTTCTATACTAAAACTAGTTACTTCAAAAGGCGCCATTTCGGCGCTGCACTGTCAAGCCCGTTTGCTTTTTTCTTTTTTGCAAGTCATACATATGCGATTAGCTATAAGACCTACGGCACTGCTCACAGCCAGCCAGCTAGTCCACGACACGCACGAACACACGGCTAGCTTGAGTCTCTTTAAATACTGTCACAACCAGCGACTGACGGGATACTTCTGAGTCTCGAGTCAAGGCCATGAAAACTATTGCAATGGAGATGACAACATGGATTTTTGAGACAGTATCTTTTTTTGTGCCTCTTTCTGAGTTTGGCTATTTGGGATGTTTGATTCGCAAGATGCTGCCTGGCATTTCCTCGAATCCCAACTAAGAGGAGCAATTAATAAACAATAAGAGAGATAAAAGCAGGAGAGGAAGGGCCTAAACTGCCCTGCTTTTTCCCTTCTTGTCTGCTGATGCCTCCGTACCCAAGGTTCCTGTCTAATAACTACATCACCACTTGATCTGGAAAACAAACAAATAAAATATAAAACTGTGCTGACCTACTGCGTAAGAAACGTGCACCCATGTCAAGTGTTGGAGCCATGCTTCAAGAATGGGATTTTTGCAAAAGGAGACTTGCCACATCTGGCGGGATCACACTCACCCGCATACACGCCTACACACAAACATACATATGGGCACCTACATGCACGCACACACACACACACACACACAGCCCATCTCCGTCATGATTTGGCATAAGTCGCAACTCCACGGGTCTTCACCTGACCTTGCTGCAAACACCGGGCTTTGGGGTAAGAATGACCACCCATGTTGACTGATGCGTGCGGCACAGGCGGCAGGGTGCGTGCGGCACAGGCGGCAGGGTGCGTGCGGCACAGGCGGCAGGGTGCGTGCGGCACAGGCGGCAGGGTGCGTGCGGCACAGGCGGCAGGGTGCGTGCGGCACAGGCGGCAGGGTGCGTGCGGCACAGGCGGCAGGGTGCGTGCGGCACAGGCGGCAGGGTGCGTGCGGCACAGACGGCAGGGTGCGTGCGGCACAGACGGCAGGGTGCGTGCACCACCCCACAGGAAGGCTCCAGAGTCAGGGAATGGACACCCACAGAGCAGCTCGATCCATCCATTTTGAACAAGCAAAACAGCAAACACCAAGCGATGTGGGCGCCTGCTTTGCAGCGTTTGCTGAACGTGAAAACGCGGTACAAAGACCCGCAGGTTCTTCTGGTTTCCATCCATCTGGTTCTGCATATATACACAATGACAAACTACAGGTGCATGACTGTGCAACACCAAGCAAATACCGCCTATTAGCCCACATCCTTAATTCATTATTCGCTCAAAAAAGATACTGTCTCAGCAGATAAATCAGGAATGCTTGACTTTATTATTCACACAATTATAAAAGAACAGAAGGCACTGAAAGTCTCCCCCTGCCCCCCCTCCCCCTGCCCCCCTCCCCCCTGCCCCCCCTCCCCCTGCCCCAATTTGATGCCCCGGGGTAATAGCAGGGCCCCCGCTCACTCATGCAACCTGTTGCACCTGGGCCACCAGAAAGACCAGCGTCTGCCGTTTGCTCAGCACCAGGGCTCGGAAACGGAAGCGTGCTGGGAACTCACAGCCGCAGCAGGTCAATCAAGCGGCTGAGAGGTCGCCACAAAAGAACCCTAAAGGGCATCTTCTTATCTCCTTCCCCACCAAGTTCCTGATATCGTATGCAATAAAAGGCCAGTTGGACGGCCAGGTCCCAACTGGTAGTACAAAGAGCAGGTGATGTGTACTTTTAAGATCTGTGGTCACGGCGTTAGCAACCGACATGACGGCTGCAGTGATCACACTGGCAGAACTTGCAGTGCATGTTTGCTGGGGGGGAAGGAGCTTTCGGGGGCCATTAAGCCGCTGTGACTTTCTCCACTGCATTAATGGCTATTGAGTTCAGGCACGACAGCAAAACAGCTCCGCAGATTACCTAAACTTCATCTGTCAGACAGTACAAGCTTTCATTGTAAACATCAGCCACCATCTAGCTGGAATCTGTACGGCGCATACACACCACATAACACGGCATCAGCAGTACGATATAATGCTTTTAAAATTTTGGCACAGGAAGTGATGAACGCAACAACATGAACTCTATATTGAGGGAACAGCAGCCTTTGGTGTGTCACGTTGGCTGCCCTGAAGAACATCTCTGTAACACTAGACCACAGCGCTGACCACCTAACGCCTGGGCCCTCAGTCAGCACCGACTGCACCGCACAGGTCCTTCCTCAATACTGAGCCGGTTGGCATCTTCCACAGTAGCCCTCCTTCCTGACTGGTGGGGCGCAGGAGCAGCACAGCACGCCGATGGGCCAGCGGGAAAATCACAGGCCGCAGGGACACCTGCTTCCATGGCAAGAGTGGCAACGCTGCACCCAGGTCCCCTGAACTCCCGAGGTTCAGTGGGGGTCTCTTTCTGATGGCCCAGGACCTCGGCTCTCACTACCCTTACAATGGCCTCCCGTGCTATAAATTATTCACTCGTTTTAATTTAAATATTCTCTCCCCTCTTAAAAAATAAAAACAAAATAAAAACGACTATTTTATGGATACTAAAACAGTCTGGAAGCACTGAGTCTTTGAGCATCCTGCTCTTCAAGTATGTTCGTGTTTTTGTCTCTATTTTTTTTGCTTGTGGGAAAACAGAGAAGTCTTCAGAGGACATTCATTCTTCTCCAAACCAGGTGAGAGGTCTTATCCCCAAAACCCTTCAGGTATTCCTCTCCAAATTTTTCTTCATCTAGAATTCCATCCATCGGTCGCAGACAATCAGAGCCACACCCAGTGGTGAAGATCCACTCCATTTACAGGAAACTGGGAAATAGGAAGTGGAAGGTATAAATAAATTAAAACAAATCCTTGTTTGGGTCACTGAGGAATGTGCTTGTTTTTTTGCAGGACGCGCTTCCCAGCCGAAGAAGAAGTGCATGAGATCAAAGGAGGGGGAGTAAGGCTGAGAAGGATGGGGGGGGGCAGGCAGAAATGGGTGGGAATGAGCGCGCGATGCTACATGTCAACCAAATCAAATGCAGTAGTAGTTGTAGTAGTAATAATAATAATAATCATTATAATATTTATAACAACAACAAAAACATAATGTTATTAATTTCTGGAAATAAAATAATATTACATAATAATATTAATTTTGCGACCTCACCCCCCCCCCCAAAAAAAAAAAAAACTGTAAACAAATCCACTCCTTTCTGTGAAAACACAATCTAAATATAAACATCCCCTTTCTTCATCTCCTCTCCCAGTTCTTGCCACAGTGTTATTGTGCTCTGTGGTTTCCATGCTGCTTGTTCTCAGCATCAGAGAGATTGTTTGATCGGGTGTTTGGCTCCTCCCACCAGTCTTCCTAGCCGGTCATCTGGGGGCCTGCAGGAAGCGGTCCATGTATCCTGAAATGGCCTCCCAGTTCTTCCAGAGGAACACCAGCACGACCGCCAGGAAAAAAGTGCTGAAAGTCCGGTTGCGCGTCTTCATGAGGGGCACCACGCAGTTGGCAACCGTGGAAACGAACACCAAGAGCACAGCCATGACGGCCAGCAGCACATTGATGAGTTTCCCCAGGAGGGTGCGAGCCGTGGCGTTCTCCAGGCCTTCCAGCTGCACCACCTGCTGCTGCTGTTGCTGGAGCTCCATCTTGGAGATGCGCGTCTGGCAGGCCTCCAGCGCCTCCTGCAGGACACACATGGAAGCGCGTTAGATTCGTCGGACTCGCACTTAACAGTCGACTCCAACCAGGGCCTGGTCTGCCAATACTAGCCATGCTTTTCTGAAACACAACCAGTTAACATTACTGCTAACCCCCAGTGTTACTCCACTGGGAAGCCTGGCTATCATTTGGTACAGGTAAGATGGAAGTGGCCCATATCCTGATATAAACAGACAATGTGGACAGAGAGCCAAGCAAGGGCAGCACACAAGCTCAAAATAACCACCTGTACAGAAAATGAGGCCTTGACCTATGCTGACCAAGGGAAAGGGTTCCTTACACCCAGACACACACACACGCACACACACACACAGTAGGGGAAAGGGTTCCTCACACCCAGACACTGCTTTCAATCTGTGTTTTCTCTAATAAATTCCACAAATATTAACCCACATTTCTCCTCCTCAGCTGTAATTCTACACCACAGATTTCTGTGGCACAACAGCCGGTTTTACAATGGGGACGATCACCGAAGCCAACGAGCGCCACCACCCAAGGGAATACATTAAAGTCAAATGCATGTGGCTTGCGGTACAGATAATCCCCAAAAGAGACAGTCAAGGATGGGGACACAAAGGGCACGTTTCATGGGGAACGTGATCTGGCTTTTGTTTAATAGGGGTCATAAGTGTATTTACTGAAAACATTGATACTGTTACAATAAAGAACCATTACAGCTGAAGAGGCAAACAGAAGATGGTCACATAGACTTCAGCACGTGAGCGGCCAGCTAAGTAACCAGGAGAACCTTCATGTCAACAGGAACGGCACAGGTGAGATGAGCAGACTCAGATCGCTCGATAGCAATATCTAGCAATTTGTAAGCATGTGTCGGAGGCTAGAGGTGAGGAGGTTATCAACTAGTCAACTTTGTCACTGTTACTGGATAATTATGTCAGGATAGTACTTGCATAGGACTTCAAAACATCTGACACAAAGATAGTTATGAGTTTGCAACTATTTGGCCTATTTTTGTTCTCAGGCTTCTTGGAAAAGTGAGGAACTGGTTCTGCAGCTATGCAAGACGACATTACAGTGGGCCAGCTGCCGACCTGGATATCGCGAGCTCGTTCGTAAGACTGATAGGCCATCTTCTCCTCCATGCTGGCCAGTTCCTGCTTCAGGTTCAGGATCTCATTCTGGTGGAGCTCTGTCAGGTCGTTGAGCTGCTCCTCCAGCCGCTCGCACCTGCCGGGGACGCAGAGAGTAAGTGCCCCTACAGCGGGTGGGACCCCAAACACACCCCGCGTCCCATCTGCAATTATAGGTTCTATCATTACTGGCAAGTCCAGCATCTATATTCTAAGACAGATAGTAAATTCTAGATGTCGGGAAAACAATGTGTGTATTGAGATCTATGGGGGATCAGAAAAATTCCTATAAAGAGTTTAACTATATTGGTTAAATACCAAAAGTTGTTTTGTTGTGCCGGTAACTGTACTATGCTTTAAAAACAAAAGTTCAAAAGCAGGACCTCTTAGTCTTTAAAGGCATTATGGAAAAAAAGCCTCTCAGTATTTAACAAAACAAAAGAAGACATGCATATATCAGAACTTCTGTGGGTATTAGGCGCTTAAATAGATCGTGCTTTGTAAGGCAAGTCATATCTGCTCAGCGATCAGCAGTTCAATCAATACAAGAGCAGACAAACATCAACCTATCATCAACCAATGAGATCATCACTCCACTTCACACAGTGTTCCCTGGCCAATCAGAAAAAAGACTACCCTAAATGGCCATTTCATTCCAATCTTACTTGCAATACCTGTTTGTCCAGCAGACATAGGTGAACTCACAAAGGCCTTCTGGAGTGATGATGTCATATCATACCATAAAGTTTAGAGAAATTCCCTCAGCCATCCCACATTGGGATTTGCGTGAAAAAAAAAAGCCTAAATGTTTATTTTTTTTATACATATTGTGAATTTATAAGATGAAAAGAGATTATTATTATTTAAAACTTACTCAGCCCATGTAATGTGTTTCCACTTATACCTGATTACCGAGTTATGACTGTTTTATAAACAACCTAACAAATCTGTCAGACAACTCAAAAAGAAAAAAGTAACTGATATCAGATTGTAAGATCATTTCCTGAGGACAACAGATATGTGTTTAAATTAATGGCAGTTAAGTATCAGTATTAGTGCATGACAAACAGGATGACCGCAGTGTCCGGACATGCCTGTGAACTCATGTGCCAGCTCATCTCAGCTGAAACGGAGGAAGTGAGTGGCACCTTACTCATCTCTTCAACCACACAGATGGCATGTAGCAGGAGCGAGAGAATACAGCCGATGAGGGACTGTGTCAATGCTGACTGCTTCACTTTCCTTCAACATCAGGCTGGGAATCTCAGTACCAGACTGACCTTTGCATGGTTTCAGCAAAGATGATCCCACAAATAGCTTTATAAACAGAGGTAATCTCTGAAACTATGGGACAATTTCACAGGAGTGCTGCTGACACATTGTATGGGAGTAGAAATCTAGATTCCAAACAGATCAGGTGCCATAATGCTACAATGCATCAAGTCTTTTTGCTGAACAGTAGATATTTCAGTGACCACAGTTTACTGGGAATCCACTGTCTGAGCAATGATAACTTTGGTCACAAACATGACCCTCACAACCTCAGATGAAATTCTTTGAGATAATAAGTTGAGCAATTACTTTAGAATGCTGACATTGCTAAACAGGTTATCACTAGTAGTGTGTGTCCAGGCTACAGTAGTAGACTGATTGGATTTAAATGGGGAAAAAAGCCTCTCTTTTAATCTATCACCTTAATGGTTCTACTGACATGGGGGTTGTCATTACATACAAGCACATGCCAACATAAAGGAATGACATGGCATCACCTGTATCGAGATGCATATCTTTGATACTGTCATGGATAATGTATTATTTCCATCTATAAAAAAACAGTCATATGTACCTAGCAGGACTTTGGGCAGTCTGACCTCCAAAGCCAATGACATCTTTCATTGATCTGTACCTAGTTGCCCTACAACTTCTGATATAGATCTGGCATATAAACATAACAATTACTGTAAGTGTGTATACAACACAGCACAAGGTTCATCCAAGAACGAAACTCTACATCCTTGACGTCGGCCAAAAAAAATGCTGTTTAGGAAAGCTACAGACCCAGAATGGTCCTCCTTCACACATTACAGCATCTTCCACATAGCTCTACTGTTAAAGCCCCTGGCGAACAGGAAGTTCCTGTTTCTGCCCCTTAACTTTAGCTTGTTCCTGCAGACAAAGAAAAAAAACCACAGGACCTTCCAAGATTGCTCCTACCAAACTCTGCCTCTATTAGTGACATTCGAAGCTGTCGGAAAAAAAAATTGCAATAACGAGAGATGACAACATCAGGTACCTGAAACGTTCCTCTTGAAGGGCCTGCATTATGAAGGAATAGTCACTATGGTAGTGAGATTTGAGTTCCTCAAATGATTCCTCCAAGCGGCCCTGGCTCTGGTGGATCTCTCGGACCTCATGGAACAGTGTGTCGAGGTCTGAGTTTTGCATGTTGTCCAGCGTGTTGGTTTTCAAGCTGGGGGGCCCAGCTGGGGCTCCGGTTGTGCTGTTAGCTCCTGCAGAGCCTGAGGTGGCACTGGAGCAGTCGTCCTCACTGCCAAAATGCAGACCACTGCTGATGCACAAGGCCCTGGCATTTTCCTCGCCCTGCGGCTCGTCTAGTGAGTCCTTCAGCCCTGCTATGTTGTCTGCGCTGCCGAACCTATGACGGATCAGAGAGGCAATCTCCCTGGGCTTGGACACCACTGCGCCCGCTGCAGAGTGCGTGGCCTGTGAGAAGCTGGAAAGGCCACCTTTCACGCTGTCTACCACACCCTCGCTGAAGCCTGTGACCTTGGCCCCTACGTCCTTCAGTCCCTGGTGCATGTCTCGGAAGACGTCTTTAGGTTGTCGAGGGATGCCGTTGAGTTCCACCTCCCGGAGCTTACGGTGGTAGTGCTCCAGCTTCCGCTGCAGTTGCTGAATGCTCTGCGCAGACCTCTGGTTCCTCTTCTCAAACACCTGCTTGATGCGAGTGAGCTGCTGCTTGTCGGCATTGTGGGAAAGCTCCAGGTACTCCGCCACGTTGTCATCCCTCGCCGTCTGCTCAACCTTGATCTGCTCCGTCAGCTTGAGGATCTTCTGCTGCAGCTGGGTGATGGCCTGCTTCGTGCGCTGGGGATCGGGGCTGCTGTCCTCCACGGAGTAGGAGCCATCAGTACCACAAGCCACTGCGTTGGGTGTCTGCACCAGGCCACTGACCTCTAACCGCTCAATCTGAGACAGAGAGAAACAAATATAATCTATAATGGGGAAGAACAAGTTCTGTAAAAGCCAAAACAGTTTAGTGCTGAAGTTATTTAAGGAACTATCTTACACTATTTGATACTTTTAGACTTCAAAAATAACATTAAATGTCAACAAACAGATATTGTGGGTAGAGGCTCTGGGACAGTTTCTTCCAGTATCAGACTGCTGAATGTAGGTCAATGAACCCTTTCACTGCCATCAACAGGCATGCACATCCTTACGATATTTACAATGTGCAGCATATTTATTTCTTATTTTTATCATTGTTTTGTATACTTCATATTTCCATTATTTGTATTATTTCCTCACTGCTGTTGGAACCTTTGCAGACACGTTTTTCAATCACCTGCACGCTCCCTATACTGCTGATAAAGTGATTTGATTTCATTTGTGGCGCCAGAGAAGCTTTAGCCCCCCTAAAATATTTCTGTCCCCCCAAATAAATGTGAAAACACTCAGGGGCTACATCCAGCTATGACAAATACCACAAACACCACGAATACCACAGTAACACCGTTTCGCATGATATTCTTGTCAGGATAATATTCTGCTTAATCAATAACTACTGCAGTACCCCATCTTGAAAGAGCTGTGTTCACTTGCCATCTTTTGCTAGACCCAATGCTGGCTTTTTATTCATTAGCATTCTTTAAAAATCTATACTTAAATAGAACTTATTTGCAAAAGCCTGTTACAAGCTGAACCATGGTAATTACCGAGAACTCCGGACTCAACATTATCTATGAGATAAACTTGATCAATAATTACAAATCAAGAACTTCACGCATATTTTCCGTGCTGCACACATCTGCTGTACCAACAGTTCTACACTGTACATAATTTACAAAAATTACTGAATCAAATTACTGCTATTTCTAATAATAATAATAATAATAATAGTAATAATAAAGGTTAGATATCTAAAAATAAAAAACAGAAGAAAAAGTTCTCCAGGACAAGCACTGTAGTCAGTATAGGCTTTAGTGCATAACGTAATGAATGAAGACAAGAACCTGAAATAAAAATTTAATCCGCTGTAATTGCCGACACCTTTTATACGATACAAAACAAGATGGAGAACAGAAATAAAATGGAATGATGATCGCCACCGGAATTTATATATTAAGGAGCATAACATCTATTTTAATCACGACGTTGAAAATAAAGTTTGAACTCACGAGAAGCGCTTTGGTCTTACCTTTCTTAAACGGAGAAACTGTTCCCAATGCATTTTCCATATATTTTAAAAACATGAACATTCAAATGCCATATAGGATTCAGGCCAGCAGTCCCAGTCACATGAAAATGACATATAAAATGCCATAAAATCCGTGCCCCTACAGCCGGTCTCTCTCCTTCGGCTTTCGCTACTCATCCGAAGTTTTCCCGAAAGTTGTGCCGCACCTGAGTCTCTCGCGGACACCGGGCCCCTCCTCTTGTGGGCGGGCCATGTCTACGTCATCAGTGGGCGGTTGTAGTACTCCAAAGCACGTTCGGCTTGTTATCAAACTCTATATATACAGAACAAGCAGTAATGTTGCTATTTTATTTTTTCCTTTTTTCAGTGCCGACTGAAATAAGATTCCTATTATGTATGGACCGTTTGTTCCCCAGAATAATCTTAATAATATAAAACACTACACACACTTTGTGTAAGCGCAACAGAATTAAAGTGAAACCACGAACACAAAAGGATTTTGAGATAGTTTCGAATCACTGTAATGCGCTTCTGAACATTAACAACACAGTTCGACCTCATCTAGTTCAAATATTTTGTTAAACCACTTACAAGCTCATAAGTATATTACTCATCAAATATATATTTCCTATTCAATGTCGTATCCCCTGCTACTTGGTAATACACGGGTACAAAAAAGATGAAAGTATTGAACCTGTTTGCGTTTTGTATGATGAAATGGGTGGAGTGAGATTGGAGGTGTGAAAGGTGAGAGGTGTGGTCCCATGGGAAGTGAAAGTTTTGGGGGTGCCAAGAGGCTGTAATTGTAATTGGTTTAGTCTGGTGATAAATATATAGTATGACAGGGACTAACAGAACCACAAACTATGTTAAACCTGCATCATTACCTGCAACTGCAGACATCTGATTATGGAAATAACTGGAGCTGATCCTGAAGCTGTCAAACGAATAGATTCTAAAGTCAGATCCAAACACACAGCCAACTGACTGTTAGGATAATACCAAACAATTTAGACTTAAATAACGTATCTCAGGCACATCAAGATTTAATCTGCAAAACAAGATTTAATACAGACGGTCCAAACTCAACCTGTGGCAATACCTCACTTGGTTTTTGGAAATATATGGCAATAAGCTAAATGCTACCAGAGTGCTAAAGAACATGAACAATGTCATGACAGTCAATACCTGTCTGATGTATTTTCATTAGCCCAGTTGCCCTCTTACATTCTGGACTCCCAACCACACACTTGCACAAAAACGTGTCGTGCACCTTGTTAATTCTGACAATGCATCCCTCCTGTGTCTCAAGTCCATTCCTAACTGCAATGTGCCCCCCCGTGAGCTGACATTCCATAATTAGCACGACACCAGAGTGTTACTGAATGCCAGAAGGAATAAATGACTGATATTAAATACCCTGTAACTTAACTCAAAGCGAGCCGCTCCCATTTAGGGTAACCAACAAGGGTGGGGAAGGGCGGGCGGGGGGCTGGTATGTCAGCTGATTGCTGTGAATAAAAGCACTTCCCAGTGAAGCACAAGACTGGGATTTTCCTCTTAACTTGGACTGATAAAAAGAGGTTAGCCTTCGACGTACTGGCAAAGGGTGGTTACTGGCAAAGGGTGGTTACTGGCAAAGGAGGGTCCAGCTGGGAACTCCCTCTTACAGATCGATAAAAAAAAGGCCTGATCATTCTGCATACCAGGCCGGGGCGGTCAAACTGGAAACTCCTGGTTACAGAGATTGATAAAAAGAATGGGTCTGGACCTTCCACAAACTGGGCCGCGGAGGTCAACCTGGGAAACTCTGTCTTGCAGATTTATTAAAAGAAGCCATCGTTACAGGGTCAAAAAAACTGAAAACCTGCTTCACTTTCAAAAGTCTGTAAACACAGCAAAAGCAAACAAATGAAACTAATTTCATGACATACAGAAAACCTCCAACCTGTGAGTTACTCAGGTTGAATTTGAGTGTTCCAACTGGAAACCGGAAAGACCAGAAAAGTGCAAGTTCTCCACAATGATGTAACTCACAAGTGGTAGCAGAACATCAGGACCAGTATTGCTGGGCCACAATGTCACTGTTGTAATAAAGCCAGTGTGAAAGGTAGCAGTGCTCTGCCACTAGATGATACCTGGGCTTTCTAGGCCATCGAAACTGTCCTGATCAGACAAGAGTACTCCTGAGTACCTGACAGTCTGGGCTGAGTCAGTGTCAATCTGGAGTTAATGATTGTTAGCATATGTAAAAGAAGATACTGTGAAACCATACATTTCTGGATTAACACATCCGCTAACCAAATGAAAATAATTACATATAACTATTTAATACTTTACAATTATCTAATGGGGGCAATGGGTTATGATGCTGTCTGTGATCAGAAGGTTGCTGGTTCAAATCCCAGGGTCAGCAGACTAATTTCACCGCTGGGCTCGTGAGCAAGGCCCTTAACCCCCAATCACTTCAAGGACTGGCTAACACTGCTTTCTCTAAACAAACAAACAAACAGACAAAATTATGTTTGTCACTTTGTATAGGCTTTGTAAATAAATTAACTGCAGCACTAAAGCTAAATCTGTGCCTAAGAGGTACTCATATAGCGGCAAGTTTGATCTCATATAAAGACATATTTACTCTGAACCACACATCAGTAAAGATCCCATCACAGACAACCAGTCAGACAAGAAATCTGAAATTCCCCCAGGGTTATATTTCAAGGCAATAAACCCTTTTCTGAAACACTTTTTGACAAAACTGCAACCTGATACTGCTGATAATGTTTACAATCTTAAAAACGCAAACGTAACGTCACCGTAAACAGCAGTTAACAGGCATAATTACAAGGGTGAGAACTGGCACGAAACTGCAATAGTTTGGACTGTGCCCTGAGAGCTCCCTCTGTTCACCAGAATTAGCATTACATCTTAGTGACAGTGTCATCAGCCAATAAGAGGAAAGCCGCTCCCTCTGGCTCCTGGCAGCTATGGAAAGAAAATCTGGTCAATTGCGGTAACACAGTCGTGTAAAAGTCAATTCTGTTGTGATCCTGACAGCGGGTGTGTAATGAGGGGTAAGTATCGGAAATGAGTGGAGTGACATCACCTTCCATTTTATTTGGCGGGTCGAGGCAGATCTTTCCAAATAGGACGTAGGCTGAAAACAGCCGAGCTAAACGGTCTGCTGGCCACCTGCGTTTCCCCCCAAGTATCCTTACTATATACGCGGAAAACACGTCTCTTTAATACAACTTGACATATTATTGCTCACTGTGCCAGGAAATGTGAACTACATGGGCAAATAGACTAGAAGGTCAGAAGGTCCTGCCCATAGAACATGCAGGCAGATACCCCACTTGTACCGCAAACCCCTGTGCAGGAGTCCTGCCTTGTGACGAGGCCGCAGTAAGAAGAGCCGTGGCCACCCAATTGGGCTGGAAGTGCAGCAAGGGTCTGGCTCATTTTCCCGGTGGGAGACTCACCTTAAGCCTAGGGAGGCTGTGCGCAGATGGCAGTTCACCTGCGACACTGCAGCCCACTTCCCAAAAGCAACAACAGGGGAAGTAAGCTTACACCCATCTCTCAGAGCTGTGCATGTGCGGGCCGAGTGCGGGCCAGTGAATCAACCAGTGAGGAATCCTGAGACGGCGGCTCGCGGCCCCGCCCAAGGTTTAGCCCATTGTCACCGAGGGACGATGTGATGTTCCGGCCCAGCCACGGAACAAAAGCCCAACCCATCACACCAGCAACGCCAGGCACCAGCTGGAATGTCTGCACCCCTCAGAACTGCCCAGGAGTGTCAGTGCGCGTTAATATGCTGGCTACATGGTTTAAAAAAAAAAAAAAAAACTGAAAAGAATGGCTGAAGCTGACCTTGAGGGAAGGAGGAGGAGCATCGGTCAGGCCACATCAGGTGATATTTACACCAAACAGAGGCCACATTAGCACGTTTGACAGATGATGGCCTTCGGCAGTCTATTTACTCAACAAGAGGACAGATTCATAACGACAGGCCTCTCCAGCTCTTTGCCTCTTCTGTTGCTCTTTGAATGCTGCTTGTGCAAATCTGAACAGATTTCAGGCCAGATAATCTGGCTAATATGCGAGAGAGAGCACAGGAGAGAGGTAACAAAACAAGAGCATAAATTTGGGAGGGAAAGAAGCCTTAATCGTATTAGACCATGGCTACCTGCTATGAGGACAAACAAAAGAATCAGCTTAAAAAAAAAATGTCTGAGCAGCTCACCCACTTCAGTGCTGGGAGAGTATCAGCTGCATGCGTAAGGTTGGTGGCAGACCAGTACCCCTTAGGCCAAAGACTCATTCTGCCCCAATATTCATCTCCCTGTCTCCATTAGCCGGCACTTCCTTATACAAGAAACCTGTCTCTTTGCACGTATTCACTGATTTATAGAAACCCCAGCAGACCAATGGGAAGCAGACCAGGTGCACTGTGAAATTATGGGATGGATACAGCGAACAGGCCCTTTGCTGTGGTTTGCCTTAATGGGATCTGGCCTTAATTTTTTCTGAAGTGAGGCAAGAACAATAGATGCTGAACAGCAAAACTGCACCGAATGCCACACAGTCAAATGGCCTTTGTGGGAGAATTTATATACTGGCTGCAGGATTTAATGGTTTTCGGCTATTTTAATTAAGACTAATCTTGAGACACCTCGTTACTAAATAATCTAAAGCTGAATTCTTGTTTAATTACCCCGCTTCACTTTCAGGAAATTGGGCTGCTTTCCGGAGAATGTTTAACAATGTTAAACATTAAATCCGGTGTTATTTTTTAACAAATTGCAAATTCACAATTACATTCAAGTCCGATATAGTATTCTGTATTATGCTGATCAGGAAAAAAAAGTAACATTAAATTAATTAAACATCACATTTAATTACATCATAGATCAGCTAATTTTTTTATATGGATAGCTAACCTAAAAGCATTCTCTTGTACAATAGCCATTGCATTCATGGTCACATTTTTAAAAATGACTTTGCATTGAAGACTACTGAATGTTTAAGAGCAAATAAGCCCATCACTTAAAAGGTTGCATTTAGGGCCTCGGTCCATTAACATGCTTGAGTAACAAACTCCTCGAAGAGTCAGACTCACGCTTGGCCTTCAGTCTATGAATCATATGTGATCCTCGTCTCCTGTGTACTTAACAGGCTGTAAACATGGGATTAAACTGGTAAAATGCAGAGGAACATCATGGGCTAACAGGCCTCTACTCTCACCATAGAGACAAACCAGCCGCCTCATCAACTTCAGTTCCTACTTAGTGTTCAGAGCCAGTGTGGACAAACATTCCAGCCACAGCCAAATTAAGACGCTGTAATATTTACAAATAAAAAGGGCCATTTAGTAGAAATCCGGTTGTTGTTTTTTTTTTTTTTTTTGGGGGGGGGGGGGGGGTCGCCAGTACAATAACCCCATTCAGGATTTATGGACAATTACGTAACAGTGCATGACTGCCGGCCATACAGCATTCAATCTGCTCATACACAAAAACAGATCATCATCCCTGTATAGAAAATATAATTACACTGCAGAATCTCAAAACTGAAAATGAGATTGAGGACATACTGCATCCAGACACTTTAATTCTACACTAAAAGCTTTTACATCTGCAGCCACGGTTAATGCTGGTTCCTGCCTCCCGTTTCTTAGCTGACTCAGTACTGTGGATTTCATCATTTCTTAGGGCTTCTCATTTGTGCGAGGGGACAAAACAGATGAATTCTACAAAATTGCCCCTGGGCGGCCAAAGTCTGACAGATGACAGAAAGAGGAAACAAAGATAACGACTGTATCAAATGCAAACACAGCATAAATGGGAGACACTGCAGGTCTCAGGGCTAATCCATCTCAATCCATTTTTCTAAGTGTCTGGAAAACAGGTACATCAATGAAAAACCCAAAAAGTAAGGCTGTCAAAACCAGACCTATTATCTAGCCAGTCATGTTAAATGACTCCATTCTCAAGCAGCACTACTCATTACACAAACCCATACTCACCTAGTCATCATACTAGGTCTACTAACAAGCTACGGCGGGAGAATCACAGACAGCTCGAGTATTTCAGCCAATGAGACTGAGAAGAACAATCAGCAGTTACCAGGCTCAGAATGACTTCCATGGGCATCTCCCATCCATGGAGACTTCAGGAAGAACCACAGCGGTCAGTGTCGAGGTACAAACGTATGAGGGGATTCTCGAGGCCAGGAGCAGCATGGTGCTTGGCACGTCCCTGCATCGCTGCCCAAGCGCGTCACAAATCCAGCGCTCCTGGCAAGAACGCTGAGCTCAAAACGGCCTATTGAAGGCGAGGACATGCAGCACGGCGGCAGGCTCCCCACGGGCGGAGAGGAGAGTCGCGAAAGTTTGCACGCCAGTCTTCAGAGAAAGAGAAGGGGAGGAGGAGGAGAGAGTGAGGGAAGAGGAGGGCATGGGGAGGCAGAGAAAAAAAAAGACTGGGCAAGGAAGGGGGAGGGAGCACAATTTGTTTTCCCTCAAAGCAGTTTCTGGGCCAGCACACCCCCAGAACTGATGCTACAGTTCAAGAAATGATTTGAAAAGAGGGGGAGGGGGGGTAGACTACAGGAGAAGGATGATCTTTCTAGAAATCACAGAGGATGTTCCGTTGGTGTGATGGAGGCAAGCCAAGTGAAATCGGCCATTACGGCCAGTGGGAGAGTCTTGTTGGTCTGATTTCCTATGCCGCTTCCATCATGGGCTCCTTTGACTTTCTCTTGGATCCCAAACTCCTGAAATTTTCACTCCACCGGGACATGATGTATAAATCGCTGTCTGAATGGAAGGCCCACTTCCTCTCAGATCAGAACCCTGTGCGTGGGATGTCATGTAAAAGAGACACGAAAGCAGATATGCTTGAGTGCGCGTGTGTGGTGTGTGTGTGCGTATTTGTGCATACGTGCTGTTGACAACAAATTAGGTGGAGAGACGAAGCAGGAAGTACAGTGGGGGTAACAAGTGGCTCCTGCTGCCAAAAGGGCTGCATGGCCATTGATGGGCGGGGGGTTAATGAATGGGATTAATGAGGGAAAGAGTGCAATGGCAGCAGGACTCAAAAAACAAGCTTAGAGGAAAGGTAACTTACGTAAGACTTACAACAATTGTACAATCTTAAGGACTCGGGGGTCGACATTAAAAGGTTCATTCATGAATACACTGAAACACCCCAAGATGAAAGGCGTTAACCCACTAAAGCAGAGTTTCCCAAACCGGTCCTCAGGGACCCCCAGACAGTCCGCGTTTTTCCTCTCTCCCAGGAGAGACCGTCCTAAGGACCGGGTTGGCAAACACTGCACTAAAGCGCTGTAAAATATTACACACCACAGTGGCGGTTCAATACTGACTGCCTGCAGTACTTGAGTCTGTCAAATGGACAAAATGCTTGCAAAACAATATACATGAGTGTCGTTAGCCAGTTAAGAGATGCAATACTTCACACTGATAGAACAAAACACCCTCTTCACCTTTTCCTGTTTTATCATTTAGACCCCATGGAAGGTAATGTCTTAGTGAGAGATGATTAACCAGCTATGTGATCCACTCCACAGACTCCGTCCTGGCATCAGGACATCATGGCGCTCTAATCAGATGGTATTCCAAAGTCAGCTGTGAGGGAGGGAAGACAATGGAAGGGGGCCTTTCAAGCACATTTCTTGAGAAAGCAATGAGGAACCACGTGCTCCGCCACACAAAGGATTATCAAGAAAATAAGCAGCCCTTCCCAGAAGTTCCTGCACAGTCGTCCTCTGAGTGCGGGGCGGCTCTCTGCCAGCTGTTTGCAGATTACCCTGCTCAAAGTTACCTACTAAACCTGGCAATTACTTCTTGAGCTGAATAAGGTGTGTTTGAGCAAGCAAACTGTCTGGCTGACTGGCCTTCCAGGACCGGAAGTGGGGTCCTGTCATACATGCACAGAGCAGCAAAGGACAAGGACCATGAAGTCATGCATTCAGACCCTGTACCTTAAACGCAAATGTATTATTGCCCAATTAGCCATGGATATATATTTTAAAAGAAATATGTTTGATAACATTTTAAAAATGACTGATGAATTTTTAGCGATGATTAAAGAACAAAACAAACAAAAAAAAACCACTGACTTATTTAGAAATATTCACTTTCCATGCGTAAATCACACAGTTCAGCACAACAGTAGATTAAAGTCACCACCAGGGGAAGACCTACTAAAGTGTACTAACCATAAACATCTGCCCCACAGAGAACTGTGGGCCAGACAGACTCCCAGAGGAGACAATGGAAGTTTTCATCAGAAGATTGAGTCAGCATGTGGAATATTCCTGTGTGCAAGTACAGCAGCTCTCATGCGCAGCCTTGAGAATTGGTGATATCCTAGGGTCAGGCTGTACTGGGAAGATTGGGGCGAACTCAGGGGTGGCACACTTTGGCCAGCCTTCAGAGGAGACGTACATATCAAAATCTGAAATCTGAATATTTCCTAAATTACAGCACCACCCAACTCAGCCTAAATCAGAAGCAAACCTACTCCATCCAAACTAGTGCAAAAAACAATGGATTTCACTGCAGATACAGGGAAGCGTACAGTATTGGAGATCAGCAGACACCACTGCACAGACGCTGTATACAATGGCCCAGTTCAGGAGGTCCCACTTGCAGTCTTGGCCTAGTCATTCCTCCGATGCTTATGTAACATACAACTAGCATGCTGGGTTCCCACAGTGCGGCGACAGACGACAATACAGCCAGTAAGATGGGAAGGGAAGAAAAATGAAAACCCTGGCAGTCTATTCAGCAGCAGGAAGTGACCGGCACCCTGCATTCTAGCCCACGCTTGATACCCCTCCTCTTCCACTCTGTTGGCCACAGTCATTTCCCCCTCCCGCCCCTGCTGGCAGTGGCCAGTGCCTGAGCCCAGAACACAGTGCAACAGCACAGCAGTGCGCATTTTCCCAGGTCACACCACACTGACACCCAAAGGATGCCCCAGGCCCAGACCGGGAACCCCGACAGGCCGCTGCACCCACAGCGCCTTGTAAACGTGACGGGTGAGAATCCAGATAACGGAAATATTGCTGCGTCAATGACCGACACACTTGACCCAAGCAAAAGCTATAAATATCCACAGCGCAGAGACTATGATCATGTGGCTGACAGAAAGATTAAGTTTCGATTAAGCAGGTCTGGTGGTGAGGATAACGAGCTGAGTGTTATGGTACGTCATCCCATCCAAGATGTGTATCTACTGTGAAAACACTTTTGTGGAGGTTCGTAAGGGGGGTGTCCCAAACCTGGGTGTGTTTTCCTCTGGGGTCCTGCTCCAAGATGAGCAAGGAGTTAATCAAAGTGCCCATTAACGTCAGTACTGAGGGCAGAAACCAAATGCGGTGTTTCTGCACTGGGTGAATGTGACACGTCCCTCAGCGATGGCGGGTTGCGATGGCAGCGGTGCGGCGTGACGATCACACACACGCTGCTCGAAGACTCGCTCCCTGTCTGACGGCAGTTTATTATCTTCGGTCTGGTTCCCCGATTGTTCTTCTGCACTTTCTGGTCCGATTCTGCTCAGATCTGCTTACACCAGTACCTGGGCTTTCACTGGAAGGTCGGCCTAGCTGCACTTACGTCTAGTTGCCTCCTCAACAGCAAAAAATGTTTGCAACGATCTATTTGCTGCACTTCTACGTCACTTTGGCCAAAAGCATCTGTTAAAAAAGCATAAATGTTTCCTGCTGTAAAAAGCTGTATCATGGTTTTAAGTCTGGTGGATGTGCCCATTACCTGTTTGCAAATAGTTACTGCGAGCGCTCAGCTGAGCCCGAGATCATGTGCTTCCCCCAGCTATGGTTCTCTCTCCACCTATATTTACTCACATATTTTTTATAAGCAGAAACAACTTGAAACCACTTGTAACTTAAGTGTGATCTAAAGGAGGGTGTGAGTATCAGTTCTGTGGGAATTAAACAGACTGTTTCCATTTACTTTATTTAGTGACGGGGTCATTGCAAGTAGGGGTAAAGTACCTACATGCATCAGCTTTATGATAAAGGTGCTTAAAACACCCCTTGGTTCTCAAAATAACTGGAAGACTTGTGGTGATTAGTTTCATTTCATGGTTTTGCCCTTTGGATTAACCTTTCATTCTGACACTGCACTGCTTGGACATATAATATTAACAAAATCGTTTCTGCTACGCATGACCTTCCCAACATGACAGCTACCCTGGGTTACACTGCCCTCTTGTGGACATCTGAATGACCCACATTTTGAAGGAATGCAGTAACACTATGATCACATTACTTCATTATGGGCAGCACAGTACTCCCTCTAGCCCATAAAACCAATAGCCAATTCACACGAGAAAAAACTATGTCATGGCCACTGGAGACCACAGGGATGTCTGTCCATGCAGACATCTGGCCTTTTCTATGGTGAGTCCTGCAGCTGTTGTATTATGGCTCAGCTGGGCCGTTCAGCTTGCATCAGCGCCGGAATAAATAACCGAACACGAAGCCTGCATGGGGGGTTTAAGGTGATCAGCCTCTGTGTTTGACAAGTCAGCTGCCCCCTAATGGCAGCCTCTGAGCGGTGCATGACGGCTAGATGGCAGGCCTGGCATTTCAAGCTCATTATGCCAGCTCTTCATTTGGATGGCTGAATCGAAGAGGCTTCATATGGCAAAATCTCTCATACATGTTGTACTGGTCTGCAGGGGTCCCAAGACAAGTTCTGTTTGAGACATACTGACACTCTTGGTTCCCTCAGCATCAACAGGCTAAGGGCAGCCAAGACCAACACCAGTAACAAGGTGGTTAACCAGACCAGGTCAATTTAGAGGCAAACATACACAAAACCAAGCCAACAAGTAAAGGGTCACCCAAAGGACATCACAATGGTCTCAAAGTGACACAAAGCCTGTGGGGTAGCAATGAAAGGCTCAGGGGTCCAATGCATAGGAGGACAGTCCTGAGAAGGATCAGCAGTTAAGGGCCAGGCAGCGGAGGTCCACTGGCCTGCTGGTGACACCCCATGACAGTCGGACAGTCCTGAGAAGGATCAGCAGTTACGGGCCAGGCAGCGGCAGTCCAGTGGCCTGCAGGTGACACCCCATGACAGTCGGACAGTCCTGAGAAGGATCAGCAGTTAAGGGCCAGGCAGCGGCAGTCCACTGGCCTGCTGGTGACACTCCATGACAGACGGACAATCCTGAGAAAGATCAGCCATGAAGTGCAGGGGTGGGGGTGGGGGGTTGCTACATTATTTAGACACCCTAGTTGACCCTCCCGGAGCAGCTGTCTCTGATCCACAGGCTGTGATTTCATCATATTTCCTCTGTACCATCACCGCTGCTCCGTTGAACCCTTTTATGCAACTTTATTCAAGTGACGCAGACACTATGAGAAGTGTGTTAAAGAGCCTGAGCCTTTGTCCTAGATGGAGAGAGGCTGGAGCCTGGGAGCAGTGCGGTCCAATGCCGGGCAGCATTCCATTCAGAAATGGCCAGAGATAATCAGATCAGGGGTCGCAGGCTCGGGCAGGGCATGATGCCAGCCTCAAGGGGAAAATACTAACTCCAAAAACAAATTTCTGAGCAGGGTGGGGGCTGTGCGGGGCCGCTGGGGAGTACTGCAGGGAACACAAGGCATTTCACCTAAATGGACTGTCGCCTTACAGGTCATGAGTTACAGGCAACAAAAGTACGATTTTTATGAATGCCTTGCTTTATTTTGTTGTAAATAACAAATAAGTACAATAATTAAAGAGGAAATAAAACACAAAGTGAGAATTAAAATGACCAGAGTGTCAGCAAATGCAGCCATTTCCAAGTGCATCTCGCACACATACAAAATGACCAGCAGGGGGCATCTCAGTACAACGCTGCACATGCACTCCCAAACTGCCAAGTCAGATGGTGCCATCCTCATCTACTGGGTAAGAACAATCTTCATCTACCAGGTCAGAACACACCATGGAGACTGGACCATCCTCACCAACCGGGTCAAAATGTACCATCAATTTGGGATCATCCCCACCATTTGGGTCAGAAAGGAACCATTGAGATGAGACCACCCTCACCTACCGGGTCAGAACACACCAGACAAGCCCTGCACAATCAGCATTTGTGAAGCCTAGACCTTTGCCAATAAGCCGGACCAAACTGGGCTACAGCATCCCACAGACATGTAAGCAAACGAGAGCACATGCCCCCACACCTACGACGGATGGCCTCGATGCTGGGGCTCCCTGCCCCTGCACCTTCAGGCAGCAGACCCTGCACTCAATGCATTCATGTTAATGTGCGTCAGCAGTGGATGTATATTCAAAAGGTTGCAGTGTTAGACTGTGGCTCAGCCTCAAATGGGGGCTCCACTGGGGGGAGGGAGTTCAATGAGCAAAAACATATTTAAAAAGTGTGACTCCCCCTACACCTCAACGGGAGCTGGGGGCTTGTGGCCTGGTTCCCGTAGTAACAAACTGCTCCATAATAACTCACCGTGTGTGTCCCAGGAAAACGGAGGCAGCCGGCAAATTCGCTTCATCAGTCAGGTGGGAGAAATGAAGGGCAGGGGGGTATGGTGACTACTGGGGTGGGTGGGGGAGGGTGAGTGGGGAGTTCCCAGATGGCTCATTCATTATTAACATTGGCGCAGGGGGCTACACAGCTCCTAATGGAAGGGGTGTTAGGTGGGCTAATCCACTGAGAACATTCCAGAGACAGGGGAGTGATGTGATGATGCCAGACTGTACATATTTCTAACACAATATAATATAATATACACACACATTACACACACACACACACACACACACACACACACACACACACACACACACACACACACACACACACACACACACACACACACACACACACACACACACAAACACAAGGACATAACTGGGAGCAAGACCTGGAGTCCAAGCAAAACTTTTTATCCACCTACCAGACTGCTATGGATACAATTTGCCGAACGGGGAGGCTAGCAACCAACAATCATTAGAAACTTTATTATAGAACATTCAGAAAATCATCTTGCGCCCCACAGTTTCAAAATTACTTACCTGTACAAAGACCCACAGAAAAACTTGAAAAAGGTTTGAAAAAGATCCATACGATACATTTCCTTCCTTTCCTATGTATACACACATATTATTTGAGAAGCACTAATAATGTTCATCACACACTATTTGACTTATATTCACAAGGTCAAATGTTATCGGATTTCACATTTTCCTTTACTGCCACTAAGTGGCGTCACTTCAGTTATGGGGCGATCTGTCTCAAAGTGTAATCATTCCAAATCCGACACCCAGACAATTCCTCTGTATAGTTTGAAAAAGAACCATCAAAAACTTTTTGAGCTATTGTCTTAATGGGATCAAGTGTCAAAACTGCCCTTTGTTTGGCCATCACTATATGCTACTGCTAGAGTTTTAGTTCCTCACTCATAACAGTTTTTGTCTCACATACCTAAGTGTCTGCAGTGGTGGAAAACTGGTGCTGAAACCATATGCATTCTCTGAAGGCTGGGGAGTACAAGTATGTCAGGCACACAGAAAAAAACTATAAAACAAACCCTAAACCAAATGTTCCACATTGAACAGTATGCAAGTTGAAGCTCTAGCAGGAAATGCTCTCACTTTCATCAAGTGTCAGAACCAGCTTTGTCACGCAAAACATGAAGATAAATCCTGAGCATATTTACAGCCGGTGGGCCCAGATTATCCTGTCCGATGTGGTGATACGACACCATGGAGGGGGGCAGGGGGTCTGGACCCCAGTTGTGTTTGAACGTCACCTAGTGTCCACAGATACGGGTACTAAGCATTTCTCGTCTAATCAGGAGAGGGTGGTTGCACCTGATAAACGAACAGCCAGCAATGGATGGAGAGAGAGAGAGAGAGAAAGAGAGAGAAAGAAAGAAGGAGGCTGGGATTCGGCCATATAAAAGAGTGTCTCTCTCCACACAGGCAGCAGCCCAGAGTTGCTAGTTTTCAGCAGGACAAACACAGTCCTGCAGTATTTTCCCAGGAAAGAGGCTAAGCCGAGATTCTACTGCATGACACAAAACTTTTTTTAAAAAAAAAACCTAGTCATCCTCATTTTCAAAGAAAATCCAAAGCTGAGGGAAAGTAAAATTCAGCAGAAAGTAAGTATCATACTGAACTGTACATAGTGCTCAATAAAGCAGATAACTGCAGTTGACATCAGCAACACTGCCAAACACCAGGCCTTATGAGAAGAGGCACCAGCACCATGCGGTCAGGTCATGTAAACCACAGCCCCATGGCATCAGATGCATATTCATCTTATTTAGTGCACACCGACCCCGAAGGTGCCTTCTCTTTGTGTCACAAGGGGCTGCAGGTCATGTTAAGGCAAGGAAAGCAAAGGTCTCAATTGGACCAAAAAGGTGACATCACAGGCCTGCTTGTATGTGTCACTGCAGAAAGTGACTACACCCACAGAGCCTTACCCGTGCTTTCGGTCGCTGTCTGTACAGAAGAAAGGCCGTGCATGAGAGTATGCAGTGTTGCAGCATCGTTTTCCAGCCCAAGGTGATAACACAGACCCCCATAGTCGGGCTGACTGTCAGCTGCCACCCCCGGCTGTTCTCACTAAGGTAGGCCGTCGCCTTGGGTCGCATTCAGGGTCCGGCTGCAGACAAGACTCACAGGCTCCCCATCGGCAGCCTTTTGCGTCCTTTGACCCTGTAGCTTGAATGAATCACACCCACTGCGAAGCGGCGAGGACTGATCACACCCAGGCTTAGGCAGTACCTCATATAGTCCAGACTTTACACCACAGCACACAGTATGTTGACTAAAAGCAATGCTGTTCCGTTATTTGGAAATATTTGCCATAATACAGTCCAAGCGTTCTGGATGCGTTCTTGTCTGAGGAGCTCCTGGGAGCATCCCAGATCCCACATGAGGGTGCCCTGACAGCAGGATCTTCGAGCCACACAGGGCAAAGGAGGCATCGGTGGTAACAATCTATTGTCTCTGGCTGCTGCCGTTCACAAGGCTCATCCTTTAGGCAGCGCGAGGAGCCAGGCAGGACCGGCACCCTCTGCGCTAGAAAAAAAGAAATAAAAAAAAAAGCAGAGGGAGCAGCCACTGAGGAAACCGCAGAGCCAAACCCTCTGTCAAAAACAGAAGTGGTTAGCGTGTTGCAGCATGCGCGTTTGTCGTCAGCGGCCGTGAGAAACGGCGTGTCGCTCTGAAGAGAGCGACAGAAGAGAGTGGGGGAGAAGAGAGCATGGGGGGGCACCCTATGAGGCACGATGGCGAGAAACACGCCGGGTGCAGGAAGAAGTTAGCATAGACAAACTCCACCCCGGTTCTGCGAAAGGATAGTGCAGGGGGCCACAGAAAAGCGAACACAGGCACTGTGCAAAATGCCTGTGACTGGGGGGGGGCGGAGGGGATGCCTGTGATGGGGGCTGGGGAGTGCATGAGACTCTTAAGGTGGGGTATCTTAATTCAATTCAATTCAATTCAATTCAATTCAATTCGTTTTCATATAGCTCCATTCCATTCACAACAAAGTCATCAAATAGTGACATGGGTGTGCAGCAGTATGTTACCACAACAGTTCTACTAAATAATACAGGAAACGGGAAGAGCGAGAGAAAGAATGAAAGAAAAAGATGAGACAATGGAGGAGACGAACCAGGGAGAGAAAAATAATACATCTGGGGGTCCAAGGTCAGCTGATTGCAAACAGGAGGAGCTCAGCTCGGCCCCCTAATACCCTCTCCATCTTCATCGATTCAGACCCAGCTGCTAGTTACAGGAAAACCGGATAACAGCCCTGAGGACCTCACTGATCGTGCTCAACCATCACGGACGAGACAACGCAAGGGCACAAGCAGGAATTAACAGAGAGGGAGAGACGTAAGGCGAGACGAGGCACCAGGACTGTATCTTCATTAGCTCACGATATATTAGACTGTGAGACTGTTTAATCTAATGGAAAGAATGGTTTTTCTTTAGAGTTTCAGTTCCTGCAAACCTTTGGTGACCAAGGCCAACTTCCCAGATGGCTAATATGGGCTGATGTGGAGGACCAGGCCAGTGATGTCAGCACAGCACAAAACAGCGGGGCAGCAAACTGAGGCAGCTCACGGAGCAAGGCGATGAGGGCCTGAGCTCCCCAACAGTGCCCTTAAACTTCACACCATTAACGGAAAATTAACTAATGCCACCAGTGTTTTATATAACACTGCTGAAAAGCTACATTTAAGTTACTAAGTATTTATGGTACATAAAAAATGTAAGTGTAGTAATGTGTTTTTTGCATTAATGCCATGTTTTAAATAGACCACACAGCTTATTATGGAGCAGAAAATCTTCCTTTTATTGCACTGCAGACCGCAGAGTGAACCTTGGGCAGAACGTGCACATACTGCTGCAGGTTCTGTCGGAAACGGGGGTCTTTCTCACAGCGGCAAACCCACAACCCTCTGGAGACAGACCGCTCAGTAGATAACCAAGGGCTATTCATTAGGCTGGGATGAAGCCTGGGATTTTAACAAGCCCCCCGCAGTACCTACGTCTCGACACCAACTGATGCCCAGTGCTCCAAGGCAAGGCAGTACAGCATCCCAGCCGCATTAGAAAGAGCCCCTCACTGCCGTCCCCAGAGAGCCCAGTGAATCCGCCTCCCATTCGGCGCCTTCCTCACTGCCCTTCCAGGCTAAGAGTGGAGCTTACAGAGACAAAGGGACGCAGCTGAATGTCAGGCATGCATGGGAATAATCCAGAGTGCAGTGCTTATAAAACACGCTGCCACACTGAGAATCGAGCTGAGAGCTAAATGGGCCCCTTAGCAGGCACCGCCATAGAAAACGAACAACGGTTAATGTGTGGGACGGCGCCCCCCCCACCAGCGACGACTCGCCATGACAGCATGCAATCGGAAAACATACGGTGCCAAAAGTGCTTCAGGAAGCCGACCGCAGCCTTGAGCAACATGCACGATTATGACAAAAGAGCTTTTACACAGGTCAGAGCTGGTTTAAAAAATACATATATATGTTACCCTGGTTCTGAAAGAGGTGACATTTGTCTCTATGAACAATGGTCACGTCTCTGATGGAAACTGAAGTGGCAAGAAAGTACCTCAACACGATCTGGATATGAAGACCATTTCAGTTCCTCAGTGAACATGCTTCAAGCAGGGAGTCTGAAACAAAACTGCCAGGGGCTGGTGCCTGGTAGCAAAGGAGCTGTAGCCACTCCACGAGCAGTACTGCTGTCTCACACTTCCAGGGCTGGGGGGTTACCTTTGTGCTGCATGGTCGCGGCGCCCTTCCCTGTGTTGCATGGTCGCGGCGCCCTTCCCTGTGTTGCATGGTCGCGGGGCCCTTCCCTGTGCTGCGCGCTCGCGGCGCCCTTTCCCTGTGCTGCACGCTCGCCGGGCCCTTTCCCTGTGCTGCACGCTCGCCGGGCCCTTCCCTGTGCTGCACGCTCGCCGGGCCCTTCCCTGTGCTGCACGCTCGCCGGGCCCTTCCCTGTGCTGCACGCTCGCGGGGCCCTTCCCTGTGCTGCACGCTCGCCGGGCCCTTCCCTGTGCTGCACGCTCGCTGCACCGTTACACAATGAGGTGCCCTTCTCTGTACTGAATGCTTGCGGAACCCTTTTCTGTGCTGCATGCTCACTGTGCCCTGACATGAAGCGGCTGCATGCTCACTCATTCTGCTCTGTGAATTCCCCCACATAACGTCTGCCCAGGTCAGGTGAGGCCTGTCCTTCCCGATGCCTTCACAATCAGCAGCGCAGAAGCACCGCGTGTGGCTCTTGCTTTCGTAAAACTGAACGTGCAGGGAAACACTCTGTGTCTCTCAGGCACATGAGAGAGTAGGGTAGGCCCCTACCCCACACAGATACCAGCCCACCTTGCTGTAGCCCTCACAGATACACCACTATTCCCGTCTTTCATTCATCTCTTACCTTAACACTTTTATAATATTAACTTCAGTAACTACATAACTGCAATAAAACTAACAGAACATGTGCCTAATAATAAGCTTATGTGTAAACTGTCATTACCACAGTTTAAACTGCCGTTACAATATAATTAACAATATTAAGTGTAACTGTTATACTAATACTGTGCCAGAATTATATCAAACAGGTACAATGCCGGCTGCCGAAGGTGTTGCTGGTGAACGGAAGCTGACGCGCGTCATCCTGTTCTGTTCACTGAAGTGACACTTTATCTTGTCATCCCAACAGAATAAGACAAACACACGAGACACTACACAGACAAAGGTAACAGACAAAGGTAACAGACAAAGGCAGCGTGCGAGTCAGTGCCACGCACAAAGACGCGATTCCCCCAAACGCCCTCTCGCCTTTCGGACGGCCACACTATTAATAGCTCGTGGAAGAAGATGAAATTTGAGAGCTTTTCAATTTAAAGCGGTGAGCTCCGCGACTCGGCAGGCTGCCCTGGCCTTCTGCACAAACGGCTGTGACAGAACACTGACTGTCTTTGTGAAATTGATATAGATCGTGCTGCATTTCCAGCCACAATATCTGCATTCCTGGGATCAGGAAACGCGACATAAGCCAAGCAGTTATTCAAAGCACTTATTCAAACTCAGATAAAAACACACCACGCACTCTTAAGGCACTGCCAGCGCCCTCTGCTGAGCGTGTTTCGTGGCCCATAGGATTACTCACACCTCTGACGAACCCAGCAGTCATGCAATACCGATACTGGAGAAAAGGAGGACAAAAATAGTAAGATGTAATGGAGACTGGAGCTCCCTTTCTATATACCTTACTCTGGGAAATGACCAGGCTCCCAGCTCGACCCTACTGCTTTGTTCATCCGTCCAGAAGCTCCTCATGGCTTTGTGCATCTTTATACATGCCTGTCTCCCTAACCTGGTCCTAGTCCTCCCCCATCCACTTCCACCCCCAGCCCTTTTTCTGTCCTATCCCAGCCCAGCCCCCATCTACGTCCCCTCCAGTCTCATCTCTCAGCCCCGACCTCATCCTCTCCAAGCTGACATCACTCTTGAAGTAAATAAAGGTCCACTACGAGGCCAAGCGGTCGGAGACATCCCAGCAGGTTCCTCTGTCTGACACCCGAACACACAGCAGAGTACAGTGAGACCCTGGGACACGCCTCTGCCCAGAGACAACACTATGCACCCATGACAAAGGCAAGCAGGTGGTCAGCTGGGCTTACCTTGGAGTACTGCCTACGAAGACTGAACCTCTGCACCATGGTTTCGTCACGTCTGCGTTTACCTGCCCTGGAAACGGTGAGCCTATGGCTTGCGGGCGGGGAGGGGGGGCGGGGGGGGAGTCCGGGTGCTCCACGGGCCAGCAGGAATAGCTACATGTTGGAGGGACTTCAGGGCCTGCAGGCCCGGGTGGAGCGAGAGAAGAGAGCCGGCCGAGATCCGCTGCACACCCAGCCCAGCACGCACACACAGGGCAGACTGCGCTCCGACTTCCTGTCAATCAGCCAAGCGCCACTGGCAGGCTGGGCCATTACGGGGGAGGGGCCTCTCAGCACGGGCCTCCCCATCCTGCCCCCGCCCCTACTTCTCCTGTTCTGCTGGGTTCCTCCTCCTCCCTGTGAGATAGCGGACATGCACCAAACCATTTTCCTGCCATTTGTCAAAGCAACCACAGGACAGGAAAAAAAAATGAAAGGGGGGGGGGGCTCTCTCCCCACCACATGAGAACCCAGAGCAGACATGAGCAATTCATGTGGCCCAGGTGCCCGACCCCAGTGCTTTCTGAAGCCAGGGTCACCTTGAACCCACGGCCTCAGGCCCATCTGACTGACCCAGCTCTCCTGGCCGCCTGGAGGCCCAAATCTCTTCCCATGGGATGTGGGTGACATTCCGAGACAATAGAAGGAGAAGATGCCTGGGAATGGCCCTTGGGGGACGGGTGGGTATTGTGTCACTTGACGGCCAGCCTGGAATTAATACTGCTACACACATAACAGGCAAGTATATTATCAAAAAACAGGCCATGCAGTCACTTTATGGCCAGGTGCCCCCAGGAGGTCTGGATGGGCAGGATTCTGCCTGTGTTTTGTGTTTGGCCAGTCATACTGTGAGGCTATACACAGCCCCCCCACCAGCCCCTGGAGGAGAGAGAGCAGACCCAGGAATCACCAGGGGACCTTCTTTGAACTGGCTACAGCCCTCAAGACAGACCCCGTGCTCCACAAGGAGGTGGGGCTCCAAGATCTAGAGGCACTGGCTCGTCGCTGCGTCTCCATGGCGACACTGCCTCTTCAAAGTGCCCTCCGGTCGTTGTCACCGCGATCACCAGCGCACGTGCGCCCTATTCATGTACGCCGGCTGCCCTTACTTAGAGGGGGGATGCAGAGTGAAGTGTTTGCGGGGGCGGCAAGTCTGAGCGTAGTGGCGGCACCATGTGGGGGACGTGGAAAGCGCCCCCCTGCTGTAAGAGCAGTGCTCTGGATGGGGTAGCTTTCCAAAGACACAATCAGGTTCACGCCGCTCAGGAGCTCGCAGCCAAAACTGAGATTTTAATTAAGAACTAATCAAATCACAAAACAGAGCATGTAACTCGAGGAAATTTTAATCATGTCAAAAAAAAAAAAAAAAAAAAAACTATATTCTTAATGAAATATTTCATCATTTGTGAAACCTTTGATTAGTTCGTCCTTTAAGCAATCACTGATTCTCTGAAAAATGCATAAATTTACAAATGTGTTGTCATTTTTTTTTTTACTTTTGCAGATTTTATTTTACACCATTAGAAAAAGGATTTTTTACCTAAGGGCTTTTGGGTTTCACGTGGCTTTAATTAAAATGTTTCAAATTAATAAAACATACGAGATTCATTCAATCAATAGCTCGATTAAGCGTAATTAAGGGCCCGACCAGAGACCACAGAACTGCCATGAGGAAAAGGGTAAGTGGATTTCTGGCTGAGGGGGCGGACAGGAGTTACTCTCTTTTCTGAGAGACAGACACGCAGGGAGGGGCACACACATGCGGCTGCAGTGGATCAGCGCTTCCCCTGTAACTGGGGAGGGCTCGGGCCCTGACGGGCTCCCAGCATGCGCCTCTCCTTCCTCACAGACATGCAAGGGCAACAGCTTCCTGAAAAATCCACGCTTGGAAAATGCAACTCAACGTTAAGACATAGAGACCACCGAGATTGGAGCCACGTCTCGGCCGCTACCAGCAGCTGACCTTACTCCTGACCTCTGACCCCAAAACATAACCAGCAGAGCCGTTTCTTTGGAAACCATAATGCAGTAAGGAAGGGCAACAGCCAAGGGGGGATTTGCTGACCTTGGCAGAGGGCTGAAGGTTAAATTCTGGATCGAGAGGCTTGTCTGCTCCTCACAGACCATCAGCTAGCAAGTCCTGCCCCGAACAGTCGCAAAGGAAGAATGAGCAAAGGCTGACAGCCAAGGTCACAGCACTGATAAAACTGCAGGTTCAACTCATTAAAGAGATTAAGCTAATGCAATCTAACACCCAGCTAGTATGTCAGGGTGCTCATGGCAGTTTTTCATACACAGAAATGTAAGATAAGCCAATCAGACTATAGAGGAGGTGGGTCCAAGCAACTAGGGGAGGCGGGGTCAACTAATCAGATGTCTTGGTGCTGCCTCCTCTAGTCGCTTAAACCCACCTCCTCTACAATCTCATTGGTTATCTCTCTGATCCAATCATTTTTCATTCTCTAGGAGTGCCCTTCTGTATCCAACAATACAACACACATTTACAGCAGTTTTTCCCAACCCGGTCCTCAGGGACTCACAGACAGTCCGCACTTTGCTCTTCCCCAGCTCCCTGCCAGACAGTCCACATTTTTGCTCCTTTACCGGGAGCTGGGAGGGGCAAAAATGTGCACTGTCAGGGGAACACTGAAGACCAGGTTGGAAAACAGAAATCTATAGCACATCTAAGGCAACTGAAAGATATACTCCATACATAATAAGTAAATATGGGCGTGGGTGCTGGATGTACCGCATGTGCGTTAATCGCCTGCTCACCTGGAGCAGACATACATGCTACAGCCATGAAAGGTCGCGCCAGGTCAGGTCTGCAGAGCACGTGTGACACTGCAGGCTCACATGGGCATGCCGGTCGTTCCCAGTTTACTGTGTCTCTGTTGGTCTGCTGATCTCTCCCGAGCAGCTACATCGCTGATCAAAGAGATTCAGCGTCACGGCGACGAGACTGACCCCCCCCCCCCCCCCTCTGTCACTGCTCACTCTTCACCTTGCATATTGCTCTGTGCCACAAAGAACAGAGACAGCTTTACGGACTCGGGGGAGGGGCCTGGCTGTCAGTTTGGTTGACAAACTGATTACAGCGAGAGGGGTGCAGGTCCCAGGGCTGCTTTACGAGAGACTCGTCACTGTGTTAAACCCAGCAGCTCCGGATGGAGCAGCTTTCCAAAGACTCAGGATCACTTTTAATTAATCGCTACCCCCCCCACATGTTGGTGTATTTTCCAGATACGCACAAATTACATCTAAGTTTAAGAAACATATTCCGAGCATAGACAATGGCTTGTGTGAGTGCACCCCCCAGTGGTGAGAATAAAAGAGAAATCACTCTGGCAACTTAACAATGGAGAGAATGTTTCCAGTCTTCCCATGCGCCCCAGACCACCTGCACAAACATCTAAGAAAATTGTAATGACAGAAAAGCATACAAATCATTTATATTTTCCTAAACAGATTTATACCCACAAACACACAGAACGTAAAGCTGTGTTCTGTTTATATAATAATGCAGCAAAGCAATGAGAAGAGGCAGGTCAGGATAAACGGGCACCTTGTTGCTGGCAAAGCAGTGCCGTGGCTAGACCCCCCCAGCAGCGGCTGGGCAGGCGCTCTAACAAACACTCCCCCGACAAAAGGAGTGCTGGTTGCGTCCCGCTTTCAGCGCCCATGCCGAAGCACACCCAGCGGTGAGGATCCCACATCAGTGCGTCCGGCTGACGCACCTTCCCTACTCCAGATGGCCCCCATCAAGCACGCGGACCATCTCAGGCCACCAGAACAAGAGCACGGAGGTTATCTAAAGAGCATCTTGCGCGGCTCGGCAGGGGTGAGATACTTCACCAGGAATCCGGAGGGGATGATCTGCGCGCTGTTAAGAACTGTTACCGTCTGCATGCATGATCCCCGTTTAAACGCCCCGTCCTGCTGACTTCGATGGCAGCTCCATTCCACCTCTTCAGCAAGATTCAAAAATACATGGGGCTAATATCGGCTAAGCGGTTCAGCGTGCTGCCTGGATGCACGCCAAGAGGTCCTGCCGGAAGGAGCACCTGGCTGCGGTCTGCACTCGCTTAAGAGCCATGGCTGCACACTGCAGACCTGAAACAAGGACCAATGCCCCACTATTAGTCCCAGCATGCAAACTAGATGCATATAGATGCAGAAACGGCCCCATACTCTAATCAGATTTTAAGGAAGTATGGCAAAGGGAGCACTCAGGGGAACTGAACACTGTAAAAATGATTAAAGTCTATCCTGGGCCACATAGGCTGGGAAACCTACATATTAAAGCATAAAAGATACTATATCACTTCACAAATAAGCAATATTTATGTAATTTCAATATATATGTACAGTGTTTCAATTTCTTGTGAAGTAACAGCACATTTCAGTAGAACTTTTGCCAATAATCATATCAATGGTCATGTCACAACAATGGGCCAATTATCTACCCGGTTCTGATCAGATACAGGACGCTGTATCATGTATGGGACCCTGAAACCAAACAGCTGGAGATGCATCGGGATACGGAGAAAGGTGGGTGGACAGGCGGAGGAAAAAGCACCATGTGTGTTTTTAGTACCAGGAAACCCACCAGCATTTGGTAAAAATCAATCTAAGTAAATCAATTAAGTAGCCTGCTCAATAGCCCCACCCACTGAGCAGAAATGGAGGAGACATCCGTGTATAAATGGGTCAGAGCCGCTTATCTGGATTAATAATGCTGGGGGGGGGGGCACACAGCCCCATAATGCAGTCCTCAGCCCATTAATCCGAAATCGAACAGCAGAGCCAGAATGGGTCGGCCCTTAGCCAGGACACGACCATTCTGCTAATGGACCCTTCCGGAAGGTGCTGGCATGAGAAGGGGCCCACGGTGGCTGCAGAGCCCTGCAGAGCTGATTAGCAGAAGGTGGGACAGCATTTCGAGCTCAGCGCTCACGCTCAGGAGCGTGGGGGCTCCCGTCTCCGAGGGCAGCAGGGCCTCCAGACCAGCAGCTCCCGCCTGGGCAGCGGGACACAGCGGCTAAGGAGGGGGCAGCATCCAGCTTCAGCGTGGAAGGTCACTCCAGCAGAGGGCGCCGTCCTCCCCTTCCCCCCCCCCCCCCACTACATATTCATCTGTGAATCGCCGATACGGCTTAATGTACCGACTCGGCGGACGAAAGCAGCTCCGATGGCGGCTGCAGATAAGCAGCACAGACCTCCAATGCTCTCCTCCTTTACAACCATCACAAGACTATTTTTAGCGACACGAGGACGCCAGGCCGCCGGAGCTGCAGTGCGCTCTTTCACTGCGTCACACGTGTGAGCTTCTCTCCGAACCCGCCAGCCGCCTCACCGGCCCTCTGTGCACTCCGAGAGACTGCGGTGACATGCCCCCCTACCCAACTCTGCACACCGTCACCAAAAGCCCAAATGCTGCAGCTGCAGAGACGTGGCCCTAGCGAGGGGGAGGCAAGCGGGGGAGGATTAACAACTTCACACTAGCAATTAAAAAACTAAATCAAAACTGATGGGTTGCTAAGCTACACAAACAGGACCGGACATGTTTTACCGGCCCTCCTTTCCGGCAGACAGACAGGCACCCCAGACACCTGGGAGCCCTCCCTCTCACAGCCCCCCCACCCCCCCACCGGGCCATGTCTCCGGGACCGCACCCCCTGAAGGCTGCACGGTAACGTGAGCCCCCATCTCCTGACACATCAGAAATTCCCCAGGCCCTCAATTGGTTCCTTATGCAGATATGATATCACATAGATTTACTAAATGTCAGAAACATTAACCGGCTTGTTCTCCTGGCTGGTTCTCCATTCATCTCCCAGCCAGTTACCCTGAACAGGGCCATGGAGGGTGGGGCCGATTCCAGGCAGCACAAAGCAGGGGATTAGCCTGCATGGGATGCCAGTCTACCACAGTGCGCGCGCACACACACACACAGGTTTCCATTTCTAGCTTTGCGTGGACTGTCCATTCATTTCAAAGGGCAAAACCCCAATCTTAACTACAGCATTACTATATTTTGGACATGCAATGCCACTGTGAGTTTTTCTAAACACTACCTGGATGGGCTATACGTGTGAACGTAAATGTCTAAATCAGTCGCGCCGGACGTTACATGTAAGCTCTCCAGTACAAAGTCTGGGTTATATCCAATTGACTCCCATGTGTGAATGGAGCAGGAGAATTCAGCGGCAGCAAGTCGGTGTGCTGAAGGTGCCTCTGTCATGTGACTGGTGCAAAAACGCAACCCAGAGCATTTCTATTAGGGTGTGAACGCGTCTGACATAGGCAACTCCAAAAAGTGCCCTGATTCTCCGGACAATGTCCAGAGTTCATGTGTGCAAACTTAACCGTAAGTAAGCAAACAAAACGCGCGCGCGCACACACACGCACACACACACGCACACCATGAACGATTTATAGATAACCAGAATACCCAGAGAACCCGGAGAAACTCCACATCACACGGGGAGAACATGCAGCCTTCATGCAGTGTGGGGGTGAAATTCGAACCCCCAACCCTGGAGGTAGTGCCTGCGAGACCCAGAGATGGTTGGAGACCTGGAGAGCTTTGATGTTAAACCCTCCCTCGTTCGCAGACCGCAGACAGACATGTGCCAGGGTGTGGTGAGAGGGAGAGGACGCCCCCCCCCCCAGGCGTGGCTGCCACCCTCAAAGCCCACTGAACAGGACAGGCTCTCTCCCCACCCTTAATGGGGTCACTGCAGCTGAGCACCACATCGGTGCCTAGAACAGCTCACTGAGCTTCAGCACACGGTGACTCCGCACCACACAGCGCGGCCCGGCTCCACAACGCCCCGCGCCCATCTGCGGGGCTGAAGGGCCCATGGCGGGCACCGATGTCAGCGGAGGGTCTGGGTGAGAATGGGGACGGACCAGGGGCAGTGCCAACCACTATGTGGCAGGGGGAGGGAGAGCGAGAGGGAAAGGGAGAGAGGGTGGGAGAGCGAGAGGAAATGAGAGAGCGAAAGGGGAGTGGGGAGAGACCGAGGGAGAGAGAGAGGGAGAGAGACAGCATGACAGAGAAAGAGAGAGAGAGAGAGAGAGAGAGAGAGAGAGAGAGAGCTGTTCACAGAGGTGCTTTGTAGAGGAAGGCCATCGCTATTCAGCCCAGATGTGGGTCAGGCTGAGAATGGTCCTATTCAGCACCATTAGTCCAGTTGGGGGTGAACCAAGCAGCAATCTACAGAAACACGCGCACTGTCAGAGACAGGGGGCGCCAAAAACGGAATGGGCCAGGACCAGGCCACGTACCGTCTCTCCTTTACTTACAGGCCCGCCAAGTTACATACACACACATGAGCTGGTGTCCTTAACCTTCTGAGGTCTAGGGGCAGGGAGCACACTCTCACTGACTGGGGCATGGTCACACATTTCATTCAATATGGCAAATAAATTATCTCATATATATATTTGTTTTGGCATTGCACTCAATTTTAATGTACTTTGTAAATATGATTTATGTGAAGTTTGTAATTTGACATCAAAGTACAGACATTGCAAAATGCAGTTTGGAACACTTGCAGAAACATTATAAAAGTACATAGTAAGCAATGGTGGAAGTTTGTTTTGATCCCAGATATCTGATCACCAAAGTCTTGGCTACATGAAGATGACTAAATGGTGTAGTTGCAACATTCAGTTGGATAAATAAATAAGAAAATCCAAACTCATGTCACTATTTCTGGCTCCTTTCATTGAGTATGCAGCAGCTTTCATGTGTCTGCATGAGCCATTCACACCTGGCCACACCCCCCCCCCTTTTATGGTGCTGATGGGGATGTATCTGAATCGCGTTTCACCGTTGCGTTATTCATCTAATTACCATGCAAATGTAATTTGAATATGCGGAAATGCGGCTATTTATAATGCGAATAGCGATCTTCAGGTGAGGGCGGCGCTACACACCCCCGGTGCAGGTAAAACAAAGAAAGGTGACATGGTGACATTTTTGCAGATTTAACCTAATTTTAAAAACTTTAATACTTCCGACAATCGCGGTTTTGAAGAGAAGACAGATTACGGATTCAGTCAGCGGTTTTTTCATGTTTCTACAATAAGATTTCAGCGACTTATGAACTGAAATAGACGAGAATGATACGCGGCATCGCCGACGATGCCGTCGAGTCCAGAGGGTTAAAGGCACGGTGCGCTCTGGGCTGTGGGTGTGTGAGTGAAGACCGCACCCATCTGCCCCCAGGGGGCAGCACATTCCCCACGGTGATCACCACACGACCGTATGGCGGTCGAGACGTTCCCACCTCCAGGCGGGTGCCAGCTGGAAGGGAGCGCAGGCAGGCGAGCACACGACACACTGACGTCTACGCTTATGGCGGGCGTGCCAGGACACCACGGTAACGATAAAGACATTGGCAGAGACACACTGGCAGAGTCACCACCCTGCGCAATCACAGCTGACAGGCACGGCTCAGAGTGTGCAGCTCTGCCACAAAGCACAGGGATGGAGCCGCAGGCCCGGCTGGACTGGAATGCGGGTTACGGGGAGGAGTCTGGGTCAGCTGATGCGAAACAGACACACCCGTGGGTGGGGCCACACCCTCGGCCAGCTGAGAGGCAAAACGTGAAGCTCCAGAAAGGTAATGAATAAAAAGATCAGCATCGCTGGGGCGCGTCAAGGTAGCGTCAGGCACCTGCATCACGCCTGGACAGAGGCGGTGGAAAAGCAAGCACTCACCCGTTCGGCGTCATCGGCCCCAACGTGGCCCCCGCCCGGTGGCGAATCGGCGGGTGCTGGGCCAGGGCTGCTGGGCGTCTCAGTCGTGGAGGAGGAGCGAGGTCGGCCGGCCAGCAGCAGCGCCTCCTGCTGGCTGCGCCGAGGGGTTTGGGGGCTGCCCCTGGGCGCCTCGCCGGGGGCCGGCTTGCTGCGGCGGCTCTGCAGGCTGCTCCCTCGCTTCATGCCAGGGGCCCCACGGATCTGCTGCAGCACGCGGCTCAGAGCTGCGGAGGGGGCGGGGGGGTCAGTGTCAGCCGGGCCCGGGGGCGGCTCCCCGAGAAACGAACCCGGCTCAGGGGGCTCTGGACCAGAGCCGAGGGGCGTGGCAGATGGGCGGCGGCGCTGCTGTTGGAAGAGCTGTTTGAGGCCGAGGCCCAGCACACCGACATTCCCCAGGGCGCCGTGTGTCACCCGCCACTCGGGAGCCGACGCCCTCCGGCCCGCCGCCGCTTGCCGAGCTCCTCCCAGATCCGGCTCCTCATGATCCTGCTCGCTACTACTGTGATCCATCGGGGGGGGAGGGGGGGGGCGCCCTGGGGTTGGTCTCGTCGCCGGAGTCACATGGAGCAGGGAGGGGAGGGGGTGGGCTGAGGGGCAGGGCTGGCAGCAGGGTTATGGGTACAGCCTCTAGGGGGAGGGTGAGAGGCGTGCGCTGGCATTCAGATGGAGGACGTGGGGGTGCATGCGGAGGCAGACCGGCCCAAAGGTATGCTGGTCTGACACAAGAGGAGATACAAGGAGTCATGACAGGTGATGATGCATGAAGGGTGACAGCAGCAAAGGGGCACCACACTCCTTCGGTTCAGCTGTCTGACGTGTATGTTTCAGCCCTGACTGAACAAAGCTGCTTTAAACTTCACCCGGACCTTCCCGTCCCCCACTGAGGCCACCAGCAGTATGAAGCACATCACACAGAACCCAACACCAGCTACAGAACCAGCTTTTAAATGGAAATCGAATGAACGGTGTGGAGACAGTCAAATAGCTTCCGGCGCATCCCTTCAAAGCTTTTACTCCCGTCGATTAAGCCCCGTGCTTCCTACAACAAAATGCTTTCTTCTCTTCTAAGCCTTCTTAAGGCTTAGGGACTGTGAAATTAAAACAGGAAATTCTTATTTTGGGCTTATCGGGGAGTGGGGGAGGGTGGGGACTGGACAGACAGCTCAAAGACAGATATAGCAAAGGGAGGTCATGGGATCTGGCCCTCTGCCCAAGGATGCAGAATTCAAGCAAGTACTCCCTCCTGCAGGGGGCAGCAGAGATACCACCACTGCTTTGTGCACTCTGCACTACCAGAACATTCAGTGTTGTGACTGCCTGGCTTTTTCTGATTCTCTGACATGGAGGATGGGACCAGCCCCGACTGTGATATGATCAGAGTCTCACAGGCATGGAAATGTGTCGCTTTTTTCTCTTTAACACGCCCTCGCAGCTCGAGGTGTGATCAGCGAGTTGCAAGTGTGTGCATCAGAAATGACTGCGACGGCTCACCGGGGAGGGTAAAAGCATGACGCTAACTGGGGCTGCCGCGATCACGTTGCGATATAATCGTGATTATTTGGCGCATGAGCAATAACCACCAGGGCTTCAGATGACAGGTGAAACATTTGTGCGGACGCCGGCAATTCGGTACGTTATGGTCGTTTACTCGCACCCGCAGTTTGGTAGGCAGATCAGGATATTTATGAGACTTGTGCTGTATGGTGCAAGCGCCATATAATCACGATTACATTGTGATGTGATCGCAGCAGCCCTAAGGCTTAACAAAACCAATCCCGACCGTGAGTGATGGAGATTAGTCAAGCCTGTCAAGGGGGGGGGGGGGGTCAGTGGAATATTATGGGGTGCAAAGCGGGGTCCGGGTGGGGGGCACGGGGGAGTCCTTAAGTAGAGAGAAGAGGGAAATGGCACCTACCATCGGCCTCACTGGGCCCGGCTGGACTCACTGCGAGCGGTCACCTGCACACAGGAAGAAGGGTTGGGGTTAGCGAGTGTGTCAGCATCAGCGTGCCTTTAGCTTCACCCACTGGACGCAGAGCAAGGGGGCCAACTCTGGTAAAGCCGCCCATCTGTCACTGGTCAATAACCCGCATCCACTTTAACTGGCTGGTGACCATGTGACACGTTCAGACTGATTCCAGAGACCCACCTGCTCCACCAGGATGTCGGCCTCCTCCTGCTCCTCTTCCTTCCCACAATAATTCCTCCACTCACTGCCTCCCCACATTTCATACGTACTTTATAACACACAGAAACAAGGGCAATCCTGCTCCCCCCCAACAGAACCCAAACATTGGACACGACGTGGCTTTTCACACCCCGTCTGAGACCTTTTCATCCTGGCTTGTTACCGCCCCCAGATAAAAGCACCAGCCTCCCTGAGGGGCTGATCTGCCTCGGTGTCATGCCAGTAACACCCCGTGACTGAGGAACACACCTGTTCGTAGAAGCGCACTCATAATTCCCAGAGATGCAGTTAGCTTTCGAAAGCTTTCCCCACCCAGAACACCCTGTACGATGCTAAAGGGGAAAGCAGTTGGGCAAGAACTTCAGTTTAGCAAGAACAACAATTTGGGCGGGAGTCTCTTCTCAAAAGATGCTTTTGGGCTTCAGAAAACCACAGCAATCGAGATCATGCGAGGTTCACAGAAAAGGAACTCACTTTTGATGAAAGGAAGCGGAAACAGCAATGGGTTAATATTTAACCAGCACCACCCCCCCCCAGAAGGAAGTACATAGTTACCACACCCTCTTCTCAAAACCTACATTAAACAATGAAACTGACAATACCTATTACATTATATTCATAATATAGACATACACACAAGCACACATGGCTGATATTTCAATAAAATTTAACCAAACTGGGAGGGGCACAAATATTTCAGAGAAATTCCCCTGTCAAACTGGTCTGACACCTCACCTGCTTTCTGTAAACACACTTCCAGCTTTTCGTGGAGAATGCTGATAGATTCCTTTCCAGAACCGGATCTCTCAGAAATCACTTATCTATGCCTATAGAGAACTGAAAAACGCACAGAGTTCCTGCGGTGTGACGGACTAAATCCGGGCCTCCTGGGCAGCTTGTTTACCGTCTATCAGTCCCGGCACACAGAAGCCTGCTCCCTCTGACGCTACACATACCTCTTTAGATCGAGCACAAGGACACAGACAAGCAGTCCTTGTGCTACCAGGTTGCCACAATAATGCTCATTTAACCTAGTTTCCTCCTGTGGACGAGAGCCAATGACATCGGTAAGGGCTGCAGAGTCAGCAAACTCAGACTCTCCTCTCTCCGCCGTGCTTCCTCCCCTCAAGCCCCCCTACCAGAAGAGGCACAAGCCAGACCAAAATAAACCCCACCGGAGGAACTTCGCTCACCTGCGCTGCCGAGAGAGACACCCTCATGGCCAACACCCGAGACGGGGTGACGGAGGACTTCTACCTCCAACAGCAACGTGGCGCGTTTTCATGACCCGGAACTCGCACCCTGAACCAGTGCACTTTAAAAAAAGGGACAAGACCATGGCGGGCTCTGAGGGCGCTACGGACACCATCTACGAAGCCATGGACCTCTGCATCATTCATCCCATGAGTACGCATGGGGGGCGGAGCCAACAGCATGCGGACGCCTCTCGCTTGACACACACGCGTGCTTAGCAGTCGCACTGTGCTCTATTTACGAATCACCTGCAGTTAAAGGACTTGAATGGGGAAAATGAGAATTCCCAGGTGTCTTTTTAGGCTTAACTGCACAACAATGGCCAGACCAAAGTAGATTTAAAAACAGGTTTTTTTGTATTAGTTGCCCATGGGACAAATAGTTAAACTCCTGCTTGGTTTGACTGTTGACTGTGCTGGATGCTACACTTGACGGCCTGAGCCTTTGGGAATCCTCACACACAAAGATGCACTTCCTGCTTTGGCGGTCAGACGGGACGAGTCACATGGTAACGAAACCTCCACTCAGCTACCGAGTCACCGCAATAAAAGCCAGTAATCTTCCACTCTGAATCCCGGCACAAGGATCCTAATCTGCACACTAGCCCATAGTGACATCGTATAGGTGAAGGTGATGGCCGGTTGCCTTGACAACTGATGCCATGTTTGGGAGAGATGAGGCCAACATCTGGCAGCATCCAGGGCTCTGGCAGCAGCTGGCAGGAGGAGCCCCCTGCTACTACAGCAGCACCATGCAAACCTCATTCCTGGGGGGCTCCCTCTGTAAGCAGAGGTGGAGATTCCAGGTCCAGAGAGTACAAATCCAGACCAAGATTTTGTTTCAACCAACTCTCTGGACCTGAAATCTCCACACTCACACACTAACGCAGGTGCCAAAAAATGCTTCAGGAACAAAACCAGTGCTGGCTTACACTTTAGAACTAAAATCCTCTAATGTGACCAAGTCATATAGAATAGATACAAAGCGAGCCCATACAGTAAATGATTACTGTTTGCTACACTGAACCCAAGAGTTAACATTGGTTTGTATCTTCAAAGGGATTCTTGTCTGCACAGCTGAAAAGAATACAAAGCTGTTTGCTTTAAAAACACGCTGCACAAAGAACATCGGGGAAAAGGACAGCCTTCAGTACCTTCAGCAGCTGGACACGCAATTATGTGGTGATGCAGCTGTGGGTAAGATAGCTGGGAGGACAAGGATGCCTTCCCCGATTTCGAATGGAGACGCACAAACCCCAGGCAAGAGAGCAGCACTGCTTCCCACCACCATTTGATTCCTATTCCAGGAGGCCTGCATTTCATGAGAGTGGTGTCTAAAGGATGAAACAGCCTTAAGTAATATTTCAGTGGTCTAAGTGCCGGGGCTCTTCTCTCTCCTACTCACTTGAGAATGATGCCAATTCCGGAAAAAAAATAATAACAAAAACAACGGACAGCAGACAGACTCAGCTAACTCTCCCACCTCCAGACAACAGACTTGTTAAGAGTCTGATAAACTCACTCACCTCAAAGGAATGAGTCAGGACGGCTGTAGGCGCAAGGCGGCCATTATCACAGAAACAGACTAGGGACCATGGGACCAAAGGGGCATAGGGTCCCAGGCGGGGGTGGACCTTCAGAAACACAAGGGCGGCCCAGGAAGTGCAGACCCACAGGCAATTAACACACCCGTCGAACAACAAACAGAGTCAATGACGCAACACCACATGCCGACAGTGAAGTGAGGCAACGAACGTGGAGCACAGACAGCCTGAGAACCCAAGAGCAAGCATAGAGCACAAAGAGAACCTGCTTTACTCCGGTCTCACCATTACTGCAGGAAGTATTACTCATTTCATATCAATGAAACGGTAAATAATTTAAGGCATGCTACTCAAAACCGCCGAAATGTGCCCTCAATCACCGGGTACCTGAAACGGACACGAGTTGCTAAATCGCAAGAAGCTTATTTTTGTTACATTGCTTAAGAATTTCCAGAAATACCATGTCGACAACCATTTCTCTACGAAATGCAAATATTTGCACTACGTCTGTAAAATTTGCAGGATGTAGTTTATTACCTAAAGTATGAGTTATATATTCATACAAGATAAGCAACTTACAGGCAAAATTTAGACGGTTCATCGTCCCTGTTCCACAAGCACATGCTGTACTAAGTGTTTCCATATGTATGTCCTCAAATGCAAATGTGCAAGAAAAAGTGTTTTAAACCCACGCAGGTACTTTTTTGATAACACAAATTAACTGACGTTCAAGACACAAGCTGCCGAGTGACACCCGGCTTGTTTCTGTACTGTGAAATGAAGCACACTGATAAACTTAGCGCCCGAAAAGGCAACTAGATCATAATCTAAAACACACCTGTCACGCTCTCAGTCTTCTTCATTAATCGCAAAACTTGATTCCTCCTTTTCCGAAGTTAAAAAAGCACGTATTATACACACCTCAGTATCGAGCATTCAGTTGAATCGGCTGGTCTTTGCCAGCAAGGTCGATCGTTTTCGGTTCGAAGGCATATGCCAACTCCTTTTATTTTTTATTGAATAAAAAAACGTGCAGTGATCGATAACACGATAAAAATGTACTGCCAGGAGCCCAAACAGCGTTGTCATTGTATTTTGTAATAAGAGGCACGTAACAAAATGAAAAACAAGGCAGCCTTGTTCGCAGTGCTCATTGTCATTTGCACAGAGGATCGCGCCGGCAGTCTTTGGCCGTTTTCCGTGCTTAATTCATCATTTCACAGTTACAATGTCTAATTCAGCGCACACTGAATAGAGTCCAACGTGTACCGTCTCTTCTGAGGGGGGGGGGATACTGGCCGTGGCAATACGCACAGGACACAGCATCTTTCCTAACACAGATATTACATCAACTGACAGCTTAAACCCGAGATGCAATCAGCGCCCATAATATGAAAGGCTTCCGTGGGAAATGCCAGCTCACATGAATCTTCCTTTTTATTATGTTGAACTATGTGCATAGCACTGGCCGAGACACACGCGTACAAGTTGAGCCCGTGATTTCTAACACGCTAGCTCGATAGCAAGGTGGCGCCCACACTTATAAAACCGGCTACGTTACACATATAAATCCGACACTGGCAACCGGCTTCCATATAAACTACGCAAAGAGAGAGTGAGCTACGTGTTTACTTCACGTGCGTTAGTGAAAACCTGGCGTTCTTTTTTTTTTAAAATAAACACTTACAGAAGCGCCGTAGACTGTGCCGAAGAGTGGTCATATCGTCTGATGGAGCACTCCCACGATGACGCCATAGGACGTGCTTACGTTAGACGCGAGGAGGGGCTGACCTTCATGGGCGTAACTTCGGGCATGAAACTAGGCCGGAATAGTCGCGCGCGTAAACGGAAATTGCTAATATGTCGTGTTTCTATTGGTTCGGTGCTTTCGTGACGCCAATAATTTTTTTAAAGATTGTAATAAGTGTTCATGAACAAACAATATTAAAGTTAAGCTACCTGACTATCACCTACTCATCACCTAAATAATATTGGTGGCAAATTATTATTTTCTAAAAAATGGAGCCTATTCTATTGTTTTGTCTGTGAATTCTTGATAGCAATATTTTAGAGTTTTTTTTTTTAAAGCAGTGAAATACTCTTTTGAACGCACTGCAATTAAATCTTTTACTGCTGCCTATGTAGGCCTACTTAATCTGCATCCCGGTGTAATCATGGAAACTGTCTGTGCTTGTGAACATATGGTTTCAATTCTTCTCTGTGTATTTGTGAATTAAACATTTTAGTGACATTTTTCAGCAAAGACTTTCATAGGTTTTCAGTTCCATTGCTGCCTTATTGTATTTTTTTATTTGATCCATCAAATCATGATAATTTATGTTTGCTGACGGTACCTTAAATGTAACCCAGCCAAAGTACACAAACCTGTTATGAATCATTCTATATACCAAGGATTTATGTTTGTGTGTGTGTGTTTTGTGTGGTCCAGGTATACATTACGTTGTGGGGACCAAATGTCTCCACAATCTGATAAAAATCTGTTATTGTAATGTTTTGGGGACCATTTTTTGGTGCCCAGAAGGGAAAATTCAATTTTATAAAATTTTTTATTGCAATCAAAAAACAAAAAAAAAATGCCAAAAGACTAAGGTTAAGGATGTCATTGTTGGGATTAGGGATTTACCCATAGAAATTTATGTACCTTGTTTGTACCTTGAGGATGTCCCTCAGAGTCCATTTCTGTACCCTACATTAAAGTAAAAGGTACACTTACCTACAGCTAAAGGTACAAATAGCAGACTCTACATTGGGCTATAGCCAAAATGACAAGCAAAGGTACAAACAGTTTTTTCTCACGGTGTACTTGAGATTTATCTGTCCGCCGCTGACACGAATAGACAAATGAACTGAAAAGTGAGAGCGAGTTACCAGGCAGATAAGGACAAACGGCAACAAGTCTACAACGCAATTGGACAAATGTTTAATGCATGGTGCGTTTGTTACTTGTGTAGTTTTTTTTTATTATTATTTTGCTTTTAACCAAAAATTAAGGTAACAAATTGTGCTAAAGTAGTGATCATGCAAATAATGTGTTGTTTAATAATAATTGTTAATAGTGTCTATAATGTGGAATCAAGGTGTCATATGGAGGAATCTGGGACTTAAAGAAGTAATCAACTTGTGTTCAGTATCAGAACTACACTGTCAAGAAAAAAGTACTAATTTTTACCTTTGAAGGTACAATTACTTGTCATTGGGACTGTACCCTCAAGAGTCTAACAGTTGTCCCTTTAGCTGTAAGTAAATGTACCTTTTAAGGTCCATTTGACAAGACTATGATTCCAAGCAACTCTTAGTCACTTTTACTTAGAATATCTGGGGTATTTTACTGAATCATTTAATCTGGAAAAGGAAACGTTTATTGCACGCCAAAACAGATTTAAACATAGTCTAGGATTCCACTGTTCAAATGTTTAACACTAGAGGGAGCAGCAGCCCTAGAAATAGTAAAACCCTTCGCTCCTAGACCTCTCAGCACGTAATTCCCACGTTAACATTAATTCTTTTTTTCATATAAAAAAAACACATTTTCATATTGCACAGCTCATTAAAAAATATCTAGATAATCAATTTAGTCTTAATTTCAACGTGTTCACAAAACTGTCTAAATGGATAACTTGAATGAGCCAGCAATAACAACAAATCATTTAAAAGAAGATCGAGGGACGTCGTATGCAGTTCACATTGGCCATAATTGGATTTTTACCTCCAGGTGGCCCTATTGTAAAATTAACTGCTTGGAAAATAGTGAAAATAATAGCTGAATGTATTTCTGAAATGAAATTTTCATCATAGCGGAGTGTGCGATGGGTTGGCGCCCCATACTAGGTTATTCCCTGCCTTGCGCCCGTAGCTTCCGCGATAGGCTCCGGACCCCCGCGACCCCGAATAGGACAAGCGGGTACAGAAAATGGATGGATGGATGGATATTTGTTTGATAGCCGAGTAGTACAGGAATACAGCACGTCGCTTGACGCGGACCAACCTCAATGTGCGGCAAATTGCTTAACTATAGTAACGTCCCGTTCCTGGTGAAAAACAATTGGGCCGTATTCTTACCTTACTAACCTTACGTATTAAACGTATTGTTTACATATGGTAAACAATGATTTCACAGGTTTCTGAATTTTACAAAGGATACTTGTACCTTATACACCATTGTGGGTTATTTCCGAAATAGACTAATACTGATGTGCTTTCTAATTATAAATAATTATATCGGATTGTAGTGTAGTAAATAAACTGGAAAAGGGGGCTAGTAAGTATAATGAAATGTTTTACGTTTAATAACCTATAAACCTATACCGAGAAAAAAATAGTTTTGTCTTACGGTCTCTGGGTAGCAAAATATTTCAAACGTGCAATGACATGATTAACGAAAGCGATTTTCGAAACAGAAACATGTTTGACTGTAACAGGAAGCAGAATAAATCTCAACCTCGTTGTTAACGATGTCACTCGCAAAATAGTCCAGGTCTGCTTACTTAGGCCTATATGCTGTGCAGACTGATAAAAGAGCTTTTCTTGCTCTGCTTCTCATAAGATGACTTTCCCTGAACTTCATAATTAACTGGGTAGTTCCCCGAAACGTAAACGGGAACTTCAAAAAATCTGCCCAGACCATGAAAATTCGAAATCCAGCTAATTTCTACATTTTATATCACATCAGCGGCCACATTACTATGCGATCCGACTCCTTAGAAGGATTTATCGATAAGCTCCCGTAGGTGAAGTGGTCTATTGCAAACTCAGCATCCAGATACACATCAACACTGTAAAATCTACAGTACTAGACCAGCCAAGATACAATGGTTCATAGCAATTTGATTTTACAGCATGTCTGTGATTTGACTGGCCTGTCTTTTCTCTCAGATGGATTGTGCTTGTTTACCCGAAAAGTCCCACAACCCCTGGATGGCATCTAGGGAAGTTTGTGGCTGTCAGCCTTTCTTCTCCATGGCTAATATTACTGTGGTGCGTGGGCTCAATGCACTGACTGCAACAGACTCTAAAAGCCGCACCTCAGAAGATGCAGTTTTCTCTGGAGTGCTTGTTTGTGGAGCAGAACACGGAATCGGTGAATGCATGCAATTTGAGTTTTGGGGATTTAAAAATGGGGGCCATGCTTCAGATGGCCTGGTGTACGACATTTAGTAACGTTCTCCCTCTGGTCCAGGCAGCCATTCCTCGCAGAGCACCTAGTAATAAACCCCAAAGTTAGACAGAACGGTTAAAGGTCAAGAAAGTGGAAGGCGTTGCTTGCTAATCGAGATCCTCTTAACGTGGTTTTATATGAAGGATGAGCAGTTCTCAATTTAAATATTATGCCTAGAGTCCACTTGCTTGTGGAGCACCGGTCAATTTATCCCGCTGTCTGAATTCTCATTGCACAGAATCCCCTGTCAAGTTCTAGAAGGTGAATGAGGATCATAATCACGTTGTAAACACAGGAATATCACCGCATGACATTTTCACATCTCCCATAAACACAATTCTTTGGAGTGAGAGTTTGATAGGCACTTAAGTTCTGACAACATAGCACATACTTTGTCATGAAAAATTTGATAGGAGAAGAAGTATCTTTTGATAAATTCGATTCATTTCATTCTTTAAGCTGTTTTATTCTTTCTGGTAAATCAGGTCAATCCATTTAAGGCGCTCGTAGGTCAGAACGATTTTCGTTTATTCAGTGCCTGCTGGGGACCATCGCCCTGGTGGTTGTTTTCTTCTACTCGTGTCATGTGTGAACCAGGTACATCTCTTACACTGTTTGCACTCCCAAATCCTCAATAAATCTGATCCTCTACTGTCTCTGAGTCTGGCCTGTAATGACCAGTAAAGCTTTCCACTGTTTTGTTTAATTCAAGTTGGGGCACAGCCATGACCTGTCTCGTCTTAACCTTTGATGAGAAAATGTTCCACCAATCATAAAGTCAAAATGTGGAAAAAGAGAGAACAAGCAAACTGAAGATGAGGATAGAGACGATCATGATGGAAGAAGAATTACAGCCAATGAAGTGGATGGTGAGAGGAGGTGAGGCATCGGCAAGGTTAGCCAGTGACAAACGGCCCCCAGTGGGGCGCCGGGCAGCCTGCTGCCGCTGCTGCTTCCTCTGCTGATTGCTGGGCATAACAAGTGCATGTGTTCACATTTAAAAGAGAGCGAGTGTTGGGAGAAGCTGAGAAATGCTGGATTACCAAAAGTGCCATTAGGGGAGCATCTGTTGCATCAGCATTGCCATGTGTATGGAGTACAGTAAATATGGCTTTGATATGTTGGGGCAGGCAGGCGTGCAGTTAGAAAAATGCCACCTTGGACACCCTCAGTCGACTTTGTCAAGCAGGGGCCCCCTGACAGTAGATTTTGGGGCCCCAACACAGTGCTGAGCCCCCTGAATCTGCCAGAGTTTTCATAGCGCTTATCATAGGAACATAGATTAGATGCATGTGAGATACTAATGTAGAACGGATGAACTACTGAGCGAAAGTCTTGGGTCACAAGTTCCTTTCAGCAGTGCAGTATATTAAATAAGCAAACTGTACGTAAAACAACTGTGCAACAATATACAACTTTACTTATGCACAAATGAAACTACAAAGTATAGTACACATGCTGTGCAGTATACATGCAGTATGCTTACAATATACCATGGGGCATACAAACAGACTGTAGGTGTAATACAGTGAAGTTTAGTGATCCACAGGCATTCACCAGTGCAGTGGGGAGTGGGGGTGGTGACCTGGGGATGGCGGATATCAGTTGGAGTTCAGCATCCTGGTGACCTGGTGGGAGAAACTGTCTTGGAGCCTGCTGGTCCAGCTCCTGATGTTGCGGTACTGTCTGCCTGATGGTAGCGCAGTGAGCAGTGCGTGGCCAGTGGTGGCTGGGGTCCCTGGTGATTTTTGCAGCTTTCCTCCGGCGCCGCTTGCCAAACATGGCCTGAAGGGGTGGGGGTTCCTCTCTGATGAGAGGTCCGTAACCATCTTTACTCTGGGGATCAACCTGGAGGAGATCAGTTGCTTGAAAGCAAAATCAATTCCTAGGTCATTAATCACTCATTGTGGTATATTGTTTAGAGAATATTGAGAATAAAATGCTGATGAGAAGAACCAAGCAGTTTTGAAACTGTATGATGCCTTCAGAATTTTGATGAAGCATGTTTATATTGGCTGTTTAGAACCCTAATAGGCAATTACCGTTTCCAATTAAGAGGCAATGAATTTCAGATATTTGAAATATATAAATATGCATTATACATTATAAGAGATATACTGACTGAGATTGCCGGTATAATATACAGCGTTTTCATCTGGGAATCTGACACATAATTTCAATGCTTATCTGAATCAGCCATAACTAGTGGCTAAATTGGGATTTGTTTTAGAGAAATTGCATGCTTGAGGTTCAAAGCAATTGCTTGTATATGTATATATATGTATGCATGTATGTGTAAGGGCTATGTGTGCAGACAGACCAGGCGGGTTTAGCAAGAGAGGGTGCCCCTTCAAATCAGTCTGAGTGACGTGGATGTGCATAGCTCTGCAGATGCATGGCGTTTCTTGTGACTCAAACAGTGTTTCTATACATAGAGCCCCAGTTCCATGTGTAGCCATCATGGGGTGTCCTCCAGATCTTTATACAAGATAGGCTTGTATAAAAAGCAGTTATTCTAATTGGAGGATACAGTAGCGCCACTTTAACTGCCACCATCTGGTTGGGTGGAGAATTGCTACATGAAGGCCCATTGGCAGATAAGGAGACATGCAGCAGTTATTTTGCTGGCTGTTGGGTCGCTGTCCAGGGTTCTGAAAGCCCTCATTGGCCGAGCTGCTTCCTGAGGACTGCTTTGCTTAACTCTCTGCCTTTGTTCATCTAAAAGTGAAGATACACAGGGCAACATTTCGAACAATGCTGCTTGGGCACTTTCCCATTGATATAAGGCAGCGAGTTTCGATTCGAAAAACTTTCATCGCCAATGGGCAACTTTTGTGGTGCACAAAAAAAAAACAAGGTTGTGCTTTTAAATAGACCATCACACCCATCCAGCTGATTTCACATCTAATCAACTGTTTAAGAATCAATATAATCTGATCAGTTAGTTCAGTCAGTCATTTTGTCAGCAGCTTTAAAAACAAATGAGGTTGCCCACCATTCTGTACAAATCTGAGGGCAATTCAAATAATAATATTAGGTTACCTGCGAGAATCTATATGATTCAGCTGCACCTACCTATCAACTTAATAAACTCAGCTGTACTGACTGTGAACCTGGTTACATGTTCCCCAACCCTTGGACATTTATATCGAATAAATGCTTCATCTTGCTTGGGGAAATTAGGTTACTTGTCTTGCTGGAGTAGATCTGACTGCATTCAGAAACATGTCAGGTTAAAGCTTTGATTATATAACCATTTGAAAGGTATAAGAATGTGATAACAGTGTAAGTTACTGTAATGGTAGATGGGCTGGTTCTGCCGTAATTTAAAGCGATTCTTCCCAGCTCCACCAAGGGAGATTTCATCTTACTGCCCTGTGTTGACACCTGCTGCAAATTACCGGTATATTTTCACATTAAGTCAGCTGTTATTTGATTTAAATTCCACAGCCGTCATACGCGAAATCAGTTGTCACAGTGAAAAGTTTTCAAATTTCTCCCAAATGACCGCAGCCGCTGCGGTGCTTGACGTCACCAGCCGCGTTTGCGGATGGAACGGGCCGGTTTAGTGAAGCAGGATGCTCGGAAATACACACCCCTTCAGTTCAGGCTGAGTGACGTGGGTGGGCATAGCACTGAAATCGCTCACACGGTGTTCCTGGGTGATCTGAGTAAGCCGGGAATACCCAGGTGTCTCATCAGTTCTGGGTCGGTGTCCTTTAGCTGGCATTTAGACAGACCACTGTGACGGATGGTGCAGGGTGATGCAGCAGGAAGGTGATGGATGGCCGGCAAGGAGAAAGGGAAAATCCCACGTCTTTGAGCTCTAACTAATGAGGAACCTTAATATGGAGCCGCTATGAGATGTCGCGTCACCTGGATAGCATACAGGCTCCGAATCCCAGCACCGGCAGGACCACATGCGTCTGGAGGGATGTGCCTATTAAAGTAAAGATGGCAGAGACTGTCAGGGAACCTTAGGTCACTGTCTGGGTGCGGAACCTTTAATCTGACACCCCTCTGTAACTCAAGCCATTTTCCATGCATCTTTGCAACTCGACTGTTCAAATGAGGACGGTTTCTGAATGGGGTGCATTTCCTATACGAGTCTGCGATTACTGCAGTCCTATACCACCTACAGCCCTGTTAAACTCAGTAGCTGGAAAACCCTGCAATATAGCCGAGAGATTCGAGGGAAAGAAACTGAACCGGCTGTGTTTCTTCATTTCTGAAGAAAAACCAAGAATCATATAGACTGAGAGTGAAATAGAGATATTTTTAATTTTAAGTGAAATAATACAAAATATATTTGCAGTTATTTTGTTAAGATCTGTACGCATAATTGGTGTTTTGTGCCATTATTAAACCAACATCAGGGAAGAACGAGCAGCACGCTTTATGTAAATGTATATAATGTGTTATTTCATAGCCTTCCGAGATGCATTATGGGTGGCTTTGAAGTGCGGGGGGCTATTCTTTAGGGAGCCTAGCAGAGCTGTAAATTGCTCAGCTGGCCGTACGTGAAGGAACTAATAATTGCAATGATGAGAATGTTCATTTTCCCTATTCTGGATTTAATACAGTATTTCAAATAAAAACAGATGAAACACTGAGCATGAAATATCATTCTTAACATTTTACATGACGGAGAATAGACCCATATCGCAGAGAGAAAGCTTACATGGTTATTGCCAGTGTTCTGGGTCCAGTTGCTTTGATAGATAATGAATTGCACATTTAATTTTCTTTGTCTTGCTGATGGTCAATACCATCTGCGTGGCATGGGTGGTAAAATGAAATACGCATATATCCATCAATCTTCTAGCTTATCCAGTATTAAAAATATTCCAGAAAGCACATGGAGAATACCCCTGGAATGACAAGAAGAATACTCCAGGAACCACACTGGGAATATCCCTGGAAGGACACTGAGAACTGGGAGAACAGAGGGCACAAGGCAGGGAAAAACCTTGGATCATAGGACACACTCTCATCCAGTCTATAATGGGCACTTTAGAAACACCAGTTTGTTAACTGTACTTTTTTTTGGACTGCAGGAGAAAACTGCAATTCACGGATAAAAGCTGCCAACACATGGAGAAGATGCAAACTGCATGCACACAGAGATGAGGTCAGGGTACCTAAAAGCCAGCAGCTGTGAGGCCACAGTGAGCCAGCATATCACCCTATATCTATAGCCATTTATATTTTTGCATTTTAACCAAAACATCCCAAAGCCAAGCAAACACAGGGAACTGTACACGGTCTCATTATCCCTTTCAACACAACCACAACCTCTGCAAGTCCACCAAGCTGAGCCTATTGACACCCTAAGACAGTCAACAGCCGAATCAGAGTCAGTGGAGTTTTGTCAGCCAAGGGGCTGTTGGAGCCGAGGACGGTGATTGATGGCTGCATGCAGCAGAGCACTGTCAGCCCTGTCTTTGACCCTCTGCTTTGATTATAACATACGAATGAGAGGCATGTCATATAGAGGCTGATCCCTGAGTTTTGACCCTAACCCCCACCCAGCCCTAACCTTAACCCCCACCCAGCCCTAACCTTAACCCCCACCCAGCCCTAACCTTAACCATGAGTAACCAACAAAATATGTGACTTTTGGTATTATTAATTTTTTTATCACATTCACAGATATTTGTCAAAATAAGGTTTTTATTATTTATTAGTGGAGGACATTTCCCCTTTCCATGGGAAAAATGCAAATGCTAACTATGACAATTTTTTTGATTGCAGTCACAGATTTTTAGAGAAACACGAAACTGGTCACCACAAGGTTTATTATTTTTTTTTTTTTTTAAAAAAGACTTTATTTAAAAAAGAGCAGTTTTTTAAACATTCAGCTTTTTTCAAGCATTTTCAAGCTGAATAGATGGAGGACCAAAACCTCGAGCCCGGCAAGTGGATGGACCTGATGGTCAGTGGTGAGGCGGCCGGCAGATTCTCAGCACTCATTCCTGACAAAAGGTGCAAGTAACTGAAGCTTTTGAAGTCACTGAACATGACCAATAGCCTGAAGGTAACCTGACCAATAGCCTGAAGGTAACCTGACCAATAGCCTGAAGGTAACCTGACCAATGGCCTGAAGGTAACATGACCAATAGCCTGAAGGTAACATGACCAATAGCCTGAAGGTAACATGACCAATGGCCTGAAGGTAACATGACCAATAGCCTGAAGGTAACCTGACCAATAGCCTGAAGGTAACCTGACCAATAGCCTGAAGGTAACCTGACCAATAGCCTGAAGGTAACATGACCAATAGCCTAAAGGTAGCATGACCAATAGCCTGAAGGTAACCTGACCAATGGCCTGAAGGTAACATGACCAATAGCCTGAAGGTAGCATGACCAATAGCCTGAAGGTAACCTGACCAATGGCCTGAAGGTAACATGACCAATAGCCTGAAGGTAACCTGACCAATAGCCTGAAGGTAACATGACCAATGGCCTGAAGGTAACATGACCAATAGCCTGAAGGTAGCATGACCAATAGCCTGAAGGTAACATGACCAATGGCCTGAAGGTAACATGACCAATAGCCTGAAGGTAACCTGACCAATAGCCTGAAGGTAACCTGACCAATAGCCTGAAGGTAACCTGACCAATGGCCTGAAGGTAACATGACCAATGGCCTGAAGGTAACATGACCAATAGCCTGAAGGTAGCATGACCAATAGCCTGAAGGTAACATGACCAATGGCCTGAAGGTAACATGACCAATAGCCTGAAGGTAACCTGACCAATAGCCTGAAGGTAACCTGACCAATAGCCTGAAGGTAACCTGACCAATAGCCTGAAGGTAACATGACCAATAGCCTGAAGGTAACATGACCAATAGCCTGAAGGTAACCTGACCAATGGCCTGAAGGTAACATGACCAATAGCCTGAAGGTAACCTGACCAATAGCCTGAAGGTAACCTGACCAATAGCCTGAAGGTAACCTGACCAATGGCCTGAAGGTAACATGACCAATAGCCTGAAGGTAACCTGACCAATATGAAACACACAGAGATTTTTTTCAGTCTACATTTCATTAATTTATTTAAGGGGCCATCCTAGTACAAACCCTGACATAAAATAAATCACTGTACTATCGAGTTTCCACGGAGACCAGAGGGATCAAAGGCAAACAGCATTTAACAGCAGCACCTTAAACAGAATTTGTTATGCTTTGTGATTATCAGATGTCACTTAGCATTTTCAGTGCAATTACCTGTGTATAATGCATGAAATCAAGAAGCTAATTCTGAAACAATGATATTAAATACTTAGGGACTTCTGACCCAGCTGTGTTCTGTAACCACACATTATGACGAGCCCGGTGTCCCCTGTTAAGAGCACAAGGCAGCAGGCCCCCGCCACACACGCATGCAGGGAACACCAGGAACCTTCCCCCAATAGAGGGTGGAATCGCACAGCAGTTCCTGCCGAATCCCCGGTTCCTGGCTGAATGCACTTCTGTGAGACTCTGGGTATGTTGGTGACCCGTCACTGCATTACCCGTAAGCAAGCCATGGATTTACGAAATATGAAAATGCACAGGATTCAATCGCATTCCATTCATGTACGACAGAGAACTGGGGTCATATATATTTGCATCTACTTGGAGAATTGTGCACTCGATTGTCCAACCTGTCAAAAGGGTTGACAAAAGCCTCTGGAAACGACACATTCGCATTCAGGGGGGCGTCCTGGTTGCTGGGTCAGACGCCGGGGTCAATGGAAACACAAACAGGAGTGACGAGGGGATCAAAATCAAGAAGCTGCTTCAGACATACAAGAGTACCGGGCTCAGAGGAACCCTTCAAAGGGTTAGGGCAGCTCTGTCTCCCCTTGTTAGAGTAGCGCCCATGATGAGATGCATGCTAATAAGAGTTAATTATTGTTCCTAAAATACACAGGAATCTATTAGCATTACGCCTGACAGTCTGCCCTCCGTGCCAGGAGGCCTGGAAGAGGCCGTTCCACCCTAAACTGCCTCTGAGCTCATTCCAATACTGGGGAGAAAATGAAGTGTCGGCATGCATGAGCTGCACATGCTTGTACAGGGATCACACATCCGGTGCTCGCTGAAAGTCTTGGAATGCTTGCTTAACGGAGTAAAACTGTGGCAAATGTATTTGCTTTATAACTTAAATCATTACTTTAAGCATATGTTTACAAAACATATCTATTTCTACATATGTTACATTTACAAAACATATATATTTTCTAAATCACATAAAAAAAAATCTGCAATATTAAGTAAAACATTCTTTTCAAGCAATAATTAAATTAAACAAACAAAGGTTTGTTATCAAACGGTCTCATTTGGTGCTTTTTAATTAGTAACAGCTTTACACTAACATAAAACACCAAACATTTGTAGCGAGTATCTCTTTCAGAAGCAAAAGACTACAATTGCAGTTAATAGCTTATAGAGTCAATGAAAAAAATGTACATTTAAAATGATTATATGTATGTAAAAAATTGTTTTATTATGAAACCAATAAATTTACAACATTTTTACAGAATTAAGCAGACGTGCCAAAACATTCTTCGAGCACTCTATGTACTGTATGTTTAAGCATACATGTAATAAGTGAATGAAGTTATTTTGAACAGCACGTGGTCTCAGGGATCCTGGGATAGATTTGGATCAACACAGCACACCCTGCGGGCTTCGTCTGCCAGCCGACAGATTTAAGAAACAATAAAAGAACAATTGTTTCTGATGCAATAAGACTCTTAATACATCAATTGATCTTCCATAACTGCAATATAAGGTCTCACCGTGCCTTAGGAAGGTCTCACCGTATCCCAGGAAGCATAAAACACGATGCAAGTAACAATATTTATTACTCAAAAATCAGGGAAATTGTACGCTCCAAGACTTCAAAGCATGCCGAAATACACTCAGTGACAAAAAAATTATGCACCCAGAAGTAATGGTCTGATTTGTATGTAATTTGGTACACCTGCAGACCAGGAATGGGTATGTAAATGATTCGATTTACAAGGAGCTGGCACGTCTAGTCACCAGACACAGAGGACGCCACGTAGGCGCATTAGACAGCATTACCAGCACTTGACGAGGTTTGATAGGGGTCACATTGTGGGTTTGCATGTGGCTTGGTGATCGTATCGTGCAATTACCCAGCATGTGGGGCATCCACAGACGTCATGAAGGTTCCGGTCGCCCAAGACAGACCACACCAACGGAGGACCATCGTATTGTGCAGCGTTACAGACATCTGCACCTGTCATGTAGACACCGGTATTGGACTCGCTACAACACCCCATGGCATCCCACGCCGTGTCTTGACGACTGGCATCAGCTGGACTACGGGTTCACCGTCCCATGTGTAAGCTGCCATTAACACCAATGCTGAGACAGCTGCATTTGCAGTGGTGCCGTAACCAGGGGGCATGGACTGGTGACAAGTTTACTGTGCTCAGCAGTGATCGTCGGTTCTGCATTACCACAGATGACCGTTGTGTGCGCATATGGCGGCGCTGAGGGGAGAAGACCAATCCAGCCAATGTTGTAAGGATCAGAAGATAGACACTGACGCAGATCAGCTTCAGGTTAAGGTAACCGGGGGCAGAGCCAAAAAAATGTGGTTGGTAATCCGGGCGAGGGTGGGGCGATTGGCGTTGGTTCCAGGAGGGTTGAGGCGAAAGTCGAGATCGGTCTTTCAGGCAAGGGTCGGGCGATCGGCATCAGTACTGAGAGGGATAGGCAGAAACCCGGAATCTAGGAGACGAAGCAGAAGTCGATACACAGGGAAACGGACACAGGGAAAATTCCTCGAACTCAGGGCACACCATGAAGATCTCACGCAGATCAACAAACCAGGTCACCAGAAATAGAAAACTGATCAAGAGAGAACTTGAAACAGCTGGGATAGGTGTGTCTTAAACCGGAGCAACCGGCAAAACCAGAAAAACGGGCCAATAGGGTTTGTCACATCAGGGAAGCCCTATCAGTTGGAATCCCCGGGGGCAGGGCTGGGATGACGATAAGGATTCCCCAGAGCGATCCATGACAGTCAATGTTTTGGAGAAACACACCGGCGTTATTCCTGGCATTATTGTGTGGGGAGCCATAGGGTATTACACCATGGTGGAGGGAGTCATTGGGTATGACATCATGGTGTGGGGAGCCATAGGGAATGACATCATGGTGTGGGGAGCCATAGAGTATGACATCATGGTGTGGGGAGCCATAGGGTATGACATCATGGTGTGGGGAGCCATACGGTATGACATCATGGTGTGGGGAGCCATTGGGTATGACATCATGGTGTGGGGAGCCATAGGGCATGACTTCAGGTCATCTCTGGTAGTGATTCGGGGGACCCTGACGGCACAGCACTACGTTAGTGACATCCTGAGTCCGCGTGTATTACCCCTCCTGAGACAGCACCCTGGTACAGTCTTTCAACAAGACAGCACCCATCCACACATGGCATGTGTGTCTATGGACTGCCTGCATCATGTTGAGGTCCTCCAGTGGACGGCCAGGTCCCCCGATCTTTCCCCAATTGAACAAGTGTGGAATCAGCTCACATGTCAACTCAGAGCCAGTGTCAATCTTCAGGATCTTGCCGCAGAAGAGGATATAACAGCTGTATGACTCCCTTCCGTACCGTATCACTATCCAGGCCTGGGGGGGGGGGGGGTGCCACACCCTCCTGACATGAGACCAGCAGTGTGCTCATACTGCCAGCTCCGATGTCCATTTTATCTAATATTACAATCATTGTGATACAGTCACATGACCTTTCACCACATGCAGATTCATCTCATTTCCACCACATCTGGGTGCTTAACTTTTTTTGTCACTGAGTGTACTTGCTGCAGACAAATATAAGGCAAGTCCTGAAAACAAAGAATTACATAAGAACAGTGGAGAACAACAACTTGTTTTTGCATCTGAACCCTCCACAGACAAACCTATAAAAGGCCGCTGTCTATTTGTCTGAAGAGTAAGACAAGGTTGTTTACTAGAAGCAGGTCCTGAAGACACTGTCACCAGGAGCATCCTTAACAACCATTAAACGTTACGTTTGCTTTACAAGGAATGAGGTCATTTAATCTGAAATGACTAAAACTTCCTGTAATGAATTACCACCTAAGTAGTATGTCCTATTACACAATGTAATCAGTTATTCAAAAATTAAATCATAATGAAAAGAAACGGGCAGATTATTACTATAAAAGCAGTGCATCTGCAGAAAATAACTCGTACCGGCTCACTTTCATGAAATTTACACTTTTACATGCATTTTTTCCATGAATGGATTTTAATGATGAGAGGCATCAGATAATTGCTGGAATATTGAGGTAAACACAATTAACCATCACAATTTGTGGTATGAAATCCTAAGTTACTATGTTTATTTAGAACCAAATGAATCATCATAGTTTCTTGTCTTATGTAACAAACAGTGCTTTTTCCACCACAGTGGGTCTCTGTTTTGATCTAGGAAAAATTATTTTGAAAAACCTCTTTCCAATGGATTATTACAATTGATCCTTTATGGATCTACATATGTAGGAATGTGAATTTCCTCTTCTGTTCCCGTCTCCCTAGAACGGCCGTATGTACCATCTGAGTTTGTGTGCCATTTCAAAGTTTAGCGTGAAACTACAGAATCTTGAAGGAATGAGCTGTGAAAAGTGTAGAAAAATGCAGAAACGTGAAAAAAAAAATCAAGTAAATTATATAGATCTGCAGCGCTTATCGCACGTATTATTTCAGGTGATTCTACTGTATATTAAACTGTGGATATATTCCTTCGGCCTTAGCAGTGTGCAAACGGCTTTCAGAGCGTCGCTCCTCTCCTCACCCGCCTGGCTTGTTTCCCCGGGATGCTGTGAGAGGGGGCCCTGCCGCGGGTGTGACCTCTCTTTTGCACGGTTTATTACGCTGTTAGGAAGCACTCTGGATTTCCATTACGCCGCCACTCGCCTGTGCAGTGCCGTGTGCTTGCTTCACTCTCCAGCTTATTATCTCGTCCCACTTCGCCATCTCCCCAAACACATACTCGCGGCCTCCACCCGCAGACCCCTTCCAAGACACACACATACACACGCCCCCCCCCTTCCCCCATCAGTCCCTACTTGCCTTCTTCATAAACACACACCAACCCCCCCCCCCTCTTCCCCCTTCCGCCACCCACCTCCTCCCGACACGCTCACCATATCACCATGGGTCAGATCTGTGAACCCGACTCTTAAGTCACGGTGCACTTTCATTAACAAGTTCTCCCAGAATGACGCGGAAGTGCTTGGGAGGCCCAGTGCAGAGTGGAATCAGCTTCGTGACGCCAGGACTCTCTCTGTCCTCATCTGGGGCTCGAAAAGCACAAGTGCACTGATGAGCCAGGCTCTTGCACCGCTCCCCCTTCTCTATCTTTAGCTCCTTCATCCCTTGCGCCATCTTGTCCTCCCCTATACCTCCAGCGAAAGCACGCTGTGACCGCATCCATTAAACAAATGGGAGAAATGGCAGGGCCTGTAGCAAGACGGCAGAGCGCCACCTGGGGGGCACCAGGAATGAGCGCAGCCGTCGCTCCGCGTGGAGTCTGATCCTAAAGTGGTATTCATGAAGCCAGAATAACACCATCGCCGAACCAGTAACATGGCTGGATTTGATCTTAAATCTTAAATGAGCCCATTCAGCAAACTCCGGTCCTGCTGGCTGTGTCACTCAGGAGCAGACAGGGTCTGTCCGGTCTGTGTGAGGAAGATGATGTTTTTCATAAGAGATGTATTAAAAACTGCCACATTACTGCACCACAAGATGTCAACACATATTCGATACAAATCAACCGAAAATGGATGTTCACTGTTTTTTTTACCTTTTGAAACGTTTAAGACCATAAAGAACTGTTTAAACCAGTTAATTCATTCTTCGTGGTTGACTCTGAGACCTCCTTGAGACCTCCTGGCCCTGTGTAATGGAGAGGGTACCAATCCATGTGAATCCAGAGGAATAAAGGCCATCCCCATTCTCAGCCGTAACAGTTGTTTACCAGAGTAAAATCACTCAAAACTTTTTTTCCCCCTGCCTACTTAAAAATGACACAAGATTAGGTACTCATTCCTTGAAAACAGTACCGTTTAGCCATAATACTCAGAGAACTTTATAGGAATGACATACAAGGCATAATGTCTTTCAATATATTAAATTATTTCGATATATGAAACCACTTTTAAATTTTAGAATTTCCCTTTAAACATTCATCATCCATCCATCCATTTTGTAATCGAGGCCAGAGTTACCATGCAACCTGGAGCCCATCCCAGACAGCACAGGGCACAAGGCAGGGGTATGCTCTGGATGGGATCCCAGCCAATGGCTGGGCACACACACACACACAGTCACTGGGCAATTTAGAAACGCCAATTAGCTTATCTTCATGTCTTCAGCCTGCGGGAAGAAACTGGAGTAGCTATAGGCAAGGGAGGATTAACTTATCGGAGAGTCCGAGGATGACATCAGCATAGACACTCAGGATTTACCAAGTTAACTAACCATTCCATCTTTCCACGGTGGAGTCCTACGCTACAACATAAGATGCATTAATGCATTAATTCGCCCCAGGTGTTAGGTATTCCATGGGGTCTATAAAGCTCACATTACTGAGTTATAGGTTTTTAAAATAACAAATGATATTAATAACTACTGCTGAATTGTACTAGCAGACAGAGACAGAAAAGCAGAATGGTACATTTGTTTTCCTAACACACCCCCAGTGCCCTTACAGCTGATGACTAACGCAGATATATAGAATGTTCTGGAACATCTGACACCTCTGGCAACACGTCCACATTTTGAAAGACTGGCATTAGTACCTCACCTCCCTTACTTTACCCTAAGGCAACCAGAGAGAAACCTGTCAACGCACATCGGAAATATTCAAATGAATGAGGACAGATTCTCGGAAAATGTAATTTTTCTCAACAATAAAAAATAGCTTCAGCGATGGATGAGTGGAGATTTTGTTGTCAAAAGAAACTACCCAATAACAATTGAAATCAGCTACAGTAGCTGTTACTGGCTGAAGCAAGTTTTCAGGCACAAGGGCAATTATCCTAAGAATGTAAAAAGATTACCCAGCATGCATCTGCTGCGTGGTAAGGGCCACCACGCTTTGAGCTACTTCTGAGATACTGCAGAGTTAAAAAAAAAATGTATCAGCGGCTTATAAAAACTTAAAATTCGAAGCGGATTAAAATAAAAACAAACCAACAAAACGTAAAACATGTGGACCTTTATTTCGCTCTCACTTCCGTCTACATTCGTTTTTGAAATTGGTGGAAACGCAGGGAGGTTCTTAAAAGGCAAATGTTCCCCACAATGTACTAAAAACTTATTTTGATTTTGTGAGGACCATTTTTCAGGTCCCCACAAAGATCTGTGAATGCAATCACAAAACTAAAAATGCCAAAAATCTTGTATTTAGTTTGGTTACTTATGGTTAAGGTTAAGGCTGTGTAGGGGTTAAGGTTGTCATGTTGGGATTAGAGTTTTGCCGAAACGAATGGAGAGTCCCCACAAAGACATTATTACAAGCCTGTGTGTGTGTGTAAGTATGTGTGTGTGTGTCTACATAAATGATCCTACTGAGTATAAGCACTTAAGTAAATGCTCACAGGTAAATATCAATAACAATAAGTGCGTGACCTCGAACTCACTATCATGAAAAAGAACATGTTTCAGTGTTTGCTCAGAGGTGACAGGGTGGATTATGGGGGGTGACCATACTCTTTATGCGGTGAGTCTCAGCTGAGGATGCGTAAGTTCTGGAGGCCATCAGAAACAATGGCAAATTTAAGTAAGGCAGAATTAAACCTGCAGAGGATGAAAGGGTAACAAAAACAGCAGCTGAACTTCATCCTGCCACTGAATGGAAGAATATGGGGTGAAAAAACCCAAAAGACAGCCGGGGAGGTGTGAAATAGGAGCCGCTGACAATGAGCCCCGCATGGCGTGCGGGCGGACAGTGAGCAGGAGACGGCCGACAGCGGTTCCAGGCACCACAGTCCGAGGGCTCCTTGAATCAGGCTTTATTAAAAGCAGCCGCACAAGTGTTACAAACACAGTGAGCTGATGTTGTGGAGGGATAAAGAATTAGCCATAAGTACTATGTTACAATTTCAAAGATTCTCAAAGAGGGGCTGTGCCTACAGCCATCTTCCACCAGTCTCTCCGCCTGTGCCTTTAAATGGCTACCATCATCCCCACAACAAACCCTCCGTCTTAATGATTGCTGACCTGTCGCCCTAACACAGAGGGTTATTAAGGCACTTGCACGTACTGTATTGTTCCTGTACATCCACAACTGGATCCACCTCAGTTTGCCTACCGCCCCGACACGTCTGTGGGTGACTTCATCAGTCAAGCACTGTACTACATTTTAGAACACCTGGAAACACCCAATACCCCCGCATGTGTGCTGTTCATGGAGTTCAGCTCGGCTTTCAGGACCATCCACCCCCTCGCAGTCCTCACATGTCTAATGGGGAGGGTCATTGACATTACGTTTCACATACCTCACTTTACTCCTCTCTGTTGTGTATCTTGATTGCCCCAATCCATCCATCCATCCATTTTATAACACACTCTCATGCAAATTACCAAATTGCCATAAGATTTAATAATCCACTTGCATGCTAATTGCCCCCTGTAGATATAAGTCATACATATATATTGGTTCTTTTTTGTTTGCGTGACTTTTCTCATAAACCTACAGAAACAGTTTATGTCTGGCAGAGTGTAATGCAATAATTCTGAAGCTACAGTGTTATTACTGGACAGGAAAAAAAATGAGAAAGCTTAAGTTTGCAATAAGAACATCTTCTGAGAGACAATTAAAGCTTATTGCATAACGGGGCGTAAAGCAGCCTAGCAAATAACCAAATTAAAATACTAAAACACAGACAACAGCTGTTCTTTTTCGCCTGACAAGTAATTTTTCCTTTGGTTATATTGTTCACTGGGAAATTCCTTCACCTTGCCCATATACTCAGTTTATAAAGGACCACATTGTGGATAAAATGTTGCCGGCTTGGACCCCTGTGATGACCAACAAACAGGAAGCAAAGGTGTAGATGGAGAATTCTGCAAATGAACATGGAGGTATATATTAGGAAGCGCAACTTGCTGCTGAATGACTTACCAAGGGATTATCGCTGCATATGTTTGCATAAGTTATAAATGATGTGAATTCATGGTAGACACATAAGTTCCCATGGATAAATATGGCAGGTCAATCCCTAATAAAGCTGAATTCTTTCTTTTAATCCCAGGGTGAACCATTCCCACCCTCGCATGCCTGGACTGTGCTGGTTTCTGTTCCCAGTACACTTAAAACTAATTAGCTGTTGGCCAAAGAAATGAACGTTACACCAAATATATGAGCTGGGTACAGCATATCATTCAGTTTTGTACCAAATTTGCATTAGCTGAAGAATATTTGTAGGCTCCATAATGATAAAGTCCCAGCTAAATCTACAGTGCAATGAACTTAATGAATTAATTATTTAGGTCCTAATGAAGGCTATTTAATCATAGAGTGTTTTACAACAAACAATACATTATTACTTGAAATGAGAAAATAAATACATTAGCCAGGTTTTCCTGAACCACAAGTTCTCCATTTTGGAATCTGCACTATCGGCAGGCTGTGCACATCGTTTCTGTCACAAACCTTCATGCAAATCTGAAATAATACTTCAGGACACAAAATCTGTAGGTTTATATTGGCTGTGGTTCTATCATCCAGTCAGTGCAACGTGAGACACTCTTCAGGTAAATACCATGGTCACACATCGTAACGAACACAAGACGGCACCTCCGGAAGCCCGTTCGTTGACATGCTTGGACATACACCCTCCATTCTGTCCACTTGAGCATGAGCATTGACCTCAGTTAATGCCACCCCCCCCTTGCTTTCCATAGGAGTACAAGGGGCTTTAGAGGTTTAAAAGGCCAGTTAAATCAGCTCACCGATGCTAATCAAAGCCATTATTTGGTCAATCATTCATAGACTCGTCTGTTTATCCCCTTAATGAAAAGCCAAGTGATAACAGCTTTGACTCCTCCTCCAGGATGCCCCCCTCCCCCCAAAATCCTCGGAGATTCAGGAAATACAATACAAGTAACTGACATAACACATGTTATTTTCTTACTTTCTTAACAGAAAAGCAGAAACAATGATAAACTATATGACAAAGTTTCTAACATCACTGAGAATAATGAAACCGCTCTCAGACAGAAAGGGACTGAATTAATATCTAGTATGGCAAAAAATATAGGCAGGCAAAAAAAGATCATTTTCGGTTGACAGACTAAACCTCTCACCTCTGACTAGTCCTGTTAGACAGTCAGTTGGCAAACAGAAAACTCAAGAGGCTTTTCTTCTGAATGATCAAACCGAGTTCAGCAACACAATCATGAAAAGTTTTCCGGTTGTCTACAAGCGTGTTGATTTTAGTAATTGCTCCCCTTGGCTCTGCAGTGCTTGTCCTGCAGGTTCTAATATGAGTAATTATCTTCACACTAATGAGATACCAGGATAAAATGTCCACAAGCCCACAAACTGATGGTACAGTCTCCAGTTTCTTCATACTCTCTGTAACAAAACAATGCACTAGTAACTATTTATTACAGCAATATGCAAAGCATTCCGATACACCATAAATTGTGGACCTTTTAAGAATTTGATTTAACCTGATTAACTTGAAAGACTAATAATAGATAGTAGATAATAAGATAATAATAGTATAAAATACTATTTTACAGTTTAAAAAATGTATGAGCAATCACTATATATACTTCAATATCAAATAAGTAGCATAATAATAGTTAGTAGACAATCAGATCCAGTATTGGAAAAGTCCCTTGACTCCAAATGATGGGGTTAATTCAGTTCCAATTCAGTGTCTCTTTCCCTGGGTTAATGTGTTTGAGCATTTTGGTTATTTCAGCACTTATAAACCTATGTGTCCTTAAACAGGAATACAACAGTTCTTCTGCACGATTCCCCATATAACATAGTGTTGTTAAACCTCCACACCAAAGCCTTTCTCAACAGTGGGTCAAACACTGATAAGGAAATAGGGGTAAAAGTCGATTACATGTCTTCATCTTTCTGCCATGTTTACAATTCCTGTGTTCTGTTCCTTTCATGAACACATACTCTGCCCTGCTCACCCAATTATCCAAACATTGACTCATGCATTCATGCCTTCATTCATTCATCCATTTCCATACTCATTTGACCTACGTAAGGTCACGAGGGCCCGGAGTCTGTCCCAGAAACAGCAGGTGCAAGGCAGAACCATCACAACCAAACAAACATATGTTGTATATTTTCAGCAATGCAATGAAATCAGTTTATTTACCTATGGATCAATGAACACATTTATCTTGTAATGTGTGCATCTCCTGCCATCACCTCGCCTGTCATATGCCTCGTTAGTGGCACAGCTGAGGAATCAGAGCCCCTACAAAGGCACCCTATCGCTTAGGCTGTTCATCAGCCTCCCAGAAAAATTGCAGAAGTTTTCAAATTTTTTAGCTGCAGTCTTGCTTGAATAGGGCAAAATTTTAATTATAGGAAATTTTAACATCAACATCTGTTGTCCTGATAAATCTCTTGTAAATGAATTTCTGCACTTAATTGATTACTTTGATCTTATCCAGAGGTGGTACGGTGGCGCCTCCCACCTCTGGGACCCGGGTTGCAGAATCGGCCGCAGCCCCCTGTGTGTGGAGTTTGCATGTTCTCCCCGTGTCGTCGTGGGGTTTCCTCCGGGTACTCCGGTTTCCCCCCCACAGTCCAAAAACATGCTGAGGCTAATTGGAGTTACTAAATTGCCCGTAGGTGTGCATGCGTGAGTGAATGGTGTGTGAGTGTGCCCTGCGATGGGCTGGCCCCCCATCCTGGGTTGTTCCCTGCCTCATGCCCATTGCTTCCTGGATAGGCTCCGGACCCCCCGCGACCCAGTAGGAAAAGCAGTTTGGAAAATGGATGGATGGATGGATGGCTGGATGGATGGATGGATTTTTTGGATCCCCAGACTTTAATGGCCAGAATTTCAGCAGCTTTTGACCCAATTGCCCCTAAAGTCAGACCAGTCGTCAAACATTGACCATGTTCTTAAGTATGTCAAACAAGTAAATTCATAAAGGTATCATCTTATCAGCTTCGTATTTTATCTATGGTTTGTCTATTAGAGACTTATCTAAGGTTTGCCTTTTTAAACCCACGCTTTTATGTCTTCACAATTTGACTACTGTAACTCATTATAATTCATTTCTGCATCAGATTTGTTTTTGTTTTATGGTGCCATGTTCTGCCTTCATTTCTTTTTCTATTTCATATGTGTTTGATTTTTTGGAATCGCACTGGACTTTGGTCACCTGGGACTGTTTTTAAATGTGCTATATAAATAAATGCTGACTTAAATGACTTGATAACTGTTGGGGATAAAAGGCAACATGTGGCAGTCTCATCAGGGTGCACTGCATTGTCTGATTGACTTGGTATACTTTGTAATGTTCTTCATTCACAGCACTGCAGACGGTAAGAGAGTGATTATCTTAAGCCAGAGTAAGACCCACCAGTGATGGCTGTTCCCTGGCAGCAGCATAAATTACACTGCAGATTGATTTAGTTTTTTCCTCACATTATGTGGTGGTGGTGGTGGGGGGGTGTATCTCAGGCTACTTTTGTCCTACACTTGTTCCTGCAGTCACAGGCCTCAGCCCCTATCAGGGATTATGGGTTGTGTGGGCCCCTGGGCAAAATGTTCGCGAGGGCCCCCCCCTCCCCCCACCACCACAACCACCACAATTCAAGGGCCCTTGGCAGCCAAACGCCCTCCCTATAGGGTCAGGGGCCCTTGTAGGCAGAGGATCAAAGAATGTAGGCCCTCTAAAATAGACAAACGAAAATACATTGTTGATAAGCGTTGCAAATTGTTTTGGTCTAGGGGCCCCACGGGCCCCCTGCACCCCAAGGGCCCCTGGGCAGCGGCCCCGCTGGCCCGGTCCGTAATCCGTCCCTGGCCCCTATCTGACGTGACCTTCGGACCACAGGTTATTCCACCGACTTTTCTAGACAGCCGCAAATATATCCAGATTAAACGTTTAAAGATTCCTTCAAAATGTCTTCAAAATATGATTCCTGCAAAGCAGTAAGTGGCACTAAAGGTCATAGTAACATTTCCTAGACGACACCCGTGAGAAATGCACAGGATCTGCGAGTGCACAGCGAGCAAAATGTTGTGAGACGTCTGAACTTTAGAATGAAACTGATAACGATGATTAAGACATTGGAGGTAAGACCAAGGTGAAAATTTCGAATGGAAGAAATGATTTTTGTAGGTCAACTAAGCATATTTTATTGAATATGCATCATATATGTTTTATACACACACACACACACACACACACATATATATATATATAATTCAGTAAAGACGTCTTAAACATCAAGAAAACAAAGGTTACTTTATTTTTAACAATGTTTTCCATGTCATTGTTAAAGTTAATGTTAATAAATGCCCTTAAAAATGTTGAAACCCAACATATTCAACAGATTGTCATTAATTGTTCAATATTATTTACTATAATCAATCATTTCAACCAAACATAGCAACATTTTAATCACCATAGCAAAATTCAGAATGAGTGCAGAAAGAAAACATTTCCATGCCTGAGGCTCAGTTGCAGGTTTTTTGGCAGGTTCAAGCAAACATCTTATTGAAATGCAAATGTCATGTCAGTATTCTGCAGTGTGACTCAAGAACTCATTCATACAAAAAGAACAGGTTCATCTAAAGCATCACCGGTCTCCTCTAGCCGCTCCCTAGAAGGAAATCCTCATAACTTAAAAAAGTTTACCTTTAGAAAGTTCTGCACCAGGTATAATAAACACAATTATCTGCTTGTATGTTTTTCCACTTTGGGAAACCATTAAGTAGGAAGATCTTCCTTTGCATAGCTTCCTTTGCATAGACTGTTTGCTGGCTTGCTGGATGAGAGGGAAAGAAAAAGGGTGTGTTTATGTAACATGGGCATGTAACATGGATGCATCACGATCTGTTCACTTTCACTGCCTCCCTTCTGGAATCATACCTTCTTTGTACATGAAAATTGGTTCAGTCGATTTTCTGTTGTGTCACACAAGCATAAATCAGAAGTGCTTGGTAATTGTTACTATTCTTTAAATATTATTTTCTGCCAGATGCTGTTCAATCTGGAAGCTTTTGTATTTCAGATCCTTGCCATATGCCAGCAACATGTACTGCTCTTTAAACTACCATTTTCTCATGTGAAATTGGATCAGTATAAGTAAACAAATAAAACGAAACCGCGAGCACAAACCACTGAACCTAAATTGGTCATCTTTAAGGCGAGTTTTTTCTTAATTTAAATCACAGCCATTCAGCACAATCAGGTGGCTCTGTGTTCATGGTCTGCCGAGGAGAATTGGGCACAATCTGAACAGCTACATGGCCGATGCGAGTGGCAAGAAGCCTGCTTGACTTGTAGGAGTATTTAAATGATGAGGTGGCCAGTGTACACATCTACGGCAGGGACAGTTTCTGCAAATAAACACGTGCCTCTTTCAAATCCCATCTCCTGCAACCATTAAGTAGGAAGTTCTTCCTTTGCATAATTCCACATGCAAATGACTGTATTTAATGTCAGGTCCAAAGATCTGCTCAGAAAGAATGTAAGATCTCATCAAGCGAGAACCTCAGGTAAAGCAGGGCAAGTATCAGGCCCTAAAGATGCAGGATAATGTGAATAATGTGAACCTAAACTACACTGAAATTAAAGGGATATTAATGGTATACTTTAATGGGTCTTTGAGAGAATTCTATTCATCTATTCATCAATTCAGTCTGCTAAATATATAACAAAAAAACACTTGACCTTCTAGATGTCCATTTGCCTTTTTAACTTGACCTTTTTGGAATTACAAAACTACAAAATAGGGATGATGCAGTTTAATTCACTTTAAAATGAAGTAGTGTAATATGATGCAATTTCGAATATTTTGACATTACTTTTACCGCCATTTGAGGAGATTTGCTTGTTGAAGAAATAGTGAAGCTTGACGTCCTAGTTACTACAAAACAATAGACCTTAAAAATAAGCAGATTGTTCAATCACAGCACCCAGTGGGGCAAGAATAATGAACTTATTGCCTTATTCATTGCAGTCTGCCATCGTCTTCTAAGTCTCATTCGATTAAAAACTTGTCCACATCTGTTTGGGATCGAATGCTTTCATGGATGACAATGAAAGAAGCTCTAATGCAAAGACTGGGAAGACTTACAAATAAGTCGTTTGAAATATAACATTATTCACGGTTCCCCTGAGGCGTTGCCTTTTTAAATCATTGATTGGTTCTTTAAAAAGCTCAGTGGTGCCAAAGAGGACTTAAAACCATGCATGTCAGAATTTAATTATTGTTTCGGCCATATGTTACCCTATAGTGTTGACCAATATGCAGAGTAATTCGATAAAAAAAAAAAAAACAAGCAGGACGTTTACCAAAAAAGCTTCCATCTTTAAAAGTCATATATAGGGAGGGGGTGTGGGAGGGGGGCTGCGGCTGAATGAAGGAAATGCCTGAGTCTTGAGTGCCCCTTGTCAGGTGGGTCCCCCCCCCCCGAAAGTTTTGCCGAGTGCCCATTTTCATCCACTGATGAAAAATGCTGAGTTTACCACGGGTGACACCTCCAATCAGCAAGTTTTCCTGACTGCACATTTTAGTCAGTGATGAGCACCCAGAATTTACTGGTCGAGCTCCCATCCAAAGGTCAGGTACAGTGCTCAAAGTTTGGGACACTTGCTTAATTCAGTAAAAATGTTGCAGATTTATTGATTTCATAACAAGAGTCCATTGACAGGGAATTTTCAATGTATCTGCACTTTTCTTCCAGGCATTTTACCAACATTTTCTTTTCATCAAGTGTCGTAATTTTTTTGACCAACTCACTCAATTATGTTCTTGTCATTTTGCTATTCATTGCAATTGTAGTCATTGGCTCCCAAACGTATATTGAACACAAATATTTGGTGTTTATATTATTGCAACAAAGTTGCTAGTATTCAAAAACCACTCAATAAGACTGCTTGTGAATTAGATTTGTAACTCAGAACAGCTCTGGCAGAACTATACTTCTGATTTCAATTTATGACTATTTGAAATGGATGTTGTATTTAAAACTATTGGTTATATATATAAAGCCTCCCAAGACTTTCTGTGAGCACTGTATGTGAATAGGCAGGGTCCTTTACATAAGGAATAAGAATGAACATGTGAGAAGTAGACTTTTGTCACCCTGATTTGGCTGTGATCTTGATGTTTATTGGGTATTTGCCTGAAGAAATCATCTTCCCTAAGTGGTTTTAACCTTGTATTTTTCCTCTCTTTGATCTACAACCAATTCCTCTTAGACACCGTAAATATTCTCTGGTGCAATAAAGATGGGATATGATGGCATCCATCAACTGGCAGACTCCAACCGCTATCAACCAGAATAACAAATAGTTACCTCTCAAAGGAGAGGATAATGTGGCAGAACAAGCTGACCGACTAGTGAAAAAAATTTGGACCTGAGACCTAGGCTCCATTTGCATATAAAGATTTAATAACAGAAACTTTTAATCACCCTGAAGATGTGCAATATTGAGAAGTAAGAAAAATATCGGTGGGGCTGTATTTTATTTGATTGAATATGGTATCTCTGGTTGCACAGACAATACAATGGTTGTATTAATTTATTACAGTGAGGTTGAAAGTTGCACACGTGAACTGAATTAAACGTGGGCAGGACTGAGAAGTTACTGGACTTAAGTGTCCCTGTGTTCGCTATGGAAGGAGCATAGATTCAGGCTGCCTCCTCGGAAACTTACTGGAGCTGGGCTAATAATCTGGGGCAAAGGACAAAGAGCTAAGGGCTGGAAAATAGTTTTTGCCGTCATGGGTATGATTCACCACTTCCATGCTGGAGATGGGTGCCACTAGCAATGCGTTCCCCTTTTGCTCGCGCAAAACGAACGATATGTCAGAAACTCAGACATATATATCTGCCTCAGGCTAGACCAAATCAGGATTTCCTTACGCGCTTCTCTACTTTACCGGCTGCTATACTATACTTTATATAACATGTTTATTTATTATAGAGCAATAGTGAATCGGATCTTTCTTTGGAGGATATAAAGATCTGAATGCGATGATTGAAAGATGAAGAAACATCCCCCTTTTATATTTGAAATCCCGAAGCCAAAGAAGCGTGTTTGTACAGTCTCTGTGCGCTCAGAATGACAGTGCCGACAGAACAAATGGGGGATGACAGGGAATTAACTAGAGAAAGTGACGATGCTGGATGTGTCCCCGGAAGGGTTGCTGGCCATGACAAGACATAGCAAACGATGACATGTGACTGGCATATTAACAAACTGACCCACAATCCTCTCTGGGGACCCTCTTGGATCACTATCGTCACCTTGGGTAAGAGTGCCTCGTAATAGTTAAATTCCGGGGAATGATTTCCAGCTTCTCCTGATTCTGAAGTTAATCTGCTTTGGCACTATATTGCATGTGTCCTCTTTAATGAGGAAGGTGGCTTGGAGCTGCCAGGAACACCCACGTGGCTGGTCTCCGCTTTCTGCCAGTGCAGGATTCGGCAAAGACTTCCTGTTAAAATTCACATTGGGTATGACCGCAAATAGCTTTCAGGCACTTGTTTTACTGACTGACAGCCAAAAGCGTTTTGTTGCCTTAAATAACTGGGGGCTTTCCCTGATGGACCTGACTGCAGGGAAAGAATGTGCAAATAGAAATCAACATTAATAATATCAATGGGAAAAAACGAATGATTAAATTCCTCACATTATACCCCAAAATTTATTCTACTGTGAAAAAAACATTTATATAATAGGTACGCAATTATTTATCAGATTCACATATTTAGAAACATGTAATAATAAACAAAATTTCAGTTTAAAAAAGTAAAAATCAAGTTTAACAGGCACTTTATAGACACCCATATAGATGTGCTTGATACCTGTAACATCAATGAGACAAATATCTATCACCTTAACTGGAAACCTCAAGAAAAAAATAATGAAAAGAAAATTGACGTCATTCTTTCTTTTAAACAAAGACACCGATGAGCGTCTATGACTAAGACACGCGTGTTGCAGAGAAGCAAGTGAAAAAGCGGCACTTTTCTTATAGAAAGCATGTTGGTCGACACCACAGTGCTGTAAAAAGCTCGGTGCAGACTGAGGCTGCACTGGGAAATATAAAGGCATACATCTCCAGCCCTGTCTCTCTGCTTTATCGATTTTTGTCATCGCAGGCGACATCCTCCCCGCATGGAACTAAAGACGCGGGATTGATTTCTCCTGGCTGCTGCTCACAGCCTCGGATCTGACGCCGAGACCCTCGCGGGCAATTCCGAGTCCTAACGTCAGAGGAGGGCAGGCACAGGTGGTAATACATGTCGAGTTTCTAAAAACTGTCCTTGGCATTTGTCCACAACAGGAGAGAAAAAGAAGACGTGAAAGACTCTTGAGAGCCTAATTGCATTCGCTTGATGAAAATGCTCACTACATTTAACAATTTATTAACACTCTGCCCGGTTCATTTTAGTATCATTGTATGCTTAACGTAATAACTTCAACTTAATAAGTAATGTTTTGATAGATGATAGCTCTCTCAAAGTTACAAACGGGGTTTCTGCACCAAAAGTCGAACCCATTTGCATGTTATGATAAGCCCTGCTCTCAGAACATGTTTCCATCATTTTTGCACATTGCATCTATTACTCATTAGCATACTGTACGGGCAGAGTGGGGCCATGGTTAGACCTGGGTTCGAATCTCTGCCTCGGCTCTACATGAGTGGAGTTTGCATGTTCTCCCCATGTCGTCGTGGGGTTTCCTCCAGCTTCTCAAGTTTATTGGTGCCCATCCTGAGTGATTCCCTGCATTGTGTCTGTTATTTCTGGGATAGGCTTTGGCCCCTAGCAACCCTGCATAGGACAACTGGGTATAGAACATGAATAAATGGATAGTTTACAGTGCAGAGGAATCCCCTTTTTATTTTATCACATTATCTTTACTCAAGCATGTGTTCCATGCACCGCTGCTGCCAGAATTTCTCTCTTTTCACGATTTTTTTTTTACAGTGTTGGGTATTTTAACTTGTGACTTAGTAAAATGCTCTTTGATGCTATGCAGAGTGCACACAGTCTCCTCCTGTCTTACAGGCTCCTACAGTCAGCAGAATTCCTTCTGCAATCATCCATCACACACATCCTACCTCCGAGTTAACCCCGCATCCAGCCAGTCACTCAGACCTGGCAGTTGTTGACGTGACCTTGTCCACTTTGGTACATTGCTGTGGGGTGAAACGTCATTCTGCTCCTTAATCTAACCGGTTACCCATCGGTTTATTTATTTCTCTCCAAAGATGTCTATCCACATTTCAATTGGCAAAGAAGCAACAAAAACATTAGCTTTATTTCTGTCAAACACTTCGTTTTTTCACTTGGTTTTAGTCACAAATTTTCTGTTTAAGATGTTTTCTGTCTTCATTAGTGCAGAATGAAAATTCTTTCTTTTTTTGTCCAACTGATTACCACACGTCAGAAACAGCCGCTTCAGCCCCTAAACCTCCTCATATCGCTAAAGCATGTGTTTCCCAGCATAGAGAGCTGAAACCGATCTAGTCCATTAGCAGCATGGAGTGTAAATAAATTAGGACATCGCCGGACGGAGCACGTATATCCACAAAGCGTGCTGCATGTTTACTTGTATCTATTGCACAACATTTTTTTTCCATTCCTTCTCGTGAAAGAAAAAATGAGCATGTGCTTGCAGGGAGACATGTCATTTCTACGGTTTTTTTTCATTGCTTTATCTCACTCTCCTTATACAAGGAAGCCACAAAGAGTCCGACTTCACACTAGGTCTTAATTTTCACCTCCTCACTGTGGAACATTCATTGGACTGCTGCAGACATCATGTGTGCCGCTAGCTAGCTTTAGTAAATCATCAACCATGCAGTACAGTACAGTCCTATATTCTCCAACCTCTCCCAACACCCCCACAGCAGAGATCTATACACATAAACATAAGGCCCACAGCAGAGTGACAGCTTGTGGTTGCAAGTATAAAGAAAACTAGCAGAGAGCAGCCTGATCTTAGACCACGGAGCCTGGTTATGATAAGAGATAATCCCTTTGTTTGCCATTTACACAAGTACAGGTACATTGGAATGCTTCTCTTCACCTACCCCATCTCGCTCTCCATACCTTGGGGGGATGGGGGGATCACAGTTCAGGGTGAGCCAATGGGGCTGGGGGTTAAGGACCTTGCTCAAGGGCCCAAGGACATGTGACTGTTCTGCTCAGGCCAGAGCTCAAACTTGAAATCTTCTGACTACGTGCACAGACACTTAGCCCACTGAGCCACTAACTGTCCCGTGGCGTGATGCAACGTCTCTTACATGAACCTTTAGATGTTCTCTGCCATCCCAAGTATCACCTGGTACTTGGAGAGAACCCAATGCTGACATTCTGACATCAAGCCAAGCTCAACATCACCCTCCAGAATGTCCTGACTTGATTTTTTTTCCCTTCAAATACGAAACGACTTTCACAGAGAACAAGTACATATGGCAACAATACAGCATAAATTAATATCAGTTTAAATTGAATTCGCTCCTATATAAGCATTTTGGTAAATACAATACATAAAATGTACACAACCTGTATGAGGTCTTGATTTATTATCAAAGACATTATTTGTCACATTAATGTCAGCCAAAGGTGCAATATCATAACCTGGTCATACCATAAAATGTTACACCAGACATCTACTGAGATGCATAATGGATATTTATGTGAAATTATCAAATCAATTCAGTTTATTTTTATATAATGCCTTTCACAACATCATTGCCCTAAGGCACCTAACAAGAGTGTGTAGCAATACATTATTGCATCATGGATATTAAACTGTTCATGAAACAGGAGAGCCAGAAGCAGGAGAGGAACCAGGGAGACCACAGTAAGGAGAAAAAACCCTCTGGGGTCAATTGGCTGCCCAAACCCTAGGGCATGCTGACATTACACCATGCAAGGAGAATGATTGTGCCTTTATTAATGTATCCAGTGTCAGTGTCCATCCGTGAGCCTGTTCACCATGCAGATCTATGGAAGCCGGCAAATCACAGACCACATCCATGAGATCCATTGGACCCATGGGCTCCAGCTCAACTGGTGCCCACCCCAGGCATCATCCGGACATGTGGGAAAGGAAAAAGTCCTTCATAAGTAATGTGAGCTCTGTGCTGACAAACATAAAGGAGCTTTCAGGCATGTAGGTCGGACGTACCATTCAGCAAGGGTAGGTACCTGCCTGGGCCCCCGAAAACTAGGATCCCCGTGAGGATGGAATTTCCAGAACTTACATTTAAAGATACAACAAAATATGACAATTTAAGCAAGGTCTGTTATTTTCATTTTTATCGATAGTTTTTAGGACAGACAAAGTTGCCCCCGTCCTGCCTATAATGGACTATTCCTATTTTGAGAACCAGCCTTCTTTTCACAATGGAGTCTCATGCTTGATTCACTGGCACAAAGTAGCCTAACTGAAGAAAACGGTACACATATTACATATATCCTGTGTGTTTGATACTGTCCCATTACAGTAGTGCCGACAGATGTGGAGAAAACACAATTAAACGAGCGTATGCAAAAATTCAAGACTAACCTCAGCAAAAGAGGGAAGAGGTAAGCCTCTTAAATTTGGCGTATTAATCTGCTGGCATCGTTTAAATTCCCTCTCATATGTCTTTCAGCTCCAAAGAAATTGCTTGCATGGCCCCCTTAGGGGGCCCCCAGAGAAGACCACTCTGAGGGCATGTACAGCAGCACCAGCAGTCACAGTTACAGTGTGTCTTGTTGAAGGTGTGGGTAAGCTACCTTATAGTAACAGTTTGTTAATCGAGATTTTAAAAATGAGACCAATTCAGCATTCCCTATGTAAGCTGGCATAGGGGTGCTATAATAAGGCTTTCGCAATATTGGTTATTTTGTTTATGCACAGAAGAGCAAGGAGTGTTCCACATTCTAAATGAGCGTTATGGGATTTAAACATTATGAATTCAATTAAGCAGGCAGGTGCTGGACTTTTGACTGTCATATGTAAGCAAAAGAACTTTGAAGTTAGTCCTTTATCTAACAAGAAGAACTTGAAGGGAACTATGAGCAGGAATTGTATATTCATGCTTCTAGTTGTTGCGTTTTGAATACTAAGGAGTATTCAGGAGTATTCTATTGTAAGGAGCTTAATGTGTGATTTGTGCTTCCTGACAGTAGGGTACTACAGTAACCTAATCTGCTGTATACAAAAGCACATTTTATTTTCTCAGTATCTTGAACAGTGAGCAAACACCTCGGCTGGGCACTGTTTAGCAGCTGTGAAAAGCATACTGCACCCTCAAGAGACTCGAATGAGAGGGCTGTAAAATACCTAAACCGACTCTGAATGTATATGCTGTGATATTGAGACAAAACTTTAGACCCTCGAAGCTGAGTGAGAAGATTACCCCAGTCCCATCTCTGCCCGTGTGTCCAACCAACAAAACCTCACATTTCTCCATGTCGAGTGACAGAAGGTTTTCACTCGTCCAAGTCTTCACATCATTAATGTAGTTTACTAAACTGATGATATATTCATTATGTGTAAATGAAATGTATATTTGAGTGTCATAAGAGTGAGAGATAAAATAAGTATGTTTTTTTCATTATATGACCTTGTGGCAGCAAGTGCAGGGTTGAAAAGCACAGATCCCAGATTCCTGTGGACTGCAAATTTGATGGATAACATTGACAAAAGAGCACCAGTATTAAACAGGAAGAATACCACTTAAGCACAATATACAAGCTGACTCCAAATTCAAGTGTATGCAACAGAACAGAATGGTCAACTGTGTCAAAAGCAACACTATGTCAAAAGCAACATGAGTACAGTCACACTGCCAGCATCATTGGCGATTATTGTATCATTTATGACGTAGTTAAAGCAATTTCAGTGCTGTGTCATTCACAGAAACCAGACTGGAATTTATGAAGCATATTAATAAAAGTGTCATATCTTGGACTTTTAAGATATGACGTGTTGCTGCCTGGTGATGTCACTGACATGGGATTCTAATCACTGCTGTGCACTTTAAAGATGTAATGCAATTTGCATTTTACCAGGTGTTTGTACCTCACATGGATCTATTTTTGTTTCTAATTATTTTTGGCACTTTAAATTGCTAAGTTCAATGGTTTGCTTCAAACTGAATTAATATGCAGTGACATTACAAGATCTATCTATCTATCTGTATGTCTGTCTGTCTGTCTGTCTCTCTCTCTCTCTCTCTCTCTCTCTCTCACTCACTCTGTTCCTCCATGAATGCCTGCTTCTAATAGTTGAAGTTGGGCTGCAAGTATTTCCTGTAGAGTTTTGGACAGAAATGTGATATGTGACAATGCCAGACAACAGGAATGTGTTCATTATACTAATTACATGTCCTGCCAATACTTCCGGAGATTCTGGGATTGGATCTAATGGACAGATGGTAGACTTTGTTTTCGTGTTTTTTGTTATTTTCGCTGAAAACATCCGAGACACTAAAGAAACATTCATACTGGCTTTGTATCAGACTTATATGGGGGCTGTCTGATTATGTCTTAAGTCTGAGGATAATGTCCATGTTATAATCACTGCCAGGTTGCTACTATTGTATTACAAAGTAGCAGTGTGACCTATTATCTTATCATATCACGAACACACAGATATATAAAAGGACAAAAAGGAGCAGACCGTGACCCAGCGATATGTTAACCACAATTAGTGTCTGCGTAGTGATGGCTTGGCCTCACTAATTGTTGTGATTTTCTTTTGCTTTGACTCTGGTATGTATCCTTTGAGATGCAAGGAAATAAAAATACCAGCGTGCTGTTTAATTGCAGCCTTAAATACAATTCTATGTGGGGCTGAACTCCACGGGAATACTGGAGCCCCCTACACAATCATTATTTTACTGAATAAAAATACAGGAGGAATGTTGCTTGCTGTTCATGTTCTACACTTTGTCAACATGCTTGAAGGCCATAATTGTCCACATACATTTTTTTTTCTCCATTTCCCCCATGTTGGGTACCTCTCACCAGTCGGAAAGCTTGCATTGCATGTGAAGTTATTCACTTGGTTTTCCTTGTTCTGTGTTCAATGCTTATAATTGTTGGGGTGACGTAAATGATTGTCATGCAAAACACAAAAAAAATTTATGCTTTGTAGTATTATAGTTTTTCTCAATTGCTTCGGCACATTTCCTGAAACATGTTTAACATTCACAATTATAAAAGCATTTCTCAAGACAGTTCATGCATGTAGCACAACACTGTGGTTTAGCTGGAAAAACCTGTAACTTACCCAAAACAATTAACGCATGTATCAAAAGCAGATAATTCCACCAATCAGTCAGTGCCACTAAAATGAAAAGTACAATCAGCATCATTTTAACCACAAAACCACAGTCAAAATGCTTAAATACACTATCAGTATGTCAGCATAATTATGCTCTTGATTGCTACGATTCTTAATGAAAGTCATTTCTCACTCTCTCATTGTCACTGACCAATATGATACTTATTCATATCAAAGACAGCAGTTTCAACATTGAAAGGTCCTAGATTACAGTATGTAGTATCATTCAAAATGTGCATTCTGAATGAGGTATTAACCTTAACTCTAACCCTAAACCACAGTGTTTACCACTGTATGCACGAACTGCTACTGTATAAGACTATAAGGAATGTTCTTATAGTCATGAGAATGTTAAGTTTGCTTCACTAAATGTGCCAAAGCAACTGAGAAAAACTGTAAACCATTTTGAAAGCTTTGTTAACTTTTGCATGTGGTGACTGACACGATGATCACATGCATGTACAGTTTTGGGTGTAAAATTATTGCAACGGGAAATTACATAATCTATTTTGGACCATAAGACTAAAGCAACTGAAAACTATGCCAAATTATGAAAATCGTACAAAACTATATGCATGTATGTACTAAAATGTTTGGAAATTTGTGTGAAATGGTGGTGTGGGGATTACACTTGTTTTTCACATGTTAACTGTCATTTGAGAAATGCTCCAAAGCAATCAGGAAAATCTGTAATAACTCATTGTAAATGTATATGTAGCAACGAGGTGAAATAAACTTTCGCTGAATATTCTTACAAATGACACATTTTTAAGGGGAATGCTTATTGGATTTTGTAAAATCAAATTATCCTTGATTTTTAAAATCCTTTAAATGACCTTTTTAATTCTTGCCACAAACACAAAGCATTCAGTAAATTAAATATTGCCTAAACACGACGTTTGAGAATGTTTCTAACAGCCCTGGGTTCAGCTGATATTCAGAAATGCATCCTTTTCTAATATGTCTGTATGTAACAGCCAGAAACACGGTAACCGGGTCCCGGCATGAGCAGCTAGAGAGACACACCATGGAGAGTTATTGTAACAGCAGGAAAAGTGCCCTGCTCTTAATCCCCAGCCAAGCCGTGTATCGCTGCCTCTGTGCTGCGTCCCTATTTCCATGTTCCTCAAATTGTTAACAGCATTTGCGTACGAGGAGATGGAGCCCAGCTGACGTAAACATTCTATAGTGTACGTTTTATACTGTACTGTTTGGTACCGTTTTTATTCTATTGTTTTATTAATTTTGCTGCTCTTATCTTGTACTCTCCACTTTCTGCCATGATGATGCAAATTTCCCACTTGTGGGACTAATAAAATGATTATCTAATCTAACAGTTCAGGTGACATAAAACAGGCCTGTTAACAGGAAACTGCCCCTCATTTTGTAATTAAGGGTATGTACAACCACTTTTCATTAGGACTAGTTATTAAAGTCACCCCTGTTTAATTCAAGCAAAAAACAGGGAAAGTCATAATTAAGTGACTTCATGATAGAATGACATTGAAGTGTTAATCATCTGAAATTAACTCGGCATTGAAGGAAAATAACTACTACAACATAAATAGCAAACAAGCCCTGAAACAGACTTTGGTCTAAGGACATGTGACTGAAGGTTGATGAATCAAAACGCAAAGCAGTGAAAAGAGCAGGAAACGACAATTAGATGCCAAACGCAGCACGATCCAAGCTTTTCGTGAGGAACCTGAGACTAAAGCGACTACATGCTGATGAAGGACTCGGTGTCTCCAGCAGAAGCAACGCCTGTCCCTGAACGGAGCACAGATCAGCCCTGGTCTCCCTGGAACATAGCAGCTTCATATGGAAGCGCCCCCGCTCTCCAATCCTTTTCTACGGCAAGTGGGGAGGGGGCTACGTTCCTTTGATAGGCCTACCTGAAGGGTCGCACACTGGCACCACGAATGCATTAGTGAGACACATCCTCCAAACAAAGGAGATGAAACAAGGGAGAAGAGTGAGAGAGGGACGATCGGAGGACCTGACCGGGGATTGTTCCACGGGGGCAATGGGTGGCGAAGAGGATGCAAATGGAGCCGAGAGAGAAAGGGCCGGTAAAATGGCAGTAATGCCTACAAGCAACACCATGAGTGCATGGGGTGGCGTCTGAGCAGGGACTGCGAGCATGAGCGCTAAAGGAGAAGGCAGCCAGCTGAGGAATGTGCTAATGTGACAGGCAGCGGGCGGCGCATTAGCGACACGTAGCAGCCTGGGCAGTGAGGAGGCTGCTGGGGCGGCGAGGTCCCACATGTCGGCTGAATAAGCGAGTCCTCACTGGCCATCTTAGGTGCCGAGGAAGACATAAAGAGCACGATGAAGTCAAACAAACCTGGCAGAGCAGCCCAATCCACCACCCCATCCTGTTTTGTGATCAGAATTGTATTAAAGAAGAATCATATGAATGAAACAATGAAAAACTATCCAATACAATCACCACAGCATCCTCCATTTCGTCACATGGGAGAATCATTCCCTGTAAACATACAGAGCAGTTTCTAATGAACAGCAATGCTATTGAATTATCTGCTGACATTTGGTATCTTGGAAATTAGAAAATGAAAATTTCACACATTTTCCCAACTAAGCACATTTAGTTTGTATAGAACTGTCACTCTACTTATGTGCCTTAATTGTTGTCTAATACATCTTATGTCCTATGATCAGTACAGCTGGTAAAAAGCCTTCTATTTCACAGGCCAGATTTCAAAACATTTTTATCGGAGCTCTCCAATTCATTTAAGGATATTAGTTAAAGGGAAATATTAAATCCCAAACATCAGATTGCATATTCATAATCCATACATCTTCCAGCCCCTTATCATCCATTTAAGCATATTTTTGGCACAGTCAAATTCAGAATTGTTCACAATACGTCCTGTTTTACTTTAAATCCCTTACACTGAAACTAATAACAATGATTATACAACGCTTTCCAAGCATAAGAAAGGCATGTATCAACACATTAGCGCATCAGAAAAATGTGCATTTACCATTGAAAAACAGAAAAAATTAAATCATGAAAAGAATTGAATATTGTGATACACTGTCATCAAAATCAATGTTTGCAGATGAAAAAAAAATAAGTAGAATGGTGAGAGACAGTGGGCATTTGATTTTATAAAACCAAAAGACTAAAAAGTTCTACAAATTTCACTGAAGGCTTTATTGCATTTCATGAAATATACTTAACATTATCATGACTATAAGTGCATTTTTAAAACAATTCATGCATGTAGCACAACACTATGATTAAGCTGCAAAAGGCCATATACGAAAATGAAAAGTACAGTCAGCATCATTTTAATCACGAGAGTTAAAATGTTTAGATACGCTATCAAAATGTCACTGTAAGTTCCTGAGCTCCACGATTACGATTGAGCCATTATCCATTTTCTCAATGTTACTTCAGCAGACTGATTTTTATTCATGTCAAAGATACCATTTTGAGCACTGCATTGCAGTGTGTTAAGTTCACTGGCAAGAGGAAGAACTTGCATGCACATGTAACTTCTTTAGATCTTAAGATACAGTACAACAACAAACAAAAATGTCACCCGGTTGAATTATACCAAAACAGCATAAGGACGACAAAATGACAATCAAAATTATTTGAATCATTCTGAAAATTTGGTGAGCAATTTTGCATGTGATGCCTTACATGATTATCACTTACACATATAGATTAAGGAGCAATATTATTACAATGGGAAATTACATAATCCATTTTGACCAACAAGACTATAGCGACCAAAAATTATGCCAAGTGATGACAATTGTACAAGACCATTTGCATGCAGGTACTAAAACATATGGAAATTTGTGAAAAACAATAAGAAATTATTTTCTGTTATGTACAAGTGACATCATGATGTCGGGACTGCATTAGCTGTTTTGTGAATGCTAATTGTCATTTGGGAAATGTGCCAAAGAAATTGAGAAAAACTGTAAAATTGTCTTCACAGGTAGGAGGCGATAACGTTTTTTGATTCACATCAAAAAATAATCTACAGACCACCCCAGCATTCAATATACTTGAGTTTATGCACTGCGGACTAAACAATCGCTCACTAAATGCAAAGTAAATACCAAAATAATTGCATCTTGGGTATTCTTAAATTAATAGATTTTATGCGCATTCTACTCGGGTACTTTATCCAAATGACGTAACAGCGCCCTCTGTGGTATATGAATGAAAATCGACAGGTGAATAGAATAACTGATGGAGAACGGACGCCCCATAAATAAAGAATGGTCCAGTGGCACGACGAGGCCGCCCTGCAGCTATAAATAAGGAGAGGTTGCGTATCGCCACATAGTTTCCAAACGAGTCTGAAGAGGTAAAGCTTAGGCGGTCAACGGGCAGAGAGAACTTCGGGTCTATCAGAAGAATATTATCCCATCCTAAGGAAGAGACCTGAGGAAAAAGTTGGTCATCTTTTAAACATAGCTGAGCCACGGTGAACTGAATGATTTGACATAGGTAGGTTTCGTCAAAAAAAGTTACTAATTTATTATTGACTTTATATTGCCATCTATGCCTGTACAGGTGGGTTTATAATTGAAAACCTTTATTTCAGTTTAGGGAGAAAGTTTACGTAACAATTTTAAATCACTGGTACTGTAAATTCAACTGCACTACAAAATTATCGCATTTAGCAGAAATGTAGGCCTATACGGAGAAACGATTTTAATAGCCCATGTAAATTTCTGTGTGTTAACAATGGATATGTTTCCGAATATTTTCTACGCTTCTAGCTGAAGCGTACGCACTCCGCCATGAAGTCCACCTTCCTGATCCTTCTCGCGCTTGCGGTCTGCAACCTGCACGTGAATTTCTGCCAGAACATCCCCGATGAGGAAGATGCGGGCGCCTTGCAGAGAGCAGAGACTCTCTTGCTTAGATCCATCCTGAAGAAGATAGAGGACGACAGTAGTGACAACGGTATGTCCCGTTATCACATTCGCTGTGCTCCATTTTTAGTTTTAGATTAGTCTGATTTGTGGCATTTCCATAGTCTTGCCTGCTGTTTTTTTCCCCGAAGATCATTGAAATCTGGGGTTTGATGCACCACATTTCTTCATATTTCAGACATATATATACATATATATACACACATACACACACATACACACACACACACCTTTCAAATACCTTAAATACAAGAGTACTAATCTGAAACCTGTAACAGTAGGCTATACCTAATGTCTTCCAGAGATTTCAAGTATAAAACTGTTTATCGTCGCTATTTTTGTTTGGAGGAGAAACTTCTTTACCTGCAAAATGTTTATTCACTACAGGAAAATTATAATAGTACTAATAGGTTTAGTGGGAAAGTAGATTAGTGGGAAAATACACACATTTCCACGTTCTACATATGCGGCGTTTTTAAAGGATGTCTGATAAGTTGTCCGTAAAAGCATGTTTTACTGAGAACATCATTAAAGACTATGAAGAGCACGAGCCTACGTATTTATTGGAGCATTCGGGCTTAATTAAGCGCCGTGATCGTACGTATCAAGTACCTCCAAGTTGAACTGAACCCGCAACTTTTCCTTTTCCATAAGGCATCCATCCTATACATATACATGTGTATACTGCATGACGTCTTCATCATTCTCTTTTACAGAACAAGTCTCCTCTCTGCAAGAGTGGGTCTCCAAGAGGCAACACCCGGGCAAAAGATTCGAAGAAGATCTTGAAAAGCGGCAACATCCAGGAAAACGAGAAGAGGAGGAGGAAGGAGATTATTCAGATCTCCAAAAAAGACAACATCCTGGAAAGAGAGAGGATGAGATCGAACTGGAGAGGAGGCAGCATCCGGGTAAGCGCTCGATGCTGGAGCGGTTAACGGACACTTACGGCTCTCCAACGACTTACCTGAACGAGTTTTCTAAACGACAGCATCCAGGTAAACGCTACCTGCTGTACAATAAGCGCCAGCATCCGGGTAGGCGAGAACTTGAGGACGAAGTGAATGCCGACGATCAAGCAGACATGGAGAAACGTCAGCACCCCGGGAAAAGATTTTGGGATAACACGAGTCCTGATTTCGGGATCAGCGATCCTTGCGATATCCCGGATCCAGCGAAAGGCTGCAGCAAAGCCATATTATTACTCGAGCTGCTGGACAACGTGAACAAGAGCCGAGCCGAAGAGAAAAGGCAGCATCCCGGCAAAAGGTTCGCCCTGGAAGATGTGACAGAACAGGAGTGAAACAGTGAATATGGTTTGCAGTCATGCAAAGAGGAAATATGTCAATTAAATTTAATAAGTACAATTCCGTTATAGTTAATGTAGGATGTTAATTACCCTTTATTTTGGGCCACTTGAGTAAAGCTTGGTTTCTGTGGCAAAATGCCCAACCATTTAGAGGTGTTCCGCTACTAGTACGTACATAGACCTAGTACGCGTCGCTTGCTGTGCATTTACAGAATAATAATAAGCTTTTAGGTGAGCAGCTTTTTGTTACCCTTAAAGTCATTTGATTTGTCTTTTACTTGTTTAATTGCACAAGGATGCACATATCTATAATATAATAAACAGTCATGATCGTGCCCTCTCGGGACCGTGTAATTATGTGTAATTTTGATAATTATCAATAAATTACACATATGTGTCTGACCCGGAAAATTGGCATATTATAGAGTTACAATGGGTATATTGAAAATAAAAGCAATTACAAAAGCGGGTTTCATTGAGCACGTAACCAAGGAGATCGGGAAAATCCTGGTGACATTCAAAGAAGGTGATCTGCAGGCTGGCACACGGGGCAGGATACCCCACGGTAGATTTATCCAATGTCTTATTAGGTCTTAAGTCCATAATGGAATCATATTTGTACGCCGCAATAAATACACAAACATATAGCCTTTTTGGTAACTATATTTTGAGATAAATAAATGCATTATACTTTTCATGGATGGGTATCTGTAAAATAAACTACGGACTAATGTTTTACATTAATTAAGTACATATATAATTGCTATTTTAAAAAGCTTGAAATATGCCTAGATGTAAAGTCGCCTGAGCGCTATAATATCTCCGTGCGTGTTTTAGTTTTCTGTAGACAGGCAGTTATGTCTGGTGCCCCATAATAATTGTCAAATATTTCCAATACCCTTGGTTGCGGGCTCTTGCCAGAGAAACGACATTTCACACGTGGCCTTGGTCTTAATTTAAAATGTGCAAGAAATAAACGAATATATCTGTTGTCAAACCGCTTTAACGGCCCCATTCCCATGTAAAATACAAATGAACAATATTCTCCAGCAAAATAAAAATGGGTCTCTGGATTATTTTTTTACACTAATGCTATGACATGATATACAGGCATATTTATTCTGTAAAACATTATAGTTTATTAAAGATAAATATTGCTGTATAAATGGAAAAACCTTTGAAATTATGTACAATAAAGTTAAATGCAGATTGGAAAATGTCCATGTCCAGATAACATCATGGAAACCCAGTCTTGCCTCGCCTTCTCCTGTCGTTTTGGTGCTTTTCCAAAGATGTTCTGGATGGTGCCATAATAATATTGCAACTTCATGCAGAAAACACTGTGTATCTCATTTGGGCAAAATGAATGAATGCAACATTTTTACCACGCAACTTTTGGGAACTTCTTACTGTAGAATTATTTAAGGATTTCAATTGTCAGTTTTCTAGCAAGAAAATAACATTTTTCTACTTCCTGAAGAACTTTCTGTTATATATGTATCCATAGCTTTGCATCAGTGCAGTTCTGATCAGTACTTTTGTTGATCAGTACTTTTTGGGGAGAAATGGATCAGACAAATTAACAAAGAAATCAAACATTATGCAAATGTTCTAAGCAAAAGCACTGAAAATAAGACATATGACTATGGCACATCACCAATTCCTGTAAACATATTTATTAAGTCACATATACATCCAACTTAAGGGTTTTTCTTCCCTCTCCTAGAACATAAGAACATAGGAAATTTACAAACGAGAGGAGGCCATTTGGCCCATCAAGCTCATTTGGGGAGAACTTAACTAATAGCTCAGAGATCATATCTAGCTCTGATTTAAAGGAACCCAGGGTTTTAGCTTGCGCTACACTAGGAGGAAGACTATTCCATACTCCAACTACACACTGTGCAAAGAAGTGATTCCTCAGATTCATTTTAAAATGTTCTCCCGCTAATTTCCACTTATGGACACGAGATCTAGTATTTAAACTAATATCGAGGTAGCCATTTGGCTGAACAGCATCCAGACTTGTTAGAATCTTATATACCTGGATCATGTCCCCCCTTAATCTCCTTTGCATCATTCTCGTAGCCCTACGTTGCACCTTTTCCAAGGCAGCAATGTCCTTTTTAAGGTTTGGTGACCAAACCTTCACACAATATCTAGGTGGATTCTTACCAAGGAATTATATAATTGTAGCATCACCTCCCTTGACTTAAACTCCACACACCTAGAGATGTAACCCAACATCCTATTGGCCTATTCTATTGCTTCCCCACACTGGTGAGAGTGGGACATGGAAGCATCAACATACACACTGGGGTCTTTCTCATAATCAGCTACGTTTATTTCAGTGGAACCCATAAAATATCTGTACTTCATATTTCTGAAAACCATTCATGTATCTTCATTTTACTTGTCTTCAAAGCTTAAGATGTTCAACAGAAGTTGACAATACACATCACCTGGACAAACTTTTTCCTGACATGTTTTATAACCATTTATCCTGTACAGCAGTGTTTCTAGGCTGAGTCCTTGGGGACCCCCAGGCAGTCCACTTTTTTGCTCCCTAAGGGAGCGAAATGTGAACTGTCTAGCAGGGAGCAGAAACATGGACCATCTGGGGGTCCCCAAAGACCAGGTTGAGAAACACTGCAAAACAGGGTCACAAGGAGCCTGGAGCTCATCATAAGTACAGGGCACAAGGTGACACCCCAGATGGGATGCCAGTCCATCACAGTATACACATGCTCACGTTCATGCACAGTATACTCGGTTTACCTATGATGGTTCTTGGTGGGTAAAAACAAATAATTACTTAAGAATTTTGAGTCTATCCAGTACCACATCAATGTTTTCTGACAACTGTAAAGCGAAGTCTGCAGACTTTAGTTACTTGTGGAAATTTTATGCTATTGATTCTTAAGTCACAAGAAATGACCTCAGAGCCTTAATTTTTGAAAATGAACAGCTATCATACGAAGAGGTTTTCTCATGATACTACTTGATATCGACTGTCTTATGTAAACCACAGACAATTAGTTCGGTTTTCTCTTGATTGTTGAAATGAGTGGTATCACCATGTGAGATCCAAAGAGCTCTCCGAGGCCTTCAGAAAGAAGCTTGTAGATGCCTGTGAGTCTGGGAAGAGAGTTTGGAATTAGCCATTCCACTGTCCAGAAAATAATTTACTAATGGAGAACAACTGTCAGCACGGTCAGGGCAGGCTGTCCTAGCAAGTTCGGCCCAAGAGCAACACCGTAAGAGGAAACCCTTGGTGTCAAAAAATCATCTGGGCAACACTGAAGTTTGACAGAGACCACCTAGAGAAAGACTAGGAGTTCTGGAACAACGTGCTTTGGACAGATGAATCTGAAATTGAATTATCTGGGCGCAGATAGGAGGACATGTTTGCCGTCAACAGCTATTGAGCAAAAAAACCTGTTACCAACTGTGAAGCATGGGGGTGGAAATGTCATAATTTGGGGCTGCTTTGCTGCAGCAGAACCCGGCCAGCTCACCATCACAGAATCCACTATGAATACTTCATCATATCAGAGGGTGCTTGAGGACAATGTGAAAATATCTGCCCAGAAGTTGAAGTTGAAGTGGGGGTAGGCCATGCAAATGACAACGACCCAAAACATCCCATTAAATCTACCATCTAAATGGCTATTGAGATGCTGTGGGGTGATTTGAAGCGGAAGTGCATGCAAGACACACTTCAAACATCACACAGCTTAAGGAATTCTGCATTGGAAAGTGGGGAAAACTTTCTGCCAGTCGAGGTCAGAGATTGACAGATGGTCTCATTCAGGTTATTTCAGCCAAAGGGGGAAATGCTAGCTATTAGGGCACAGGGTGTCCTAACTTTTTCCTCAGTAGGAATTGGCATCTTAGTTAATTTCTTTTCATAAGTGAATTTGTTTCTTGCTTTTGCATAGATGATGCAATTACATCATCTTCATCTACATATTTGGAAGAAGATTTATTATTGATATTTTGTTATTTCTTAATAAAGAATTAAATATTTAATAGGGTGTCCTAATTTTTTCACATGACTGTATATAAGTGATGGACCCCCCCAGCCCTGCAACCCTGAGCTTGAAAAGCTTTGTAATGTTTGATAATTGATTAGGAACATGGCGTTAATTGTTCATTTATTTTAGTTGAAGCACAGTACAGCCTATGATTAAGTCTATTTAAGCCACATCTATTTGAAAATGGCTAAAAAAAACACAATTACACTATTTTTTATATAGATTTGATAGAGTATATTTAGCATGTTCCAGAATCCCATTCTAGTCCAAAGCAGACCTGGGTAAAAGCCTTTGCCATCATTAAAGTTAAAAAAGGTAAAGTTTTTGTAATTTCCCAAGTTAAGTTGAACATGAAAAGTCCACAGTTCTTTTGATTTCCGCAAGTATTTTCAAAAAAGGGAAAAATGAAATCTAACAAGTCTTTTATTGCAGCTTTCATGGGACATGAAAATAATCATTAAAAACCAGCCCCTGCTGACATAGTGAAGCTTGGATTTGGACTCCACAGAAAATAATTGCCCAGGTCTGGTCTAAAGGGTGCCTAACACAAATCAGTTATAGCTGAATCAAACCATATCTTTAAAATAAAGCTTCCCAGTCTTGATGCCAATAAATCTGCTACATGAAAAACTATGCCGTTTTGTTTTGTTGGAACGGATACAAATGTCCACCAATCCAGCCATATTCTTACTACTTACCCTCGTTTGGGTTGCAGGAGCCAATGTTCATAAATGCTATTTTCACAAACACGCTTACAAAATCTCTTTCAAATATTTTTAAAGATCACGTTCTTAGAGCAGCCCTAATAGATGACGTCTGGTTTTCGTGGCACACGAAGATTAGAAGAATATACTTTCTAAGTGCTATTTAAACGTTCGTATACCGCGGGCCCTAATACTTTAATGATTCAAGGCGAATAATGAAACAAGATTGGGTTCGATATCCATTTCGTTCGGTTTGTCCTACATGTAGTACCGTACATAGAAGCGAGGGTACAGTCATGTGACTTATCATGTGACTGGGAAGGGCTGTAACCTTTTCATCAGTCTGTTGGGGCTGTGACTGCATTGTTGAAGATATTCAGCTGATATTCAGCTATCTTCTCTAGAAAGAATTGTTAATCTTTGTATTGTAATCTGTAAGTACATGTTGGCTGTCTTTTTCTTGCTTTTCAAATTGTTGTTTTTCAATGATGAAACTGCCAAGGAGTTTATCCCGTCGGCTTACTGTTTTGTGTCGTTTATGAGCCAGTTAGCTACTTTGCTGTGTTTTATAAGCAGTGTGCCTGGACTGGTTTGTCATCAAAAGTATTTGATAACAGTCTGATAGTCTCCGTTTATGTCGTTGCCGTATATAAATAAGTAACCTTCTTGAAACTTCAGACAGTTGTTTTCCTTTGACAAATTATGGGTGTAGTCTGCAGTAGTCATTCTGTTTCGCAGACGGCAATAAATACAACACCTGACTTTATTATGAATTATGTAGTCTGCAGAGTATAATATAAAGTATTGACTGCGCGCTTTCATTTTTGCCAGTTATATCGGTTAGATAACAAAAGCTACTGTTAGAAAACGCGTTCTTAAAATGGATTAGACTTGTTAGCAGTCTAGAACAAGAAATTAAATAATATACCTAAATTTCCTTGCTGGTATATTTCACAAAGCACTCGGTCTTTATTTGGGTCCGTTAGTTTTTGTTTGATGGGTGTTTTTCAGAAAATAAGATTTCGTTTTTTTTTTCTTCTAACAGCAACAATAACACAAATGATATTATTGTTAATAGTATTCTTATTAAAATTCTGATTATTATTTAGCTTTAGGTGAGCGGTTGTTTGTGCATTTTAAGTATTGTTTCTACGTAATGATATTATGACACTGTAAGTGTTGCACGTATGATAGCTTATAAATTTTTGCTTCAGTCATAAAGGCATTTGCCATTGCTCTGCAATTCCGTTAATGTGCCTTATCGACTTCCTGGTAGTGATATGTCAGCTCAGTGACAATTCATTAAAAAACAATAAGTTGCTTAGACTATAATGATGCGTGTTGTGTGAACAGCACAGACCGGACAGCGACTTTGATGACTATTTTCCTAACCCTGCCTGCTGCCAAGGACCTGTATTCCAAAGGACTATAATTCCATTTCAATAAAAAACTGTCTGCTCCTCATCCTGTTCTGTTCTGACATTTTGCATTTTTGTGAAACTGCCTTTACAGTTTATAACTACATTAACATTAGCAAAACAAGTAATTGTCCCGCACTGCAGCTTTCTTTTAATAATTTATTTTTAACGAATACCAAAATATACGAACCATACTTTAAATAAAAATCTCTTGTAAATAAGAACACTGACCAAAGAGGTATAACTGTCCAACTAATTATAGTTTTACTTAGAAAATGATGTATGCAGCAGCTTTGACATTCACCCTAGTATGAATAGGTACCAAGTCACATGAGTTGGAGCTAATCATCCGATGGAATGATTTTAGTTACACCACTGTCTCAAAGAAGTTCTCCTGTTCTTTTCAGAGTGTTCTGGTTTCTGATTCTTTCTCTGACTGATAGAATTGTGTAAAATCGCGATTTTTGCACCAAATGCTTTCCTTTTACTTTATCAAATTAATCTTTTTTTTTATTATTTTTTTAAAGCAGTCCTACTGCTGCCGCCTCACGAATCACTGGCACTGCAGACGTTGCAAGTCACCGCAGGGCAGCCTTCATTTGGCACTTCAGAATATTTCCACACCGGTCACATTGGAATCGGCAGTGTTCTTTGAACTGGATGGCAGTTTCATAAATTTGACGGGCATTCTGGGAAGTCATTCGAGAAAAGTTCAGATTTTTTTTTTGAGGAGTTCATCCGAGTGGAAATAAAATCTGTTGAAGATCGATCATACGTGTCTAAAAATGTATCTGTACCGATATATCATTATGATTGGCCTGCTGCTGCATGTCATCTTTTTAGTGCTGGTTGTTCTTTATTCCCAGCTCTCAAAACGTCTTATTCGCTAAGATCCATCCATATTTCCATAAAGCTCGTGCAGCACAGGGTCATGGTGAGTCTGTGTGTCAGAAATCAGAGGGTGCCAGGCAGGGCAGAAGGGATCCCAGGTCCATTACATGATCTTATCACCTCTGTCCCCCCACTGTGTGTTGCAGGGTTGGGGAGCAGTGGCCTGGAGCATGTGAGAGGTGTGCGCTGCTCCCAGATGGACGCAGCATGAGAGATTGCTGTGGCCCGGCTGTTTGCCATCGGGACCTGTGCTTACTCCTCCATTTGGAGCCGACAGCGCCCCCTGCATGGCGTCGGGATATGCAGCTTCCTTCGAGGGCCAGGGGGAGGTGAAGGAGGGCTTCTTGTGCCCCTTGTGTCTGAAGGACCTGCAGTCCTTCTACCAGCTGCAGGATCATTACGAGGGGGAGCATTCTGGCGAGGACCGTGACGTCAAGGGCCAGCTGAAGAGTGAGCTGCAGCATGTCGCCCTCTTCATTCATTCGGCAGCATTGAAGACGTGGCCAGGGTTCAACCAGTGTGTTTTTGTTGTGTGTCAGGCTTGGTGCAGAAGGCAAAAAAAGCCACAGACAAGCTGCTGAGGCGGGATGGGGAGGAGCGGGCTGATGCTGGGGGCTGTGAGTCCTACTGTGGGGGAGTGGACCCCTTGATGTGGGAGCCTCAGGAGCTGGGTGAGACGACGGGGGAGGGTACCAGCAGGGTACTTCTTTAGGGCATGCAGTTAATTCCGACTGACAAAGTATCTACAACGTTAACTGACAGCCTTAAGGAAAGCGAAACAGAGAAGGTTTTGGGTATAAGGGTGACTGTACTTAGGGTTTTTCAAAGGCTTAATGTCATCCCATCTGGCTTTTTAGAGGTTCATATTTGCACAGAGAAAACTTTTCAGCTCAGTTCAGTTTTATTTTTCTATCACATTTTCACAACATTACATCGTCTCAAAGCGGCTTTACATTATCCCTGCCCAAAGCCCCCAGTGAGCGAGCCAGAGGTGACAGTGAGAAGGAAGCGCTGTAGCAAGAAACCTTGGGAGGAATGAGACTCATGCTTCGGGGGCCGGCAGAGGAAATCATAAGGACAAGATGGCAGAAGCCTAATTTATACAGTGCAAATAACACCCTTATTTTAAGGGTGTGGATGATGTTTCTAAATGAGCTTTCATCATGGTATGTCTAGGAGCAACAAGGAGCCATCTTGACACCTTCAAGAAGTACAGGGCGGCGAGGATAGACCACTATGTCATTGAGGTCAACAAGCTAGTCATCAGATTAGAAAAAGTGAGTCGATGTCATTCACCTCACTACTGTTCTTCAAATGTGACGATCTATGCATATATGTACACCAGGGCTTTTCAAATCTGGCCCTCCACTCCAAATTCAGGCCTTGCTTTCAGTTTTCCCATGTAGTTAGTTTAGTGATTACTGGTTACAGGAAAATCAGCAGGGCTCGGACCTTGAGGACTGTGATTCGAATTGCCCTGATGTACACAAACGAGTTGATTCATTATGACCAGCCCCACACGAAGCAAATAACATCGACCGTCTCATCCGCACCTACCCAGCCCCACATACAGCATTACTTCCATAATTTTTTGTGCAGTTTTTTGTCACAGTAGCTCTTCTCTTGGTTCATTCCAGACGGAATAAACATAATTTACATTTCGTATCGATAAATCCTGGTCGCCCAAGACCCTTTTGGCGGATTGTGGCTCTTCCCTCCTTGGACTGCTGTCAGCGGATACTACCGCTGACTGTGAGCCCCCTACAAGATTTGCCGTGGATCCTCTGACCCAGTCGTATGGCCATATCGATGTGGCTCTTTGTCAAAGTCACTCAGATCTTTATCTCTGCCCATTTCTTCTGCATTCAACACGTCAACTACAAGTACTGAGTGTTAACTTACCATCTAGTATATCCCAGACCTTAACACCCACTCTCTTTGCTAGGTAATTGACATTATTTGTTTCATGTGGTGGTCATAAAGTCTTCCACTGAGCAGGATTAAAAAATACCACATATTTGAATTGTTTAACCTGACTAATTGACCTGTGTTTTAATTTCCCAGCTGACATCATTTGACCGAACCAGTGCAGACGCTGCCAAAATTAGAGGTAAATTGTGCTTTTGGTGGTTCTGTGAGTATATGAAACTCAATAATGCTGCCAGCCTGTCCCTAACCTGTCCCGTTACTGACACAGTACTAGTGTAGCCCCCCCGAATCATTTCCACCTGTTTTCCCGCCACGCAGCTATCGAGAAGTCAGTGGTTTCCTGGGTGAACGACTCCGATGTGCCACTTTGCCCAGACTGCGGGAACAGGTTCAACATGCGCAACCGACGGCACCACTGCCGCCTGTGCGGCTCTATCATGTGCAAGAAATGCATGGAGTTCGTGCCCCTCCCCCTGGCATGTGAGTCAGCAGACATGCTCGCACACGGCCGCACAGCTCTCAGTGCTACACTGGAATGCTTCCTGTGACTTAACACAAAAACCTCCACATGGTGGGTTCCCAGCCCACCCCCCCCCCCAGTCCATCCCATGCATTATGGAATTCTATTGCAATGAAAAAGAAAATGCAGTGATTCATGAAAATGTTTTCTGTATTTTCATACATATTTAGTACAAATTTTATCATTTTATCGCGGGGGATATTCCCACTGGTTCTACCGATCTTTGCAATTCTTTGCGACCTATTCATTCATAGACCTATTCATTGTACTGTAGTAATTGATGGTAAATTGCCTTCTGTATACCCGGGCGTGGATGTATGGGAGTAATTGTTTGTATAACAAGTTAGTTTTTTTTTTTAAATAAATAAAACAAAACATGGCTGCCATCCAGATATAAGGGCAAGAAAATCTACCTGGAACCCAATGTCAAATTTTAAATTGTGCATTTCATGGCTGAAGTAGAGTGTGACAGGCCAAACACGCTTAATGCCTCTATTCTCCGGGTCGGCTGGGAGCAGACAAGCTGACGAGTGGCACCCGGGAGGCATTGTGCGCCTCGGGCAGCCCGGGCAAGTCCCAGTCCCCTCCAGCAGGTGGCAGCGCGCAGGGCTCACGGCGCGGCAGCATCAGCAGCCTGAGCAGCGTGAGCTCTGTGCTAGAGGAGAAGGATGAGGAACGCATCCGCTGCTGCGGGCACTGCGTGGAGGCCCTGCTCAAGAGGCAGGAGAGGCTGGAGGAGAAGGAGCACGTGCCCAGCATCGTCCAGCTCTACGAGGTTCGCGGCCCTAAATCGCTCGCCCCTTTCAGCACGTTCCTCACCATGCTAACATCTCCTTTTCCATCGTCCTCCATCAGAAGCTGAGGCTTTGCATAGATAAGGTGGAGCAGAAGGCCCCGGAGTACATACAAATGGCAGAGTCCCTCAAGTGAGACGCTCCTCTTTCGTAATTTATTCTCCTTTTATTAAGGGTCCAAAGCACGAAGTGCTATGGAACCTTATTTGATCTGTGTTTGCTAACCCATGTCCTTTTACTTCCTGGCAGTTCTGGGGAGACGACATTCAACCTAGAACACGCTAATGGCCTGCGAGTGGAAGTTCAGAAGTACTACGAACTGATCGATGCTCTAAGGTACAGACGTTAGATTGGAAATGTATACAACACGACGGGATTAGTTGCAACTTTAAAATGCTCAAATTTCCTCCCCCGCAGCAAAAAGATACTCATCCTTGGAGTGAACGATGAACCCCCACCCCCCCCTAAGAGCCAGCAGCTGCAGAGGATGGTCCGCTACTCAGCTACACTCTTCATACAGGTGAGTTTCATGCAGACAAGGCCGCACAGAACGGGCACTTTTGCGGTGAGACTCGGACAGCTCCCCGCAGGTCGGAGCTGCATGCGACGCAGGTTTCTGATTGCATTTCAGGAGAAACTGCTAGGATTGATGTCTCTCCCAACAAAAGAGAAATATGAAGAGCTGAAGGCGAAAAGGAAACAAGAACTTGAGAAGAAACTGCAGCAGGAGAAACAGGTGAGAGGAATGTTTTTCGTTTAAGCGATCTGAAATTAAACAGGATGATCCCAGGGCTGCCCAAAATCGATCAGCAGTAATTCAAGATTTTTCTTGTACCATTAGGCTGCACTTGAGGCACAAAAACGGAGGTCAGAGTTGGAAAAGACAAGGCCAGGGCCCAGTACCAATGGAGAGACTCCCCAGCCGGTCAAGCCCATCATGACCAAGGCTGGGGGCTGGTTGCCGTCCTCCAGCACGCTGCACACGAAGAACATCCAGGACCCTCTGCTGCAGCAGATTGACAACATACAGTCCTTTATCAAGCAGGCTCGGGCCGCCCAGCGAGTGGACGAGGTGGCCACGCTGGAGGAGAACCTGCGGCAGCTGCAGGACGAGTACGACCAGCAGCAGACCAACCTGGCCATCGAGCTGTCCAAGAGCCTGGCCGAGCAGGAGAGCCTGGAGGAGGCACGACCTGCACGGGGCTGGGAGGAGGAAGGGGAGGAGGACACCGATATGTACATGGAAACCAGCAAGACCAAGATCAGCCCTCTCTCCAAAACCCAGTCCATGAAGGGCTCCCATGAGCTCCCCTGTCAGGAGCAGGCACCTCCCCAGTCGTCACACTGGGAGAAGCCACCGGCCCAAACTGTAAAACCGAGTAGCATGTCTGTTGCCTCCCTCAATCCCTTCGAGGACGACGACTCCAGCCCCCTAGCAGAGGACCAATCCAATCCATTTGCCGTGGAAATCCTGAAAGAAAAGGCTCAGATGGACATGCCCAATGGCAAGAAAGAGTACAATCCCTTTGATGAAGATGAAGAAGAGGAACAGCCACCAGACCCAGGTGACCTAGGAGGGGGACTAAACCCCTTTGATGATGAGGTTGATGAAGGTAGTGAGACCAAGGACAGACCTCCAGCTGTCCATGCAGGGGCCTCCACAAACCCCTTTGACATGCCAGACGAGGACGTCATCGAAGAGGAGCTTCTACTCCAGCAGATCGACAACATCCGCGCGTATATTTTCGACGCCAAGCTGAGCGGCCGTGTGGACGAGGTGGAGCTACTCTCAGAAAACCTGCGAGACCTGCAGCACACTTTGAAGGAGCAGAGGAGGAAGACACATTGAATGAAGTCCCTCATGTAGGCATCCGTACGTCTTATTACCTGTGGTGGAGCATCATGAACAGCATGCCACAGTTGTCATGAAGGACTACTGTATCAAGATTTGAATGTGGAGAAGCAAATTGCGGGTTGAGTTACGTAATGTTTGTCTTGACCACCAGCCAGAAGACAGGGTAATACAGCAAATGTTTCTCCTGTTGTTTGTGTTCAAATGCCACTGAATGCCCAAATTCCACAAATATTCATTTGACCTAAAATCTCGATTTTCATTTGATTATGTCAGCAAAATTGATCTGTTTTAAGACCCAGTCAAAACTTTAGATCATCTCTCAGTTTGTAAATGATGTGACGTGTACAGTTTGAGTGACAGTATTGGACTCTGCACTTTTTTCAGGTTTATTCATCAGCATTTAACACTAATTTGATACAGAGTAGCAGTATTATACCGTTTGCAATCCCCGGTGTTTTTTCTGACCTTGTTAAAAATCCTACTAAACTATATGATGACTACCCACAATGCACCACTAAAACACACTAATGCATTTTGAATGAACCAAGAACCATACGTTTCTTATGTATATCTGTTGATTGTACATGGATAAAACAAGTAACTTTCTTGACTGTGACCTGTGTTACTTTTTGCATTTATCAGAAGTTGCATCCTGCAGTAATAAAACTCACCCAAGAACAAACTTGTCATTTTTTAAATAATGAGTACTTTAAGGTGCTGCATCGGTGGCCTGTTTGTGTAACATTTCAGTGTGTACTGAATTTCCATTTCATGTGTTTTGACAATTCAACCTGTAACTTGAAATGCCTGATTAAAAACTTTGGAACACGGGGAATACTTTTACATATGCAACACACGGATCATATGGTTGTCCACCAAATATATTGCAACTTTTTACAAGTCCATTTTATTTTTATTGTGCATAAACAAAACGTATTTCACCAGAGTTCAATATTTACAAAGGTCTTGCTGTATCAACGTCACTCCTGGCTCGCCTTCATCTGGTTTCGATACTTGCCCGTCATCTCCTTGGGCAGAGGCACTATGCCCGGACATGGCACCTGCCCATCTACCTCGCACAGACACTCCCTCAGGCAGTACTTTCTGTGCCCAAAGTTGGCTGGGTTTGACGTCACCATAGCAGCTAGAGCCTCTGCCTGCAGAACCTCTCTAAAGAGACCAAGACGAAATGGAGGAGGAGACAATGACAAAACAATTAGACACCTATTTAAAACCAAAGTTCGGAGAGGTTCTCGAACATTCATTAAAAAAAAAAAAAAAAAACATTTCAAAGCTGCATACTGTGTCACTAGCCTCTGTTAATTTGAATCAACGAATAAACAAAGAATTCCAATGTCAGCCCAAAACCAACAGAATTACAAGTGATCAAAACTGTTTTTCCTAAGACTACAAGCAGGTCATTAGAGACTCACAATCTAAGGTCCCAGCATTAAAGGACTTCATGTGACGCTACTACTTGTACTTACTGTGTCTTGCCAACAATCTTCTTGATGTGCTGGGTTATTTCATTGTGATTTTTTCCTTCTACATCCACCAAAACTTGCTCCCCATCATCTGGAACAGGAATTACTGTAGTGAGACCTCCGGGCTTTTTCTATTTTATTCCTTATAACTGACTAAGAAAAAAGATGCTTGCAATATATTGGCGCTTTATCAATCAAGTTGACACTGCACAACTACCGCTATTTCCGTAAATGTACACTTACGTACACACACATTGTACGTACATACATACATACATACATACATACATACATACATACATACATACCCAGGTAAAACTTTAGGAACGGTGATGGCGTCATATTCTTGAACATTAAGATTTGGACCCAGGGATTTCTGTATTGAATTTGAGGGATTTTAAAAAACACGAACTTCCTACAAAGGAAAAACACACATGAAATCGGTTAACGGTTAACAATGGTACTGCTGCAATCCGGAATAGCAAAATTCGGCACGAATAACACTGACCTTGCCCCCTCACTCAGCTCTCCGTGCGTGTTATAATTAACCGTCATGATTTTTACAAAATTCTTAAAGACAACGTCTCCTTTCTGAAGGTACTCCAAGGTTCTCCGAATGGGAAACCGTCCTTTCATAGGCATGACTAAAAAAAAACACACTTATTCCCTCACTATCAGCTGCAACATGAAGACCTTAATGCACATTTCCCAAACCACTCTTCTTCGGTAGTGCTAAAAGACGTTCTTAATCCTACCAAAAAGTACAATGCTGCCACCTATTGGACTGGAGATGTAATATATTCATACTCGTGAGATCTCACCAGATCAGTCACCAGAAGTAAAGCAAGTTAGAAGGATTCCATCAGTGATAAAAAAACACCAGTGACCATAAATCATTTACATTCTGTACAGTCCCATAGAATTGAGAGAATTAAGAAAAATGTAAAACAAACAGGCATTTAATTGCATTATGTAATTTAATCATACAAACAGCTCTGTATGGATTTTTTTAAGCCACGACATAACTCCACATTTTAACAGCATTTAATAAAATGCATAAGCTACTTCATGCATTGCAATGCTTTATATACAAAAACAACAATGCCACTTTTCTTCTGGTTCAATGACACTGATTATTATAAAACTTTAAGATTAAAAAAGGACATGCAGTCATTTTAATGAAATTACATGTACAGTACAAAGCTCAATTCACATAAAAGACCAGTCATATACAACAGTCTTGGAAGGTTTAAAACCCAATAAGTGAATGACATACACACAGTTATCATTAAAAATTTTAAGATATACATTACTTCTGATTCTTATAATATGTTACTTTTACAGACATGGTTTTTTTCACTCCATGTCAAACTGCAGAGATCGGCATCGGTACTTACAGTACCACTCCTTTAGTGAGAAAACCATAGTTTTAAGACAAATCAAGAGATATTTCTTTTGACCTATAAATATAGACAATCGATCACATCTCAATACGCATATCTCAATAATCAGCGTGCAGTAAAAACCTTGGATTTATACGCAGTTGATAATCAAAGTGTTAAACGCAAAAGCTTACGGCATTAATAACGGAACGCGCAACTTGTAGAATAGAGCGAACACACATACATATTTACAATAATATGATTTTACATTGGGATCAGGAATACGTAATCTTAGGGGAAGATACTTGGGAAGGATGCATTGGTGTAAGACCCACAGTGTCAGCCACTCTCAGAGCTGTCCAATCAAGGCCCACACAGGTATTAACATCCACTGCATATTTTCTTTATGGGAAAATATAAAACACCAAGAACAATAAATACATTTTAAAAAAAGACAACGAAATTCCAGGCTTTCAAAAGGTAATGAATGCCTCTTATACAGCGCTTGATTGTCATGGCAGCAACAGAAATGGGGGTGATGAAAGCATTACAGTGCAGACATGGAGGGGGGGGACGTTTGCATTGTTAATCCTAATGCTATAGGCCTAAATAAAAGCAGTGAGGGGAGCGTAAACCATCTAAAACACATTAACTAAAAACCACAGGCAACAAATACAACAATAACTAAACCTTAACCTGATGCAATTTTCTGTGGATTTATCAAGTACCTGTGACTGAAAATAAAAACACGCACAGACACTGACATCTAGGAAATGTATGATGACATTTTCATGTAGAACATAATAGTGTGGGCGGAGCTTATTTACTGTACTTCACAAATAATGTAAAATGGCCAACTACTGAGTCCAACAATTAAGTGCAAAACATTTGAGAATGTAAAAGAAGAACTATTTCTAGTTTGAGGGGCACCATGGAAAAAAATGTCATTCAAAAGTACTTGGGGGGAATTAAATCTACTTAGAATCCAGGCAGCCCATGTTTTACAAAATAAAATGACACCCTTGGTAAGTCTGATTACTTCCAAAATGAAGTACTAACCAGAACTCAATTAAACTCCATCCATCCATCTCCTGTAGCTGCTTGTCCTATTCAGGGTCGGGGGGTCCGGAGCCTATGGGTGCAAGTCATGGAACAACCCAGGATGGGGGGGGCAACCGATCACAGGGCACACTCATAGCCAATTCACTCACACCTGTGGGCGATTTGGTAACTCCAGTTAATCTCAGCATGTTTTTGGACTGTGGGGGGAAACCAGAGTGCTGGAAGGAAACCCCACAACGACATGGGGAGAACATGCAAACTCCGCACACATGGAGCCATGCGGAGACTCGAACCTGGGTCCCAGAGGTGCAACAGTGCTAACCACTGCACCACCATGTCACTCACAATTACACTCAATTCACATTATTTCAGATTTCTGTTTGTCCTAAGCGACAGAATGTGCAACCCCAGGGGCACTGTAAGGGGGGGGGGGCAGGGTTTTATTTTGGACGATTCAGGGGTCCTAAAAAACTGCAACATGATTAAATTGATCTAAAATGATATACTATCATGGGGCCTAAAATCGTTACCAGCGCCCCCATGTGGCTCCCTGCCAAACTCTCCGCTAGAATGCGGGAGCCATCATGAACCTAAGCAAGAAGATTAAATGGGACAGTAGCCTTGCCTAGTTTAAAAAGTTCAGGGCTTTTACAGGCTTCGGTCTGGTGAAGTGCTGTGCAGTGCACACTAAGGTGCAGACCGATGGGCTGGTTCCCCTTCAGATGGGGCACTTCTGGAGAGATGTGACTTAGGAGATGGAGCTGGACCCCCCCCCCAAAACCCCTAATCTACCAACACCCTACAGAGCACAACAAGTACCTGGTCAGGAGGGGTAGGGAACCTAGATGGAATAGCTAAGCTTTAATCAGAGTCAATGATTCTCACTGTAATTCCCATTTTACAAAAACAAATAATGTCTTTTTAAAAAAACATCATAAAGTGTGAGCATGGAAAGGCGTCCTTGCCCTGGGAGGCGTGAGTCACGCCGAGGTGCCCGTGATCTGGCTGTTGTACTCGGCCGTCTCCATCTTCAGGATGTAGGGGATGATGCTGTCGATGGGCACGTTGCCGATGAGGCCGGTGAAGAAGAGCTCCTCCGTGATGCTGGAGCTCATCAGACGCAGGGCAGGGAGGCGCATCAGGATGCGGGCCAGCCTGAAGCACAAAGCCAGGGCAGAGTTACGGCCAGGCAGCTACTGACACTGTCCTCCTACACTCTCGGGGGTGTGCATCTGCTTGGATCTCCCCCAGGACGTCTCGGAAATGCTGGGCAGTAAGGATCAGCTCTCCATTTCCACACGTTGCCATATATATTGTCTTGCTGCCTTTAGGTGGAAGTTGTCTGAGTTGAGACTTACCTGTAAGTGTCATCTGGGTAGGTCTTCTGAATGTAATCCTGGAGCTCCATCTGGGCTTTCTCCTGGAACTTCTCTATTTGGCTGGTGCTGCTCAGACCTGGGTGGTCTGGGGAAGAAGCGCGTGGTGAGAGGGGGGCCGTTTGGTGGCCGTGTGGCCGATCAGACAGCCCTACACTTTGCTCACCGGGGCTGAACAGCACGATGGCTTTCAGGTACGCGTATTCATAGCCATCTGTCTCCAGCTTGGCCATGCTGTTGCAGAACTCCTGTAGCTTCCAGATGTGCTCCATCACCAGCTTGATCCGGTCTCCCGACAACTTGTCTGCAGCACGCCAAGATGAAATGCCAAAAGGCACGTTAAATGAGTTCACTCCAGAGAATTACAGCTTCCAGCTCTGTTGCTGTATGGGGGAGGGTTGTATCAAACTGGGTCAGACCAAACGGCGACACCGTGACATGCAGATGGAGGAAAGGGGCCTGGCAAGCAGCTGCAGGCTCCCCATCGACCTGCGGACCGTACCGTCCTGGATGCTGCTCTGCAGGTGGTTGACGATGGCGGCGAGGATGGTGGAGAGACTCATAACCTGGGAGCACTGGGCCAGCCCCAGTGTGAAGAGCTCATTCCAGCAGGCGCGCACCAGGCTGGTGTTACAGTCCTGACTGGCAGACATATACACACAAAAGCCAAAACCTTACTGGGAGACATCAGCAAGTCCCCCAACAGTCCAACACTCAAATGTCATTGTGACTGAATAAAAAGAATAGACTAGACAATATCAAGGACAGCCACATCTGTGTTTGAATAGTGTTACTGAAGTACACAACACCTCAGGGCAAGGGCTACAGGTATGTCTGAGCGGCACCCAGTCTTCACCATGCTGGGATGGATCTGCTCACGCCAAGCACACATGGACTCACCCGAGGGCCTGGAAGGCGGGGATGGAGCGTGCCCAGTGCATGGACAGGAAGAGCAGGCGTGACGCCGACTCGCAGATGTAATGCACGTTCAGGTACTCGGGCATGGGGCTGGGCATGGTCAGCTGTGGGGAACACGAAGGTGAATCCCGGCAAGGGGGAGCCATACGAAACACAAATTCAGGGTACAGCTCACGGCCATTATATGGACAAGGTGACAAGCCTGTCAAACACATGCAGGAAACTCACTTCAGCAACATGTATGATCTGCAGTCACAATTCAAGCCTCTGATCTCATGGGAAAACAGACCTTAAAACTGACATGTGTGTCAGTGAGCAGCGGCCCCTCCACCTCCATGATGGGCGTGGCCTGGTCCCTGCTGATCACCTGGATGGCAGCCCCTCCGGCCCCGTCTACGCTTTCCACCAGGTTCCGCGCTTCGCTGCCATCCGTGGGGTTCAGGGCTTTGGCCAGTGTGTCGAAGGCACTGGTGAGAGGGCCGCACATGTCACGTCGGCATTGGCACACTATGCCACAAACATGCAGCACAAAGGAGGGCGCTCAAGACCCAGTCCGCCGCCACATCGAAGGGTCTCTTCTTGCTACCTAGTGAACGGGTTTTCCAAGGTTTTCAGAAGGACCATTAGACAATAAACTGGCACTCTTTGATGTGAGGGGTCACTGTACGGGCTGGAGGAAGAGTACCGAGTGATTTCGCTGGCTGATTGCTCTTCCTGCTGGACATCCACGGTATCGCCATTATTCAGAGATTCATTTAGGTTGGCAAGAGAGGTCACCACGTTGGCTAGTGTTCCCAGGTCTCCTTGGCTGGACTCGGCCTATTAGAAACGAGATACATGAATATGGAAGGTGCTAAGCTAACAGGGGGATAACAAAGCATCAACATGATATTCAGCACAAACCTTTGCATCTGTGGCTAAAAGTAACGTCCCATCTGCCTGCATTAGAGGCTGCTGAATGTTCACTAACATCCCTGGGTCGAGCAGGCTGGACCTGGTGAGTATTCAAAAACAGATCTGAGATCAGTGCATCAAATTATGAGGAAGGAAATCGAGCAGAGCTGGCACAGTAGCAGCAGAGAGAGGTCACAGGTCAGGGGGCGGGGCTTCACCTGGAGCCATCCTTGTCTGTGATGAACGTGGGCGTGGCTATAAGGGGGCTACGCAGGTCTTTCCTGATGTAAATCTTTTCGGTGGATGCAGCACAGTTTGCTGGCTTCTCCCGCGGCAAGTCAATCGGCTTACGCTCACTCTGCACAGCTAAGTGAGAAGGCAAGAAAAATCGTGCATATTCACTAAGGCACTAAAAGGCATAATTTAAGAGCATTGCTGCTAGGCAGTGACCTGTGTTAAGAAATAAATAGGTAAATTGTGATTTGCAGTTAAATGAAATTTGCGAGCCTTGTCATTTGTACTACTTGGATACATAAATAAATACCTATTTGACAATGACATGGCAAATAATAAATCGAATAACTCTTCTTTCTTGTACACATGTACGTTTATTTTTTGAGGACATGTATACTGTGCATGCATATTTGTATGTAAGCATATGAGGGGTCTGTGCGTGAATGTATACGCTGGTTCGGGCTGTTCGTTTGAGCTTTAAGCCAGACAGACTCACATTCCATCTTCATGCCCATTTCCAAGCACTTCCTCAAACGGCAGAATTGGCAGCGGTTGCGGTGGTGTTTGTTGACAATGCAGTCCTGGTTGCTGCGGCAACTGTAACTCAGGTTCTTCCTCACGCTCCTCTTGAAGAAGCCCTTGCAGCCTTCGCAGCTGACGGCGCCATAGTGACGACCTGGCAGGCAGAAACATCAGCCTAAAACAAACTAAATCAGCACCCCCCCCCCCAACCCAAAGCAGCGGGAAGAGTGGTGCATCTTCCCCAACTCAGACAGGTGAACAGTAATGGCCCGCAAATCGGGCGGTCTTCTCCTCGCCAGGGCCCATACCTGAGGCTTTGTCTCCGCACACGACGCAGTACTCCACAGGCTGCGGCCGGCCCACGTCGCTCGCCTTCCCAAGGAGACGTTCCACCGACGCGGCGTCCGTCACAATCTGAGACGACACACCGAAGTCGCGAGAGAAGCTTGGACATGCAAATGGGCACAGAGGGTCTGCACTGACGAAACCACCCATCTGTACTCATTGCTTTAAAAAATGTTTGAATTCATATTACTGCTTCTATTAGTGATACTAAAAACAATAATAAATGTGCGATCTTCCTGTTGCCGAGGGAGGTGTCGGGCCCCGGCTCCTTACCTGTATGCGGCCAGGCATGATATTGTCGGCCGTGGTGAAGATGAGCTGCTTGGTGTTCTGTGCCTCTGGCGAGGCCAGGATGACCTTGCTGGCACTCGAGCCATCAGGAGCTGCTAGGATGAACTGCTGCTTGGAAGTGCTTGAAGGGTCCACTGCAGTGACAATCTGGATCTTCTGCCCTGTCTGCTGGTCGGTGACGATCTGAGGGGACAAGCATGTGCTGTCGTAGAGCTGCCAAAAGGGGGACGTGAAACAATCCTGCAGCCCCACATCATAAATAGTTGATGAAGTACAGTTAAAAAATGTCTCTTTTAAGCTTTATTAGCAGTAAAAATGATGGAAAGTACCTGAAGGCGATGTGGAAAGGCAGGGTGAAACAAGCCAAAGGCCCTTTGGCACAGGTCATATGAGCCTCGTAACGACGGAAAACTGAGCTCACCGGGCTTGTTTAAACAGGCCTAATTTTTAAGGCATTACATGCAGCTATGATTGTATAACTGTAGGAGGTAGAGCATGGGAAGCAGAGCTGTGTAGGGGTGGTTCTGCATGGGGGGGTGTGCCTAGGTCCGCTGTCACAGGGACAGTACCTGTATGTGCTGTGCTGTGGAGACAGCAGAATCAGCAGAAATGATCTGGATACGCTGTGGAGAGCCGCTCATTACTGACCAGTCTGGGGAGGTCTGTACCGTCTGGACCTGGGAAACACAGCGACATCAATTCATACATTCTCCCCAAACCTGTCCCACTGAATTGAGTCAGATCTTTCTGTGGTAGAATATAAGTAAAGTGAATAAGTAGAAGGTTATTTTTAAAGCGCCATAAGGAGACATTACAACAGACACAGCAATGAGGAGATAAAAAAACACAAACAAACTCGATGGACAGTAAACACACAAACAAAACAAACAAAAAAGCACATGGCTACTTATAGGCTAGACTAAACAAATACATCATCAGCTGTTGTTCTTTTAAGTGTCAATGGTATTCTCTTATAACAACAAATCTGGTTTGATCACATGTAGCTTATGAAATGAGGTGGAACAGTACGCTATGCATGTTTCTAGTAGCCTACTTAAAGAATTTTTGGGATAGAAGTTTTTCATTAGTATTTACTCGTTTAAAAAAAATGCATGAAGTGTAAATATATATATATTATATATACAATCCCAATTCCAAAAAAGTTGGGACACTGCGCAAATTGTAAATAACAACAGAATGCAATGATATAGAAATCTCATAAACTAATATTTTATTCACAACAGCACATATAAAACATAACAAATGTTTAAAGTGAGACATTTTGCTATTTCAGTAAAAATATTGGCTCACTTTGAACTTCATGACAGAAACACGTCTCAAAAAGTTGGGATGGGGGGGCAATAGGAGGCTGGAAAAGTTAGTGGTACAAAAACGCAACGGCTGGTCTGCCGGTACCCATGAGCTGTCTCCGGAGACCCCCGGGCTAATTATTCCTTGTAGGACTCCTTCTTCAGCATGACAGCCCCCCTCACCTCTGGTGTCCACCATCGGGTACATCAGCAAGGCAAAGGGGATCGGAGGGAATGTTCCAACATTTCTCAGCCTTCCTGGGAAAGTCTATTCTGGGGTACTGGAGAGGAGGGTGAGATCGATAGTCGGATCTCGGATTCAGGAGCAACAATTCGGTTTTCGTCCTGGCCGTGGAACACTGGACCAGCTTTACCCCCTTAGGCCAGTAGAGGGGAGGACTGGGAGGACTTGAGGAGGACTGGGAGTTTGCCTATCCAGTCTACGTGTGTTTTCTGGACTTGGAAAAGGCTTACGACCGGGTTCCCCGAGGTGCTCTCTTGGGGGCGCTTCGGGAGTATGAGGTTCAGGGCCCGGTACTGTGGGCGATTCGGTCCCTGTATTAACAGAGCAGAATCTTGGTCGCATTGCTGGTAATAACTGAACTAGGATATAACTAGATTTAGATTTAGGATTAACTAGGAATAACTGATTTAACCACTGGACTCAAACCAAAAACAAACAATATTTAAGTTCATACTTCATAATGAGGTAGATTTACTTTTTCCATTTAAATGAAGAAGTGGCATCGAATACAAGTAACTGGAAAATGATTCTCTCTTTTCCATCAGGTCAGGAACGGAGCTCTGCCTTCAGTGGATGTTTTTCCAACAGTATGACATGGATTATTCCACCTAAGACCAAATGCGCAAACCGAAATTTCAGTGCTTTTAGTTCTGCTGGAATAGAGCCCTTTGTCCATCTTCCACTCATCTAAAGGACCAGAGAGACGTCAGCAAGAGGCTTTTTTCAAGCCGTCCGTTTCCTGAATGAGGACTCCCATAGCTAACTAGTCACTTCACACACTTTTACCAGACTACTGTCATTGCACATTTGATAGCTGATGTACTGCTCTCCATTTATGTCTATTTTGCTGGCAGTTTATCTTCATTATTATTTATTGTATTTTATTCTGAGTTTATTTAAATGTTATTCTTATCTTGTTAACACATATACCTACACCTACTAAATATCAGCTACAACAGAAAGGTTTTCGTACTACAACATCAAACCAGTGAAACCAGTGGTCAGGGCCCAGATTAAACTGTGTTTCCACCTGCAGTCTGCGCACTGAATGCCCCTAATATAATCGCTTGGTTTTACCGTTAGGAGAGTGACAGTTACACAGAACAATTTCGGGGGGGGGGGGGGGGGGGGGGGGGGATTCACACGCATCCCATGACAAATCGAGCCCCTGTGTGAAACATCTATTTAAACAGTGGCTCCTTAAAAGACATTTACCGACATTTTTAGCCCTCAGATAAAAATCATAGACAACTTCTGCCCTTACTAAATGAAGAACTGATTCCATTCAAAAATGGATTTGTCACATGACTGTTTCACATGAAGTAAACTGGGAGGACATTTTTATTATCCAATATAGACACAAAGTGGAAAAAAATAAAGTTACAGTCTAACAGTGCATCACACAACAACATCACCTGCTCCATATCCACTATTTGATGAGCTAACACCTCCGTAATGGTTGTCATGGTAATATAAATTATTAGTAAAATAAAACACAAGATTCTATCATACACTGCATAAATGCTATTCACATTTTAGCTGACCAGTATCATTATAATGATCATTGTCTTTAAAGATAATATTAACATTGGAGGAGGAGAAACCACGTGGCTGAATTGCCTTAAAAACAGGTTGCAATACAATTTAATTGCGTAATTTACAGGAGACGATTTATGCAATTCATGGCGAAAAATACTGTTATATACCTGCTGCTATATGTTAGAAAAAACAGTAGATTAAGTGGATGGTTCTAATTCATTCCATCATCTGATTAACCAAAGACAGAGGGCGCCACTGCGCTCTCCACTACGGTCACACCAGTATAACATAAAGTGTTCCATTCAGAGATAATGTTAGACGGATCAAATTATATTCAAACTAATATCGGCTCTACTATGGTTGAGATGCATATACATTTTTTTAATTCTTATAACGCATTGTTCACTGTAATTCTCCCTTTAGGACAACCTGAGGATTTTCCCTGACAAACTATTTAAGATTCTGGTTGCTCCAAAATTGCACCAACTCGACGATCAATAAAATAACTCCGAGTAACACAACAAACACAAAAGCACAAGCTTTATTTATATACAAGGTCAAGAAAGAGTCAGATCGGGTCAAACCTACTATCACTAGCAAAGGAGACTTGTCACAAGTAACACACTGAAACTTTAAGTAAAGCACAGCGTCTTAATGTCGCACATACTTAGATGTTAAATATTCAACTAAGTAAAATTTGACCCCCGATCAACCGTACACATCTTAAATACGTAAGCTTCAGGGTCCTGTTATCCTAACAAACGTTTACCGGGGCATTTCTACCAACAAAAGGATCCTTCGTGTCTGCTACTGATCCTCCGGATACTCAAAAACCCGACGTCAGTTTAGCCAACTCGAATAAAATATTCCAGGATATAACTGCAATTGAATTGTATTCATTTTATATCTACGCTCTGCAGCCAAAAGCATCTATTCTTTTTCCAGCTGGCATTTAGTTTTAGTTTTATGATTTTCTGAGCACAATAATGCGTTTGCTGATTATTTTGTGTAAAAATCGATATCTATATAAAAGCCTGTCGCGGTAGCTTTTCAATTTTAAAGCGCAGCAAACTAAACCCTTCAGACTTCGGGCCACGAGCTGCTCGTAGCACTCTGATTGGATAGCAACACCAATAAGCCACGCCCAATTGCTTTCTTATTTGTTGTCCGGCCGGTCAATCAACAGCAAATTCCTGCCGACATTAAAAAGCATTCAAAGAGAAAAAAAAAAGAACAAAATGGAGAATCTGGCGTAATGCCAAGATATGCTGAACACCCATTTAAATGTGCGATTTAAAAACGTCTAGCATCACAAGAAGGCCGTGATTTGCCATGCTATTTCAAGCGTAAAACTTGAGAACTAATCACACTCACGTAACCGTATGAATTTGCATGCCTAGGTACAAGACTGCAAACCAACCCCTGTCCCCGGGATGGCAAAGGTAAAAGGGTCGGGTTCAGCTGCGCAATAGCCAGCAAGCTAGCCTAGCTAGCAAGCTAAACACTAGCTGCTGTAAGCCGCACGTCTTTGTCTTCGTGTGTATCTGTTACTATTCGATCTTACACATTGGATTGCTTGCATTTATAAATGGAAAATGCATGTCATTTGTAACTTGCATACAAAGGCACGCCGATGGTAACGCAAATTAACAATTCCATATTTAAGTTTGACAGGATAGCCTCAACAGGGTTTGTAAAGTAAACCTGGCCCAAACTTGCCGAGGCTCACTGGATAGTTGAAGTGAAATTAGCCTCCTTTTGTCGCTGTCAGCTTTCAATATTGTCGGCTTCGCCTCGCCTCGAAAGTGAAATTAAGGCTTACCTCTTGGAATAAACAACACAGTTTTCGGATCTCAGATTTTTCGAAAAATATTTGTTATTGTTTTTCTTCTGTGAAAGGTCATAGTTCGTGACCCCGTTCCGCCAGCGTGCTGGGAGTTTTTTCTTCTTCCTCCTCCAGCGCCCTTCTCCTTCCTAGCGCACCGAGCTGCGCAAGCCAGACAGCGCGACGTCACCCAGTCTGCTAAACGGCCGGCGCCGATTGGCCAGCGCCTATGTCAATGTCTCTTTCTCGCTAGTTTTTCTGTAATGCATTTTTTGAAATTATGTGTCTGAGATCGGGACAGTAATGTGATTCATGAATTGTATGAGACTGAGAAGCATAACAGTATGCACGCTTAAATAGAAAGGGAAAAGAAGCTTTAAAAGATGGGAGTAATATTTATTGTGCTTATATGCACTATGTTGCAATACAATACCAGAAGTCTAAGAGCTAATTAATTAACTTAGTGAGGCATGTGAGCATATTAAAACCACAAATCTCAGTTTTAGCAAGACTCAGAAGACACAGGTTTTTCAGTGACATCATGGTTCCACTGGCTTGGCTGTAATAGAAATGGTTTCCAAAATAATTTCCTAAATGGTATTTATCAACCAAACACGTATAAACAGTTATATTCACTTATAATATATGTATTCAACAGCCTATTCACTTTGTAACTATTACCCAGACAAGCAATACATATGGTTTTGGGATCGCCCCACTGCCACAGACACTTTCTCATTACCCTGATAACTCAAAAAGTATTTGACAGACTTTTTTCAAACTTTGCAGATACCTTTTACAGGTAAAGATCTGGAACTGATAGAATTTTGAGACAGATTGCACCAAAATTGCAGCAACGCTGCATAGTGATAACAAAAAAGGGTAGTTTTGACGCTTGAGTGTGAAACTCAAAAAGTCACCTTGTATGGGGGAAGATCTAGAAGTGATCAAATTTTGAGACGGATTGCACAAAAATGAAAGGAGTGCCTCATAAAGATAGCAAAGAGATGGACAGCCTCAGACTTTTGATCTTATAAGTGAAAAACTATTTGGCAGATCAGTTTCAGCCTTTGTAGGCACATTGCAAGGGTGAAGATAGTCACATATTGAGAGAACTTGTACCAAAATTAAAACAATACTGCTTGGTGGCAGCAAAGGAAAGGGTGACTGCAGCAGACACTTAACTTTCTGAACCTTGGATGCCATCTACAGTCAGCAATCCAACTCCGTATGTGGTTGTCTAATGGCAGAATGAGTTGCTGAACCACATGTAAACATCAAATTCGCACGCCTCAAGACTTGTCTGTACTGGGGAAAAAGCTATTAGCCTAATACCAGTCTGTGTTCCCTGAATGCTCATAATGTTTCACTTTCTACTGATTGAATAGTAGTTTTATTAGGTTCTTGTTTTGTTTGATAGATGTTGTGTAGCTTTTGCTACAAATATTACTTACACTTGTAACTGGGCATTTATTGGAAGCTCAGTCTAGCTGCACTTATGCCCAGTCACCTCCTGGACATCACATATGTAATATGCTGTTTGTCTTATTTGTATGTTGTGTCAGACAAAAGTGTCTGATAAATAAAACAAACGCAAATGTGCATGTCCTGGACAAAAGCACAGTGTCACGGTATACAAGTAGTAAGAGGAAAACTGCAAGGGAAAACTGGCGCAAATCCAGGAAGACACACACAGAGCTGGAGGCGTAATCAGAAGTATGACGCTACAGTTCTAACCCTTGCAGTTTTATAGTGTTTTAATGATTATATTTAGAACATTTGAAAATTGAACCTTACACGCTGAAAATACTTTTCATTTCATTTAATTTCTGAATGACTTTTGCGCTTAAGTGCTTTTGCTTTTTCTCATTCCTCTACACTTTGTCATAACCATTATTCAAGAATCACTGACCAGCTGAAGCAAGTGAATCCTGAAAGTGCATTTTAAATGACATGTGGTCTGAGTGGCTCCGTATCATGCTGTACCTGTAGTCATCAATTCCAACTGCTAAGTTCGTCAGCAGTGTCATTAGTACATGTTCCTCAAATACAGGTATTAAAGTTACAGTAAATAAATTTAAATAGAGAATTTCCATGACATTAAAAATTGCCTTCATTCATTTACTCATCAGATGGTTTTGTCCAATTCAAGGTTCAAGCGAGAGGTAATAATAGACTGAATGTTGACTGTTCTTAACTTTACACTGGTGTAACTGAAAAATGTTATGATTTACCAGCTCTTTCTAGAGTCATAGACACCATTCTGATATTAAAAATTAGGTTTTCCTGCGGTCGTATTTTTAACTGTGCATGCATGACAACATAACATGGGGGCTTTGTATGTTTTTTTTAATTTGGTGCTACATGATGGTAGCAAAATGGATTCATCATTACTTCCGTTTAGATGAGGTGAAGCATAAGAGATATTACATTTTAAATACCACAATAGGAAAATAGAAAAAAAAATCCCATAGAAAAACAAAAGGTTATAAATTGAAAACAAGGTAAGAGAAAAAACTAACATGAAAAGACATGTTGTATATAGTACTGCTGCACATTAAAGATCTTATCAGGTCAGAGGTGAGAACTTTTTTGATTCTCAATTTGTATAGTTAGACATGTAACTTAGGTAGATTCTTTGAAAACCTCTGTTTTATGAATATAAAACTTTGCAAGAAGAATATGAAATGATTTCAAGGAGTTTGTTTTGGTTTAGTAACAAATTACTTTTAGTACAACAAAAATTCATACGATAAAATAATGGCTCATATTTCTCCGGAAAAATCATACTAACTGAATACACAGTTAAATTCTTTGAGGAATCTTAAAGTAAACTTAAATTTGTTCCTTCCAAGGTAAGATGGGGCACATGAAAAAATTAGACTGAGTTAAGGAAAATTTAAAACTTTAACCCTGATCTGTCATGCCCGGCTCGTCCGCTCCTCCTGTGTGCCACGCCCCCTGATTACCCACGTGTTTTCTCCCGATTGTACCCAGCTGTATCCAGTTCATTTGCTCAGTCCTGTCTATTTCAGTCCGTGTCTTACCTGAGTCCTTTGTCCGTCATTGATGTTTGTGAGAGTCAATGCCTGTTTCCCGTCCTGCTCCCAATAAAACCCCGTTTTCCCCGTATCCCGCTTGCCTGCCTGCTCCTTGCCCGCACGATCGCCGCTCTGCCCGCGATCGCTGCCGATCTCCCGTGACATGATCAGATGGAACACTCCAAATCAGGCACCCACTCACATTCCCAGATTCTGCATGTGAGACTTACCTTCTTTAGCTGACATGCCTCTGAGTACATGTGCTGGCAGGACTTGGGCCACTGACTGCAAGGCATGTATTTGAGACAGCTAAGTAGGACTGAGTTCCAGTGGATACCACAAGGGATAGTGCTGAAAGACTAAACAGGGTCAAGTGAAACAGGATCCAAGACACAGAGCTAACCCAGAAACTAGACAATAAGCCAATAGTCAAAATCTATAACAGAACTAAGGACTGTTCCAGCGAATCAGAATGCAAAACCAAGAGACCATACCATCAAGACTGAGTAGGGAGAACCAGGGACAGATTACGGACCGGGCCAGCGGGGCCGCTGCCCAGGGGCCCTTGGGGTATAGGGGGCCCGTGGGGCCCATAGCCCAAAACAATTTGCAACGCTTATCAACAATGTATTTTCGTTTGTCTATTTTAGAGGGCCTACATTCTTTGATCCTCTGCCTACAAGGGCCCCTGACCCTATAGGGAGGGCGTTTGGCTGCCAAGTGCCCTTGAATTGTGGTGGTTGTGGTGGTGGTGCTGGTGGTGGTGGTGGGGGGGGGCCCTCGCGAACGTTTTTCCCAGGGGCCCACACAACTCATAATCCGTCCCTGGGGAGAACCCAACCTCAAGACGAAGCAATGCTGCTTTTTTGAGAAGGAGCTAATGCATTGAGGGCAGGTGTGGCTGATTAACTATTGTGCTAATTTGGAGTTGGTCATGGTCATAAGGTACAACCATGCCAGTGAACTTGATGTGACAGAATCACTCCCAGGCTTGAATGTCCTGCGTACCTCCTCGGTTTTAGGTTAGAGACCCAAACTATGTTTGAACAGATGAGAGCTGGGCTGATGTGATATGGTGGACTTATGTGAGTTTCTCTTGAGATGGTGTATGGGACAGCTGGGGTGGTTCTGATGGAACTCCTAGATGATGCAATTTGCAGGAACCCAAGCCTGTAATCTTCACAGTCAATTTAGGATTCAAGTCTCTCTCATTAACAATATGAGTCCAGGAGTTCCTTGACTGCATGTGTATAATTCAATGGATAATTTCTAAGAATGACATACCATTTGAATGTCTTTCAGTTAGACATCTTTTTAGCCAATTCATTTTAAAAGTTTTGATGGCACAAACAAAATGTAACACTTTACAACCACCATCACATATTTTATGTGCACGGACAGATTATTTTCAGTTTATGAGATTTATTCCTCCAGATGAAGTCAAGGAATATCCTATTGATTTATTCCACTGACATCAACCTCCAAGGACTGAAATATGAATCCAGTTATACCTTCTGTTTAGATAAAATATACTATCCCTAGACATCTCTTTGAAGCAGGCTGTTAAATACGCTTTTAATTTTATCCAGTTGAGTTCAAATGTTTCATAATTATGTACTTTGATACATGTATTCCTGAAATATTTCACAAAGTTGTTTTTATGTTTTTAAAGAACAGCCTTTGTGGCTCAGACAGACATAATAGCACACCTTCCAAGATGTTATGCTTAAGACCTGAAGCCTGTGAAAAGACACTAATAGTGAGATTCAAGATTTAAGATCTTTATTGGCCACGAGCAGTGGATGCATTGGAAGCCTTTTCATTCATCAACATGGCAGACCTAGTCTTTCTTCTGTAAGAACAGTTTCACTCAGAAACAGGCACTCCTAGGACATCCTTGAAAAAAAATCTTTTCGGATGGGAAGCCTTTGTGAAGTTTGCATATTCAGAATAATGGAGTTCTTGGGTGCTAATATCAAGTTTAATGCTTTCTGCTAATGTGCAATATCATGATTTGTATTGGCAGGGTTGTCACAGAAACCTTTATTATAATGTGCAGTGGTGCAAATCAAAAATCCTCCACTGAACATTAGTTGTCATTCTTAATCTAATGTGCATGTTTAATTTCAAATACTGCTCAATGCACGCATGTAATGTTCAGTGAAATATCGTCATGATACATTTTAATCATCCACTGTAAAAATAAGATTCATGGGAAACTAAATCACAGAATTATCCAGTTCTTACACTGTAGCAAAACTGTTTTAACTTTAAAAAGTTAGTATTCAAGCTGCCTTAAAATTTTAAGTGAAGTGAATCTGAGAAGACAAGTTGTTTACACCAAGCCTAAATAAAAACTTTACTAAAAATTATTTATTGCGTGAACACTTCTTTTTTCAAGTTAACTTGCATTCACACTCCGTAGTAGTGTAACTTCATGGCACAGGCTTACATTAAGTAAAGGAACTAACTGCAGGTAGAGTGAAGTTAAAACATTAAATACCTCTGAGCAATTGGACATCTTCATAAAAGAAGTTGTATCAAAACATTTTAGATTCATTTGAGTATTTTTTTCAAAGAATATGCTACAATAAAACTCCAACCAACAGAAAAAATGTGAACTTGACCCTCAAGAGCAGTTTTGTACAACAGGACAGTGTTCAAAGACCACTGTTGGGTCATAGCATGTTACATTGTAATGTGATTCTGTAATCTAATTTCATTGTAGCAAAGTAGAGTTTACATTTTTAAGATACATTACAGTTACTACTTCATAATTGTATATGACATACATTTAAAAAATATGTATTGTCATGAGACAAGGGATGAAGGACTCAGGAGCAGGAGTAGTTATGAAACAAATGTGGTTTCATTAAACTGGAGAACAAAGGCTAGAAACAAATAGGATCACAGGGGATTGAAACAGGCGGACAGGCGTATAGGAAGGTACAAGCAACACAAGGGTGATACATCAATACATCAATGCCTCGCTGTCACTCCAAACCCGCCCGGATTCCTGATACCATGGCAATTTTCACAAAAATCCAGGCTCAGAAAGTCTTTTGCCAAAAAAGTTTCACAAAGAAACATTTCTGATTCAAGAACAGTAGCAGAATGTTGGTCACTTCCAGTATATAATAAGTGCAAATAGCAGCCAAACGTCTACGTAACACATGTGGGAATATAACAGACGATACAAAACAGCTTTAGAATTAATGTATGCTTACATTTCTCAGTAAAGTTGAAAGGTTTAAAAATATGTCATCTGGTTTTGTGTTAGTCTTATTTGATCTTAAAATTGCAACGGTAGAGCCTATTGTGGGAGAATAGTTGAGGGATCATTAAATCAAAGCTATGCATTACTTCTATTATTTTAAAATAGCCAATATGTTCCGGTAATGTCAATTGCTCTGCACAGAATACAAACACTGTAACATTTCATTTTTTGTCGAAGAATTTTCATGGTCGTGAGAAGTACCCAATAAAAGTATAGCAAGCTACCACCATACTTTCAATAATAATGTTCCTGCAAATTTCAGTTCCAAAGCCCATGTTCCGCGCCTTCTTTGTCGGAGTATTTGAGTCACTGCAGTGGGCGTGACTCAAATTTAAACACATACACGCGCACACACAATACGACGGAACACTAAGAACAGATCATACACTGAACTTTCAACTATTTTTTTTACTCCTCCCACGGGTTGTGCCCCTCGTGTTGTGCGCATTCATTTCCCGTAGCTCACTGCCGCACTTGTCAGTCGCTACACTTTTCATTAAATCATTTACATTAAATCACAGCATCTACGTGGAAGAAGCAGCCGAACATTTCTCCTACAGGTTCGTTTAAATGCGGATGTTTCCGTTTGCCTGCATTATTCGATTTAGCTGCGTAGAAATGTTAGGCTAAATAAAACATATTATAAATTGACCAAAATCATGAACGTGGGTCCCACAAAAATAGTAACGTTATGAAATGATCAGATTACAGTGGTCTTTGGAGAGCACAAACGCACAATTCCATAATTCGTATTAGACACGATTGTGTGACTGAAGCAGTTCAGAGGGACATTGTATTGAAAAATGAAGGGACGGGGAGATATATGAATGTTAGCAATAAGCCAAACAACCGTGTTTCCATTAACGTAGTACGCAATTTTCTGTGAGGCGATAAAGTGAAATTGTGAATAAGATTTGGTTTCTGTAGCTGTACGTGTTTCCATGAAATTTGTAAGACATTTTCAGGAAGTCGACAAAATTTCGGAAAGGCTGCGTTTTCAGTAATGGGAGTCGTTTGTCATCCCCTTAGATTAACATCGCACTTAAACAGGGACTTACGTTATAAAAGCGGTGTTAATGACTGCGGTTAAAATGTGGCCTGTTCTTATGTACGCTTTGAAAACATCGTTAGGAAAAGAGGACGTGAAATGAGCAAACGTGTAGCCTATATACAGATAGGGTATCTACGAATTTGCAAATTCTGATTTTGCGGTTTTGCGAAGTTCTTTTTTTTTGACTCGCAACAAAAAACACCTAAAAAAACACGAAAACATTATTTTGCGATATTTGAGTTTGTCTGCTACCTTTTTAAGGTACGTGGCTGACGTTATACACCTCCTTATCCGCACCATCAGATTCATTTGCCTTGTTAATTATTCGCAGGGTCTTATTCCGCGGCTGAATTTACCTTCTTATCCGCAGCTTCCACAGAGGGCAGAGTTCGCGAGGCATAAGGCTACATTTTGAAAATACAAAATGACAAATGAATAAAACGTTTAAGCAGAAACACGTTAATTTCACACGTTTTTCACAAATCTCCCTGTAATGTTAATGGTCTCTTGATACTCTTGGTACCAATGGTACTCTTGCACAACGCGAATTTCTTTCGTGACGGTAAACTGGCAGCATGGCATGGTGAATAATTGTACACATTCATTTGAATAAGAATCCACATTTACAGTTGATTTACAGTTTGAGTCACTCAAAATGGCATGTTTCCAGCTGTGTAAGTACAAAACCAGTCTGGGCCAGGCTAACAGTGTTTCCTTACGTGAGCACACCTACTATGTAATATGTATATCACATTTTCCTGGCCTACAATTGGCCTACCATGCTATGCTTCCAGTTACTGTCACAAAAGAAAAATCACATTATGCCTGGGTAATTTAAAATTTTGTGATTGTCATTGACGCACCACAGCACGCAACAACGAAATGTGTCCTCTGCATTTAACCCATATGTGACATAGCAAGGGGCAGCTAATTCACCACCCAGGGAGCAGTGCTTGGGTACAGTACCTTGCTCAGGGTACCTCAGTGGTGCCTTGCTGGTCGGGGATATGAACTTAGTCTTTCAATTACAAGTGCGCTTCCCTAACCATCAAGCCACCACTGCCCATTGGTGCCTGTAATCTGACCATTTAGTGCTGTCTAACTTTTGCTGAAGGTGATCGTAAAAATGGGACGGTACTTCTTAGATAAAATGGGACATGTTTTTAGATGTAAAACCCATAGTTTGGGTGTGCGCAACTCGTTAATCACGATCGACCAGCGTTTCTAGGCAGATCACAATACGATAAAAAGATAATACTTTATTTCATTGGTGGCAAACCGGTTGATTGAGACCAAATACCGGAAATACCAGTTTCATTATAATTACAATTGTTCTATATTATTAGACTAAAACTAAGTGTGTAAAACAATTGCTGATTTGAAGATCTTGGATATTATGAGCAAAAGGTTACATTGAATTTATTAATGGTTTCTTTTCTTGGTCAATAAAATATTACTTTGTACAATTACAGTATATGTTTTCTCTTTACCATAAATCACTGTCCCAGTTTAGCCGAACTATCATATCAAGAAGTGAGAGGTACCTCTCTGTTTTATCCAATTTATCTTTTAAATAATACATAGATTTTTTTTAATGTCCTCTCAAAACTTTTCTTCAAGACATGCAGCTAATAGAAAAAAAGGTTTGAGGAAATGGCTTTCATGCGATTTTTACCCACATAAATATCCTACTCAGGCATAGTTCACCCAGCCACTCTATGAAGTGCAAGTTGTTTCTCTATGTATGTATGTATGTTTATGTATGTATGTATGTTTCTGTATGTATGTATGTTTATGTATGTGTTTCTCTATGTATGTATGTATGTTTCTGTATGCATGTATGTATGTTTCTCTATGTATGTATGTACACTGCCAGTGAAAAGTTTTTGCACACACTGAGATTTCCTACATTTACATGTTACTCGCTGAACATTTACTAAAAATACACTCGATATTGTTTTAAATAAATTTGCAGTATGTTTACCATTTGAGTATCTTTAGTAGCTAGAAAATGTCATTGATTCATCAAAGTAACAACCATTCTTTCTACAAGGGACATTAAATACTGCTCTGTCTCATGGGATGAAACAGTTAACTAGTGCATTTAAAGTTAAAGGATGGCCTAGAATCTGACTCTGCCATCACCACACAACCAGTTAACAGGATGTCAGACAGGCACTGTTACATGCTCTTTCCATGTTATAAAGGAAACTTGTTCTATTTGACTTTCTTTTTCATTTATAGTTGTTCACTCAACTTTCCTGCGCTTAACAAAAAAAAATATCTGCAGTTTATGAAACACATGGAAAAGTGGTACAAACCCATGGTGTGCAAAACCTTTTGACTTTAGTGTATGTGTATATGTATGTATGTATTTGTTTGTTTAATCCAGTTGTACTCTGTCATGTTTGCACTGAACATTTCTTCGTTCCTGTTTTCACTGTGTCCAGTCAATGGTAGTCAAACCCCAACCGGTTCCAGTATGTTCACATACTGGCAATAAAGAGTTCTGCGAATAAGAACCTAACTACAGCCCCGGAATAAGATACTGCGAATAGGAAGCAAATGATTCGTGAGCTGCGAATAAGTAGCCGACGTCAGTTTCGTTTTCAACTTTGCATCTTCAACATGCGTAGAATGTTGGTCATTGGAAACGCCACTGTCGGTTCTGGCTTTGGAAACCGATATAAATATGAATGGCTCCGACATAGCCGGTAGATGGCGCCAGCAGCTGCGGCGCAGTGAGTCAGTGGATGTCACTGAATATTTCCCGTTATCCGACTACAACCATTTAAAACGAATGTAGGAATGGAAGTCATCTGAACGAGATCGTGAAGGAGGCCTCGCCATTGAAAATAAGGTTTGTGCGATATAATACGAAATCCTTCCTTCCTTCTATCCATCCATCTATCCATCTTCTGGTCAGGCCTATTCTGGTGAAGCTCGCCAGTGACCATGTAATGTTTACCCGGCAGTTTGGGACACATGGTAGACTGATATACCCTGGACTATAAAATATTTTCATTAGCATATACTTAAAACACTGTAAACTATGGTAAGCCTTTGTATATGTGTTCAAATGTTTACAGTAAGCGTTAAGTTCATGCTCAATATTTAAACTATGTCGCGTACACTTAGCTAATAGAAAACATTAGCTAAGTGTACATCTCACCAGAACAGAAATCGTCAACATGTTAGTACTCCGGCAAATGTGTCCATAACAAAGACATTAAAACAATGTAGGCTGCGTTTTTAAGTGCGATATCCTTGTAAAAATTACGTGTAGATCAAAACGTATGAGAGAGTAATACGAGATTTTAAATAGGGCCATAATAATGCAATTTATATAGAGATGCATAATCGTATTGAAAAATTCGCGCCTCGTATAATTTGTGACATTTTACACGCATGATTTCACCACGAACTGCTTATTCTTGCATAGAAATGATGCATGGGAAGGTGACACAGAACGTATGAGTTCATGTAAGGATGATATGGAATTAAATACTTTTGTAAAAGATCCGTCACATTGCATTACAGATGTCATATTAATATTTTATTTCCAACATTTTGAAAGACCATGCGTAATGTAGTTGACATTTCTGTGAATTTTCCGTTATTAATATGTATCTGTAAGTGCTCGAATTGTTTTAAAATAAATCATAAAATTATTAAACGGTCCTACGAAGCAAACCTGTTATTTTTCTTAAACTGTAATAGCGGCTGTCAGGGGCGTCATCACATAACCAGTGAATCGGCCTCTGGACCAAGCTGTCTGTGCCTTAATATAGGTCTGCTGTGGTCAGCATTTCAAGTAATGCAACAATGGGACTCGGGAGTTGCTAATTTGGTTTTTGGGAGTACATAGCTTTTTCCTGCGTGTGTGTGGTGGTGGTGGGGGGGGCAGCCACCCTCCACCCCTCCACTCCAGTAAGCATGCCTATGTTCATGATTAAAACAAGTGATTAACAGACATTTACTGTATCCTTGAGTTACAGAACAGTGTTTTTATCTGTGTAAAAAATTATGCTGGTTTAGTCAAGAACAGGAAAAAAATCATCAGTCATCTAAAATGTTTTTTATCTAAAATACATCAGTTTGCACTATATGCTTGTCTGCATTTTATGTACCTTTCTGCTATATGCTCAAGAACTTCTCCTTCCAATCAATAAAGCTAATCTTATTTAATCTTTACATTTTTATTCCAACGAAAAACACCTTAAAGGAGAGCTTCGTAACCTGTTTGCATTACAAATATTATGGTCGTCACGTTTTAACTGATTCTGCTTCCTGCAGCTGGTAGCTGATTGTGCTTCCCTTGTACTTAATAACCTTGTGCTGAATATGCAAATTTGAGTATGCAAAAGTAGGTAAATATGAGATTGCAATCTCACCAAATGGTTTCTTCATCCAAAACAGCATTTTTTACATTCCTTTTAGAACTCGAACTAAAGAAAATGAAACACATTGTGCTCATTTTCCGTAATTTGGATTTGCAATCTCTAGTTTTTAGGGAATTTGGCCATTTTTATCCATAGCTGCAGCTTCAGTGTAAATAAGTGTTTACTTTTTGGACATTTTCAGAATATTTGAGAAGTTTTTCTTTAACATTTTGGGTGATATATGAGGTCAGTGCGTCACGTGAGTGATGGTTTTTTTCTATAAAATACATGCTGGATCCTTTAATACACATTTTCATCAAATATTATTTTTATGTGAGACTTGGGACCAAATCTGCAGTGTAAGTATATGGAGGACGTGCCACCATTTAATGCAAATTAAAACAGAAGAGTCCTTTGCATAATTTAAGGAGTCTTTTTTAGCATTTTGAGTGGGATTTGAATGTCATGCATAAGCCATGTATTTTTCTATTTTTTTTTTTTGCAGAACACATGACCCTGAGTGCACCAGACAGAGTGAGCGCCAACTGGCACGAGGAAGGAGAGTGCAGAGCGTTAGAGAGAGGCTTGATAAGACGGCGGCGGAGGCTTTACACCAGTGGGAGTGTGGAGTCACGTATGCTGTGCTGGGATGGTGCGTCGTGGGCCTTGGAGCTGCAGAAGCCCACTGTGGAAGCGAAGGGGCAGTATGGTAGCTGGCTTGATGGCGCTGCTCTGCAGCCTGTCCGTTCTCTTCCTGGATACCATCGAGACCTGGTCTGTTGCCCTAGGTAGGAATAATGTGGCCGTAGGGCCGTGGGTAGGGCATCCCTACGGCACTGTGAAGAGCCCCCCTGACGATTACCCCCTCATGCCCAGCCCGCTTGTCTGCCAGCGCGCCAAGCCCTTCCTCATCACCATGGTCATCAGCGCACCCCATCACCAACAGGCGCGACAGGCCATCCGGGATTCTTGGGGGGGCGAGACCCAGGTAAGGGGTCGGCGGGTCATGACCTTATTCATGGTGGGCCAGACCAATGACCCAGTACTCTCCCAGCGGCTTGAGGAAGAGGCCCAGGATCACAGAGACATTATCCAAGGTCCATTCCTGGACACATACTCCAACCTGACTCTCAAAACCCTCTCCATGCTCAGCTGGGTCCGGCGCTTCTGTGAGCAGGCGCCTTATGTCGCCAAGGTGGACGACGATGTCCTGTTCAACCCTGGCACCCTGCTGCGCTATCTGAACAAGAGCCATAGTGCGGAGAGTGACCTGTACCTGGGCCGCGTTCACATGCGTGTGGCTCCCAAGCGTAACCCCACCAGCAGGCACTACCTGCCTGCCGCAGCCTACACCCCAGAGGTCTTCCCTGACTACTGCAGCGGAACTGCATATATTCTGTCCCGCTCTGCCGCCAGAAAGATTTCCCAGGTTAGCGACGCCTCCCCCATACCCTTGCCCCTGCCCCCAGAGGACGTCTTTATGGGGCTGTCTGCTATGGGGGCCGGCATCGTCCCGTCCCACTGTCCCCTGTTTTCCGGTGGCCCCGGTGTGCCATACAGCCGCTGCTGCTACCAGGCCATGATATCCGTGCATCACACTCCCCCCAGAGAGATGGTTGCCTTATGGACTGAGGTTCAATCCCCTCCTCCTTGTTCTTGGCTTAGTCTGAAGGCATCTTTGGGCATCTGCAAGATCAGAGCCTTTGTTAACGATCTGATATGGGAAGGCGAGGAATGACCCTGGGATGACCGTGACAAGAGGGATCGGTGGGAAAGGGGAGCTATGGAAGCAGACATGAAAAATAAAGGAGAAAACACATTTACACAGGAAATCAGCAACATTCACAGAACACCACGTTGTGTGCAGACTTGTTTGCATTTTGCATTCCTTATATTTTTTGTTACTCGCAAAGTGCATGATGTGTTAAAACACCCTTTGTAGGCTTGACACATGCATCAAAATGCATCTGTGAACTCGGGTTCCTCGACGCCTGCTTCATTATTATCTGCGGAGGGTGTTTTCACAATTGGTCCCTTTCCGTCCTCAAAATGGAATCGGTATGTTTTGCACAAATGTGAATCCTGCAAACAAACTCAGACCCGTCGGAAACACTCCAGGTTCACTTCGCCTTTTGCCGTCATATTTTAGCCTTCTAGGCTTGTGGTTGACAGACCACATGCTATCATACTGGGATGCTCGACAAATAACCATGGCTGCTAGTAAAAAAAAGTGTGAACAGAAAGAGGGCCAGTAATAAAACAGTCCTTTTTCAAATGATCTTGCGGTGAAGGCGAAGAGTTCCTTTCTTGTTGTTCCACTTTAAGAGGACTGAGTTTGGTTAGTTTAAAAAAGGGTATAAGTGCACTGAACCAAGTCTGTTCAAAAGATTTGAAAATGACCGAATGAAATGCTGTCTGGGTGCATTGTCCAAGTCTAATGGTACATCTTGTATTCTGGAATCCAGGAGGAGAATCGGGCTTAATATTGATGTTAGGTGTCATTTGAAGAAACCTAATCTGGACTTTAAAACAGGTTGACTGAAGACAGTTAAGAACTCAGTGAGGTTACCCGATGAGGAGGATTCATTATGTTTATTTGTTAAGGCCTGATGAGGTAGCTTTGTGGTCCTGATAGTGCTGGGCGGTATGACCAAAAATATGTATCTTGGTATTTCTTTAGATTCTGGCGATTTTGTGGTGTACCACGGTATTCATTTTTTTCAAATTCACCCTTATCGTGACAGCGGCTGTTTACAGGAATAAAATTTGTTTACGGATGTTTTTTAAAAGGTGAAAAATCATGTACATTTAGCTTGTTAACATAACCGACATGTTTCATAAAACTATTAATGTATATTCAGCTCGACACAGACATGTTTTATTGAGTATTACTATAATTTACTTTGGTAACATGCTTATTTAACTGGCATGATTTTAGTAATTATTACCATCATAAATCGATAGTATTCGGCATTTTGCTTTATGGATATGCATTTAATTGCAGACCCAATTAAAGGCTATTACATGTAATCCAAAATTTCAGACACAGGCTGTAAATGCTATAGTGCTTAATAGTTATACATGGTGAATTGTTGTAGCGTTGTTACTTTTGATTATATCAATCATTAAGTAATCTACCAATTAATTTGATGATTCGAGTATTCATTTATATGCAATGTTATTTAACATGTATACATAATTGCAACTGGCACAAATATTTCATATATAATACGGTAAATCTAGGCATCCCACTTAATGTTTTTGGACAGTATTTGCCTGCTGGGTTTAAACCATGAATAAGTTGCGCTAAAACATTTTTAGTCATAGGAAACCAAATTTGGATTGTGTTGCAAAGTGTTGCCGTTCTAATGATAATCCCTTTTCTGCATTATGTAGTATACGTTTAAAACAATCAGCCTAATGTTTACCAGAGCTGCTTTTGCATGAGCATTGTATGCAACCTCCGAGACAACATAATCATTTTCGTCCTTGTTGTTGGACTGGTTCGTAAGATTGCGTGGCGCTTTTGTGAGAAATTAAAGAATGGGAGGAGAAAAGTGAGCAGGAACTGGCCACAAAAAGACATTCAAATACTGCAGAACATGTCAGCGCCACCAGCTTGTTTGACAGATTCTGTTGGTAGATGATAAATTCTATTTGACTATTAGATATTTCAATATGATTTTTCTCTAGAATCGTTCAATCCTACTCAAACCACAGTAAGACCTTAACAAAAAATAATTAAAATTAACTGGTTATGTGGGGCGGCATGGTAGTGCAGTGTTGCCTCACACCTCTGGGACCCGGGTTTGAGTCTCCGCCTGGGTCATGTGTGTGTGGAGTTTGCATGTTCTTCCCATGTCGTTGTGGGGTGTGCCCTGCCTCGTGCCCATTGCTTCCGGGATAGGCTCTGGACTCCCCATGGAATGATGGGGCTAACCTTCATTTTAGCAGCGAATGTTCTGTCACAGGAATCATAACAATCAAAAATATGAGTCGGTGATGAGAAAGACAGGCTAGGCTACTTTGAGGGGCTAGGATGTATGTATGGCTAAATTCAGATTGTCAAACCTGAATGTCTTCTTTTAAGATGCATTTGCATTGAAGTTCTGCTGTGGTGATATTTAAGTTCTGCTTTGCTGTACTGACACACTACCTCATTTCCATTTGAGTTTTAATGTGAAGTGCTTATACACAAATGTTGCTTTCCTTCCATATTTGGACCCTAATTCTGCATGCGCCGTCTTCCACCACATTGCCAAGTAATTGAAAAGGAAAGCTTTAATTAATGCCTTTTAATAATCAAGTAACGCAAGTTCAATTGAGTAATCGTGTTAGTTCTAAATTGTGCTAAGTGTAACTGTAAGAAGGGTAGTCTGTTATAAGGAGTTCACTCTCAAGACACTCCGCACAGCGATATGCAACACTTCTATTGCAGTGTTACAGCTGTCATTTCAGTTACGCTACGCCGATATATGAAAAATTCATACCAGACTAGAAATTAAAACCAGTGTGTTGGATGAACCAGTATACCACCCAGCACTTGGTCCTTGCATTTACTGTACTGCACACTGCTTTACAAACACGCTTCTCCCTAAGTATTCCAGTGGCATTGCTTTTATGACAGCATTTTGTTACCATAGTGATTTCCATAGCTTTTTTCAGTCTTGCACTTGACTATATCAACAACATATATTGGAAAATGTTTGAGACTAGCAATATTCTAAATTCCTAGACTTGAAAGATGATGTATGTCCTCATGAACAGTGAATCATTGTTTGTTTTTTTTTTTTTTAAAAAAAGGGGTAGCCAAGAAGGACTAGATGACCTTTTGCTTGGATGTCAAACACATACCACGTTCTGTATTCATTCAAATTGTCCTAAATAAAAGTTTTATCTCCCCCTCTTTTGCGAATTCATTTGAATTGCGTGAGCTTAAACGTCGAGATTTCTGAAACCTTAACCAATTTAACTAGAACTTGTTTACTGTTGTGTCAAACCATGACATATTTATTGGACTTTGGTTTGACTTATGGGATTTAGAAAATACACAAATAACCACCATGAAAAGTACATTCTTACAAAAAGGGACCGTAGCTCAGCTTAATATTCTCCAGCGAAGCCACTTTCTTGCAGGCCAGCTAAGCGATGGAACAGAAGTTCATTGGACACTCTCCATAATATCTGCCAGTGCATCTGGACACAGATCCACTGCCCTACTTATTGAATCGGTCTAGAGCAGACCCCTGGCCCTGTGTCGTCTTTTTCTTCTGCGACATCTCTTTCTCTTTTATCAGTCTCTCTTCCACAGTCTTTTTCGTCAACTCCTAAGAACAGACGGCAAGAAAGGCGGGGGGGGGGGGGGGGGGGTCAATACTTCTTAAAAGGTCTCATTTAAGAGCTTTATAAAGTCAAACACATGCAAGAGGTGAGGTTCAGGCTGTTACAGGGGCGACACGATCCATGGAGTTCAGCGTAATGCACAAAACTCGCATTTCCCAACCATGAACATTAGATGGCCTACAAGGATACATCAGTGCAGATGCAGTCCACGAGTTCACACAAAAACATGTGTGCTGCATGTCTGAATGTGTTTATGAACGGCCTACCCTTTGATCCTCATGTGCCACTTGTTTCTTGCGCTTCTGTATGTTCCCAGCTGAACTCCGGCCTTTTTTCTTTTGCCGCGGCGTAAACTTCTCCTTGGCGAGTGGGTCAAATCCCTGTAGGTAGGGAAACGGGCCTTTAAATGAGGAGCGTGTGAGGCTAATGGCAGCCGAGCCCCTCCAACTCACTTAGGCTGAATTACTAGTGTCACTCATAATGCTGGCCGGAGTAAGCCAAGAGTTTGATCTGAAGGCCACATGGATTTGATCATTATCAATATCATTCACGTTTTTTTTTTAAGCAGAAAAGGGCTCTCAGAATAGGAGCCTACATCGTGTCCAGCTCTCTTCAGTTGATTTGGCAAGAAAAGATCAAAGATGTTTAAGAAATAAGAATTAATATGTTGAGGATTGGATAAGGTATACTTGGCTTAAATTTCATTGGGGCAAATGTAAATTAATTCTCTATATTTAAATCAGCAACATTTTACTTGACAAGGCACAAATAATGTAGTATCATACTATTACTTATGTACTCATCAACCAAAATAATTCATCATTAATGAATCATGACACGTTTTATCAAGCATTTACTATATTTGTCACTATATCTGTTCATTCTGTAAACCTTTGTGAACTAATGACAGAACTATTAAAGAATTACTGAAGGAAGAAGTAATGAATAATACAAGTGATATAATGATCTCATGTTCAAGCTTGAGGGCTCGGTGACAGAGGCGCTCACCAGCCGCTCCACTTTCTCTCGATGCCTCTGCTCCCACGAGGCCCGGTCCACCTCTCCCAGCTTGGCTGGGTCCAGACAGATCAGCTCTGGCTGGATCTTCTCCAGGAGGGCTTTGACCTCCCACTCCTGGCGCTGCTTCGTGGTTCGGTATGGGTTCGCGTCCAGTCCGTCAAAGTTAGGCTCGCCAGCGCCTGGAGACAGTTTACATTTCAGGCAGAAGATTATTTGATGTTGGGGTCAAAGGAAAAGGCGGTTTCACTTCACACCGCTAAAGTGTTTATTTCAATGACATGCATGCATTTCATGCCATTCTATCATTATGCATTTCACACGCTAGTTGTGCTAGATATCACCATAGAACAATAATTCCTTTCTGCACAACTACTGCCTTATAATGACGTCAGACTGTGTTGGATGGTCTGTTTTGTATGTTCCTGACACTCATCTCTCTTTTCTTTTAAAGGAGTGTCCTTTTATGATGTTTTCATGGGTAACTGAAACAAAGCCTGCAATTCATTCAGATCCCCTAAATCACAATGAACCAAACTCTCACTACAACTCAATGCATTAAAAGCTATGTGTGGATTACTTAGCCAGTTAGCTAGTTATTGCAGGTGATACTAATCTACAACCTGCAGCCCTCCTCCTCTAGCCATTTCAGATTACACAGCATTTAAATCCTCCCTGGACCATTTGTGTTTCGCATGTTAAGATGGGGTCCTTATAGACCGCAGGCTGCTGACGAGTGTGGATGTGTGTGGTCCTTTAAGGGTCAGTGTATAAAGGGGGCCTAAGGGGATCAGCTGACCTGGGACGATCATGCTGGTGAAGCCGTCCGAGTGTCCGATGCCCAGAACATCCTCAAAGGGGCAGAACTGCGCCCCCCACACTGACCCATGCACACGGTGAGCCATGTAGGGCTTTTTCACAGGTGTCCCCCACACGTCCTTGTAGACCTGTGACCACGTAGGAGGGGGTCATCCAAGAGTCTGAGGGACTTTCATGTCAATCACACAAGACAGGAAGAGGTACCACTTTACAATAAAGCGCTCTTCCGCCACCTTTAAATGGTAGTAACTCATTAATGGAAAGAACACAGTGTTAACTTGTTTAAAATCGTCTGTTAATAATTTACAAAGTGTAAAACAACCTAATTAATAACCAGATTATAAATTACCCATAATCCCTTTATATGGAAAGGCTTGTAAATTGTAAAGTGGCACCCAGGACGATTATACAGCTCTGGAAAAAATTAAGAGTCCACTCCTTATTTTTGTAAGAATCTGAAATTTTAAATCCTGGTTTAATCCTAATTCTGCTGGCAGAAGGTTACATTGAGCGGCAGCAGCTTGCAGGCTCAAAATGACTAAGACCGCCGTACAGAAGAATAAGACGAAGCAGGAAACACTGGGAATGACCAGTAACCAGCCAGGTAAAGGGGAGGAAGTGACTTTCTAATGGCAGATGACCGTCAACTAATCCGACAGTTTCTCATGAATCAGAGGAGGACATCAAGTGACCTTCAAAAGGAATGGGAAACAGTTAGTGCAGGTATGAAGTGCACTGCTAGGACAAGTTCATAACAGGCTCTTAGAAGCAGTCTCATAAAGCAAGGAGGAAGTCCTTCATCAATGAAAAACAGAAGAGCAAGGTTGGAGTTTGCAAAAAAAAAAAAAAAAGTATTTTATAGAAAATCACACCCATAAAATAAGTGAAACAAAAATTTTGGTCTCAATTTTTTTTCAGAGCTGTACAAAATTCACATATTCTGTATTAAGTCTTGTTTTTCCAGATTTATCTGCATGTATAATTTTGAGAGGGGAATTAAAATGGAGAAGTGGCAACCTGAACAGTGTCTCCAGTAGAAGCACACAACAGCCCCCTCTGGCTCAGAGACAGGCACGACGCCCCCGCTGGCAAAACGTAGGACTGCAAGGGCCGGAACGCTCGGATGTCAAACACCTTTAACCTCCTATCGAGCCCCGAGGTCACCATGTACCTGAAGGACAGATACGTCACCGTTAGTCGAGAGCCGATGGCAGAGGAGGAGAGCGTGAGACACGAGGGAAGCTGTCAGCAGCCGAAAGCGCGACTTACGTTCCAGTCTTATCCACAGCGAGCGAGCGCACGCCCCCGCGGTGGCATAACATCTTTACCAGGGGCTCCCTCTGGTTCGGGGACCACATGGTGACCGTACCAGTGGGGTGGCCCAGATGGATGATGGCGTTGTAGGGATTCTGCGCCATCACATCCAGGCGGCCCGCCTTAGTACATATAGCGGCTACCTCTTTCCCCACGGACACGTCCAGGTACTGCAAGAACCCTGTGGAACTCTGCCATGACAACCAAAATATGCGGCATACAGTGTTAATGTAAACACAGGGCACAGGAATTCTCTTTAGCTACATATTCAGCAGGAGCTATATGAACAAGAACCGAGGTTAAGGACCTTGCGCAAGGGCGCAGTCGTGTTACGATTAAAACCCGTGGCTGGCAGAGTCAACATGCAATCTTCCTAGCAGAGCCATACGCTAGCCAATAACGATAAAGACGGACAAATTAATGAACAAAAGGAACAAAGCAACCGCAAGAAAAAAAAAATCTCGTTAATTTAGGCACGACGGCAAAAAAGCAATTTCATACCAGTGATAATGTCAGTGACTTTGTTTGCCTTGGATTAAGTCCTTCATTTGTTTGCTTTATGAATAAAATCACTATTCCATATATGGCACCATTTCCCACCCTTGGCAAACTATAATACATAAAACACACAGTGTCCCCACTGCCCTCAACTCCCCACCTACTCTCTCCTTCACACCACAAGCCCCCACATTAAGTAGAAAAGTTCCCTAGACGCACTGCTGTAGCGAGCAGGAAGTGGTAAGGAAGGAACTGCATGCGGAGAACGTCGTTGAATCTGCGGATGCAGTGCAGCTCGATCCCAGAGGAGTCGTAGACATACAGCCACTTCTTCTGAGCGACTGCAAACATGGCCTCAGTGTGGAGCCACCTAGAGGCCAAGACAAGAGAGACCGACTGCAAATGGGCAACAAAAAAGGACATTGGTGCAGCTGATGACAGGGCCAGGAACAGCGATGATTATCCGCTTTAAGAACATTCACCACCCTCCCGAATCCTACGATGTAGCATTAATAGTACAATTAGCAACAGTAACACACTGAACTTGGTGGCAAAGCAAATGTTAAAGGAGCAGATACAGTCATGGCAAAAAATTTGTCAGAAAACATACCACTTCACTCCAAGAAAAGTGTTGCAATTACAAATGTTTTGGTGTTGTCATGTTTATTTCTTTTGTGTCTGTACACACAGAAACTCAACAACAAGACTGAGTCGGCATTTCTCCATTTTACCTGGCTGCAACTGGGAATTACCATATTGCCAGCACCTGTTAATAGCTACGGGTGAATGGAATTACAAATTAAAGGAGCATCACATGCTTGAAATACAGTTATTTCTTACAATTCTGATAAGGTGCCAATAGTTTTGTCCAGGGCATTTTTGACGTTTTGTGTGGAATGTCTCAGATTTGTCTATTTCTAGTGATTTACTTTCTCCCACATTGTAAGCATCAGTGTCATGATTTACTAAACTAAGTGGTAAATGTACCAGTAATTTAAATCAGCTGCCACGGTCATGACAGGTCAGTGTGTCTGTGGGCTCAGATATGACCGGTGGGAAAAGCAGCAGGAAACAAGCCATGTCCGGATCGTGTGCTTATCATGGGGGATACGGCACAGGCAGACGTGCATCTACAAACTTCATTTTTTTGTCAGACTTACCTGACATCATTCACAGCTTCCATGACGTTAATCTCGCACATCAGCTGTTTGGACTGCCAGTCAAAGCATGACACGTGACCCCGTCTACCGCCCAGCAAAAGATGGCTGGAACACACGGGAAGATATTTCAGGCATGATTCATGACGGCATCGGCAAAAAGACCAAGAGATATACTATCCCCTCACGGCACGTGTACACTTTAATCCATGCATTTTGTGTAAATATGTATAATATCGTAGCCTATTTATTTTTAAAATATGCATTTTAGAACGCCATTTAAAACCATGGTCTACATGCCCTCTTAATTTCCACCCGCATATTCAAGTTTAGGAAAATATTCACCGGTTCCATCAAAACTTGTGGGAAAGAAAACATACCGTCCATTTCGCGTGTAGTCCAGCCTATAAGGGCCAAACTGCGTGAGAGACAGATTGAAGTACTGTGGAGAGCAGGAAGTTAAAAAGACAAAATCAGCACACGACCACCACTACCTGAGCAATGAGTCCATTTGTTTTGTACTGAATGCAAAAAAAGTATTTAACAAATAATGTGCCGTTAGCTTTACTGTAGTAGCCAAAATGCTGGTCAGGAACATAACGGTTCACTTTCATTAGGGTAGCAAAATCAACCCAACTAGGATTCTGGACAATGTCAGCAGAGCCTCAGTCTCACCTTTGTGGCAGAGGTGATGTCTACAGCTTCTGTAATATCATCCTGCGCAATGGTGCACGTTTCCTCATCTTCGTCGGCTTCCAAAAACCTGGCGTCAGGTAAGAACAAGGAAAGCCCTCAGTCACACATTTCGGCCTCGGTGATTCCCGAGCCGAGTAGTTGCTTCCCAGACTGGGAAACTATGAATTTCATTACCCAGCATCCTCAGGGAGCAGCAGGTCAAAGCGTGCAGCCTGTGTTTTGGCCAGGTCAGACGCGATCTCGGAATGCAGCAGGGCATGTTTCAGTTTTCCCTTGGTTTCTGAGGACTGTACAAAAGGCACAATTCACAGAAGATGTGACGTAAAAGGGATGACAAATTGTACGGGGGGGGGGGGGGGCAATTTAGTAGTAAGCACTTTATACATTAGTTTTTTAGACTGCTAATTACATTGTTGGGTCATTCTATATCAAAATGGGCCGGGGGGGGTCGCAGGTTACCCGCTCAGATTCCCCTGAAAAAAATTCTAATTAATTGTATACATTTTGCTGAGCAAACTTTTCAGTCCAACGTCTCACATTTGTAGCTCCTTTGATCAGGCATGTACAGTTTTTTCCTGCCAATTATGACATGGAAGGCTGTGTGCATGCAGTAACCATATGTATTATTTTTCATGGAATGATTGTACAATAATATTTCAAGACATTCAAAAAGAACCCACAAAAAGTATGGATGTAGGGCCATTTCACCTGCATGTCTAAAAAAACAAAAGTTCTGCTCAAGTGCTTTTCCTAAGATGATACTTTGAAGAAGTTGTATTACTGACCAGCTTTGTTGCATCTCCTCTTTCAAATTTCTGAATGTTCTCCTTGGGGATTGGGGCAGGTCCAGGGAAAGGATCACTGTTCTGCAAGATTGGTCACAGACATTTCAGAAACTTCCTCTGGAAGCTTTAAGCCTGCGATAAATTTTCAAGTTAATTATCTTCTTAAAAAGGTGCTGCTTTAGAATAATGTCTTGGCCTCACCCCAGAGAGAGTCTTCTTTCCCTGAAGTGTTTTTTTCTTTTTCTGGCTTCCCTTCATTCCCTGTTTTTCAGTTTTACTCTTTTTCTCCTCCTTGTTTGGTTGAGTTCTGTTCTGTTCATTTTTTTCTTCCGTTTCTTTCTTTTCTGTGGATTCCCAGTACCTTTTAACAGCCTGGAATGATGACACACAGGGGATAAATAAATGATTTACTTTGAACCAACTAGTTGAGCATAAAGAGTGACAGAGTACTCATCTGGTTGGTTGAAAGTAAATTATGGTCTGGATTTTTACTTTCTGGACCTGGAATTGCCATCTCTGCTGACACACATACACACACACATACTGACGCGCGCACACACGTCTCAAGATACCATGGGATGCCCATGGATGCCATCGCCACCATGGGAGTAAATGAAAAACAATTCCCATTGAAAATTTACTCCCAATTATCCCCCTAAACTCTTGTCACTCCCGTAAACGTAAATCTACCGAGTGTATAAGGGGCACTCGACAGCAAACTATAGTCGAGGATGCCCGGCACCGCTACCATGCCCCTTGAAATATTTTTACTCAAGCCATGTATATACAACCCAGTTAAAATTACTTACCTGAATACATTTAAAAGCATCGAGATAGTAGAAACAACTGGCAATTCTACATAAGTCGTGGTAACAGCATGGTATTAAAAAATGAAAATGAAAAAAGCAAATCAAGAGCTGAATTAAGACGTGAATTAAAGATAACACTGCATACAAAACCCACGTTGATAACTACAAAAACTGGTCTATGTGGAATTGTGACAGTGTAAAACGTAATGCAAATTATATGAATACTCACGGTTTTTTTCTTTTTCTTTTCCACGTGTGATTCAGTCAACGCTGCCCCTGTGGCCGCAGCCATTTTGTTTGTTTTTTCGCCCTCCCCCTTCCCCCTACAGCGGAAGTCGTCACGATATACGCCACACACGGAACGCCCGGAGCCCAGCCCCCTAAGTCCTCTCTCTCTCTCTCTCTCTCTCTCTCTCTCTCTCTCTCTCTCTCTCTCTCTCTCTCTCTCTCTCTCTCTCTCTCACACACACACACACACACACACACACACACACAAACATCCACTCACTCACACAGGTTTATAATTGCTGTATGTCTTTGTAGGGGCTCTCAATTCATTTATATGGGGAAATTTCTGTTCCCGAAATGACAACCGTAACCCCCACCCAGCCCTAACCTTAACCATAAGTAACCAAACGAAATATGAGACTATTTTATTATTTACAAAATTTTAGTTTTTTGATTGCATTCACAGATGTGTGTACCTGAAAAATGGTCCTTGCAACTTGAAAATGACAGGTTTTTATTAATTTCAGGGAACATTTGGTTTTCGCAATGTAATATAAACATAATCCATGCACACACACACACACACACACACCAAACATTATCGGGGCCAGACTACACAAACTCATAGAGAGTAATGTGAAAGTCCTACAGAGTCCTTCCAGGAACATGAAAGGAGATAAAAAGTAATGGGAGGTGATTTTATTTTCTGCAATACATTTGCGTTACATACTGTAAGGGGCAATTCACCCCAAACCTGAAAATGACGTGTTTTTAGAGGGGATTTAGTGCCATCTATCCATCTAGGCTGTTCTGCTGGGAGTTTCTTAGTCTCGGAGATATCAGCCATTGAAATGTCTGGCTTCTCTTGAATATAATGGGACTGAATGGGATTTTTTCTGTGGTGATTAAAGCGCCGGAAAAATACATGTGAAAAATACAACAGCAATGTCTCTTACCAGAAATCATGGTCCAGTTATTGAAGATAATCTAAGAGTTTGTATTCTTCTGAACTTCACAGTACTTCTCCTCCAGTGTGTGGGGAGCAGCAGCTGTGGCTCAGGGGACGAGCCAAACAACAGCTCCAGCAGGGTCTGCAGCTCAAGGCCAAGTGTGAAAGTGGCTGGGCTGTAACTCTGCGATAAGCCTACAGGACCAATGGCAGGTGGGCATCCCAGTCATGCTGGTGCTCAGCCACGAGGATCGCCAGTTGTGTAGTTGGGGGTATTCACCAGCTCGTTGCTCTGAAGATGAAGTGGGGTGGTGCGGGTCTTTGTGATCCTCAGCCACCGGTGGACCTCCCCGAACACTTTGAACTTTCTCCCCTGGTCACTGTGCAACTTCTCAGGGCCCCGTACCTGCATAGACTCCTGCAGGAGCTTAGCCACTGTGGTGGTGGCGCTCAGGTCAGGAGCTGCATATGCTTTGTGAAATAGTCTGCTTCTGGCCTCGGTTCAAGAAAAGGGGCCCAGGATACCCCCCCCCCACGTTCCATGGGGGCACCCACCAGGTACGGCTGCAGGGGAACCCAGGACTGCCGGTTGGGACCCTTCCGAGCCATGCCCACGTCACAGCAGCGCACAAACAGCTTCTTCCTTCTGGCAGCCGGGCCAGTAGAAATGCTGCTGCAGCTTGCCCTGCATCTTCTTCACCCTGGAGTACCCGGCCCCAATGGCTCTGTGCACCACCCACAGCATGGCAGGGCGCAGGCTCCGGAGCTCCAGTAGCTGCAGCAGCTCCCCTGCACCATCTGGCCATCACCACCATCCATGCAACAAACCTTCATGTTCATCCAGGGTGTCCCACTGGGAATAGTAGACCTTGGGTTCTGGGCTGGTGGCAGTGATTGCCTCCCAGCCCAATCACCTGCCCTCACCCAGCCACACCCTTAACCTGGTCAGCACGGGGTCGCTGTGTTGCTCTGTGATGAGCTGCTGGCAATCAAAGCCCTGGTGGACATGGTCATCTGCTGCTGTGCAGACAGCGGCTGCCATCACAGTGAGTTAGTCTTGCTCCTCTACTCGTGCAGCAATTTTCCTAATGTGTTACTTATAAAGTACATTACTGATTTTAATCTTGGTGCCTTATGCCTTAATTTGACCTGGTTAAACCTAATGAATTCATGACACTGAAATGAATCTACTTCAGCTGCATATAGTTATAAGCTTAACCCTATATTGTGAAGGTGGTGGTGCTGCTGCAATATTTCAGTCCAAACTAAGAGTGTCTCAGAAAAGTGTAACTACACCCTGGATTTTGCTCTTAGCTACCGCGGTGCCTGAAGTACAGAATATCTACGCTGCTTTCTGACTACGCCACCCCTCATGTTCCTTCCTATGATGTGGCTAAGTTTGAACCCTCCTAACAAAGGGGCAAATGAAAGTAAAACCCCAATCCACTTTATTACAAATAACTAAAATCAGTTACACAAGTAAAAGAGAGACAAGTAGCCCAGCACCACACAGCATGCAACACAGCAAGCACTACACACAATTACCACTGCAACATACAACTCTATGTGAAACTTACAGACACCCACCAATACCATGCCCCCCCTCTTAGTGTGGCACCCTAGCAGCGAGGAGCAAAAGCCTGTGTGGATCCGGCCTTGTGCAGAAAGATCCCATATACAAACATAAGGGGAGGAGAGCAACCGGTATCCACCACCAAAGGTTTAATACTAGATTATTATCATACTGCTGGGCCCATAGCAGCAACCAGAGCAACTAATAAAAGTAAAACAAATGAAAAACCCCCTCACATTTCATAATTATTCGTTTGGACCCCCCCACATGTAGCATAAAATATTAGTTTTATGCCAGTGTGTCCTTCCACATTCAAAATACTTCTGACGCCCCCGACCTTACATCTGAAGCCTTGCGTGAAAATGGACTTGAACAGGTAACTGTAAACATTGAGCAATCGTTTCGCAACACTCTAGATCTTGTAGCTTAACTTAAGAAAATAATGCAAAGAGATAGGAAACCTGCCCCCTGGGACTCTGATCATACACATGAACTTTAACAAGCTTCATGCAAGATAGAGCGCAACTAATATTCAACTAAACCAGACGTTTTCAGATCTTCCTGGAAAGAGAGCCTCTCTAAGTACAGACAAGCACTAATGACAGCTACTGTAGGTCTGTGTATCTCTCCAGACTAATAGAAAAGAACAAAACAATCCTAAATCCCTGTTTGAATCTGTGTCTAAGTTAGCAAAGAATTCTTCAGTGTTCTGATGAATTATATCAGTCTGGCTTTAGGTCAAACCATAGCGCAGAAACAACCTTAGTCAAAGTAGTGAATGATTTGCTTATGGCTTCTGACCATGGCTGTATATCTGTTGGTATTACTAGACTTAACTGCAGCATTCGATACTGTGACCCATAATATCCTCTTTGACCGGCTAGAATCTGTGGCTGGCATTTAGCGGACACCCCTCTCTTGGTTTCACTCATATTTAACTGATCATTATCAGTTTGTCCACGTGAACAATGAATCTTCCCAGGCGACTGAAGTCAAATATGGTGATCAGGGATCAGTGCTGGGCCCGCTACTGTTCACTTACATATGCTACCTCTTGTTAACATTAGAAATCATGGTGTTCGGTTCCACAGTTGTACTGATGATACACAGTTATACATATCTGTTAAAACAGATAATGTATCCCAGCTCTCTAGCTTAGAAAATTGTGTACTAGACATACGGTGTTGAGAAAGAGAGGTAAAGAGCATGCACTGATTACGGTGCATTGCCGGACCCAACACATGACAAACCACGTCATGGACGTGAACCTGAGTGCAGCCATGTGGACGTTGTTACCTCAGCACCACGCTAGTCTGAATGGAAAATTATGGAATACAGTGTTGGATGAAAAACAAAATTCCTTGTGTTAAACAAAGAAAAAATTGAAATACTACTAGTTAATTAACTAATTAACATATTTATTTCAACCAGTTCACACACTCATATGCTGCACCTAATATTTCTCACACTGAGAAGCAAGGAATAATGCTCATGAAGGTGTGTCATTATATAGAATTAATGGACAAGTCACAGACATACAGAGTGGAATTTTCCACCGAGTCCATAGCTGTCCCGAGTTATACAGAGTTAATAGCCACCTGCAAGCCAATCAGAAAATAGCATTTGTTTCTGGGCAAATTCCAAAATAAGTTACATGTGATCCCGCTGCAGTCATATTATTTTGTGAAAATGAGCTATACAAATAAGACTTAATTAAATTGAACTGGGGGCGGCATGGTGGTGCAGTGGTTAGCACTGTTGCCTCCCACCTCTGGGACCCGGGTTCGAGTCTCCGCCTGGTTCACATGTGTGTGGAGTTTGCATGTTCTCCTCATGTCGTCGTGGGGTTTCCTCCGGGTACTCCCGTTTCCCCCCACAGTCCGAAAATATGCTGAAGCTAATTGGAGTTGCTAAATTGCCCGTAGGTGTGCATGTGTGCGTGAATGGTGTGTGAGTGTGCCCTGTGATGGGCTGGTCCCCCATCCTGGGTTGTTCCCTGCCTCGTGCCCATTGCTTCCGGTATAGGCTCCGGACACCCCACGACCCAGTAGTAGGATAAGCGGTTTGGAAAATGGATGGATGGATGAGTTGAACTGAATTGAATCCAATTAAATCAAATCAATCATTTGCAATTCGGGAAAATCTGACCATTTTAAGAGGGGTACAGTACTTTTGCAAGTCACTGATTTCTAATGTTAAATTTTCTTTTATTGAGAAAATATACATTTATTAGTCATATAAATAGCTTTAAGCATTTTCTTTGACTGGGAGAAACCTGAGAGAACATCTGTCAGAACATCCAGGGCCGTGTTTCCCATCTCAGTCCTCGGGGAACTCCGGATAGCTGGGAATGACTGATCTTGGGTGTTAAGTAATGCACAGAATGTGGACAGGAGCTGGACGCTAGAGAGAAAAGGAAGAGCAAAGGAAACAATCTAGGGAAAATGCTGACTTCTACACACTTGAAGAATATGCTGTGAATGCCAAGGCATCAAAATATTCATTTGAGCTTCTACCTCACTTTGGCCTCCTGCAAAGTATTTCTGCACTTCCCTGGGCGTGAATTGTGATGAGAGGTATTCATTTATTTTTCTGAATGATTTTTCTGGAATGCATAAGTATCCACTTTGGTGGCCAGTAAACTTCTACCTTGAAGTATATTAAGTTCCTACCCGCAGAATTGCAATAGTTACAAAGAAACGAAGAATTCTTTTCAATAACCAATTTCACAGCATAAAGGAAGTGCAGCAACATCTGTGGAGAACGCATTCAGCTTATTTATTTTATGTGTGACTGCAGAATAATTAGCAAGTGAAAAGGGACTGGGGAAATGGGCTGGATACTGAACTATTCATTAGTTCATGGATGCCATCGCTCATTTTTGTACACATAACACAAAGCATACATGGTGACACAAACACACGCATCACAGATGCAGGCAACCTCTGGTGAGACGTGGATTATACTTTGGAAGCACACAGTCTACTGTGCAGTCATGTACACACTGTGGATGTAGGAACTCAGACAAAGTTCATGTGAGGCAAATGGGGAGGAGTGGAAAGCCAGTAAACAATGGGCAGGGTTAGGGTGAAATAGAACTTTGTGAGAAGGGATCAAATGGGAAATGAGGGCGGGGGGGGGGGGGGGGTGGTTATGCAATGTGACTGTACTAAGGAAGGAAAGGAGGAGAAGCAGGAAGTTATACTCATAAATTAAATGTTATTTTAGATACTTTAGAAGGAAAAGAGTTCTGGTGGAAAGCTGAAGCTCCTGGAAAAGACGTATTTCATAACCTGAAGAAAATCGAAAGAGAGTCACTACAGAGGTGAGTCAGCAGTTCTGTAACTACCCCACTAACTTCAGGGGTTATTTTTAACAGTAATTTGAGTATTATTATAGATTTCTTTGGGGAAATTGCTAAATTTAGCAGAAAATCAAATGATACAAAGTGTAGCTAATTAATCAAATGATATAATATAAACTGAATCATTGTAGCCTGTGTGCTTTTGCACTTGTGGAAGTAAAATTGGACATTGGTAGGTCGGGAGGTTGGCATATTGGGTCTGTTATGTCTTAGGCCTTAGGCAAGAAGCGATTGTTTTGAATACTGTGTGATTTCGCTTCGAGATATCTGCCTGCAGTAAGTCCCGCAGAGCCGGAGGAAAGCTCGGACCTTGGAGAGGCAGACAGCGGAACAAAGGGGAGGAGAAACCACTTGCAGGAAGAGATTCCAAGCTGCCCCAACTGGTGCACAGCGAGTTATAGCTTTATAAAATAGTTGTGGCAGACAATATATAGCAAGCTATGCGGTAGTGCAAATGTATAAGTAATTATGTTAATCATATTAATCATATGTTTACCATGTATTGGCAGTGATTCAATGACAATATGTCAATACGTTAATCATTAATCAAAGGACAACCAAGTATTTACAGTGATTCAATGTCATGTGATGCAATATCTATATTCATATCTCAAGTAGGAGCCTAGCAGTTGAGACATGTTCTGGTAAACTGAGCAAAATGGGTGGATTTTACCTTGCCACCAAGGTGAACCAATAGAGCAGGAGAATTGTGTTTGTTATACGTTTGAGCTTGGTTCATTGGTGTTTTGTGACCAATCAGGATTTAGACACCCTTACTGGGAAATGGGAGTTATGGTTTATCAACTGGTTGCTCGGTGAGCTCCGGGCGATTTGGTACCGAATACCAGAGTGTGATGAGAGTGCTTTGCTGGAATGCTGGAATAAAAGAGATTTCCTTTACCTCATCAAACTGAGAGGTCCGACTTTTATTCTAAGTGTTATATTTTCAATTTTTCTACCACACACTTATAAAGCAATTTTTCTGATTCGATTCAGATATACATTTTCTGAGAGAAAGAGAATGTTAAGGTGAATATTATCTTTAGAAAAATTTGCAAGAGATTAATGTAAAAAAAAAAAACAATCCTGAATTATTTCTGAGAGATGATAATATACTATACATTATATTTCTGATGCTTTTTAAAAACCATTGATTGTTAAATTTTTCTTTTTACAGAAATGTCCTTTCCTCAGATGGATTTGAATCGCGCAGAGTTGCTTGATTTTCATGGTGTGTCCATGACTCACTATTTCACTGATAGCTGGGACAAAGTGCAGAATTTCAGTGCCAGACCTGATGACATTGTGATCGCAACCTATCCTAAAGCAGGTGTGTTAGTCTACACCTGCCTGTCTTTTTATCAAGACTGCACTGGTGTTCACATCACTGTATGTCATCATGTTCAGCTGGATACAGCGTTTGACTGAGTTCATTATGACCCTCGCTTCTCTCACTTAGGTACAACCTGGGTTTCCCAGATTGTGGACCTGCTGTACTTTGGAAAGTCTGACCCTGGCCGCCAGACCTCCGTTCCTGTATATGTAAGAGTACCTTTCCTAGAGATTGCCGTCCCAACTGTACTTACAGGTGAGAGAGCAATCAGAAAAAAGTTTTAAAAGCATCCTCAAAATGAAAAACAAAAAAAATTTTGCCGGCTACAAAGCATAGTATCTGCTGAAGTGTGACTTTGTCAAACGCTGATGCACATGTTCTTTGCTGTTGTTTTATTGCATGCGGATCATGTAACTATGGGAGAATTGATTTCAATTGGAAATTCCAATGATTCCTAAAATAAGCATGATATACACAGATTAGCCAAAACAGCAGGACCACCCTCCACGTGATGCAAATAATGTTGTCTCATAAAAATGGTGCGTGTCAAGTTCTGGAACAAGGTTGGCAACAGAAAATGGGATTCATCTGACTAGAAAACCTTCCCTCATTGCTCCAAGTTTCAGTTCCAACTCTTGCACGCCCATGATCATCATCAAAATTGTCTGCCATTTGTGCCACAGTAGTCCTTCATGTTGGTATGTACATTGGTATGTGGTATGTAGCCTTCATTCACATCCAAGTCTTGGCCGCCCAACACCCTGTTGGTGGTTCATGATTCTTTCCCTCCTCAGACCACTCTCAATAGTCACTCACCATGGCTGACTGTGAGCATCCCACAAGCCTGGCTGTTTCTGAGATACTCTGGCCCAGTCCTCTGACCACAATGATTTAGCCCTCACTCAGTCACTCAGATCTTCATCCCTGCCCATTTCATCAACATGTTTACTGTCAGGTTGCGTGCTGCGATCGCTGGGTAAATGTGGGTGATCACACGGGCAGGAAACAGGCGAGCGAGCAAGGAGCAGGCAGGCAGATTACTGGGGATTTATTCTCGGGTAACGGAGACCAGGAACCATCTGACGTAGACTAACATCTAACATCAATGACAGACAATGAACTAAGGCAAAACAGGAACTGAAATAGACAAGACATCCTTGCAAGAGCAAAACAACAAGGTACAGCTGGGTAGGATTGGGGAAGCACACATGGATAATCGGGGGGCGTGGCACACACAAGGATCGTACAAGCTGGACGTGACAGTTTACTACAAGTACCAGATGTTAGCTTGTGTCATCAGATTACTAGTTTCAGCCCCAGCCTCCACAGAACAGTCACATATCCCTGAGCTCTTGGGCGAGGCCCTTAATCCCCAACTCCAGGGGTGCAACACATTGGTTGCCCCTGTGCTATTACCCCAAACTATGATGGGGTCAGTAAAAAAAAGCATTCCAGTGTACCTGTACTTGTATTTGTGCAAATGGCAAATAAAGCACGTTTGTGTGTTAGCTTAAAATATCGCAGACCTTGATGTGCACTGTTTTTACTAGATAGTCAATGTTATTAGCTTCACGTGGGGGTGGTCATAATATTTTGGCTCATTGATGTATATGTGAAGTTTATCTAGTGACAGTGTGGCCCCTTTGAACACAGGTGCTGAATTGGCAGAAAAGATGACCTCAGTTCCACGCATCATCAAAACACATTATCCTGTTCAGTTCCTGCCCAAGTCCTTCTGGGAGCAAAATTGCAAGGTACAGTTATATACATTTCATGGCTGATGATCCCATAACAACAGCGACCCTGAAGTCAAATTTGTTTCTGTTTTTCTTCACTCAGATCATTTATGTGGCCCGTAACGCTAAAGACAATGTTGTGTCCTACTTTCACTTTGACCGCATGACCATGGTGCAACCTGAACCTGGAGACTGGCCCAGTTATCTGCAGAGGTTTCAGGAGGGAAAAGGTGAGTAGATATGGGGAGAATTATGAGCGGAATTGCATAGGACTGTGCAGCGGTAGTGACTCGAGTATGCAGCTGTACAAGACGTGTAAGAAAGAGCGAGTCAATAGGGAAGCATCAATGTACCCAAACCCCTTCATCCAATTTCAGACACTGCATATGTGCACACACACACACACACACACACACACACACACAATTTGGTAACTCCAGTTAGCCTCAGCATTTTTGGACTGTGGGGGAAAACTGGAGCACCTAGAGGAAACACCATGACAACATGGGGAGAACATGCAAACTCCACACTGGTGGAGACTCAAACCCAGGTTCCAGAGGTGTGAGGCAACAGTGCTAACCACTGCACCACCATGCCACCCTTACCCTAACCCTTTCATTATTAAAAAACTGAGTTTTTTTGGTCATGTGACATGCATCGCAACACTATCTTTTCACCCTACTGTCCCAGTGGTGTTTGGCTCATGGTACGATCATGTGAATGGATGGTGGGAGAAAAAGCAGACATACGCCAACATCCACTACATGTTCTACGAAGACATCGCTGAGGTGAGAAAGTGGAAATAGCAACGGAAGTTGCACTGTAGTCCAGAAACAGACTAAAATAACGCAAATGTCAGTAACAAAGGCAGGTGCAGTGAAGATGAACCGCTAAGTAACACAGAATAGGTTGTTGTATTGCATCATTCTAAACCCAGACTGCTGTGTTTCTTAGGACACGGCCCAGGAGATAGAGAAGATCTGCTCCTTCCTGAACATCTCACCAACGCAGGAGGAGAAAGATCACGTGATAAAAGAGGTGGCATTCGACACCATGAAGAAGAATAAAATGGCCAACTACTCCACCATCGGTTTCATGGATTTAAAAATTTCACCATTCATGCGAAAAGGTCGGTGGTTGTGATTTTCCTTATGACGGTGCATGAGAGGGATAGAAAACCAGTAGAATGAGAGACTGAGATCGTCTGACAGTGAAAAACCTGATCAATAATTTAAAAGGTCCAATACTCACTAAAGACTGATACACTGATCAGATACAGTGGTCTGTATCTCCATGTCTTCCCTCTCATTTAATGCATCTTCTGTTCATGTATGTCGCACAATCAGCATTTTGTAGCAGTTGTGTGTGACAGGTCAGTATCAGTATTTTTGATTGCTGCCATAGCTAGAAGTACACTGGTAATCAGTAATCACAAAACATTTTAATTGGGTTTTTCATATTAAACTCAGATTATGAGAACGTCCATCAGTTTGTTATGATCTAATATGAGCCTGTGGCACTTTGACATATTTGTTGGATGAGTAGTCAGTGACCCTACCAGCCGATTGACGAATGTCTTGCAGAATTTACAGGCAGAGATACCAGAGCACATACCAAGTAAAAAAACAGAAACAGTCTGTTCATCTCAAGTGTTTATTTCTAGATTCTGATCAGAATGTGTTCTTTCTCTCTTTTTCTTTCTAGGAAAGGTTTCTGACTGGAAAAACCATTTCACTGTGGCTCAGAATGAGCAGTTTGATGAAGTCTATCAGAAAAAGATGGCAAACACCACCCTCAGGTTCAGGACAGAAATATAGTTTGTGGTGTGAGAATATAAGGCATACTCAGGCTCATGTACCTGTGCTGTTCAAAGGGCTTCCACCAGATGGAGCCAAAGATTTCCAGCACGATCAGCCTGAATGAACGTCACAAGCAAGATACAAGATTTGTCACATACATAGTTATACAAGTACATATGATGTTAGAAGAATGTATATAAAGTGCAGTGTGCCTTGTTGCAGGTGACATAAATATAAATATAACCAAATATGGATATGCAAATTATTTGTGAAAATAGCAGGTTTTTGACAGGTAGGAAGAGTTTACTGTACATGAATTGCGTATTTTAAGGATGTAGTGGTGGCATGTCTTGATTAAAAAGTCTTATGACGTGAGGATAGAAGCTCCTTCTCGAGTCTCTCTGTTTTTGCCATAATACTCCTAAAGCTCCTGCATGATTTCAGCAGCTCAAACAGACATTTACTGGGATGAGACGAGTCTCTGATGATCCTGGTCGCTCTGCTTCGGCAGCTCCTGGTATAAATGTCCTGCAGAGACGGTAGAGAAGATCTGGTGCAGTGCTCTGCTGCCCGATTCACTATCTGTAGTCCCTTAATGTCCTGTACACAGCTTTTTCCGTACCAAGATGTGATGTTCTGTCGCGTGTGATGGTGTTGGAGATACAGCCACCCACTCTCACCACCTGTGGTCTGCCTATGAAGAGGATGAAGACCCAGGCACACAGGTGGTTGTTTGGTCCTATCTCCCTCAGCTTGGTGTACAACAGTCTCACATTGTTGCCTTGCTTCTTGTCCACATGGCTGAGGGTGGTATGAGGAACGTGGGAGGTAGTGTCCTCTGTAGATTTCTTGGGGCGGTAGGTGAACTGGTGTTGGCCTGTAGAACTCGGGATGTAGGATATCATGAAGTTAATGAGTCTCTCAAAAACCTTCATGACCAGCATGTGACTGGCCGGTAGTCATTCAGGCACAAGGGCTTACTGTTCTTACGTACCAGTACAATGTTGGATCTTTTTAACAGGTGGGGACCACAGACCAGAGTCTTGCAAAGGTTCAGGGACCCGACGGGTCACCCGCAAATTTTGATGAAACGGGTGAAAAATATTCTACTGTGACGGATACGGGTTCGGGTCGGGTCGGACGCAGGAGAGCACGGGTCTTGCGGTTTTCAAAACATTATGTGCCAACAAAAAATACCCTAGGGCTATATTTTAATGACACACATCAAATCCCTGCATTCAAGATGATAAAACGTAAAATCCATATCAGTTTATGTTGTGGTTTTTCCTTCCCCGCCAGTCAATAGTCAGGAGCCGCTTGTGTAGATCTTCAGATTCAGTCTTTAATGCAACAGCGAGGTTACAACCAAGGCTGGACACCTTGCAAGAGTGTGTCCAATACTGTTTAGTACTAGTTTTTATACATTTTCTTATCGTGTAACAATATCTCGACACTTAAGCATCATCATTTCTTCAACCATTCACCGTCATTGTTTTCTCCCTAGATCCACACCCCTGGATGATATCTGTCATCTGATCATGACTGATGTTATCAGTCATCTCATGTACTGTTTGGTCTCTCTGCTGAACATAATGGGGGTGTGACCATCTCTACTCGGTTTTTTAAAACCCAGCCGTCAACTTCTGGTGAACGCAGGCGAATCCCTTCCTTCTGTAGCAAACCTTGGCAACTTCAGCTTGTTGCACATTGTCTGGCTAGAGGGTTAATAATATATTTGTCCTTCAACATAGTGATAAGCTGCAGCACTAATAGTAGTATATACTATAAGTATATACTCATACATCAAAAGCTAAGATAAGGTAGCTAGCAGACACAGAAACCTCTAAGTCAACACAAGGTGCTAATTCATACTTGTGTTTCGTCACATTGTGCACACCAACAATTGGTCTGCATTCTCTAAAGGTTACAAGGTCACTCGGTTTACATCGGCTTCTTAATAGAAATGATTACATTCTCCATGCGTTATGAAGTGCTAAATAATATTCCATATTTACTCTCAGTTAGGCCTACAGGGTGAGGTGTAGAGCTGGGTGGGGATTGTTGCCATTGGATTTTGATGAATTGAACTGTTAGTGCTGTCACTCTAGCTTCACACTCCTTCATGTGGAATTACTGTGTTGCTGTGGAATTTTCCATATTCCTGTATAAATATGATTTACAATATCATCAGATTTTCATGCAAGTCCTAAAAGTAGGTCATGAGAACACAACTAAACAAATGAGACAAAAATATCATAGTTGATCATTCGTTTATTGAGGAAAATGATCCAATGTCACAAATCTGTGAGTGGAAAAAGTATATTAACCTAGCAGGTAATTTGAAGGTGAGATTAGAGTTAACAAACACAGTGTTCATGATGTTTTAAGTTATATTTATGCAGGAATTTGGAAGGTTCTGAAGGGTTCAGTAACGGTCAAGCAGCATGGTAGAGTGCTGGCATTCAGGGATTCCACATGCCTGCGTTCCCAATTGAAATGTGGTGATTGACTGGAATCGAATTGAATCGAATCAAGTCATTTGCAATTCGGGAAAATCTGACCATTTTAAGAGATGTACAGTACTTTTGCAAGTCATTAATGTCATGACCCGGCTCGTCGGCTCCTCGTGTGTGCCACGCCCCTGATTACCCACGTGTGCTTCCCTGATTCTTTCCAGCTTTGTCTGCTTACTTTGCTTAGTCTTGTCCTATTTAAGTCATTGTCTGACCTGTTCCCCTTGTCCGTCATTGTGGATTCGGTGTGGTGTGTGTTTCCAGCTCCTGTCCCGTCGTAATAAACCCCAGTTTAGCCCTGATCACTGCCTGCCTGCCTCTCCTTACCTGCCGACCCGCACGATCGCCGCTTCCCGCGAACACGATCGTGACAACTAATTTATAATGTTACATTTTCTTTTATTGAGAAAATGTACATTTATTACCCATATAAATAGCTTTAAGCATTTTCTTTGACTGGGAGAAACCTGAGCAGAGGACTTTCCTGTCAGAACATCTAGGGCAGTGTTTCCCATCTCAGTCAAAGTTCATGTGCGGCAAATACGGAGGAGTGGAAAGCCAGTAAACAATAGGCAGGATTAGAGTAAAATAGAACTTTGTGAGAAGGGATCAAATGAGAAATGAGGGCGGGGGGGGGGGGGTGTGCAATGTCACTGTACTAAGGAAGGAAAGGCGGAGAAGCAGGAAATATATTTTTATACTCATACATTGAACATTATTTTAGATACTTTAGAAGCAAAAGAGTTCTGGTGGAAAGCTGAAGCTCCTGGAACAGACGTATTTCATAACCTGAAGAAATTCGAAAGAGAGTCACTACAGAGGTGAGTCAGCAGTTCTGTAACTACCCCACTAACTTCAGGGGTTATTTTTAACAGTAATTTGAGTATTATTATAGATTTCTTTGGGGAATTTGCTAAATTTAGCTGAAAACCAAATAATACAAAATGTAGCTAATTAATCTAATTATACAATATAAACCGAATCATTGTAGCCTGTGTGCTTTGGCACTTATAAAATAATTGGTATGTATTATATATATATATATATGTATGATTTCAATTGGGAACGCAGGCATGTTGAATCCCTGAATGTCAGCACTCTACAGTGGTGCTTGAAAGTTACTGAACCCTATATATTAACATACTAATTACTTTATAAGTGCAAAAGCACACAGGCCACAATGATTTGGTTTATATTGTATAATTTGATTAACATACCAACATCATAAGCCTTTTTGTGATCAATTTCTCTTGTAACTTCCTCAAAGAACTCAAGTAGATTAGTTAAACAGGATCTATCTTTCCTAAATCCATATTGGATATCCCTCAGAATGTTATTTGAATCCAGGTAATTTACCATTTTCACTTGGATTATAGCTTCCATTATTTTTCCAGTAATGCTAGTTAAACTGATTGGCCTATAGTTTGCTAGGCTACTTCTATCCCCTTTTTTGAATATGGGTGTTATATTCTCATGCTTCCAATCAGAAGGTACCACACCAGCAGATAACGATTTCTGGAATAGTAAAGTTAAAGGTTGGCTAATAATATCCCTCATCTCTTTTAAAACTATAGGTAAGATGCCATCAGGGCCCTGTGATTTATTTATTTTGAGCTTAGCTAGACTTTGCACCACATCAGCCTCAGTTATACATATATTGGTCAAAGACGACGCTGATATTGTACTAAATGGTGGTAAGTTACACATGTTCTCTACTGTGAACACCCATTTAAAATAATCATTAAACTCATGTACTATATCAATTTCATTTTCAATTATAAGGGCCTTACTATCCTGCAAATGAGTGATTTCAGCTTTTAGAGCTCTTTTGGAGTTAAAATAGTAGGAGAAACTTTTACTGTCATCCTTAGCCTCCAATGCAATTTTTCTTTCAACATTCCTCTCAGAGAGTCTAATGTTGTTTTTTAACTCAACCGTCACTTCAGAAAAATTTGCAAGAGATTAATGTAAAAAACCACAATCCTGAATTATATCTGAGAGATGATAATATGCTATACGTTATATTTCTGATGCTTTTAAAAATCATTGATTGTAATTTTTTTTTGTACTTTTACAGAAATGTCCTTTCCACAGATGGATCTGAGTCGCCCTGAGTTGTTTGATTTTCATGGTGTGTCCATGACTCACTACTTCACTGATAGCTGGGACAAAGTGCAGAATTTCAAGGCCAGACCTGATGACATTGTGATTGCAACCTATCCTAAAGCAGGTGTGTGAGTCTACACCTGCCTGCCTTTTTGTCAGGACTGCACTGGTTTTCACATCACTGTATGTCATCATGTTCAGCTGGATACAGCGTTTGACTGAGTTCATTACGACCCTCGCTTCTCTCACTTAGGTACAACCTGGGTTTCCCAGATTGTGGACCTGCTGTACTTTGCAAAGTCTGACCCTGGCCGCCAGACCTCCATTCCTGTATACGTAAGAGTACCTTTCCTAGAGATTGCCGTCCCAAATGTATTTACAGGTGAGAAAGCAATCAGAAAAAAGTTTTAAAAGCATCTTCAAAATGAAAAACAGGTTCATGGAACAGGATTTTGCTGGCCACAAAGCATAGTATCTGCTGAAGTGTGACCTTGTCAAACGCTGATGCACATGTTCTTTGCTGTTGTTTTATTGCATGCGGATCATGTAACTATGGGAGAATTGATTTCAATTGGAAATTCCAATGATTCCTAAAATAAGCATGATATACACAGATTAGCCAAAACAGCAGGACCACCCTCCACGTGATGCAAATAATGTTGTCTCATAAAAATGGTGCGTGTCAAGTTCTGGAACAAGGTTGGCAACAGAAAATGGGATTCATCTGACTAGAAAACCTTCCCTCATTGCTCCAAGTTTCAGTTCCAACTCTTGCACGCCCATGATCATCATCAAAATTGTCTGCCATTTGTGCCACAGTAGTCCTTCATGTTGGTATGTACATTGGTATGTGGTATGTAGCCTTCATTCACATCCAAGTCTTGGCCGCCCAACACCCTGTTGGTGGTTCATGATTCTTTCCCTCCTCAGACCACTCTCAATAGTCACTCACCATGGCTGACCGTGAGCATCCCACAAGCCTGGCTGTTTCTGAGATACTCTGGCCCAGTCCTCTGACCACAATGATTTGGCCCTTGTCAAAGTCACTCGGATCTTCATCCCTGCCCATTTCATCAACATGCTTTACTGTCAGGTTGCGTGCTGCGATCGCTGGGTAAATGCGGGTGATCACACGGGCAGGAAACAGGCGAGCGAGCAAGGAGCAGGCAGGCAGATTACTGGGGATTTATTCTCGGGTAACGGAGACCAGGAACCATCTGACGTAGACTAACATCTAACATCAATGACAGACAATGAACTAAGGCAAAACAGGAACTGAAATAGACAAGACATCCTTGCAAGAGCAAAACAACAAGGTACAGCTGGGTAGGATTGGGGAAGCACACATGGATAATCGGGGGGCGTGGCACACACAAGGATCGTACAAGCTGGACGTGACAGTTTACTACAAGTACCAGATGTTAGCTTGTGTCATCAGATTACTAGTTTCAGCCCCAGCCTCCACAGAACAGTCACATATCCCTCAGCTCTTGGGCGAGGCCCTTAATCCCCAACTCCAGGGGTGCAACACATTGGTTGCCCCTGTGCTATTACCCCAAGCTATGATGGGGTCAGTAAAAAAAGCAGTCCAGTGTACCTGTATGGGAAATAAAGCATGTTTATTTGTTAGCGTAAAATATCGCAGATCTTCATGTGCACTCTTTTTACTAGATAATCAATGTTATTAGCTTCACGTCATAATGTTTTGGCTCATTGATGTATATGTGAAGTTTATTTAGTGACAGTGTGGCCCCTTTGAACACAGGTGCTGAATTGGCAGAAAAGATGACCTCAGTTCCACGCATCATCAAAACACATTTTCCTGTTCAGTTCCTGCCCAAGTCCTTCTGGGAGCAAAATTGCAAGGTACAGTTATATACATTTCATGGCTGATGATCCCATAACAACAGCCACCCTGAAGTCAGATTTGTTTGTGTTTTTCTTCACTCAGATCATTTATGTGGCCCGTAACGCTAAAGACAATGTTGTGTCCTACTTTCACTTTGACCGCATGAACATGGTGGAGCCAGAACCCGGAGACTGGCCCAGTTATCTGCAGAGGTTTCAGGAGGGTAAAGGTGAGTAGATATGGGGAGAATTATGAGCGGAATTGCACAGGACTGTGCAGCGGGAGTGACTCGAGTATGCAGCTGTACAAGACGTGTAAGAAAGAGCGAGTCAATAGGGAAGCATCAATGTACCCAAACCCCTTCATCCAATTTCAGAAACTGCATATGTGCACACAGACACACACACACAATTTGGTAACTCCAGTTAGCCTCAGCATTTTTGGACTGTGGGGGAAAACTGGAGCAACTAGAGGAAACGCCATGACAACATGGGGAGAACATGCAAACTCCACACTGGTGGAGACTCAAACCCAGGTTCCAGAGATGTGAGGCAACAGTGCTAACCACTGCACCACCATGCCACCCTTACCCTAACCCTTCCATTATTTAAAAACTGAGTTTTTTTGGTCATGTGACATGCATCGCAACACTATCTTTTCACCCTACTGTCCCAGTGGTGTTTGGCTCATGGTACGATCATGTGAATGGATGGTGGGAGAAAAAGCAGACATACGCCAACATCCACTACATGTTCTACGAAGACCTCATTGAGGTAAGGATCTGGAAACAGCCACAGACGTTGCACTGTAGTCCAGCAACAGACTAACTGAAATAACGTAAATGTCAGTAACAAAGGCAGGTGCAGTGAAGATGAACCGCTAAGTAACACAGAATAGGTTGTTGTATTGCATCATTCTAAACCCAGACTGCTGTGTTTCTTAGGACACGGCCCAGGAGATAGAGAAGATCTGCTCCTTCCTGAACATCTCACCAACACAGGAGGAGAAAGATCACGTGATAAAAGAGGTGGCATTCGACACCATGAAGAAGAATAAAATGGCCAACTACTCCACCATCGGTATGATGGATTTCAAAATTTCACCATTCATGCGAAAAGGTGGGTGGTTGTGATTTTCCTAATGATGGTGTATGAGAGGGATAGAAAACCAGTAGAATGAGAGACTGAGATCGTCTGACAGTGAAAAACCTGATTAGTGAGTATTGGACCTTTTAAAATATTAAAGACTGATACACTGATCAGATACAGTGGTCTGTATCTCCATGTCTCCCCTCTCATTTAATGCATCTTCTGTTCATGTATGTCGCACAATCAGCATTTTGTAGCAGTTGTGTGTGACAGGTCAGTATCAGTATTTTTGATTGCTGCCATTGCTAGAAGTACACTGGTAATCAGTAATCACAAAACATTTTAATTGGGTTTTTCATATTAAACTCAGATTATGAGAACGTCCATCAGTTTGTTATGATCTAATATGAGCCTGTGGCACTTTGACATATTTGTTGGATGAGTAGTCAGTGACCCTACCAGCCGATTGACGAATGTCTTGCAGAATTTACATGCAGAGATACCAGTGTGGAAGTAAAATTGGACATTGGTAGGCCCGGGAGGTTGGCATATTGGGTCTGTTGTGTCTTAGGCCTTAGGCAAGAAGAGATTGTTTTGAATACTGTGTGATTTCGCTTCGAGATAGCTGCCTGCAGTAAGTTCCGCAGAGCCTGAGGAAAGCTCGGGCCTTGGAGAGGCAGACAGCGGAACAAAGGGGGGGGAGAAACCATTTGCAGGAAGAGATTCGAAGCTGCCCCAACTGGTGCACAGCGAGTTATAGCTTTATAGAATAGTTGTGGCAGACAATATATAGCAAGCTATGCGGTAGTGCAAATGTATAATTATGTTAATCATATTAATCATATGTTTACCATGTATTGGCAGAGATTCAATGACAATATATATGTCAATACGTTAATCATTAAACAAAGGACAACCAAGTATTTACAGTGATTCAATGTCATGTGATGCAATATCTATATTCATACCTCAAGTAGGAGCCTAGCAGTTGAGACATGTTCTGGTAAACTGAGCAACATGGGTGGATTTTACCTTGCCACCAAGGCGAACCAATAGAATTTGAGAATTGTGTTTGTTATACGTTTGAGCTTGGTTCATTGGTGTTTTGTGACCAATCAGGATTTAGACACCCTTACTGGGAAATGGGAGTTATGGTTTATCAACTGGTTGCTCGGTGAGCTCCGGGCGATTTGGTACCGAATGCCAGAATGTGATGAGAGTGCTTTGCTGGAATGCTGGAATAAAAGAGATTTCCTTCACCTCATCAAACTGAGAGGTCCGACTTTTATTGCAAGTGTTATATTTTAAATTTCTCTACCACACCAGGGCACATACCAAGTAAAAAAACAGAAACAGTCTGTTCATCTCAAGTGTTTATTTCTAGATTCTGATCAGAATGTGTTCTTTCTCTCCTTTTCTTTCTAGGAAAGGTTTCTGACTGGAAAAACCATTTCACTGTGGCTCAGAATGAGCAGTTTGATGAAGTCTATCAGAAAAAGATGGCAAACACCACCCTCAGGTTCAGGACAGAAATATAGTTTGTGGTGTGAGAATATAAGGCATATATATGAGAATATAAGGCATATATATGACAATATAAGGCATACTCAGGCTCACGTACCTGTGCTGTTCAAAGGGCTTCCACCAGATGGAGCCAAAGATTTCCAGAAGAAAGATCAGCCTGAATGAACGTCACAGGCAAGATATAAGATTTGTCACATACATAGTTATACAAGTACATATGATGTTAGAAGAAGGTATATAAAGTGCAGTGTGCCTTGTTGCAGGTGACATAAATATAAATATAACCAAATATGGACATGCAATTTATTTGTTAAAATAGCAGGTTTTTGACAGGTAGGAAGAGTTTACTGTACATGAATTGTGTATTTTAAGGATGTAGTGGTGGCATGTCTTGATTAAAAAGTCTAATGACGTGAGGATTGAAGCTCCTTCTCGAGTCTCTCTGTTTTTTCCATAATACTCCTAAAGCTCCTGCATGATTTCAGCAGCTCAAACAGACATTTACTGGGATGAGACGAGTCTCTGATGATCCTGGTCGCTCTGCTTCGGCAGCTCCTGGTATAAATGTCCTGCAGAGACGGTAGAGAAGATCTGGTGCAGTGCTCTGCTGCCCGATTCACTATCTGTAGTCCCTTAATGTCCTTTGCACAGCTTTTTCCGTACCAAGATGTGATGTTCTGTCGCGTGTGATGGTGTTGGAGATACAGCCACCCACTCTCACCACCTGTGGTCTGCCTATGAAGAGGATGAAGACCCAGGCACACAGGTGGTTGTTTGGTCCTATCTCCTTCAGCTTGGTGTACAACAGTCTCACATAGTTGCCTTGCTTCTTGTCCACATGGCTGAGGGTGGTATGAGGAACATGGGAGATAGTGTCCTCTGTAGATTTCTTTGAGGCACCACCATGCCACTCTTACTCCAGTCCAGGCCACTGTCACCCTACTGGAGCTAAAAGCATCTTCGGACAGGACTCAGTCGCCTCCCAGCTCTGCACCTACATTCGACAGGGATAGCCGGAGGAGCTGCTGACCTTTTCCTGTGTCAGGCAGGAGCTCTCCTGCTGGAATGACCCATGTGTAGCACGTGGCTTTTGCACGGTGGTCCCAGATTACTTATAATGAAAATTATGAGCTTATGACAGTGAGTGACATACTCCCCTTTGTGTTAATTCCATATTAATTTGGAGGTTCCGTATTCATGATTATAAGTATTGCGTCCTGCCCGCCACGTCTGCCTGACCCTCCTGCCTTCTCCCTCACGTGGCCCTGATGGGCCACACTTGATGCGTGTTGCCTCATGTTAGTCTGGGTATTTAAGCATCTGTTCATCTTGTCCTTGCTAGTCTGGTCATTGACTTTATGCCCTCGTGTTGCCTGTGCCATATATTCCCATATATAATGACTAATGGAATGGCAAAGCCGTTTTGCTGTACACTGAAGACCTCACTTGGGCCACTGGCACTGCAGCCTCTGATAAGACGTAGACCACGGACGCCCAACTCCAGTCCTGGGGGGCCGGAGCCCTGTGTAACTTAGTTCTTTCCCTGTTCCACCATAAATGATTCAGCTCGAGCAAGAACTGTGTAGTAATCAGCACAAGGAGTTAAATCAAGTGTGTTAAATAAGGGGAAACCCAAAAATCTTCAGGGCTCCGACCTTCTAGGACTGGAATTTGACACCCCTGACATACATGATACTGCTTATGGACACACATACTGCACTAGCTGTGGAAGCACACAGACTACTGTGCAGTCATGTACACACTGTGGATGTAGGAACTCAGACAAAGTTCATGTGCGGCAAATGGGGAGGAGTGGAAAGCCAGTAAACAATGGGCAGGGTTAGGGTGAAATAGAACTTTGTGAGAAGGGATCAAATGGGAAATGAGGGTGGGGGGGGGGTGGTTATGCAATGTCACTGTACTAAGGAAGGAAAGGCAGAGAAGCAGGAAGTTATACTCATAAATTAAACGTTATTTTAGATACTTTAGAAGCAAAAGAGTTCTGGTGGAAAGCTGAAGCTCCTGGAAAAGACGTATTTCATAACCTGAAGAAAATCGAAAGAGAGTCACTACAGAGGTGAGTCAGCAGTTCTGTAACTACTCCACTAACTTCAGGGGTTATTTTTAACAGTAATTTGAGTATTATTATTATGTAGTAATATTTATAGAATTTAATATTAATAATTGATAAATAATATTTATAGAAATGTTCCAATTTAGCTAAGGAATCAAATTGTAGAATATACACTGAATCCATGTGCGTTTGTATATGTATAGTAATTGATAAGATTTTCACAAGTAGTAATATTTTTTTTGAGTTTCAGTCTAAAATTGCTTTACACGGTGGAAGGCGTGTGTGTGTGTGTGTGTGTGTGTGTGTGTCTGCATGTGTGTGTGTGAATACACTCTTGAGCAAAAAAAAATGAGTCAGAGTGTTTTGCAGTTTTAGCTTAGGAATGTGTGAATGTTTGTTTATGGGTCAAAGACGTACAAGGTTTTTAAAGTATTAAAAAAATAAAACCGCAATTACAATTCCCTATAAACCTTTCTATGTTCATTGGAGTGTCACCTATACCCTCATATTACTTATAATCAAGAATGAAACCAGTAATTCATATTTATTGAATGATTGATATGAATGTGCCTCAGTAAAATGTCATTCACCATAACGCCGTTTTTTTCAATAAAGTTATTGTACGCCATTTTTTTTCATAAAACATCGTTATAAATCCCTGCTCTGGCTGGCGGAAATATAACTATGCATAAAAATGACATTATATTATTTCAAATTCAACATATTTGATGTGTCACAGGTACATCTCAAAATCTGTAGAAGATTTTTAATGAAACTTATAGAGATGGGCCACCAACATTTTTTCACTTACAAACCGATTACGAACTGACGATACCAATATAGATACTTTAATATTTCAATATGATAAATGTCTGTATAATATATTAATACTTATATGTTGTGTACTGTATTAGTAATATGTTTAAAACAAGAAAATACAAATGAAAAAAGTATGACAAAAATGTTTAAGTAGGCTACTAGAAACATACGAAACATACTATTACACCTCGTTTGTACGATAAGTCTTGTTTTAAGCGTTTTGAAGCATTTTGTAATTCAGTTTGAAAATATTCCAAGAGCGTATATAGGCAAGTGACAAATGCTTAAAATTCTCCACATTTTTTCTCCCTTTGACAACAGCGTCACTTACAGCGCTGAACATTTCAAAAAACATTTCATAATTGTACTTTACAAACATATGTCTAATCCTTTGTTAATCTTAAAGTAACTTCTTTTTCCTTTGCTCTAGTCATACAGTTAACATCACTACCTACTGGCACATGAGCAGAACACAACATTTGTTAACTGTTAAATAAAATAATTGTTAAATATTAGGTATCTTATTATTATAGATTTCATACAGTGATCTATTAGGTTAGATCACTGTATGAAAGGTTATTACATTTAAACAAAAGACCAGCTTATCAAAACAAAGAAACAAATGAAATAAACATCAATGCTCACATTTTGCCACTTCACATTCAATGTAATTCAGTGCAATTTGAACAGCCATTTGTTAATCAGTGGGTGTACAAGTGCTCATGCAAGTCCTGCAGCCAACAAGTGCACATTGCATTCAAGCAGCAGCAGTGTGAGGAGCATCAGGAACAGTGCAGTACTTGTCACACTCTGGAATGGAGAGTGATGAAGAGGTCTGTCCATTAATGAAACCAGAGTATAGGACATGGTGAGCTGACTTGTGTGGCAATTTCTGTTTGGTCCCCAGTGGTTTTGATTATCGAGAATATGCAGGCTTCCGAATGCACACTCTGTCCTCTATTTGGAATTCAGACCGTCAGGCTCCAAGTCAGGAATCAGTGTTACCTTTTCATTGTCCCCTGTTGTGAGGACACCCTCTGACCGAGCCCATGGTTGACAATGGTGGAAATAGAATGTTCAGATGTGTGCGCATTTTTTTTAACCATGAATCTATTCAAAAATGAGTCCAGAAAGGTAGCGAATTCTGAAGACACAAACTGCAATTGTTTGTGGGCTGCCAACTGAAGTAAAGAAAGAAACTTAAGCAGGAGTGACGGAGGACGAGAAAGTCACTTCTGGCCACTTACTCTGGTGTGGGAGCAGGCGACGATCCCACACAGCGTTTCAAATCCCATAGCGCAGATGGGGGTGTCACATGCAGTAGGGGTGTAACAGAAGGTTTAGCAGTCTTGTCAGATGACAGACACAAAAGGCAGTTTCTCATTTGAGATTTGAGAACACCAAGTTCCTTAAGACATTGCTTTGTTCTCACAGTACCTTGCTGGCTTTCGTGAGCGAGCCCGATGAAGGTGCATTGCAAGGATTTTCGATTACTTAGCAACGTGGTGGAAGGAAGAGCTCAAAGGATGAGGATCCATACGAAGAGCAAAAGCATCATTTGTGTGGAAGCACTTCACGTTAAAAGTGAAGGAAAATTCAGCTGTCTGTCAGTATTGCGAAGCAAAACTTAAATATCAGCACAGTATGACTGCAATGCTAATACATGTTAAAAGACAGTCAGCTTCGACAAACTCACCCAAAAATGCAAGAATAGCCATAGGTATGAATGTTATACATTTATATAGCGCTTTTCAAGTCACCCAAAGTGCTTTACAGAACCAATGGGGAGCCACTTCAACCACCACTACTGTGTAGCCACCATCCACAATTACTATGTAATTGTCCCTCCTACTTGCTGCTGGCTTCAGGCTGGAATAAATAATATCTCTACATAGAGCTCAATATACATATACATAATAGTATCTAACAATGACTTTTAGGAGGGGGGCACATCAGGGGGGGCTGTGACAATACAATATACAACATTATGCTATAGACTATGAGAAAAAGTACAAATATGCTGCCAGTGCAGTTAGTGAAGGCAGGTACAGTGCTGTGCATTTTTCTTGTCCCCACAATCCTCTGAATGTACTTTGTGCAAATATGAGCAATTGTGCAAGCATGCAATGAGAAGAGAAAGGCATGTAAGGGTGGAAATATAAACATAAAACATGTCGGTATAAGGGGAGTTAAGTGGGGCAGAGCAGGGTGTGAAGGAGCTGGACCGCTTGGGGGAAGAAGCTATTGCACAGCCTACCAGACCTGCTTCAGATGCTGCAGAATCTTCTTCCAGACGGTAGGGCAGGTGAACAGTCCGTGGGAGGGATGGTAGGGGTCGGCCATAATGCCGGTGCAGCGGGAGGAGTAAGGGTCCTGCAGGCTGGGTAGAGATCTACCGATGATGCGCTCAGCTGTCCACACAATCCTCTAAAGGCCCCTGCGGTCTGGGGTGTGGCAGTTTCCATACCAGACTGGAATACAGCTGGTGAGAATGCTCTCGATGGCACCTCTGTAGAAGGCGACGAGGATGGGTTTGAGGAGATGCACTTTCAGTGGACGCTGATGCAGGCACTGATGGGAGCGAACGGGAACCGGGAAATCAGGGTCAGGCACATGGAGATCCAAAACAAGGGGGTTTATTAGCAAAACGAGCAACGGAGACCACCACAGCAGACACTTCAATGACAGGACTGGGGAAACATACTGGAACACGGACTAAATGCACAGGACTAAGGAACAGAAATGCAGAACAGCAGAGAGCAATCAGGAATTCACATGAGGTAACAAGGGAGGCCGTGGCACACAAGAGGATCGGACGAGCGAGTCATGACAGTAATCTTATGATATTTAGTCGACTAAAACTAAAATAATTTACATGATTAAATTATGACTGAAACTAAATTACATTTTAGTCAAAAAACTATGACTAAATAAAAATTTGTCTGTCAAATAAAGACAAAAAAAATTCTGTCAAAATAAAGACCCTTGCTTTCTAAACCGCAACATGGATCATTCATCACTCCACCATGCTCCACTGCAGTTGTATGCAATGTAAAAATAAATATTATACCATTTATGAATCTTTGGAAGTAGCCCATCCATCCATCCATTTTCCAAACCACTTATCCTACTGGGTCGTGGGGGGTCTGGAGCCCAGAAGCAATGGGCACGAGGCATGGAACTATCTGGGATGGGGGGCCAGCCCTTGGCAGGGCACAGTCACACACCATTCACATCTATGGGCAATTTAGCAAGTCCAATTAGCCTCAGCATGTTTTTGGACTGGGGGGGGGGGAACCAGGAGTACCTGGAGGAAACCCAACGACGACATGGGGAAAACATGCAAACTCCACACACATGTAACCCAGGCAGAGACTTGAACCCGGGTCACAGAGGTGTGAGGCAACAGTGCTAACCACTGCACCACCATGCCGCCTCGCTTTAGAAGTAGTAAATGAAGTAGTAAACTTCTTAAATTATTGGTTAATTAAATAATGGGGTTATTAAATATTCCCTATTAAATATTCCCTATTAAATATTCCCTATTAAATATTCCCTAAGGTATATTTATGAGTGATTTATGATGTAATTATAATTATTTATAACGTTTTTTTTTTGTTTTTTTTAAAACGTCCATTCATCAGATGGATCTGAGTCGCCCAGAGTTGTTTGATTTTCATGGTGTGTCCATGATTCACTGCTTCACTGAAAAGTGGGACAAAGTGCAGAATTTCAAGGCCAGACCTGATGACATTGTGATCGCAACCTATCCTAAAGCAGGTTTGTGAGTCTACATCTGCCTGCCTTTTTATCAAGACTGCACTGGTGTTCACATCACTGTATGTCATCATGTTCAGCTGGATACAGCGTATGACTGAGTTCATTACGACCCTCACTTCTCTCACTTAGGTACAACCTGGGTTTCCCAGATTGTGGACCTGCTGTCCTTTGGAAAGTCTGATCCTGCCCGCGAGGCCTCCATTCCCATATATGAAAGAGTTCCTTTCCTTGAGATGAGCATCCCAAATTTTTTTATGGGTGGGACAGCAATCAGAAATAAGTTTTAAAAGCTTCTTCAGAATCATGCATACAAACTAGGTTTCATGAAACAGTATGTGTGGTATCTGCTGAAGTCTGATTCTATCAAAAGGCAACACACATGTTCTTTTATTGCATGCATATCATGTACTATGGAAATACTAGATTCAATAGGTTTTTGCAATGGCTAAGATAAGCATGATATATATGTGACCCATCACCACGAAATGAGTCTTATGGGTGCAGATTTACCAGTGCGACTTAAGACTCATTTTGTGATGACGGGTCACATATAGAGTTTCACTAGTAGTAGTGTGGTCCCTTTGTAAATAGGTACGGAATTGGCAGAAAAGATGACCTCAGTTCCTCGCATCATCAAAACACATTTTCCCGTTCAGTTCGTGCCCAAGTCCTTCTGGGAAGAAAACTGCAAGGTACAGCTATATACACTAACAGTGAAACGTTTTTACATACCACAGGTTTCTACCACTTTTCCATTTATTTCGTAAACTGCAGATTTTATACTCTTGTTAAGCATAGGAAAGTAAATGAAGTCAAATAAAACAGGTTTCCTTTATGACACAGAGGGAGTATGTACAGTTGAGGCCAAAATTATTATCCCCCTATGAAAGTTGAAGTTGAAAGTTGAAGTTGAAGTTTCTTTAAGATTTTCCAAAGTGCATTTTTAACAGAGCAAGGAATTTTCAACATAGCATTTCTGAACATATTAGTTTTCTTGCACACAATATTTGCACACAATAGCAGATTTTTTTCAGAAAAAAAACAAAAATGATCAGGGACAATATTATTAGCCTCCTTATTAGAAATGATGATTTAATGCACCATTGTACAAGCCGCTTATGTATATTGATGTGCTGTAACTTCACAGGTGATTTAACTTAACAATTAAAACTGAAGGTATAAAACTGAGTGTAAAACCCTCAGTGTAAAACCCTTTTATACCAGTGTTTCTGACACTGTACATTTACAAATGTTGTAAAGGTCATTTTGTTAATATTTTAAAAATTACTTACATTTAGCTTGATAGTATAAGAGAGAAAGAGCACAAGCAAACGTGTTGCTACCAAACTAAATGTACAGTTATAATGAACACAACATATCAGTATCAAGTTAAATGTTTCATTAATAATCTAATGAAACATGTTGATTATACTACCAAACTAAATGTAAAAGATTTTATAAGTAAAAAAATCATACCTTTGTAAAATATTCATGAACGTATAGTTTCAGAAACACTGGTGGCGAAGGCCAGCTGCTTCTCTGGCTTTGATTGGCCAGCTGCTTCTCTGGCTTTGATTGGCCAGCTGCTTCTCTGGCTTTGATTGGCTCTGACCCTCAAAAAAACAGAAAGGCCTGTGAACCGGTACAACAAAGGAAAAAGACGAGTCGCCCTTTGGAGCCCCTCCAGTGCAAATGTAGAAGGTCGCAGCGTGTGCAGAAACGTCTGACTGGTGCTGTACGTTTTATGGCGAAAAGTAAAGATGATCACATAACACAGCCAAACTGAAGTCAAAATTTGTTTGTGTTGCTCTTCACTCAGATCATTTATGTGGCCCGTAATGCCAAAGACACTGCTGTGTCCTTCTTTCACTTTGACCGCATGAACATGGTGCAACCTGAACCGGGAGACTGGCCCAGTTATCTGCAGAGGTTTCAGGATGGAAAAGGTGAGTAGATATGGGGGGAATTATGAGCGGGATTGTTGTGCAGGACTGTGCAGAGGGAGTGAATCCAGTATGCAGCTGTATGTGTAAGACAGTGTGACACAAGAGAGAACGGTATCATCAATGTACCCAAACCATTTCATTATTAAAAAACGGAGAGTTCTATTGGTCATGTGACATGCATCGCAACACTAACTTTTCACCCTACTGTCCCAGTGGTGTTTGGCTCATGGTACGACCATGTGAAAGGATGGTGGGAGAAAAAGCAGACATACGCCAACATCCACTACATGTTCTACGAAGACCTCATTGAGGTAAGGATCTGGAAACAGCCACAGACGTTGCACTGTAGTCCAGCAACAGACTAACTGAAATGACACAAATGTCAATAACAAAGGCAGGAGAAGTGAAGATAAACCGCAGAGTCACACAGAACAGGTTGTTTTGCTGAACTGTCATTCTAAACCCAGACTGCTGTGTTTCTTAGGACACGGCCCAGGAGATAGAGAAGATCTGCTCCTTCCTGAACATCTCCCCAACACAGGAGGAGAAATGCCGTGTTAGAAGAGAGGTGGGATTCGATGTCATGAAGAAAAATGAAATGACCAACTACTCCACCCTTGGTGTACTTGATTTCAAAATATCACCATTCATGCGAAAAGGTAGGTGGGTTATTATGTCCCTGATGAGAGGATCCAAGAGAGGGATAGGAGACCAGGAGAATGAGAGATTGAGGCCTTCTGACAAAGAAATTCTTGGTTAAATTAAAAATCCAATTGGTCCATTACACTGTAATACTACTAAACAAAAAAGTATATAGGTACCTTATGTCATGTCTGTGCTCCAGGGTATACATTCTTATTATGGTGGGTTTATGGTGTAATTTTTCATTATTTCTTTAAATCTGTAAAATCCCTACAACAAATTTAGAATATAATACATAGTAATGTTTTTAAGTCAAACTAAGCTGTTCCTTTTGTATTTAATGGTTTTCCGTGTGAGGAATTTGCAAAAAAACTGCAGTGCATGATGAGTAGGACCTAAAGGCTGCCTAACTAGGAAGGTGCATAATGTTCGTGCCTGGTTGCGTTTGTTGGTCCAGAAAGTAATTCAACATGTTTAAAAGTAAAAGTGGGGCACAAAAGAGGAAGGAAAAGACAAAAAAATAAACTTTGAGCAAGTTCTGCATTAAACTAAGGGCCAAACCATGAGAAGCCCCCTCAACCCCCATTATGCTCCCTACACTAAAATTTGTTTATGGAATTGTTTGTTGGCTGGGTGGTCAGCTGAACCTACCAGCAGACTGATTACATGAAGCATTTTAATTGGGTTTTTCCATATCGTATAACTGGCTGTTCAGGAGCATGTTCTTCAGTGTATTATGATGGGCTGTGAGCCTGTGGCGCTCGGAGTAATTTGTGGGCTGGGTGGTCAGCTGACCCTACTAGCCGATTGATGAATGTCTTGCAGAATTTACATGCAGAGATACCGGAGCACTTATCAAGAGAAATAGCAGAAACAGTCTGTTCATCTCAAGTGTTTATTTCTAGATTCTGATCAGAATGTGCTCTTTCTCTCCTTTTCTTTATAGGAAAGGTTTCTGACTGGAAAAACCATTTCACTGTGGCTCAGAATGAGCAGTTTGATGAAGTCTATCAGAAAAAGATGGCAAACACCACCCTCAGGTTCAGGACAGAAATATAGTTTACGGTGTAAGAATATAAGGCATACTCAGGCTCATGTACCTGTGCTGTTCAAAGGGCTTCCACCAGATGGAGCCAAAGATTTCCAGAAGCACGATCAGCCTGAACGAAGATCACAGGGAATGTGTGAAGGGGGATTTGTAGCAGGTGGACTAGATTTGGCAAGTTTAAAATTTCATAATAGGAGCAAAGGGAGATGGGAAATTATATCACAGATATATATAGTATCATATAAAATAACATATCCATGCAAATCTGCTGTAGACACAGAGAGCAACACTACATGGTTCCTTAAAGCTGTACTACAAGAACACATCCATGTACTGACATCGCAGGCTTCTCAAACATAACAGACATCTTTCACTTTATTGCCCCTTTTCCATCAAAATGAAAATGTTTTCAAACTGACACAATTGTGCTGTGTATGTATTTAAACCTGCCAACGCCTTTGTATGCAGGCATATATCACCATTTCTGAAACTGCAAATATACATCACTGTGATCATTCTCAAATGGATTAGCTGAATATGGTGTTACACAATTAAATTTACGCTCTGCTTTTCTTTGTCCCACATCTGTGTGATGTTACTCTGCCTCAGGGCACACGTTCTTCCCAGCCTGCACTATGTCACGCCCCCGTTCCAGACCTGCCTGAATTTTTGACTCATACAATGTCCTGTGTTCTCTTACAAACTTAAATCTCTGGCTGTGAGTGGACCCAGCTGGTCCTCTGTGTACAGCTCCAACAACCCTCAAGCACATGTTAGTCAGATGCAAGACCAGCTAAACACAAGGCAGATATTTAAATTTGAAATATGAAATCAGACCCGTAACCTCTTTTTTTAATACCATCATTTAGTAATAATAAGCTAGTAAGCAGAGGTGGAAAGTTCAGGTTCAGAAAGTACAAATTCAGACCAAGTCTTCGCTGCTGCCTCAAGTTGAGGAGTTTAAGTATCTAGGGGTCTTGCTCACGAGTGAGGGAGAAAGGGAACGGGGGATCGGCAGGCGGATGGGTGCAGCGTTGGCAGTAATGCGGACACTGTACCATTCTATCGTGGCAAAGAGACGGCTGAGCTGGAAGGCGAAGCTTTCAATTTACCAGTCAATCTACGTTCCTACCCTCACCTATGGTCCTGAGCTCTGGATGGTGGCCGAAAGAATGAAATCGCAGATACAATCGGCAGAAATGAGTTTCCTCCGTAGGGAGGCACAGCCTTAGAAACAGGGTGAGGAGCTCAGGTGTTTGGGAGGGGATCAACGCAAAGCCATTTGAGGTGGTTTGGGCATCATTCTAAGGATGCCTCCTGGACAGCTCCCTGGGGAGGGGTTTCGGGCACGTCCAACACGGAGGAGGCCCCAGGGCAGACCCAGGATGCACTGGAGAGATTATATCTCTCCGCTGGCTTGGGAATGCCTTAGAATTCCTCCAGAGGAGCTGGAGGAGGTGGTTGGCAAGAGGGAGGTCTTCCTGCTCAGACCACCACCCCTGTGACCTGACCCTGGATAAGTGGCAGAGAATGGATGGATGGATGGATGGATGGATGGATGGATGGATGGATGGATGGATGGATGGATAGATGGATTTTGTTTCAGCCAACCAGCTGAACATTAAGAGTCACCTACACAGAATACTCACCTGGTTGGCTGTAACAAAATCTTGGTCTGGATTTCTACTTTCTGGTCCTGAACTTTCATATTGCACTATGACAGGCGGCGATGCTATTTTTAATTGTGAGAGTAAATGTAGTGCACTACAATACAGAATACAGTGCATCACAAAATTGGCTGCATCAGCCGACTTGATAAGAGTTGTGTAAGCATCAGAATGTGAGACAGCAGTTATGTAGCATAAAGAAGGATGATGAAACTGAGAAGCAGAACTATTGTGTTGTTTTTGAAATTTCCCATACAGGCATTGTAAAGTGGAGATAACTTAAAATAAAAACAAAATAAAATAAAACAAAGTTATATAAAAGCGAATAAACGGGGGAATTTGACACGGCACTGCCGACGTGTTTCGGAGCTCAGGAATTCCCACTCTCGTAGCCTCTTATATATTTCGCAAGAACATGCAGTTAAATTGCATTGCGTAAAATGCGTAGATTGCTCGTGCACGTGCACGTGAACGGGAACTTCGCGAATATGTGCAGCAGCGCCTCTAGGGTCACAGAATTCGATGGTTTTGCGTAACACCGAACACGACATAGATTTGCATGTATTTAGTCTTGGTTTTAATTTCCTAGGTTGTAGTTTAAAACTAGCATATCAACACGTCTGAATGTGTTTGCGGAAAACGCTCAAGTCTGAAGTTCAGAAGTCAGTTAGTAAATTAAGGAAGAAAGAAAGCGAGAGAGAGAGAAAGTTCATACAGCGGCGAGTCAGCTGCTCTTTCACTTTTCTACAAGCCTCGGAGGTCATTTTTAACAGTACTGTAAGTATTATTTGTTCAATTGGTATAACTGTAAAATGTTCTTAGCCGAAGTCGTACTCTAATAATCGAATTATGCAACGTTTTAACTATAGCGCTGAAGCATTTGTGTATTTTTACAGATGTTTTTGCACCCAAAAACAAAGATAATTTTGAAGATAATTTTAATGTAGGTATCTCAGTAATACATCATTATTTACGAGTTACGGTACCGAAATCTCCCCGTGACCCTGAATAGAACAAGCGGTTGCAGAAAATTTAGGGGTGGATGGATGGGTACAGAAATCTGATGGAATGAGGAAATTTTTAAAAATGCAAGACTATCCTGAGGCAGGGTTGCCAACTCTCACGCACCTGGCGTGACACTCACGCTTTCAGACTCACGCAAGAAATCTTACGGCAAATCTATATTATTCCATTTTTAAGTTAGAATTGCCTACATCAAAAGGGTTAGGGCAGTTTGCAATCCTTACATACTATTTACAAGGCCATTAGACTGTTTCACATATGTAAATGCTTGTGCATGTGTGTAGACACTCCAGTCAGCTGACCGAAGTTCCAGAGGGATAAATAAATATATCGGAATGGCGACCAATGTCATGAATTATATTTTGACCAATTAATATGATATATGTTTTATTACTAATGATTAAATAATTTCTTATTGAAATCTCCTTTCCTCAGATGGAACTGAATCGCCCTGAGTTGTTTGATTTTCATGGTGTGTCCATGGCTCACTACTTCACTGATAGCTGGGACCAAGTGCAAAATTTCAAAGCCAGACCTGATGACATTGTGATCGCAACCTATCCTAAAGCAGGTGTGTTAGTCTACACCTGCCTGTCTTTTTGTCAGGAGTGCGGTGGTGTTCACATTACTGTATACTGGGGTGCAATTGCTATGGAGCGGAATTCGTGCCACCTTGAAATTCAAACACGACTTCGTCATGCACGGAAGAACAATCGACACGACGTACTGTTTCTAAGGGCGCAACACAAAGAAAGCATGTGGAATTGCAATACATAAGAGGCAAAGGTCGCGGAAATAGTGTTGGGACAGTCGCTTAAGATCTAATCAATGAAATGACGGCCAATATACCCAGTATACGGCCATAACCACTGCACCCCAGCTGTGCCCAACTGCCTCACTTCAGAGTGTCTTTTAAAGAAATATTTAGACAAGAAATATAATTCCTGTACCACCAGGTAGAAAGTGACGTCGTGAGCTTGTATGTGGGTACTGTATCCATTTTCAGTTGTTTATATGAGTCTTTCAGTCGTGTATGTAAATGCCTTCACTTGTAAGTGTGTGCAATATTCAATGTACTATGTGAAGCATTTTGGTTCCATATATGTTCATGCATGATAATTCTGAATAAAGTTCCTAACGGCCCCTCGTATTTCTGCGCGCTGTGCACTTTAAAACAACACGTCGCGTCGATTGTTTTTCTGTGCATGCCGAAGCCGTGTTTCCATTTCAAGGTGGCGCGAATTCCGCTCAATAAATTGCACCCTCTACTGGTCAGATGAACATGCTGCTTGAACATAGTTCAAGTTCTATAGAATTAAATAGTATTTCAAAGTCCTTTTTGATAATGTGGCGTATGTTAGTTATATCTGTGTGTATTCATTTATTGTAAATGTATTTATTATTTTTTTTACTAATTTATTTATCTGGATTAATGATTGGTAGGGTTCTCACATTTTGCACCTGTATGTCCTCATGTTCAGCTGGATACAGCGTTTGACTGAGTTCATTACGACCCTCGCTTCGCTCACTTAGGTACAACCTGGGTTTCCCAGATTGTGGACCTGCTGTACTTTGGAAAGTCTGACCCTGGCCGCCAGACCTCCATTCCTATATATGACAGAGTTCCATTCCTTGAGCTCTACATCCCAAATGTACATTCGGGTAAGAGAGCAAAAGGCCATCTTCAGAATCCACCATAAAAGCCACTGGAACAACAGGCTGAAGTCTGATTCTGTCAAAAGCTGACACACATGTTCTTTGCTGTTATTTTATTGCATGCATATCCTGTACTATGGAAATATTGGTTTCAATTGTAATTTATAATGATTTTTAAATATAGCATGAAATATAGTATGTGTACAGTTTAGCTAGTAGAGGTGTGGCCCCTTTGAACACAGGTGTAGAATCAGTGGAACAGATGACTTTGGTTCCTCGCGTCATCAAAACTCATTATCCTGTTCAGTTCCTGCCCAAGTCCTTCTGGCAACAAAATTGCAAGGTACAGTTATATACATTTCATGGCTGATGATCCCATAACAGCAGCCACCCTGAAGTCAAATTTGTTTGTGTTTTTCTTCACTCAGATCATTTATGTGGCCCGTAACGCTAAAGACAATGTTGTGTCCTACTTTCACTTTGACCGCATGAACATGGTGGAGCCAGAACCTGGAGACTGGCCCAGTTATCTGCAGAGGTTTCAGGAGGGAAAAGGTGAGTAGATATGGGGAGAATTATGAGCGGAATTGCACAGGACTGTGCAGCGGGAGTGACTCGAGTATGCAGCTGTACAAGACGTGTAAGAAAGAGTGAGTCAATAGGGAAGCATTAATGTACCCAAACCCCTTCATCCAATTTCAGAAACTGCTTATGTGCACACACACACACATACACACACACACACACATACACACACACACAATTTGGTAACTCCAGTTAGCCTCAGCATTTTTGGACAGTGGGGGAAAACTGGAGCAGCTAGAGGAAACACCATGACAACATGGGGAGAACATGCAAACTCCACACTGGTGGAGACTCAAACCCAGGTTCCGGAGATGTGAGGCAACAGTGCTAACCACTGCACCACCATGCCACCCTTACCCTAACCCTTTCATTATTAAAAACTGAGTTTTTTTGGTCATGTGACATGCATCGCAACACTAACTTTTCACTGTCCCAGTGGTGTTTGGCTCATGGTACGACCATGTGAAAGGATGGTGGGAGAAAAAGCAGACATACGCCAACATCCACTACATGTTCTACGAAGACCTCATTGAGGTAAGGATCTGGAAACAGCCACAGACGTTGCACTGTAGTCCAGCAACAGACTAACTGAAATAACGTAAATGTCATTAACAAAGGCAGGTGCAGTGAAGATGAACCGCTAAGTAACACAGAATAGGTTGTTGTATTGCATCATTCTAAACCCAGACTGCTGTGTTTCTTAGGACACGGCCCAGGAGATAGAGAAGATCTGCTCCTTCCTGAACATCTCACCAACACAGGAGGAGAAAGATCACGTGATAAAAGAGGTGGCATTCGACACCATGAAGAAGAATAAAATGGCCAACTACTCCACTGATGTTGTCATGGATTTCAAAATTTCACCATTCATGCGAAAAGGTGGGTGGTTGTTGATGATCCTGATGACAGGGTATGTGAGAGGGGTGGGGCTTAGGGTTAGGGGGAGGGAGCAGAGCTCATGTGGCCCCACCCACCGCTACTGCCTATGCCAAAATAAATGTGCACATGATTGGAGTAAAGAAATAATAGCTGTATTGAAGGAAACGCATAATTAAAAACATTTTTCAAGTAACATAACCGAAAAAAAGATGTGGGACTGAAAGAATACATTAAATAACTCAGAAGATGGTTCCCCACATCACATAGCTGTTCTGCAGTGGCACTACAGAGTGTGTGAGTACTTCTAAGGGCGCAAACAAGCCAATTTCACTTGGTCTCTGATGGCATCCGCCTGTATCACCTAATGGGTTAACCAGCCCTGGATAGGAGACCAGGAAAAGAAGACTGAGGTTTTCTGACTGAAATGCATAATTGAGCTATTCACTTAAATTGTTTAATACACTGTAAAGACACTTACCAGATACAGTGGTGTTTATCTCCATGTCTTCCCTCTCATTTAATGCATATTCTGTTCATATATGTGACACCATCTGCTTTTCACACTTAATAGTGTCTATGACATGTATATAATTCATTATTAAATGTGGCCTGTACATTGATCTTGATTTTCCACAGAATAAAAAACAATGCAATGTCATTCCGCTAATCTGCACCAGCAAGCACGGCATTTAAAAGCATAGGTTGCTCTTTGTGAAGTGTACGTTTTACCTTTACTTTAAAATCAGTATTTTTTACTTGAATAGTCTGGCACCAGATGGCTTTTACCTTTACTTGCATGACATTTTGGTGTGGTTCCTGTACTTTTATTTAAGTATGAAAATTGAGTACTTTTTCCACTATTGGTGCTGCCTTTGCTGGAAGACCAACAGTAATCAGTGGGTTTGTCTATTATTGGTGTTACATGAAGCATTTTAATTGGTTTTTTCCATATCGTATAACTGGCTGTTCAGGAGCATGTTCTTCAGTGTATTATGATGGGCTGTGAGCCTGTGGCGCTCGGAGTAATTTGTGGGCTGGGTGGTCAGCTGACCCTACTAGCCGATTGATGAATGTCTTGCAGAATTTACATGCAGAGATACCGGAGCACTTATTAAGAGAAATAGCAGAAACAGTCTGTTCATCTCAAGTGTTTATTTCTAGATTCTGATCAGAATGTGTTCTTTCTCTTTTTTTCTTTCTAGGAAAGGTTTCTGACTGGAAAAACCATTTCACTGTGGCTCAGAATGAGCAGTTTGATGAAGTCTATCAGAAAAAGATGGCAAACACCACCCTCAGGTTCAGGACAGAAATATAGTCTGACTGTAAGCGTATAAGCCAATGGTCACGCTGCCACGCATAAGCTAATAGTGCCCCACAAAGATCCACTGAGTAGCCTGCATATGCAGTCAGAGCATTTTTTTTGTGTTTGCATATATACCTATTCTCCGCCTGGGTCACATGTGTGCGGAGTTTGCATGTTCTCCCCATGTCGTCGTGGGGTTTCCTCCAGGTACTCCGGTTTCCCCCCACGGTCCAAAAACATGCTGAGGCTAATTGGAGTTGCTAAATTGCCCGTAGGTGTGTGTGTCAGAGTGAATGGTGTGTGAGTGTGCCCTGCAATGGGCTGGCCCCCCATCCTGGGTTGTTCCCTGCCTCGTGCACATTGCTTCCGGGATAGGCTCCGGAGCCCCCGCAACCCAGTAAGATAAGCGGATTGGAAAATGGATGGATGGATATATACCTATATTTGACTTTGTCTCAAAGATTTATGCTGCACAGTGGACGATGCTTTTTACATTATTGCCTTTGTAAAAGTAGCTCTCACACAGTAAATATGGTTGGAGACACTTGATATAAGGCTGTGATTCTCAACCCCTATTTGGATCGTCACAAATGCTGAAAGGGTCAGGAGGCAGAGCTGGAAATGTAAGCTTTGTACAGTAAAATTACCAAGCTCCTGTGCTGATCCACAATCAGATTTCCCAGCCTTAATCCTAGAATCAACCTATATAAACGGGCCTTGGGTTTGCAAATGCTTAGAGCAAAACTAGTGAACCAATCCAAGAAGCCAAACCATAGATGCTTAATTTAAAATTCACTGGCACATCCAATCAGATTTGTGCAATAGGCATTGATTGGCGTAAATAGCGTGCACTGCACGCTTGATCATAGCGTTAGTTTAAACCTATGTTTGATATATGGTCGCAACTAAGCTGGCAGGGTAAAAATTGGGTTGCAGTGCAGGAAAGGTTAAGAACTACATGCACATGTATGCATGCTATTCAAAGGGCTTCCACCAGATGGAGCCAAAGCTTTTCAGATGTAACACCCCAGCTTTTCAGCAGATATTTGGACCAGAAATTGAATGAAATAATGCAATGCATCTTCATTACTGTTAAATACAGCAGTGTTCACTGAAGAAAGGAATGAAAGAATGTTATGCATTCTGACCCATGCCTACCTCGTACATCCCAGTGCACTGTATGTAAACCTTTATGTACTACATGTAACCAAATGTTTTCACTTCAAAAATTCATGGTACATGGTACTTTTTCTTTCTTACATATTAGTGATTAGTTGGTATAACTTGTGTATGCAGAAAAATAAACTCTCAGTGAATAAAGAGTATTGACTAACTAGAGGTTTTAAATTTCATACATTTATTTAAAATCTGATATGAATCTCTGACATGAAGATCAAACTGGGAAAGAAGAGAATTCCGGAGTGAGATGGATCATAGTGCTGAAAACAACACTGGAACGGCACTTGACCAGGCATGAGCAAACGAATACCAAATCAAGATCACAGTACTGCACGAACAAAAGTATCCCACTGCTGGGACGTTACATGGACCTTCGGCCCAGACGAACATTGCAGGCAAGATGGGAAGGGGAGTTTGTACCAAGTGGTCGAGATTGGGAATGCTGCACTAAAGAATCATAACTGAAAGATGAATTTCACTATATCAAATGCGTCCCACGACCCGACTTTCCTAGGCCGTCACAAGAAAACCTCACGGTTCCTTAAAGCTGTATTACCAGAGCACATCGATGTACTGATATCGCAGGCTTCTCAAAAAATAATCCACATCTACAGCAGTATCTTCCATCTTACACATTATTGTCCCTTTTCTGTCAATATTATGATGTTTTTAAGCTGAGAGAGCTGTGCTGTATATGTATGTCAACATACATACACCCACCTTTGAATGCAGGCATATGTGACGGATTCACTGTGATCATTATCAAGTGGACATTGGAAAGTATGATCCAGTATCAGTATTGAAATGCAGCCGTACTTTTAAGGCCTTTGTCTCTAAGAAAACCGTGTTGCGGAACGACGTGCCGTGTACCTATGGGATGGATCGTAAACTGAAAGAAGCAGTGCTTTGTGTCATGAGATGAACGGATCTCTTCACGCACTTTATGTACATATTCTTTTCAGCGCTGAGCACTGCAGTTTTTTCATGGTGGTATTTTACTGCATATAACAAAATTTAATGACACAGTTTCAACTGGTAGTGCAAATTTTAACGACTGCTTTACGTTACATCAGTCCATGACAATCCTCTCTTGGTTTCTCTCAGATTGTCACACTGTCAAACGCCTGAAGGCACATCAGTGCTATATGTTCCTGGGGTCTTTGTACAAAACCATACTGGGCCCCGGTGCTCCCTTTGAAGGTGCCTTCAGTCGTAGGTATTGAGCGGGGTCTTTGGTGCAAAGGGCACACTTGTGACTCGTGACCATCCCACGTCACTTCTTATGACACATCTATACCACCAAAAATTCAGGAGGAAGAGTCTTGGGGTTTGCAGACAGAGGGCTCTGACATGATATAGTCACCTCAGACAGCCATGTTCATAATATACAAAGATCTAACCCTGCAAATAATGAAAGCCGCCAATGACAAGGATCTGTGTAATAATGCAGGTGAAAACAAATCCACTATTCAAGTGTTGGTGTTATTAAATAGTTATTCTCACTTAAGGAGGTCCACTTAAATGGCATATAGATGTACATTTTACCCTGTAATACAATGTAATACACTGACATGATTCGACCTCAGCCAGGTCCTGCAGATCTTTGCTGAGCAGGGATCCTCCTCAGATCCAGTACTGTGGCTGCTTTGGCCAGGTCTCCTCCCAAAGACATTCACAGTTAGGTTAGAAGTCTGGGTCCTGAGCCACCGTGACGCCGTCCTGTCGGGTTTAGGCGTGTGAACACGCCTCCGTATCATTCACACTCTGGCCTGGTGCCTGTCACTCTGTCCAGGGCAGCGAGCCAAACTTAAAGACACTTAAACTCCTTAAAAGTCAGCAGGGTGTTACACGCTGCGAAGTGTCTTCAGTCCATCCCGGGGCAGTAGAGTTAGGTGCAGTTCAGTGTAGTGCAGTGCAGCGCAGCCCTCCCCATTTCCCACAACTGGCTGTCCACTGTTCATCCCTGACTAGCATCCCTGTGATGTCGTAGCTCGCTGGGTGACACACCTTTATGTCTCAAATCAGCCTGTTAAAATGCTCGGTCAGTACGTACGCCGGCCAGCAATCAGCTGGTCCCACGCTGGATCCGCTCGGTGCGAAGATGTCTTTGGGGATTTCACAGGTCGATGATCTCGCTGCTCATGCTGGCCGAGTCGTCCTGCCGGCTGACCTCCAGCAGGCCCCTACTGGCCCCCTGGCTCATGCCAGCTGGCCCTCCTTCAGGCTCCGAGTCTGGAGTCACGAAGGGCTTGGTGTCGTCCCCCCCTGAGCCACGCAGTCGACCTGGTCCTCTGTGGGGGCGGAAGGAGACGGGGCAGGACGCAGAGGTGGGAACCCTCTGGATGGCGTCCTTGTCCTGCTCTGACGTGCAGCTTTGCAGCGTGGGCGTCGATGGGGCGGCCGCCTGCCTTTCAGTCGCACCACCCCCATCCGCTGACTGTTCTTCCCGGCTGCAGCTCTGCGATAGATTCACCTGGGGGTCGCTGCTGCGGCGGGGCCAGGAGGTCAGGGCGTGACGGTGGGGGCCGGGGGATGTGGCGGAGGGGGGCGACAGCCCCCGAAAGAAGCCCTCCCCCCGCAGCAGGTGCTCGCGGTGCAGAGCCTCGTCGATGCTGCGGCTCAGGTCGATGGGGGAGGGGGGTCGCAGGTCAAAGTCGGTGAGGGACAGGATGGATTCCTTCTCCTGGACCCAGTCCTTCTCACGCTCCAGGCTGCTGCTGAGGGAGCGCCGGGGCGTGCGGCCCAGAGACTGCAGTCGCAGCAGGGAGCCTGTGGAGCCGTCGCCGGTGCCGCCCTTTTGGTTGCGCCCGCGGTTACTGTCCTTCACGCTGCGTGAGCCGGGGGCCTGGTCGCGGTTGCGGATCAGGCTCTTGCTGATGTCGGCGCCGGGCCGCTCCTGGCCCGCCCAGTTGTTGGGCACCTCGCCCGCTCCCCCGCTGTCGGACTTCCTGCAGGGCCGGCCCCGGAGGCTCTGCACAATCTTGGCCCAGCAAGGGTGCCTCTGTGTCGAGGAGGACGAGCACGAGGAAGATGGCGCTTCTACTCCCGCCGCCACGTTGGCTGGGCATGCGTCTCGGTCCCGGGGCCTCCAGAAGACCCAGGAGGCCAGCAGCAGCATGAAGGCGGACCAGGCCAGCTCCAGGAGCCGGGCCCAGAACTGAACGAGCCACCAAGCCCAGCTGAAGGAGCGCCAGTGGCCCAGCCACCCGTAGAGCCAGAAGGTAGCGTAGGCATGCAGGCCACAGCACAAAGCCCCCAAGCAAGTGCACACCACCATCACCCGGCCCAAGATGCGCAGCGACCACAGTCCCTCCGGCTGCCAGCCCGCCCGGGCCACAGGCTCATCCAGGGGAGGGGCCGGAGGTCGCAGTAGCTGGGGGAAGGCGTAGAACAGGGAGCCCAGGCACAACAGCAGCCCCCAGCTGAGCGAGAGCAGCTGCAGCACTGCTGGCACAGCAGGGGACAGCGCTGCCGACAGCAGGTCGGCCGCCAGCAGCACCGTACAGTGCACCACGGCCAGCACCGCCGCCAGTGGGGGGCGCTGCAGGCCTAGAGGCAGCAGACCCATCTGGCCTGCTGCCCGCAGCGTCAGCAGGACCAGCGACGCCTGCGCCCAGATCAGCGGCGGCAGAGGCAGGTTGTAGAGCGCGGTGACGCCTGTGCGGGGCAGCACCTCACTGGTGCCGTACGGGTCCAGGAAAAAGAGGACGGCCCGCAGGGTGCCCGCCAGCAGCAGCAGCGCATTGGCCAGGGCCAGGCAGCCCCGGTGGGGACAGTACAGGCCCGGTGACAGAAACAGGCCCACTAGCGCCCCCGCTGCCAGCAGCAGGAATAGCACCGCAGTGCCATAAACGTGTAGCTCCCAAGCGAAGGACAGTTTGCGCTGCAGGTCAGCCCACAGCAGCAGCGTGCCGTTGTGGGGAGTCGGGGACAGGCAGGGGCCCCGCCCCGACACACATGGGTCCAGGGGGCTGGGGGAGGGGGTAGGACTGCTGAGGAGTGTGGGGGCGTGTCCGAGTAGGATGGACACGTTCTTCTCCAGCATGCGGCCTGCCTTTGGGTCGGACCCTTGGCCGGTCGGGGACAGGGGCGTGGAACTTGTGCGGGTGGTCAGCTCTGTGACGACTGTGGGGGGGGGGGGGGGGGGAGACAAACAGCCACACGGTTAGTCTGTACCTTCGCTATGGGGGCATGGTGACAGTGCGGCAGAATATGATAAAAGTGACCAACCAGCAAAGGAGGGAAGACGGGAGGTGAGTAAGGGGAACAGAAAAAGATGAAAAAAGCTATGGGGGGGGGGGGGGGATGGAGATTGTGCTGGGTTACTTGTCCACCCACAGGCACTGAGGACTGGAGCTGATTTCAATCCACGAAATATACAGTTTGGTCTTTATACATCCAAAGGGATTTCAATATCAGTTAAAGGCCCACTGAGGATGTATCTATCCATCCACCCATCCATCCATCATCAAACTGCCTCTCGTCATCGAGGGTCTGACGGTGGCGGGATACTGGCACTGTGCACAGCGCTGGGGTGGCCAAGCCCTTCACACAGCACATACATACACACTATGAGCAATTTAAAGGCGCTGGATTTAACTTTAGAGAGCTGGAGGATTGTGGGTACAAAGAGGGAACATGCAAACTCCGCACTGCAGGCAGAGGCCACAGGGCCTCCGAGGAACAACATAAAAAAAACACATTTTGCCACGAGGGAGGAAGGATAACAGATGCAGGTTAAGTTAATACGTTTATGCTGGTAGTTGGTCTGGCAGTGGTGGCATCTGAGGTTAATTAAAAGGGAGATATTTATCTGAACGCTGTGCAGATACTCTTAGTTCACAGACACCACAGCGTGTGACTGAAGGGATCCAGGCGAACAGCAGGATACCGGGGTCTTAAACCGGAAAGCCAGGCCGCCACTCTCCGTGAGTCAGAATTTACATGGACCTGCTTCCAGTCAGAACCATGCCCTGGAACCAGGCCCGAGGAGGGGGGGGTGCAGTCAGTACAATCGCTCCAGGGCCTATGAAGCTCAAGGGGGCCATGAAGTCCAACGCGTCCCATGATTTTCATTAGGCTATACAGTGATCCCCAGCTACACTGCGGTTCAGCTACTGCGCCCCAGCGGTATCGCAGACTTTTATATGGAACATATGTAATTTTCTATCGCGGAAATAGTTTCTTATGGGTTTTTGACAACTATACGTTGAAATATGCAAATATGTTTTTATTATATGATGAGTCTGGAACCCTGCCTCGTGCCCATTGCTTCCGGGATAGGCTCCGGACCCCCCGCGACCCAATAGGATAAGCGGTTTGGAAAATGGATGGATGGATGGATGGAGTCTGGAACCTAACTTCTGCGATAGGCGGGGTATCGCTGTAATTAGAACATTTATTTATTTATTTAATTTATTTCATTTTTATTATCTTTTTTTTTTTAATTTTTGCAAGTCTGTTTAGTTTTTTTAATTAAAAAGGTACGCGGGTCACAGGGTACTTGCCAGCGGTCAATGCACAGAAACTTGCGGAAGTGACCGCCAGCGAGTGTCCTTCATTCCTAGCTTCAAACTTATAGCTCGGTTTATTCCTCCTTTGCTTTCCCGCCGAATCCCGGGAGGAAGAAGAAAATGGGAGACGAGCCGCGCTGGTTCATCGTGGACTGCAAAGAAGACTTTACAGGCCTAGGCA